>NC_080695.1:13078538-14278538 GCF_030445035.2 Dasypus novemcinctus | reverse complement strand
CACCACTGCATGTACCTGAAGACAAACAAGAGACGTGCCCTAGGTAGATCTGACAGTCTTCACATTTTGGATCAGGCTGAAAAAACTAGTACTGTAACATTTCATCATCCAAACATCCCAACCCGCCCTTTATCAAATTCTCACATGAATACAAATCAGATTGAGAGTTTGATCTTCATGGTGGAGCATGAGTAAAAAAGCAATCATCTATATTGATACCCAAATACCTGCCCTATCCCTCTAGACATTTTCCCTTCTAACAGCTCTTCCTAGATCTTCATGCATTCCAGATTACTGATTTACTTTTTAAAGCAAAGGACTCAGAACTGAATGCATTCTATGAAGTATAATTTTACCAGCCAGAAGAATCACACCCACTATCCTTCTCTTTCTCCCACCGCAGCCCAGGAGCTCAGCTTTCAGGCTGTCACCTCACACTGTTATTTCAAACGCAGCTTCTTGTGGGCCAAGAGCCCAACTTTCCCCACTCTCCCCTGGTCACTCAGATCCAGGCGAGGTCTCCGCTCACCTCCCTTTGACGTAGGTCTCCATCGATTTCCCACTTCTTTCCTCATCAATGCCGCCTTTCTCAGGATCTCCACGATGTGCACTGTCATCGTCCACCTTTCTCAGTCTCTGCCCCCTTAGGAAACTCTCCCCACGGGTCCCGTTCTGATGATGGCCTGCAAGTGACTGTCTCTGCTTACTCAGGAGGCCTTCCCCACGGGCGGAGCACTCTCACCTCCACTGGAGGGGTGGGGAGGAAGCTGAGAGATGCCCTGGCGTCCAGCAGAGGTTTCCAGGGCACCTCGGCCCCAATATGACCTTACCTGGAACTTCCCCTGCAGACGTCTGTGGGCAGAGCAGGTACAGCAGTGGAGTGGGGAGGGAGGACGGGTCTTCACCGGCTCCCGCGTTGGCCCCTGCGGGTCAGAACAAGGCTTTTCTGAGGTGTCCTTGGGCGTCCATCTCCTGTGCTCTGGCATAGAGGACATTCTCCATGACATGGCCATCCTTTGTTTGCACCCATTGTCCCTGGACGGAGCGGCAGCAGGGGCAGCAGTGCGTCCAGGTCTCTAAGGCTCTGCGCTCTGTACTCAGACTTCCGACTCCGTCAGCAGGCATGTGGGTGAGGAGCTTCTTTAACCCTAGCACTTGGGCTCTTGCATCATGCCTCTGCTTCCCTGGGCTCCACACCTAAGCCTGAGCCACCTCTCCATCCCAAGACAGCACGAGAGCTTGCGCAAGAGCAGCGTCCATTAGTGTCACCTGATGAGGAAGCTACATCTACCACCAGCTTAATCATCCACGTGTCCCAGAGTCCAAAGAAAATCTGTTTTGAATTTTCTGCTGTTTAGATCACCCAAGGTACTCTCTTCTCAGCGTTCCACCTCCTTCCCCACTTAAAGGGATGTGAATTTGGCTCTAGCACTGGTGCTTTTAGAATAAGCCTCTTCCTGACAGTGAATGTTTCCTCAGTGGCCATCACAGGGGCTGGATCCAGGACAGACACGACCTGACAAGAGCCAATCGTGAAGGAAGAGGAACGCCTTCAGACTGTGGGAAAAGAAACATCCCTGCAACCCAGAGGACCTACAAGGCCAGCTGAGGGGACTTGAGGACACTCATGTGCACCAGGGATTCCAGCCCAGAGGGCGCAGCCGGGTCCCTTCTGGAGGCCACCCCCCCAGGTGCCAATTAGACTGCGCTGACGCCTGAGGCAAGCGTTCCCAAAGGGCTTTCCTTGGCTTTTGTTTATAGGGGCCGGGGGAACAAGGTAGTTTGGGGACTGGAACTCGGAAGAAAATCTGGGAATATTCTCTCCAGGGGCCAATGAACCTCAGAGAGAAATGATTCTTAGGGTTCCTGACTTGTGTTTCCCTGTGGAACCCAATCTCTAGCCCCTTTCCACCCAACCCTTTTGAGAAGTCAGCTTTGCAGAAGCATCCAGTCTCCACTGCCTACCCAAACCCATCAAGGGTCTTCCCATGGGCCATATTACAGAAAAGAAGTAAGAAAGTGGAGGTGGGCCACCATCACTGGTGTTTCCCACCTAGCTGTTTAGCACTATATGTCAATTTTATAGAGCCTGGGGTACAGATGCCCATGTCTTATAGGGGTTGGAAAAATAGGGTGGTGATAGAACCATGTGAACTAGGAATGTAGTAGTAGAAAGGAAGTATGGTTGTGAGGATTAGTATTAATAGAAGTAGAGAAAGGATTCATAAGTGACAAAGCAGCTCTAATCTTGACCTAAGAAATCCAAGGCCCCAGAAAAACACCTACGGCGTGAAACCAATTCTGTGTCACATGAAGACATACAAAACATTCATTCAAGATTTTATTATTGCATTATCCATCACAGGGATTTTTTTCATTACCTACATTTGTCCTATTACTGTACTTTGTTTATACTGTAGTTATAATTTTTATACTTTCCATTGAAAGGTGTGTAGTGCAAATGAAGAACTACAATTTTTAATTGTTTTAAATTAGTTTTACATTCTAATGGTCTATGATGGTAAAGAATGACTTCTATATTGGACATCACAGATTTAAAAATACAACAGCAGACTCAAAATGATAGAAGAAAGAATAAGTAATACTGAGGACTGAACAACTAAAATTGAAAAGAACAGAGAGAAAAAAGAATGGGAAAAATTGAGCAAGTCCTCAGAGAGTTGAATGACAACACAAAATGCAACAACATATATGTCATGGGAGTTCCAAAAGGAGAAGAGAAGGGAAATGGGACAGAAAGTATTTGAGGAAATCATAGCTGAAAATTTCCCAATCCTCACGAAACCAGTGAACTTACATGTCCAAGAAGCACACCATACCCCAATCAGAATAAATCCGAATAGAACTACTCCAAGACACATACTACGCAGAATGTCAAAGATAGGGAAGTGGCTGTGGCTCAATCAGTTGGGCTCTCGTCTGCCATATGGGAGGCCATGGGTTCACGTCCCAGAGCCTCCTTGTGAAGGCAGGCTTGCACACATGCTGCGGAGAGCTGCTGGCATGCAAGTGCTATGGAGTGCCACCTGGCCCACAAGTGCTGGGGAGAGCTGACTCAGCAAGGTGATGCAACAAAAAGGGAGACAAGTAAAAACACAGGAGAGCATGCAGCAAATGGACACAGAGAGCAAACAATAAGTAAGCTGCAAATGACAGGGGGGAATAAATAAAAATAAATAAATACAGACACACAGAAGAATGCACAGCAAATGGACACAGAGAGCAGACACCAAGCAAGCTGCAAGGGAAGGGGGATTGAAAAAATGTCAAAGATAAAAAGAAAATTCTCAGGCAGCAAGGAAGAAGTAAATCATCACGTACAAGAGACGTCCAGTAAGACTTAGTGCAGATTTCACTTCAGAAACCATGGAGGTGAGGAGACAGTGGTATGATACAATTCGGATACTGAAAGAAAAACTGCCAGCCGAGAATTCTTTATCCAGTAAAATTGTCCTTCAGATATGAAGGTGAGTATAAAATATTCACAAACAAACATAAACTAAGAAAGTTTGCAAAAAAGAATCTGCTTTGCAGGAAACATTAAAGGAAGCCTAAGAACCTGAAAGAGAAAACAGGAGAGACAGGCTTGGAGAAGAGGATAGAAGAAAGAATAGCAAAAAAGATAAACAAAAGAGTAAAAAGACAGACAAAAATAAGATACGACATGGAAACCAAAGAATAAAATAGTGGAAGTAAATAGTGCTTTTACAGTAATGTCATTGAATATGAATGGATTAAACTCCCCAATCAAAAGATACAGGATGACAGAATGGATAAAAAACCATGAACCATCCATATGCTGCTTACAAGAAACTCACCTTAGACCCAGGGATACAAACCAGCTGAAAGTGAAAGGTTGGAAAAAGATACTCCACATGAATAGTAAACTGAAAAAAACAGGGATAGGTGTACTAATATCAGACAGAACAGACTTTAAATGCAAAAAAAAGTTATAATAGATACAGAAGGTCATTATATATTAATAAAAGGGACAATCCACCAGGAAGACATAACAGTCATAAATATCTATCCACCTAACAAGGGTGCCCCAAAATACATGAGAAAAATGAAGGGAAAAATAAAGGGAGAAATAGATGTCTCCACAATAATCATTGGAGACTTCAACACCCCAATCACATCATCAGATAGAATAACTAAACAGAAGATCAACAAGGAAACAGAGAAATTGAGCAATATGATAAACAAGTTAGACCTAACAGACATATACAGAACACTGCATCTAAACTCAGCAGGTTATATATTCTTCTCAAGTGCCCATGGATCTTTCTCCAGGATAGACCACATGTTAGGGCATGATAAAGCTCTCAATAAATATAAAAAGATTGAAATTATACAAAGCACCTTCTCATATCATAATGGAATGAAACTGGAAATCAGTAATAGACAGGAAAATGTATGTAAATTCACAAATGTGTGGAGGCTGAACAATGCACCCCTAAATAATCAGTGGGTCAAAGAAGGAATTGCAAGTGAAATCAGTAAATATATAGAGACAAATGAAAAGGAGAACACAATGTATCATAACTTATGGGATACAGCAAAGGCAGTCTTGAGAGGGAAATATATAGCCCTAAAGGACTATAATAAAAAAGAAGAAAGAGCTAAACTCAAAGATTTAACTGAACAACTAGAGAAACTAGAAAAAGAACAGCAAACAAATCCCAAAGCAAGGAGAAGGAAAGAAATAATAAAGATTACGGCAGAACTAAATGAAATTGAGAACAACAACAACAAAAATAGAGAAAATCAAGAAAAGCAAAAGTCAGTTCTTTGAGAAGATCAATAAAATTGACAATCCCCAGCTAGACTAACAAAGAAAAAAAGAGAGAAGGTGCAAATAAATATAATCAGAATTGAAAGGGGGGACATTACAACTGACCCTACAGAAATAAAAAGAATCATAAGAGGATATTGTGAGAAACTGTATGCCAACAAACTAGACAACCTAGATGAAATGGACAAATTCCTAGAAATGTACAACAAGCTATACTAATGCTACAAGAAATACAAGAACTTAACAAACCAATCACATTTAAGGAGATTGAATCCATCATCAAAATCTCCCACCAAAGATAAGTCCGGGACCAGGTGGCTTCACAGGTGAATTCTACCAGGCATTTTTAAAAGAATTAGCACCAACCCTGTTTAAACTCATCCAAAAAATTGAAAAGCAGGGAAAATTACCCAACACATTTTATGAAGCTAACATCACCCTAATACCAGTCAGATAAAAATACTACAAGAAAAGAAAATTACAGACCAATCTCTCTAATGAACATAGATGCAAAAATTCTCAACAAAGTACTTGCAAATCGAATCCAACAGCATATCAAAAGACTTATATATCACTACCAAATGTATACCAAGTATACATCACTACTTATTCCTGGTATACAAGGCTGGTTCAACATATGAAAACCAACCAATGTCATACACCATATTAACAAATTGAAGAGAAAAAAAACACATGATCATCTCAATTGACACAGAAAAGGCATTCAACAAAATCCAGCATCCTTTATGATAAAAACACTTCAAAGGATAGGAATAGAAGGAAAATTCCTCAATATGGTAAAAAGCATATATGAGAAACTTGCAGCCAACATCATACTCAATGGAGAAAGGTTGAAAGCTTTCCCTCTAAGCTTGAGAACAAGACAAGCATGCCCACTGTCATCACTGTTATTCAATATTGTATTAGAAGTTCTAGCTAGGGCAATTAGACAAGAAAAGTAATTAAAGTCATCCAAATAGAAAAGAGGAAATAAAACTCTCACTGTTTGCAAATGACATGATCCTGTACTTAGAAAACCCTAAAGTATCCACAACAAAGTTACCTGAGCTAATAAATGAGTTCAGCATAGTGGCAGGATACAAGATCAACAACCCAGGTGTCCATCAACTGATGAATGGATAAACAAATTGTGGCATATACACATGATGGAATATTAAGCAGCAGTAAGAAGAAATGACATTGTGAAACATGACAACATGGATGAACCTTGAGGACATTATGAAGCAAGCCAGACGCAAAAGAACACATACTGTATGATTGTTCTATTATGAACTAAATATATTATGTGAAATATGAATATGGTTAAAATTGCATATATAAGAACATTTTTCTTCAAAGCTGAACAAATGTAGGTTAATATTACAAAATATTAATATCACCAAAAAAACTATACTAAGTGAAGGAGACCACACACAGAACACTACAGAGAGTATGATTCCATTTATATGAAATGTAAATATAAATCAATTTATAAAGATGAAAGTAGATTAGTGTTTATGTAGAGTGGAGGAAAGAATGCTAACAGCCATGGAGTCTTTCTTTTTGGAGTAAGGAAATTGTTCTAAAGTTTTTGAGATGATGAAATGTACAATATTGTGATTATACTAAAAACCATTGTTTATACACTTTGGATAGGTTATATGGTATGTGAATTATCTCAATAAAACTGCTTAAAAAACAAGTTTTAAAAAGATCAACATGCAAAAATCAGTAATGTTTTTGTACACCAGTACTAAACAATCTCAGGAGGAAATCGGGAAAATTCCACTTTCAATAGCAACAAAAAGATCAAATACCTAGGAATTAATTTAACCGAAGAAGTAAAGGACCTATATGCAGAAAACTACAAAACAATGCTACAAGAAATTAAAAAACTCCTAAACAAATGGAAAGACATTCTGTGTTCACAAATTGGAAGAATAAATATCGTGAAGATGTCAATCTTACCCAAACTGATTTATAGATTCAATGCAATACCAATCAAAATCCCAGGAGCTTACTTTACAGAATTAGAAAAAGCAATTACTAAATTCATTTGGAAGGGAAAGTGCACCCGAATAGCCAAAAGCTTTCTAAAAAAGAAGAGCGACCTGGGAGGAATTTCACTGCCTTACTTTAAAACATATTACAAAGCTACAGTGGTCAAAAGAGCATGGTACTGGCATAAAGATAGACACATCGATCAGTGCAATAGAATTGAGAACACAGAAGTAAACCCTCACTCATCTAGTCAACTGGTTTTTGACAAACCTACCAAGTTAATGTTAACAGGACAAAACAATCTCTTCAACAAATGCTGCTGGGACAACTGGGTCTTTATAACCAAAAGAATGAAAGAGGACCCCTATCTCACTCCCTACACAAGAATCAACTCAAAATGGATCAAAGACCTAAATAATAAAAGCCAGAACCATCAAACTACTAGAAGAAAATGTAGGGAAACATCTTCAAGACCTTGGAGTAGGTGGTGGTTTCTTGGACCTTACACCCAAAGCACATGCAACAAAAGAAAAATCATAAATGGGACCTCCTCAAAATTAAGCACTTTTGCACCTCACAGGATTTTGTCAGAAGGGTGAAAAGGCGGCCAACTCAATGGGAGAAAATATTTGGAAATCACATATCCGATAAGGATTTAATATCCAAGATTTATAAAGAGATGTTACAACTCAACCAAAAAAAGACAAATGATGCAATAAAGAAATGGGCAAAAGACTTGAATAGACAGTTGTCCAAAGAAGAAATACAAATGGCAAAAGAACACATGAAGAAATGTTCAACATCACTAATGATTAGGGAAATGCAAATCAAAACTATGATAAGTTATCATTTCACACATATCAGAATAGCCACTATTAAAAAGACAGAGAACTACAAGTGTTGGAGAGGATATGGAAAGATAGGAACACTTCTTCACTGTTGGTGGGAATGCAGAATAGTACGGCCACTGTGGAGGACTGTTTAGCAATTCCTAAAGAAGCTGAATATAGAGTTGCCATGTGACCCTGCAATACCACTGCTGGGTATATACCCAGAAGACCTGAGAGCAGAGACACGAACAGACATCTGCACACCGATGTTCATAGCGACATTATTCACCTTTGCCAAAAGTTGGAACACCCAGGTGTCCATCAAGAGATGAATGGATAAACAAACTGGTCTATTCGCATGATGGAATAATATGCAACTGTAAGAAGAAATGAGGGAGGTGAATGTGGTCCAGGTGATTGGGCTCCCATCTACCATATTGCAGGACCCATGATCGATTTCCGGGGCCTCCTGGTGAAGGCAAACTGGCCCATGCCACTGCAGAGAGCTGACGGCAGACAGAGAGCACAAATAACAACGTGGGGGGAGGGGGGTGACAAATAAAATGAAGTAAAATAAACAAATCTTAAAAAAAAAAGGCATATCTCCACCTTCCTCTCCCAATGGCCTTTTTTTAAAAAATAAAAGAATAAATGAAATCGTAAAGCGTATGACAACACAAATGAACCTGGAGGACCTTATGTTCAGCAAAGCAAGTCAGACACAAAAGGACAAATATTGTATGATTGCATTACTATGAACCAAATATGTTGTGTAACACATTGTATTATTTTAAAAAAATTATACGTAGCCAGTACATTTAATTGAGAAATGTATGTTTTTATTTAAAAAAAAACAACAAAATTAGTCCTTCTACAAAATGGAAATAATAACTATAATAACAATAATAATAATCAGTATATTTGAAACATTTGATATATTCCAGGCTCTATTCAAAGTGTTGGATATATGCAAATCATTCATTCTTCACAAGAACTCTGTCAGGTAGATTTATTATTATTGTTGTTCTTGCTGTTCCCATTACCCATATGGGGAAACCGAGGCAGGACTGTAGGCAACAACACACAGTAAATAAGAGTCAGGATTTGAACCCAGTTCCTGAGGCTTGTTTCTCAAGCCTATACTTACATTATATCTTAACTTTCAAATATACACTTTAAGACCTAACTTATGGGCTTAGGGGGCTGCTTAAAACATATAGTGGGAAGTGGACTTGGCCCAGTGGTTAGGGCGTCCGTCTACCACATGGGAGATCCGCAGTTCAAACCCCGGGCATCCTTGACCCGTGTGGAGCTGGCCCATGCTCAGTGCTGATGCACACAAGAAGTGCCCTACCACGCAGGGGTGTCCCCATGCAGGGGAGCCCCACGCACAAGGAGTGCGCACCTGTAAGGAGAGCCGCCCAGTGCAAAAGAAAGTGCAGCCTGCCCAGGAATGGCACCGCACACACGGAGAGCTGACACAAGATGACGCAACAAAAAGAGACACAGATTCCTGTGCTGCTGACAACAACGGAAGCAGACAAAGAAGAAGACAGAGAAAATAGACACAGAGAACAGACAACTGGGCGGGGGGGGTGGGGAAGGGGAGAGAAATCAATCAATCAATCTTTTAAAAAATAAACAAAACATACAGTAATGCATAAATATCAGTTAAGACCCGTACAGCCTGTAAAGCCTTTTCTCACGCTTCACTTGATGGCTTTGCACGACACACCTGCGCGTCAGCTGTGGGCATCCCGCGGGAGCCCGAGCCTCAGAGGAGGAAAGGCTGCAGCGAGGCCACAGGCAGCTGGGGCGGTCTGGGTCAAGGATCCCATGCTTCTCGCTGGCCTTAGTGTGGACGGCCCCGTCCTTTCATGAGCACAGTGCGCTGAGGTAGCCTTGCGGTACTTTAACTGATGACCCACCCCCCAATACTCGCTGTCATTCTGGGACCCTCCCAGGTTGGGGGAACTAGAAGAAACATCCACGACCCCAAGGGAGGCTTGTCAGAGAGAACGCAGGTGACAAAGGAGCAAAGTTCTTTGCTTTGACTTTCAGGTGATCTAAATTTCAACCTGCCTGGCACATAAAGAAGGATCCAGCAGAAGAGTTGGTTAGAATCACTTTTCTTCCCATCCCCAAATGGTTAGTGCAGGTGCAGGGGAAGATGCAGGAAGAGACTGGAAGGGGCTGGGCCCCAAGAAGCACCCTGGTCCTTCCTCCTGGGCTGAGCCGGGCAGGGAAAGGGAAGGAGCAACCCCCTGCGTGTGGGGACTCAGAGCCGGGAGTCTCAGCGCGTGTCCATCTCAGGGAACGCTCCCGAGGCAGCCTGAGCCCCTCGTCCCGCACGGGCCAGGGGCAGAACCTCGAAGCATTGGCAGGACCGTCTTGGCAGAGAGGCCTGAAACGGTCCAATGTGCAGGACAGAGGGTGTTTCCTGGGAGCCCTCCTGTGACCTTGCAGTTCAAAGAGGATAAAGAAGTGAGGGCCACGGGCTGGAGACCAGGTGGGGTCAAGGGCGACTTGTCCAAACCCACGTGGAGAGAGGCAGGCCCCAGGACTGGAGCCCACTCAGCCCCTGACCCCTCGGCTCTGTGCGTGTCAGTCCACCCCCAGAATTTAGATGCAGACTCAATCGGGGGAAGGAGGGATTGCCACCATCACTGAGACGACGTTTCTATCACTAGTACTTAGTAGAATATATGCTAAACACAGAACGTATATTCAGTTACTAGAAACGTTAAAAAATGTACATTTCTTACAGCCTTGTGTTTGTGGTCTGAGATCCATCCCATTACAGTGATAATTAGGGATTATTGTGGATAATAATAATTGAGACCTCCTACGGTCAGGCGCCACTCTCGGCTCTTAGGGACTTTCTTCTTGAAAGCTTGCCTTGTGCCCCGTACTCATTTTATATCTACTCTACAACCCAGGGTGTCAGATCTTCCATTACACCCATTTCATGGATGTGGAAATGAGGGACAAGGGCTCCCACCAGCTGGCGGCTGACCGAGAGTGTGGACTGACCCTGAAGCCGTGTCCTGAAGCACAGCACCGTGAGGTCTGGGGCAGGTCCCTGGACTCTGCTGCTGAGTGTGGCCAGCATGTTCCACGTCTGCTCCGTGGAACCTCCTGAGTCAACGCCCACTGCACACAGATCCGTTCGTTTGTGGGCGTGTCTTTCCTCTTCTGAGATATCTCACCCTCTCTGCAGCATGCTGTGCTCTCATGCCTCTAGAGACCCCCGCTCTTCCCCAGTGGCCGCTGCTCTTCCCAGCCCAGGCCAGGGCTCGTTCCCACAGCTGGATGGAGCCACAGCCATCACTGTACGTGACCAGCAAACACAAGTGGTGACACCAAACACTTGTACCAGCGACTCGCGGCTGTTCCCAAACTGAATTAACTTGCTCTTTTTTTTTTTAAAGATTTATTTATTTATTTAATCTCATCCCCCCCCCGCCCCTCCCCCGTTGTCTGTTCTCTGTCTGTTTGCTGTGTCTTGTTTCTTTGTCCGCTTCTGTTATCATCAGCGGCACGGGAAGTGTGTGTGGCGCCATTCCTGGGCAGGCTGCACTCTCTTTCGCGCTGGGCGGCTCTCCTTGCGGGGCACACTCCTTGCGCGTGGGGCTCCCCTGTGCGGGGGACACCCCTGCATGGCAGGGCACTCCTCGCACACACCAGCACTGCACATGGGCCAGCTGCACACGGGTCAAGCTGCACATGGGTCAAGGAGGCCCGGCATTTGAACCGCGGACCTCCCATGTGGTAGACGGATGCCCTAACCACTGGGCCAAGTCCGTTTCCTTAACTTGCTCTTTAATCTTGTCTAATCTCATGAGGAAAAAAAGGCATTTTTTAAGCATATGCAATAGGTTCTATGAAAAATATTTCAGAGGAGCTGTTATAATTAAACCATTAAAAAATCATAATTAAAATGGCTCCCTAACTTTTTTCAGTGACTCAAGTCATCATTCCCATTTTGAAAATTATCAGTTGAAAAAAATACTTATATGTGAGGAAAAGAAAACCAAAAACAACCAAGCAACGCTTTTTTCAGTGTCTAAACACTGAAAACACACCCCACATGAATGAATCTGGGATGGCTATTGTGTGACAACAATACTTTTGAAAGAGATATCTCCAAAGAAATGCAATTTCACTGAGAGACTGTAAAGAATCTAGAAACTTCTTTGGAAGAAAGTATTCGAAGATAGCTTGAGAAGTGTTTCAAGGTAGTCCAACATGGGCTGTTTATAAAAATGATTCCTCTCAGAAGCCGTCATTACAGCTTCCCTGCGGTCTAATTTGGGCTGGTTTCTCCTCGACCAGAAGAAACTGCGGTCGCCACCTCACCTCAGCTGTCATAATGCTGCATTTTGATTTCTTCTGGCCAAGCTCTGCAGTGTGCTCCCTTGAGAAGACCATGCAGGATTTAGGGCTGCAAAAGACAAAACTGACTTTGGTTGAGGTAGGCAGGAAAGGATTCTTTGAAGGATATTGATGAGTTAGCAAGAGCAAAAGGAGGGTGGGGAGTCAGGATGGAGAAAGGCTGGGCTTGGGGCTACCCGCCAAGGCTAGGAGGACACTATCTGTACCACAGCCCCAGGCTTATTCTCACTGCATCTCCTTCACTCCCTACAGGTGCAGAGTTCTTCAGAGAACCTGACTGGTCAAGCCATGAGACTCATTAACAGTTGTGCTCCTCACAAATGAGACAGGATTAGGATGTCAATCTGCCTATAATGAGAAATGCTGACTACCGTAGAAAACTGGTCATGTGGCTTAGTGAGATGAGGCTCCAAATCTTTCCCATCAAGGGGTTTCAGTGCCATGGAGGGGCCACAACCCTCTCTGGAGCTTGGCTTTGGGCTGAGCCTTGAGAAGCTCTGAGAGGTGGTGGTGGAGCTGCTACCCGATAACTAGAGTCCAGGACTTTCTTCACACAACCTCCAGTGGGAGACAGTGGCATGTCCACCTGTCATCGCCTCTTTGGTGGATTTCTTCTTTTGGTTCAGACTTGTGCCATCTGTTAGAAGCCGACTTTGTGTAAGACATGGGAGCCATTTGCAGAAACACTGGTTGCACTGATTGAGGAGGAATGTCAACTCCTTAAAGGCTTAGCACTGTAAAAGCTTAGAGAGTATGCTGATTGAATCATCTGTAGAGAATACCTGGTGGGAGAAAGAGTGTTTTAAACATGCCAAGCCCTGTAGATGCCTACAGAAAAGCCAAGAGAACCAATGCAATGCTAATGGAAGAATTAATTTCCCTGGTTCAACAACTGAAGGAAAAGAGATCCAAATGCTCAAAACAAGGAGAGGTGATGGGGAAGGTGGTAAGAACACTTGAGTCCCTTTAAGGGGTCATGAGAATCAACACACCAAAAGGAGCTCTTTAAACCCAGCACGTGGACAACAGCCACACTTTGATGGCCCCTCCCCAAGGAGTGGCCCTGAGACTTAAGAAACAGAGCTGTTACCTCCCTCCGCTCAAGCAGCTGAGGGGACCCAAATGAGAAAAATGATGGACAAGGCGTCATTAGAGGGCATTATTAGATTTGCTCTCAAAACTGTATATTGTAGTAAACAAAACGAGAAAGAAAGTCTCTGTCCTCATGGAGTTGACATTTTAGGGAAGAAATGCAGAAAATGAACAAGAAGATGAAACAGCATACATAGCATGTCACGATAAGGTTTCTGGAGAAGGATATGTAAGGAAGGGAAGGGAAGTAATGGGTACGGGCAAGGGGTCTCTCTCGATATGAGTGATCAGGAAAGGCCTCCCTGATGACATGACATCTGAGCAGTGCAGGGGGAAAGCATAGAAGGATGCGAGGAAAGAACAGGTAACAGCCCTAAAGTGGGGGGGGTTTGAGGAATGGGGAGGCTAGAAGAGCTGGGATGTGGTAAGGGACATCTAAGATGAGAGCCACCAGCAAGTTTGGTTTCAGAGGCCCCTTAAACAGCTGAGTTAAAATGCCAAGGACTCAGGAAGATTTAAGGGTCTGGGGCTCAGAGGAGACATAACAGCTGCAGCTATAAATGTGATGGGCCATAAGCGAGTGAAGTTAGGATAGCAGAGAAGTCAGCCAAAGACTGGGTCCCTGGGACTCTCCACCATTTAGAAACCCTGCAAAGCAGGAGCATCCAACATGAGATTATGGAAGAGCTGTCAGGTAAGGAGGAGGAAACCCAGTGGTGGAACATGCCAGAATAAGGGGAGGGTGGCTGTGACAAAGGGCTGGGATGGTGGGAGAGACGGAGAGACGTCTGTGCAGCATCAGCATACCAGGCTGGGAATAAGGATACCTGAATGACCCGTTATCCCACTGGCCTCCAAAGATAGAATGGAATTGTAGTCAGGCAGGATGCAGCTCTCCTCTGCCTTGAAACACTGTCTTTGGACCCTCCACACAGATTCCATGGCTAAATCCAATGGGCCTGTTTAGTGCCAGAATTATCACTAAGGCTCCCCAGCATCCGTGACACCACAGGAGCCTCATGTGTGACTGACCCAGTCTGTTCCCGACAGTTGTGATCTGAGTTGCTCAGAATCCCAGTGCCAGTCCCTTTCTCCATGATGGGCAAGAACAACTCAGAGAGTCACAAAGCCCTAAAGGGAGCTGATGAATCATCCCGGAGAGTCATGGCACTGAGGGAAGTGATGCTCTTTCTCTTGGCTATGGAACAATTGTGCCAACGGATGTTTCACCCTGGAGACACTCTCCATCTGGGATTATTAACTCTGGAGATCTGGCTCCAGGTTCCCTGTGCTCTTCACTGTCGGGTTAGCCTTGGAAAGGGCAGACAGCCATCGAGTCCTCCTGCTTGCAGGGACATCCTATGGCCCATTGAAACTCTTACTTCACACTTTCCAAGGCAGTTGTCCAACATCTTAATGTGGATGGCCAGAGCATCACTCAAACTCTGCCTCCTGGGAGGATTCTCTTCACCAAGCCTTTCAAGACCACCCTGAGTGGGTCACTGTGAGGTCACAGTCCATTTCGGCTGGCCTCAATATACTTTGCTGAGCCATCCATGAACCACCTTGGACGGTTGCTGGGCTCAGATGAATGAGTCGAGTGTGACAAGTCATGATGAGCAGCGCTCAACATTTTGTCAACTAATGAAGCATGGTCAGAGGTTCAGTGTCTGACAGGGCACAGTAGCATGCCCAGAGTGGATTTTTTTTAATTAAAATTTTTATTTAGAGAAAATTGTGGGTTAACATGCAGCTATAAAAATTATTGCAGAAAGATTCCATATACCCGTTGCCCAGTTTTGTTCCATGATGATATCTTGTAAAATTATACTATAGAATCACAACCAAGATTTTGAAATTGATACAGTCAACATACAGAATATTTCCATCACCACAAGGATCCTTCATGCTGCACTGTTACGGCTGCACCCACATACCAGTCATAATCACCAAACTCCTTTCTACCCTCTGGTAGCCACTATTCTATTCTCCATTTCTATAATTTTGTTATTTCAATAATGTTGTATAAAATGGAATCATATAAGGGAGCAGAGGTGGCTCAGGTGATTAAAACAGAATCATATAGTACATACATTTGGGATTAGCAAAATTCTCTCTAGAGTCATCCAAGTTGCTACATGTATTAATACTTGCTTTTTATTGCTGAGTAGTAGTCCATGGAATGGATATACTGAGTTTAACCATTCACCAGTTATTGGCTATTGCTAACAAAGCTGCTATGAACATTGGTATGTGGGTTTTGGTGTCAAGCAAGTTTTAATTCTTAGGTAAATCCCAAGTGTGCAATTGGTACATTTGGTAATTGCACGTTTAGTTTTCTTAGAAACTACCATATTGTTTTCCAGAGTGGTTGTATGAATTTATGTTCCACCAGTAATGTGTGACTTATCTACTTTCATGGCATTTTCTTCATTCCATGTAGTAATTTTTTTAAAATTTTAGCTATTCTAATAGGTGTATTTTGATACGTCCTTTATCTACTAGCTAATAATGAACATCTCTTCCTGTGCATATTTGTCATCTATATACCGGTGTTGGTGAAATGTCTGTTCATTTCTTTTGACTGCTTTCTAATCAGATTATTTGAGTTTTGTTCATATTTGAGAGTTCTTTATATATTCTAGATCATGGTATATCTTTTCCCATCATCTTACTTTCAACCTACCTATATCATTATACTTGAAGTGTGTTTCTTGTAGACAGTATATTGCTGTGTCATGTTTCTTAATCCACTCTGTCAATCTCTCTTTTAATTGATGTGTTTAGACCATTTATATGTAGTGCAATTATTGATATGTTAGGGCTTAAGTCATTTTATTTATTGTTTATTGTTTTGTTTATTCTGTTTTTCATTTATCTGTTATCTTTATCCTGTCATCCTGTTAATTACATAGACATATTTTAGAATTCCATTTCAAATCTTTCACTTAGTATAGCTTTTGTCATAGTTGCTTTAGGTATTATATTATATTTATAGAACTTACAACAATCTATTCGTATTGACATATTACTAGTTCAAGTGTAGTATAAAAAATTTTACTTCCCTACATATATATCTCTTTTCCCTCCCCACTTATAATGGTATTAAATATTTCCTCTGTTTACATTCAACTATTTAATAGATTTGCTTCAACCAACTAACATAATTTAGAAGACAATTGAGATGGAGAATGTAGTAGATTTACCCATAGTTTTAGCCTTTCAATTGTTTATTCTTTCTTCTTTTGTTCCGGGCCTTTTTTTTTTTTTTTATCATTTCCATTCTGTTTAGAGAACTTAATTTAGACATTCCTTTAAGGTATGTCTGCTGGTAACTTATTTATTTATTTATTTTATTTTTTAAAAAGATTTATTTATTTATTTATTTATCTCCCCTTCCCCCCACCCCGCCCCAGTTGTCTGTTTTCTGTGTCTATTTGCTGTGTCTTCTTCTTTGTCTGCTTCTGTTGTTGTCAGTGGCACAGGAATCTGTGTTTCTTTTTGTTGCGTCAGCTCTCCATGTGGGCGGTGCCATTCTTAGGCAGGCTGCACTTTCTTTCTCACTGGGCGGCTCTCCTTATGGGGCGCACTCCTTGTGCGTAGGGCTCCCCTACGCGGGGATACCCCTGTGTGGGGGGGCACTCTTTGTGTGCTTCAGCACTGCACATGGGCCAGCTCCACATGGGTCAAGGAGGCCCAGGGTTTGAACCGCGGGCCTCCCATGTGGTAGACAGATGCCCTAACCACTGGGCCAAGTCCGCTTCCCAGTAACTTTTTTTTAAAGTTCTACTTCATAGGAGATTATCTTTTTTAAAAAAATTATTTATTTATCCCTCCTTCCTCCATTGTCTGCTCTCTGTGTCCATTCCCTGTGTGTTCTTCTGTGTCTGCTTGTATTCTTATTAGGCAGCTCTGGGATCAATCCTGGGACCTTCTGGAGTGGGAAAGAGGTGATCATTCTCTTGTACCACCTCAGCTCCCTGGTTTGCTGCATCTCTTATTATCACTCCTCTGTGTCTCTTTTAGTTGTGTCATCTTGCTGTGCCAGCTCTCTGCACAGCCAGCACTCCATGTGAGCCAGCACTCTGCATGGGCCGGCTCACCACATGGGCCAGCTTGCCTTCACCAGGAGGCCCTGGGCATTGAACCCTGGACCTCCTATATGGTGGATGGGAACCCAATTGCCTGAGCCACATCCACTTTCATGAGATTATCTTAATTTCTCCTCCATTCCTGAAGAATATTTTCATTGGATATAGAATTCTGGGTTGACAGTTTTTTGCATTTTTTTTCCTTTTCAGCACTTCAAAAAAGTTGTGCAACCTTCTTTCATCCTCCATGGTTTCTGATGAATGATTTGCTTTCAGCTCTAGATAAGGTGGTGTTTCTCTTTGTCTGCATTCAAGATTTTTGCTTTGTCTTTAGTTTTCAGAAATCTGAATATAATGTGTTTAAGCATGTATTTCTTTGAGTTTATGCTGTTTGGTGTTCACCAAGCTTCTTAAATCTGTAGGATTATGTCTTTTGCCACATTTGGGAAAATTTCAACCATTATTTCCCCCAATACTTTTCAGCTCTACCCTCTTTCTCCTTTCTTCCCAGGACACAGGTTTCACAAATGTTATCTCTCTTTATAAAGTCCCACAGACCCTGAGACTCTGCTTTTTTTTTTTCAGTTTAATTTCTCTCTATTGTTCCTATTGCTAATCTTTATTGTTCGATCTTCATGAGGACTGAAAATTTCCTTTGTCCCCTGCAGTCAGTCCATCCACTGTTTTTTTTCTTTAGGATTTTGTTTTTCAGTTCTACCATTTCCACTTGGTTCTTCTTTACATCTTCTGGTTCTTTTTTGGGTGGGAATGGGAGTTCTGGTTCCCAACTAGGCCTCCAGTGATACCTCCCTGCCTGGTAGGACAAGAGTTCCTCATTAATGTTCCCCCATGTGCCTCCACTGATGCAATGGATGTGGATGGTCTCACTGCCCTAGGCAGTGGTGAAAAGTCTTGGGTGTTCACTAGGCCTCCTCTGGTACCACCCCAGCAAGGGGGTTGTAGTGACTGATTATACTTGGCAAGGGTGGAAGTCTAGTCTCCTAGTGCAGCTTTTGTTGGCACAAGTGGGAGTGGGGCTTCAGTTGTTTCTGTGGTGGTTGGCTGGAGTAGAGCACTTAGTATCTAAATGTTCTGTCTTGATAGGCTGTCATTTTCCTGCATTTTATGTGAAGACACCAGGTTTTCTCTGGAGCATGTTTATCTCTCTTTGCTCAGTTTTTACTTATATTAAGAAGAAAACCAGGAAGCACTTGCCATAGCTTGGAAATTTCCATAGTTGTGGGAAACAAAGGCATGTTGTTTCCATGGAAGCAAGTTACTTTCTGACCACTGGGTCATGCTGTCCCTAGAGATATACGTGCAGGTGGCTAATCTCTCTGGGAAACATAACATTCCAGCAGAACCCAGACTTGATAATTCAAGTAACCTGGGCAACAAGATTAATGAGTATACTTGCTTCAATAATATAATAGAACATTATGAGTTTTGGTAACTATCTTATCCACTGTGCACTGTGTTATTTAGAATGAGGTAATGGGAATAGTTAGCTAGAATAGTTGCTGGTTCTCACAATTGCTTGGGGTATATAAAGAAGCCCCTGAGATTAATAAACTTGTCTGATGAGCTTGAGGCTTCAATGCTCACAGATCCCCTGAACCCAATCTTTCTTTATCTTTCATTCCCGATACCCTCGGGTCCATCAACTCTCACACATAGTTATTTATCTAAGTTTGTCCCTTGCCAGTTCTGCTCTCCATAAAACTGCAGGAGAGAGTTTTGCTAATCTTCCTGACACTACATTATATTACAAGGATTCTCCTTCTTTCAGTTTCCAATAATATACTTCTCACTTCCTTCTGGACCCTTCTTGGCAGTTTCTTCAATGGTTATATGTTTACTAACAGTCCGTTTGAGGCAACTGAGGCTTTCTCTAACATACCCCTCAGAATTTCTCCAGCTTCTACCCACTGCCCATTTCCAAAAGCCACTCCTGCATTTTTAGGAATTGTTACAACAGAAACACACTTCCATGTATCAAACTATGCATTTATTTTCTTTTACTGCATAACACATTACACTTAGCAGTTCTCCAGGTCAGAATTCTGGTTTGGTTTTTCTGGGTTCTCTGCTCCAGTTGTCACATTCAAGGTGTTGGCTGAGTTGAGTTCTCATTCGGGGGCTCTGGGGAAGAATCTGCTTCCAAGCTTATTCCGATTTTTGACAATTCATTTCCTTGCAGTTGTAGGACTGAAGACCAAATTTTCTTGCTGGCTGTCAGCCAGGAGCCACTCTCAACTCTTAGAGATGGCATTTGTGTCCCTCCAAATAGTGCCCTCCATTTTCAAAGGTAGCAACAGAAAATCTTCCTTACGCTGAATTCCTTTCAGGGTTTCAAATCCCTCTCGCCAGTAAGAGCCCAATTTATTTTAAGGAATCACCTGATTATGTCTGGTTATCCCAGGGATATTTCCCTTTTCTTAAAGTCAAGTGATTTGGGATCCTATCTCCACCTGTACATCCCTTCATAGCATACCTAGATTCATACTTGTTTGAATAACTGACAGAAACTGTGGGCACACCTTGGGGTGGGGATCTTGGGGGCCATCTTAAAATTCTGTGTTCCACAATGTTCTATGTATTGGCAAGAATATAATTTATCAAGGTATCAGAGTACTTGTCACATCTTGGACATCTAGTGTTACTAATTGATGTAATCAACGTAATGGACCAGCGTAACTTTCTTCTGAAGATTTGGACTTGTGCTATCCTATATGATAACCACTATCTACTTGTGGATATTGGGCATGTAAAAATGAGACTAGTACAAAACAAAGTATGCAGTAAGTGTAAAATACATGTCACATTTCAAAAACTTAGTACAAAAAATGTAAAATATTGCAAGAAAAATTTATACTGATTATGTTGCTTTTGGATATAATGGGTTCAATAAAATATATTTTAAAAGTCAGTTTCACCTATTTCTTTTTATTAAAAAAAAAAAGACTACTACAGACTTCCAGAAAGATGGTGCTGGAATTGGTTATCAGGGCTCAACTCTCCCACAAAAAAAAATGGAGGAAAGGCAAAAAGTTGTCCAAGGGGACTGCTTTGGGTATCTGGAGACCAGGAGAGTGCTGCACACTCCACAGGAGGGTGAGGGACAGAGACAAAGCCAAAGTTAAAACCATGAGTTACTAACTCCCAAGGCTGGGAATGGCACCCATCCCCTACCCTCAAGGTGAACAGCCTGGATAAAACTTGTGGCTGACTGTAACCAGCTGAGAGGGGAATAGACATCTTCCTCTGTAGGAAGAGGAAGGGCATGGTGGAGGGAAGACAGTGGTTTCTCTTCAGTGAATTTGGCCAGCAGAGCCGGCTTTAAATCTCAGCTCTGGCCAGACCAGAATCACCCACAAGTGAAGGATGAGTCACCTCTGTGGAAAGAGTTGCTGACAAGTGCCATCTGCTGGCTGGCCAGGAAATCGTAAGGAGGAAAACTACTTTTAGGTATCTCTGGTCCCAAGCCTCTGGGAGCAGTTCTGCACCCTGTAAGTGAGTGCCTGGCCCTATTTTGATAACTTAAGCTGGGCAGTTTTAAAGACTTAGAATGAGTTGAGCCAAAAATCAAAGAAGAGCTATGAAACAAAATCACTAGGCAAGAGAGAGAAATTGACCATCAGAATAAATTCAACAAAATACTCAGATGCTTAGAAATCAAAAAATTACAAGCCATACTAAGAAACAAGAAGAGATGGTCCAGCCAAAGGAGCAAATCAAAAATCCTGATGTAATACAGGATTTAAGACTACTAGTCAGTGATAATCATACAAATCTCCTAAATCAATTCAAGGAGTTGGAAGAAAATATGACAAAAGAGATAAAGGATATTAACATACTGAGTGTAAGAGAACAAAAAAAAAAAAAAAAGGAAAAAAAGATACTGAGTGAACAAAAAGAAAAATTTGAGGGAAGCTGATGTGGCTCAAGCAATTGGGCTTCCTCCTACCACATGGGAGGTCCTGGGTTCAGTTTCCGGTGCCTCCTGGAGAAGACATGCAAGACAGTGAGCAGGTGCAATGGGCAGGTGAGGTAAGCTGATGCAACAAGATGACACAGGAAAAAGACATCAAGAGGAAAGACAATGAGAGACACAACAAACCAGGGAGCTGAGCAGGCTCAAGTAATTGAGTGTCTCCTTCCCACATGGAAGGTCCCAGGTTCAGTTTCTGGTGTCTTCTAAAGAGAAGATGAGCAGACACAGAGAGCACACAACAAATGGAAACAGAGCAGACAGTAAGCACAAACAATGGGGAGGGGGTAAATAAATAAATCTTTTTTTTAAAAAGAACAATTTGAAAGCCTGCAAAGAAAAGTAACAGAGCTTATGGGAATGAAAGACTCAATGGATGAGATTAAAAGTACATTAGAGATGAAGTGGCTGTGGCTCAAGCAATTGAGCTCCTATTTACCATGTGGAGGACCTGGGTTTGATCTCCAGGACCTCCTGGTAAAAAAAAAGAAAAAAGTAGTCTCAGACCTGTGCAGTGAGGCACAGGTCCCTGTGTGGTATGGAGCCCTCATGCGGCAAAGCAACACACCAAAAAGACGATGATGCAACCAGATAGGGAAAAAATGTTCTAGAGGCATAAAACAACAGATTTGAATTGATGGTGGACAGAATTAGTGAAATTGAGTACAGAATATCTGAACTTGAAAAGACAGAAGGAAAAAAAGAGAAAAGAATGGGAAAAATGGTACAAGGTCTCAGGGAACTGAATGATAAAGTAAAAATGTACAAACATATGTTATCAGTGTCCCAGAAGGTGCTGAGAACAGAAAAGGGACAGAATATTTGAATAATGACAAAAAATTTCTAGACTCCTATGAAAGACTTATATATCAATATCCAAAGACAATGCACCTCAAATAATAAATCTGAATATACCTACTCCAAGACACCTACTATTCAAAATTAATAAATACCAGAGATAAAGGATTCTGAAAGCAGCAAGAGTAAAGCAAAGCATCACATACAAGGGAACCTCAATAAGATTAAGTGTCAACTACTCATCAGACACCATTGAGGTAAGAAGACAGTGGTATTGGGAAGTGGATGTGACTCAACAGATAGAGTGTCTGCCTACCATATAGGAGGTCCAAAGGTTCGATACCCAGGGCCTCCTGGCTTGTGTGGTGAGCTGGCCCTGTGCAGTGCTGCTGCGTGCAAGGAGTGTCAGCCTATGCAGGGATGCCCCCGTGTAAGGGTGTCCCCCATGCAAGGAGCAGCCCCTGTGCAAGGAGAGCCACCCTGTGCGAAACTGCAGCCCACCCAGGAGTGATGGCACACACACAGAGAGCTGACACAGCAAGATGACGCAACAAAAAGAGACACAGATCTCCAGTGCCGCCTGATGAGAATACAAGTGGACACAGAAGAACACACAGTGAATGGACACCGAGAGCAGACAATGTGGGGGAGGGGCGCGGGGGGCGGAATAAATCTTGAAAAAAAAAAGACAGTGGTATGATGTACTTAAGGTACTGAAAGAGAAAAACTGCCAACCAAGCATTCTGTATCTGGAAAAACTGTCCATCAAACCTGAGGATGAGTGAAAAGTCTTCACAGACAAAACTGAGAGAATATGTTACCAAAAGAACAGAATTACAAGAGATACTAAAGGAAGTCTGAAAGGAAAAAACAAGGGTGGGAAACTTGGAGGAGAGTGTAAAAATGAAAATTACGAAGGATAAATTTAAAGGTAAAAAGACAATAATAAGATATGACAACAGAAAACCAAGGGATAAAATGAATGAAGTAAATAGTGCCTTTATAATAATGCCTATATAACATTGAATGTTAATGGCTTGAACTCCCCAATCAAAAGATATAGATTGATAGAATAGATAACAAAATATGAGACATCTATACACTGTCTACAAGAGGCTTACCTCAGACATAAGGACACAACCACGTTGATAGTGAAAGAGTGGAAAAAGATATTCCACAGAAATAGTAACCAAAAAGATCTGGAGTAGTGATACTAATATTGGGCAAAATAGATTTTTCCCCTTCCCACTCCCCACACTCTGCTGTTTTTTGCTGTCTGTGTACCTTCGCTGTGTGATCTTCTGTATCTATTTCTCTTTTTTGTCTTCGTTTCTTCTTTAGGATTCACCAGAATTCAATCCTGGGGACCTCTGATATGGAGAGAGTTTCCCTGTCACCTGCACCACCATGGTTCCTGGTTTCTGCTGTGCTTCACCTTGACTCTCCCCTTCGTCTCTCTTTTGTTACATCTTCATCTTGCTGCATGACTCATTTGCACGGGCACTGGCTCACCATGTGGACACTCAGCTCGCTGCATAGGCACTCAGCTTGCTGCTCAGGCACTGGCTCACCACGCAGGCATGCTTTCTCTTCTTCTTTTTCACCAGGAGTCCCCAGGGATTGAACCTGGGTCCTCCCATATGGTAGGCAGAAACCATATAACTGGAGCCACACCTGCTTCCCCAAAATAGATTTTAAATGCAAAACTGTAATAAGGGATGAAGACGTTCATTATATATTAATAAAAGGGGCAAATCACCAAGGAGAACTAGCTATAATAAATATTTAGGCACCTAACCTGGGTGCCCCAAGATACATGAGGCACACACTGGCAAAGCCGAAGGAAGAAATTGATGTCTCTACAATAGTAGTTGGAGACTTCAAAACACTACTTTCAGCATTGAATAGAACATCTGGACAGAAAATAAAGAAATAGAATAATATGGCAATTGAACTGAACCTAACACATTTATAGAGCATTATACCCCAAAACAGCGGGATATACATTCTTTTCAAGTGCTCATGTATCCTACTCCAGGATAGACCATATGTTGGGTCACAAGACAGGTCTCAGTAAATTTAAAAAGTTTTAAATTATACAAAACAGGGAAGTGGACTTGGCTCAATGGATAGAGTGTCCACTTACCACATGGGAGGTCCACGGTTCAAACCCAGAGCCTCCTTGACTCGTGTGGAGCTGGCCCACACACAGTGCTGATGCGTGCAAGGAGTGCCCTGCCACACAGGGGTGTCCCCTGGTAGGGGAGTCCCACACACAAGGAGCGCGCCCCATAAGGAGAGACGCCCAGTGTGAAAGAAAATTCAGCCTGCCCAGGAGTGGCGGTCACACACACAGAGAGCTGATGATGCAACAAAAAGAGACACAGATTCCTGGTGCCACTGACAAGAATAGAAGTGGACACAGAAGAACACACAGCAAATGGACACAGAGAACAGACAACTGGGGAGGAGAGAGGAAGAGATATAAATAAAAATAAATCTTTTAAAAAAATAAATTATACAAAACACTTTCTCTGAGCATAACAGAATGAACCTGGAAATCAGTAATGGATGGAAAAAGGGAAAATTCAAAAATATGTGCAGATTAAACAGCACACTTTTAAATAATCAGTGGGTCAAAGATGTAGTTGCAAGAGAATTCAGTAAATATCTTGAGATGAATCAAAATGAGAATACAACATATAAAAATCTATGGGACATCACAAAGGCAGTGCTGAGAGGGCAATGTATAGCCCTCAATGCTTACATTAAAAAAGAAGAAAGAGCTAAAATTGAAGACCTAATTGCACACCTGGAGGAACTAGAAAAATAAAAGCAAACTATTCCCAAACCAAGCCAAAGTAAAGAAATAATAAAGATCAGGGAAGAAATAAATGAAATTGAGAACAACAACAACAACAAAAACTCACAATAGAATCAACAAAACTAAAAGTTGGCTCTTCAAGAAGATTAACAAAATTGACAAACCCCTAGTAGAGTAACAAAGAAAAAAAGAGAAAAAATCAAATAAATAAAATCATAAATGAGACATGGGGGACATTACCACTGACCCTCCAGAAATGAGAGATCATAAGAGAATACTATGGACAACTGTATGCCACAAAAAACTAGACAATGTAGATGAGATGGACAAACTCCTAGAAACGCACGAAAAACCTACACTGACCCTAGAAGAAATAGACTTCAAAAAACCAATCTCAAGTGAAGAGATTGAAACAGTCATCAAAAGTCTAAGAGTTACTTCTGAAAGCCTTCTTATTGCTCAAATGTGGCCTCTCTAAGCCTAACTCAGCATGTAAACTCACTACCTTCCTCCTGGAATGGGACATGACTCCCAGGGATGAGCCTCCTTGGCATCAAGGGATTATTACTAAGTGCCAACTAGCAATGCATCTGGAAAAAGACCTTAACCAAAAAAGGGAAATAGCTTTTTTTTGCAACAGGTTTGCTGCCAGAACACAAGTATCATGAAAACCATTGCTATATCTTAAGGCTAAAATGGGAAAGGAAAAGACTCATATCAACATTGTCATCATTGGGTACGTAGATTTGGGCAAGGCCACTACTACTGGCCACCTGATCTACAAATGTGGTGGAATCGACAAAAGAATGATCAAAAAATTCGAGAAGGAGGCTGCTGAGATGGGAAAGGGATCCTTTAAGTATGCTTGGGTTTTGGATAAACTGAAAGCTGAACGTGAGCGTGGTATCACCACTGATATCTCCCTGTGGAAGTTTGAGACCAGCAAATACTATGTGACCATCATTGATGCCCCAGGACACAGAGACTTCATTAAAAACATGATTACAGGCACATCTCAGACTAACTATGCGGTCCTGATTGTTGCTGCTGGTGTTGGTGAGTTTGAAGCTGGCATCTCCAAGAATGGGCAGATCCGTGAGCATGCCCTTCTGGCCTACACACTGGGTGTGAAACAACTAATTGTTGGCGTTAACAAAATGGATTCTACTGAGCCACCCTACAGCCAGAAGAGATATGAGGAAATTGTTAAGGAAGTCAGCACGTACATTAAGAAAATTGGCTACAACCCTGACACAGTAGCATTTGTGCCAATTTCTGGTTGGAATGGTGACAACATGCTGGAGCCAAGTGCTAAAATGCCTTGGTTCAAAGGATGGAAAGTCACCTGTAAGGATGGCAATGCCAGTGGAACTACGCTGCTTGAAGCTCTGGATTGCATCCTGCCACCTACTCGTCCAACTGACAAACCCTTGCGTCTGCTTCTTCAGGATGTCTACAAAATTGATGGTATTGGTACTGTACCTGTGGGCCGAGTGGAGACTGGTGTTCTCAAACCGGGCATGGTGGTCACCTTCACTCCAGTTAATGTTACAACTGAAGTAAAGTCTGTTGAAATGCATCATGAAGTTTTGAGTGAAGCTCTTCCTGGGGACAACGTGGGCTTCAATGTCAAGAACGTTTCTATAAAGATGTTCATCGTGGCAATGTGGCTGGTGACAGCAAAAATGACCCACCAATGGAAGCAGCTGACTTCACTGCTCAGGTGATTATCCTGAATTATCCAGGCCAAGTCAGTGCTGGCTATGCACCTGTGCTGGATTGTCACACAGCACACATTGCTTGCAAGTTTGCTGAGCTGAAGGAGAAGATTGATCGCCGTTCTGGTAAGAAGCTGGAAGATGGCCCCAAATTCCTGAAGTCCGGTGATGCTGCCATCATTGACATGGTTCCTGGAAAACCCATGTGTGTTGAGAGCTTCTCCGACTATCCTCTTCTGGGTCGTTTTGCTGTTTGTGATATGAGACAGAAGGTTGCTGTGGGTGTCATCAAGACAGTAGACAAGAAGGCTGCTGGAGCTGGCAAGGTCACCAAGTCTGCCCAGAAAGCTCAGAAGGCTAAATGAATATTATCCCCAACACCTGCCACCCCAGTCTTACTCAGTGGTGGAAGAACGGTCTCAGAACTGTTTGTCTTAATTGGCCATTTAAGTTTAATAGTAAAAGACTGGTTAATGATAACAATGCATCGTAAAACCTTCAGAAGGAAAGGAATGTTTTGTGGACCAATTGTTTTCGTGTGGCAGTTTTAAGTTATTAGTTTTTAAAATCAGTACTTTTTAAATGGAAACAGCTTGACCAAAAATCTGTCTCAGAATTTTGAGATCCATTAAAACAAAGTTTAATGAGAAAAAAAAAAAGGGGGGCAATATTAAATACAGCTGAGTTTTTATGCCTAAGATATTTCAAAGTGAGTTGGGAGGTCATTCTAGATGTTACACTTATGCACATCTCAGGAGGATTTCATTGACTGCCACAGTAAACAGTGCCTCAAGCAGGGGTACTCCTAAGGATTCTAGAGACATCTAGACACTATAGGCAGGGCAGACAATCTCAGGAATTCAGCACCCTGTCAGTGGGCCTTACTTTGGAATATATATTCCCCAATGTAACAGAGTTAAACTCATTTTTAATTTCCCTATTCATGGGTCTTCTGCCCCTTTTCATTTGAACCTATAATTAGCACTACATTTGTTAAATATATGACCAGAGACTTAAATCCTCAGTCTGTTCATATGCCAGTTGAGCCTGAATCTCAGTTGCATTGCAATACCTATTCTCCAGTTCGTTAGACTCGCCCAGGACAACTAACAAAATGATGATGATGGACAAAGCCCATCACCAAAAACAAAATGTATCTACAACTGCAAGCAAGACAGTTCCATCCATCTGCCCTATAGGATCTAAGACCCCTCCCAACCAGAAACAGAGTGGGCATCACCATCCTAAAATCCTCAAGATTAAGGAATGAACAAACATAAGGGGAGAATGCAACTATGGACTAAAGTAGACTTATTATTCTAGCAATAGAAGATCTTGTAACATTAATATAAAGGCAGTGGTCACCAGAGGTTCTGAGGTGAGAGAGAGGGAAGAATGGGTATAACATAGGGCATTTTTGGGACATTGGAATTGTTCTGAATGACATTGCAATGACAGATACAGGCCATTATACAAATGACAAAACCATTTTAAAGGTTTTGCCAAAACCTATAAAAATGTGTGGTGCAAAGTGTAAACTACAGTGTAATCTATTGACCATGTTTAGTAGCAATGCTTGAATATGTGTTCATCAGTTATAATTAATGTCTGCACTGATGAAAGATGTTGCTACTGGAGGAAAGTGGGGGAGGCAGAAGGATGGGGTATATGGGAATCACCTACACTTTGGATGTATCATTTACATAATCTAAAGCTTCTTTTAAAATAATATAAAATAAAAAACCCTCCCAAAGATGAAAAGCCCAGGACAAGATGGCTTCACAGGTGAATTCTACCAATCATTCAAAGATGATCTAATACCAGTCTTGCTCAAGCTCTTCCAAAAAATTGAAAGAATACTACCATACTCATTTTATGATGCTAACATCACCCTAATATTAAAACCAGATAAAGATACTATGGAAAAAGAAAATTACAGACCAATATCTCTAATTAATATGGATGCAAAAATCCTCAACAAAATACTTGCAAACTGAATCCAAAAGCACATTAAAAGAATGATACACCATGATCAAGTGGGTTTTATCCCAGGTATGCAAGGGTTTTTCAATACAAGAAAATCAATTACTGTAATAAACCCCATTAATAAATTGAAGAAGGAAAATCACATTATTCTCTCCATTGATGCAGAAGAGGCATTTGACAAAATGCAGCATCTTTTTCTTAAGAAAAACATTCCAAAAGATAGGAATAGGAGAAAGCTTTTTCAATAAGGTAAAATGTGTATATGAAAAACCTACAGCTAGCACTGTACTCAGTGGTGAAAGACTGAAAGCTTTCCTGCTAAGCTCAGGCACAAGACAAGGATGCCAACTGTCACCACTGCTATTCAATATTATACTAGAAATTCTAGCTAGAGCAATTAAGCTAGATAATAAAGAAATAAAAGGCACCCAAATAGGAAAGAAAGAAGTAAAATTTTCTCTATTCACTGATGATGTGATCCTATATCTAGAAAATCCTGAAAAATCCACAGGAAAGCTACTAGAACTAATATACCAGTTCAGCAAAGTGTGGGACACAAGATTAATATGCAAAAATCATAGTGTTTCTATATAATACTGATGAGCAATCTGAGGAGGAAATCAGAAAAAAAATCTATTTATAATAGTGACTAAAAGAATCAAATATTTAGGAATAAACTTAGCCAAGGATATAAAGGACCTGTAGTCAGAAAACTTCAAAACATTGCTAAAAGAAACCAAAAAAAGCTTAAATAAATGGAAGGACATTCTGTGTTCACGGACTGGAAGACTAAATAACGTTAAAGATGTCAATTCTATCCAAACTGATTTACTGATTCAGTGCAATCCAAATAAAAATCCCAAAAGCTTTTTTTGAGAAATGGAAAAGCCAATTACGAATTTATTTGGAAGGGTAAGGGGCCCTGACTACCCAAAAATGTTTTTAAAAAGAAGAAAGAAGTTGGAGGACCCTCACTTCCTGATTTTAAAACATAGTACTTAACAAAGTGGTAAAAACAGCATGGAACTGGCACAAAGATAGACATATTGACAAACGGAACTGAATCAAGAACTCAGAAATAAACCCTCACATCTATGGCCAAGTGATTTTTAACAAGGCTCTTAAGCCCACCCAGCTGGGCCAGAACAGTGTATTCAACAAATGGTGCTGGGAGAACTAGATATCTATATCCAAAAGAAAGAAAGAGGACCCCTACCTCACACCTTATACAAAAATTAACTCAAAATGGATCAAGGACCTTAATATAAAAGCTAAACCATAAAACTCCTAGAAGAAATGTAGGAAAACATCTTCAAGATCTCGTGGTAGGTGGTAGTTTCTTAAACCTTAAACCCAAAGCACAAGTAATGAAAGAAAAAAAAAGATAAATGGGACCATCTCAAAATTAAACACTTCTTTTCTTCAGAAGACTTTGTCAAGAAAGTAAAAAGGCAGCCTACTCAATGGCAGATAATAATTGGAAACCACATATCTGATAAAGGTTTTATATCCATGTTACTTAAAGAGATCATACAACTCAACAATAAAAAGACAAGCAATCCAATTTTAAAAATTGGCAAAAGACTTGAATAGACATTTCTCCAAAGAGGGAAATACAAATGGCCAAACAGCACATGAAAAAATGTTCAACATCACTAGCTGTTAAGGAAATGCAGATCAAAACTACGAGATACCATTTCACACCTTATGGAATGTCCAGTATTGTAAAACACATGCACACACACAAAACAGAAAACTGCAAGTACTGGAAAGGATGTGGAGAAAGAGGAACACTCACTGTTGGTGGGGATGCAGAATGGTGCAGCCTCTGTGGAAGACAGTTTGGCAGTACCTCAAGACACTGAATATAGAACTGTTATATGATCCAGCAATCCTGTTATTAGGGATATATTCAGCAGAACTGAAAGCAAGGACACAAACTGACATTTGCACACCAGTGTTCATAGGAGCATTATTCACAATTGCTAGAATATGGAAAGAGCCCAAGTGTCCATCAATCAATGAATGGGTAAACCAGATGTGATATATACGTACAATGGAATACTGTTCATTTGTAAGAAGTGAAATTGGGATGAACCTAGAGGATAATATGTTGAGTGAAATAAGCCAGACACAGAAGCACAAATAATGTATGGTCTCACTATTATGAACTAAATACAATGAGAAAATTCACAGAGGTAAACTCTGGAGTGTAAATTAGTAGGAAATAGAAGGTGGGTTGAGAATGGGAGATGATGCTTAAAGTATGAAACATTATTAAAAAGTTTATCTGTAAAAGTGTGGAAACGAGTAGAGCTGAGAGTACCACATTATAATGAGTATAACTAACACTGCTGATATATAAATGTGATTGTGGCTGAAAGTGGTAGTATGTGGAAGTAAATGTCAATTGAAAGGAAACTAGAGAATAATCTAGAGTATGTATAACATAGTGATTTTGGTGGTAGATGAAGATTGTATTTCATAGTATAAATATAAGAATGCTCTTTTACAAAGTGCTAAGAATATGTTGATACATAGGAAAACTACAGTGAATATAAGTTATGGACCATAGTTAACAGTAATAGTGTAATATTTTGCATCAATGGCAAGAAAATACTTTTTCAATACTAAAGGACAACAATAGCAGAGAATAAGAGGGTATGGGATTTTTCCTGTTGGAGTAATGAAAATGCCCTAAAATTGACTGAGGTGATAACAGCACAACTTTGATAAAAATGAAAGCCACTGTAGCAGTTTGATAGAGTTATGAATTCCAAAAATAGATATTGAATTATGCTTGTAAACTGGTCTGTACCTGGGCATGATTAAATTATGATTAGGGCTTTGATTGGGCCACGTCAGTAGGGTGTTGAGTTCCCACCCCTTGATGGTAAAAGACATGGCAAAGGACAGAGTTGAAGATTTTGATGTTGGAGTTTTGATGTTGGAGCTTTGATGCTGGAGCCTGGGAAGTGAACACACAGGAGAAGAACACAGAGGAATGGAGATGGCTCCTTAGACACAGCAGAAGCCCGGGGGAGAGAGACAGAGCTGTTGACCTGATAGTCTACAGCAGGCCTTGTGGAGAGAGGCAAAGCCTAGAGAGCTTCATAGTCTACAGCTGACCTTGTAGAGAAAACAGAGGAGCTGAGTCCAGAGAGAAATGAACCTGGGGAAGAGAGGAATCCAGGAAGACTGAACCCTGGCAGATGTCGGCAGCCATCTGGCTCCAACATGTGGCAGGAGACTTTGATAAGGGAAGTAATATATGCTTTATGGTCTGGTAACTAAGCTCCTACCCCAAATAAATACCCTTTATAGAAACCAACCCATTTCTGGTATTTTTGCATCAGCACCCCTTTAACAGACTAATACAGCCACTGAGTATACACATTGAATGGATTGTTCAAAGTGTGGGACTGAATAACAGGGAATCCAGTGGTGGCTGATGGACTGTGGTTAACAGGACAAATATGAGAATGTTCTCTCCTGAACGATACTAAATATGTAATACTAACTAGACTGTTAATAATTGGGTGGTTTGGGGGAAAATACACCAAATGTAAGATATGGGCTAAATATTATTGTAAGTATAAATATTTTGACGATGCTCTTTCAAAGTTTGTAACAAATGTTTTACAACAATGCAAGGTGTCGGTGGTGGGAGAAGTATGGGAGCCTTATACGATGATATGCATGTTTCGTAAATTCACAACTTTTACTATATATTTATTGTTCATGTATGAATGATATACTTCAACAACATTTTATTAAAAAATAAATAATAGAGGTGTATTGTGGGAAAATAGCTTGAATTTGAATTGTGGGAACCTGGCTTGAAGTTGAAACGTTTCCATAATGCAGATAAGAAGTGTGGGCTCAGGAACAGCGGCCTTGACTAGACGGAACGCTGTCTGGTCAGCACGAAAACTGTTTGCGTGTGGAGACGTTTGAACTTTGCTATGGCCTGCTCCCTAGCATTGCAGGGGCTACAGCTTTAGTAACAAGTGGCCTTGAAAGTAAACATAGATAACCACTGCTTTGTAATCTCTAATAAATACGATGTGGAAACTAGGGTCCAGGCTCTCAGTTCCAGAAGCTGTTGAGTTCCCTGGTCCCAACTTTATTTTCTCTCTTGTGTCTTCTTTCTGTCCTTTTATTTCTTCAGTTCTGGGTCACCTTCCCTTCGTGGGAACCTATTGTTGAGCTGGTCTCAGTAGTGGGCTGGCCCAAGCAGTGAGATGGCCCAAGCAGAGAGCTGGCACAGCAGGATGGCACAGCAAAAAGAGACACAGAGAGACAATGGGAGATGCAGCAGACCAGGGAGCTGGGGTGGCGCACGAGATTGAGCAACAATCTCCCCCACTCCAGAAGGTCCCAGGGTCAGTTCCCAGTGCTGCCTAAATAAAAGATGAGCAGACACAGAAGAACACACAGTGAGTGAACACAGAGAGGAGATGATGGGGAGGAGGGCAGGAGAACTAAATAAATCTTGAAAAAAATAAAGATGAAGGGAGTGGGTATAGCTCAGTGGTTGAGTACCTGTCTCCCATGTACAAGGTCCTGGGTTCCATGCCTGGAACCTCCTAAAAAAAAAGATGAAAAGTAATCTTCACATCCCATTCCTGTGCCCCTACCCTTTCTATCCAGAATTCTCCCCATTGTTAGTGGAATTTGCCAGGTACCTTCAGTATATTTATAACCATATACATCTTGGTTTGGAGTACCCCAGAAGCTGCCCCTAAATCAAAAATTCAAGCACAAGTAGTTAATTTGAGAGGTCTGTTAGTCTACTATGACTGCTGTAATAACTTGTCATGAACTTGGAGATTTAAAGCAACACACGGGGAGAGGATGCAGCTCAGTGGTTGAGCACCTACTTCTCTTGAACGAGGTCCTGGTAAAGAAAACCACAATTCTAGAAGCCAGGAGTCCAAAATCAAGGTGTCCACTTGACTGTGCTCCCTGACCCAATGTAACTGTTGTCCTCATAAGAAAAAGGAAATCTGGACACAGACACAGAGGAAGACAGCGTGGGAAGACAGGCAGAGAGTGGAGCAATGCCGCCACCAGCCGAGGAATGCCGAGGATTTCCGAGAAGCCGCCAGAAGCCAGGAAGAGGCCAGGAGAGAGCCTCCCCTAGGGTTCCGGGGCGCACAGCCCTGAGGACTTGACAGACCTCTGGCCTCCAGAACCACGAATGAATTTCTGTGACTTAAAGCCATCCAGTCTGCGGTGCCTCCTTGGGGCAGCCCCGGGAAGCTAGGACAGGGGTGGAGAAGTGGGATGGGGAGGGGTGCAGCCCGGGTCACCCCTCCTGGTGGGAGGCAGTGGGAATCCGAGTCATCTCCCTGGGGCATCGGTCCTGAGCCTCCTGGGGGTCACTGGGTGAAGACCGCAGAGCACGAGGCAAGGGGAAAGCCCTCTGGGAAAAGCAGCGCTGGCAGCGGGCGACCGGGCTGGTGTGCGCGGGAAGTCCAAGGGCACAGGGGCAAGAGCCGCGGCCCCGCAGCGTGGCCTGTCTACCCTCAGGAACCGTGGTGGACCTTACAGCTGCTTCTCCTGTCCATGAACTGCGGTGAAATGAATGTCGACCTTGAGAATCAGCCTCCAGAGATGAGAGCACGGTGACAGTTGTTTTACATCTGTTCAACGTGACAACAATATAGTTGGGCTAGTATTTTGTATGTCTTTTAAAAAAAAATTTAAATGACATTTCTATACAAAAACATCAGCCTACAATAGATTGGAAATTAAAAAGCTGGTCCTGGAAAGTGGCTGTGGCTCAAGCAACTGAGCTCCCGTTTACCATATGGAGGACCCGAGTTCGATCCCTGGGACCTTCTGGTACAAAAAGAAAAAAGGCACGGGAAGCAAGCGTGGCTCAACTGATAGAGTGTCCGTCTACCATATGGAGGGTCCAGGGTTCCATCCCCGGGGCCTCCTCACCTGTGTGGTAAGCTGGCCCACGTGCGGTGCTGCTGTGTGCAAGGAATGCCATGCCACGCAGCAGGAGCGCCCCCACACAGGGGAGCCCCATGTGCAAGGAGTGCACCCCGCAAGGAGAGCCGCCCAGTGTGAAAAAAGTGCAGCCCGCCCAGGAGTGGCACCATATGCACGGAGAGCTGATGCAACAAAATGACACAACAAAAAAGAGACGCAGTGTCCCAGCGCCGCTGGATAATGCATGCGGACGCAGAAGAACACACAGCGAATGGACACAGAGAGCAGACAATGGAGAGAAGGGGAGAAAAATAAATAAAAAATGAATCTTTAAAAAAAAGAAAAGAAAAATGGCATCCCAGACCTGCGTGATGATGTGCAGGCCCCCGCGTGAGGAAGTGACACACCAAAAAGACAATGACACAACCAGACAAAAAAAAGAAAAAGAAAAAAGCTGATCCTTGCCATAGTTGGAGAATCTCAGGATTCATCCTGTCTCTATCGTCACTGCCTGTTTACCAGCGAGCTCTTGACATCTTTCTTTAGAATGTGGTGGCCTCCTGATCGGCCTCCAGGCCCCCATTCCAGCCACCTCCAGAAGGCACTCCCCCCCCGCCCCCCCGCCTGATGGAGAGTGTCCTGAGGCCAACAGCTGCTTTTCCAGCCCTTGTTCTGTCCCTGCCTTGTGCTTTCTGTACTCTAGCTCGAGAGGAGTTTGTGCCACCAGCCAGGAGGGCAGGTGCAGGGAGAGGATGTGGCAAGGGGGGCTCTGGGTGTTCATCGGACCACTCGACCTGCAGGAGCCTCTCCCTGGAACCTGGACCACTGGCCAGGCAAGAGCGCCCCTGACCCTGACCCTGACCCTGACCCTGGCCTAGGTTACCCTGCAGCACTAAATGAGACAAAATCCAACCCAGCTCCCAGGAGCTGGGGGGAGAGGTTCTTTGACTAGAGCATGAAACATGACTAAAGAGGAAAAAAAATCATTTGGAATCCCAGAAGCTGATCATCACATACAAGTCCCCTCACCCATCCCTGTCAGCTTCCACGGGATCTTCTGGCTTTTTTTCTTAAGGTCTTCATGGACTGCGAAACATACAAAGTTGGAAGGCAGAGTGAGTGAGGGACACAGAAGAAGGCAAGAAGGAAAGTAAGGAAGGCAGGGAGAGGAGTGCGAGAGGAAGGACAGAGAACCTGCAGGGGGGGCTACCATCTCGACCAGCCTCAAACAGACCTGGGTTCAAATCCTTGGTACTGGATTTTGTCTAATTTCTTGACTAAACTGCAAGAAATGAATTTCAAGAGCACGTCATGTTGCTTAGGCCAGTAATTTCCTAAGGTAGGGAGGGAAGAGAAAGGGGAGAAAAGAACAGATCAGGGGTCCCAGGTAGGGGTTGGAGAGGGACAAAGAGGGCTGGTTTGCAGACTACAGTCCCCCATTACAGATCATAAATCCCCAGGTTTACTTGTGTTTTGATCCAGGGAGGGGTGAAGGAAGGCAGAAGAGGGCACCAACAGGCACAGGGGCTGGCCCTGGGACAGGAGAAGCCAAGAGAGAGCAAAAGGCCTTTGCACTTGCTTTTTAAAAAAAAAAAAGATTTATTTATTTATTTATTTCTATCCCCACCCCGATTGTCTGTTCTCTGTGTCTATTTGCTGTGTCTTCTTTGTCCGCTTCTGTTGTTGTCAGCGGCATGGGAATCTGTGTTTCTTTTTGTTGCGTCATCTTGTTGTGTCAGCTCTCCATGTGGGCAGCGCCATTCTTAGGCAGGCTGCACTTTCTTTCTCACTGGGCGGCTCTCCTTATGGGGTGCTCTCCTTGTGCGTGGGGCTCCCCTATGCAAGGGACACCCCTGTTTGGCACGGCACTCCTTGCACCCATCAGCACTGCGCATGGGCCAGCTCCACACAGGTCAAGGAGGCCCGGGGTTTGAACCATGGACCTCCCATGTGGTAGACAGACGCCCTAACCACTGGGTCAAGTCCACTTCCCTGCACTTGCTTTTTACACCATCAATTTTCCTGCCCCTTTGCTAATTGCACAGGAGGAGTCCCAGCTGCTTGCTGTTTTGATTGATTACCCCACCCATCAATCCCCCAGGTGGGCCAAATGATAAGGTCCCTGGAGAATATCTGGGGCTTCTCCTGACTTCTGGAGGAAGTCTCGTTCTGAATGGGATTTCTCATGCGGGTGTTCCAGCAACCATCTGGGGGTACTGAAGGATGCGTGGACTTCTTGCCAGGTTCCAGATCCATCTATTGATTTCCTACCTAGCCTGCTTCATCCTGATAGGAGTCCCTGTATGTTGTTCTCTTGGACTAATTACTTTCCATCTCTGGGCCTCAGTTTCTCCATCTGTCAAGTAAAAATAATGATTCCTGTCTTTCAGAATTTTGTTTGGAGGAGACAGTGGACACAAAAAGCTGTAAGTGTAATGAGTTCCCTGAGGTAGGGTTGTCCGCCCAGGAGGGGACACCCCCATTATCTCTGCAGTGAGGAGAAATGCCCTCCAATGTCACCAAGCTTGGGACGGCCACAGCTTTCATCTAACAGAGAGCTGCTTGGTACCCTCTAGAAACCCAGACCCAGCCGGTCACCCCTTGCAACACAAACTCATTTAGAGCAAGTCTTACCAGAACCACGCCTCCTGTCCCAGCTCCCCCACAGACTCAGTACACACTGCTGGTGACAACTCCGTGAACTTGTCAGGACCTGGGAATGAATTCTTCAGGAAACTTCAGGTAACATGCCATCCAGAGCCTCTTCAAAGAGTGTTTTGCTTTTTTTTTTTTTAATTTATTTAATTTATTTATTTCTCCACACACAACCCCTCATTGTTTCCGCTCGCTGTCTGCCCTCTTTGTGCTGGTCTTTTTTTTTTTTTAAAGGAGGCACCAGGAACTGAACCAGGGACCTCCCATGTGGAAGCGAGGTACCTAATCACTTGAACCACCTCTGCTCCCTGCTTGTTGTGTCTCTCAATGTGTTTCCTCCTTGTTTCTCTTCATTGTGCCATCTCACTGTCTTGCTTGTCTTTTTTAGGAACCTACTGGGGACCTCCCATGTGGTAGGTGGGCACCCAACTGCTTGAGCCATAAATGCTACCCTGCTTTTGTTTTTGAAGAGAAAGGAAAGAGCATTCCAAATGAACTGAACTTCTACAAGGATATGAATGTCAAGGAACTGGATAGAGAATGCCCTGAAAATACGTGAAACAAAGCCACTAGAGCTAATAAATGGGCTCAGCAAAGGGTTTGGATAGAAGATCAATATGCAAAAATCGGGAAACGGACTTTGGCCCAGTGGTTAGGGCGTCCGTCTACCATATGGGAGGTCCGCGGTTCAAACCCCGGGCCTCCTTGACCCGTGTGCAGCTGGCCATGCGCAGCGCTGATGCGCGCAAGGAGTGCCGTGCCACGCAGGGGTGTCCCCCGCGTGGGGGAGCCCCACGCGCAAGGAGTGCGCCCGTGAGGAGCAGCCTGCCCAGGAATGGCGCCGCCCACACTTCCCGTGCCGCTGACGACAACAGAAGCGGACAAAGAAACGACGCAGCAAATAGACACCAAGAACAGACAACCAGGGGAGGGGGAGGAAATCAAATAAATAAATAAATCTTTAAAAAAAAAAATATGCAAAAATCAGTAGTGTTTCTCTACGTTTGGAATGAGCAGTCTGATGAGGAAAACAATTCAAAAAATTCCATTTACAATGGCAACTAAAAGAATCCAATATTAGGAATAAATTAATAAGGGTGTAAAGAACATGCACACAGAAAATTACACAGTATCACTGAAAGTAATCAAAGAATACCGAAATAAATGGAAGAGCATTCCAGGTTCGTGCATAGGAAGACTGAATATCATTAAATGCCAATTCTACACAAACTGATTTGTAGATTCAATGAAATCCCAATAAAATTTCCAACAGCAAAAAGAAAAAAGAAAAAAAGAAAAAAAAAAAGAAATTGGAGCACCTCCCCAGGGAGGAATCCCTTCTCCTAACAGAGGCGGGAAGGGAGCACATTGCAGCCCCCCTCCAGGGCGTGGACTCGAGCTGAGCCTCAAGGCAGGGGGTTAGCAGGGACTTGGGGTGCCCCCTTCCTTGACTCAGCTTCCCTCTGAAGAGGAACAGCTGAGCTTGGAAATCAGGTGTCTTTTGTGGACCCACAGGCAGTGTCCCCGACTTCCTCTGGACTTGGCCTTGGCATTCCCACCACCTTTGGGCTCTGGAAGGGGTTAGGAAACCCAGCTCCAGCCGAGCCTGCCGCCTGCTGACGACGCCCGCGGCTGTGACTGCTGCGCTGTGGCCTTGCAGGGGCCAGCGTTTGTCTCCGCCAGCAAAATCCAAAGGCTGACACCTCTCCCGGGCAGGGCTTCGCCGCCTCCTCCTCCATCTCTTTCCGTTGTCGAAGCTTCTAGATGCTGTGCTGTCTACTGCGGTAGTTAGGAGCTACACGTGACTATTTAAATTTAAATGAATTTGTTAGATGTCAGAGTGAGACAATTGGGACCCTGAGACTAGCTATTGCAGGCAAGGATTTATTGCGAAAATCCAACAGAAAGGGGACTGAAGATAGAAACTTCAGCCCGCCCCGGCAGAAGCAGTCGTGAATGTACACAGCACGCCTATAGGCGGGAACAGGCTTAGTTGGTGGGAGTGGGGTGGGGCTTGGGTAAGACCGAGGGCCTATTGGGATGGCTGGGGACGGTGGGCTAGGGGCAGTGAATCTAGGGGTACGGGAGGGGTTGGTGGGGTCATGTGGCTTCTCTGTCTATTCTTGTGAGGAAAGGAACTGTATCTGGACACGTCAGCTCTGGGTGGGGCTGTTCTAGTTATGGGACGTGGCTCCTTCTGAGTAAACAGCTGGTCGCCCCTCCACACTGGGGCAGGTTAAGTAAACTTGCAGCCTCTGCAAGGCGGGGCTGTGCTGGGGGCTAGGGATGGGGCCTAGTCCTGTCATTCTCGGGTTTTGATTATAATAATGAAAACTAAGGTAGGTCTAAGAGTGGACCGCCAGGCTCGCACGTGAAGGGTGGAGGCAAGGGCGCGTCCGCTCATTCTGGCTGCTTCCCGCTCTTAGGGGCAAAGGGGGCTACCTTCTCCTGCGGCTCGGCTGGTGCGGTTTTGTGTTCTGAGGTGGTTATTGACCGTTGTTCTGGTAACAGGAAGGCCCCCTTTACATATTCTTGGGTGGTTGTTTCGTAAGGGTAAGGCCACATTGGGAAAATAGGAATAGGACTACATTAGAAAATAGGAATTGCAAGTGCCTTCAGATAAATAACTTAGGGCGACCTCCAAGGAGAGTGCCAATAAATAACTTAGGGCGGCCTCCAAGGAGAGTATCAATAAATGACATGGGGCTGCTCACAAGAAGGGGCTTTTCTACAAGGAAAAAAATAGATAAGCTACCTTCAGCTAACCATAGTGTTCCGCTTCTGTGCCTGCTTGCTTGCTAGTAACCGCCCCCCCCCTCCTGAAAGGCTATAAAAATATAAAAATACCTCTTCCCTTAAACTCAGGGCTGCTCTCTCCTCTGCGTAGGACAAGGCAGTTGCCACGCGACTAATAAAGCTCTCAATTGGAACTTTATTCAAAGTCTGAATCTGGTCAATATCGCTGGTCTGTAACATTTGGAGGCTGCCCTAAGTTATTTATTGGCACTCTCCTTGGAGGCCGCCCTAAGTTATTTATTTATCTGAAGGCACTTGCAATTCCTATTTTCTAATGTAGTCCTATTCCTATTTTCCCAATGCGACCTTACCCTTACAGTTTGAACAACTCGGTGGATGAATCGGGTGAGGAGCTGTAGGAGAATTGGGCCACACATGAGAAGGAGAAAAATAATGAGTAGTGGGGTTATTAGGGGTATTAGTATAGGTTTTAAAGGTGAAGAAAAATATGAGAGGAAAGAGGAGAGCCAGGATTGGCTTCCGTAATTTTCATCTCTTTCTCTCTGAATAATTCTGTGTTTTCCTTTAGGCCTTTTAGGTTTCCTTCCACTTGTCCAGTCTTATTTATGTAGGAGTAATAGGTTTCATTAGTAATAGCACATGTGCCTCCGGCTACAGCAGTGAGAACGCCAAGAATGAGTCCTGAGGCTGGGCCATTGATTTCCATTTGTTGATGATTGCTAGCTTGTCCTGTGGCATTCCGGGACAGTTGTAGTTGTAAGGAGATGTATAAAATAGCTTGTCCTGGCCGGGCTGCGGGCCGGGTTGCTTCTCCGCTGAGAAGCGCTAGGCCAGGCGACCTTGCACGGCGCGGCGGGGGCGCAGTTCACACTCAGGAGGAGCCGGCAGCTCGCAGGGGGTGTGCGCGCTGCAGCACGCCTGAGAGGCAGAAGTTGTTCAGCGCCCACCTTGGCCTCTGCACAGGACGTGGACGTCACCCAAACTGCCAAGACAGTGTGTCTGACTTCCTCATCACACAAAGCTACGGACAGGCGAACATCCAAGGAGTTCAAGTATGATAAAGATAATCTTGTGAAATCAGAGTTACAGAAACTAGTAACTAAAAGTGATAGTGTTTCCTTGCCAAAAATTACACCTGAGGCCTCCTGTGTAAATGAGCCTCTGGAGTTTGCTGGAAACAGTGTGTTGTGTCCGGGAAATGAAGTTGGTGCCCCCATGACACAGGAGGGTGAAAGCCTTCCCCTCAGTCACCGTGGAATTGTGAGTAACAGTAGCCCGACAAAGACTGGAGATGGCCTGTCCCTCCCAGAACTCAGAGCCAGTGCAGAAGCAGAAGCATGTGAGAGCAGCTCCACAGGGCAGGATAAGTTAGCACTGGAGGCAGAGCACGTCCAGAAGCCATTATTTCAGATGGACAACAGCATCTTTTTAGACGATGACAGCAATCAGCCAATGCCAGTGAGTCGATTCTTTGGAAATGTTGAGCTCATGCAGGACCTTCCACCAGTGTCTTTATCTTGTCCTTCAATGAGTAGACGAGAATTCAGAAAAATGCATTTCAGAGCCAAAGATGATGATGACGACGATGATGCAGAAATGTTGATGATAAAAAACTCTTTGCATATTTAGATCACAATTTAGAAAATTGCCGGAATGTATAAAATTTGTCTCCAAGAGAACTTGTTCTTAAACTTCTGAACTCATAGAAGTCAACAAATAATGCAAACCACCATATACCTATGGAAGATTTATTGATCTTGAACTGCTGTAACAATATCTGAGATTGTCAAGTTGCTGTCTCCATGTTGCTGTAATTTCTTATATTTGTATGCGTATATATATATATATATATATAAAGGTCTGAGTCAGCTGAGGGTGGTTGGGATTAAATAGTGGATACCTCTGTAAAGGAAAATCTTCACTTAAATAAGTTTTAAGTGAGGATTTAGCTTTGATAACATGCAAATTTATTTTCCATCAACATCAGATGTTGATCATTCTTGTGATTAACCCAATGCCAGTTCTTAAAGAACTTTACTTTCTCTATATGATGCTAATGTTTACCTTGGAAAATTTGTAGAATATATATAGGGAAGAAATAAAATATATTTTAAAAATAAAAATATTAAAAAAATAAAATAAAATAGCTTGTTCTGGGAGAGGAAGTCCAGCGAACCAGAAAATGCTCCAGAAGATAGTAAGCCCTATTCTGGTTTTTTCTAAGACTGGGTTATTGTGGGCATGGTAACTAAATCACCTGAAAAGTGTCTTTTTCTGCATTCATGTTTTGGGGAAAGTGAGGTTTCAAGGAAGGAGCCAAGATAGGGGATTAAGCTGGAGGTGGCCATGTCTTGTGGTTGGAGGATTGTAGCGTTAGGGGTTATAGATGCAATGGTACAGGCTCCTGTCCAGGCCTCTGGCCGAACTAAGTATGCTGAGTTATCACAAAGAACATAAAATCCTGTTCCGGCCAGGGTTAAAGCAGTGGAAGGACCAGAAGGGATAAAGTAAGCTTTGGGATGACTAGGAACTTGGAACATCTGGCTACCACCATATACCACATCGACACACAGTGGAGACTAGTATGACTTGGATGGATTGTGAGAATGGTTTGGCATAAAAGGTTTCTGAATAGGAGGATAAAGAAGTTTTTTTGGTTCTTTTTAGCTTTTGACTGGACAGAATATATAGTTGTGCGGGTTGAATGCTAATTCCAAATAGTTCTTTCTTTTGGTATGAGCTATTGAAACACAAGATGTCCTCGCTATAGGTTTTTTTGCTAAACTTAGGTAGTATTGTTCGATTAACACCACTGTCATTCCATATTAGTGTAGAATAGAGGTGTTTTCTAGTGATTTTTGAGTTGGTCTGCCAAGTTAAGGAGGTCATATTGAGAATTATAGTGTGATTATAAAAGTGAGAAGAGGTGTGTCCCGAGTTAGTTGCACAGGGTCGGGATGAGATGTGCTTAAAGCACAAGAAGGGCTTATCCATGAGGGAGTGATTATTCCAACAGAAGGGGAACTGTCTTCCTTTTGCGAATAGTTTAAAGCCTGTCAGAGAATGAGGATATCTTCATATCCAGGTAAGGATGGGGGGTGGGGGCTCGCCTCCGAAACCAGTCTATTGAGGGAGGACACGTGCTAGGGTTTCAGGACTAAAGGGAATGCTAATAGGGAGAAGGTTTCAGCATGACCATGTGTGGGACAAATCCAGCAATTGGAGTGGTTAGTGACTGAGGTTATAGATTGGATAGTACATGCTAAGGGATGGTATGGAGTGGTTTGTAAAGTGGATATGGTGAGGCAGTGTATGAGGAAGAAGTATAAAAGATTCATGATTCAGAGAAAAGGAGAGTAGTAGTGACAAAAGAGAAGAGCAGGATTTCTTCAAGCTCGAAGTCAGAAAAACCTCCCTGCAGTCAGAGATCTCAGATAATATCTAAATATTGGTCAACGGTAACGATCTGTGCCGCCTCCAAGCGAGTAAAATATTCTAACAAAATTCTACAGAAGGTTTCAGCGTCGTGTGACATGAGTTTTGGGTTCTTTAAGGATTTTTACTCGCAGGACCTCTAGGGGTTCACAGAAATACTTATCTGAAGAGTTCGGCGGGTCGGTCTGGCTTGCGACACCGGGGCTGAGGGTGGAGGAATCTGGCAGGGGAGGTGCTGGCTTCAACCTCCAACTTTAATGATAAGCCTCGGTTCCGTCTCACTGGTGGAGATGTGGGCCTCTTCGAACCCGGGACCCATCAGTTTTCTGTTGTTATTCCGAGTAGGTCAGTGGGGGAAAAGACTTAAGTTCTAGGCCGGTAAGGCGGTTTGGAGGAACTTTTTCAGAAACTGGGTTTTTGAGACAGTCTGGCTTCCAATGGCCTTTACGCACACCAGACAAGGCCCTGGCGGGGTCTTGAATTAGGGCATGCGCGTGCCCGGTGTCCTTCCTTCCCACATTTAAAGCAGGGTCCAGGTGGCGGTCACAGAGAAGAGGGATGGGTTTTCGAAAATCAGCACTGAGGGCAGCATCAAGGAGGCAGGGTTTAGCTTGATCTTGTTTGTGCTTTTCCAATTTGGCTTCCTCCTCTCTATTGTTAAAGACCTTGAAGGCTGCTTTAATTAGGTCATTCTGAAGGGTCCGAGGGCCCTCCTCTAATTTCTGCAGTTTATTTCTGATATCTGGGTATGGCTGAGTGATAAAGTGGGTATGTAAGTATAGTCATTTGGATTCAGAATCCGGGTCTAAATTAGTATATTTGAGGAGTGATTCAGTTAATCTTTTCATAAAGGCAGCAGGATTTTCATCTGATTTTTGGGAAATTTCTCTGATTTTGTCATAATTCACTGCTTTGAGGGTTGCCTTTTTCACGCCTTCTATTATGCAGCTTAGAAAGTGCACCATGCGATCTAAATCTCTAGAGCCTGCCCGATATGCCCAGGAGGGGAGGCTGCAGGAACTGGATCAGTGCCAGGGGCAGGTCGGTGGGGGTCCTGTGTGTGCAGGGAATTGGCAAAGGCAGTGGCCGCAGCCCAAATGCGACTTTTTTCCTTGAGGGTGGTAGAAGTTACTATGGTGTAGACATCCTGATATGTGAGATCATAGGAGCGAGTGAGGTGTTGGAATTTTTTAATGTACGTAGCAGAGTTTTCTGAGGAGCCTAATCGTTCTTCATGGCTAAGATCTGAGAGTGAGAAAGGAACATGTGCTCCGATGATTCCTTCAACTCCTGCCACTTCCCTCAGAGGAAGCAGGGGGTGGAGAGTGGCTCAGCTTGTGGGGTGGAGGGAGGCATTCCTCGGGAATGAGTACGAGGGGGAGAAAAGGAGGTAGAAGCAGAGGGAGGGGACGGAGGCAGAGAGCCAGAGCAGGTGAGGTCAAAGGCTCGGAATCGGATGCCGATGGATGACATGGAGGAGGGGGAGAGTGTTCAGATGGATCAAAATCGGAAGAGTCTTTAGGCGGGGGTGTCTTATGAGAAGGTTTCTGACTGAGCAATAGGATTTGGTAAGAGGAACATGACTGACAGAGAGAAGGATAGTTTTGGAGAAATAGGAAGGCCTGAACGTGAGGGACCTCTCACCACTTGCCGTTGTGTTGGATGAAGTTTTCCAGATCTCTAAGGATCTGTATGTCAAAGGTACCGTGTTCTGGCCATTGACTTTCATGTTCCAATTTGTACTGAGGCCAAATTGTAGTGGAGTAACAGATAATTTCTTGGGTCTGGTATCTCCTTCAGGATATAAGGCTCTAAGGTTCTGAAGGAGGCAGCCCAATGGTGTCGTTTTTGGAGGAGCTGAAGGAGGGTTTCCCATTTTCGGAAGCTGGGATGAGGTCAGGGACTCTCAAAGGTTAACTGAGCAAGTTAACTCAGGTGTCCCCGAGTTAGAACCTCATCAGCAGGAAATCCACACCCAGGATCAAACGTCTCTGATTCCTTCTGGGACGCAAGTCGGGCACCTGCCATGGCCCCCGAAAATGGAGAAGATCACTGACCTAGCTAAGATTTGTGGAGCTATCAGAAACAACAGGAGAAAGAACAGGATCCTCCAGAGAATTCCCTTACCTCACCCAGCTGGTCATCGGTGTCTGGTGTTGGATGGAGCTACAGCCACAACAAGGGTAGGTCTCTCACCAATCTGCCGGTCTCAGTGCAATCCCGAGAGTCTCTGGGGAATTCTGGGAGAGGGTGAAAGGAGAATAGGACCCAGAGTTGCATGATCAGGAGTGAGGAGTAAGCCTGGAAGAGCTGCCACTGCCAATTGCTTCCTCTTTCCAAGATCAGGCAACGAGCTCACCAGCCAGGATCTGGGAGTAAGCCCGAGCAAGCTGCCACTGCTCACTGCTTCCCAGGTTGCAACATATGGTGGCAGGGGTCTCCTCTTCCCAGATCCCAGGTTTCCAGCACCAAATGTTAGATGCCAGAGAGAGACAATTGGGATGTGGAGACTAGTGATTGCAGGCAAGGATTTATTGAGAAAATCCAACAGGAAGGGGACTGAAGATAGAAACTTCAGCCCGCCCCGGCAGAGGCAGTCGTGAATGTACACAGTACGTCTAGAGGCGAGAACAGACTTAGTTGGTGGGAGTGGGGTGGGGCTTGGGTAAGACCCGAGGGCTTATTAGGATGGCTGGGGACGGTGGGCTAGGGGCAGTGAATTCTAGGGATGCGGGAGGAGTTGGTGGGGTCATGTGGCTTCTCTGTCTATTCTTGTGAGGAAAGGAACTGTATCTGGACACGTAGGCTCTGGGTGGGGGCTGTTCTACGTCATGGGATGTGGCTCCTTCTAAATAAACAGCTGGTCGCCCTTCCTCTGTGGGGCACGTTAATAATAAACTTGCAACTTGCACAAGTTGTGGCTGTTATTCGGGCTGGGGGCTAGGGATGGGGCCTAGTCCTTTCAGAATTAAAATTAAAGAAATGCAAAAAAAAAAAAAAAATTTCAGTCCCTCGCACCCACCGGCCACATTCTGAGGACTCAGTAGACAGATGCGGCTGGAGGCTCCCGAAGTGGACCAAGACGGCTTTCATCACCGCAGAAAGTTGCACGAAGAGCCGGCTGTGCTGGCCCCGGGGCCGCCCTCTCAGGTGGTTCTACCTGCCCGCCTTCTCCTAGGGCGGAAAAGGCGGGGCCTCCTTGACGCCTTCCCACCACCCGGCAGCAATCGCCCGCCAGGCCCCGGGACCTGCCCACCCAGTGGACGGTCCCATATGTGGTCACCCCCGCCCCCTCTGCACAGACCAATGCGCCCCTGCCGGCAGCTCCTGACCAGGCCTCGTGGGCGCTCTCCGCACCCTGGAGGACTTTGCCACCTCACCTCTCAAGGGCCCCTTTTAAAACCATATTCCCACTCTGGCTTTCCCTATCCTCCTTCCCAGCACTATTTCCCCTACTCATTGCCATCAGACATCCTGGTGAAGAGGGGCTGGGGTGGTTCTCGGCTGGGTTTGTTCCATCTGCGGCAGAACAGACAGATACACCAACTAGGCTAGGAAGGAAAAGAGGATTTATTTGCTGGTGAGAGACCTGAGATGTACAATCTCAAACCAGCCTCCTGGAACTGCAGAAGTTCTGATATTTTATAACATCGTGGTGCTAATGATAATTGGGTGAAACTGCACACAGGTTCCTTCATTGATAAACATTGAGGGGTTGAACATGGTGGGGCAGGTACCAAACCAGGGTGAGTTACAAGGGCAGAATCATTATCAGAGATCGAGATTCTGGGATAGGAAAGCACAGAGTAGAGGTCAGTCACGAGGTGGTCCATATGGAGACCAAACAGGAGGGTGGAGTGGTTACACACAAGGGAGAGGCTAGGTTTTGAGTGGCCATTCACAGGGATGACACCTGTTTAGAAGGACCATCATCATAGCAGGTCTAGGCTAAATCCAGCTAGTTTCAGCCATTTCAGATACTAACCCTTTGCTATTTTTCATACTACAAAGGCATCTATATAATTCTTAACCCTTGGTTCAAAGGCTCGGTCCAATGCCTCAATATTTAAGCTGTATTGGGTTTCTCTAGTCCTACACATGGGGGTCATCACCATTTTCCACATCTCTCACCTGCACTTGCTGGCCCCACCAGTGGATGAGGCCACATGAGTATGAACTGGGTTCTGCAGAGCAAGTGAGACTCTCCAGGGAGGTTGCAGTCCCTCTGGCTTGACAACCAACTCTTTTGAGATGGTGGCTGCTGGACAGCTTGAAACCTGGAGTGTATGCAATGACCAAGGCTCCTTGACTACTTGTGATGGGCATGGAGGGTCCGTGAAAAATTATCGTTGTTGTTGCTTTCTGTCTGAAGCCGCTGAGATTTACTGTAGCCTAACCTAGCCCATCTGGACTGATTCAGTCTAGACTTCACTTGTTTGTTGGCTATCTCTTTCTCCTCTGGAATGATGCTCCATGAAGGCAGTGATTTCCATCTGTTTTCTTTCTCCCAGATCTCCACTGACTGGAATGGTGTGTGGCACAGAATAGCACTCAATCCACATTGACTGAGTGAACCCAGAAGCAGCCTGCAGGGCTACCTGCGACTCCTACATAACTAGACTGTAGGCATCTGCTCCTACCTACCCCCACCCCCAGCAGCCAGGGCATTGTTTTAATAAGCAGTTCCCATCGTGTCAGTCCCTTTCTTAAGCCTTCACTAGCTCTCCAGTGCCCTTGGGAGAAGCTCTGCTCTTTGCCTAGCAGGGGCAGCCTTTTAGGTTCTCAACCCTACCTGCCTCTCCAGACTCATCTCTTACCTCTGACATCCGTGCTGCTGTTCTGACCAAACCCACCACACCACCCTGCCCTCCACTCCTTGGTGCACACAGTTTCCAGTGCCTAGAAAGCTCTTCCTTGCTTTGTCCACTTAGCAGTTGCCTCTTCGTTTTTCAGAAGCCAACTCAGATCCTTAAAAAGTTAAACGGAATTACCAAAAGGGGAAGCAGATGTGGCTCAAGCAATTGAGCTCCCACCTATCACACTGGAGGTCCCGGGGTTGGTTCCCCACACCTCCTGGAGAAGATGAAGAAGACAGTGAGTTGATGCAATGCAGCAGAGATGGCTCAAGCAATTGAGGACCTCTCTCCCACATGGGAGGTCCAGGTTTGGTTCCCAGGGCCTCCTAAAGAGATGAGGGAAGTAGATGTGGCTCAAGTGCTAGAGCTTCCGCCTACCATATGGGAGGACCTGGGTTCAATCCCTGGGGCCTCCTGGTTAAAAAGAAGAGAAAGCAGTTTGCCCACACGGCAAGCCAGTGCCCATGTGAGTGCCCATGTGGTGAGCCAGTGCCGCACACGAGTGAGTCACACAGCAAGATGATGACGCATCAAAAGAGAAACAAGGGGAGAGTCAAGATGAAGCGCAGTAGAAACCAGGAACTGAGGTGGCACAATTGACAGGGAGCCTCTCTCCACATCAGAGGTCTCCAGGATCGAATCCCGGTGAATCCTAGAGGAGAGAAAATGAGAAGAGAAGACAACACAGACAGCAAAAACGGCAGAGCAGGAGGAGGAGGGGGGGGGGGAATAAATAAATAAATCTGTAAGAAAAAAGAGAGAGAGAGAAGATGAGCAGATGAGCAGACACAGAAAGCACACAGCAAATGGACACAGAGCAGATAGTAAGTGCAAACCATGATGAGAGGAGGGGAATAAATTTTAAAAATTAAAAAAAAGAATTACCATATGACCCACAAGTCTACTCCAATGTATACACTCAAAAGAATTGAAAGCAGGGACTCAGACAGATTTTTGTACACCAAGACTCCTCACAGCACTATTCACAGTAGCCGAAAGGTGGAAACAACCCAAGCGTCCATCAACACATAAATATCCATACAATGGAATATTATTCAGCCAAAACAATGACTTTTCTGATACATACTTAAACATAGATGAACCTTGAAAACATTATGCTAAGTGAAAGAAGCCAGGCACAAAAGGACAAATATTTTATGGCTCCACTTATAGAAAAGGCAAATTCATAAAGACAGAATGTAGATTTGAGGTTGCCAAGAGCTGGGGTGAGGGGAAATGGGGGTTTATTGCTTATTGGAGACAGTTATGTGAAAATGCTTTAGAATTATAGTGATTGTGATTATACAACATTGTGAATGTACTTAATGATAATGAATTGTAAGCTTAAACATGGTTAAAAAGGTAAGTTTATGTTATGCATATTTTACAAATTTTTTAATGCTAAAAAAAGTTTTTAAAAAATGCAGCACAGGTAAGCACTTCTTCTCTGAAGCCCTCCCAGACTGAAGGAGTCTGTGGCTACCTGCTATGTACCTGTATATACCTCTGCTGCTGTGCGTTCACCTGTCCGCATACCTGTCTCCCGCAATGTGCCGGGGGATCCTAGAGAACAGAACCCATGTATAATTAATTTATATGTCCCAAGCACCCAGTCCAGAGCACTGTCTGTCTGGTGAGTAAATAAATGCCTGATAAAAGATGAATTTGATAATTAAGTTCCCATCAATTTGCTGGCCCAATTCCTAACACCCATTCAGTTCTCAGTGGTTTACTTACATGGTTTCATTTAATTCTCACAACAAGGATGTGGGGTAAGTGTTACATCCCTATTTTATAGAGGAGGAAACTGGGGTTCAGAGAATTGAAGCTTCTTGCCAAAGTCTGTATTGCTGAACCAGCCTCAAAAAGTGAAATATAGAATTACCTACCACATGACCTGGCAATTCTACTTCTAGGTATATACTCTGTGGCAGTTTGACATTATTTATGAATTCCAAAAAGAGAGATTATGTTTGTAAACTGATCTGTTCCTCTGGGCATGTTAACCTTTTGATTGTATTAGATTCAGCTGAGAAGTCTGACTAAATTATATTAAGATTAGGGCTTTTATTCAACCATGTCATTAGAGTATGACTTGGCATTGATAAAAGACTCTCACACAGTAGTAGATTCACAGAGAAGAGGACAGAGGAAGAGAGACAGCTCATTAGACATGGTGGAGGCCCCAGGAAGAGAGATGAGTCTGATAGCCTACAGCTGCTGCTGATCCTGGAGAGAAATGAGCCCTGTGGAGAGAGATGAGTCTTATGCCAGCCTACAGCTGAGATCAGAAGAAGCTGGGACCACAGAGCCTTAAGAGGAAGGCTAGGGAAATGGACTTGGCCCAGTGGTTAGGGCGTCCATCTACCATATGGGAGGTCCGCGGTTCAAACCCCGGGCCTCCTTGACCCGTGTGAAACTGGCCCATGTGCAGTGCTGATGCGCGCAAGGAGTGTCCTGCCACACAGGGGTGTCCCCCGCATAAGGGAGCCCCATGTGCAAGGAGTGCGCCCCATAAGGAGAGCGGCCCAGTGCAAAAGAAAGTGCAGCCTGCCCAGGAATGGTGCCACCCACACAGAGAGCTGACACAAGATGACGCAATAAAAAGAGACACAGTTTCCCGTGCTGCTGACAACAATAGAAGCGGACAAAGAAACAAGACGCAGCAAATAGACACAAAGAACAGACAACCGGGGCGGGGGGGGGGGGGGGAGGGAGGGAAGGGAGAGAAGTAAGTAAATAAATAAATCTTAAAAAAAAAAAAGAAGACAACTAAACCCTTGCAGAGAGTGGCAGCCATCTTACTCCATCGTGTGGCAACAGACTTTGGTGAGGAAGTCTGGTTGTTTTTGCTTTTTAAAAAAATTGAGAAGTATATCACTCATACATATACATAAATAATAAGTGTATAGTAATAGTTGTGAACTTCTAAAACAAACATACATAACATCATATGGGGAAGACACACCTCATCCTACCACCAATACCTTGCATTGTTGTGAAACATTTTTAATGTTTAAAGAGCATCCTCAAAATATTACTACTAACCAAAGTATTTTTCCCTCAACCCAGCCTACTATTATTATTATTTTAATATCATTTACACACGAAATTACCTAAACAATAAGTGTATAGTAAAGGTTGTGAACTTACAAAGCAAATATGCAGAACATCATACAGGGGTCCCATAATCAACCCACCACCAACACCTTGCATTGTTGTGAGCCATTTGTTACAAATTATGAAAGAAGATTGTCAAAATCTTACTACTAACTATCATTCTACCTTACACTTGTTTTATTTTTCCCCCAACCCACCATATTATTATTTTTAAAATATATACACATATATATTTATTTTTTTAAGATATATTTCTCCCCCCCACCCTGTTGTCTGCTCTCTGCATCCACCCATTATGTGCTCTTCCGTGTCTGCGTATACTCTCACCAGGAACCGATCCTGGGAACTTCTGCAGTGGGAGAGAGGCAATCACTCTGCTGAGCCACTTCAGCTTCCTACCCTGCCATGCCTCTCATCGTCTCTCCACTATGTCTCGTTGCATCATCTTGCTGCACCAGCTCTCTGTGCTGGCTGGCAATCCCATGTGGCTGGTGGCATTCCCACACAGGGCAGCACTCCTGAGTGGGCTGGCACTCTGTGTGGGCCAGCTTGCCGCACAGGCCAGCCTGCCTGCACCCGGAGGGGAGGCCCTGAACATCAAACCCTGAATCCCTCCCCCCATGGCAAACAGGAGCCCAACTGTTTGAGCCACATCCGCCTCCCTTTAAATATATTTTTATAACCGAATTTGTAAACTTACGAAACACATGTGCAGGATTCCCAAACAACATCCCTCTATCAACACACCACACTGTGGTGGAACATTTGTTACAGATTATGAGATAATATCGCAGATTATTAACAGGTCCATAGCATACCTTTGGCACACATTTTCTTTACTCCCCCATTATCAGCACAGTACATCTTTGACATAGATGCATGAATATTACAGTATTGCTGTGAACCACAGTTCATTGGTCACTCCAGTTGTATTTTTCCCATGCTTCTCCACGTTCCCACTACCCTGCAATAGTGACGTACATCTGCTCTAGCTCACAAAGGACACTCTTGCATCTGTACCATCAACCACAATGCTCAACCACCTATGGGTTTACTCTGCTCTTCAGTCCCTACATTATTCTCTAGCTTTCTGTCAATTGGCATTGACATCCCTTAACTACCATTTTCAGTCACACTTCCTGTAACAGTTTGATATGGTTATGAATTCCAAAAATAGATATTGGATTATGTTTGTAAACTGGTCTGAACCTGGGCATGATCAAGTTATGATTAGGGCTTTGATTAGGCCACATCATTGGGGCATTAAGTCCCCATCCATTGGTGGATAGGGACTCACAGATAAAAGGCATGGTAAAGGACACAATTGAGGGGTTTCTGATGTTGCAGTTTGATGCTGAAGTCTTAAGCTGGAGTCCCAGGAAGTCAGCACACAGAGGAAGGAGAAGTAAGCCCCGAAAAGAGAGGACCTGAGCCAGGAGAAGAACACAGAGGAATAGAGACGGTTCCTTAGACACGGCAGAAACCCCAGGGAAAGAGACAGAGCCTTTCACCTGATAGTCTACAGCTGAACTTATGGAGAAAAGAGAGGCACTGAACCCAGAGGAACTCAGGAAACCTGAACCCTCACAGATGTTGACAGCCATCTTGCTCCAACATGTGAAAATAGACTTTGGTGAGGGAAGTAACTAACATATGCTTTATGGCCTGGTATCTGTAAGCTCCTACCCCAAAAAATACCCTTTATAAAAACCAACTGATTTCTGGTATTTTGCATCAGCACCCCTTTAGCTAACTAATACACTCCCATTTATAAACCAGCTGTTACTCACTATAATGTGTTACCATCCACTCTATACATTTCCACACTTTTAGAGTAAAGCTAATTAAAACCTCTACATACATTAAACATTAGTAGTCCATTGCAGTCCTCCTCTTATCTCCTTTAAGAATCCACCACCTACCACCAGGTTTTGAAGATATTTTCCTACATTTTATTCTAGAAGCTTTATGGTTCTTGGTTTTATTTTTAGGTTTTTGATCCATTTTGAGTTAATTTTTGGATAAGGTGTGAGATAGGGGTCCTCCTTCCTTCTTTTGGCTATGAATAGCCAGTTCTCTCAGCACTATTTGTTGAATGGACTGTTCTACCTGAGCTGTGTGGGTTTGACAGGCTACTCAAAAATCACTTGACCATACATGTGAGGGTCTGTTTCTGAACCATCACTTCGATTCCGTTGGTCTATGTGTGTCTTTACACCAGTACCATGCTACTTTTACCACTACAGCTAGGTAATATGATTTAAAGTCCGGAAATGAGAGTCCTCCAACTTCGCTTTTCCTTGTCAAGATGTTTCTGGCTATTCAGGATCCCTTACCCTTCCAAACAAATGTGATGATTTTATTTTCCATTTATTTTTAAAATGCTGCTGGAATTTTTATCAGGATTGCATTGAATCTGTATATCAATTTGAGTAGAATTGACATCTTAATGATATTTAGTCTTCCAATCTGTGAGCATGGAATGTTCTTCTTATTATTCAGGTCTTTTTTGATTTCTTGTAATAGTGAGTTGTAGTTTTCTGAATACAAGTGCTTTATATCATTGGTTAAGTTTGTTCCTGAATATTTAGGTTTTATCTGTCATATTTTATTTTTACCACTCTTTTGACACTTTTAGTTACTTTTATTGATATAATCTTCATTTCTGGACTCTCTTCCAGGCCTCTTTCTCCTGTCTTTTCTTTTCAGGCTCTAGCACACCCTTTAGTATTTCCTGAAAATCTGGGCTCTTGCTTAGAAATTCTCTCAGTTTCTGTTTATCTAAACTTGCTCTCATTTTTGAAAGACAATCTTGCTGGATATAAGATTCTTGGCTGGAAGTTTTTCTCTTGTAGTATTTTAAATATATCATACCACTGCCTTCTTGTCTCCATGGTTTCTGATGAGAAATTACTGCTTGATCTTATTGGGTATCCCTTATATGTTATGTATCATTTTTCTCTTGCTGCTCTCAGAATTATCTTTGTCTTTGGCATTTGGCATTCTGATTAGTATGTGTTTCAGAGTTGGTCTATTTGAATTTATTCAGATGGGAGTACGTTGTGCTTCTTGGACATGAATATTTATGTCTTTCAATAGGGTTGGGAAATTTTCTACCATTATTTCTTCAAATATTCCTTCTGCTCCTTTTCCCTTCTCTTCTCCTTCTGGGACACCCATGACACATATATTTACACATCTCTTGCTATCATTTAGTTCCCTGAGACCTTGTTCAATTTTTCCATTCTTTTTTCATCTCTTCTTTTGTATGTTCACTTTCAGAGGCCATTTCTTAAAGCTCACCAATGCTTTCTTCTGCCTCCTCAAATCTGCTATTATATGATTCCAATGTTTTTAAAATTTCATTTATTGCACCTTTCATTCCCATAAGATCTGCTATTTTTCTATGTATGCTTTCAAATTCTTCTGTGCTCATCCAGTGTCTTAATATCCTTTTTTAAAAATATTTTTCATTTTTTAGTACCCCAATTTTTTAAAAAAGATTTATTTATTTATTTCTCTTTCCCCCCTCCCACCCCGGTTGTCTGTTCTCTGTGTCTATTTGCTGCATCTTCTTCTTTGTCCACTTTTGTTGTTGTCAGCAGCATGGGAATCTGTGTTTCTTTTTGTTGTGTCATCTTGTATCAGCTCTCCGTGTGTGCGGCGCCATTCCTGGGCAGGCTGCACTTTCTTTTGCACTGGGCCGCTCTCCTTATGGGGCACACTCCTTGCACGTGGGGCTCCCCTATGTGGGGGACACTCTGCATGGCATGGCAGTCCTTGCATGCATCAGCACTGCTTGTGGGCCAGCTGCACACGGGTCAAGGAGGCCTGGGGTTTGAAGCGCGGACCTCCCATGTGGTAGATGGACGCCCTAACCACTGGGCCAAGTCCGCTTCCCTTAATATCCTTAATCTCTTTAGCCATCTCACTGAACTTAAGGAGATTTGTTTGAACATCTATGACTAGTTGTCTCGACTCCTTTATGTCATCTGGAGGCTTATCTTGTTCCGTTAAGTGGGCCATATCTTTCTGTTTCTTGGTGTGGATTCTAATTTTTTTCTTGCTGTCTTAGCATCTGGCTTACTCGAGTATTTATTTTGGGTGCAGTTTTTCTCTTTAGTTTAGGGTTTTCTTTTCCTTTCTCCCTCGCTGGTTGTGTGGGAGGAGCCAAGGATGTAGTTGGTGCTATAAACTGTGGAGGCTCAAGATGCCCTCATTGCCCCAGGGACCAATGAAGCTTCTCCCAGCTTTCTCCTTTGCCAGGGTTAGGGACAGAGTCACAGCCATGTGTAATAATCTAAGTCACGCAGGCCTAGACTGTAGTTGGCCAGAGAGACTGATGAAGCTTCATGCCCCTTCCTCCCTTGCCTGGGCCAGGAATGGAGCTGCAGGTATGGGTCCAAAATGACCACAGTTGCCCCGGTAGACTTCCAACTAGTTGGTCTGTGCCAGTTGAATGTACTTGTTGAATGTACCGGAGAGGCTGGTGCAGGGCCTGCCAACTTCCTCCCTGTTGGAGGTAGGGCTGGGGCTTAGGCTAGAGTTGAAATCTGATCTAGATGGAAAGAAGCAGGTCTCCACCAGCAATGTGATTTTCAGTCTATCCTGATTCCCCTCGTGCCAGGGGTAGAGTTAAAATGGCAGCTACCAGCCTCTTTCTGACTTGGACAGGTTCAAACATTAGCTGATTGTAGGATTACACTAGCCCACTGAATTTACACATCAGTAGCTGAAGTTGGTGCCCAAACGCTCTTCCTCCCCCATTTTTGGGAAGTGGAGCTTCCAATTCCAGCCATGGAACAGTTCCTGAGGCGGCTTTCACTGCCAGTGGAGGATGGGCATTGGCCTCTGGAGCATGGAGGGCTCTACTCACGAATCTTCTCTGCAGATGGGCAGTCTCCTCCTTCCATTCTTTCAAGGTTGTTGCAGGGTGCTCTTCTGGTCTCCTGGAGCCCTCAAACAGGTGCTTTAGACAGCTCTGGGTGATTACTATCTGCCCTGTAGTACTAGCTGACTAGGAGCTTCTTACTCTATTGCCATCTTGCTGGTTGTCTCAGTAATTTATTCTTTATGGCCTTGTGACTGTAAGCTTCTACCCCCAATAAATATCCTTTATAAAAGCCAACAGCTTTCTGGTACCTTGCATCAGCACCCCTTTGGCTAATACATACCCAAAGAAAATAAAAACAGGTTCTCAAAGAGGTCTTTGAATATAAAATGTTTATGGTAACATTATTCATAATAGCCAAAAGCTGGAAATAACTCAAGTGTCCCATCAACAAATGAATGATACTTATGCAGTGGCACATACAAAATGTGGTACATACACACAATGGAATATTACTCAGCCATTACAAAGAATGAAGTTCTGAGACATGCTGCACCATAAAATATTAACAACATTATGCTCAGTGAAATAAGCATTGACAACATTATGCTCAGTGATAACATTTAGATGACTAGAAATAAAAAATTCACCGATTATAAAGTAGATTAGAGCTTACAGGAAAATGTGGAGATGGGAGAAGAGAGTGTAAAAATGAAAAAAAAAAAAAAAAAGAATTGCTGAACCAAGAATGGAGCCCAGTTATTCTGGTCCTTGGTTATCTACAACAGATCTTGCTCTTTCCAGAAAAATCATGATGATGGTGAAGCATGATTGTACTTGGAGAAGTGGAAAAAGTCCTCGAGTTCTGTACCACCTGACAGGACTAGGCCCTATCCCTAGCCCCCATAACAGCCACAACCCGCAGAAGCCGCGAGTTTATTATTAAACCTACCCCACAGTGAAAGCGGGACCAATGGTTTACTCAGAAGAAATGGAATCCCGTGACATATAACAGCCCCTGTCCTGGGCCTACATGTCCAGACATAGCTCATTTCCTCACAAGAATTTAGACAAAGAAGCCACCCCACCCCACACCCCTAGAATTCACCGCCCCTAGCCAACCACCCCCTAGCCATCCCCGTAGGCCCTCGGGTCTTACCTAAACCCAAAGCCACTCCCACTAACTAAGCCTGCTCCCACCTATAGAAGTACTGCATAAATTGACAACTGCCTCTGCCAGGGACAGGCTGAAGTTTCTATCTTCAGTCCCCTTCCTGTTGGATTTTCTCAATAAATCCTTGCCTGCAATCGCTGATCTCTGCGTCCCAATTGTCTCGCCCTGACCTCTAACACCACCAGGGTCTTATTTCTGTCCTAAGAATCCAGTCCAGAGCCTGAACACATATAAATGCACTTAAATCAAAAGTATTTGAAACCTAAGCCTGCTTTTCCTGGTGCCCGGGAATTCCTCGAGAGTTGGAACGAATCTCCCATCAGCTGGGAGGAAGGGTTTTGCTATGCCCCGTTCATCCTTCACACCAAATTTAAGGAGAGAGGGTAATACCAGGATGCGCTTTCTGCCCCTTTGCCCCTTTTCTCCGGTCCCATCCCGCCTCCCCTTTTCTGCCCTCTTGGCATCAGACCAGGCTGAAGCCCACCTAATTCTGAGGAGCGGTTCCCACCAGGGATCTCGCCCTTCATTCCATGGCGCTCCGCAGCCGCAGTCGCGCTTCAGTGGCGACCTGCTTCCCGTGAGCCTTTGCTCTCCGCGCCTGCCAAGAAGGATGTTCGTGATTCCGACCCAGCAGCCCTCGCGGGGCCCCACACAGCGGACACCCAGGACTCCAAGATGGCGTCTGTCGGTGAGTGCCCGCCCCGGTGTGGGGATGTTTGGCCGCAGCTTTCGGGGCTGGAGCCGGGGCCCAGAACCGCCCTGGGAGGGGAGCGTTCTGCTGCACCCGCTGCCCTGCGCTTGGGGTCTTCGCTGCGGCCTTAGGCGCGCCTCAGCCTTGGCCCAGGGACCTGAATGACAGACCCTTCTCCTCTGACCCAGTCGCGCCTTCCTGCTGCGCAGACCCGCGTCGCCCGCCTGCGGCGTGGAGGCAGAGGGCACCCGGGCGTCCTGCGGGTTGGCAGCCGGCGCCTCGGGGTTGGGAATGCGCCGTCACGGGCCTCCTTTCCTCTTTTCCCCTTAGGACTGTCTGCTCTCCTCCCCGTCGCGACCCCGGCAGCGTCCATCCCTTTTCCCAAACCCAAAGCTCAATTTAAGCAGGGGGCGCTTAATCCCTAGGACGTGCCTGACACCACGTAAGGAGCGACGCATATTTGTTGAATAAGCAGTGAATGCTCTTAGAGAGATGAAATGTCCCGTTCAAGGTCACAAGTAGTGAGAGGACTGAACTGGAATTCACACCTAGCAGTCTCGAGCCTCGTGCTAAACAGCTCCATTCACAAGGGTGCCTTTTATGCTAGCTTTTCGGTGACATGCCACTGCAAATCTCTACCCTTTGGAACTGTGCACACTTATTTTTGTTGTTACGGAAACCATGTTTTAGTCCTTGATTTCACAGTAGGGGAGGAAGTGGGACCGTTGATGTTGATCCCATTTTAAAGATGAGGAAATAATGGTCAGAGATTTGTGGTTTGTCTAAGATCACGCAAGACAATGGCAGGGTTGTGAGGAACCCATCTGTGTTTTACCTCAGTTCCTATATTCTTAATGTCAGACTGGAGAAAAGAAAAGGGGTTCAGCAAAGACAAGAGGGAAGCAGTTTTCCATCGTCAAAAAGACTTAAGAATATTTATCCTCCACGGAGGCTTGTTGTTTAAAGCAGACAGCAGTGAAGCTTGACGTCATATTTAAGTGGAGGGTTATAGTAAAGAGCTCTGAGGACTAAACAACTGCACATGTAAGACATTTGGAATGCTTCTTGGCTCCCATTTGAGCACTCAGTAGGTGAGAGCTGGTTTTCTCAGCTTTCGCTCTCTGACCTTAGGAAAGGACTTGTCACAGCTGGCTGGTTAAGCATCCCCAAGTGAAGGAATAAGTACCCAATAAGCACTGATAAACTTTTAGATGGTGCCTGTCACCAGAGCACAAAGCTACTAGTTCATTGTCAAAGTGATGGAAACATGAATTTACAGCAACAGAATAGACCAGGGGTCTGCAGGCTATGGCCAGTGGGCTGGATTTCCTGCAGCCTGTTTTTGTATGCTATAGAGACTTCATGTGGTCAGCAGAGCCCAAGATATTTACTCCCTGGCCAACTTCAAGATTGGATTTAGCACCTAGGAAACAACATGGCCTCAACCAGCAGCCCTTTTCATTGGAATATGGTCTGGGGCCTGTTGGATCATTTGGTGTGGTTTTTACTAAGTCATTTGACTTGGAATATTTTGTTTCTTAATTTTATTTGTACCTCTGGAAAGTCTTGACCTCTGTGGTCTCAGGTAGGATACTTGAGGTGGAAATTCCTGTGGTTCCTCTTATTGAACTGACCCTGGCTGGCATACTGGGAGATACTCTTATCAATACAGGTGCTTTGTAAAACTCTTCCCCAGTGAATAAGTGCATCACAGCTGCTCTCCCTCTCTCCACATTCCCCTTGTCCAGCAATGACCCCAGGGATTGGACATGTCCACTCTCCATACAGCTGCAGGGGTGGTGGAGCCCAGGCCTGAAGTCAGTGCTGCCTCCACTACTATACCTGTGATCTTGGCCAAACTGCCCAACCTCTCTGAGTCAGTTCCTCCACCTCCCACCCTAGTAAAATAAAGAATTCAAGTACTTGTTGGGATGAAATGAGCTAGTAACGTATGTAGAGTAAATAGCAGTTTTGTAGTGATCTCTGTTCCACCCTCCACTTTATTGCATTCCTCTTCAGGGTCCTTACAGTTCTTCCCAGCAAGCTGTTGTTCATACCCATCCTGTTCATTAACAAAGCTGTTGCACAGCACTTGTGCCCTTCTAGAGACTCAAGCTTAAAATGCTGGCATTGCTGTGACCTGTTATTCATAGTGCCAGGTACATGCCTGGTACTCTGGTGGCATTCCGTGCTTTTATTGAGTGGCCGAAATAGTGACATAAAAGGAGTTATTTGTGTTGGGAGATTTTTTAGTGCTTGTGTTTTTCTACTTTTCCTTTTCAGTACCGTTGAAGGAGAAGAAACTGATGGATGTCAAATTAGGGGAGCTGCCAAGCTGGATACTGATGCGGGATTTCACCCCTAGAGGCATTGCTGGAGCCTTTCAGAGAGGTCAGAGCCTTAGGGAACTTGAGGTCGGGTGTCATTCCCTGGACCAACCCACCTCTTTGCTGTGGGCAGGAAGGCCTCTTTGTTAGGAAGAGAGGATGGTGCTCGACTCCTTTTAAGATCCACAAGGAGAGGTTTTTAGCCTTTAACTTCCACATCTGATTGGTCCTGTCAAAGGATGGCTCCACGGTGTTTCAGCCAAGACATTTCTATTACTTGGAATCAGTACGGCTACCTCCATTTTAAAGAAATTATTATGAACATTTTACCACATAAAATTTAAGAGGAAAGAGAGTTTGGAGCATAGTGGCCATTGGGTTATAATGCTGAATTCCTCACCAGCCAGACTTCCAAGATTAATATTTACACTGGCCTGTCCTTCAGGTCAGGTCATTCCTGTGTGATCTCTCATCATTGATAAGGATTCAAGCCACCCACAGGGGCCTATGTGCCCTCCAGCCTCCATGTTTTCTTTTTCCTGTTTTCTATTTCTTTCATTCCAGCCTTCCTGGCTCTCCTTCAGCCTTGCGTGTGCCATATTCCCTCCTGCCCTAAGAAAGCTTTGCTCTCAGATTAAAATACTCTAGAATATTCTTCCCTGCCCGCAAACCTGCTTACAACAGTCCCTGCCTCCTCAGTGGAGGTACATGCTCACAGCTCCCTGTGCTGCTCCTTCACTGTTTTAAACTATGGACTTTTAGGATCATAGTTTTTTCTTCGACTTAGCTCTGAGCTCCAAGAGGGCAGGGACTGTTTATTTCTCATTAGTGGGTGCAGAACACACAGAAGCCTTTCTCCTCCCAGAGGAGCCAGGCTGCCCAGGGCTGGAGGTGGATTTAGCAGGATAGAGGCCAACAAACTCAGCCAAGTCCATAATATAATATCCAGGTCAAAGGGTTGGGCAGAATCAAGGTGGCCTGGCTCTGGAGTGGTCCTGGGCTATCGAGGATGGTAGGCCCTTCTCTACATTTGTGCATTTCCTTTACCAACCTGTGAATTAGGATGCACAGCTTAAAGAGCCAGAGCAGGACTGGAGCCTTGGATCTGAATTTGACTGGGCACTGGGAGAAGCTTCCTCACAGCATGGCAGTGACCTCCTCTGTTTGCAGGTTACTACCGGTATTACAACAAGTACATCGATGTGAAGAAAGGCGGCATTGCTGGGCTTTCTATGGTGCTGACAGCGTACGTGGTTTTCAGCTACTGCCTTTCATACAAGGAACTCAGTGAGTGCCTTTTGGGTTGTCTTGCCACAAGGGGTGGTACGGGTTCACTTTGCTGACTTAGCAGTCCCCCACTCCACTGTCAGCTACTAGTGTGTTCCTTACCCTCTCATCTACAAGGACTGGGGACACTTGCCACAATACAGTACAGCATATAGGATGTTGAACGTTAGGGAACTGTGGCACAGAGAAACTAAGGATAACATTCTGTAAGATCCTGCAGACTCTAAGGTTGGTAGAAAATTTGACTTTGACTTCCTAGCAGCCAGTGCGAAGAGCAAAATAGGTCGAGTGGTACGAGCCAGTGTCTACGGTGCTCTGGAAAAGCACCAGCTTTTTTCTGATTTCTGAGACCTGAGAGGAGTGTGTCTGGTGGGAGGTGCCAGGAACCGTGTTGACAGCATCCCCCGCTGGGCTTCGCAGGCTGTGTCTAACCATGGCCAGCCCCCAGCTGGCCTGCTGGATCTGGGTGGCAGTGCCTCTGAAGGACTGGCTCTCAGGGTGGTTTTCTGAGGGGAAAGGGCTGCAGGTGGCTGGGTCTGCGGATCCCACTGAAACGCTGGCATCTGGCTGCTGGGTGACCTCTTGAAAGTAGCTCTCAGGTGGTTTTACATGATTGTATCCTGTGCCCCTCCTGTGTCAAATTGTTACTATCCAAGTTTTTATCTTCTTAAACTTAGAACATGAACGGTTGCGCAAGTACCACTGAGGAAGCAGTGTGGACGCATTCCACATTCCCAACTCTGGCCACCTCTGCCCTGGCCCCTCCTTGACAAACACAATCCTTGGAGAATCCTTTCCTATGCTAATTGAGAATGAATGTCCAATAAAAATGACCAGTACATGTACTGTTTGAGCTAGCCTTTTCCTGCACCCCGAAGCGCCCCTGCCAAATAGGGGATGAAGTTCCCAGAGGTGACTGCCCCCCAAGGTGGGCCAACAGACCACCCACAGCCTGGAACCATGAGTCCTGGCTTGTTTTCCCACATTGCCACGATGGACGCTGTCCTAGCTCACTGCAGCAGCTGCTCAAGGGCTTCCTGAGGCAGGACGGCCAGGGGCTTCCCCTCATCAGGAGAGTTGGAGGCATCTGAAGGCAATTCTGGCCTTTTACCGTACAGGGCAGAATGGTACAGTGACAGAGCATTCTCTGGAGTGGTGTCCCAGGCAGGGCCTCCTGCTTAGGAAGCCTCACTAGCAGGAAGCTCAGTGGGAGGATCCAGGGGATGAGGAAAAGGGCTGAACCCCCATATCAGCACCCCTTTTTTGGTGCCCTTCTATCAGAGGAGTGCAGTAAAGTACTGTGGCAGGAGGGCCAGACCCAGTTTCCCGTTGAGGGTGCCTGTGGTAAGCACAAACACACTACGTGGAGCCTGGGGTGGGGGGTGCTGTGCTAATGTCACCAGTGGCAACTCCAAAGCCCAGGCTCCTGACCAGCGAGGCCCAAGGCCTCTCGTGACAGCGTCACTTCCCCTTCATGAGACCTGCCTTTGTTAGAGGGGACCAGGGCGCCAACATCAGAGCTTTCTGTGGGGAGGTAACAGGCTAGAGCCAGAGTCCTCTCCTGGGCAGGGGGCCCCACAAGTAAAGAAACACAGCTTAAAAAACAAGCTTTAATCAACCTCGTAAAAATTGTTTCTGCAGTTGAACTTGGATAGGCCCACTTGCCCAGCAGGGTGCAGTTGAATTTCACATTTTCCAGGCTCAGGGGTAGAGTGGCCACCTTCACACATCATTGGTGCCCAAGTGACAGTACAGAACGCTTGTTGGGGCCTGAGGTGGGCACACAGATGGGCTTGGATTTAAGAGGGTCTGCAGCTCCAACTTAAGGCAGGAGGCTGAGAGAAATGAAACCCAGGGGAGGAAAAGAACCTTCGGCTTGAGAGCCCTGCAGCCCTCCTCTCCACTGCTGCCTCCTCCTTGGACCAAGACCCAGCTGTTTGCCATAGAGAGCTGCCTTGTCCATATCTCACTGAGGCACAGCTTTTGGGTTCAGCAGGACAGAGAGGAAGCAGGCACAGCCTGGCCACAGCTTTGAATGACCCACCAGCCCCTGGGGGCACCAAGAACTGGTGTGTGAGGAGGCCCTTGGGAGTGGCCATCTTCTCTGTAGAGCTGCACAGCACAACTCTTCCCCAGCAACTCCCTCCCCTCCCCAAAGGGCAGGTGTCGGGGGAGTCCTGTGGTCCTGGAAATGGGGAGTCCCAGAGAGGAGCAGTGATGTCTGGACAAACACGATGCCGACTCGAGGGGCCCAGCTGGAGCTCAGGTCCCTTTTTAAAAAAAGATTATAGCAAATGAGGGAAAACTAGCAGACGTAGCCTCCCCAGGATAATAACCGCAGCGTGCCTGCCTGCAGCCCTGGCCAGAGTTGCTCCAACACAGGCATCAAGTGGTCAAATGCACGTGTCCAAGGATGGCCCCCGAGTTGTCCCCATCAACACCCCTCAAGCTGCTCTGAGCTGGCTCCAACTGCTGTCACTGTCCACTGAGAAAGGCCAAGTGCCCCTTGGTGCATCTGTTGGCGTAGTGTCCTTTCTCACCACACTGGGAAGGGCAGGAGGGGAGAAGAGACAAAAAAAAATAGCATTTTCAAAGGGAACTTTCAACAGCCACAGGCAGGCCGGGGCGGGGCCCTGAAGCCCTTAGCAGTGCAGAGATTTTCCTTCAAACACGAGGGGAAGGCGCTCAGAGAGGAAGGTAAGGGGATACAGAAACTGCAAATGGAAGCGAGGGACCCCACCACCAGGGAGCCCCTTTGGGCCAGGACCCCACCTTGACCATTCTGAACCTCACCCGCACCAGGTGCTGGCTGCCCGCTGGCGGTTGGAGAGGAAGCCCAAGGCACCCACCTGCCAGAGACCAAGCCTGTGGCAGGGCAGGCCAGTCACTTACCTCCATGGCAACATTCTGGGGTCCTTGGCAGGATGGGGGGGGAGGGACCAAGGCAAGAGAAGCCAGCAGGCTCCTCCGTGAAATCAGGGTCTACCACTGAGGCCTCTGGGGCCAGACTGCGCCAGAATCCCCCTGGCTTGGGCACTCCTGCCCATGCTATCCCTGGAAACGGTTGACCAAAGGATCAGGAGGTGGACCCAGCAGAATTGCCTCTCAAAACCAGTCTGGACCCTGACTCACGTCACCCAGGCCCTTTCTTACTTCCTTCTTGTTACTCCTCATAATACAGAAGAGAATGAAAAAAAGCAGAGTTAAGCTTTAAGGCCAGCAGGGGCTGGGAGATGGGTGGGGGTGTCGGTGCTCACCCACCAGGGCCCACCTGGTCCCTGCCCCTCAGTGGGGAGGGAGCACTACTCCATCAGTCCCTGCCTCGTGGGCCCCAGGTTTTCAAGTATGTTTTCTAATCTGCACGTGTGACTTTGGCATGGACAAGTCTCCTGTGTAGCTGCCAGTCGGCCCTTCGGTCACTGGCTGGTCCCATGAGGTGTCTTTCATGTGAACAGGACACCCTTGATAAGAGGTTGCCAGGTGCCCCCAGCCCTGCCCTGGCAAGGTTTCTGACCCAGCAGGGCTTGCCTCATGTGCAGGTCCTGATGAACAGCTCTGGAGCGGGTGAGAGGACGGCTGAGCTGCCTCCATGGCCTCACTGTACTTGGAAACGGACTGGTCTAGACAGCCCGTCCCTTGCCTGCTGTCTCCTCTGCGTGGGTCCCGCTGCCCAGCTTGCCTCCCCTTCTCCAGACTGGAGCTCCTCTCCACTCTCCTCGCTGCTTAGGGCTCAGCCAGCCCTGGAGCACATGCAGAGCACCTGCCTCGCTGCCCCAGTATCACACAGGAGCACACGAGCTTCTAAGTGTCAGGCCCAGCACTGCTTTTAGCAGGAAAACTATAAATAACTAAGTGTCTACCAAAAGAGAACTGATCGAATAGATGATGGTTATTATCATGCGGCCACTGAAAAAAATAATATAGATTTACATATACTGACATGGAAAGATCCACAGTACAGTGTAAATACATCACCTAGGACCCTATTTATAGTGAAATATACTTGGGCTTCCAGGAAGAAAAGTTTAGAAAAGCAGGTCTCTAAGTGTGGGCTAGGGACCCTGTTAGGGGTACTGAAACCAGAAACTATGAGAACCAGACACTGAATAAAGGGGCTGTTTTAGGAAAGGTGGGAATAAGAGGATAGCACTCTGTACCCTAAACACTCTTCTATCCCAAGTTTTTACAGAGCTCATGTACTAATTTTTGTATTTCATTTCGCATTTCATATCTTTTATCTGCTCTGTGATTCCTCGTTATGAACCCATCCTTTGAAACCCGAGCTGTGAGAATTCTTTGTGGCCTCGGTTGAGAATGTATTTTTCTAAGAGCATCTGTGTTGGCTCCTGCCAGGGCCACTCCTGCCTGGGGCCCTGTGAGATTAGAAGTCTCAGTTTGTAGCCTTTTAGCCTTGATCAAGGGCACAAATACAGACCCACACTCCTGTCAGGGCCAGCCAGGCACTGCAGGTTCTCAAGGGACTGCCTTTCTCCCTTCTACCCAAAGCCAGGAAATGCGAGACACGCGTTTCCTAGCAGGATTTTTCAAGTTCACCCTTTTCCCTAAGTGCTGCCTTTTAGGGGGTAGGGATTGTAATCCAGTTCCTCCCTTCCCTGTGTGGGCCCCCCGCTTTGTGCTGTGGCTTTGGGTGAGCTCCTGGGGCCTGCTGATGCCGGGGGGGGGGGGGAGCACTCCCTGCCCTGGATTCTTGCTTCCACTTGGTTCCTGCCTCTTGAAGATTCCCTTCGCTCTTGTGCCGCTCAATCCACTCACCTAACAGCCTGTTTGTAATCACTGAGCTGGCCGAGGTGTGTGGAGGTCTCCAGCCCACCACGACAACCAAAGCAAAAATGTTTTCAGTTTTCACAGTTAAATGTATGGGGAAGGAGGGACGCCCGCTGACCGTGGAGAGCAGTGCCCACCCACCCCCAACCCTGGGACTCACCTTGTAGCAGGTGACCTGCTCCAGCGGCCGGGGTCCCCGGTTGCCTGCACTGCTGTTTTGACTCTGCATGACCCCGATGACCTGTGGGGTTCTCTGCTGATTGGGAGAAGAGTTCTGACTCGTTAACTGGATCAAGGAGGACGACCTTTGTAATGGCGGATTGTTACTTTGCTGGAAAGAGTTACACAACACGGTTTTACTGCAGAAAACACGTGCACGCAGACCACCAATGGGGACAGGAAAAAGAGGGCGGGACTTCTCCCGCCTGACCCGCAGGAAGAAGGGCTTCCTCGGTGGCACTGCTCCAGAGAGCAGGTGGAAAAGAAACAGCTGATGATGGCAGGAGCCGCTGCCCGAAAAACTCCATGCAGACACACAGAAACGAAAACTAAAAGGAGAAAGGAAACACCAAAGAGACGAGAGGAGGTCTCCGGGGCGGTGGGATGAGGGCAATGGCAGGCCTTACTTTTGTTTCTGAGGTTCTAGCTTCAGGTCAGGATGAACGCTTGGTTCAGCCAGATGCTTAGCAGCCTACACGGCGAGCAACAGTCACAGGAGAACAGTTGGAGCCTGACACGCGGCCCCACAGCTACGGGCTGAGAGGGCCTCTGCTAGGGAGTCACGCGAGCAAGAGGGCGCGAGGCTCCTGGTGGGGGCTCAACAGCAAGGCCACCTCCCAGCTAAGCGGGTCCCAGGCTCTGGCCCCCGTACACGAAGGCACCCAAGCTCACAATCTTCTGGGTCGCCTCAGCTACACCCATGCCCAGGGACTCCCAGCAGGACCTGCGAGGAGCTCTGCTTGATTTCCGCTACGATCTCCGGGGGTGGGATCAGGGGAGCAGCCAGTGTAGCGCCACACCCTCCTGGCTGCTAAGGCTGCAGCGCTGAGGCCTCCAAGGCTTTGGCCTCTGGCTCCGAGCCAACCCACTGAGGCTTCATGAGCGGTGGGTACGTTTGTTCAGACTGCTGGAGACCCTCCCTCATGCACCCTGGCCAGCCCTCCCTCTCTGCCCCCAGCCTCCTGTAGCCAAAACCAGGGTGCCCTTGACTCGGGGGTAGGGAGGTGTGCTGCAGACTCCCCCTTGTCTGTGGTGTGGCCCTCTCCTTGGGCTTGGGTGTGGAATGCCAGGCAGCCTTTAGCCCCCAATCCCAGCCCCTTGCTCAGCCTCCCTTCCCTGCCGCCAGAAACCTCCACGAGTCCTAACTGCGGTGCCCGAGAACCAGGGGGCCTCCGTGCTGCTGCTGAGCTGAGCCCCCTCAGCCAAGTCCCTCCCTCTTAGAGCTCAGTTTCCCCATTTGTAAAGGGGAGGATCTGAACCAGAGCCAGGGGTGGCAGACATGCAGTGCCCATGCCATCCCCTTCTGGCTGTGGGGCACTGCTGAGCCACCCAGCACCATCCTGCCTCCAGGCCAGGCAGCCCAGGGGCACAGGATGCTCCCACCCCATCCAATACTGCCTTCTGGCCTTCCACCCTGCCAGGGCCCTGCTGTGCTCCAGTTCTACACTCTGCAGGCAAGAGGACACAACCAGGTGGGAACTTTGCTCCCTGATTTGTTGCTGAACTCAGGAGAATCCCCCTTGCACCCCTGCCTGTGGGGGCTCTAGCCAGGCTCAGGTAGACCTGAGGTGGCCCTGAAGTCTTCCTGCCAGATGGGCACTCTGGCACGGCCACCCCACAGACCCTCGCGCAGGGCCAGACCACGGTACCTTTGTCGGTGGCTGTGTCTGCTGCGGCAGTGGGGGCTGCTCGGTGGTTCCCATTGGCAGTTCAAATCGAGGGCTGGTCAACAGGTGGGCAGGGGGTGGGAGTGAGAACAGGAGAAGAGGGGTGAGAGGCCGTGAGGTCTTCTAAACTTACCACCTGAGAAAAACCACACCCGGCCTCTACCCTAGCACCAGGCTGACAAGCCACATAGGCGTGGGCTGGGGCTGCCCTCAGCTATGCCTCTGCTGCCCGTGGGACCCGTGGGACGAGCAGGACAGATGTGCCTGGTGCAAACCCAGCTCTGCCCATTGTTGAGACTTGGGGCAAGTGGGGCCCAGAGAAAGGAAGGGAATGCCCTGGCAGTCCCAGAACCCTGGGGGGCAACCGGGGGCCCCGGGGGGGGGGCTCCTGGCCACACACCTGTCCCTTCAGGGTCTGCCTTGCCTCTGCCTCCTCTCAGACTTACTGAGTGACAGGCCCCCTAAGGTCCCAGGGGAGAGAGCAGGTAGCCCCCCAAGCTAAGGTCCATTGCAGGTGCTGGCAGCAGGGGCCGACGCCATGCAGGAGGCAGGCCCTGGTCTGCACCCCAGGACCACCCTTGGAAAACCCGGGCCCCACCACCGCCAAACAGGCACCAAGTCCCGAGAGAGAGGCAGTGGGCACGAGAGGAGTGCTAGACTCTGGGGGGTGGGAGGAGAACCCAGCTCCAGACCCTCCAACCTGCAGTCAGAGCCAGACGACCCTCGCCCCCTGGCGGCCCTCCGTGAGCTGAGCCTCATGTGCTCACGTACGCTCACACCTACAAGGGTGATGCAACCTGATATGTGAAAGCCGTTACACTGCCCGGCTGGAGGCGGCCCTCGCCCTGGGCTGCCTTCCTGTCGAGCGAGGGTCACAGGCCCAAGGTCTGTGATGTTCCCAGGCAGCCCACCACCCCATGAGGTGAAGAGCTGGTCTGGGCCGAGCTGGCTCCGTGCCGATCCACCCAGACGCAGAGGACAGTATGGGACCTGGAGGAGCCGAGGGGCTGGGCTGGCAGGCGCTGGCTACTCACTGCATGAATTTACAGGAGGGCCCCTCCGGGCAGAATCCCACGAGGTAATTCACACAGATGACTCTCCGCGTGTGCCGGTGCCTGCACAGGGGGCCTGCAGGGCCAAGCGTGGGTCACCAGGGCGTGGCTTCCCGCACAGCCCTCCCCTCCCTCACGGGGCAGCCCGCAGGGCACTGAGCCTCTCCAAATCAGTCTCCCTGTCACAGAGGCAGCCAGACAGCTGCCTCTGGGCCGCCTCGGGGTAGCTTGAGTGAGAGGAGGGGTGTGAAGACCCCCCACAAGGCCAGATTTTGCTAGAACAGATGGGACCAGGAAGGGCTGATGGCCTGCGGGGACCACCCGGCCCCTGGGGGTCATGTGGGCAGAGGAGGGGGAGGGCCCAGGACCCCACACCTACCGTGCTTGCAGAAGCCACGGTCGTACCAGGGGCAGTCCTTGATCTTGGACTCGGGGTCGATGTGGAGGAAGGGGCACTCCTTGTTGCTGCACTCCCCTGCAGGGACATGCAGACGGGGTCCTCCAGGGGCATCTAGGAGGCCTGGGCTCCGGGCCCATCTCAGCCTCTGCCACGGCCAGGCCAGGGCCCAGCACAGGAGAACCAGGCAACTCTAGCATCTGCTCCTGGCCTGGCAACCCTGACACCCACGCAGCAGGGTCTTGGGTGTCCCTTTCCTGACCTGCCTGGGGGCGCATAACAGCCCCTCCTTCCCGCATCCGTGTTGCTCTTTAACCCCCTCATGCCCTTCCCTGCTCCACGTGGCCTCAGACACGCAGCTACACGGCTGCTCATCCCGCGGGGCTCCCACCACCTGACTCCCTGCCTTTGGGACAAAAGCAGGGACCACCACGAGCTCCAGGCTGGGTCCTTTAGGAAGACAGCACTGTGGGCCCAGGGCCACCCCCACCCAACCCAGGAACCGCCCACCGCACACCTTTAGCACCAGCAACCTAAACTGGGTCATGTCAACCCCGTTGAGAGGCCCCTGCCGGCGCCTGAGGCAGCCCCACACGCCCCTATGCAGTCTAGCCTGCTCCCTCCCCAACCTCACCCCACCCCAGGCACACGGGCACCCTGCTGTTCCAAGAACAGACCCCACTACCCCCCCAGCTGCCCTCCCCACGATGGCCCCTTCTTAGCCTTTGTCTCAGCTCAGCTAGCAGCTCCTCAAGAGCTCCCCGGGCGTCCTCCTAAGCAGAATGTCTGCACCGTCTCCCCACGGCTCATCTCCTTGGCACTGACCATGGACACTCCCCTCCTCTCTGGGTTCCGCTTGTTTAGCAACTGCTGCCTTCCCCGGACACTGGAGCAAAAGCTCCCCAGGGCCAGGCCTGGTTCTGTTCTCCGTTGCTGTCCCTCCAGTGCCCACTTGTTTGTGGCACAAGTGACAAGGCTATAGACAGTGCACCTGCACCAGGGGAGATGGGGCCGGTGCAGAGGCGTGGGAGGCAGGGGGCCTGGGGCCATCTGCACGCAGGGGAACCTGGGGCAGTGGTCTGGGGGTGCCCTCGCTCAAAGGGCTGGCTCCCACACTGGGAACCTGATGGGGAACACTGCCCGTCTAGCTCCAGCCACCAGAGGAGGGGAAAGGACTGACTATGGCAGATCAAACGCTGGAGAAGAAGCAAGGGGCAACACAAAGACCGCAGCTATCCTAAGAAGCCGGCAGGCCACGCCTGTTGGGATACTGCGAGCATCAGCATTTCCTTGGACAACGGGGCCCTGAAAGCATTAGGCACACCCAGCAGGCCCCAGCTCACCATGAAGACGACAGCAAGTGTCGACTCCCCTGCCCTGCGCACTGGGCCTGGGGCCAGGGTGGGATCATGGCTGTTCCTCGGACACCCCCAGTGCCAGCCCCCGTGCACATGCTGATCAACAGGGCCCCTCCTGGGAACCCGCCCCAGGGCAGAGAACGGGGGATTTGACTCCAGAAGGGAGCAGAACAGCTCTGCCGGGCTCTGTGCCTGGTCCAAGGGGTCACCTGGGACTCTGGGGTCACGTGCGCCCTAAGCCTGGGGCTTGCAGCCCCTAACTAGCTCTTCTAAGGGCCTAGTTAGGACTGCTGTGCTATTTCCTGGGGTCCCGCTCTATCACTTACCACCAAGTCTTCTAGAGCTAAGAAAGATCAACTCCAGAATTAAAGCTGTGGGTCAATGAGACACTGTGCTGGAATATACCGACTTAAAGACGAAGACAGAACAAAAACAAGGTTTCTAACCAGCACCACTGCCCACTCACTCACCGTGTGACCCTCCTCAGGTCAGACTTCCCAAAGGACTTGAAAATGCTCTAAAACTAAAGCACTACAAAGGCATACGGGATGATTAGGGGAATGATAATTTCCCGTAACTAAAGAGGCAAGTGAGGTGGGGGCACTGCCCAGGCTTCCTGTGTGTAGCTGAAGGACGGCGGCGGCAGGAGACCCCGCAGGGTCTGCCGGGAGGGAGGGGCCTGGCCCGGGCCTTTACCGAATTTGGAGTAGAAGTAGCATTCGGGCATCTTGGTCATGTCATACTCGTGCAGGAACTCGCACTGGTCACCCTTCTTGCACAGTCCCCGCAGCCAGTGTTTGCACACAACTGTCTTCTCGCCGCTGATATGGCGGAACGGGCACATGCCACCTGCCAGGGAAGACAGGGTGAGGAGAGGCAGCTGGGAAGAGGAGGGCTGGGCTGGGGGAGCCAAGGGCATCCCCCACAGGGTTCCTGGCGCACCCTCGGAGCACTGTGTCCCAGGAGGCGGTACAGGTGTCAGTCGGGGTCAATGAGAAGTGAGGCAGGCCTCAGGCAAGCACTGGTAATTTTAGTAGTTCTGTATTGCAGTGTTTTGGGACAACCTCACTAAAATATTAACTCATGGCTTCACAGATATTTAGGCAAGATGGAGGCATAACAAGCCTAAATAGGGGAGGGAGGAAAAGTTCATTTTTAAATTTAATGAAAGAATGTTTGGGGAGTGGATGTGGCTCAAGTGGATGAGCACCTGCTTCCCACATGGGAAGTCCTGGGTTCAGTTCCTGGTGTCTCCTAAACGGAAAAAAAAAAAATCAAAAATAAACAACAAGCAAAACAAGTATTTAAAAAAAAGAAACCAACCAACTCAGGGGAGCCAATGTGGCTCTGTGGTTGAGCGCCAGCCTCCCACATACGAGGTCCTGGGTTCAACCTACAGGGGTGCTGAAAGAATGCCTGGGGTTTGGGATGTACAACCTAAAGGATGCAGGAAGAGAGGGCCACTGGCAGAAGCCTGGCCCAGGCTGGCTGACTCCAGTCAAAAATGCCCACTCAGCCTCGAAGAATTAAGGAAAGAGATCAACTTCAGAATTGAAGAAATGCAAGGTAAATGACCTGGGGCGGGGTTGCCTTCCGTGGCAGGGCCTGCATGATTGCCCACCGAGGGGAAAGAGCCATGCTCGGAATTTCCAATTCCTAACTGGGGCGGCTTGGTGGGCCTGCTGGGAAGGCCTGGCCAGGATAAAGTGATGGAAGGTCTAGACCAGCCCTCCCCAGGAGAACTTTCCATGCCGGAGGAACTGGTCTATTGTGTGCCATCCAATATGGGAGCCACCAGCCACATGTGGCTACTGAGCTCCTGAAACGGGGCTAGTGTGGCTAAGGACCTGGATTTTAAATTATATTTACTTTTAAGTAATTTAAACTTGAGTAGCTATATGTGGCAAGTGGCTGCCATGTTAGTTAACATGGAGCTGGTCGTAGCACCCATGTTAAGGACAGCTGTGCTAACAGATGGGCTAGTCAGCGGGCAGTGGCAGAGCAGGGTCGTGGGAATGACAGCAGGAGTCAGACAGCTGGATGGCAACCTGGCCCACCCCCTGGCAGGTCTGCGACTTCAGTGGGACATGACTACATCATAGAACCAAAACTCACCCAAACCAGCCGTTAAAACCACCTGCCTCCTTGCTCTAACTCTGGGCTCCCTATTCAAGCTCCTGATTAAAAGTTAGTTTTCCAAATAAATTTGCCCACAGAGAGGAAAGCACCCAACCTGTACATGGTGTAAGCCATCCTTCCCCTTAGGAGTTAGCATTGACCTGGTTAGTGTGAACAAGGCCCCAAAAGAGAGCACATCGTGGGGGTTTCTGATCAGAGACCTTGTGGTAAAGTGATTCTGTGTAGCTTCCGAAATCGGGCTGGGCTCAGCCGCTCACTACTTTGTGATCCTGCGGACGTTACTGGCTGCCTCACTGCTGGGGGCCTCTGTACCCATCAGGGAGGGCTGCCCGTGGCCATGGGGAGGGGGAGGAGAGACGTCAGTCTTGGAGCTGGGCCTGGTCCTGTATTCAAGGTTTCGCACAGAACATACCACCATGTCCCCAGCCTATCCAAACCTCAGCTTCACCTAGGCACGCTGTCAGTCTGCAGAAAGCAACGAGAGCGAAAACTGCACAGCCCACGAGTCTGCTGGGGAGCAGGGCGGTGGGAGGGAATGTCAAGGAACCAGGGGATCTCTTTACCTTTGCCACAGGCAGCTTTCAAGAAGAACTCGCAGACAGCAGCCCCCGACTCTGGAGAAAGGAAAGAAAAGGAAAGACGTCAGACAAAGTTAGATGCAAGAGCTACTGGTTTGTCTGAGGACAGTGGAAGGGGACCCTCCAGGCTTTGAACTCGTGAAGGGTTCAGGGTACAGGAGCAAGAGTGGCAAAAAACCCCAAAGCCCATGCAGTAAGGAAAAGTCTGCTTATTTCAGACATTCCCCCCAAAACGAGATGGATGTATTGAGTCCAGGCATGTACCTGGTGCTGAGTGCTATGAGCAAGATGCTTTCAAGGAGCTAAGAGTGGATGGGGGAAGGAAGGACAGAGAACAAGATGAGAGAAACTGATTACCCCTTCCAGGAGGGCTATTCACAGGCACTTCAATGGGAGATCAAGGGACAGAACGGGAGATGGAGGGACAGAATGACCTCACAGGAAGGAAAGTGACTGGGGCCTCTGGGATGGTATTCCAGGGGAAGAGTATAAGTGAGGCACACAGGATGGCTTTTAATATGCACCACAGACATGATTATGAAAGAAGCAAGGCTTTCATTTCCACAGACGCAGCTGGCTCAGGTGAGGGCAGCAGAGAACAAGGCAGAGTGGGATGGAAGTCAGTGAACTCCAGGGCTCAAGCCCCTCATGAGCTCAGGAGTTTGCCAGCCATGGCTACCAGAATAAACTCCTAGGCTTCCTCCACAGCTCTCCCTATCAGCAGGCATTCCAGAATTGCTGAAACCCCCCACATCCGCACGGCATCTCTGAAAGACATTTCCGTGCCTTTCCTTGCTAACTTGCAAGAGATCCTTTGGCTTCTCTGGAAGCTCATTTGCTAGGACAGACTTAAGGTTCTAGAAACTGAGAGGCATAAGGGGATTCACTCTATTTGCATTTCCAAAAAAAGTATGGCATTTTAAAATGTATCATATAAAAGTATTTTTGGGCCTTTGTTCTTTTCAGAGGTTAAGGTTGGTTGGGTTCTGAAACCCAGAAATCACAGCCCTGGGGCTTGGGTCTCAGGTGGCAGGATAACAGAGGATGCCTTAAGGGTAGAACTGACTATTCTTTTTCAAAACTGAGATGGGAATATTATGCAGGGGTGGAGTTAGGAAGGGCTGCAGCCTCTCTGGGCATCTAGTCGGTGCTTGAACACTGAGCTAGATCCAGTAAAAGCTGTGAGGGCTAGGGGTGCCCACCACATGCGAGACCCTGGACTGGGGCAGCACCTAAGAACTATGGGGGAGCAGATGTGGCTCCAGCAGCTGGGCACCCACCTACCACATGAGAGGTCCTGGGTTTGGTTTCCAGTGCCTACTAAAGAAGATGAGCAAGACAGTGAGCTGAAGTAACAAGATGACACAACAAGGAGACACAGGAGGACACACAACGAGAGATGCAACAAGCAGGGAATGGATGTGAATCAAGCGATTGGGCGCCTCCCTCCCACAGAGGGGGACCCTGGGTTCCTCCTAAAGGAAGACTCCTCACTGGTACCTCCTAAAGGAAGACAAGGAGACAGAGCACACAAGGAACAGACACAGAGCAGACAAGTGCAAAACTACGGGGGGGGGGGGCACACATGGATAAATAAATAAAAAAGATCTGTGGGGTCCCTTGCCACTGTGCTATTCTCGTGGGCTTGTGGATCTCTGACGCCAGGCCAGAGAAGAGTGGGAGAGAAAGAGTTGCCCCTCATGGGTGGTTCCAGGGCCTCATGCTAGTGCCATCAAGACAAGAAAAGGCTGTGTGTACAAGAGGGAACGTACATGTGCAAAGGGTCAAAGAGCAGGTAAGAGTGTATGTCTGCATTTGAGTGGCTGCTTATAAGAGATGTACAGCAGTGACAGCATTTGTGCATGTATAAAATGACATAAGTGTCTTGGGTAGAAACACGACCTTGCACAGAAATATCGGCACGGGGGTCTCTGACTCAGAGGTCACCTGTTCTGAGTGTGCATGAAGTATGGCTGCCTGAAGGGAGTGAGCTGCAGGGACCCCTACCAGCCCCAGGACAAGTGGGAGAACAAAGGCTGCAGTCCTCTGGCAGTTAAGGAGACAGCTTCCGCTACCGCAGAGAGAATGAGTCAAGAACACTGGAGTGCTCCCCTGTCCCGCGGCTCTGCCACACACTGAGGGGGTCCTGGGCAAGTCTCTTCCCCGACCTGGGCCTCAGTTTTCCCATCTGTGGAACGAGCTCAATGCCCTCTGAGAGCCCTAACATTAGATTTCAAGTAAGCCCAGAAAGGAGAAAAGACAAGAAAAAAACTTTCAGTTTCTATTAAAGTACAAGGTATCCCACCTGAGGGGGTGGGAGCACTCGGGAGGGCCAGGAACCACCCATGAAGGAGAGGCTGCAGGGAGCTCAGACTAATCAGGCAGAGGGGCCATACCGGGGGCCTGGGTGGGATGAATGACCCAGAGTTGGGGTCCAGAGGAAAGACAGGAGGCAGGCCCAGAAGAACTAGGGATGGGTTCCCAGGAGCTCCAGTCCTAGGAGAAGAGGCGTCTTGAGTCTGGGTAGGGGTGGGGGGCGTGTCGAGGAGAGGGAGCGATGGTCCTTCCCTCACCAACCGCCCTGAGCCTTGATGAAAGCAAGAAGAGGGCGCTAGACGCGAGGGACGGGAGGTGGGGGTCCCAGGGAAGAGGCAGGACCTCCGTGTAGTTGAGGGAACGTTGGCGAGATTTCCAAGGCAAGGCAAACCGCCTTCATTCAAGAATTATTTGAACAGACGGGCATGGAAGGTTCGAGGAAGGGGGACTCCCTGGGTCCGAGTGGGGGAGAGGGAGGTCCCGCGACCCAGGGAGGGGAAGAGTCCCAGGCCCGCGGAGACGGGGCCCCAAGGGCCCCGTCGCGCTCGCCCGCCGGCCGCGGCTTCGCACTCACTGTCCATGCCGGGGAAGGGCAGCGGCTGCGCCCCGAGCTGCTGCTCCACCGCGATCTCCAGGTCGAACTTGATGTGGTCCACGCTGGCGATGATCTCCTGCATGGCGGCGGCGGCCCTCCCGGCCCGGGCCCCCCTCAAGTCTCTCAGCCCCTCGCCCCTCTACCCGCCGCCGGCCCCGCCGCACACGCTCCTCCTCCGCGCCGCCGCCGCCGCCCGGGGGATGCCGGGAGCACCCGGAGCCCGCGCCGGCCCTTTCGCCTAGCCCAGACCCGGCCAATCGAGCGCGGAGTCCCGGCAGCTTTGGAGGCCCGGCTAGCCGCCAGCCGAGCGCCCACCTCCCCGCGCGGCCGCAGGGAACCCGAAACCTCGCGCGAGCTGGCAGTTCGCAACGCGGACTGCGCCTGCGCGAGGCCGGGCTGAGGCGCTCTCACAGGAGACCGAGACCCGGACGCGAGCGGGGACGCGGAAGGAGAGGGGGCATGTGGCTGCCCCCTTCGCGCAGTTCTTGTGAACTCCTATTTGAACGTCACCGGAGCAGGGGCGGAGGGGGGCGGTGAGTGTGGGAACCAGGCCGGGGGTCGCGGCGCAGCCGGGGTCGCCGATGTGGAGACCTCACAGCCTGTGTGGGAAGGGTCGTGACTCACCTGAGGGGCGGGGCGGGGCAGCGGCGGCGTCTCTACTGCGGGGTTATTCACTTGGTGACTCTGAACTTGACTAGGAAGGATGTTACGCTGTTATTTTCTCCATGTGACGTTTAGCATTTCCTTCCACGTTGAAGGCAGCAACTCTCGGTGCTCTGAGCAGTGCCCGAGACGTGATCAAAATTAGAAAGTCCAGGTATTTTCCTGCAACCTTACACTTGATGCAGATATCTCCAGCTAGCATTTACATCCCGCTCTACTTTGAAATAACAGTAGATCTAGTTATTTAGTGCATTTAAAAAGCACATACTTTGGTGTAACATTAAGTTCGTTTCTTAAAGCGTTTTGAAACTATTTTGCTATCATTGGGGTTTTTTGGGAAAATGTGTATTTTAATTAACACATGAAAACACCTGCTTCTAAGAAGGCCTCTCAGGCCTCACCAGATGGCGAACTTAAGGTTAAGAGAGAGTCAAATACCTTAATATGTTCCTGGGCTCAGAGCCAGCCCAGGATGGGGCCAACTGGCCTCTTGCACAGCTGTGCAACCCCAGGCACTCACTCTTGTCTCTGGGCCTCGGTTCTTAATTTTTTAATGTGCCATCTCCTAGGAGGTCTTTGGATCTTCTAATATAACCAGACTTTAAAATATGTTCATGCTTGTTCTGATATTTTTTTATTAAAGGGTTTTTTAAAATACGCAGACTGGAATCTCCAGCCCAGCACTGTTGGATAGAGCTACTTGTTATTTTAACTTATTCAGGCCGCCATATTAAGTGAAAGGAAAGGAAACTGTGAAGTTAACGTATTTTGTTCAACCTAACATATCCAGAACGTTATCATTTTGACACATAAAAAATTATTTGCAGGAGCAGATGCGGCTCAAGCAATTGAGCACCAACCTCATAAATGGAGGTTCTGGGTTCGGTTTCCGGGGCTTCCTAAAGAAGACAACAGTGAGCAGACAGTGAGCAAAAAACCAAGCAAGACAACAAGCAGTCGATGAGCAGACAATGAGCAAAAACAAAACAAGTAGGGAGCAGATGTGGCTCAAGCAGTTGAGCATCCACCTCCCACATAGGAGGCTGCTGTATTGGACAGCACAGCTCTAGCTCATATATCCATGATTTTTGAAGAAAGGAGATGCTTGAGTTAGCTTCCCTGAGCTGAGGGCCCAGAATGCTGACCTATAATAAATTATAGTAGCTACTATTTTTTGAACATGTGTGGAACGCCAGGCGTTAGGCTGTCTCCTGACAGCTGAAGAATTCAGGGCACAGGAATGTCAGGTAATTGGCCTGTCATGCAGCTCGGCTGAACTTGGATGCAGGCTCACCTCTGACTTCAGCGCCTGTGCACTAGGTCATGATTTGAAAATATAATAGCTCATCACTGTCACGTGCTTACTATGCCTGTGCTGCTGTACGAGTGAGACCTTATTCGATTATTGTTACAGTCCTGTGATTTGACCCCAGGTTACGTGCAAGGAGACTGAGGCCAGAGTGGCAAGTGCCCAGGTTCAGGTGGGTCGTCTTTTGATAGAGCTGAAATTTGAACCTAGGATTTCTAACCTCAGAGCCCTCCTTTGTAAGCACCTCTCTCTCTTCTTTCCACCTTTTCTAACTAGGAACCTGACTAGACTTTATTTTTCTGATCTCTTCCAGGTATTGGAGAATATGGACCTCCTAAGACTTGCCCGGCTCTTCTCTGGCCCCCGCCCTCTGGGGCTGTCTGTCTTGCAACACCTTCACCCTCACAGAGCCAAGTGGGCAGGAGGCCGGGAGGGGCCTGCCTGGCCCCAGGCCGTGTGGCCTGGTCAGCTGGCTGCAGTGACCTTCAGCAGCTCCCTGTCTCCGCCACACCTCGGCCAGAGAAACCAGGACAAGGGCAGCCTCAGCTCTGCCCCTAGCCTGCCCAGCCCCTCGGCCCCTCAGGAGGAAGAGGATGAGGAGAGCTTTGGGACCCTTTCTGACAAATACTCTTCCCGGAAAATGTTCCGCAAATCGACAGCCCAGTTGTATAATCTACGGGTCCTGGAACAGAGCATTGAGGAAGACGAGGGGAGGGAGCTGGAACCAAAACCGTGGCGGGGCCCTAGAAACACCCCTTATTGGTACTTTTTCCAGTGCAAACGCCTGATCAAGGAGGGAAAGGTGAGGAACCTTTGGGCTCTCTGCTGGTTTCTGTGTCCCTGCTGGCTCCGTGTTTCATGAGGGGCCACCCACCTTCCAGTGTCTAATGGTGGGGGTCCTCAGGGCTTGGCCTGCGGGCCTTCACTCACCCTGAGTGATGCACACATGACCCGCCAGCCTCATAACATTAAGTGCCCCCCAAGTTGTCATTCTCAGATTTGTGTCTCCAGCCCCAGCCTTTCCATGGACTGTGGGTTCAGCCACTGCTGTCTCCCTTACCCTCAACCAAATAGGCAGCTTAAATCCAAACCCAAAATTGTTCTGCACCTTGCTGTCCACCACTAACAGCAGCTCTGCTGTTCCACCCGCCAGGCCATCACCTGCACGTCACCCTTTTCCCTTCTCTCTCGCCAGCTCTGCTTCTGAATCATGCCAGACTGACTCCCTTCTCAGAACCCTACCTCAAGTGCCCAGGCTTAGCCTTCTCCACATGGCACCTGAGCTGTCACAGCCCCTGTCCCTGGGCCCCCCACCGCCCCCCGCCACCTCCTGCCCCTCAGCCTGCCCATAGCACGGAACCATCCCATGAGAAAATAAAGCAGAGCATGACCCTCCTCTCTCCAAAACCTGTGGTGTATCAGTGGCAATAAGGCCTTCTGTCCTCCTAGGTGTTGGGGTGTTGTGTTTACGTTTGAGAATCTCTGAGGGATACACCTTGAAGAATGTATGGATGAAATGATAGGATGTCTGGGATTTGCCTTTAAAAACCCAGTTTGGAGGGAGAGAACGGGGTGCTGATGAAAACGCATTGGATGGACATGGATATCATTGTGGTTGAGTTTGGGGATTGGTTATACTCTTTCTCTACTTTTTTGTATATTTGAAATGTTCTGTAATGGAAAGAGGTAAACAGTGACGCCAGAGTCCTCACCTTGACTCATTAAGCCAATGGGATGCCCTTGTTACCTTGCCACCTCCTCCCTCCACTTATCTGCTGCAGCCACTTGCCTCCCCTCTGCCCCTCCACCCCCAAACACTCCTGCCTCAGGGCCTTTGCACTGCTCTTCCTGTCTTCCTTCAGGTATTTGTTCACATGTCACCTTCTAGCCAAGGCCAAGCAAGGCCCTACTTGCCATTGTGTCTAAAACTGAACCCCAGATCCTCCTTCTGGCACTCCCTGCTTTATTTTATCCAAAGCACCTGTCACCATTGGACCCGCTGTGTTTTTCTTAATTAGCTGTTTGGTGTCTGTCTTCCCACACTAGACCATGAGCTCCATGAGGGAGCACCCTCTTGTTCACAACTAGGTTGCTGGCAAATAGCCAGGCCTGCCCAGGAGTAGGGCTTAATAACTTAAGGGTGAACAAATGGCTGTAAATAAAAAAATTACAGGATAAAGCATGAACTGAGGGTTTGGGGGAGAGACAGAAGTGGGGGGTTGGTGCTAGGGGCCAAGGGACTTTTGCAGTCTGAGGTTGCTGGTTGACCCAGGGCTGCTGTTCTACCACCTTCCATGAGGCTCTCACTGGGAACAGCCTGGAGTCATGCAGCACCGTGGCTTTGAGCAGGCCGCCTGTCCAGCGTGACCCCTGGAGGCTGACACAAAGGGTCACCGAGGGTGGCAGGGAAGGACTGGGCTGCAAGGGCCAGGCAGGCCCCAAGGGTCACTGAATAACATTTTCTAGTGCCTGTCTCCACTCTGGGGACATAGGGGGAAAGGACATGGTTCCTAATGCCAAAATGTTCACAGTCTGGCTGGAGGGAAACCAGGGAAGGACATGATGACAGTGGGAGCCCCTGCCGGTGGTGGGAGGCCAAGTGGGCTTCCCGTCCTCATTGCCAGGCACTGAAAGGCTCCATTGTGGTAGAGCCAGAGGGACCAGCGGCTGCCGTGGAAGCCCAGTGTGGGGCTTTGGCTGCGGGGTAGGCCTGGTCTTGGTCCTGAGCCCCTTCCCCCGTCTCTGCCCACAGCTGGCCGAGGCTTTGGACCTGTTTGAGAGGCAGATGCTCAAGGAAGAGCGACTCCAGCCCCTCGAGTGCAACTACTCAGTGCTGATCGGGGGCTGCGGGCGGGCCGGCTACCTCAAGAAGGCCTTCAGGCTGTACAATGACGTGAGTGTGGGGCACAGGGTGGCAAGGGCAGGTCGTAGGCCTGGGGCGTTCCTGGCACACAGCCCTGGGTATGATCTTGTGGAGACCCAGATGAGATGATCCCTACTGGGAACCTGGCAGCCCCAGGTGTCCCTTCCGGTTCCCCCGCCGCTCCCAGGTCTGAGTTCCTTCTCTCTCTCCCTCTTCCTCCTCTCCGCCCCCCATGCATGCACCTTTCTTCCAAAGCTGGTCCTTGGAAAAGGGAATTAATTCCGTTTGGAAGAACATTGCCCTTTCCAAGGCCACCTCTTGGGTGTGTCACATTTGCCATTCTTGAAGCCGGGAACTTTATTTGGGAATAGGAAAGAGCCTTGCCTACAAGGACTGTAGATAGTAGCAGACATGCGGTCTTCTCTTTCTGCAGCTCAAAGCTGGGAACATTTTTTACTCCCACAAGGGCTCTTGGAAGCCCTGGGTCCTTGTCACCTGGGATAGTCCTGCTCTGGGCTGGATCATCTCTGGCTGGAAGCAAGGGGAAGTTGCTGTTAGAAATGACCAAGTGGGAGCAGATGTGGCTCAAGCAGTTGATTGCCCCTTTCCATGTGGAGGGTCCCGGGTTCGGTTCCCGGCATGTTCTGGAAATACAGAAACAAACAATAGGCAAAACAAACGAGAAAGCCAATCCAGGGAAGCCACTGTGGTGCTGACTTCACACATACAAGGTCCCAGGTTCAGTCCCGGCCCCCAGTCCTAAAAAGAAAAAAGAAAAACAAATGACCAAGTAACATTATATGCTTTAAAAGATCTCCGTCCGAGACTGGAAAGGCCATTCTGCAGGGGTTGCCCAGTCCAGCTGGCTAACAGGAAAGTGCTCAGGTGCTGAGTTGGGCGGGAGGGGGTGTCTGCCTATTGGGGCCCCTGGTCAGCACTTCCCTGCATTTGGAGGCTCCTTAACGGACTTTCCCACACGTAACCTCCTCAGAGAAGCCAGACCACTGTCTTTCATCTTTGTTGTTCTCGATCATTTTGCTCTTTTTTGATAAACTTTATTTTAGAATACTTTTGAATTTATGAACAAGTTACAAAGATGGCGTAGAGTTCCCATTTCCTTCCTACCCAGTTTCCCTGTTGTTAGCATCTTATATTACGTGGTACATTTGTCACAATTAGGAAACCCATGTTGTTGGGTCACTGTTCACTAAACTCCAGGCTTTATTCAGCTTTCACCAGTTTTTCCACTAATATCGTTTTCCTATTCTGGCATCCAATCCAGGGTCCCACACTGCATTTAGTTTTTGTGTCTCCTTAGGCTCCCCTAATCTGGGACCGTTTCTGAGTCTTTCCTTGTTATTCATGGCCTTGACAGTACTGAGGAATCCTGTTCAGGTATTTTGTGGATTGCCCTTTAATTTGGGTTAATCCAATGTTTTCTTAGGATGAGACAGGCTCTAGGCTTGGGGGAGCCCAGAGGTGAGGCACCTTTCTCTTGTCAGAGGTGCACAGCTTGGCCAGGACTTGGCACTGGTGGTGCCTGCTGGGCTTCTCCCCTGGGGATCACTCTTCCCTGGGATTCCTTTGTAGCACTTCCTGCCATTTGTGAGGATTTCCTTGTCTGGTGTGTGTCACCCCCTCTAGCAAGTAAGCTCAGGGCAGTGATGGTGCCTGGTATGTAGGAAACAAGCACCTATTGAGGGTGCATCATCATCTTCAAAGCAGGTGTCATCACCTATGCTTCTCAGATAAAAAATGAGGCCCAGGAGGTAAGGCGACCCCACTGGAGAGGTGGGAGCTGGGATTTGGGCCCTTAGCCAGGTGGTCCTGCCCTGGGAGTCGTGAGACCTTGGCTTTACCTTTACTAGGAGGTCCTCAACTCGGACAGTGTCAGCCCCCGCCCAGGGTTCTTACCTCCACAGGCCAGGAAGGGTCCTGAGCATGTGTGCGGCTGCTGGCCCTGGAACCACCCCGAGACCTCTGACACTCTCTGCCTGGCCCGTGCAAAGCCTTTTGGGATGGTGGTCAGCTCCGTTTCCCTGCGCCACTCAGGTAGCAAGTGGTGGGAGCTGGGGTCTGGCCTCTCCTGCCTGCCCTTCCCCAGACCAGCTCCATCCCAGGGCCCTGAAAGGCAGGTCCTGCCTGATGGTGGGAACATGGGCAAGCCCTGCTGGAAGACGACCAGGTCCGGAGCTGTCCACTGGGTTCTTTGGGGGGGGGGGGGGGAAACTAGCTTCTTGTTTGGTACATTTTGGGGAGCAGGTCAGTTTCTGGAGTCACTCCGACTGTGTCAGGGTCTGGAGAGCCACTGTCTGAGCTCACACCCGGCTCCTGGGCTGCGGCGATCAACTCCCCTTCCTTGGGGGATGGGCTGCGGGCACCCTGTGCTGCCAGCTGACCCCAGAGTGGCCTCTTAACTTCTCCCCATTTCAACAGATGAAAAAGCGGGACCTGGAGCCCTCGGACGCCACGTACACAGCCCTGTTCAACGCCTGTGCCGAGTCTCCCTGGAAGGACTCTGCTCTGCAGAGCGCCCTGAAGCTACGGCAGCAGCTCCAGGCCAGAAGCGTGCAGCTCAACCTGAAGACGTACCATGCCATGCTAAAGATGGCTGCCCTGTGTGCTGACCTCAGGATGTGCCTTGATGTGGTCAAGGTGAGGCACTCCTTCCTTCCTCTCTCCCACACGGTGCTCTGGCGGCTGGCAGGCCATGGCTGCCTGACTCCTCTCACACAGGAAGGTTCAGGGGTCTGTGAGGCTGGGGGATGGTGCACAGACAGATCTGACAAGCCCCTGCTTATGGGACCTCTACCTGGTGGGCGGAGGCCTCTACACGCAGGGCAGTGAGTGTGCTCAGGAGGAGCCTGTGCTAGACTCGGTGGTGCCACGGGGAAGGAGGGCTTCCTGGCCGGGGTGGGTGCTCAGTGGAGGAGCCTCCTGCTTAGGAGGAGGGGGAGGGGCAGAAGCCCTGGTGTCTGGGAGCTGCAGGGTTTCGTAAAGTGAGTGTGGACGTGAGGGGAGCAGGTGAGTGACGGCACCCAGTGCTGGAAGGGCCTGAGGCTCCAGGCTGCCTTGTGGCATTAGCCTGGATCAACTCCGCAGCAGCCCTGCCAGGCAGGTTTTTTTATTCCCAGTTCACAGAGGAGACCCTGAAGGGCTTCGAGCAGGGGGAACTAAGTAGGAAGTTGGTTCTGCTTTTTCAGGTGGCAAGAGACAGATTGGAGTTAACCCATAAAGGGGGTTTATTGTAAGGGTTCCTGGGATGCAAGGAAGGAGGTCTGGAGCCAAGACCAGGTGCAGTACGTCCTTGGCAGCCTTTTCATCATGTTTCCCCTCAGGCCAGTTCCCCCATCTTAGGGGGGCAGGGTTACAGGGTCTTGAACCTGGAGATGCCCTGCAAATGACAAATCCCTCCAAAGGGATTGTGGGCAAGGCAGGCTGCTAAAGCTTCTGGAAGGGACAGTGAAGCAGGCAGGCTACTGGCCTGTCCAGAGATGTCAGATGGCATTTCAGCATGTCACTCTGGCTAGCGGGGGATGGATTAGAGCAGGGGTTCTTAACCAGGGATCCACAGACCAAAGAGTTCAGGGGGTCTTTGAGCTTGAATTGAATATTCAAAAACAAATTATTCTTTTCTTTTAAAGAGTTATTTTTTTTCTCCTTGTTGTATTTCACTTGCTAAATCTGTTCATCTTCCTTGTTTCTTTAGGAGGCACCAGGAGTCGAACCCAGGACCCAGGGAGGGATGTACTTAATCGCTTGAGCCACTTTTGTTGTGTCTCTCATTGTTTTTCCTCCCCACATATCTTTTTGCCTCATTTTGTTGCATTAGCTCACCACACCTGCCCATCATATCAGCTCGCTGTCTTCTTTAGAAGGCTCTGGGAACCTCTCCTCCTCACTTTGTTGTGTCTTTCATTATGTTCCCTCTTTCTTGCATCTCTTCTATCAGCTTGTTGCGCTGCCAGCTTGCTGTCTTCTTTAGGAGGCACTGGATCCAAACCAGCAATCTTCCGTGTGGTAGGCAGGAGCCCAGTCACCTGAGCCACATCCGCTTCCCAAGAAGAAATAGATTATTCCTGTGGGGATGTGTTGATGCTGGTGTAATATAGTTATTAAATAATATGTAGTATAGTGTGGACTTAGGAAGGGGTCTGTGGTTTTCACCTGACTGTCAAACGGGTCTGTGGAACAAAAAACGTTAAGAACCCCTGGATTATAAATTTTTTTTTTTGAGGTACCAGGGCCGGGAATTGAACCTGGGACCTCCCATAAGGGAAGCTGGCGCTCAACTAGGTTAGGGGAGCCAATGAGGCTCAGTGGTTGAGAACCATCTTCCCACGTGGGAGGTCCCGGGTTCAATCCCTGGCCCTGGTACCTCAAAAAAAAGAAAAAGAAAACTCCTGGACTAGAGGGAAATGGGCCCATTGAGCAGTGGCTGTAACTGTCCAGGAACACATGAGCCAACACCCCACCAAGGCAGAGGAGGCCCTGGGGATGGGGGGGAAGTGGCAGGGAACACCCATGCTGGCAAGACAGAGGCTCGAGGAGAGGAGGTGGCAGGGGACCCAGGAGGGCATGTCTGCTGACATCCTGGAAGGAGGCCGTGGTGACCAGCACCCCGAGCACTTGCTGTGTGTAGGTCCCACGCTACCTTGTGGAAATGCTCGTAGATCCCATATGGCAAGTCCTAACCGTGGCCCCAGGCCACAGACATGGAAACTGAGGTCTGGGAGCTTGATGCCCGCCCACTCCTCAGCCAGCCTGCAGTTCAGAGCCTTGAGGATGGGGGTGACAAGTGGCTGGGGGTGGGGGCTGCAGAGATGTTCCTCAGGAGTGTAGGAGCAGATCCTGGAAGAGAGGATGGGGATGGGCCAAGAGGAGGCAGCATCAGGCTGCTCTATTCGGAGCATGCTTCTACGCCAGCCTGGGTGCTGGATTCGGGTACCTACCTCCTCGAGGTGCACACCTGGTTCTGGCCAGCCCATCTTCCAAGTCCAGCACCACTGCATCGGGGCCCTGGGCACTGAGTCTTTTTTTTCCCATTAACAAAGTTAGTGTTCCAGCGAGCATGCCCATGCGTGAGACTAGGAAAACAAAGCAGCCCTGAGATCGTCTGAGCCTCCCCATGAAATGATGAGCTTTAGGCAGATGTGTCACGAAACTCCACACAGCCACAGCACGATGCCGCAACTCCCCTCCCAGTGTTCAGTGTGTGCCCAGGCTTGAACCGTCTCCGATGCCCAACGGGCTTCCTTGTTCCCTCCACCAGGAAATCGTGCACAAAGGTCACGCGGTCACAGAGGAAACCTTCAACCTCCTGCTCATGGGCTGCATCCAGGATAAGACGACAGGCTTCCGCCTCGCCCTGCAGGTCTGTCCCGGCGCCCCCACTCCTGGTCGGGTGTCCCCATTGCTGCCATTGCCCTCCTCACATCCCCGGGCAGGGCATGGTGCTCGCCCTGCTTTTCAGGCAGCAGGGCTGGAGGCCCAGGGGACAGGGCAGGCCCAGCGAGTGAGAGCGCAGCCAGCCATGCTCCCCCTGTCGGCCTAACGAGCCGCTGTCCATGCTCCAGGCCCAGGCAGCACCGGGTCCATTGCTAGAGGCTGCGCCTCACAGCAGCTTTCTCTTTTTTGTTGAGAGGCAGCTGTGATCTGCTTCCTCCCACTCCTTAACTTTGGTCCACTGTGGTTAGGAGCAATCCAGAATAACTGACAGCCAGTTTATGTCAAAGGCTTAGCAGGCTTGTCATGTTGAGGAGACTGGAGACTTAGAAGCGGAGCAGTTGCTCAGGGCCACAGCTGAGCACAGAGCGGGCATTTGGATGAGGTCTGTCAGGCTCTGGAGCCTGAGCCCTGGTCGCCACATTCTGCTGACGTGCTAGTGAGTATGTCCCTGTCCCTGCTAAACCTCAGTCCTGTCCGCCTTCCGCCATGGCTGTGGTTGTCAAACCCTAGCTCCTTGACCCCTGCTCTAGGTGGCAGCTTCCCCCTCTAAGGCTCACCCATCTGGGTCTGACCAGCCCCTGCTCTGTTTCGCCTCTGATCAGGCAGGAAGACAGGCGTGTGGCCTTGGCGCCTACGGCTGTGTGGGCTCTTGTTGAGCCTGCAGCCAGAGAAAGGGACCCTGGTGTGGATTAGACGGCGCTGGTCTTGATGTCAGACCAGCCTAGAAGTGGCCAGAGCTGCCAAGTGTGGAGGTGCACTGAGTGCTAGACTCTGTGCTTCAGAGATGAAAATCATCTCATCGCACAAAGGAACAGAGGCTCCCTGGGGCCCCGGCTAGTGGAGCAGGAGCAGGGTGTGGCCGCAGCCTGCCTGGCTCTGACTCCAGCTCCGTGCTCTCAAGTAAGAGCCGCTACCTGTCTGGACATCTGTGTTGGCATCTGTCAGGCAGCCCCCAAGGAGCACGCACAGTAGGCACTCAGGAAACAAGCCCTCACCGGCAGCCCAGGCAGATCCAGAAGCTGCCTTTGGCCATCCTTCTTACATGGAGAGACTCGGGGCAGAGCCTGTGCTCAGTGCAGGGGCCCTGGAGAGAGGGCAGAGGGCTGAAGCTGTGAGAACAAGTTTGGGGTGAGCTAGGGGAAGGAACGGGATTGAGCAGGAGTGACTCCACCCCTTTGAAGTCCCCAGAAGATTTCAGAACCAAGAGTCTTAGGTTCTGCAGAGCCTGGTGGTGGGCTCGACGCCCCCAACTCCTCGTCCCTTCACGGCTAGGCTGGCTGCTGACTGCCAGGGCCCGTCCCTGCTGCAGCTTTGTCTCTCCTGACCAGGTGTGGCGGCAGATGCTGGGCCTGGGGCTCAAGCCGAGCCGGCACGGCTACAACCTGCTGTTGGCGGCAGCTCGGGACTGTGGCCTGGGGGACCCAGAGGTGGCCTCAGAGCTGCTCCTGAGGCCCAGGGAGGAGACGGTCCTGCTCCAGCCCCCGGCAGGCAGGCGGCAGGCTAGGAGGAGAGCCCAGACCGGTGACGGCGCATCGGTCAGGCTGCACGTGGGCACCATGGAGAGGCAGCTATTTCTGGAAACCTCCCAGACACTTGGGGGGCCTCCAGAGTCCCAGGAAGCCAGAACCCCCAGCCAGGCCCAGGCTGAGGTGGAAACCAAGGCAGAGCCTGAACCCTCGAGGGCCCTCACCCCCATGCCCCTGGAGCCCCGTCCCCCAGGGCCGGAGGTTAACCTGCTGGCCCTCGGCACAGTCCCCCCAGCCGTGGTCTCCTTTGGAGCAGCGGCCACCCCCACGGACAGGCTGGCCTTGATGGGTGGCCTGGAGGGGTTCCTGGGCAAGATGGCAGAGCACGGGCTCCAGCCCGACATCAAGACCCTCACGCTGCTGGCTGAGGTCGTGGAGCCCGGGAGCCCTGCAGAGAACTCCCTGCTGGCCCTGCTGGACACACAGCGTGTGGAGGTGGACGTGACCTTCTTCAACACGCTGATGAGGAGGAAGAGCAAACGGGGGGACCTGGCGGGGGCAAAGGTAAGGGCCTCGGCGGCAGGCACTGCTGGTACTCGCACTTGGAGCTGGCCGAGTGAGGTGCCAGGTGCCCAACAATGACCTTGGGGGCTGGTAGGTGTGGGGGGCAGGTGGGCATTAGGCACACCACTGGCGCTGGGTGGGAAGCGCGCTGCGTGTCAGGACCACTCCCAGGCGGTCCTGAGGAGGCAGCTTCTGGGGTCTGGTGACCTGTGACAGTGCTCAGAGGGGCCTCCCCCTCGGAACCCCACTGTCACCTCGCTCTGTGCTGGGCTTAGTTCTAAGTGCTTCACGGCTGTTGGTTTCTGTGCTGATCACACCTGGGGGTGCTGGTGGTGTGTGGTTTTCCCCATTTCATAGACAGGGATGTGGTGGTACAGTGGTCACGTCCCACATCCTTGGTCCCGTGCTAGGGAGGGAGGGAGCCGGCCTGTGTGCCTGGGGCGCCACACTGCCCCACGTTTGTTGATCACTAGAGAACCCCCCATGTGCCCAGGATCCAGCTTGGAAGTGGAGGAGCCCGCGTTGGAACCCAAGTCCTCCTTTGTCGGGCCTGTCCATTCCTTAGCTCTTCCCTAGTTTGGTGGTGGAAGCTCAGCCAGCCCCAAGGCTGGCCCGGTCACTCTAGTCACTCTGACTAGACTGTTGACTAGATGTGGTGTTGAGGTCAGCTCCAGGCAGGACTGACCTGGGACAGAGAGTTGGGGCCCCTGCAGGGTTTTGTCCAGTCAAATGACAAAAGCTTTCATGTGATGCTGTTTTTGTCAGAAGTACTGACCTGGGCACTTCATAAGCTTCCAAGATCAGACAGTCCCTGCCTTCAAGCCCACCATGCGGAGCCCTCCCTCTTCTAGAGAAGCCCCTCCCCAGGGTCCTCCCTGACCCCACTAGGCAGAACGGGTGACCTGTGCCTCCTGCCCTGGGCTGGCGCCTGGTAAATGCTGAAGGGTGGCTGTCAGGAGCTTGCAGGGGGCATGGGAGGCAGCTGGAGAGCAGCAGGAGATGTGACGGCAAGGAAAGAGCAAAGACAGCAAGGGGGCGTTCACAGGGACATGGACGCAGGTGGGCAGGCAGCATAGGCAGGATGCGGGGTCTTGAAGGCTGAACTGAGGCCTGGGGTGCAGCGCGGGTGGCGGAGAGGCTGTGAGGCCCTGGAGCAGGGCTCTCCAGCGTCCCGCCGTGGCTTGGTCAGAGAAGGCCCTCCCTGTGTCTGTTCTTGCAGGCGCTGTTGCCAGTCCTGGCAAAGAGGGGACTCATCCCTGACCTGCACACTTTCTGCAGCCTGGCAAGTGGCTGCTGCAGGCCCAGGGACGGGCTACAGCTGCTTGCAGACATGAAGGTGAGCGAGCCTGGGCGGGACACCTGTGTGCTGAGGGGAGCACTGGGTGGGCCATGCGAGGGCCCTTGAGCCCCAGGCCTCTGCCCACAGGATGGATGGGGGTAGGGAGCAGGGAGAGTGGGAGGGTTCCCATTTCTACTTGGGAATAAGGAGAATCTGCCGAGCCGCTGCAGGGGTGGGCATTTAAGAGCTGTGGGGGGAGATGGAGGCCGGGCTAGGCTCTACCCCAGCACTCCACAGAGCAGAAGCTGTGCCCAGAGCACGGACTTGGAGCCAGTGGGGGATTGTTAGAATTCTTGCAGGGCTGGGGGAGTCGAGTGTTCAAAGCCCCTGGGAGTTCTGACCCTCATCCCACTCTGTCCACTGAGACTTTATTGAATGGATTCCATTGACCTCAGCAGAGGGTACTTCCTGGGCTCTGGTTGCTCGTGTCCCCACGTCAGTTTCTCTCTCTGTTCCGTCTGGATGCTACTCGACACACCTGGTCAGTGCTGGGAAGACCCTCAGCCAAGCTCAGGGGAGGTAGGGTCCCCACACATCAGCTGAGCGAAGCTGAACTCAGAGCAGCTTGCCCCTCAGGGCTGAGGGCAGGTCTGGGTGGGCCACCCTCAGAGCAGTCCCCACGCTCTCCTGTGGGAGGATGGAGCACAGTCCATCATCACCACAAGGTTCTGCTCTTCTCGACCCTGGTCACTGGTGTTCAGAGCGGACCTAACCAGAGGGCCAGCTCCCAAGCCAGACATGCCACAGGGAGCTGCCATGTCCCGACACCGCCACACTTGCAGTGACCTGTGCCTCTGATATTGCAGAAATCCCAGATGACTCCCAACACCCACATCTACAGCACCCTCATCAACGCAGCCCTCAAGAAGCTGGACTATGCCTACCTCATCAGCATCCTCAAGGACATGCGGCAGAACCGGGTCCCAGTGAACGAGGTGGTCATCCGCCAGCTGGAGTTTGCTGCCCAGTATCCCCCCACCTTTGATCGGGTGAGTGCATCAGACTCAGGAATGGTCCTGGGCCCCTCCTCCGTCCCTCACCACCTACACACACACTGCCACTTCTGGTGTGTTAGGATTGGCATTCCCAGGCATACAGCTGTCCGAGGCTTCCCTTGGGAGAAAAGCCAAACTCCTTTAAAGGACAGTCTGCCAGTCCCCATTCACGCTGCTCGTTTCCTCTCAGGCCTCTCTTCCTGTGGTTCACTGTCACTGGCTTTCCACCACCTTCCAGACACAGCGGGCTCCTCTGGTCCTGCAGGTGTCTGTCTCAGCAGTGTCCTGCTGCCCACCTCCCCACCACGTGCCACGCGGCACCACACTTTATGCCTGGGATTGCATGTTCACTTGGGCAGATCTTCTCCACTGATCGTATGCGTCAAGGCAGGGGGCAGCCACTTCTGCCTTGCTCCCCCGGGTCCCTGTGCCTGTGCCTTGCCTGGTGCTCCATGCAGACTGCAGTTCGTTGAGCATTTAGGGGCAGCAGCAGGGCCAAGTGTGGTAGAATCTGTTCTGTAACAGCCCGTCCTCTTTGCCGTTAAGAGTTGATCAGGGTCTCGTGATTCTGCCTGCGGTCTCCCAAGTCAGAGCGTGGCTGAGTGCCCATAGATCCAGAGCCCTGGGTCCGGGCGGGGGGGGAGCCCACACCCAGGCGGGCGCCAGGAGACAGGTGGGCCTGGTCAGGGACCGCTGTTCAGGTGACACTCGAGTGCCACTGTGAAGGCTGGACAGGAAGTAGCTAGGAGAAGGCAGCAGAGGCGCCAGAGCTGGGCATCCTTGAAAGGTTGGTTATTGGTCTATTCTTAGCGAGTTCTCAGAGGTTTTTTTTTGTTTTGGGTTTTGTTTTTTCTTTTTGGTTGTTTCTTTTTATGTTTTGGGGTTTTTTTGTTCTTTTTTAAAAATTCTTAAGAGTTCTTTATATATGCGGGAAACTAGAAATTTCTGTGTGTGTATTTGTTGGAAATATCTTCTAGTTAGTGGATTCTCTTTACTCTGTGGTGCAACAGGGCCTACTCTGGGGTCTCAGGTTCAACTTGAAACAGGCCTAAAGCTTACTGTATTCAAATCATACAGGTGTACTCCCATTACAATGGTGGACTTAGTTCTGTTTCTGGTTGTGACAAGTTTGATGTATTTTTTTTTTTATTGATTTTGTAAAAATATTACATTAAAAAATATATATATATATATGAGGTCCCATTCAACCCCACCCCCCCCCCCCACTCCCCCCCTCAGCAACACTCACTCCCCTCATCATGACACATCCATTGCACCTGGCAAGTACATCTCTGGGCATCTCTGCACCTTATGGTCAATGGTCCACATCATGGCCCTTACTCTCCCACATTCCATCCAGTGGGCCCTGGGAGGATTTACAACGTCCAGTGATTGCCCCTGAAGCACCATCCAGGGCAACTCCAAGTCCCAAAGGTGCCTCCACATCTCATCTCTTCCTGCCACTCCCCATATCCATCAGCCACCATGTCTACTTTTCCCACTCCAATGCCACCTTTTCTTTGTGGGCCTTGGATTGGTTGTGTCCGTTGCACCTCTGTGGAGGAGGCTCAGATTCCACATGGATACTGGATGCAATCCTCCTGCTTTCAGTTGTAGGCACTCTAGGCTCCATGGTGTGGTGGTTGTCCTTCAACTCCATCTTAGCTGAGTGAGGTGAGTCCAATAAATCAGATTGTAGGAGCTGGAGTCTGTTGACGCTCAGGGCCTGGCTATCATATTGTCAGTCCAGAGATTCAAATCCCCTAAATATAAGTTTGATGTATTTTTAAGATTTATTTTTTATTTATTCCACATCCTCCCGCCTCCCATTGTTTGCACTTGCTGTGTCTGTCTTCCTTGAGGTACTGAGAACTGAACCTGGGACCTCGGAAGTGAGGGAGGCACCTAATCGCTTGAGCCACCTCCGTTCCCTATTTTGCTCTGTCTTTTATTATGTTTTTGTTCTTGTGTCATGTATCATCTTATTGTGTCAGCTTGCCATGCTTGCCTGTTGCATCAGCCTGGTCTTGTCTTCTTTAGGAAGCACCAGGAACCTCTATTCCCTGCTTTGTCGTGTCTCTTATTGTGCCAGCATGCCACACTGCCTGTTGCGCCAGCTAGTTGTCTTCTTTAGGAGGCACCAGGAACCAAACCAGGGACCTCCCATGTGGTAGGCGGGAGCTCAATCGCTTGAGCAACATTTACTTCCCATACTCTTTAGTTTTATTTTTACTAGAGCAGTTGTAGGTTTACAGAAATACCATGCAGAACATACAGAATTCCCATATACCCCCCTCACATAGTTTCCCTATTAACATTTTGCATGTATGATACTTTTGGTATAGATGATGAAATATTATAATTACATTATTAACTCACTGTTTATATTAGGGTTCACTCCTTGTGTTGTAGAGTACTACTGATGGTTGTGTTAATTTACACACAACCTAGAATTTCCCTTTTTATTCTTTTGCAATACATTTCATTGGTGTTAATCTATATTTGTAGTCATCCATTGCCAAAAATTTTCCATCACTCCAAAGAGAAACTCCATACCAATAAACATTAACTTCCCATTCCCTACCCTGACCCCTGGTAATCTGTATCTTTCTCACCTTATGAGTGAGAAAGAACATTGTGCTTATCTGAGACCATACAGTATTTGTTCGTGTCTGACTTGTATCACTTACCATGATGTCTTCCATGTTGTTGCATATATCAGAACTTCATTCCTTTTTACGGCTCAATGATATCCATTGCATATACATGGCACCTTTTGTTTTTCCATTCTTTGTTGATGAACACTTGGGTTGCTTTCACCTTTTGGCAGTTGTGAATAATGCTCTGTGAACATCTGTGTGCAAACATCTGTTCAAGTCCCTGCTTTCATTTCTTTTGGGTGTCCCTAGGAGTAGGCTTGCCAGGTCATAGGATAATTCTATACTTAACTTTCTAAGGAACTGCCAGACTGTCTTCCACAGCACAGCAGCTGTGCCTTTTACATTCCCACCAACAACATACGAGGGTTCTTATTTCTCCAGATCCTTTACACTTACTTTCTGTGGGTTTTTTTTTTAATAGTAGTGGATGTGAGATGGCATCTCCTTGTGGTTTTGATTTGCATTTCCCTGATAGCTAATGACGTTGAGCATCTTTTCATATTTTTATTGGCCATTTGTATATTTTCTTTGGAGAAACATCTATTCAAGTCTTTTGCCCATTTTTAATTGGGTTGCCCATCTTTTTGTGGTTGAGATACAGAAGATTTTTATGTATTCTGGGTAGTAAACTCTTATCAGATATATGGTTTCCAAATCTTCTCTCTCTTTCTATAGATATTCTTTTTTATGTACATATAAAAGTTTTAAATTTTGGTGAGGTCTCATTTGTTTTTTTCTTTTGTAGCTTTTGCTTTTGGTGTGACGTCTAAGAAACCACTGTCTAACACAGTGTCCTGAAGATGCTTCCCTGTGTTTTCTTCCAGGAGTTTCTGATACTAAGATTGCCTTGTGTATTTTGAGGCCATATTGGGTCCATGCAGGTTTAAAAGTAACTCTTCTTTTGAATCTTTAGCTTTTTACCATCAGGTAGTAAGAGTCTCTCTCTGTTAAGGCTTTTTTGTTTTTTTTTCCTGGTACATCCTCTACCACCTTTCTTGTGGCAAGCACCTTCCAGATACAATGGTCTAGTAGCACAGAGCCGAGGTGATGGCTCAGGAGGCGGCGGTGGTTGTGGAGGGACACATGGTGACTGGGTGATGGGGGTAACACCCATGGGTCCAGGAGCACAGCCATGCATGTTTAGGAAGATGACTAAGCTGATGGGGCCTCCCTGGGGTACAGCAAGCCACTCCCAAAAGGTGACAGCTCTTCTGCCTGTCCTCCTCCCTGCAACCACCTGGAAGCGAGAACAGCAGGCACCAGCTGGGGTGGAATTAGCAGTAGACGACATGATCACATCACAGTTCCTCTGGCCCACCTAAACCCCATGTCTTCTGATTACAGTACAAAGGGAAAAACACCTACTTGGAGAAGATTGATGGCTTCCGGGCTTACTATAAGCAATGGCTGGAAGTGATGCCAGCAGAAGAAACCCCCCATCCCTGGCAGAAGTTCAGGACCAGGCCCAAGGGGGACCAGGGCACTGTGACAGAGACTGATGGTGACAGAGGCCTTGGGGACAGGTGACAGCGGAGGCACCCAAGGTCTCTAGCATAGCTCAAACCAAGTACATGGACTTCAATGCACTTTGTGAAGGCCATAGGAGTTCCTTTTGTATTAAAGAAAGATGACCTTGCCCAGGCCATTCCAGAGGTGTGTGTAAGGGAAAGGTGGGGTCCAGGGTAGCCGGCCAGCTAGCTCATGGCAGGTCCGGAGCTCCAGCTCCTTCACGAGTCATTAAAGGGAAGCCCATGAGCTGGCTCAGTCACACAGCACCTACACAGGGGGACATTTGTCTCCAGGGCCTGGCACTCTGCCAGATGCTGCTGCTCCTGCTCCTGCTCTGTGAAAGAATGAATACAGGGCCCAGGAAAGCTAACGGTTTTATTTTTTACAAATCATAGCTGATAAACCCCAAAACTTTCATCTGTAGAACCCACGGTCCAATTGTGGCCAGGGCAGGCCCACCTGCCGAGGAAAGTGGCTCCCAGAAAATGGGCACACAGAAGGCCCGCGTCTGTGAAGTTGAGTCTGGGCCTCAGCCAGAGCAGCCCCTGCAGCCACAGTGCGTGCACTCGATGATCCGGCCCTGCAACAGTGGACCTGGTGAGGCAGGGCACACCCCCACAAGCACACCCCGCCCTCTCCAGGACATCCGGGAAACCCCTCAGTGCCAGGACCAATCTGGGTGGGGAAAAGTCAGTTCCCTGTGAAAACTGAAGTCACATCTATGTGTGCATTTAAACTTATGCAAACTCGACTATGCACACTTGCCCTGTCACCCCCCAAATTGTGACTAAGTCTCACAGTTGGGCTCAGTGAGTGAGCATGACATGCCCTCGAAGGAGCTGGGTCTGTTGCTGCTGCTCAGGGGCAGGACGGAAGGGGGACTGGCACACAGCAGTAGCTTTTGGAGGTACAAGACCCTCCTCTAAGCAAACAAGGTCCTGTGATGAAACCCAACTAATTCGAAGCCAAGCTCTATTTTGGCTTCTGGGGCATTCAGAGTGGGACTTCTGCTGCTCTGCTGTCCCCTTCCTGCCCCTGCCAGAGAGCCAATACCATTAACTGTCCCTCGGAGGCAGCCCCTGCCCACAAGCTTCCCAGACTGCAGTGAGGGGCCACTGCTGTGGGGTTCATCTGGGATCTGAGAGCGAGCAGCTGGTGGGAGCCCCCGTTCCCCATCTGTAATCACTCCCATCTAGTGCCCAGCAATGAGGCACCTGTGAGTGCCGGAAGGCCTGGCAGGAGAGGGGCAAGCTGGCCTCCCAGGTGGTACCACTGCCAGCCAGGGGGCTGCACTGTTGGCCACTGGAGGCAGCACCCCAGCCACTCCTGCCCCGTTTCTGAGACTGGTGCCCTGAATGCTGCTGCTGTGGACCCAGCACCACTCCTGAGGTGCCCCAGTCTGGTTCTGGAACAGAAACTTCTGATAGGGTGAGTGGTAACTACACTCAAGTGTCAGCGTGGCAAGCAGAAGGCCTTGGGAAGGGCAGGGCAGGGGCAGTCTACCTGTTTCTGACTGACCCTGCTTACCACTGAGGTGGGTCTCTGTGGGTCTCCATCTTATAGGGGAGGAATCAAGTTCAAAGGGAGGTCACTAACTCGCTTGGGGGTGGTGTGGTGGCTGGCCCCTCACTACAAACACTGTCCCTGCCCTAGTGACTTGCTCACAGGAGGGCTGCCCGGCAGGACAGTGACAAAACTCCATTGCAGCACAAGAGGACAACATAAAATCCCTGAGAGTCAGTGAGGGCAGACCTCAGAACTGGAAATACCATCACACTCAATCACCGGCCATTCAGGAGGGAACACGTACCACTTCCAGCTTGCTTTTGGGAACCCGGCAGATGCAGTTGGTTCCAAAGTTGGTGTCCCGAGTCTGGATGCAGCGCAGGCAGCACAGGTTCTCATAGCCCTGCTTCTTCCATTTTGCAATCAGGTTTTTATCTGCATAGCCTTCTCTAATGCAGTATTCATAGAGCTCTGTCAGAAGGCAGGGAGAGGGCATCAGACCACCGTGGAGCAAGCCTTCCCCTTCCCTGGGCCTGGCACCACCCTTCATTAAAAACAATGTCCAACGCTGTGCACCCCCGCCCCCACCCTACTATTTCAGTGCTAAGAAGTCATGACGCTTGCTAAGGTTGAAAGGAAAAAGAGCATTACTTAAATCTGAAAGCTACTCAAGTTCCAGATGTGGAGAGAGAACTTGGTGCATTACCTCTGCTTATGGCTTTCCGCTTGTAGAAGAGGTCAAAGATGTAGCGCGTCTTCTGGTGGTGGATCCTGAAGATGGGCCACAGAGATTCCACTTTCCTCTTTCCTTCGTGAGGTTCTGTCTCAGCTGGGGAGAAAAAGGCATGTGTATGTTTTGGGGGTTAGGGTTAGTCTATGTAGAATATGGTGCTATTTCTTAATAACTAGGAATAAAGAATAAATACTTCTGTGATAGTAAAAACAGACCATAACCAGCAGTAGTGAGGATGGGGAAACTGGAACCCTCAAACACTGCTAGTGGTGCAGCACCTGTGGGTAACAGGTGGGCGTTTCTTAGAAAAGTTAAACACAGAATTACCCAATGGCCCAGGAAGTCCACGGCTCGGTACAGACCCAAGAGAACTGAAAGCACATGTCCACACACAAACCTGTACATGAAGGTTCACAGCAGCACTGCTCACAATAACCCAAAGCAGAAACAACCCAGCTGCCCATCAGCTGATGAACACACATGAAATGCAGTAAAAAGTCTACACAGTGGAATGTTATTCAGGAATAAGAACTGATCTGTGCAGCGACATGCATGGACCTTGAGAACATTAAGCTGGGTGAAAGCAGTCAGACACACAAGGCCACATATTACAGGATTCCATTTCTAGGAAATATCCAGAGTGTCAGAAAAGAATCAGTGCTTGCCAAGGGAAGGGGCAGGGGGGAGTGACTGCTATTGGTATGGGATTTCTTTTTGGGGTTGACTGGTAATGGTTGCACAACCCTGAATATACTGAAAACTATAAGTGGCAACTTTAAAAGGGTGAATTTTGCAGCATATGGTTCCTATCGTTATTATTAAAAATCATACAAAATAACCTATTAACACCCTGTTCTTTATCCTTCCAGACCTATTTGTACAACATAATTTCAAAGGTAATTCCAGGCTCACCTCCTAATAATCATTTTTGTTACATCTAATATCATTTCCAAACAAAAGCCCTTTTAGGAAAAGGAAAAGAAAAAAAAAATAAAAATTTGAAACGTCTGAAAGATGTTAGCACAGTGGGTCTGCATGAACTACTGTCCTTTCAACACGTATTACAGGTAAGATAGCAGTTCACAGCTGCCACACGGCGTTTCTTTTTCTTTTAGCAGTTTCTTTTTACCACCTCTCAGTTTTTAGGGCAGAGAAAGGTGAGGAGTGATCAGGCAAACTACACCTCCATTTCTCCAACTTCCAAGCCTTTCTGTTACTCAGGCTTAGAACTCGGGTCAGCAAACAGGACTCTGACCCGCAGGGGGTAAGGACATGAGCTCCACAGCAGGGGCTACTGTGCGCTGTTGGGGGGCCCTGCTCTAGGTGCACAAGCTCACTCTTAAGAGCACAGCAGTTCAGGAGACCCAGGAGCACTCCCACAGGGCACCGCATCCCAGGGGAACGCAGCAGGTCAGCCCCTGGTGGAGCTGCTAACCCGCGCAGAGAAAAAGAAAACACGGAAGGCGGTGGTGAGGAGGCCACTGTGGTAAGGAGGCAGGAGGCATCTGAGAGCTTAAGAAAAGGAGGGCTACCAGGTGCAATGGATGTGTCACAATGATGGGAGAGTGTGTTGCTGTGGGGGGAGGGGGGGTGGGGGCGGTGGGGTTGAATGGGATCTCATATTTTTTTAATGTAATTTTTAAAAATAATAATTAAAAAAAGAAAAGAAAAGGAGGGCTGTCTATGCTTACCAGCAAGAATAAACAGCAAATGCAAAGGCCCTGAGGCAGGACTGTACCTGGGATAGAGGAACAGTAATGTGACTGGGTACAGAGTAAGGGAGAGTACATGTGGGGGGCAGAGCTCAAGGGGGAGGCAGGGCGTGGACCGAGAAGACTATGGAAGGACTCTGGGTTTTGCTCTGATGGGAAGCCACTGGAGATTCTGTGTAGACAGTGATATAACCTGATTTAGGGTTTAAAACTCTCCCCCCCCAGGCTGCTGCAGGAAAAGAAGCAGGAGACTAGCACAGTAATCCAGAAGAGAGGTGGGGAGTCAATGCTTGAAGAACAGTCAGATTTGAGATACATAAGGTTTTCTAACATTTTATTATGGTAAACTTCAAACGTACACAAAAGTATAGAAAACAGTACAATGAACCTCCAAGAACTATCATCCAGCTTCAACAATTCAAGCCATTTTTATCTAGTTTCCCCTACTTTGAAGGACTGGAATATTTTAATACAAATGCCAGGCATCACATCTCATTTATAAATACTTAAGCATGTGTCTCTATCACATTAAGGGCTTTAAAAATATCCATGCCACGAATACCCATCCAATAAGGTTGCATATTACTTAGCACCTCACACAGTGCAGGTTCAGTTTTCAATGTCTGCCTCAAAAATGCCTCTGGACAAGTGGTGTGTTTGAATCAAGACCCAAGTAGCATGCAGACATGAATTTGGTTATATTTGATATGTCTCAAGTCTTACTGATGTGTGAAATAGTCCCACTCCATTCTACCCCCTTTTTGAGGACTGTGGGTAATTTGGATGCTTGGATATGAAGTATGAAAGAGATGGGGGGTCAAGAGTGGTTTATGGCCTGAGGTGGGAAGCAGGCGCTTAACCACTTGAGCCACATCTGCTCCCGGGAAGCAGTTTTGGGGTGGGTAAATGAGTTCAGTTCTGGACCAGGTGAGTTTGGCATATGTTTAGATATTCAAGGAGACACCAACAGGCATTGGTAAATGAGCCTGGAGTTGAGTCAAGGCCCAAGGAGACCACTGGAGGCAGGTGGGGCCATGTATGTGTGGAGAATATGGAAAGCTACGTGACTCGATAGGACCACTGAGGGGAGAGGGCAGACTTCAGGCCTGAAGGCTGTTCACTGACCAATCAGCTGTCAAGAAAATGGGGAGGAGCCAGTGGAGGAGATGAAGAGGGGAGTGGTGAGGCTAGAGGGATCGAGAGGGAGGGAGGGCAGTGTTCCGAGAAGCAGGTGGGCAAGTGGGCTAAATGCTGGTGATGGGCCACATAAAGGAGGCCAGGACAAGACGCTGGGCTGTGCTGGGCAGGGTGAAGGCAGGTGCTCAGCTGCCTGGCTGGAATGCTTAGGAGAAGAGAGAGGGACACAACTTCTGCTGAAGTCTTGCTGGAAATGGGAACACATTGCTGGAGCAGGGTGGTTTGTTCCCATTAGCATGAGAAGGCAGACTCTGAGCCTTCCTGGGATGCAGGTGGGTGGGCAGAGGTGGGAGTAAGGGTGCTTCCCTTCTGAGGCTTTTGTTTTCCCAGTGAAAGAGGAAGGGCAGCAGTGGAGAGGAAGAGGAGGTGAGGAAAAGGCACCAAGGAGGCAGTGGAGAACGCTGGGCAGCCCAAGGGCCCACCTGAGATTAGGAGAAATGCATTTAAAGTGAGCCCTGTGCACAGAGGGCCTGTGTTTTTCTCCAGCCAAGGTCAACCACCTGGATGCAGATGGGAATAAGGTGACTCAGATTTTATTAGGGTTGGGGTTTTGCCAGGTGACAGAGCAAAGGAGCTAGGAGTATCTGAAGGGCGTGATTAAGATGAACCACAGCATCTGCGCTGGGTAAGGAAGGAGTGAGGACAGGAGGGGGTGGTGGGCAGTGAAGACGTCTTGGGGGCCAATGGCTTGTAGGCTCTGGGAGGGAAGAATCAGCAGCATCAGTGGGGATTTTGGAGAAATGATCAGAGTGGGAACTTGAAACAGAGATTATGGGGGCTGAGGGATGGAGGAGGGCAAGGCCCTGGAAGGAGAAAAGTCAAGCGGTGAAGAGCAAAGCACTCAACCCTGCCTGCACGTCACAAGCATGAAAGGCAATGAAAACACGACGACGTGAGCCACATCGCAGAAAATGGAGCAGGTGCTTAATGAATCAGTTCCTCCACTGAAACCACACACTGGTGGGGGCCAATAGGGAACTCCGGAATCTAACTCAATGTACAGCAACCAGGGACTGCTTAATGAAGGGCAGCTGAATTTTGGTAAGAGAGTGTTGTGGCAATTTTGCCCACCCCTCATCCTCCAATCCTCAGCACAGCAGCAGCTGTGGGCACAGTGGATGCATCCCCAGTGCCAGGGGGCTAATATGGACCTTGTTTTTAGACTCCTGTAGTCAACAGTACAAATATGAGAGTGTTCTTTCATAAACTATAACAGATGTACGATACCAATACATGGCGTTAACAATAGGGTTTAGGGGAAAATACACCCAACGTAAGCTGTGGACTATGTTAGCAGTAATATTTTGATGTTCTTTTATCAATTTTAACAAATATTCCACAACAGTGCAAGATGGTGGTGGTGGACTGATGTCTGGGAATCCTGTATGTTCCGCCTGATTGTTTTGTAAACTCACAACTTCTCTAATTAAAAATAAATACTGTGGTGATGCATTTTGACCTGTCTGATGGTCCTGCGGGACCAGTGCAGAGGCTTTTGATTCCCCAACTCCCACTCTGGATCATTCTACAGAATAGACATGTTACTTCACAAGACAAGTCTGAATAAATTTAAAAATATTGAAATCATACATTGTACCTTCTCTGACCACAATGGACTGAAGCAAGAAATCAGTAAATCAGTAATAAGGAAATGGATGTGGCTCAAGCAGCTGGGCCTACCACATGGGAGGTCCTGGGTTCGGTTACTGGTGCCTCCTGAGGAAGACCAGCAAGACAGCAAGCTGATGCGATGGGCTGGCACAGCGACTGATGCAATGAAGAGACACAGCGAGGAAACACAATGGGACACACAAAGGACAGGGAGCAGAGGTGGCTCAAGTGATTGGGTACCTCCATCCCCACATGGGAGGTCCTGGGTTTGGTTCCCAGTGCCTCCTAAAAAGAAAATGAACAGAGAGGAGAGAGCAAACAGAGACAACATGGAGAGGGGGATAAATAAAAATCTTAAAAAAAAAAAAATAGGCATAACTGGAAAATTTACAAATATGTGGCAATTAACACACTCTTAAATAACCAATGGGTCCAAGAAGAAATCACAAGGGAAATTAGCAACTATCTCAAGGCAAGTGAAAATGAAAACATGCATACCAAAGCTTATGAGATATAGGCAAATGCAATACTGAGAGGGAAATTTATAGCTCTAAGTGCTTACATTAAGAAGAAAGACCTGAAACTTAGAGACCTAACCTTGTAACTGTAAGATTTAGAAAAGGAAGAGCAAACTTTTAAAACCCAAAGAAAGCAAAAGGAAGGAAATAAAGATGAGAGTGGAGATAAATGAAATAGAGGGTGAAAAAAACAATGGAGATCAACAAAATCAAAAGTTTACTCTTTGAAAAGTTCAATGAAATTGACAAACCTTTAGCTGGACTGACAAAGAAAAAAAGGGTGCAAATAACTAAAATCAGAAACGAAAGGGGTCCCATTACTACCAACACCACAGAAATAAAAAGGATTCTAAGAAGATATTATGAACAGAACACCAACTAATTGGATAACCTCAGTGAAATGCACTAATTCCTAAAAACAGACTATCTACTCTGACTCAAAAAGAAACAGAAGATCCCAACAGACCAGTAACAAGAGATTGAATCAATAAAAAACAACCCATCAAAGAAAAGCCCAGGACTAGATAGCTTCACTGAAGAATTTTACCAAACATACCAAGAAAAATTAATACCAATCCTCTTCCAAAATAAATCTAACCAAGGATATAAAGAAGGTGTGTAGAGAAAACTACAAACATGGCTAAAAGAAATCAAAGACCTAAATTTAAAAATTCCAACAACCTTCTTTGCAAAAATAGAAAATCCAACCATCAAATTTATATGGAAGAGTAGGGGATCCCCGAATAGCTAAAGACGTCTTGAAAAAGAAGGAAATTGGAGGACTCACACTCCCAATCTTAAAAACTTATTCCAGAACCACAATAATCAAAACACAAGAACAGATATAACGATTATTGGTATTGAGACTCAGAAATCAACCCTCACATTTATGGCCAATGATTTCTGACAAAGGGGCAAAGACCACTCAATTGGGAGAGAACAGTCTCTTCAACAACAAATGGTGTTGGGAAAACTGCATCTCCATTTGCAAAAGAAGAAAAGAAAACCCCTACCTCACACTAAACAAAAATCAACTCAAATGGATCAAAGATCTAAACATAAGAGCCAGAACTATCAAACAACTTAAAGAAAACGTAGGGAAGCATTTCAGAACCTTGTGTTAGGCAACAGTCTTTTAGACTTTACACTCAAAGCACAAGCAACAAAAGAAAAAAGTAGATAAATAAATGAGACCTCATCAAAATTCAAAACTTTTGTACATCAAAGGATTTTACCATGAAAATAAAATGACAACCTACACAATGGGGGAAATATTTTGAAATCACATATCCAATAAGAATTTATTGTCCAGAATATATAAAGAAACACTTCAACTCAACAACAAAAAGAATCCAATTTAAAAATTGGCAGAAGATGCTCATCATTAGCCATCAGGAAAATGCAAATCAAACCACACTGAGATACTATTTCATACCTGCCAAGAATGGCTGTTATAAGTGTTGGCAAGTAAGCAGAGAAATTGGACCCTTTAACACTATTGGTAGGAATGTAAAATGGTGCAGCTACTGTGGAAAACAGCTTGGCAGTTCTTGAGAAAGTTAAACCAAGAATTACCATATGACCCATTAAATATACTCTTTATCACAAAGAATTGAACATAGGCACTCAAAGAGATATTTGTACACCAGTGTACACAGCATTATCCACAATATCCAAAAGGTGGAAAAAACCCAAGTGGCCATCGGTAGATGCCACAGATCCAACACAAAATGTGGCATGTATATACAATGAAATATTATTTGGCCATAAAAAGAAATGAAGTTCTGATACTTGGTACAGCATGTATGAACCTGGAAAGCATTATGCTGGGTAAAATAAGACACACACAAAAGGACAAATATTGTATGATTCCACACATGAAATATCTAAAATAAGCAAAGTCACAGAAACAGAGAGTAGCTTAAAGGTTGCTAAGGGCCAAGTGTAGGGAGTAATGAGGAGTTACTGCTTATTGGACAGAGTTCTGTTTGGGATGGTATTTTGCTAACAGGTGGGGGTAATGGCAGCATGCTGTAAATGCAATTGATATCTCTGAATTATACACTTAAAAATGGTTAAAATGGAAAATTTTGTGTAATATGTTACCACAATAAAAAAATTAATGTGAAAATGAAAAAGAGCATTTCCTAGTAAATACATTGTATATGATTTTAAATACACTTCTAACCAAAATAGTAAATAATTACAGGTAGACTATGTGACTATTCAATCTATATGGTTTTATATTCAATTTGGAGAAAAAAAACAAAATTTTTTGAGGACCTTTTCTTTAATGCTATCTTACATGAGAGCACTTAAGAGTATTCCATGAGTTAATAAGCAATGCAAACAAGTCAGTGACAGAGGGCCACAGTGGTGCCACCTCTTCCCTTTATACTGGCATTTATGCTTGGTGACACCTAAGCCTATGACCTCTGCACCCCACCAAGCACAGACAGGGACCCCTGCACTCACCTTCTCGCATCTTTTGATCTAATTCATCCAGAGTTGGCTCAATCAGCTCCCACCCATCTGGAGGAGCTTTCCGGCTTCTTTTGACTTTAGGCATTTTCTTTTCACACGATTAACTGGCAGAGATCTGGAGAAACAAATAAGCTCAAATTTCCCAATGGCCTTTGTCATCCACTACTTGGGCACACATTCCTAACGGCAGTATAGAGTAGCAAAGCTACAAGAAAGGGCTCAACATTCAGAATGTTTAGATTCAAATCCTGGTTCTGCCACTTACCCGTTGTGTGACCTTTAGAAAACTATTTGATGCCCCAAATCTCACTCTCCCCAACTGTAAAATGGGGATAATAAAACCATATAAGGGGAAGCAGATTTGGCTTAACAGAGTGTCCGCCTACCACATGGGAGGTCCAGGGTTCAAACCCAGTGTGGTGGGCGGCGGACTTGGCCCAGTGGTTAGGGCATCCGTCTACCACACGGGAGGTCCATGGTTCAAACCCCAGGCCTCCTTGACCCGTGTGGAGCTGGCCTATGCATAGTGCTGATGTGTGCAAGGAGTGCCCTGCCACGCAGGGGTGTCCCCCACATAGGGGACATGCGCAAGGAGTGCGCCCCGTAAGGAGAGCTGCCCAGCGTGAAAGAACAAGTGCAGCCTGCCCAGGAATGGCGCCACACACACGGAGAGCTGACACAACAAGATGATGCAACAAAAAGAAACACAGATTCCTGATGCTGCTGCTAAGGCTAGAAGTGGTCACAGAAGAACACAGCGAATCGACACAGAGAGCAGACAAATGGGGGGGGGATGTAAATAAATAAACAAAAAAACTTGAAAAAAAAAAAAGACACTGATTCATGGTGCCGCTGACAAGAATACAAGCAGACACAGAAGAATACAGAGCAAACAGACACAGAGCAGACAAGGATTGGGGGGTAGAGAAATAAATAAAAATCTTAAAGAAAAAACATATAGGGCTCACTGTGCAGACCATTAAAATTGTATGTAAAGTGTCTTGTATACATGTCCTTAACAGATGTCTGCTGTTATCATTAACTGGGAGTCTGATCCTATACTGGGTGTTCGGGACACAGGACAATGCATAAGACACTGCCTCTGCACCTAAGGTGACATTCAAGCAGTGGAGACAAACAAGTGAAAAGACAATTAGCATATAGTGTGAGGAGGACAATGATTAAGGGAGCTGAGAGAATGAGCGTTTAAAAGGAAAAGGCTCCAAAGCCCCTTCAGGTCTTCATCACAAGAGTGTGATAGAAAAGATCTCTGGTTTCACGCTAGGGTTCTTGTCCAGCCCAATAATTTACTCACTCTGTGACTCTGGGGGGATCATTTTTTCACTCTCGCCCTCAGTCTCCTCATCTGAGCACACTAATCCATGTGGGCAGTGGATTAGCCAATTGCCAAAATCCCTTTTAGACCACAAATATGCTACATAAAAGCAACTCAGGTTAAACCCATAAAATAGATCAGTGCAAATCTGAAATGCAAAGTGTCTTTCAAACCACAGTATTTCCTACCTGGCAAAGAGAACTCAGCCAATGAGTGTTTACATTTTAAGCACAGCAGACTCTCCCCACAAATTAATCTCTCCCTTTTGTAAGGTACCTGACAGTTTACAAAGTCCTGTCTGCCCCACCCCTCCCACCCCCACAGCCTCTTCTCCTGAACTCTCCGAAACAATCCGGTGAGGCCTTACTCCTCCTTTACAGATGAAGAATCAAGCTCCAAGGAATAATCGGGGTCGCATCTAGCGGAATCTGACTCTGACTGGGGGCTCCTGATGCCCAAATCAGTGCTCTATGCACGGGTCTCCCCTGCGCTGAAGCTAGAGGTGGATGGAATCTGGTCCCTACCCCAGTGAGAAGAGAATGATCACTTTCCTAAGACCTAGAGAAATTCGGGAGCCCTGGGAGTCAGGAGAGGCGTCTCCGGGGAGGTATCAGAAATGAGGTAACCAGATCAAGAGATGTCCAGGCGGCTTAAGACAGGTAGGAGCGTTCGGGGGCGGACGGGAGTAGGAGTGCACTCACAAGAAGGAAGGGAAAACGTTACACCCCGGGCTCTAGGGAAGGTTCCTGGCGAGGCTGGCATCGCAACCGGGCTTAAAAGAACAAGCAATATGTAGACAGAAAGCATCCCTGGCGGAGAAAACGAAACGAAAAGAAGCCTAGTATCAAGAAAGCCCCCAAATCTGTCGTCCAGTCAGCCGAACCAACAAAGACGCCGCCGCCTCCCGGGAACTCACTCCGACCTCCCGGTCCAGTGGTCCGACACGGTCCTAATCCAGTCGCTCAGACCTCCAACTCCTGGGCGAGGCCGTTGCCAAGGCACCTGAGCATTGAGGAGAAAACTCACCAGAATATGCGTCTCCTATTGCCGCCGCTTCTCGACTGACGGCTTCCGCCCCTCAATCAATTCAGGATGGGGTCTACGCTGAGCCCCGCCCCGCTACGCGCGAGCATTGCGTCATTTTAGGTGTCCGCTATACTGCCTTTAGAAAATTCCGCAGACTCTGTTGCTCTGTCCTCTCCCTTCCGTGGCGGTGGCCGCGTCTCCCCGGGCGGGGCGACTGGGGGCGCTGTTGCCCGGCAGCGCGCGGGCGAACCTGGACTCAGGCGGCGCGCGGGGCAGTCCGGCTTCGGGCGCCGGCCTCATTCAGGTCCCCGGTCCTCGCGGCGGCGGCTTGCGGAGAGGACTGGGCCGGGCGGAAGTAGTCGAGCCCGCGGCATTTCCGGTTCCCGTGTCAGTTCGAGGCGCCGCCGCAGCAGCCGCCGGAGCCGCGATGCCTAAAGGAGGTGAGGGGCGGACGCGTGTGGTCCGCGGGCCTCGAGTGGCGACCCCGGTCCTGCTCCCGCTGTCCCTTCAGCCCGCAGGTGTCTCGGAGAGTGGCGCAAAGGGAGGACATCCGCGCCGGCTGAGGGCCAGGCGTGGGCCTCGTCGCCCAATTGTCTCCACGGGGAAACTGAGGACCGCGGTGGCCCAGAGCCACTCCCTGGGTGGGGGAGGGGGACCCATCTAAAGGGTCCCAGAGGCCGTGAGTCCTCGTCGGTGCGGGAAGCCGGGTCGGGGCACGCTTCTCCGGGCCTGGGGTTTGGAGTGCCTTCCTCCCTCGAGACTAGCCGGTGACTGAGTCACCGCGTCCCGCGCTTGCGGCCGGGCCCGGCTGCCTCGCGGGTAAAACGTGGGCCCTCTCGGGCTCCGACCTTCGCCTAGTGAAACTACATGATGCTCTTGGGCCCGACAGATCTGACTCTGACTCCCGTGTTCAGTATTGGCTCGATGTGTGTCTTTGAGCCAGTCGTGTAATCTCCCGGTGTCTCAGTTTTCACATATGCATATGGTGATAGTTGTATCTATTTGTTAGCCCTCTTAGGAGGCTTATACTTGGGGAACCACGTGGAGTGCGCACAACAGTGCGTGGCCGTCGTTTAGTGCCCAGTAAGCTTAACTATTGTTATTTGTAAGGCTTTTCCAACCCTTTGGCCAGGAAGGTAAGGGTTCATGGCTTCCCAGTACATTGGAGGCTGTCTCCCAGACTCTTTTTCCTTAAAGTTACTTGACCCAGGTTTGAATCCCAGCGATGTCACTGTCTAATTCTGTGGCCTTGACCAAGCTGTTTTCCTCATCTGGAACACTGTGGTGATAATTATTAGCTCTGGTAGTTCCGGAATGGAAATCTTAAAATAATAGAACACCCTCAAGTGTCTGGCTTGCTCCTGACATGAATGGATGCCCAGTTAATAGTGGGAGCTCATGTGTCATGTTGGTTTAAACTTACACAGCCCACAAGAAATTTTACCTGGAGCTTTTTCAAACTGAAGTGACTTCCTGACTGTCTCCTTCCAGATAGTGGAAGACCTGAGACCTTTTAAACCTAGCTCTTCACTGATTTCCTCTACTTGAGGACCCAGGTCTCCTCTATATTTCTCAGTCTCCTTGTCTGTAAAAGAGAGGTGCTCATTGAGCCCTTCTGGCTTTAGAATTCTGACTCCAGGGTCCTACTTAATGGGTACTGGGCCAAGGATGGAGGCTATAGTGAGAAAATCTTAGATATGAATACAGGGCTAAATGACTTGGTCTTTTGCTTGTAGAAAACTTTGTGAGCAGATTTAAGGTTTACATTTCTTTGATTTATTAATTTGTGTGAACAGCACAAGAAAACGTGAAGATGTTTTTTTAAAAGGAAAAAAAAAACTGTAAAATTCCCCAAGAACAAAGAACCAACTCTTGTTTCCAGGATGCTGCCAAGCATTTTTAAAGGCTTGAAGAGCCTCTGGTAAAATTTACTGTAGAGCAAGCTTTGGTCAGTATCACATATCCAAGTGTACAATGAGAGACCATAGTAACCAGTTTTGAGTTGTTACTATTGCCTGGACTAAAGGCAAGAGAGGGTAGTGGTTTTCTTTCATGGTGAGCTTGCTCTCTCACAATAGGACTTTCATGAGCATAGACTGTGACACTCCTGGGAGCCTGGGTAGTCATTAAAAATGGGTGGTGGTGGCTGTAGCAGTCCAATTACAGCTCTGCAGCTGCTGTCTAGGAAGTCAGGGGAGGCCAGTACCACTGCTGCTGCCCCTGGAGCCCTGAGCAGCTCGGGCAGTCTAATTACAGATGCTCTGCTCAGGGCTAGGGACTCTGGAAATCAGGTGGCCCTCAGTTTCAGGAGGAGTCTTCTGTGGGGGATTGAGGCCCCTGCCACCCTGCTCTAAAACTCACTGGTTGCCTTAGCAGGGGTCATTCTGGTGTCTTAGCACAAAAGAGTCTGTAGATCTGCTACTCTTAGATGAACTTAGATTTCTAGTTGTGTTTTTAGCTCCTAGACTGTAATTGGGTCTATTTTCACCTTTAACTTTAATTGCCAGACATGTTTCTTATCCAAAGCACAGGAAAGTTTTCTCCTATAAGATTTGTTTATTTTTATCTAAGTATTCTCTTTCTTCTATACACATTTAAGTGAACATAAAGTATTTTATTATATTCCCTAACTATAATAAATTGGTCAGTGTTGTTGGGTTTTTTCCTCTTGCCGAATAAGATATTATAGAGAAAAGTAAAAATATTAGTAAATACTTTTATAGTGCATAGCCAGTCCCAAGCACTGTTAACTTATCTATCTTCATGGTAAACCTATGAGGTAGAGACACAGATGGAGACTCTGAAAGGTTTAGTGACTTACTCAAGGTAACAGCTAGTGTGCGGCAGAGCTGAGATTTGAACCCAGGGGTCTGAGTCCAAAATTTGTGCTCTGAAGTCTCACACATAAAACAGGACCAGCCATAACCCCTGTACTCTTGTTTGTGCCAAGGATCAAATGAGCCCGTAGTTGTGACAGAACGTTGCATATAAAAAGCACTGTAGTAGTTTTAGGGGTGTAAATATCACACGGTCTCCTGATTACTTCTTAGTTCCCTACTTTGGGATTCTAAGGGAGCAGAGGATTTAGCCAGTGACTGTGTGTCACCCCCTTCTCCATGTTTTCCCTTCAGTCTTATTAGTGGGAACCTAAATCCAGCACACAGTTTGGTGGGACATCCAGATGGCCACGCACTACCTCTTGTGAAAGGGTGACACTTGGTGAGGGGCAGGTGAGGTTTCTGCAGCCTGTGATGAGAGTACCACAAGCAGGACATGGCCCCCCAGGGGTCAGGCAGTCAAGGACGCTGCTTCCCTCTCACCTTCTTAAACTGCTGATCCTTGTGCAGGGAGAAAGGGAGGCCACAAAGGCCGGGCCAGGCAGTACACAAGCCCCGAGGAGATTGACGCACAGCTCCAGGCTGAAAAACAGAAGGCCAGGGTGAGTACATGCCTGGCCAGGCCAGGCCGGCGGGCCAGGGTGGCACCCTGCCTCTGCGGCTCCCAGAGAAGCCACGCAAGGGCCTCCTGACCTCAGAAGTGAACCAGCACCTTGGCATAGAGCAGCTGGGCCGCAGGAAGCAGGCAGGAGTACCAGAAGAACCAAGGCCATTCGGGGTAGGGGGTGGGGGCAGGGGCATTCTTGACTGAATCAGTTAGAAAGACATCACTTGGCAGAGGTTGCCTCAGCAGGTCTCTGTTCTTGTTCCTGGGCTCTGGCTGGAGAGACAGAGGACAGAGCACATTCCCTGCCTTCTGGCAGCTCACCCTCTGCCAGGGTCTGCCCAGCTACAGCTTGAGCTCCCAGCACGCCACCTACCCACACCCACACTTGTCTATTCCAGCCATTCAGGACTACTTGCCAGACCCCAGCATGACTCGTTGGCCTGCCTTCCCGCATGCCCTACAGGCAACACTTACCGGGGTTCCTCCAGCCTTACTCAGCATCACCTCCTCTGTGACTTTCACTGGTGCTGTCCCCCTTTCCCCACCGGCCCAGGCTGATTTAGTCCTCTCCACTCTGTCCCTGCAGCACTTTGTCCAGCCCATTGTTAGGACCTAGCATGTTTGCATGATGGTTGGTGTTCACATCACCTCCCACACCCTCAGGTCCATGCTCGAATGAGGGCACAAGGTGGCACAGTTGGGGCCAGATGAGTGGCACAGCTATGAAGTGCTCTAGAACCCAGAGACCGGAGAGGCCACATCTACCTGGGGGGCTGGGAGGACCTTGCGGAGGTAGCAGCTGAGCAGACCTTAGGGACAAGGTGGAATGAGAGGGAGAAGGGAGAAATGAGCAGAGGCAGTAAGACGGAAAAGACATAGATGTTTGTGGGAGGGGGCAGTGCTGGGAAGTCATCCTGGGTGCAGCAGGACTTCTGGGTGGGAAAGTTGAGGTGGCCAGCCTGCCCCTGGCCCTGCCCAGGAGTACACGTTGACAGCTGCACATGAGGGATGGGGGAGCGGGAGAGGAGCAGAGCAGGCCTCTGGTTTTCAGCCCCACAGCTGGGTCCTGCTGCCTCTAGGAGAGGAACTTCTCACTCAGGCTGCGCAAGATGCCCAGGCAGGGAAGGGGAGCAGGGCTGTTGGTGGCTATGTGAGGGACTCCAGGCCCTGGAGCTGAGTGGGTGGGCTGCCTCGGGCCCAGGGTCACAGGGTAGAACCCTGGTCGGACCTGGTCCGAGCCTTCTAGGGGCTTGATTTCTCAAGGTCCATAACTCTGGGGGTAGTGGGTGGGGGTCACAGTCTTGGGGGCTTGTTTTCCATTTTTGATTCTGCAGGTTATCCATTTCTGAAACAGGAAGAAGAGGAACAAGAAGAAGGTGGAGATGGGGCTGCAGGTGACCCCAAAAAGGAGAAGAAATCTCTAGACTCTGACGAAAGTGAGGAGGATGAAGATGACTACCAGGTAGAGAGTCTGGCGGAGTCTCTTGCGAGCCTATTATTACCAGTCCCAGTGGTAGATGCAGAGGTCATTGCTCTGTGGGTTTACATTCTAGTGAGAAAATAGAGACAATAAAGAAACAAAATGGTGATTTCAAGTAGTGGTAAGATTATGAATAAAATGGATTGCCATAAAGGATACTTGGAATTGGAAGAGCGCGACATTGAGGAAGTGGCTTTTAAGCAAAGATCTGAAAGATATGAGCCAGCTGTGTGAAAAGTGAAAATGGGTGTGCAAAGCAATGGAGGCAGCCAGGTTAGCTAGTGCAAAGGCCCGGGTGGGAACATGCTTGGATGAGGAACAGGCAGGGGGTGGTGGGCTGTGGCTGCGTGGGTGAGGAAGAGGAGGAAGATTGGCAGGGATGGCTCCTATAGAGCTGTGGAAGAGATTTGGGTTTTATTGTAGCATGTAGTGGGCAACTCTGGAGACCTTGAAGCAGGAGAGAGAGATGGCAGGTTTGTTTTGAAAAGATTATTTGGACTTCTGTGTGGTGAGTTGATGGTAGGTGTTGAGGGTAGAAGCTGGGGAGTGGTAGCAGTTTTGCAGGTCAGAATTGGTGGCTTGGGCTGGGGTGGTGGCAGTGGCAATAGAGAAGAGTGGATGGATTCAAGCCAGATTTTAGGGATAGACTTGGAGTTTGTTGAGAGCTGCACCTGGGGCCTAAGAGAAAGAGAGGAATCAAAGGGATGCCTAGTATGTGGGGCAGGGCAGGTTAAGTGAGGGGTGGGTCTTGAGTTCTGTTTTAGACCTATTTAAATGTCTGTGGTGTTCATTAGGCATTCTGGTGGAGGCATGAGGATATAGTGGGTTGGATATGGGCATCTGGGGCTCTGTAGGAAGGACAGCTTGATTGGCATTTGAAAGCTGCTTGGTCACTGGGAAAGCCAGGTTCGGCAGGGTCTGGAATTTTGACCACACCTGCTACATCAAGAGCCTGTGTTGTTTCTTTCTGAACTTTTCCCAGAGAGGTGGGACGGGCAGGCTCCAGATTCTTGGGTCACCTTGAAAACCCATAGGTGGAATATTTGCCGCCCGTCAACTGAGATGGGTAGGAATTGGAAGTGGTCACGAGAACACACATCCTTGGCCCAAACTACCCTGGGGATCCAGCTCTGCAGGAAAAACCAGCCTGGGATTCTATGGAAAACTGCTTTGGGAGGCTGAGCTTGAGAGTGGGGAAGTAGTGCTTTGGACTGGCAGCTTGTGAGTTGGACTTGAATTCCCATCCCATCTCCCTTGTTGTTCTTGGTTGACCTCGGACAAGTTGTTTAGCCCGGAACCTCCACCTGTTGCCTCTGAAACTGCTGGGACACAGCATAGGCCAGGCTGTCATTCCACCCAGCATACTCACATACCCTGCACCTCCCAGGCTAGCAGAGGCACTCCTGAGAGCTGTCCCCACTGGGAGACTTGGCCGAGCTGCATGTCGGCTGGGATGCAGTGGGAGTTTGTTCCCTTCCAGGAGGACTGCTGGGGGCTGGTGGGTATAGCTTTCAGGGGCCCTGCGGGACCTAAACTTCTCCAACGACCAGCTCTTGCCCAATCCTAGCAAAAGCGCAAAGGTGTGGAAGGGCTCATCGACATCGAAAACCCCAACCGGGTAGCACAGACAACCAAAAAGGTCACTCAGCTGGATCTGGATGGGCCGAAGGAGCTTTCCAGGAGAGAACGGTAACGTCTGCCGGGTGGGCCTTGTGGCTCAGGTCCCCAGTGGAGGGTGGGGGGTCCAGCTAGGGTATTGATTTGTTTCATCTCATTCCCCACAGTTTCTCAAAAAAACAAAAACAAAAACATTTTTTCACCAGTAGAAACAAAAAAACATGAGATCAGGATGAAGACCTTGCACTTGGAGTCAGTGGGTGGCCTGGGGATCTGGCGGGTTACCCTGAAGTCCTCTCCAGAGCACTCCTGCTCCAGGGACACCCCTTACCCAGCCTGAGCTGACCATCCCTGACATGCCTCCATCTGTAATCGCCTGGCCAGAGGGTTTGGGGCGATTTGGGGTCTGTGGCGTGCTTAAGGCAACCCAGGCTGTGCAGGGGGCTCCCTACCCAGCCCCAGCCCTCTCAGGTCCTTCCTGTAGGCTGCGAGAAGGTGAGAGCAAGCACCAAAGCGCCTCCCACTCAGTCTGTCCTCGACAAGAAGTGCCCCCACTTCTGATGGCCACCAGCTGACATCAGGGGCCTTGCAAGGGGAGGGTGCTGGGGGAAGCCACCCTGGCTTTTCTGCCTAGACTGCTAGGACTTAAATCACTTACCAGCTGTGCTTAGCAGCTGCCCGCGATGGCCAAAGGCTCTGAAAACCCCATGGGAGCAGCCCCCCGAGCTTGGGGTGTGAGGGAGGGGGACTCCTTTTACTCCTCCAGGAGCATCCTCAGGATCGACCCCCAGAAGCCCCACAGCCTGGGCGCTGCTGCCTTCCCCAAGCAGGAGGGCTCTTGGGCCTGCCCTGGCTCTGCTGCTTAGCAGCTAGGCCATTTGGAAAAGTCATTGCCCCTTCTGGACTTCACTGTCCTCCTCAGTAAAGTGGGGATCCCACTGATACCCCAGCCCTTTGGGCTGCCGAGGTAGTAACAGCCCCGTGCCTGGCACTCAGTCTTCACCAAGGGGGCCTTGCTCATGCCTCCAGGGCCTCCTGGGTTTGGAGCCCCGCTCTGGATCTGCTGGGCTGACGGGTGTTAATCCAGAGTCCCCAGGGCAGGACTTCTGCTCATCTGACTCGCTGCTGGCCATGGTTGCTCCCTCTCCCAGCCAGGCCCACGTGGCCGCTTTCTCCTGCTCCCCAGCCTGTGTACTGGGAAGGCCGCTGTGAGGCAAAAGCCATTCCCCAACTTCCTGCCAGGTAGCCCCCACACACGCACTTAGATCTTTGGGAACCCTGTCCAGGTCAGACCCTCCTGTCTCATACCCGGAAAGACACCCACAGTCGTTCCAGATCTCAGGCTTGGAAGGAAGCTCCTCACCATGTCCTCTGCCAAGTGGTTTGCCTGCTGGGAGTCTGGCTTTTATCCCACAGCCCTGGGAAGGCAGCCCCTGGCACTTCTGAGCTCCTCTGAGAATGGGCTGTATTGGGTTGATTGGAGAGTGGGTGTGTCTCTTTCCCATTCTTGTTCCGTATTCCATGCCCTGGGATCACTGGGGCTGCTCCTTTCTCCATTCCTTACAGAGTGTGGCTTCTAGTGCCTTCCTCCTCCTGGTCGTCTTCTCTGGACATCCAGTTCACTTAGGGTTCCTCTTTCTCATGTGGAAGCCCTCAGGCTGCCTCCCTCTCGCTCCCCGCAGCCCCATGCAGCCATTGTCCACCCAGATGCTAAGGCTTTGTGAAGGTCCTGGGTGTGGGGCCCCCTCCCTGTCCCGGGCCTGCCACCTGAGCCCTCCAGCACATCAGCACACGGCCCAGGACGACTCCTGCTTGTTTGGTAAGGGCAGCAGAGCCAGGCCCTCTCCCACAGTGGCCCCTTCCTCCCCTTTGGCCCTAAGCTTGAGTGCTCAGCCTTTATTCCAACTCCCACGTCCAGCTCAGCTAACAGTAGAGGGGAAAATATCCCTGTGACACCGTTTTATCCAAACAGAGAAGAAATCGAGAAGCAGAAGGCAAAAGAGCGTTATATGAAGATGCACTTAGCTGGAAAGACAGAGCAGGCCAAGGCCGACCTCGCCCGACTGGCTATCATCCGGAAACAGCGGGAGGAGGCTGCCAGGAAGAAAGAGGAGGAAAGGAAAGGTGAGTCCTGGGCCGCAGGCGGCAGGCAGCAACTGGGGGGGGTGGGCAGCCTGGCTGCCCGCTTAGGCTCTGGGTGCAGGGGGCACAGTTGGGGATTGCTGGCTGGCTGCTTCTGGGCCACCAGGACCTGCGCTTCAGTGTCCTTGTCTGTAAAATAGGGGTGGGTGCGAGGAGTGACATTGCTCAGTAGAGCCCAGCCCTCGTGTGCCCCTTCCTTTGGCTTCCTCGCTTCCTCGCTTCCTCACCTCCTCACCTCCCCACCACCTCCTGGGCTGCACGGAGGGCCCCGTAGTGTGATGGAGTCTGTGGTTGGGGACCCTCAGCAGTGCACTGTCCAAGGTTTCAGGAAAGCCATGATTCCTGGAGTCGTCCCCCCCCAGCCCCAGCGCAGTGAGGCCTTGGATCCAGGCACCTGGTGTAGGCCTGAGGCTAGAAGGCCCCACGAAGGTCTTTGGTGACTGGCGAGGCTGGGAGAGCTGGCTGCCTCGGCACTGTCCACCCATGGGGCGTGAGAGGCTGGGGTGGTGTGGCGTACTGTACAGCAGTACAAGGTGCAGGTGAATTCCAGCCCAGGCGTCCCTCTTGCCTCCCGTCTTCCCTCCAGGTGGGCCAGAGGTGGCGGGAGGTTCCTCCAGGCCCAGGCCGGCTGTGGGGATTTATAGGAATGGTCAGCTCATCTCCTGGCCTCACGGACACCTCCCTGTGTGGGGGGCAGTGAACACCCTTAAATCACACCAACCTGCTGCCTCCCTGGATCGTGAGGAAACTGAGGCTGTGGTCACCCACCCCAGGGATCCCGTGGTTGTCACTCCCCACTCAGCAGGTCTGGGTCACCACCCCCACACAGGGACGGCCCTGCCTCACCTGGAGCCATGTGATGGTTTGTGTGGACTTAAAGACTTTGGTCGCCATGGGGAGAAGTGGGATTATGGGACCTGCCTGGGAGGTAGGCTAAGAAGAGTGTCCGTTCATCTGGTGGACGGCGTGTTGGGCCTTCACGGAGGTGTGGCCACCCCCACACGTCATGAACTCCTGGGCATCCAGTCGCGTGGCGTCAGCACACTTCCTCTCCCTTGGGGATGATGCAGCTGAGCCAGGTACAGAGTCTTCTAGGGCCTTTCAGAAGGAAAGCGCTCCGAATCGGCAGTGTGGTGGTGGAGGAGTGGTTCTGTTCTGTTCTAAGCCCTCCTACCTTCCCTTCTGCCCCTCAGCAAAAGACGATGCGACTTTATCAGGAAAACGAATGCAGTCGCTGTCCCTGAACAAGTAGACACGGGCCTGGGGGAGAGGAGATTCCGGGGCCCTGGGCCGAGCTGCGAGGACTTCTGCCAGCTCTCACCCCACCCCGTGCCCTGGCGCCACTGCAGCAGCCCCTCAGGCTGGGAACCCACACGGCCTGGGGCCTTGTCTTCATCTTGGCACAGAAATCGTTTGGGGAATGGTGGGGGGGTCTGGGGGGAGGGCAGCTGCTATCTTTGAGACAGAAAGATGCAGGAAAGCATTTCATATGTAACCATTTGAATGTTTTTGCTGTTTTTAGAATTCAGAGCCCTTGTGGGGGGTGCCTGGGAGGTGGGGTAAGGAGGGCTTCCATTTGTCGGTAGATTGCACGTTAGTGGGCGGTTGTGCCAGGGGTGCCGCCAACCAGTTTGTGATAACCAGTCCCAGCCTGTGTGGCCTGGGTGCTCACTCAGGAGAGGGCTGCCTCCGGAGGCCTGCGCTCCCGGATCCCTGAGGGGGATGCTCAGCCCTGGCCAGTTTTCTCTGACTGGAGCCGCCTCCACCCTTTCCTGCGCCTTCACACCCTCCTGGCCAGGGCCAGGGCCCATTTTTAACCCTACCCATCGGCCATTTCAAGAAACCTCTTTACTGTGCGGCACCCAGGCAAAACCTGCTCCACAAATCCAACTTGTATATTTGGCAGATTAAACTTGACATTATCATAATCTTTGCCTTGTGACTGTCTTTTGGCCCCCACTGGGCAGTTTTCACCCAGAGAGAACAGGGCCAGGACCCCAGATGTCACTGCTGGGTGGGGCCTGGAGGCCAGAAGCAGCCTTCAGTGCTGAGAGGAAGCAGCCCCGTGGCCAGTACCCAACACTGCCCACCAGGCCCTGTCCAGGGGCCTGAGAGGCATCACCCCATTTTAAATCCTTACCAAGGAGGGGGCAAGCCCTTCATGAACCGTCGTGAGGTGTCGGTCCACCTGACAGATGAGTCACCGGGGGCCAGGGCAGGTTGGCCCGAGTTAAAGTGTCCAGTGGGGGAGGTGGAACTGAGCCCCTGATTCCTAGCGTTGTCTACCACGCCACCCTGGACGTGGCCACGCTGGAGTCCGTGGCCCCAGGAACAACAGAGGGGGCTTGGCCCGACCACCCCCAAGCCTTCACCTGGCCTGGAAAGCCTCTCTGGTCCTGGTCTGAGGAGCAGGAATTAACTCACGGCATTGTGCCAGGTCACCTCCCCCTTCCCTGGGGTCACACCGCTGCTGCCCAGGCTCACCTCAGTGGCCATGAAAATGAAGGTCTGATAAGATGAAGGTGCCAGAAGGTCTTGGGTCTGGCAAGGTTCGCTGACAAAGCACCCTGTCGCAGCCCTCTGGGCCGCCAGCCAGCAGGACTGCAGCCGCAGGGAGCAGCAAGATGCTGTAGCTGCTAGAAGCCGGCAGTCCGCGGGTGCCCAGGAGCATCTTTGTCTCCGTCTTCCTTGGGGTGAGTCCAGAAGCGAGGACAACTTCCTTGATGTCTGCAGGCCTGGCGGGGGGCCCTGCAGGTCTCCCTCGTCGCCCTGGGTGAAGTGCCGACAGTGTTCCTAAGGGCTGCAAGCGCTTCTCTGGCAGTTCAGCCAAAGCCCCCCAGTGGGGCTCAAACACCCAAGTTGGCATCCTAGCCCTGCCACTTCCTGGCTCTAGGACTTTGGGGAATTATCTTCCTCCTCTGACGTTTCCTCTTGAAATGGGGGTAACAAGGCCCCCTTCCTGAGGTAGGGACACAGTGACTAGCACTCCTCCAGCTGCGCCCCCCACCATCCGCCCTTGTCACCCAGGCCTGATGGCATGCTGCCCTCCCAGCCCATCCCTGAGGTCACCAGTGCCCCTGTTACTCCTTCCTGTTTCCACCCCACTGCCCTGGTCCATCATCTGGCAGCAGCACAACTGCAGGAAGCTGCGGGCCTCCCCGCCACCTCCAGGGCCTGCAGTCAGCGTAACTGAGTGTGGGCCTGCAGGCCTGGCTCCCGGGTGCCAAGCCTCTCCTCCACTTCATCCTGTTCTTCAGCTCTTGCCCAGTCTGGGCATGCCGTGCCCTGTCTGGGACCCCACCCCTCCCTATGCTGGGACCCCCTGGCCTTCTCTGGTCATGCTAGGTTGTTGCCACCCACATCCCCTATCAGACTGTGAGTTTCTTGAGGACAGTAACCATGTCCCCTTGTCTGTCCCCTCACTGTCCAGCAGAGGAAGGCCAGCAAGCCCTGGCCATTGCCAAGCACACGAGTGGCCCGGGGCAGGGTCTCCTTCCAGCCCCTCTTGAAACCAAGCCCACCTCGAAGGTGCCTTGCAATGACTTCCTTCTTATGGGAGGCGCATGACTTGTTTTGGTTTTTTTTTAAGATTTTTTCTCTCTCCCTCCCCCTCCCCCTCCCCCACTGTCTGCTCTCTGTGTCAATTCCTGTGTTCTTCTGTGTCCGCTTGTATTCTTTTCAGCGGCATTGGGAACCTGTGTCTCTTTTGTTGCGTCATCTTGCTGTGTCAGCTCTCCATGTGGGCGGCGCCACTCCTGGGCAGGCTATGCTTTTCTCATGTGGGCGGCTCTCCTTGCAGGGCGCGCTCCTTGTGTGTGGGGCTCCCCTATGCAGGGGACACCCCTGCGTGGCACGGCACTCCTTGCGCACATCAGCACTGCGCATGGGCCAGCTCCACACGGGTCAAGGAGCCCTGGGTTTGAACCCTGGACCTCCCATGTGGTAGGCAGACGCCCTATCAGTCAAGCCAAATCCGCTTCCCATGACTGGTATTTTTAAGCCAAGACTGGTCTCCCTCTCAGAGAGGGGACAAGGGAGAACAGATGGCATCTACGAAGCCCCTCCTTGAGGCCACATGAGAACATGCTTGACTTAAATATTTCTGTGCCAGTAGGAAGCAGCTTGCCCCTCATGGTCTTGAATAAGGGAAAACACTGGTTGGCTACTGCTCTGGGCCTGTATTTTCTGCTCTGAGGGAAGCTAGGAAAGGCATGTAGACACCTCCCTGCCCATCAGTCCAGGCCTGAGCTACAGTCCCATCAGCTCATTCCCAGAACCCCACTTTGCCGAGGCCTGTGCTTGCCAGAATGGCCTTGGCATTGCGCATAACAAAGAATAATGGAGAGGGAAGCAGATGTGGCCCAATGGACAGCGCGTCCACCTACCACATGGGAGGTCCAAGGTTCAAACCCCGGACCTCCTGACCCGTGTGGAGCTGGCCCATGCGCAGTGCTGATGCATGCAAGGAGTGCCCTGTCACGCAGGGGTGTCCCCCGCGTAGGGGAGCCCCACGTGCAAGGAGTGCGCCCCGTAAGGAGAGCCACCCAGCGTGAAAGGAAGTGCAGCCTGCACAGAGTGGCACTGCATACATGAGAGCTGATGCAGCAACGGGGGGGGGGGGGGGGGGGGGGGGGGGGGGCGGCGGGGAAGGGGAGAGAAATTTTTAAAAGTAAATCTTTAAAAAAAATAAAGAATAAGGGACAGTGAAACCTGTGCGGCCCAGCTTTGTCTCTGGGGATCTTGCAATTTCTGTCTTGTGATAAAAGAATCGATGGGCACTTGTCTGACGGGAGGCTACCCTGAGGACAGGCCCAAGAAGCTAGAGGGCTCAGGCACCTTGGCTTACAAGTGGAAGCATCGTTGCACCCTTAAGAGCACTACTGACCAAGTTCATTACCTAGCTGAAAGACAAATCATGATTTTATGAAGAGAGAACTAGAGAACATGCAATAAAAAAATAAAATCCTGAATAAAATAGAAATGGGGGGGAATCATTAAAAATGATGAACGTTTATCAGAAACCAGTTGCAAACATCAAATGGAGAAATAGGAATTCCCATTAAAGGTCAGAAGCTGTTTTGTTTCGGAATCTAAGCACTGAATGAATGACAGGAAAGACCCTGCTGTCCTGGCTCTTTGTGAGTGGCAGGTCCCTGGCTGGACCCCAGGGGTAAGGGACCTCCCTTGGGAAAAGACCCCTTGGGTTTAAGGATCAATTTTGTGGGTGAGTGGCAAAAAAAAAAAGACAATAAAGCTCCTTCTGTCCACACTAAAACCCACCTCCTTCCAAACTCATTGGTAAACGTGTCCGCGAATGCGTTTTTATTGTCTCCAGTTTTGAAGCAGTTCGTGACCAGCAGAGAGTTTTGGGGCATTTTTTTTTTCAACAATGAAAACATTTCTTTGGGAAAAAGGCATGTGTTTCTTCACTAGGTAAGCTCAGCTCCCCACCCCCACTCCTGAGGGGCAGCCCAGGAACATGCAGCAAAGCACCCCTTAGCTCCTGACCCCCTTCGTTGCCTCATTCCCTCTGCAGCTGGGATGAAGGCAACATGTCCCTTGCAGGTCACTTGATCTTGAGGTCCTTCAAGGCTGACTCCAAGCTCTGGAAGGAGAAAGCCAATCAGACTTGCTTCTCAGCTGTCCTGCCCCCAGTCCCACCCTGGCAGGAGACAGACCCTGGTCTATGAAGCCAAGCAGACCTGCGTTTGCATCCCAGCCCTCCAGAGGTGCGGCGAGGGTGCTAGGGCCCTGACGTTAAGGGGCTGCCCAAGGCCACCCCACAAGTCCACAGCAAAGCCAGGACTCAAACCCGACCCAGAGTTGCCATGCAGTGCCCCTTCTCCTGCGGGAGAGAAAGCCAGGATCCAGAGGGGAGGAAGTCACCCCAGGGCTGGCGGGGAGCCCGGGGTGGGGCAAGCCTCACCTTCACGTCCCAGATGCCCATGCCGCCATCCATGCCGGTGGTGCAGAACTGCGCGCACTTGGCCTTCCCACCGCTCAGCACCGAGATCTGGCTGCGAGGATGATGAGGGCTTCAGGCGGGGATCCCAGACTGCTGGGTGAGCTGACTCCGCCTGGGTGCCCTCCCAGTCACCTACTAGGCCTGGACTGGGGCTAAGGGCCCAGGAGTCGCGTATGGGGTGCAAAGGGCAGCCCGGACAAATGCGACAGCACACAAAAAGGCCTCCACTAGTGCCTAGGGAATGGACAAGGTGACAGCGGGGCGGGATGGGGAAAACAGAAGCAAGAGATAGGACTGAAGTGTGCGTCGGCTAGTTCAAAGGCCTTGAACGCTGGACAGAGGTGTCTGAACTTGGGCGGGAAGAAGGAATTGGAACGGGCTCGGTGCCACCCACAGCTGTTCTGGCCCCGCCCCGGCTATTCTGGCCCCGCCCCCTCAGGGGCCCCCATCCCCAGGGCCCGCCTACAGCTGTTTTTGATATCGCCCCCCTCGGCCAGCCCCGCCCCAGACACCGCCCATAGCCGTTCTGGCCCCGCCTCCTCAGCCAGCCCCGCCCAGAGCTGTTTTGACCCCACTCCCTCGGCCGGCCCCGCCCATAGCTGCTCGGGCCCCGCCTTCTTGGCCAGTCCCACCCCAGGGTCCGCCCACAACGCTGCCCCGCCCCCAGCCGTCTGGCCCCGCCCCCGCCGGCCCCGCCCTCACCTGACGCTGTTCTTGTGCAGGGAGTCGAGGCCCGAGCCCGCCGCGGGGCCGCCCTCGGAGCTCGCCTTCTTGTCGAGGTTCTGGAAGCGCTCGCGGGCCGTGAGGCCGCGCTGCGAGCTCTGCTTGGGCACGTCCAGCCGCCCGCCGAAGCTCAGCGTCCCCGCAGCGCCGTCGTAGGTGAACAGCACCGGGAAGCAGTCGTGGCCCTGCGGCGGCGCGGGGGCCATTGGAGCGCCCCGAGGGCGGGTGCCGCCCGCGGGGTTCCCAGGAGGCCGGTGGCGCTCAGGGCGCAGCCCGGGAGCCCTCACCGCCGCCCCCCCCCCCCCCGCCTCCCCCTCCTGCGCCCTTATGTAGGCTGGCAGGTGAACAGGGCAGCAGGGAGGGCTGCAGAGGGGCGTGGGTGACGCTCACCACCTAGTTCCAGGTCCCCTTTCCAGGCACTGGGGGAGCTGCACTGCCCCCCGACACCCCCGCAGCCACCCTTGGAGTTAGGTGCGGCCATGTCACTGGCGTAGCCCATAACACGTAAGCGGAAATGGACGGATGCAGTGAGGGGCTGTCCACGCCCCCCTCTCCTCCCCATGGCAGCCGGGGATGCACGTGGAGACAAACGCCCCCTGCGTGGAGCAGTGCCCGCCACCAGTGAGTGAGCTCCAAGTAATTTACTCGGTTAAGCCCCTGACGTTGGAGATTTTTTTTGTTACTGCAGGATAGCCCAGTCTATCCTGACTAGTTATAGATACATGAATGGATGGAAGGATGGAAGGCAGGCAGGAGGGTGGAAGGAGGAGGGAGGGACACATGGAGCCCTGCATGGCCGTCTGCTGGGCTGGCTGGGAGGTCTGTTCTGACCCGCCTCCGCCCACACACAGCCCCCACCCCATCCTTACCGCTGCCACCAGACTGTTTTCTGTGATGAAGGTGAGGGCCAGCAGCGGCAGCGTTTCAGATGCCAGGGTGGCGACACTGATCGGGAGAGAGACATCAGCCCCGCTCTTCTCCCCCCCCCCCCCCCCGTGCCTTGGTAGCTCCCTGCTCCCCAGCAGCCACCACTCACGCCATCTTCTTGTCGGCGTCAGCCAGGCACACGGTGCTGTCGTGGCTGACCCAGGCCATGCGGCTCCCTCCAGCAGAGAAGCAGACACCGTGCACCCAGCCGCAGCTACTGCTGGACTCGAACATCAGCTCCCCAAAGGGCATCTTGGAGCCCCATGGCGTGGGCGCCGGCCGTTCCTCCACTTCCTTGATGTAGGCTGAGAAGATTCTGCCGGAAGAGGGGTGGCCGGGGGTCTGGGAGGGGCCCTGAGAAGGGGCTCACTCTCCCAAACCAGCCTGGCGGGGTCCATTCCTGGCTGTGTCGTGACCTGCGTCTCAGTGCTTGGATGCGGGGTGGCCTCAGTGTCCCCTTTGGGCAATGGGGTTGGGCTACCAGGCCTCCAGAAACTGGAGGGCGCACCAGCCGCTGCCAGCATGGCCCCTGGCGGGCATCCCGGCCCCATCCTGCTGCCACCGCACCCCACAGCTCCCACACTCCCTTAGGGCCCAGTTCCTGCCCACCCTGCCAGCTCTGCCCCGGCACTGCTCGCTCTCACATTCACCTCCTCTCCATGCCCATGGCCAGCACGGGCCCCTTGAGATAGAGGAGGGACCAGTGCACCCACTCCCACCCACCAGCAGAGCCCCAAGGTGACCAGAGGGCCCCTGCCCTATGCCCAGGTGCTTGCTGCAGCCCCCCATCCTGGATGAGGAGTCAGAGATCCAGGGGGGGCCCGAGGCCGTGGCTTTGGTGCCTTTGGTGGTGTGGAGCCAGGGACCCCCCCAAAACACGTTTTTAATCTACATCTATTCTTCTGAGTGTGACTCCATTGTAAGGAGGTCCCTTGGATGAAACACACAGTTAGGTGTGTTTCACCTGACGCAGGACGGGCCACACTCTTGTTCCTGGTGCCTCATGGAGAAGGCCAGAGAGAGAAGCTGGGGGCAGCCAGAGCGGGAGGTCAACGGAACCCAGAGGAGAAAGAAGACGTGCCCTGCGCGAGAAAGGAAGGCGAAGACCAAGGATCGCCAACAGTCAGCCTGGAAAGTCATGGTCATCAGGGAGAAAACAGCGCCACGCTGACGCCGGGATGGTGGGCTTCTAGTCTCCACACCGTGAGTAATAAATCCTCATTGCCTAAGCCAACTCATTTTCCGGTATTTGTTCTAACTGTTGGAAAACTAAGAGTGACTGAGAGAGACTCAGGGGTGTTGAGCCCAGACGTGCATTCTCAGTTCATGGCAGCTGGAGATGCTACATTCCAGGCCTTAAAAATAGGGGATTGGGGAAGCAACTGTGGCTCAATCAGATGAGCTCCCGCCTACCATATGGGAGGCCCTGGGTTCGTGTCCCGGGGCCTCCTCATGAAGGCAGGCTCACCGGCCTGCTGCGGAGCACTGCCCGGCCCGCAGGCACCACAGAGGGCCGACTCAGCAAGGTGACGCAACAAAAAAAGGAAGACAGCAAGAACACAGAACAGCCAGCAGTGAATGAACAGAGAGAGCAGGCAGCAAGCAAGTCTCAAGGGGAGAGGGGAAAATAAATAAATACAGACACAGAAGAACGCACAGCGAATGGACACAGCGAGCAGACAGCACGCAAAAAGTTGCAAAGGGGGGGATAAAAAAAAAAATAGGGGACTGGGAAGTGGCTGTGGCTCAACCGACTGGGCTCCTGTCTACCACATGGGGGGCCCTGGGTTCGCGTCCCGGCGCCTCCTTGTGACGGCAGGCTCGTCCGCATGCCACGGAGTGCCGCCTAGCCTGCAAGCGCCACAGAGTACTGACTCGGCAAGGTGATGCCACAGAAAGGGAGACAAGTAAAAACAAAGAAGGGCGCGCGGCGAATAGACACAGGGAGCAAAACAACAAGCAAGCCACAAGGGGGGAAGGGAAAAAGAAATACAAATAAAATACAGACACACAGAAGAACGCACAGCAGGTGGACACAGAGCGCAGACAGCAAGCAAAAAGCCCCAAGGGGGGGGGATTAAAAAAAAGGGGACTAGATGAAGCTTAAGCGACTGAGTGCCTGCTTCCCACATATGAGGTGCCAGGTTTGGTCCCCAGTACCTCCTAAAAACAAAAACAAAAAAACCAACTTCGGGGAGCACACCGGCTCAGTGTTTGAGTACTGGCTCCTTCCCCCATATGAGGTCTTGGGTTCGATCCCCAGCCCTGGCACCTCCAAAAAAAATAAGAGGCAGGGCCTGTCCCAGAGTGTCAGTCATTGACACCTTAGTATGAACAAGCACATCCATTAATTTGCCTTCACACAGAAGCCAGGAAACTGAAGACATGGAGGAGGGTTCCTAACAGGGCAGGAGAGGGTGGTCCAGGAAAGAATCCTACCTGATGCTAAGATGTGGGAAGGGGTGTCTCCCCCTGAGACCCTACCCCAGGGGCTGCAGATTCGAATTGCGATGCTCCTTCACATAACAGAACCTCACTGGGTGCTCAGCTGAGGCCCTGGTCACCCCACTGGTAGCAGAGGAGAAGGCTTGGGACTCTCAGGACGGGGCTGTCCCTCCACCCTCCAATCGCCAGCCGGCCTGGCGTGAGGACAGGGCCCGCCTCGCCCTCTCCACCCCGCGCCCCCGTGGCCACCCTGCCTCACCGACACTTGAAGTCGCAGGAGCCGGCGGCCAGGAGCACGTTGTTGGGGTGCCAGTCCAGGCTGAGCACGGTGGAGCGGATGGGCTTCTTGATGTGCTTGCACACCCACCTAGAGACGGCGGTCAGCGGGCAGGGAGGGGGGCAGGCAGCTGGCACCCACAGGCCTCACCACCCCGGTGGGCCCAGTACACCGCCCGAGACCCAGGAGGCCGGCGAGGGGCGGCGTGCCCCTCGGGGGCGGGAACTCTGCCCCTCATCTCCCTTTCAATTCATGCAACTCTCAGGGTGGGCTCAGCGAGGCACAGTCACCGCTGTGGTCACACGCCAGCTGCCTGGCTATGCTGGGATTCGAACTCGGGACTCTCAGACCCGAGCCCGCGCCCTCGCCTGGCCTCTGGCCTTGGGGGCGCAGCTTGGGTCAGGGACTGCCGCTCGGGCCTCACTGTGCTCATCTGTAAAGTGGGGATGCCAGGCGCCCAGAGAGGACAGCCGTCCCGGGCTCGGAGAAGTGGGGGTCCCGATGCCCCGTCTGGGGCCACTCCCCCAGCTCCCCGCCTCGGGGTGCGGCCCTGGGTCCCTCCCGGGCACCCACCAGTCATTCTCCTGCTCAAAGTAGCAGATGGAGATGACGCGGGAGCCGCTGCCCACCGCGAACTTGTTCTCGTGGGGCGCCCAGCGCACGCAGCGGGCGGCCCGGTTGATCCGCAGGATCACGAGTGTCGGCTTCCACACGTGGCCCTTCAGCGTCCACACGTAGGCGTTGCGGTCCGTGCCGCAGGTCACGATGCGGTTGCTCTCGGGGGGCCCAGTCGATGCCTGCGCGGGTCGGGGGGACACTAGGCTGAAGCCCCCCAGGCAGCGGCGGCTCCACCTTAGCCAGGTACGAGGCGCTCGGAGGCCACCATCTGGGGGGAGCTGCACCTGCCCAGCAGGGACACTTTTTGCTTAGATCAGACGTACATTGGGGGTCATTCTAGGGGTGCTACTGGAACTTAGCAGGGGTGTCAAAGCTCTACTAACCAATCACCAGACATGCTGGAAGGCTAAGCCGAGAGACAGAAAAGAACGGGGTTCTTGCTAAGACTGAGCTGCTGGATCGAGCCTTTCCTGAAGGTCACAGACCGCTGAGTTTTTCAGTAACATGAACCCGCCTGTTCCTTGACCCACCTGTCACCTGCCCATTGTGCTCCTTGAGCTCGTGCACCTTGACCCACTTGGCCCCGCTCTTCTCATAGATGTGCACCTCATGGTTGTTGGGGCAGATGGCGATCTCTGCAGGGAGAGGGAGAGGGTGGGAGGAGGGGTGTGAGCCCAGGTGCCTGCCTCCCCCCCCCCATAGCAGGAACACCCTCCTGCGGCCCACCTGGGCAACTCCTGGGCCCGCACACCCTGGGTCCTCCTCCTCTGCTTCGAAGGGGCCCCCCAAAGCCCCTCGGACCCTGCCGGGTCCCCCTCCTTGCCCCCCATCTCAGGGCCCCCGTGCTGCCCCCCACGGCTCGGCTCTCGAGTCACCTCCTCCAAAAGGCCTCCTCCAGGCTCCTCTCTGAAGCGGCCCCTCTCCCCCGTCGCTCCCCGCAACCTTTTCTTCATTTCCTGCCACCCCCACCCAACCCCCACTGGCCCTGCCAGCAAGTCCGGGGTCGGGGCCACCTGGGGTCCCGGCTCCCACGTGCCGTGCCGGTCCAGCCCGCGCGGTGCCCGCTCCCGCGGCCGGCCCTGCAGGGCGCTGACGCAGCTCTCCCGGCCGCCCCTCCTGGCAGCTCCTGCTCGGGCCGGCGTCTCGCCCAGCTCGAGAGCACGGGGGCGGCGAGGGGTCCGCCACGCAGCGGGGCGCAGTCACGGCTGCCCGGGGGTCCGGGCCCGCCCCCCCAGCAGGGGCCGGCCACCGTCACTCACGCGAGCGGTCCTTGTTCCAGGCGTGGCAGCTGATGGGCTCCACCAGGAAGCTGTGGTAGGCCATGGTCACGCGCTGCCTGCACCCAAGACAGGGAGGGGGACACCAGGTCTGCCCTGAACCCTCCAGGGCCCTGCCCAGCCCGCCCCCCCAAGCCCCCTCAGCTTTTCCAAGAAGGGCCGGCCTGACCTCCCGGCTCTGGCCTGGTGCTTCTGAGGCCTCAGTTTCCCTCCTTGAAAAATGGCCAGTCTCCCAGTCTCCCAGGGGGTCCCTGAGGCTCCCGGGAGCCATGGAGTGGGCGGGAGTGCTGCCGGCCAAGAGGCCACTGAGAGTGGGGTGTGGGCCCTGGGTCAGCCCTCCCACTCCTCCCCGCCCCCCTCACCAAGGGAGAGAAAGAGGAACTGAAACGACCCGGGGAGCTGCTCCCTCAGCGCAGGGCCCTGCACTTCCCTGCTCACCCCGCCCTGCTGAGATGCGGGGGGAAGGCTGGCGTGCAGGGGCCTGTGGGTGAGGGCACTGCACTGGGGACCAGGGGACAGGCCCAGCCTGGGGGCAGGTGGGGTCCTCGGGGCGTCCCCGGGGGGCCTGGAGGAGGGAGGCTGCGCCCACAGCCCCCAGTACAGAAGCCCAGCGATGGAGGCCGCCCCCTGGTGGCGAGCGGTGCCACAGCCTCCACCCCCACCCCCACCCCCTCACCACCCCCCCCCCCCCCCCCCGCCGCCCCTGGGAACCTCCCCCCTCCAGCCGGGCCCAGCTGGCCCAGCTCCCACACGCACCCCCGCTGAGAAGGGACACCCCGCGGGGCCTGGGCAGCCTCCAGCCTCTACACCCAGCTCCGCTCCTTCCGGGCCCTCTGGGCTGCTTGGGCCAGCTCCTCCCAGCTCCTCCCAGCTCGTGCCGCCTCAGCTCACCCTTCCCTCCCTGGCTACCAAGGTGGGTAAGGCCCTGCGGAGGGAAGTGGACGTGGCCCAGTGGTTAGGGCGTCTGTCTACCACATGGGAGGTCCGCAGTTCAAACCCTGGGCCTCCTTGACCCGTGTGGAGCTGGCCCATGTGCAGTGCTGATGCGTGCAAGGAGTGCCCTGCCACACAGGGGTGTCCCCGCGTAGGGGAGCCCCACGCACAAGGAGTGCGCCCCGTAAGGAGAGCCGCCCAGCGCGAAAGAAAGTGCAGCCTGCCCAGGAATGGCTCGGCATGCACGGAGAGCTGACACAACAAGATGACACAACAAAAAGAAACACAGATTCCTGGTGCCTCTGATAAGGAGAGAAGCGGTCACAGAACACACAGCGAATGGACACAGAGGGCAGACAACTGGGGGGGAGGGGGAATAAATAAAATAAATAAAATAAAATAAAAAGGCCCTGCAGTGGCCTGCGTCTCCAGGAGGGGAGCTGCTACCCGGCCTCCCGGCCTCCGCAGGTCTCCTGGCTCTCCTCCAGTCCCGTCTGTCCACGTTTCACCTTCCAGGTTTTTTGCTCCCTGTTCTGCCTCCCGAGTGCCCCCTCCTCCCCAAACAGACCCGGCGCAATCGCCACCTCCCCGACACGGCGACAAGCTCCAGGCTTCTGAGCCGCCCAGACCTGGGCCTGAGCCAGCAGCATTGCCCACCAGCTGCGTGACCCCAGGCATGGCCTTCCCCTTCCCTGAGCCTCAGTTTCCCCATCTGCACAATGGGGGCAGGGATCTTGCCCCCCGGGTCATTGAGAGGACCAGGCAGACAGGTACACGGGTGCTGGCACACGGTGCCTGGCCCGCCGCGGGTGTGCAGAAGGCGGCAGCACCCATTCCTGCCTGTCGCAGCACCAGCTGTGGCCTCGCCAGCGTGACACGCAGGCCGGCTCCTCCTCGGCCCGGCAGCCGGCAGGGCTCTGCCGCAGGCTCCACGCAGCTCTCTCGGCCGCCGCCCTTGCCCTCTGCTCAAAGCCGATTGAAGTGGCCGCTCCCCCAGATGCAGACGGCCTGCCTGGAGGGACGGCAGGAAGTCCTAGACGGACCCAGGGCGGCACAGGCCACCCCACCCCGCACGCGCGCGTGCACAGGCGAGGCCTGCGTCCTCGTCCGGCTGCCTTGAGCACGCACCAAGTGGGGCCCCGGATGGCAGCGGCTGAGAAAGAGACAGCAAACACACGCGTGGGCCCTGCTCAGCCTTCTGCACGCATGTCCAGCCGTGAGCACGCTGCTCCCACGCACACACATGTGTCCAGCCGTGAACACGCTGCTCCCACGCACATGGGTGTCCAGCCGTGGGCACGCTGCCCCCACACACGCGTGTCCAGCTGTGAGCACGCTGCTCCCCCCCCACACACGTGTCCAGCCATGGGCACGCTGCTCCCACAAACACACGTGTCCAGCCGTGAACACATTGCTCCCACAAACACGGGTGTCCAGCCATGGGCACGCTGCTCCCACACACACGTGTGTCCAGCCGTGAACACGCTGCTCCCACACACACGCGTGTCCAGCCGTGAGCACGCTGCTCCCACGCACACGCGTGTCCAGCCGTGAGCACGCTGCTCCCACGCACACGCGTCCAGCCGTGGGCACGTTGCCCCCACACACATGCGTGTCCAGCCATGGGCACGCTGCTCCCCCCCACACACGCGCGTCCAGCCGTGGGCACGCTGCTCCCACGCACACGCGCGTCCAGCCGTGAGCACGCTGCTCCCACACACACGCGTCCAGCAGTGCACACGCGAGCACGCGGCTCCCCCGGGGGCCTCCCTGAGCCTCTGTCCCGGCAGGGCCCTGCTGAGCGAGGCACAGGCCCCAGGAGCGCCCCCCACTGCGCCCTCAGCCCGCCAGGAGCGCCGCCGTGCCCGGGAGCGGTGCCGGCGTCCCGTGGGGTCATCACGGCCTCCGGGCAGACGAGGAGACCCAGGGAGGAGCGGGAAGCAGTGCGCCAACCGGTGCTCGGCTGCCCCGTCCCCACGGCAGGGCCACCAGCCGGCAGGGCGCAGGCCAGGCCGCTTCCAGCCTGCCTACCCCCGGGTGTCCCTGTCCCCGGCCTCCAGCCAGGCCGACTAGCCGCACCCCGAGGGCCAGGCAGCCCAGAAGCAGCCCTGCTTCTGTCTGGGCAGCAGAACGTGACTTCCCAGCACCACCCGTCTCAGGCGGCCCCAGCGCGTCCCTGCCCCTCGTGGGGTCTTGAGCAGCCGGACATGGGGACGTAAAAGCCTGTCTGGACCGTGAAGACCGAGAGGCACTTCCCAGGCCCCAAAGGGCTGGTGAGGAGGGGGCACCGTGTGACAGGCAGGTGAGGGGTTCGACCCACACCTATCAGCCAATCACACTTTAGCCTGAATTCCGACAGAACTACTTCCAGGCCCACTGAAACAACGCCTCAGAGGAGATGGGGAGAGGCGAAGGGGCGGGGAGAGGACTCACTTCCCTTTTTTCAGGACTTGTGCAAAGCAACTTCTGCAAAGCAGGGCCTCCACCACCGTCCCCCCCCCCCCCCCCGCCCACATCCTACAGTGAGGAAGCTGGGGTGCGGGGGGCACAGAGGGGTGGGGGGCAGAGAGGGGGCGGCCTCTCCGGGCCACTGCAGCTCCGGGGGGGACCGGGAGAGGCCAGGGCTCCAGCCTCCTGGCTGAGGCATCATCAGATCTTTTCAGGCGGTCGGACTGGGGAAGGAGCCTTCGTCTTCTCTCCACCTGCCTGGGGACCTCGGGGACGGGCTCCCGCCTGCTGCAGGGCGCGCCGCGAGGACCACGGGGCTGGGGCTGCTTCGCCCGAGGGCGCTGACGAGCCTGCCTTCACGGCCACGCTTCCCGGTGGGGACCAAGGCAGGCGGGGGCCGCGGGCCCGGGGACACCCACCTTGCCGTCCCCGCAGCCCTCCAGGCCCCGTGGCCTCTTGAGGAAAAGAGAAGAGGGGCTCGGGGACGGCGCCGACGCCAGGAGCCTACTGCTCGCGCCCCCTCCCTGCACCCCAGAATCAGAGCGGGGCCGCGAGGGTGCAGACCACGCCCCTTGCCGGCTCCCAGAGCCTGGGGCTGGGGTCTCCCTGTCCCCCGCGTCCAGCACAGTGGGTGCTCAGTGCCAACGGGATGGGGTCACCCAGGCCTGAGTGGGGACGTCTGGAGTGATAGATGGTCTGGGGGTAGGGGGTGGGGGCAGGGGCCCCGAGACGGGCTCCTTAAGAAAAGTCAAGATCCTCCCCAACTCCCAGCAGGGGAGCTGACGGGGCTTTGCTTCTCTGTTTCCGTGTTCTCCAAAGTGGGGTGCAGCATCTGCTCAGGGGGTGTCCAGGGTCATGCCCCAGGGTGTGGGAAAAATTTAAAATACCTTTAAAAAAATAATATATGTATATATTTATATATATATATAGTAGAAGATAAGCCCTACAAGCACGGGGATATTTCTCTGTTTTGTTCACTGTCATATCCCCGGCACGGGGGTTCTTAACCAGGGGTGTGTGGGCCCCCAAGGGGTCAGTGAGCTTGAACTGAAACTACGAAAGGGAAGAGGATTTGGCTTAACTGATGAAGCGTCCGCCTACCACATGGGAGGTCCGCGGTTCAAACCCCGGGCCTCCTTGACCCGTGTGCAGCTGGCCATGCGCAGTGCTGATGCGCGCAAGGAGTGCCGTGCCACGCAGGGGTGTCCCCCGTGTGGGGGAGCCCCACGCGTAAGGAGTGCACCCGTGAGGAAAGCCGCCCAGCGTGAAAAGAAAGAGCAGCCTGCCCAGGAATGGCGCCGCGCACACGTGAGAGCTGACACAGCAAGAGGATGCAACAAAAAGAGACACAGATTCGGTGCCGCTGACAAGAATGCAAGTGGACACAGAGGAACAAACAGTGAAAAGACACAGAGAGCAGACAGCGGGGGGGGGGGGCAGAGAAGGGGAGAGAAATAAAAAATAAATCTTTAAGAAAAAAAGCAAATACGAAAAAACAGTCTTGCGGGGCCGTGTTGGTGCGGGTGTGATATATTCATTGACTAATAGGCAGTGTAGTGTGGGCTTAGGAAGGGGTCCGTGGGTTTCACCTGACTGGCAAAGGGGTCCATGGAAGAAAGTTAAGAACCCCTGGGTGAGCGCGCCAGGCGCCTGGTAACTGCTGGATGTGGGGGAAGGAGTCAGTCCCGTCCTTTTCGCCGCATCTGAACTGGGGGTGTTCCATAAGGAGCACGCTGGCGTCCACCGTGGCACATGTACGTGTGCCATCCATACGTGCTCCAACTTTTTCCAGTTAGGGGCCCCAGGGCAGGAAACCTAGGGCCCCGACACCGAGAGGGAGCGCAGGGCAAGCCTGGCAGAGGCTCCGCTGCGCAGCTGGGAGGCTGCGTTCGGGGTCTCGGGTCTTGGTGCCCCCCGCCCTTATGGCACCGGGGTCGATGTCCCCCCCTCCCTACTGGCTGGGTGCCCCAGCCATTGCTTCCCCACGTCTTTACCCAGAAGCGGCTGGGGAGGGCGAGGACGGGCTCCAGGTCCTTCTGGCTTTGCCGGGTTTCTCTGAGCCCAGAAGCTAAACCTCTGGACTTCTTTATAGGGGGTCCCGCTCGGCACTGACCGGGGCCTGGTACTCGGCAGAGGCGCTCGGAGCGCGGGGCGCCGCCCGCTCCAGCCTCGGGCTGGGGGAGGCTACAGCAAGCCGCGCTGCCTGCAGCAGGATCCCGGCTCTCCGCGAAGTCCCCGCCCAGCTGCAAGGCGCCCGAGCCGCCAGCAAGCCATTTTGCATGGCTTCCTGTTGTGGGCAGGAGCCCGGGAGCAGCCCCGGCCACCTCCGCCAGCCAGCCCCTCCCCCGGCTCGAAGCCCTAAAAACAGGCACAGTCACATCAAGACAGACAAATGAAAACAATCATCATATACCGTAAAGCAACGGTTAAAGTAATCCCAACAAGACCCCCAAAATAAAAAACACGTAAAACTCAGTGCTGGCAGGGCTGTGGAGAAATTCTCATTGGTTGCTAATTGGTTGAAACGTTCCGAAAAGCAGTGTGATAACATTCAATCAATTCAATAAGTGGGTAATACAGACAGAGTGGAATCTCATAAACAGTAACCTAAAACCTGTTAGTATTCTCTGGCTGCAGAAATCCATTTTGATACAAAGAAAACAACTGCTAAGATGATTTTATGTGTATTTTAAAAGCAGACATGTTCCCAACAATGTTCTTTACAATGAGGACAAAACAGAAAAGTCCGGATGATTATAAATATGGAAAAAGTAAATTGTGATAGTGACATGCTGAGATGCTACTTAACTGTTAATACACTAACTTCACTGGCATTTGCCAAGGACTTCAGAGTTTACCCAAGACTTTCACATCCGTTCTCCCCCCCCATCCCCCCAGCCAGCAAGTCTAAGAAGTTTTATGTTTGAACTTCATTTTGTACAGGAGGAAACTGAGGCTCAGACAAATGCAAGGATTTGCTCAAGGTCACACAACTCCTAAATGGCACAGCTGGGACTCTAGCCCCAGATCCCGGAGGCCAGGTACACCCGCACAGACCCTGTGACTAAATGGGGGCAGGCCTTGTAAAAAGGCAACGGTCATTGCACACACATACACTTTGTGTGTGTGGCACACTGCCAAGCGTTTTACACACCTCGTGCCATCTAAACCTCACAACTTGCAAGATGCCCATTTTCCAGATAAGGAATGATGAGCCAGGTGAGGCGCTGGCCAGGGCCGGGCCAGCGTGGGGAGGAGCTGGCACTCTTTCCAAGGTCCCCCGAGACTTGAAAGGGTGCTCCTGGCCCCTGGCTGGCTGCCCGCGGGGCAGGAGGGGCTGGGGACAGCCAGTGCCAGGAGGTGTGTTAACTCTCACCCTCCGGGCCCAGCCTCGCCCCTGCCCCTGCCCGCAGCGGCCTCGCTCCCCGCGCGGAGAAGGGAGGCAGGCGCCGCCGGATCTGCTCGGGAGGGCCGGTTCCGAGACCCCCGGCGCCCGACCCCGCCGGCGGGGCCCGCCGGGACCGGGCTGCGCGGACTAGAGGTCTGCGGGGGTGGTGGTGCGGGGAGGGTGCGGGGGGGGGGTGCCAGCTCATTTCCCGGTCGGAGCAACCCGGAAGGCTCGGAGGATGGAGGGGAAGTGGCAGGGCGTGGGGCCCTCCCGACCCCAAATAACGGGGGAGGCGGACGGCGGGGCAGAGTCGGGGGGATGAGGGGCCAGGGCAGGGGGCCCGGGTACGGGGAGGGGTCCCCGCGTTTCCCGCGGTCGAGGCGGCGGCCACCCCCCGCCCGGCCCCGCACTCCCCTCGGGCGGTCACCCCAGCAGCCCCCTCCCCTCCCGGCGGCCCCGCGCCCCCTCACCTCCGAGGGGCCCCTCACTCCCGCGCCCCTTCCCCTGCAGACAGCCCCCCCCTAGGCGGCCCCCGACGCCCCCGACGCGCCGGCCTCCCGGAAGTCCCCTCGCTCCCCGCTCACCTCGGGGCGGACGCTCGTGCCCCCCGCGCCCCTCACCTCCGGGAAGCCCCCCGTTCTTGCCCGCACCCCCTCACCTCGGGGCGCCCCGGCCGCGGACTCTGGGCAGTCGACGCGCCGAGCCGGCTCTGCCCCGCGCGGCGCCGCAGCCACTTCCTCGTGGGCGGGAGGTGGGGCCTCCGGCCGGCGGGGACCCGGGGCGGGGACCCGGGGCGGGGACCCGGGGCGGGACCCGGGGCGGCGGCTGCGAGCTTCGAGGGCGCGCCCGGCCCTCGGGGAGCGGGTTTGTCGCTACGCGCCCGGGCCTGGGACGTCGGGGCCTGAAGCGCCCAGAACTCATCGCCCGCGACCGCCCCTCCACCTTCTGGATAGGGAAACTGAGGCTCGGTGAGGGGGGCCGGGCCGGACCGCAGTGGGGCGGGAACCGGGGAGCCTGGGCCGGGCGCGTCCCCGCTCCGAGGGCGCACGGCGCGGGCAGCGGGCTGTGCGCTCCCAGGCCCGGGACGAGCCACCAGCCGCGCCCTGGGACCTGGCCCTCCTGCGCGCGCGGACGCCCGCCGGGCGCCACCTGTGCGGGGGTGGGCACAACCCCCCTCCCCCCACCCCCGGTCCTCAGCGTCCAAACCCTGGGGCCGCCCCCGCCCGCCGCACCAACTCGACGGCAGCTTCTGGACCCCCCAGTATTCCACCGCAGAGCCCAGGCCGGGGCACCCGAGAGTGGGTCTGGGGCCCGGGGGTCCCTAGGGGCCTTGCGCCTCACAGTGCTGGGCCGGTGGAGGACAGCCTGCCCCCTCTCACATGGCCTGGCCTCTGTCGCTAGGATTCGGCTCACCCACGAGCCCACGGAGCCGGCGCCCACCCAGCCCTGCGCCCACCCAGCCCGGCCTCATGGCTTTGGCACAAGCCTTTTTTCCCGCCCTGTCCCGGCCTGGCCAGCTTGGGCCTGTCCCGCAAGCCGCGGCTGAGCGATGCCTTCCCTGCCCCTGCTGGACTCCGGGCTGGGCCCTGCGCTCCCAAACCCTGCTCCGATCCCCTGGGTTCTAACCAGGCCCCGCCCCGTGGGCTGGGAGGTGGGATGTGTCATGGCCTGGAGCCCTTGCCCAGTGAGCACACGGCTGCTCAGGTTCACGGCCTGAGCCCTGTGGGACGCTGAGCGGCTGCAGTCGGGGAACCGCCTCACTCTTTCTGTAGGTTTCCTCCGGCAGCTCCCCGCGACCTTGGCAAATCCAGGTGATGCCTTAAGTGTAACCAGAACAGGGTTTCCCTCGGCAGCCCCTCCCGTGGGGACAAGTGCAGTTAACACAGGTGGCGTCATTGCTCCTGCGTCATAGACCCCCAGGAATGACCCCAGGGCGGACTGACCCCCTTCCTGGCAGTGGGCCGTGAGGAAACTAACTCCATCAGCTCGGGGTATCCTGCCCTGGATCAGTGACCTAAGATGGCCCAATCAAAGCAAAGCCCGGGACTTTTGATGGATGATCCAGGGAAGAGATGCCCCTTTGTTTGTGTGAATCTGAACATGAAAGTGGAAGAGCCGTAGAAGAAGCCAGACCAGGAATGGAGCTGACCCAGGGGGAGCACGGAGCGGAGCCCTGGTCAACCCGACCCTGAAGCCCAGGCTGCGCCCGGAGGCTTCAGATACTTGTGCCAAGGAAGCTACTTTGCTTTTAAGCTGGTTTTTGAGTTTTTCTGTTACCCACTGCCAAAAGCAGCCTGACAATGGCACACACCAGAGAACCCTCCGCTCCTAATCGTGAAAACTGAAGCGAGGTGGCCTGATCGGACGAAAAGAAGACTCAAGCTCGCTGAGAGCGGAGACCATGTTTGTTTTTTCAGTCTTCTAACGTCAGAGCCGAGACAGGGCCTGGTGCGTGGGAGGCACCCATAGCATCTGAGGCGTGAGCGGTGCTGGAAACGGAATCCAGCTCTGGCTCTGCACTTAACTAGTAGTGTAACCTCTCAGGCAAGTCACTCCTCCTGCAGTGCCTCGATTTCCACATCTGGACAGTGCAGCTAACTCATAATAAGCACTGCCCGCCTACCTGACAAGCCCGAAGTTACGGTGGGAAGACCCAAAGGACGGCAAAGCAAATCTCAGATGGGGGGGGCGGGGCGGGGTGATGGAGGCATTATTTGAAATGGCTCCCTCAGGAGACAAAGTTTTCTAAACTTTAAAAGAAGCAACTCCTTGGGTGAGGGGAGCTTGGGCATGGAAGAATTTCATCTGCAGTTCGGGAAGGACTTGGAAAGCTTTCTGTTCCTTCCTGGAGTCCGCTTCACACGGTGCCCTGGGATGAAGGTGCTGCGCTCCCCTTTCTTTCCCACCTTCTCAGGTTTCCAAGAAGTGCAGTCACACAGGCAGGCTGCCCGGGCCTCCTCGGGGCTGGCTGACTTGGAGGAAGGCAGTGCAGGGCCGGGGCGGTGGCTCCAGGGCACCTGGGTTCTTGCTGTCTGTTCCTTCCTCCTCCGGGTGTTGGCAGTGTCGCCTCCTGGTCACAAGATGGCTGCCAAGCAGCAGGCATGGCGGCTGCAGGCAAGCCGCGGGCTGGCCAAGGCAGCGGAGCCCGAGGAGGAAAGCCTTCCTCAGGAGCACACCCCGCCCTGTTTGTCTCCCTGGCCAGGATGGGGTCATGGTGGTTATACTGGGCTCACCTCGATAATCCAGGCTGATCTCTCCATCCCAAGATCCTTAATTTAATCACAGCTGCAAAGTCCCTTTTGCCATGTGAGGTAACCTAGACCCAGGTTCCGGGGATTAGGGATTAGGGATTAGGGCAATGAGGGGCCATTATCCTGCCTGCCACACTTTGTATTTAAAATATACACACACACACTTTAACATTTAACCCAGTATACATACAAGTAGATTATCTACTGCTCTGTCCTATTATTACATACGGGGTGGTTTTATCTCCTCGGCTCTCGGCAGGCACCGCGGGGAAGCCCTGGGCCTCCACGGCTCTGCCTCAAGTTGGACACACATTAACTGACTTGTGCGGGGATTGTTGCATCAAACTGCAGTCATGCCTAAACTACTGACCTGGGTTCTAAGGCAGGCCCGTTTTCTCAGCATAATATTCTGGAAAGAACTGCTAGATGTTTTCAGTTAGCAAAATCCTTTACACACCCCTTCCCTCCCTACCGCACCCCATCCTACTCTTATAAAAGGTCTCCAGGGTCTGCTATAGAGCCAGGACGAAGCCAGAGAGCAAACCGTTCTACTGAGAACCTGATATGTAATACTAATTTTGTATTATTCCCTTTTCAGAGATGAGGACAGAGGCTCAGAGAAGTTGCTCAAGGTCACACAGCTTGGCAGAATCGTAACATGACACCACAGCCTCAAGTCAGGGTTGGCCAATGTGTCCTGGCAGTCAGCAGCCACCTAGAACCCTCCCAGACTGGCATCCTGTGAATTCAGACTTGATCTGAGCCTCAAAGGTAGAAGCTTCCAGAATCTCACAGATCTCAGCACTGAGGTTTCTGGCTGCTGTGACTGGGGTGGGCCTTCTTCCATAATTAAGAAATGGACCTCGCCCTTCAAAAAAAAAATGTGATTATTAAATTATTAGAAGCAAAGTTAAGTCGATTTTTTTGGTGTTGCTGTTGTTTTTTCTTCCATGGAATCTATTGTTTCTTTAAAACAGTATCTGGGCTTATAAACAATGTGATTTAATGACACTGAAATGAAATTCGTGGCTAACTCATTTTTGACGGCCTGCTCTTCTCCATGGCGACGGCCTCACCAGTGCTCTGATGCGTGGACACAGCCACTGCTGTCGAGTGTTCAGAGAGTGCAACAGCAAACAGGGAAAGCTGGGCCCACCAGGCCAGCCTCCCAGGGGATGGGTTTCTCTCCTGGAGGGAAGGCAGGTTTTCCATGAACCACCAAAAAGGTAAAACTAATCTTTTTTTGAGATCATGGCATCCTTTGGAAGTATTGCTGCCAGGATCCTAAAACCAAGGCTGTGTGTGGGATTCACCTTCCTGCAGCTACCTGGGGTTGCTTTATTTTGCTGTTCAGTTACACTTGTTTATCCCCTCAAGATTCTCAACCTTGGGATGTCAAACTTCCTGTCTAGTAATGAAAGCAACTGGGCTTGGGCATAACAATCTCTAAACGACAAGGCCACCCTCTCCCTTTTCTGTTCTAACGCACACTCCCTCGCAGCAGGCTCTTTATGGAGGCACCGACACAGAGGGCTGTCCCTACTGAGGGCACAAGGCAGAGACTACCAGGTCTACAGAACAGTGGCATTCCCTGTTCCGTTGGATGCCAAATGGGAACAGCAGACCTACTCTGCAGAAGATAGCATTCAATCAATGGTTCTTTTCTCAATAAAGGGTTCCTTTGGTTAAAGGTTGTGTAGGACATTGCAATTTATGAAACCAAGAATCTTAAGCAGTCCTGCTACTCTACAGAAAATACATACAGTTGATTCTTGTTATTTGCAGTAGTTATGTTCTATAAAGTTACTGCAAACACTGAATTAGCAAATACTGAACCACTTTCCTAGAGAAATACAGGGTAGGTCAGTATATAACCTTACTCTAAATATGTTTATGTGTTTCTATGTGTTAAATAAGACACCTTAACATATATTGTTGATTCATCAACATTGAACTCAAGGCCAACAGCACTACACCTCATGCCTGAATGGCGCTTATCTAATACACCTGTTTTCTCCCGAGGACACGTCACAGCCTTCCTGAGCTTAGGAACACTAGGGAGCACTTCAGCAATGTGCCTGGGGACCATTTTAAAAAGGGAAAGCACCTACAAAAAGCACAAAAACGTGATATATGTGGCATCAAATATATCATGAAGAGAATACTTGTTAACATACTATGAGAGTTGAAACAAGGTCGCCTTGTTCGACCTCAGCTGGGAATGTGCATATTGGGTGACTAAAAATTTTGCTCTCTGTGAATGTCCATGAATCACCTCATAAATGCCGCATAATTGATTTGGGGGTGGGGGGGTGGGGGGGGTTACAGATAAATCTTAGCAAGTAGGTGAATTTTCAAATATGGAATTCACAAATAGTGAGCATCAATTGTAGTTTGCTTCCCTAATAATTAAGTTTACAGATCATTTACCTATATACATTTTTTCTATGAAAAATGGAAATAGTATAAGGAAACAAAAACCAAAAACACATTTGGTATTTTTATTTAATTTTCTAGCAGAGAACTTACATACCTCCCCACCCTTTCTTTTAAGTTAGTGTGATAATTTTCCATAATAAACTACTTAAAGAGAAGCTTTGGTCAAGAATGGAATGAAACAGAAAAAAAAAATACTGCTGCTTTAAAAAAAACAACACGTTCACCAATTATATTCAGACAAAACCACACAAACAATATCTGCACACTATGTGCTCAGTGTTTCCTGGCGGCTGGCTTTCCTCCCCATCATGCAAATGGCAGAGCTGCGGTCAGTCGCAGTTTGTCATGCTAGATCTCGGAGGTTCACTCAGCTTCACATTATTCGAAGACCCTGGATGGAAGACTCTAAAGTCTTAAAAAAAAAAGGCAGAAAGAACACTGAAATGAGTCAAGTGTTTTCCCCACAGCACTATGCCACCCCCATCTGACCCTGCCCACTGACCAGCACCCACTCTCAGCCCTGGAGAGACTCCTGAGCTGGGCTGCCCCTGCTGGCCCCTTGGGCCTGTGCGCTCCCGTGGTCGCACTGCCCCAGGCGGCAGGGCCCCTGGAACGCTCCCTTGCATTGCTAGGGCTTGCACTTGCCATCTGTGTCCCTGGCCTGTCTCTTCACTGTATGCCCCACCTCACTCTGAACGCCCTAATGACAGGCTCTCCTGTTTCTATAGGGCACACAATAGCCAACCTGGTGTATGTACTCCACTGAGCAAGGGCTCAGGTGTATTGATTACAGAGAAAAATACACTGGGACTTCCTAGCTTCTACACGTGCAAAAACAGGAGTTGGCCTGAGGAATCAAAGAAATAAAGGGCTGAATTGCTGATGTGTAAGAAAGGTTTTCTGTCACACACATTGCCCAGATGGTGATAATTACACAGGAGCTGAGGTGCCTGGAACATGAAAGCATGTACTGGTAAAAAGGAGGGGAGAAACTTTATTAGCAGACGGTCTGTTTTTCCAAAGAGCATTTGAAGGCTTTTTCATACTATGTATTTAACCTGGGGTGGGGGGAAAGAATCAAAAATCATGGAAATGCACAGATAGTGGCAAACTGTATACATGTTTACCTGTTTTGGACATTAACCACAAAGGGAAATTCAAGTCACAGAGCTACATGTAGGAACCATCCCTTTTACTTCTGCTCCTCTGCCCAGTTCCACTTCAGTGAAAGGCCCCACCACCTGCCCAGTCTCCAAGCTAAAGAGAGCAGAGTCCGGGATCTGTCCCTCAGGGTCACTATGCCCTTCCACTTGGCCTACACCTTTCCCCACTCCCGAACCTCCTGGCCATGCCCTCGCTCACAACCTTATCCCCTGTGCCCTGGTCTCAAAGGCCTTTACCCGGACCCTGTGACTGCCCCGTCCAGGCCTCCACACCTACAACCTGGTGCCTTCCCACTGGAGGTCTGCGAAAGCTCCTGTCTGCAGACAGAGCCCAGCATCCTCTCCCTGGCCATGCCACGGCTTTTTTCTAGTCTCACAGGACCCATACCCCAGCCAAAACCGCAAGTGCAGTGGGCACGCTGTACTCTGTGGTGGCCCTGGGCGGCCTACTCTTGTAGCTTAGAACGCTCACCTCTGCCTTCTCCTCTCCCACGTCCCTCCACCCAGCAAACTCCACTTGCAGCTCAGGAGCAAACTCCTCCCTGCTGCGCCGGCAGTCCATGCATCCCCCGTATTCCTCCACGTCAGAATGAAGGCACTGCCTTCTCTTCTGGGGCTCCACCTAATCCCCGACTCAGTGCCCACCTATCTCTTCTATAGCCTCTCTAAGGTAAGAATTCAGGCTCCTTCACCTCACGGGCCTCAGTGCCTGGCACCCGGCCAGAACTTACGGAATGTTATTAATTTGTATAATCATAAAAATATATCTACATGGTTAAATGTAGGCCCACCACAGGGCCTGCTTTGGGGGGAAAATTCAGTTTTTCTTCAGTGAATAAATGCAATCTAGAAGCAAATATCTGTCTCATTGGGAAAATGTAGTTTCTTCCTGCTAATGATTTTTAGGTTTTAAAGAGAACTTCAGTCTAATATCCCATATTTCTGGCATGTATTGGATTTGATATTTTGTTCCAAGAAATAAGAAACATTCTTGTCACAGGAAGAGTTTTAACACAAACAAGATCTGTGTAAAAAAATACCTTGAAATCCCAAATTGTCATGGCTCCATCGATGCCAGTAGTGCAAAATTTGCGACAGTCTTGCTTGTCCACCTCATAAATCGACACTTGACTGAAGAAATCAAAAACAAGAGCAATTATAAGGTATCTCTAAGTGAGCTATGACCTTCCTGCCTCTGGCAGCTTAAAAAAATAAATTCTTTCTTGACTCCTGAATATTGTTTTCCATCAATATTAGGATGCAGCAATGTGACTCAGAAAACATTACCAGCTGTCCAGAAAAGGAACGACTGAAGAAGGGGAGACTTGGAGAACCAGGATGGTTGGACCACACAGCATGCAAAGTGCCAGGCGCAGGGGCACAGCACTGAACTAGAGGCCCAGTGAAACATCACCGAAATCCAGCTGGCTCCCACCAGAAGCTCCCAGATCACCCTCTAAGACAGCCAGGGCACACAGGACACATAAGCAAGAGCCCTCCTCGTGTTGGAAACCAATTGTTACAAATGTTAGCAGCAGTTTGACATATATGCCACAAGATCCAATCAAGCACCACAGAGCAACAACTCATCTTAGACTAATTATCCAAAGAACTTTCAAGAAAATCAACTCTATAGCTCAGAGACTATTTTTCTTTCTCCACTGAAATGTCTAAAGCTTTATCCCTCCAGGGGAGAGGGTGACAAACCATGGCCCACGCTGCCTGGTTCTATACAGCCTGTGAGCTTACAAAGGGTTTTGTATTTTTCTTAACTTTTTATTTTGAAATACTTTCAAACTCACAAAACAGTTACAAAAATAACACAAACCCCTACAGAGAACTCCAACATACCCCCAAGAGCCCAGATGTACCAATTTTGAGATTTTGCCACATTTGCCCTATCATTCTACCTATCCATTTTCTGAACACGTAAGTGTAGGTTATAGACATCGTGCTCCTTGAGCACTTAATACTGCCATGTATATTTCCTAAGAACAAGGGTATTCACTTATGTAGTCAACTCGAGAACAGTTATCAAGTCCAAGAAATTTAACACTGATATAAAGCTTACAGTTTATATTCCAATTTTTCATATGCTGCAATAATGTCCTTTGAGCCTTTCCCTCTTCCTCGCTAGATCCTGTCTATGAATGGTTTTTACATTTTTAAATGGTTAGGGGAAAATCCAAAGAATATTATTACATGAGATGTGAAAATGATGTGAAACTTCAGTGCCCATGAAGGTTTTTGGCACACTGACGTGCTCACTCACTCAGGTATTGCCCACGGCTGAGCTGAGCTGTGGAGGCAGAGACTAAGTGTGACCCTTCAGAGCCTACGATATTTACTGTCTGGCCTCTTGTAGAACAGGCTGACCCTGTTCTAGAGCAAAAGGGACAAAAGAACAAAAAATGGTCGACATTCCAATCTGCAGAGTTTGTCTTTTGTTTTTTAATTTTTAACCTAAAAGTCTCAGAGGCAATGAGTGTTGTTTCCTTTTTGATACACAGTCTGCATAGAAGCTTAAGAGAAATTCAGAAGAAATAACTTTGAAAGTCATAAAGAGTACAGGAAAAACCTAACTGCTGCTATGCCTTCGAGTTCTTACTTCAATAGAATAAATACATTTTCAGCCTATTTTAAGTCCAGCTGCCCTTTCTGCTGAACATGAAGAAAAATTCAACTTTCTGAACAAAGCACAATTCTATAGTCTTGTATAATCACATTATCCTGGTGAAGAAAATCAGTCAAAGGAAGCGGACTTGGCCCAATGGTTAGGGCGTCCGTCTACCACACGGGAGGTCTGCAGTTCAAACCCCGGGCCTCCTTGACCCGTGTGGAGCTGGCCCACGCGCAGTGCTGATGCGCACAAGGAGTGCCGTGCCACGCAGGGGTGTCCCCCGCATAGGGGAGGCCCACGCGCAAGGAGTGCGCCCCGTAAGGAGAGCTGCCCGGCATGAAAGAAAAGTGCAGCCTGCCCAGGAATGGCGCTGCACACACAAGAGAACTGACACAGCAAGATGACGCAACAAAAAGAAATGCAGATTCCTGGTGCCACTGATAAGGATAGAAGCAGTCACAGAAGAACACACAATGAATGGACACAGAGAGCAGACAACTGGGGTGGGGGAGAAAGGAGAGAAATAAATTAAAATTTTTTTTAAATCTTAAAAAAAATTTGTTAAAAAAAAAAATCAGTCAAGAGACTCTTAGCTTTTTTAGGATGTTTCATAATGCTAAGGAATTCTGTTTCTCTAATTAAACCATCTTCTGAGTTGTATACATTTCTTGAAATCCATCATTGAAATAACTAGAATTGCCTTTTCAAATAGGACATACTATACTTCCTATTGAGGGTTCACTACCAGAGGAACAAACAAGACATTTAGGAAGGTTCCCTTTGGTACTCAATTAAGGTTCTGAGGAAGTAAACCCTAGAAGAGGCTGCACCTCCCAAGAGGACTTGCCCTCCTCATCTGGGACGCAATGTACTACCACACCTGGAAGCACAGAATGACTGCGTGTGGCTCACTCTCTGCATTGACCTGGGCCTGCAGTACACTTCTCGGGAAACAAAGAAGGGAAGCAGGGTATTGTGGTCACCCAACCACTTCTCTCTAGGTGGTCAATGGTCCTGGCTATAGGTGGCATCCAAGGACTCATGTTCTGGTCCAGTAAGCCCCTGGGGCCCATGGCAGGTGGTACCTACGTGATGCTGTTCTGGTGCAGTGTCTCCAAGGCTGTATTGCGGTCCTCGGTTGTGGCCCTCTTGTCCATGTTGCGGAAGCGTTCCATAGCCGACATGTTGCGCTGGATGCTCTGTTTTGGAAGGTCTAGTTTGGAGACGAAGGTCAAGCAGCCACGGTCATCGTAATTAAAGAGCATTGGGCAGCAGTCGTGGCCCTGAAACAAGATATCAGTCAGCCCCTGGAGTGCTCTCCGCCCGCCTACAGACTCCTCAGCACAATGCTCAACACTGCAGGCATCTTTTTCTCTTAAAAGCTAGTTTTGTTTCTTCCAAATGGCTGTTTGACTTTGTGCTAATGTCACAAAAGCATGCATTGTTCCTGTTCTGGAGAATTACAGAGCAGTGTTCTACAAGGAAAAATGAAGAGAAATACTTACAGCAGCTACAACACTATTCTCGGAGATAAATGATACACTCAGGAGTGGCAGGAACTCCGTTTTCAGAGTTGAAACCCTGAACACAAGAGCACTTGTTAAACCAGAGTTGAAACAGACCACGCAGCAACTTTATAGATGTAGTAGATGACAAAGGATCCATTCTCATAGAGCCTTCTGCACTGTAAATGAACACTTACATTTAAAAGGAGCCCCATGACCCATTCTTTTAGTCATCTCAAGTATGAGATGGCCCCTGAAGGAACCTTCAGAAACTGAGGCCTTCCACTTTCTCTTTAGCCTGTTAAGAAATCCTCCTGAGGTCCCTCCTACTCATGACAAACTCGTCTACAGCTGGGTCCCCAACAAGTCGTTTCCTGTCTCTCAGACTCTGCACCCATGCCCCTCAACCCACAGTGGGGTCTCTGCTCCCCTTGCTTAGCTCGAGTCGCCCATCTTTGAAGCTCAGCTCTAACTGGAACACCACCACGAACCTTTCCTGGACCACTTCAGCCTAAGATGGCTTTTCCTCTCTGAGGAAAACCTCCTAGAGGTCTTACTGTCATTCCCTCACGAGTGACTGCCTGACTGAGAGCCTATTCTCTTTCCTCTTCCAAGCACCGTGTCAGGTTCTAGGGCTAGTGAGATGAAAAGGACACCATCTTACTCAGCCAGGAGCTCACACTCAGTGAGCTATGTGTGTGTGTAGACAGACATATCCATGTGTGTGTACAAACAAACGGATGTTTTATATATACACATAAATCAACAGTAAGTGTACAGTAAAAGTTGTGAACTTATAAAACAAAGATGCATAACATCATACAGGGCTCCTATACAGCATGCTACCACCAATACTTTGCATTGTTCTGAAACATTTGTTACAAATTATGAAAGAGCATCATCAAAGTATTACTACTAACTATATGCCATTTGGTGTATTTTTCCAACCCTCTCTATTACTATTTTTTTGTTCATAAACTATAAACTTATCTAAAGTGCAAAATCAATGGTATTTGGTATAATCAGAGTTGTGCATTCAGCAATTTAATCAATATCAGAGCGTTTACATGACTCCAAAAAAAAAACCAAAAACCAAAAAACAAATCTCTCATATCCATATATTAACACTACTGATTACATATCCTATCATGTGCTTTTACCGTTTGTATTCTTTTCCAAATATTTCCAAACAACTTTTTACCAATTTTACTTACCATTCCCTAACCACATTCTATTCTCTGGTGACTTATATTTTAGCTATTAACTCCATGAGTTTACTCATTATATTTTGTTCATAATAGTGAAATCATACAATATTTGTCCTTTTGTGCCTGGCTTGCTCCACTCAACATATTGTCCTCCAGGTTTATCCAAGTTGTCCTATGCCTCACAACTTCATTTCTTCTTACAGCTGAATAATATTCCATTGTGGGTATACACCACAGTTTGTTTATCGACTTGTGAATTGATGGACACCTGGATTGTTTCCATCTTTCAGTAATTGTGAATAAAGCTGCAATGAATGTCTGTATGCTGATGATTTGTCACTGGTCTCTCAGTTCTTCTGGGTATCTACCCACTAGTGGTGCTGCTGGGTCACATGGCATATCTATATCTAACTTCCTTAGGAAATGCCAAACAGACTTGAACAGTGGCTGTACCATACTACATTCTCACCAACAGTGAAAAAGAATTCCTATTTCTCTACATCCTCTCCAACACCTGCAGTTTTGTTTTGTTAACAGTGACCATTCTAGTAGGTGTGAAATGATATCTCATTGTAGCTTTGATTTGCATTTCCCTAATAGCCAATGATGTTGAACATTTTTTTTCATGTGTTTTTTTGCCATTTGTATTTCTTCTTTAGAAAAATGGTCTTTTGTCCATTTTTTAATTGGGTCATTTATCTTTTCATTGTTGAGTAGTAGGATCTCTTTATATATCATGGATATTAGATCCTTGTTAGATGCATGGTTTCCAAAAATTTTCTCCCATTGAGTAGGCTGCCTTTTTACCCTCTTGACAAAGTCCTCTGAGGTGGCAGCAATGTTTAATTTTGAGGAGGTTCCATTTATCGATTTTTTCTTTTGTTGCTTGTGCTTTGGGTATGAGGTTAGAGAGACCCCCTCCTACTAAAAGATCTTGTAGATGTTTCCCTGTTATCTTCGAGTTTTATGGTCCTGACTTTTATGTTTAGATCTTTGATCCATTTTGAGTTGATCTTTGTATAGGGAGTGAGACAGGGGGTCCTCTTTCATTTTTTTGTTGATGAATATCTAGTTCTTTTTTATTTATTTTTAATTTTTATTTATTTCTCTCTCCTTCCCTCCCCCCCACCCCAGTTGTCTGTTTTCTGTGTCCATTTGCTGTGTGTTTTTCTGTGTCTGCTTCTATTCTTGTCAGCGGCACCGGGAATCTGTGTCTCTTTTTGTTGCGTCTTGCTGCGTCAGCTCTCTGTGTGTGTGGATTCATTAAGCCCAGTCCATTTCTCTATATCTAGTTCTAAAAGCATATTTGTTGAAGAGACTGTTCTGTCCCAGAGAAGTGAACTTGGTAAATTTGTCAAAAATCAGTTGAGGGAAGCAGATGTGGCTCAAGTGACTGGGCTCCTGCCTACCACATGGGAGGTCCATGGGGTTTGGTTCCTGGTGTCTCCTAAAGAAGACAGCAAGCTGGTGGGACAGGCAGGTGTGGCAAACTGACACAAGATGATGCAACAAGAGGTACAAGAAGAAAAACATAATGAGAGTCACAACAAAGCAGGGAGCAGAGGTTCCTGGTGGCCCTTGAAGAGGACAAGCATGATGGTGAGCTGGCACAAAGGGCAGGCAAGGCAAGCAGACGCGGCAAAACAATACAACAAGAGACACAAGAGGAAAAACTAACAAGAGATACAACAAAGCAGGGAACAGAGGTGAGCGATTATGTGCCTCCCTCCCACATTGGAGGTCCTGGGTTCAGTTCCTCATGCCTCCTAAAGAAACAAAGAAGATGAACAGACACAGCAAGTGCAAACAACGAGGGGATGGGGAGAGATAGATAAAATGAATCTAAAAAAAAAAAATTAGTTGACCATAGAGGAAAGGGTCTATTTCTGAACTCTAAATTTGATTTCATTGATCAACGTGTGTATCTTTATGCCAATACCATGATCTTCTGACCACTGTACTTTATTTTCAAAATCAGGAAGTGTGAGTGCTCTGATCTCGCTTTTCTTTTTTAGGATGTTTTCAGCTATTCAGGACCCCTTTCCCTTCCATAAATCTGGTAACTGACTTTTCTATTTTTGTACAGTAGGCTGCTGGAATTTGGATTGGTATTATATTCAATCTATAACAGTCTGGGTAGAATTGACATCTGACATCTTCATGATGTTTAGTCTTCCAATGTGTGAACACGGAATTTCCCTCCGTTTGTTTTAGGTCTTCTCTGATTTCTTTTAGCAGTATTTTGTAGTTTTACAAATCCAGATCCTTTAGATTCCTGGTTAAGTTAATTCTAAGATATCTGAGTCTTTTTGTTGCTGTTATGAATGGAATTTTTCCCTTGCTCATTACTAGTGTATATAAACACTCCTGGTTTTTATTTTATTTATTTTTAGGATGTACTAAGGATCGAACCCAGGAGCTCATACATGGGAAGCAGGTGCTCAACCACTGAGCTACATCCGCTCCCCAATAAGAGATGGTTTTTGTTTGTTTGTTTTTAGAAGGTACTGGGGATTGAACCCAGGACCTTATACATAGGAAGCAGGCACTCAACCACTTGAGTTACATTCGCTCCACAACACAGTATTACTGATTTTTGCATGTTGAACTTGTATCCTGCCACTTTGCTGAACCATTTATTAGCTCAAGTAGTTTTGTTATATAAATATTTCAGAATTTTCCAAATATAGGATCATGTCACCTGCAAACAGTGAGAGTTTTACTTTCTCTTTTCCTGTCTGGATACCTTTTATTTCTTTTTCTTGCCTAATTGATCTAGCTAGAACTTCTAGCACAATGTTGAATAACAGTGGTGAGAGTAGACATCCTTGTCTTGTTCCTGATCTTCGAGGGAAAGCGTTCAACTTTTCCCCAGTGAATATGCTGGCTGTAGGATTTTTATACATGCTGTATTAGTCTGCCAAGGGGGTGCTGATGCAAAATACCAAGAATCTGTTGGCTTTTATAAAGGGTATTTATTTGGGGTAGGAGCTTACAAATGTCAGGCCATAAAGCACAAGTTACTTCCCTCACCAAAGTCTACTTCCAAGTGTTAGAGCAAGATGGCTTCCAACATCTGCGAGGGTTCAGGCTTCCTGGGTTCCTCTCTTCCCAGGTCTTGCTTCTCTCTGGGCTCAGGGTTCCTCTCTTCCTAGGGCTTGCTTCTCCTTCCTCTGTGTGCTTGCTTCCCAGGGCTCCAGCTTAAGACTTCAGCATCCAACTCCAACATCAAGACTCTAACATTAAAAACCCTCCAAATCTGTTCTTTGCCATGCCTTTTATTTGTGTCCATTTGCTGTGTGATCTTCTTTATCTATTTCTTTTTGTCTTCTCTTCTTGTCTTTCTCCTCTAGGATTCACTGGAATTTGATCCTGGGGATCTGTGATGTAGAGAGAGGTTCCCTGTCAATTGTGCCACCTCAGTTCCTGGTCTCTGCTGCACTTCACCTTGACTCTCCCCTTTGGCTCTCCTGTTGAGTCATCATCTTGCTGCATAACTCACTTGCGTGGGCACTGGCTCATTATGTGGGCACTGGCTCACCACGCAGTCATGCTTTCTTCTCTTTTTCACCAGGAGGCCCCAGGGATCAAACCTGGGTCCTCCCATATGGTTGGCACAGACCCTATCACTTGAGCCACAGCTGCTTCCCCAGTGTCTTCTTAATGTCTTTTCTTTCTTTAGCTATGTTGTCCTTCAATTCCATGATCTGATTTAGGAGATTTGTATGAACATCACTGATGAGTTGTTTCAAGTCCTGTGTCTCATCTAGAGCTTTGATTTTTCCCTTTGCCTGAGTTATATCTTCATTTTCCTTAGTATGGCTTGTAATTTTCTGCTGAGGTGTAGGCGTGTGACATTCAGTTTCTCCCTCTTGCCTGGGGATTGACTATTAAGTAGCCGTGTGCTACCGCTGTTCTTCGGTGCTTGGATCAACTTTTCTAGATATTTATGACTGCCCCTAATTAACTGCTCAAACCAGGGCTAAGGACCAGTAATGGGGTGTAGACCAGTTTCCCAGGGCCTTGGAGAGGTAGGCAGTATAGGTATCAGACTCAGTCATTTCTTACTATTTTTCCCTTTGTGTGTATTTTCCTGGTCTGCCAGCAGATGGCGCTCTTCAACAGACATCTCAGCTCAGGTCCCAGATGCAAGGGAGGAAGGCATTCACTGTAAACCTGTCTGGGTGGGCAGTGCAGAAGCAATATCCTCAGGGCAGGCCAAACCTTACAAACATTCTTAGAAGCTGTTCTCCTCCCTTGGCCAGTGGCACCCTCCCAAGCAACCAGCCCAAGGCAGTAGGTACCTTGTTTAAATAGGCAAATTATCTTTAGCTCTCCAAGGGCTCTCAGGGCAAAGAATGTCCTGGCTCCCCCCAGCGTGGAAGTGTGCACCCCTCCAATGGAGCACACCAGTTCACAGGCCAAAATCTGATTTTGCCATAGGCTGAGTCCCTCCCTCTCCCTTTTCTTGGGGAAGAGGGCCCTTTCAGGCCCTTCAGTCTGTACCCGCCTGCCAGGGGCCGGGGGGACCCAGCCTGGTTTGCTCTGAAGGTGGGGGAAGGGCCCAGCAGCTGCTACTGCAGCTTTACTCATGGAATTTTCCCAGCCATCTGGGACTCCTTTTCTTTGTTCCTCTCTTCTGGGTAGTGTCTAGCCTTCACTTGGTGTCTTAAGCCCTAGAACAGTTTTCCCGACAGTTTCTACCTGTCCTCTAGCTATTTTTCTGGGACAAAAGTGAGCCCTTTGCCTCTCTAGCCCTCCATTTCCCAAAAGTCAAAATATGGTACATTTTGAGAGCTAACTCTGCATGTCTCTGGAAATCCTTTATAAGGATGGTATTGGACTGAAGGACTTATTCCTCAGCCTCAGCCCTTACTGTGGTCTGCCTTGGCTTTTACTACATGAAATATATATGTTTGAGAAGGAGAAAGGTGGAGGATGTAATCCAACTGGCAAAATTGGAAAAGTCAAATCATAATCAATACAAGGACTTACGATAACCATATTCTAAGAGCTTACTATGTGTTAAAATAAACTGCATTAAAATCAAATAACTATGGCATCAAAACATCATCAAAATATTAAAATACAAAAGACAGATTATTGTACAAAATGTATAGCAAAATCCCATTTGAGTTAAAAATTATAAGATATATGTGCCTATATATGTATCAAAACCTGCAAGACTATATCATTTATAATTGGGAGTACTGTTTAAGAGGAAAATCTTCTCTTTCTCCAACACATACACAAACAAATATTAATTCTGATGTCTGATAAGATCCCTCACGTACTTTCTCTCAGGTTGTACAGGCTCCGCCCAGAAGTGAGTCATTTCAAGTCAAGGTGTTCCAGGCCACTCCAGAGGAACTAGTGTCAAGGCTGTTCAAGCATTACCAGTGAAGTCCCAAATTAATGGAGTCATTGTTTACTGACTAGACAGAGTAAGAACACATCTCCTGTTTGGCTGAAGGTGGTGAGTGACATTTACATGCTTTAGGGAATTCAGACTAAATTAGCTCATGTGAAGGGCCCTTTAACAGTAGCAAACCAGAAGAGTTCTTCAAAGGACTTAGTATCAGTACTTCCATTAAGAAAGGTTTAAAATATCCCAAAGTGGACAATTTAAAGGTGCTTCTGTAACTTTAATGACTGTCTATGGCGTTCTGGTTCAGATTTTTATGCTCACGTCCAATACTTATACCCAGCAAGACGTATTCCACTTGGTGAGATGCCCTCTCCCTCCCCACTCCAAACAAAAGATAAATACTCACTGCACACTTTTTGAGGCATCAGCTACAGACACAGTGCTGTCATGGCTGACCCAGGCCAGGCGGCTCCCACTGGCAGAAAAGCTGACCCCGTGGACCCAACCACCGGTGCCACTGCCACCAAATTCTGACATCAGCTGGCCAAAAGGCATTTTGCTGCCCCATGGTGTACTGGCTGGCTTTTCATCCACTTCTTTAATGTAGGCAGAAAACACTCTACAGTTAAGTGCAGAGAGAGAGAAGAAAAATGCAAATGAAAGTATCTGTATGCAGAAATAGTCCACAGGCAGTGACCACAAGGTATCCCAGAGCACAAAGAGACTGACTCATAAAAAAAGTAATGTGCTGGACAAATTCAGACACACAAACCTCAGGGCACCAAATGGTTCTAAGGCTGCCTGAAGGCCAATATGAACTTGGAAATTCCACATTCAATCAATCAATATTCATGGAGCTCCAACAATGTGCCGGCACTGCTGTAGGTGTGTAGCTCTGGAGGTAATGAAGAAAAAAGCCCTTCCTTCCCTCATGGAGTCAACAATCTGGAGGTTGGGGGTCCTTGCTGTCACACCCCTCCTTTGTCCAAATCAGACCTAGCTAAATGGTTATAGCATTCTTTCCTGTCTACCTCATTGTACTCCAGGAAGCAAGTGCAATCAAATGGTAGGAAAGTGGAAGACATTTGCCACCCTGCAATAAACCAATGGTATTAACCCATTTTAAAAAAGAATGAGAGATCCAAAGAGAAAGGACAGGGATGCACCAGTGAGAAAGAGTGGGCAGGCTCTCCTTGGTGATGTCATGCAGTAGGGCTGGGTTTACCCAACCCTCAGACCCACAGTCCAGTCTCCGTGGCAAGTTCACTCTCTCTGGTGGAGGCCTAAGAGACTCACTGACTCAGAACTTGCCTGTGTGTAGAAGGCAGCTCACAGAGCTTTCCTATAAAACACTGAGGGAGAACTGTCAAGGAGTGCTGCCTGGGGCAAGGAAGTCTTGGCCATGGGACCATATCATGTAAATGAGGGATTTCTCAGGGCCAATTGCACATGCCCAAGACAAGATGCATGCACAGAAAGGACCAGGGAGGCCCTTACACTTTGGCCTGGAGCTATTTTCTCAACTCACTGTATGGATAAGCTCTGAAGGAAGAGTGTAAGGTCTGCACAGGTCAATCTACAAAGACTGGTGTTTCGTCCCTCCTTCCCTTTTTTATTCTTTCGTTAGCTCCTGGCATTCAAGGAAAGCACGTCATAAGACCAGCTAGATACAAGCTTAAGGAGCAGACCCCTCCGGGAAGAGTCAAAATTCCAACGATAACACATTAAAATATTAGAATGGCCAGATTTTAACAAAAGATTACAAAATATTCAAAGGGATAAACAGCCCAGAAAAAAGGAGAAGATTAAAGCATTAGAAACCATCAAAGAGGAAGATCAGACCTGGGACATTCCAGACAAAGATTTTCAAAAAATGGTCTTAAATATGCTTTACAGGCTATAGGAAAACATGGAAAAAGAACTAAAGAGGGAAGCAGCTGTGGCTCAATTTATAGAGTGTCCGCCTACCATATGGAGGGTCCAGGGTTCCATACCCAGGGCCTTCTGACCTGTGTGGTCAACTGGCCCACGTGCAGCGCTGCCGCGCACAAGGAGTGCTGTGCCACGCAGGGGTGTCCCCCGTGTAGGGGAGCCCCCCACACACAGTGTGTGCCCCACAAGGACAGCTGCCCCAAGTGAAAAAAGCGCAGCCTACCCAGGAGTGGCACCACACACACCGAGAGCTGATGCAGCAAGATGATGCAACAAAAAAGTGACACAGGGAAGCGGATTTGGCCCAACAGATAGGGCGTCCGCCTACCACATGGGAGGTCCAAGGTTCAAACCCAGGGCCTCCTGACCTGTGTAATGAGCTGGCCCACGTGCAGGTGCTTATATACACAAGGAGTGCTGTGCACGCAGGCATGTCCCCCGTGTAGGGGAGCCCCACGCCCAAGGAATTGTGCCCCGTAAGGAGAGTCACCCCATGTGAAAAAAGTGTAGCCTGCCCAGGAATGGCAGACTGAAAACAGAAAGAGTACAGTTTGCTGGGGGTGGGGGGCAGAAGCAATAAAGAGCTGGAGCATGATGGCTGTGGGGTTTCTGTTTGGGGTGGAAGTAGCGTTCTGGCGGTGGATGGTGGTGAGGGTACTGCAATGATGTGAGTGTGGTTGATCCCACTGAATGGTACACTTGGGAGGGGTTGGGATTGGAGGATTTGTGTGGTATATGGTTCTACAATTTAATAAAAATAAAAAAGAAACTAAAAAGATGACAAATGCAATACCTGATACTAAATGGGATCTAAGAATGGGAGGGAAGAGGATCAAAAGGATATAATTGGAATTAAGAAAGGATTAAAGTATTAAATGGAAGGTTTATATCAATGTTAGAGTTTTGGGGCTTGATAGCTGCACTTAAGGTGATTATATGGGTGAATGTCCTAGTTCGTAGGAAATGTACATGGAAGTCTTGTGCGTTCTGAGAGCCTGATGTCTGCAATTTGCTTTCAAATGCTCAGAAGATGGATAGATTATAGATAGATAAATGGACGAATGAATATTTAATGGATGGATGGATGAATGATGTGGCAAAGGTGTCAAGCTGTGGAGGTTGGTAGATCTGGGTGATTAGGTTCTGCTGGAGTTCCAGTTCCTTATGTGGGGTTTATAATATTTTGTCTTGTAGATCTGGGATTATTTTTTAAAAAGTAATTACATGGTATGATTTTATTTTATTTTATTTCTCTCCCCTCCCCCCATTGTCTGTTCTCTGTGTCTATTTGCTGTGTGTTCTTCTTTGTTCACTTCTGTTGTTGTCAGTGGCACAGGAATCTGTTTCTTTTTGTTGCGTCATCTTGTTGTGTCAGCTCTCCGTATGTGCGGCACTATTCCTGGGCAGGCTGCACTTTCTTTCACGCTGAGCGGCTCTCCTTAAGGGGCGCACTCCTCGTGCGTGGGGCTCCCCTACACAGGGGGCACCCCTGCGTGGCACAAAACTCCTTGTGAGCATCAGCACTGCACATGGGTCAGCTCCACATGGGTCAAGGAGGCCCGGGGTTTGAACCGCGGACCTCCCATGTGGTAGACAGATGCCCTAGCCACTGGGCCAAGTTTGCTTCCAACATGGTATGATTCTTAAAACTCTTAGCAAAGTGCTTCTAGCCTCATTCAATGGCTAATAAAAAGCTTTAAATGCAAAGGAGCAGCATGATAATAGCTCAGCAGTGCATGGTTCAACTATGTTTTGTTAAGCTTAGTTTCACTCTGGAATTTGGAGATTCTGCTACCTGGGATATTAAATGAGAAGTAATACTGTAGGGAAGCAGACATGGGTCAACTGATAGAGCGTCTGCATACCATATGAAGGATCCAGGATTTGATCCCCAGGACTTCCGTGGTATGCTGGCCCACGCTCAGTGCTGATGCGCTCAAGGAGTGCTGTGCCAAGCAGGGGCGCGCCCCACAAGGAGAGCCACCCTGTGTGAAAAAAGCACAGCCTGCCCAGAAGTGGCACTGCACACACGGAGAGCTGACACAGCAAGATGACACAACAAAAAAGAGATGCAGTTTTCCAGTGCCGCCTCATAATGCAAGTGGACACAGAAGAACACACAGCAAATGGACACAGAGAGCAGACAATGGATGGGAGGGGGGAAGGGAAGAGAAATAAATAAAATCTTTAAAACAGGAAAAAAAAAGAACACTGTAGATGAGAATGTATACACTAATCCTCCAGTCTAAACTATCAATAGTCTAAGGAAAACGCTTCTGTTCCAGCACTTAGAAATCCTTCTACTGCATTTCCCAGTCCACTTCTTCCCACTGTAGTTATTTATACACTTGCATTACTTCCTTTTCTAGATCACAAGCTCATTTTATTTTTTAGTCCTTCATAGTGCCTTGCAAAGAAAAAGAACCTTTTCAATATTTGTTGAAAGAAGAACAATGAGTAGCTCAAGTGTGTCTACCAATTCTCATTTGTACCCACCTGCATTTGAAGTCACAGGATCCTGCTGCCAGCAAAACATTGTTGGGATGCCAATCCAAGCTGAGGACCGTGGAACGAATAGGCTTTTTAATGTGCTTGCTTACCCACCTACAAGAGAAAAAAAGCAATTTTAGTTTACCCACACATCAAGTGGCAGTCCCCCAATGACCTACAGATGGGTGTCAGATGAAAACACTTAAGCATGGCTCTTCTGCTGGTCACCAGGTCTCCTGCCAAGGAGAAGATGCATTTCTGAAGGACAGAGAAGAAGAGCCATAAACAGGCCCTTCTGTGCCTTGTCTTTTAGGCTTTGACCATCTCACCAGATCAACTGGTTCTGAACTTTTCCAGCTCCCAGGGGATACTCATTAATAAGCAGACTTAGGAATGAACTCTGGCCCTGCCCCATGGAGTTGAAGATTTACATGCGACTTTAACCTTTGAGATAAAATCAGAGTTTGGAAATTACCTGAATTTTCATTCTAACTATTCAGTGATTTGTTATTTCTTTTTGGGTTATTTGGTTTGTAAGACTCCTTAATCTCCTTTACAAGTCTCATGAAGTTGTAAATTCTTCTCTTTCCCCTCAGAGAAATCACAACCAATAGATTAGCAGAAACTCTTGTGGAAAATCAGCCTCTAATTCTCTACTTCCACTCAAAAAGATTATTTATGTCTAAGATCAGTCATTATTTTGACTTATCTGCTGTTGAAAATCCAATCATTTTGGGTGTTCAAGAGTTGAGACTTATTATCGAGCCAAATACCTTTCCCTGAATGCTAAATTACTTTTCTGTATAATCTTTTTCTTAGAAACCTTTCTGAAAAGTTCATTCTGAAAAACAATATTCTGAATTGTTTTATAAAAGTTATTTTAAATTAAGGAAAGAGTGACAAGCAAAGTAATATACAGTTCAAGATGATTAAATTATAGATTCCTAAAAGCTTGCTTTAAAGTACTCACATCAGACCAATGAACTACTGCTCTATAGTTTAGAAACTTCCTGGAACATACAGCATGTCCAAATTACAATCCAGTGAAACCCAATCTACCAATATTTGAGACTTTTTTTTTTCCCCAATGAATAAAAATGCAAACAACCACAGGGGTTGAAGTTTATCTAGGAAAAGTTTCTCATATAACTGAGTAAGACTACAGGGATTACCAGCCAACATAAAGTTTAGCCCTATAGGAATAAATAAGTAAATAAGATTTATTTATTTATCCCCCCCGTTGTCTGCTCTCTGTGTCCATTTGCCAGATGTTCATCTGTGTCTGCTTGTATTCTCATTAGGCAGCTCTGGGAACCATCCTGACACCTTCCGGAGTGGGAGAGAAGCAATCATTCTCTTGTGCCACCTCAGCTCCCTGTTCTGCTACATCTCTTACTGGCTCTCCTTGCGTCATCTTGCTGCGCCACGGGTGGCATTCCCGCATGGGGTGGCACTCCATGTGGGCCAGCTTCTGCACTGGCCAGCTTGCCTTCACCAGGAGGCCCTTGGTATCAACCCCTGGACCTCCTATATGGTAGATGGTAGCCCAACTGACTTAGCCACATCTGTTTCCCTAAGAATATCCTATTCATGAAGTTTTTTTTCTATTTGTTATAGTGAGCTTTCCAAACGATTTCTAGCAGACAGCATGTTATTAGCCTTCTTTTGTACATACTTGAAAGAAAAATATGTCTTGAATTCATAATTCAATCTTGTTGCAAATTCACAGACTTTCTTTCCAAATAATAAAAATTTCTAGGGATGCAGATGTGGCTCAACTGATAGAGCATCTGCCTGCCATATGGAGGGTCCACAGTTCAATACCCAGGGTCTCCTGCCTGTGTGGTAAGCTCACCCACGCGCAGTGCTGCTATGCTCAAGTGCTGTACCACACAGGAGTGCACCATGTGCAAAGAGTGCACCCTGGAAGGACAGCTGCCTTGCATGAAAACAGCGCAGTCTGCTCAAGAGTGGCACCGTACACACAGAGAGCTGATGCATCAAGATGACACAACAAAAAAGAGATGCAGTTTCCCAGTGCTGCCTGACAATGCAAGCAGATGCAGAAGAACACACAGTGAATGGACAGAGAAAGCAGGCAATGGGGGGAAGGGGAGAGAAACAAATAAAAAAATTAAAAAATTAAAAAAACTTTAAAAAAATTTCTAAGATTTTACTAAATTACAAAAGGTAACATAATCTCCTCCGATAAGTTTAATGCAAAGAGTAAAATGTACTCTGCTATTTTTGTGTGTATGGAAATATGAATACTCTCAATTCTGTACTAAATGACAACTTCCTGCTAAAGGATATTTGCTATCTGCTCTGCATGAATGGCAGGAAGAACAAAGTTGTTTTCTCATGGCAGTAAATAGGAAGGAATGGTTAAAATAAGTTATTGGGATATAAATCTCTATTTTTGACTGATTCAGCGGTAAGTGATTTATAAAAAAGTATAGCAGCCTGATTATTCTTCCAAGATTCTGAAGAATTTTTATTTCATTGGTTGTTTAAATATGCAAAATAGCTTACCAAGACACAAATTTAGTTAGCACATACATTTTAAAGAAAGAACACTGCTATCTGTAAAAATCCTAGATATTTTAAATGGGTAGATTTAGTGAGAAAAAGTTATTTCTCAGGTTCTTCCAAGTTTAACCATTGTAAAACAATAATTTAGTCAGTATAGAGTGAGAGCAGTAGTGCCATCTTATAAAACAAATAAAAGGTCAAATCATGGAAACAATAGCTCTATATTAAAATGAGAAAGATGTAAGACTTGACTCAATGGGCACATTAGAAGGAAAAATGTTCAACCAGAGAAGAATTTCAGAGGGAAAAAAAAAATCTCCAAATTAGGAAAAACTGAAGTAGGCAAAGCCTTCATTCACCCAGCACCTCATCAAGAACGCAGCAGTCCAAACGTAATTCCACAGAAATAAAAAATGTTCAGGGAAACGGACTTTGGCCCAGTGGTTAGGGCATCCGTCTACCATATGGGAGGTCTGCGGTTCAAACCCCGGGCCTTCTTGACCCGTGTGGAGCTGGCCATGCGCAGTGCTGATGTGCGCAAGGAGTGTCGTGCCACGCAAGGGTGTCCCCCGCGTGGGGGAGCCCCACGCACAAGGAGTGCGCCGTGAGGAAAGCCGCCCAGCGTGAAAAGAAAGAGCAGCCTGCCCAGGAATGGCGCCACCCACACTTCCCGTGCTGCTGACGACAACAGAAGCGGATAAAGAAACAAGACGCAGCAAATAGACACCAAGAACAGACAACCAGGGGAGGGGGGGAAATTAAATAAATAAATAAATCTTAAAAAAAAAAAAAAGTTCAGATGTGGCTTACCAGTCATTTTCAGACTCGAAGTAACAAACAGAAATGAGCCGTGCTCCACTTCCCACAGCAAATTTGTTCTCTAGAGGGGACCACTTCACAAAAGTGGCTGCACGATTAATTCTCAGGATCACCAGGGTCGGCTTCCAGATACCATCTTTCTGACTCCAGACATAAGCATTGCGATCTGCCCCGCAAGTGACAATGCGGTCACTCTTGGGAGCCCAGTCAATACCTGCAAGTAAGATGTGGTATTATCTGCTTTGTCCCAGTCAAAACTGTCTGTGGCACAGGCAGGTGGGCACTGGCACTGAGGGACCAGATGGAGGGCAGTTACCTTTCTACCCAGCACATCCTCCTCCCCACCTATGTCTATGGTACTGATCGACACCTCACACAAAAGCATGGGTGCTTCTTTGTAGAGCTCCTGGGACTCAGGATTTTCTACAAAGGTAGGTAGAACAGAATGGTTTTATAACTGCAAAGGTTATAAAATTAAGCAGGGATGTTCCTTCCATTCATTCACAGGTCTTTAAAGATATGATTTGAAAATTTATTAGTTTTTTTCTTTTCTCTTTATAAAAGACTAAGTACAAAAGCAATAACCATTCATGGCTATAAGACATCACAAAGGGACATGCAGTAAAGTCAATGAAGCCCTGCCCTTTCCTTTATGTCCACATAGATCACCCCCCCCTTCCCAAATGATATTAAAATCATGGCAAATAGTTCCCCCTGCTTTTTCTAAATTAGTAGGGGTTATACATTTCAGAATACTGGTCTTCTAATTTCCTAAATCATACTCTATATTGTTGAACATTTTGTTAGTTTCCAGGCATTTAATGATAACATAATATTGGAATGAATAGTCATATACCTTTCTGCTCTGTTAAAAAAAAATTATTTCCCTATGACAAATTCTCAGAAATGGGATGCAAAATGTTATTCTTATCAATGTCTTATTTTACTAACTTGATTACAAAACACTTGACAAGGGGAAGCAAGTCTTTGAAACCACCCTGGTAGAAGGACCCAGGGGTGGTCCTATGATCCAGCCTCCAGATGTTTACACCTTTGTGTGATTGTGCCTAATTTTTTTTTTTTATTATTTCTCTCCGCCCTCCCCCAGTTGTCTGCTCTCTGTGTCCATTCGCTGTGTGTTCTTCTGTGACCGCTTCTATCCTTATCAGCGGCACCCGGAATCCATGTCTCTTTTCGTTGCATCATCTTGTTGTGTCAGCTCTCTGTGTGTGCAATGTCGCCATTCCTGGGCAGGCTGCGCTTTCTTTCACGCTGGGCGGCTCTCCTTATGGGGCGCACTCCTTGCGCGTGGGGCTCCCCTACATGGGGGACACCCCTTGTGTGTGGGGCTCCCCTATGTGGGGGACACCCCTGCGTGGCACAGCACTCCTTGCGCGCATCAGTACTGCTGATTGCGTCTTATTGCATGTGGGCAGGGCCTATGACTCACTACTATCCACTGGAATGCTGGAAAAGTGATAGGATATAAGTGGCTCCAACTAAATGATTACCTAAGAGTATAGTGCCTGTCTTGTTATATATACTTCCTCTCTCAATTGGTTGTTGGTTTTGATAAACAATCTGCCATAAATCTTATGGCCACAAGGAAATAAATTCTGCCAACAACCTGAGGGTGTATGGAAGCAGATCCTTCCTTAATGGAGCCTAAGATGAGATCCCATCCCTGGCTGATACCTTGAAAACAGCTTATGAGATCCTAATCAGGGTACCCAGTGAAGCTGTGCCCAGTCTCTGGGCCAAGGAAATAAACCAAGACAAATAAATGTCTTGGTCTAAGATGCTAAGTTTGTGGTATTTGTTACACAGCAACAGAAAGCCAATACACCTTCCTACATCTAGAACATTGCCTTGGAATAAGAAAGAGCTCAGTGATTTTTTAAAAATGATTTTGACATTATCAAATTTCAGCCCATATCACATATAACCACTGCTCTAATTAAGCACATTTAATAAGAATTCCTGAGCACTGCATAAGGTGTTAAAAAAAAAAAAGAATTAAATCAATAGGCCCTTACTCTCTAAGAAAAATATAAGGAACTGCCTTCTGCTTGGTGTTCTGGTTCTTAGTCTATTTCTGTATCTACACCTTTCGTTAGAAAATGGAAGCTGTAAAACCATAGTCATAGTTTCAACTATTGTAGATCACATTAACTTTTAACTCTTTCTAAACATTTACTTGTTAAAAAGAGAGATGGGAAGAGCAAATATTCAGTAAAAAGCAAATTGTCATCTCTTACTAATTTAGCTTTGCATTTTTAATCTGTTCTCTTGTCATTAGAGAGCTATGAAGAAAAAGGAGAGGAATCAAACATTTATCGCATCTTTTCTGTATTAACTGTCTCTCAGGGTAACCTGATAGCAGATAAAGGTATGCATCTCTTTTATAAAAAGTATTCCAGCTAAGAGGGAAGAAATAATTCAGATTTAGAATATCACCATTTTGCAACTCCTACTGAATTAATGGACCAAGGCAATGATTATCAACAGTTGATAACATCACACACAAAAAAGACAACTAAACATTACATGCTTCCTTGATGAAAGAACCTATTGCCTCCTAAATCCAATGGACAATTTACAGGAAATACAGAGGATTTATACTCAGTAAAATACCGGCTCTGGGAAACACTACAGGACAAACAATCCAATTTCTTAATTTTAGTAACAAATAAATTAGAGGAAAAAAAAGAAATTCTGTAAGTCAAAAATGACTTAAGAGACACATCAACTAATCACAATGTATAGACCTTCTTTGGATCCCAATGAAAACAAACTGTTGAATTATTAAAGAGAACAGCCCTTATCTTTTAGGAAAAAAAACTGAAATAGTAAATGATATGATGCCTGGAATGTGCTTCAAAATGGTACAGGAAAGGGAGAAGTGAATTGAGAAGAACAAGACTGGCTCTGAGTTGAATATTGTTGCATTGTAGGTATTGGGCATATAGGGGTTTGGTATGTTATTCTGTCCACTTTTGTTACCTGAATAAAAATTTCTGTAACAGGATTTTTTTTAAAGGAGAGGAACAATCAAGTGCTTAGCACAAAAGAATAAACACACAGGGGGGATAAAAAGGGAACCCTGTCATCCTTTTGGTATTTGCCATACTCCTTTCCTCTGTAGTAACAATGTCTTTTCCTCTAGAAGACTTCACAATATGATTTTCTTTTCTGTAGTTACTATCTTTCTGAGAAAGTATGTCTGATCCCTGGTCTCCTGCCACAATTATATTTAGATTTTTCCAACAGCAGTTTTTCCATGTCTAAAACAAATGTTATCTGAGCATCTAGACAGAAAACAGGTCCAAATTCAAAGGACCCCTGAAAAAAAAGTAAGTAGATACTCCAATTTAAAATATCAATGTTCTTATTCTTAGGCCATAAGGTCCATTGGTAAGTGGACTTAAAGAAAACAGGCCAAATCTAACAGAAATAAGGTTGTGGAAAAGCAATAGCAACAAAAATAGAAATTGTGTCTTTGGTGCTGGTCCAGTCACAGACCTGTTCCCTGTGCTCACTGGCATCACATACAAATCCCTGGTAAAAGCAAGGAGGGCTGGTGACAAGTTATTTTTGGAGAATGCAAGGACAACTTCTGTAAAGGGTGCAGAAGGTCAAAGTATATAGGTGTCTCTCTGATTTGGGGGAAGATGACAGCTTTAAGTTAATGAGTATTTTAAGAGATTAGAGGCAAAATTTCAGGATCCTGAGCAACAACAAAAAGACCATAACAGAAGTCTCTTTTAGGGAAGCGGACTTGGCCCAATGGATAGGGCGTCCGTCTACCACATGGGAGGTCCGCGGTTCAAACCCCGGGCCTCCTTGACCCGTGTGCAGCTGGCCCATGTGCAGTGCTGATGCGCGCAAGGAGTGCCGTGCCACGCAGGGGTGTCCCCCGCGTAGGGGAGCTCCACGCGCAAGGAGTGCACTCCATAAGGAGAGCTGCCCAGCATAAAAGAAAATTCAGCCTGCCCAAGAATGGTGCCGCACACACAGAGAACTGACGCAGCAAGATGAAGCAACAAAAAGAGACACAGATTCCTGTGCCGCTGACAGCAAACAGACACAGAGAACAGACAACTGGGGGGGGAGGGGAGAGAAATAAATCTTTAAAAAATAAAAAAAAAGAAGTCTCTTTGCTGCCTACTTCAATGCAAATGTCATTGTGAGGAAAGGGCAAACTTTTTCACTATACTGAGAAATTTAGGTTTGAAAAGTTATGGAGAATAGTTGAATAGTTTTGATGTGCTCAAATTGTTCAAAGCAAGTGGTTGGTTAACTGCCAGAAAACAGGATAAAAAGGAAACTCTAAAAATGAAAAAAAAAAAAAAGACACACACACACACACACACACAAAAAGGAAACTCTAGTTGTAAAGATCAAAGAACTAAAGTTCTAAATAGTTCTATATATGAAAATAGGTTTTTAAAAAAAGGAAGACAATACTTAACAGCAATAAATTTTCTTGAAATTTGCTTTCAGGATTCAGTTCACTAACTTCTGAAAATTGTTGTAAAAAGTTTTACATTTTTAACTCTTATTCCTCCTACTCCTTTATTTGACAGTTGCTTAATAAAACTTAGCACTGCTCTGCTTGCCATCTCTATCTGTTCATTAACAGTTTTTGTAAAGACAAAAGTTATGGTACACTCAGGTATCTGCCTTAAAGCCATAAGCTTTAGGATCTAGTCTTCCACAAACCAACAAGAAAAAGGCAAAAATTCAATGGAAAAAAAGGTCAAAAGAATTATGTACAGGAAAGTCATAAAAGAATCCAAATGGCTAATAACATGCTTAACTTTTCTATTATTCAGGACAATGTAACGTAGAGAGACACCTTCTTTCACTCATCAGTCAGACAAAAACTGATCACAATCTGATCATATGAAGTAAATATGGGATATGGGAAAACAGGCACTCCCACACAGGCCTGGGGGTAATGAAAGAGAGATTGTAACAGTAGTTAATTACAGCTGTCCTGTCTAGTTTTGCTTTCATGTCTTATCATCTAATCGATTCTTTGGTCCTGGTGAGCAGGTACAGTGTTTTCCATAACAAAGTAGAGTGCATAGTATCAGCTGGGCTAAAAGAAGTGCTTAAAACTGAGATCATTATTCCGATATTTTCTCAAAGTTTCCAAAGAAAACCCAGAAATGCTGGACTACTTTAAATTTATGGTAGATATTCTTTATTTAAACAAGAGTGCTGGGAAACGGACTTTGGCCCAGTGGTTAGGGCGTCCGTCTACCATATGGGAGGTCCGCGGTTCAAACCCCGGGCCTCCTTGACCCGTGTGGAGCTGGCCATGCGCAGCGCTGATGCACGCAAGGAGTGCCGTGCCACGCAAGGGTGTCCCCCGCGTGGGGGAGCCCCACGCGCAAGGAGTGCGCCCGTGAGGAAAGCCGCCCAGCGTGAAAAGAAAGAGCAGCCTGCCCAGGAATGGCGCCGCCCACACTTCCCGTGCCGCTGACGACAACAGAAGTGGACAAAGAAACAAGACGCAGCAAATAGACACCAAGAACGGACAACCAGGGGAGGGGGGGGAATTAAATAAATAAATAAATCTTTAAAAAAAAAAAAAAGAGTGCTAAATTCACAGCTGTCTTTCTTTACCTGTGATGTGTCCATTGTGCTCCTTGAGTTCGTGCGTTTTTACCCACTGGCTCCCGTTCTTCTTATAGATGTGAACTTCATGGTTATTGGGGCTAAGGGCAATCTCTGGAGGAAAAAGTCAACACAATGAATACATGAACTTGAAACTGTCACCAAAAAGGGGGATATGTTACAGTTTTAAAAAGAGATTGAAGGGAAAACGGACTTTGGCCCAGTGGTTAGGGCGTCCGTCTACCACATGGGAGGTCCGCGGTTCAAGCCCCGGGCCTCCTTGACCCGTGTGGAGCTGGCCCATGCGCAGTGCTGATGCGCGCAAGGAGTGCCGTGCCACGCAGGGGTGTCCCCCGCGTAGGGGAACCCCACGCGCAAGGAGTGCACCCATAAGGAGAGCCGCCCAGCGCGAAGGAGGGAGCAGCCTGCCAAGGAATGGCGCCGCCCACACTTCCCGTGCCTCTGACGACAACAGAAGCGGACAAAGAAACAAGACGCAGCAAAAAGACACAGAAAACAGACAACCGGGGGAGGGGAGGGGAATTAAATAAATAAAAATAAATCTTTAAAAAAAAAAAAAAAAGACATTGAAGGAACAAACAGGAAAGCTATGACAAAGTGGTTCCCACTATTCACCCCCGGAGAATTTTTTATTATTTTTACCATTATTTGGACCCAATTTTTTTTTTTAAGGTATTGGGTCCAGGGATTGACCCCAGGACAAATATGGGAACCTGGCACTCAACCCCTGAGCCACATTAACTCCTGAGTTGGTTTTTTCATTTGTTTTGCTTGTTACTTTGCCTTTTCTCTTGTTTTTAGGAGGCACTAGGGATCGAACCTGGGACCTCCCATGTGGGAAGGAGGTGCTCAACTGCTCTTGCCACATCTACTCCCTGGACCCAACATTCTAAAAATGCTGTATGTGCAAACTAAACTTAAAAAATGCACTTTTCCAGAGGCACATAAAACTCACAGTGAAGGCAAGAAATAAACAATGTTACTATATACTTAGCTAATATAATTTTAATCCAGAGTAAAGATAGCTAGCATTTTAGTTTGCCTGTGCAACATTATTAAATATATTTAATTTGCTATACTTTCTGAAATGTTGAAAATAACTGATAACCTCCCCATGGAAATAGGTTATGAACTAGTAGTTTATCAGAAAAACTGGATTCTGCTGATAAAATATATCAAAGTTCTCCTTTGCAGTAAAGCCAATATAGATCACAAAACAAATTCTGGGGAAGCAGATGTGGCTCAAGCGATTGGGCTCCTGCCTACCATACAGGAGGACCAGGGTTCGATTCCCGCGGCCTCCCAGTGAAGGCAAGCTGACCCACGTGGCAAGCTGGCCCACACAGAGTGCTGCCCTGCATGGAGTGCTGGCCTAAGTGGACAGCTGGTGCAGCCAGATGATGCAACGAAGAGACACAGAGGAGAGACAATAAGAGACACAGCAGACCAGGAAGCTGAAGTGTCGCAAGAGATTGAGCACCTCTCTCCCACTCCGGAAGGTCCCAGTCCCAATGCTGCCTAAAGAAAGACAAGCAGACACAGAAGAACACACAGTGGATGGACACAAAAAGCAGACAGTAGGAAGCGGTTGTGGCTCAATCAGCTGGGCTCCCGTCTACCATATGGGAGGCTCTGGGTTCGTGCCAGAGTGTCCTTGTGAAGGCAAGCTGGCCCGTGAGCTGTGGAGAGCTGATGCAGCAAGATGATGCAACAAAGGGAGACGAGCAGATACAGAAAACACACGCAGAGAATAAACACAGAGAAGAGACAGCAAAGAATGGAACAAGCCACAAGGGGGGGAATGAATAAACAAACAAACAAACAAATAAATAAATCTTAAAAAAAAATACAGCAAACGCAAAACGATGGGGGGGGTTTGAAATAAATTAATTAAAAAAAAAAAAGACAACAAAATTCTGTTTTCAAGAGAGAAATCTCCTGAACCAATAAAAAACACTCAAAATTCATACATATGAGAGGACTTAAAAAAAAAACTCATTAATATCTTTTTTTTTACCCATTCTAGTTCATTAGTTCTTCCTTTTCTTTCTTTTTTTTTAAACACTGATTTCATAAAATGAAAATTAAGATCTATGATCCAAACCTTATGTCAATCATTTCCCTACTTAGGAAAGCCACATCAGGTTAAACTGTAGAATTAGATAAATAACTAGTTCCAAAATCCTAAGACTTTAAGTGCTTTTTAGAAACTATTTCTTTAAATTTCTAAGATGCGTATTGAGATTTCAAAAGCCAAATCCAAATTTAAACCTGGAAAATGTTATAAATTTCAAATTATAATGTAGCATAAAAATTCTGACTTAATACTTTTTTTATCAGGTAGTTCAAATGATGACAATAACTTGTACATCTTTTAAAAACAATCAGGGAAGGAAAAAGAAAAACAATCAGGGAGCAGATATGGCTCAAGGTGATAGAACTTCCACCAACCACATGGGAGGAACTGGGATTGATCCCTGGGGCTTCCTGGTGAAAAAGATGAGAAAGCATGCCCGCGTGGTAAACCAGTGCCCACATGGTTAGCCAGTGCCCACATGAGTGCCCACGCAAGTGCCCATGTGAGCCAGTGCCCTGTGCAAATGAGTCACACAGCAAGATGATGGCACATCAAGAAAGACAAGGGGAGAGTCAAGGTGAAGCACAGCAGAAACCAGGAACTGAGGTGGTGCAATTCGTAAGGAACCTCTTTCCCTATCAGAGGCCAGAATCAAATCCCAGTGAATCCTAGAGGACAGAAAAATGAGAAGAGAAGACAATAGAGACAGCAAAAACAGTTGGGGGGGGGGGGTTGAGAGAAGGGGGGAAATAAACAAATAAATCTAAAAAAAAAAAAAAAAAGTCAGGGAAGAGTGGGTGTAGTTCAGTGGCTGAGTGTCTGCTTCACATGTATGAGGTCCTGGGTTCAATCCCTCGTACCTCCCCCGCAAAAAACAAAAATATAATCAAAACAGAAATACTCCAATAACCAATTTTTAAATGGGAAAGTGGAAATAGAATATATAAGAAACTAAGTAATGTGAGATGATCACAAAACAGAAGCTCTAAATTCACAGTCCTGCCATGTTACATATTTTCAAATCCCCAATACAGATGGTTATATGTAGATCTTCACTTCACTCAACAATAAACTGAAGTGAGTTCTTCTGTGGTGATGAAAATGTTCTGAAATTAGATAGCAGTAATGGTTGTACAATATATACTAAAAACCAGTGATTTGTATACTTTAGAAGGGTCAGTTTTATGGTATGTGATTTATCTCTCAATAAAGCTATTATACATAAAAAAGATAGTGAATATAATTCAATATTTTAAAAAAATAACTCATGGGCATAATAATACACGTCTGTCCCTCTTTTTTAGATTTTTGGCCTTTGGAAATGATTGTTTGCTAACTCATGACTGATCAGTACGCCTTGTACCGTAAATGCTTGACCTCTTCTCCCAGAAACCTGTAAGAGTATCTCTTCTTACTTTAGAAGTTTTGCTGCCCCTCAAATGCCTTCCCCATCTGCATGTAAACATGCATTAAAAAAGACCCCTTTCATTTTGCACTGAGAGCAATCGAGCTCGGAACTGTTCTCTCTCCTCCTGCTGCTCAGGACAAGGATTCAACATTAAACCCCCGAAAAAAATGATCATTTACTCGCCAAGCTGGACTTGTCCGAGTCATTATTTTGATACATCCCTCAGTTCGGTAGGAAGCTGTCGTTTTATACAGCTCCTCACTATACTTAGAACATCTTGTCATATCATTTGTCATTTTACTTGTTGTATTGTACCTACTTTTAAAAATCTTCTCCATTCCTTTTTGGTTTGCTTAAGCTAGGAAAATAGCAATTCAAGAGTTTTATTAATAACATAATAAATATTAGTTAATACTGCTCTGAGCACTTCAGGAGTAATCCATAGGTCTCTGTGTCAGCTTATTTCTAGGCCCAGTATTCTGACTGAACTCTGGAGGAATAGGGTATTACTATACACAACCCTTCAAGACATTGTGTCTCAGAGCAATGAAAGATATCTCTGAAATAAATGGTCCTCCAAGTGGTACTGTAGAAAAAGAATTGGACAAGGAGCCAGAAAACTTGGGTACTGGCCCTGGCTCTGACAATAACTGTGTGGGTAACCAAAGGAAAGTCCTTCCATCACTCTAGGCCTCAGTTCTCTATAGGTAAATTTAAGAACTGACTTAGTTCCTTTCTTAATCGTTATCAATACATTTAGTTCCTTTTGACACATGACAACGAAATACATGATTCCCAAAAGTACCTCATTCTGAAAAGCATCAAAAGGTGCTAAAAAAATAAAGAGGAACAAAATTATGAGCACACTTACGTGTACGATCCCTGTTCCAAGCATGACAGGTGATTGGCTCTAGTAAAAACTGATGCAGAGACATTACTCGCAGTGTTTTCAAAAGGTAGAAAGCTGCAATGAGCAAAAGAAAAAAAATCATTAAAAATGACAGGTAACCAATATGTAATAGGTATGAGGAACTTGAAATGTTTGGAGATAAATGAAACATTATTCTCCCATTAGGAAAGAATCAATCTCAATATCTAAACTTAATCATTTAAATACAACTAGCACTGTAACCACCAATGTATTATTTATTCTGGCAAGGGCTATCTAATTCTAAAACCACTGGTTAAAGATCGTTGGGGTATGGGTTATTCACACAATCTCAAAGTATTATCCCACAGCTTACTTACTGATTACTAAGGTGAAAATATATCTTTGCAATGGAAGAAATCTGGCAGTCACCATCCTAAGTGATCAAACTTAATATCATTAATAGTGGAAGAACCTAACACAATGGGCCCCCATTGGGAGGCAACATGAAGGACACGTCACTTACAAATAAATAGTAACTATTTAATTCATCATCCAGACCAGAATACTTCTGTGAGCAAAAGAGGACACCATTAATAATCATGCTGAGAAAACAGGTGTAAGCCATGACAATTGTGAAAAACCTGGGCATGCTGTCAACCTACTATGAAGTATTCATGTCAAACATATTCACTCTGAATCCAATCAAGTTCCAGACCTGATTTCCTATTTATAACAAAAAAGGGGAGAGGAACACATTGAACAATACAAGGAGGAAACAACAGATGAAGCCAGAATCTGGGCAGTGTATAAAACAACTGATGTGGAGTATTTAAAAAAAAACAAAACGGGCAATATGAGGGGGAAAGGGCAGACTGTTCTAGATTAAAAGAGCTGGGAAAATCAAATTTGATGCATGAAGCTTGATTTTGATCTATATTTTACAAAATAGTCATAAAAGATTTTTTGTACAATAAGAAACTCGATTTTGGACTATTATATGACAATATGAAATTAATTTTCTTAGGTATGATAATGGTAGTGCAGTTAGGTAAGAGATTATCCTAGTTCTTAGGAGATAAAGATGATCAAGTATTTAGGGGTGTCACTATGTCTTCTGGAACATTTTCAATACTTCAGGACAAAAAGTACATATTTAGAGAACAAATCTGGCAAAATGTTAACAACTTGTGAATCTAGATGCAGAGTATACAGGCGTACTATATTAATTTTTAAACTTCTAATTGTAATAAATAAATGAAAAGAAACAACCATTACTTGAAATGGGGAAAGAGTTTTGGGTTTTAGAAAAGAATCCCCCCATCCTACCACCAATAATATCACTTCCAAGAAGCATTGTCACTACATTCTTTAGTTTGGATACCCTTAAGTACAATTTATGTTACCTTAGGATGGAGACTGAAATGTGAGATAGGAATTCTGATGCAAATAGGAAATGAATGGAAAGGCCACCAGATAGTAGTGAAGTGAACAATGAAAGTTCAGCTGACAAAGCAGAATTCAATACTGGTGGAAAACAGAACTTCCTCAGATAATTGTTGTAAAGGAACCCAAAGGTCAGGAAGGTAAGTGCATCCTTATTTAACAGGATATCTGATACCTTGAACTGGAAAGTGATGTCAGTGTTACACATTCTATTCCAAGAATAAAGAAGTTTAGGTCACTAGTATTTTTTTCTCTTACATGGTCTAGAAAGCAAATTGCATCTTACAAAGAACAAGACCTAACTGGAAATTAAAAAAAAAAACAAACAACTAAATGAATTCAAATGAGAGTCATTTTTTTAAAAAAAGGACTTCCAGATGCTCTAATGATTCTCTCTTTATGTCTGAAACGAGATGCTTACCTCAAATGGTAGGTCACAACACAACTCATGACTATTCAAAATACAAGCTGTCACAAATATCTCCTTAATTAAAACCAGTTTAGTTCAAAAGCCACATTTTATAGGTTCATTTGTTAACTGAAACAAAATTGGTCTGTAAATTAATAATTTTTTTAAGATTTTATTATTTATTTCCCCACCCCCCCACATATTGTCTGCTCTCTGTGTCCATTCATTGTGTGTTCTTCTGCATCTGCTTGCATTCTTGGCAGCAACAGGAATCTGTGTCTCTCTTTTTTTTAAAGATTTATTTTTTATTTATTTCTCTCTCCTTCCCCGCCCCCCTCCCAGTTGTCTGCTCTTTGTGTCCATTCGCTGTGTGTTCTTCTGTGCCCACTTGTATTCTTGTCAGCAGCACCTGGAATCTGTGTGTCATTTTGTTGGATCATCTTGCTGCGTCAGCTCTGCATGTGTGCAGCACCACTCCTGGGTGGATCAATGCGGGGCACACTCCTTGCACGTGAAGCTCCCCTACGCAGGGGACACCTGTGTGGGTACACCCCTGCAAGGCACAGCACTTCTTGCACATGGTAGTGCCACACGTGGGCTAGCCCACCACGTGGGCCAGGAGGCCCTGGGTTTGAACTCTGGGCCTCCCATATGGTAGGTGGACGCTCTATCAGTTGAGCCACATCTGCTTCCCTGTAAATTAATAATTTAATACAAATATCTACATGTAATAAAAACATTCACAGAGTTAAAAAAGAGCAGCAGTGGACAAAGGCTTTCTCATTCTTCAGATTAGCTCAATAAGCAATGTAGCAAAGGCTTCCAAAGAGGCAAACATTCACAGAATGGCATAATTACTTCCAAAACTGCATTTCTAATTTTGTTTTATTATTCAGGTTCCATATTAGGACATACACTCAGACCTGTACTTCTTTTACAGTCATATGGCTATTTTAATTCTGTAAGTGAAGATAATACTAATGTTTGTCAAATTTATAAAGTACCCAGTAAAACAGCTTGGATTCTACCAAACTCAGTGAATGCAGAAGAAATCCAGTTTTAATAACAGCCTGAATTTTGTACCAAGTAAAAGATACCATCTGTTGAAAGATGATAATTATAATTTCTAAACTGGAATTACTATTTAAGTGAAATCCACAAACCTATGTCCTAGTGGGGCTAGACAGGAGAAAAGGGGACAGACAAAAAGTGGTACCATTAAATGTAACAAGTTTTTTTGTTTTTGTTTTTTTACTGACTATCTTTCATTGTCCAACACTGAGGGGGATAAAAACTATTGCATAGTAGGATTCCAGGCATCCCTCCCCTCCCCTCCAACCCCTTTCTTTACTCATACTTTGAGTACAGAGGCATTCTGATAATAGGGTTACCCATGGGCTCTGAAGTCAAAGGACCATGGGGTAGAATCCTGGCTTTGACACATAATAGCTGCGAGACCCTGGGCAAGTCATCCAGTATCTCTAAATCTCAGTTTTTTCACGTGTAAAATGAAGATATCGCTGATAATGAAGCTGTTGGTAGGAGGATTAAATAAGATAACATATGTGAAAGCACATATTTTAAGCTTTGCCCAAAATAGATGCTCTGTAAGTTAGCTCCCTGCTTTCCCTTGACTCTGAACCATCCTTAGCGGCCTGTGCTGGTTAGCATCTGTTAAACTGGAATAGTTTAAGTATGCATTAAATTCTTGGCTCCTCTGGAGCCTGAATATATTCACACAACTGGGAATTTCGGTTGACTTTTTTTTTTTGGGGGGGGGGGTCAGTTTTCCAGGCTGTGAGTCATCCTGCTTCTTGCCCAACCCAGCAACACCAGGTACTCCAGGGTCACCACACCCTTCCGGCACTCACAGTGACAGGCTCCAACTCTAGACTCCAGCCTTCCCAGCAGACCATCATAAATTCTTGATGCAGAACTTGAGTCCTCACGAGATTAGATAACTAGATGACCTGTCTATTCGAGGCAATTTATGCAAATAAACTCGTTCGAATCTCAGAAAAACCCTAAGAAACTGTGACCCTAATTACTTTCCCGTTGCGGATGAGCAAAGACAGACACAAAAAAGCAATCATCCCAGGGTCACCCCCAAACCAGCGGTGGTGTCAGGATCGGAACTTTAAAGGTTCGAGTCAACGGTTGGACCACGAAAAACGCTGCCTGATTCAAGATTCTACAGGAGGGGGCACTTTTGACTTGAGAATCTTAAAGAACTCAGGGGAAGATTTTTCTCGAGTTCGTAAGAGTTCCCCTAAAACGGAAAGAATGAGGTCTGTCCTCGACGGGGGCCAAACAGTCCAAAGGCGCCACTGTACGGACCTATTCTAGACGCTAGAGAGAGAGATGGCGCTCAATTAGGGAGAGCTCATCAGTTTCACACAGACTGATAAATGCCCACAACAGAGGAGCAAATAGGGCTACGGGGGCGCAGGAAAAAGCGCTGTTAACTCTGGCGTCGGAGGCGGCTTGGAGCTCGAAAATCTTGGGAGAAGAGGACCCCACGGAGAACGGGAATTCCCCGCCCCCTCAGGGGGCCCGGGAATGGGGACCGGGCCCGCCCCTCAGCCTCCAGGCCCCGCGGCCTAAGTCCCCGCCTCGCCGCCCCCAGAGCTGAAGCCCGGGGCGAAACCCGAGCAAAGGCCGACAGCGCCAGAAGCTCGGCCCCCGCTGCCCTTTACCTTGGGTCGGGGCAGTCCGGAGGGTCCCGGAGCGCAGAATTCGCGGACTCTGGTCAGTCTACGCGAACAGGCTCCGGCGGGCTCGGGCGGAGACCGAGGCCGGGAGGGAGGGAGCGGCTGACAGATCCCGGAAATGGCCAGGGCGCCTGCGCAGCGCGGCCGCGCGGGCGGTCCGCGCACGCGCACGACTCGAGCGCGCGGTCCGGGGTCGCGGCCGCCGGCGGCTGGGGAGGGTCTGGCGTTGGGATCGTTGGCAGGTTAGGAGTCGCCCCATGAGACGTCCGGAAGGCGGTGGCGGGACGGCATGGACCTCTCCCTCCTTCCCTCGAAAGAGTTCCTCAGACTCGCAAGTCGATGTCAGGAACTTTGACGGCTTCCCAAGTGCCCTTGTCACACAGAGGAATTAAGAATTACCGTGGACCTGACGGACGAATTCAGTTTTTCCCCCTTGAGAGAACCCCCACCTCAGAGCCAGTTGGACCAGTGCTTGGCCTCCTGCAGCGCTTTGCCAGTCTCAGGCCCCTGTGGCAGCACCGGTCCCTGCCTCGGTCTTGCTCCCTCTTGAAAGTCTCAGGGGCCCTCTCCCAGGAGCCTTCCCGACCTTTCCTCCGTCAGAATCACTGGCTCCTTACTCCCAAGATGGCGCTGAAGGAAGGAAAAGTTGGAGGAATTTATCACCCCTCCCCCCTAAAACAAAACACGGGAAGACTGTGTGCTTGCTGTTGCTGTGTGCTTGCTGTGCAGCTTCCAAGAAATACCTTGGACCTCACCTGCAAATAGATGCCGCCCTTGAAGCGGTAGCAGTTCTGGAGTAGCTCTCCTGTCCTTTGTGCCGCTACAGGTTGCTAAGTGCTTATTGTGTTCCCTCTGATGACTTTCATGTTTGACCCCAACTCTTGATTGCAAGGTGACCTTTACAAAAGTGAATTTTTAACTTCCGATTTCAGAGCCACACCACAACTGAGATTAGTCCAGCTGCTCATGTAGCACTAATGAACTGGAAGTAATTGGTTTTACCTTATCCCATGGCTAAAAAATCTTTGGTCGTAGTAGTCGAAGACAGATAGAGAGAGTGGAAAGATTATTTTAAATTAATGACCCGTCCAAGAGACAACATATTAGCGAGGAAGGACATCCATGGGAAGCCAGGATTCCTCATGTGGCTTACAAGCTACACAAGCCAAGCCCCAATTAGGTAGAGTTGGTTCCTGGAGGAAAAATACCTTTCTAGATTTCATCTCCTTACAAAGGACAGACTCTTCTTTTAAGAAGATTATCATCTGGGGAGAGAAGAATAACATATAACTTAATACCAGACTCTTAATGATAAATGACAAGAAAAGAAATGATAGGCCTAGAAAAATGACAGTAAGACACATGTAATATTAATCTTTGGTTCTATCTTTTAAACCAGCATTTTGATTTTAGCCAAAACAAAGTTTACCATTTGATGCATTTCAGTGGATAGTAACCCTGGAAGGGATTTTGTAAGTTAAACCAACTTATCTTTAATTGAGGAAATGGGACAGGATTTTCAGACTTGACTAAGGTTTTAATACAAGTCAGTGGTTGGGCTGGCCTCCTGATGCATAGTCCAGAGTATTTCTCAATAACCCAGTCATGCCCTGGTATAGAGGCTGTTGGCGTTTCCAGGAGAGTGATTTATTTTTAATGTTTTTTTCCCAACATGTACAATTTGTAATAGCACTGATTTAGTATCTGAAAGGAAGCCTCTGCCTTTTAAATTAGTACCAGGAAAGGCAATAAAAAGGAGGAAGAGAAGAATTGGACATGCTGTGGGATCATTTTGTTTGTTTTATTGATTGTATTGGTATTGGGTTGAATTGGAATTTGGTTAAGATTCAATTCATCAAATAGTTAATGAGTACTCACTAAGTGCCAAGTATTGTGCTAAACATTTAATGCAGTGTACTGAAGAGTTGACTAAAATCCCTCTGTCCTTAAAGAATTTAGAGACAAAGATAAGATCAGGGAAGCGGACTACATGGGAGGTCCACGGTTCAAACCCCGGGTCTCCTTGACCCGTGTGGAGCTGGCCCATGCGCAGTGCTGATGCGCACAAGGAGTGCTGTGCCACGCAGGGCTGCCCCTGCGTCGGGGAGCCCCACGCACAAGGAGTACGCCCCGTAAGGAGAGCCGCCCAGCTTGAAAGGAAATGCAGCTTGCCCAGGAATGGCACCACAAACACTGAGCTGACACAAGATGATAAAACGAAAAAGAAACACAGATTCCTGGTGCCGCTGATAAGGATAGAAGCAGTCACAGAAGAACACACAGCGAATGGACACAGAGAGCAGACAACTGGGGGGAAGAGGAAGGGGAGAGAAATAAATTTAAAAAAAGATAAGACCAGTTCACAAATAATTTTAAATACAAATAATTTTGCTCAGTGCCTCAAACTTGGAAGATACTACTTACAGACCATTTTCTTTTAAGTCCTTAACAGATTTATAATAGCTACTTTAAAGTTTTGTCTTTAAATGGACTTTTCTGAGTTATCTCAGAAGCTTTTTATTTATTGGCTGCTTTTCTTCCCCGCCTCTTTGTAAGTCTAATAACTTTTTAATGTGTGTATTGGACGTAGTGTGCGGCGGCTTGCTCAGTCGGTAGAGGTGGGGTCTGGCTGCGGACGAGGGGTCGGTCCCGCTTGGGACGAGGGGTCGGTCCCACTTGGGACGAGGGGTTGGTCCGGCAGCAGACGAGGGATCGGTCTCACAAGGGGTTGCGCGGTTCGGCTGACGGGGTCGCCCGGAGAAGCCGGCGACGAACTGGGGACAAGGGAGGCCAGGCCCTTGTCGGGGGCTCTCAGGACTGGAGGGCGCACGGCAGAAGAACTACCGCGGAGACAAGGTAAACACGCAAGTCCACTTTACTGAGGGAGAGGCAACAGTTTTATAGGGGCTGGGGAAGGCTGATTGGTCGAAGCCATGCCCTGTTCTGATTGGTTGCCGGCAAAAGGTCAGTGGGCGGTACTGGACGGGGGAGGGGTGGTGGTTAGGGATTGGCTGTCGCTGTTGCTGGGGGAAGGGGCAGGGTTTAGGGATTGGTGGCTGCTGTTGCTGGGGTGGAGGGCAGACTGGATTTTTCCACCCACGCCTGGCTGTTGCTACTGTTGGGGGAGGGGAAAAGGGCAGACTGGATTTTTCCGCCCACGCCTGGCTGTTGCTGCTGTCGTGGGAGGGAAAAAGGGTAGACTGGATTTCTCCGCCCACGCCTGGCTGTTGCTGCTGTCGGGGGAGGGGAAAAGGGCAGACTGGATTTTTCCGCCCTGCACCTGCGCAGGGAGAAAGAAGAAGAAGGGTGCCACCCTACAGGCATCGTGTGGCGCCATCCGGGAGGAGGGGCGGCCGCGGAAGCATGGCTGCCGAGAAGGGGAGACCCGAGGGCACTCTGCGCCCATGCCGAGCTCCCTTCACGGGTGGCGGTGAGTCCGACCAGCCACCCTATTATGGGGGCAGCGGCTTGGCCTGCCGCGGCTGCTCCCCCGCCAGGCCAGCAAACCACACTTCAGCCCGAGGGGTGACCGCAGTAGTGGATCATTGGTTGTTGAGGCCCTGAATTCTGTTATCTTCCTCTGAAGAGTGTTGACTTTTGCTCTGGCAGGAAGCTACATTACTAGATGATCACCTTTAATCTGTGAAGGCTTGGTGCCTTAGTTTGCAAGAGCCGCTATAAAAAATACCACACAATTTATTGGCTCATGGTTTTGAGGCAAGAAGTCCAAAATAAAGATATTGGCAAGGCTTGCTTTCTCCCTGAAATCTATAGTGTTCTGGTGCCAGTTGCTGGCAATTCTAGTGGTTCCTTGGCTTGTAAGTCTGCCTCCACACACATAGTAATATTTCTCTCACCTCATTTCTATACTTCCAGATTCCTCTGACTTCTGGCTTCTTTCTGTGTGGCCTTCTTCGGCTTCTGGCTTCTTCTTGTTATAAGGCCTCCAGGAAACTGGATTAAGACCCACCCTCATTCAGTTGGGCCACACCTTGAATAAAAACAACACCTTCAAGAGATCATATTTACATTGGGCTCACACCCACAGGAATGCATATGAAGATTAATGTCTAAATTGGGGTGTATAATTCAGTCTACCACATCTGGTTTTATACTTTGTTTGGGTTGGTCTGTTGAAAGCCTCATGTGTTTACCAAACCCTTCTAATTTGGAAGGACCCAAACTACAAACTCTATTACCCTTGTGGTGACCAGCAGCTTAAATCTCTGGTTGGTCCTTCTAGACTTTTGGCTATTTTATTACTAGGTGGCTCCTTGTAGTCTCCCTCATCATCACAGTTTAGTGGTCAGACCAGGATTTGAGGGGAGTTTATGTACAGGTTTGCAGGCTTTCTGGAAATTAGCTTCCTCCTTTCTGGGATTTCTCATCTCACTTCCCAGATACTTTGAAACTCCATGCTCTGACCCCCTCAAACTGGTGAGACTGTGGCTTCTGCTTGAGGTCTAGTTGTCTTGCCTCTGGACTGGGACATGCCTTCAAGGAAAAAGCCATATAAATAAGAATACTACCCTTTCCTTATTGCAAAGGTTGAGTCCCTCCTGTTTCTGTCTGCATTTGGTTTCTTTCAAGTGCCTCCAAACAGTTGCTTTACATTTTGTCCAGAGTTTATAATTATTATCTGTGGGAGGGTTAGTTCAGTACAAACTACTTCACTCTTAATGGAACTGTCACCTGTTCTACTTTTGGATGTTTCCTTTTTTTTGTTATTTTAATCAATGCTGCAATTTATTAGTGTTGCATTGGTCATTGTCCCTAGATGCTAATAACAGAATTCTCTTCAAATAATATAAGCAGAAAGAAGTTTATTAAAGTCTTTTTCGCTCAAAGACTTGTTGGGAGGGCTGAAGAAACAGGTTTTAGGCTCATTTTCCATAAGTGACTCCTAGACCCACGAACAGAATTGGCCTCCCAGAGGAGCAGCTTCCTAAGTCACAACCAGGAAGCTGTTAAACCACAAAGTTGGTTCCACAGCCTCGGACTCTTTAACTGATATCCTCATCAGCAAGATGGGTGCCCTAGACCTTGTCTCTTTTTTTGCATGTTAATCACTTACAAATAAAAAACTCATGCAGTTACCTTGATTGACATAACTTTAATTACACATCCGTACTCTAGCAGCAAGAGAGGCTGAGATGTATAGGTTTTAGAATTCTAGATTGGAACATGGGACTTTCACTGTGGGTAACTAACAACATGTAGAGAAGGTATTGAAAAGTGTTAGGGAAGCCAGGAATGACGGACATCTTCGACAACTGCAGTTGTAGTTGTATTTGTAGGTGTTCCTTTCTCTTTCTTCTTTTGAGTTATTTCCACAAGATGAATTCCCAGGAGTGGAATTAGTTGGTAAATTCCTCAGTTTATTTGAGAATTGCTTTAATGATTCTGTAAAAATGTTGTATTTTAAGGGGAAGAATTCATAAAGAAAATAGAAATCCTATCATCTAGTATAATTACTCTAACATTTTGGTGTACCTCTTTCTAGACATTTTTATGCATATATACACACATACATATATATACACATACTTAAATAATACACACATGTATATATGTGAAGCATTATATAATTGGCATCATACTGTTAAATGTTCTGTAACCCATTTTGTAACCACTCTGTAACCCAGAGAGAGTTTCGTTTTGGTTTATGTGTATCTTCAGATTCACTAATCTTCTACAATAATACACTATTAATTTTTTCTTTAAAAGTTTGAGTTGAGTCTTTGAAAATATCTTCCATGTCTCTCTTTAACATGCTTATACTTTCTCTACCTCCTTGACCATATGGACTATGTTTATAATAAACGCTTTCGTGTCATAGTTCTATCACCTATATTATTTCTGGATCTGTTTCTGTACATTGATTTTACTCCTCACTATGGGTCATGTTTTCCTGCTATGCATGACTGGTGATTTTTTAAAATTTTTAGCCCCACCCCTTGTGGCTTTTTGTCTGCTGTCTGCTCTGTGTCCATTCACTGTGCATTCTTCTGTGTCTGTATTTATTTTTACTTACCCTCTCCCCTTGCGGCTTACTTGCTGTCTGCTCTCTGTGTCCACTCGCTGTGCGCTTTTCTGTGTTTTTGCTTGTCTCCCTTTTTTTTTGTTGCGTCACCTTGTTGAATCTGCTCTCCATGGCACTTGTGGGCTGGGCAGTGCTCTGCAGCATTCAGGGGAGCCTGCCTTCACAAGGAGGCCCCAGGACGCGAACCCAGGGCCTCCCATATGGTAGACGGGAGCCCAACTGATTGAGCCACAGCCGCTTCCCTGGCTGATGATTTTTGATTGGATGCCAGATAATGTAAATATCTATGATGTTGCTATAAATTCAGTATCCCTTTAGGTGTTCTTAGACTTTGGTCTGGGATGTGGTTAAATTACTTGGTAACAGTTTGAAACTTAGGGCTAATTTTTCTCCACTGCTGAGGCTTCTGAATACTTTCCTCCTTGCCCATATATGAAAAGTTTTCTCCCACTCTGGCTGGTGAGAACAGGAACTATTCCTGGCCCTTCATGACCTTCAGCAATTGTTGTCTGCTCCTTTCTGGTGGTTCTTTTCCTGGCCTTGGGTAATTTCCTGACATTCATGGGCTGATCAGTATTTAGCTGAAGAGTTGAGGAACCCTCTACGTATCTCTGGAGCTTTCTCTTTGTGCGCTCTTCTTTCTTGGATACTCTTCCCTATGAATTCTAGCCACATTTTCCTTCTGAAAAAAAAAATTTTTTTTTTTTGAGGTACAAGACCTCATATGCAGGAGGGGGTGGGTGCTCAAACACTGAGCCACATGAGCTCGCCTGTGTTGGCTTCCTCATCTGTTTGCTCGGTATTTGCTTGGTGTTTGCTCATTGTTTTTGCTCTTGTTTTACTCATTGTTTATTTTTTGTTTATTTGTTTGTTTTCTTTAGGAGGCACCGGGAACCCAGGACCTCCTATGTGGGAGGTGGGCACTCAACTGCTTGAGCCACACTTGTTCCCTCCCTGAATTCTTAATATCTTCAACTCAAGAAGACCACTGGGCTTTGTTGTTTGGGTGCCTCCTCCCCATTGTAACTGGAAACTGTCTCCAAGCCATAATCCAGGGCAATCGTAGGGCCCACATTGTTTGTTTTCCTACTCTCGGAGATCAATGTCCTGTGCTTGCTGTCTAATGTCTGAGAATCATTGTTTCATATGTTTTGTCTGTTTTTTTAGTTAAGTCAAGAAGATAATTCCAGATTCTGTTATATGTGTCTTTGCTGGAAGCTGAAGTCCCCTCTGTAATAACCTTTAAATTTTTTAAAAATATATTTATATATATAAATATTTTGTAGTCACATTTTAAACTCAACAAAATGTCATGAAAAATTTTCCATGTCAAGAATAGATTAAAACTGATTAAAATTTTAAAAATTAAAGTTCAAGAGATCATATAATTTGAGTTGATAAGTACTTTTTTTAACAATTTCTTTTTATTGTAAAAAGGAGAGGTACTTTTTTTTCCGGGGAGTACCAGGAATTGAACCCAGGACCTGGTATATGGGAAGTAGGCACTCAACCACTGAGCTATATCTGCTCCTCAGAAGAGATTTTTAAAGAAAAGTTTAAAAAAACTTTAAGATAATCTATGGTTCCTATTCCCTGACATGGTAATGACTTTGATTATTAATATAGTCTTTTCCAGTTTTTGTCCATAAGCAGATATATAGTTTTATACATTACTCACTATCTGAACTCTCACTATCTGAATATTCATTATTACAACCTAAAAACAATTTTTTTTTTACCTAAAATTCACTATTTGAAATGAAAACCTGGTGTAACAAATGCATATTCACTCACCAATATAAACATTTGTTTTACAGGAGCCTGAGTGAGAACATGTAGCCTTTGTTGTCCTGTTTCAGTTGTTCTCCCAACAGAATCACATCTCCTTCTCTTGTTAAAACATCGCTGTTATCTTCCTCACATTTTAAATGAGGATATTTTCTAAGAAATTGGAAAAACCTGTGAAGGAAGTGGACACTTTCTGCAGATATGGAAAACAAAACCTCAGGCATTAGGTGTTTCACGACTTCTTGGATCTGCCCACTTTCTCACCTTCAGAGGTTTGTCCATTTCAGTCATCATTTCCACTAGCTAATTTTTGGCTTTGTGACCCCCTCTATAGCATGTTTGTTTTCTATTTCATTAATTTATCACCTTGTCTTTAATATGTCATTACTCCTTTCTTGGGTTTATTTTGCTGTTAGTTTTCTATCTTTTTTATATCACTGCTTACTTTATATTAATTTTGTCTTTTTTTTTCTTTTGTAATGTGTGCATTTAGGCAATAAATTTCCCTGTAAGCTCTGGTTTAACTGTAAATCTCAAATTTTTATTTATTTATTTATTTGTTTGTTTATTTATTTATTTTTATCCACCCCCCGAGATGGCTCCCTCGTCTGATGTTTCTGCTCATTGTCTGCTCACTGTGTCCGCTTGTTGTCTGCTCATTGTTTCCACTCATTGTCTTGCTTGTCTTTAGGAAGCACCAGGAAGTGAACCTTGGACCGCCCGTGTGGGAGGCAGGTGTCCAACCGCTTGAACCATATCCGCTCCCTGCTTGTGTTTTTTCATTCATCTGCTAGTTGTGTTTTTTCATTCATCTGCTAGTTGCATCAGCTTGTTGCGTCTGCTTATCTTCTTTAGAAGGCACTGGGAACCAAATCCAGGACCTCCCATGTGGGAAGTAGGTACCTAACTGCTTGAGTCACATCGGTTCCCCCTCAAGTTTTTTTTTTAAAGATTTATTTTTTATATTTTTCTCCCCTTCCCCCTGCCCAGTTGTCTGCTCTCTGTGTCCATTCGCTGTGTGTTCTTCTGTGACTGCTTCTATCCTTATCAGCAGCACGGGGAATCTGTGTTTCTTCTTGTTGCTTCATCTTGCTGTGTCAGCTCTCTGTGTGATGTGGCACCAATCTTGGGCAGGTTGCAATTTCATTCACACTGGGCGGCTCTCCTTACAGGGCGCACTCCTTGTGCGTGGCACTCCCTTCACGGAGGACACCCCCGTGTGGCACGGCACATGGCCAGCTCCACATGGGTCAAGGAGGCCCAGGGTTTGAACTGCGGACCTCCCATGTGGTAGGCAGACGCCCTATCCATTGGGTCAAGTCTGCTTCCCCACCCTCGAGTTTTGATATGTAATATTCTTAACATTCAGTTAAAAATATTTACTCATTTCTATTTTCTGTGTGAGTGTGTGTTTTTATTGGATGACTTGTTTATTCACTGTATTCTTAATTTTCAAACATGGAACTTTTTTAGTTACATATATTTTTATTGACTTTTAATTTAACCACATAATTTATAGTTTAATTAATGATTTGTTTTTGTTCACTTATTCTCTCAGTTACTAAGAAAGGTTTGTTAGTATTTCCCAAATAATTATGGATTTGTCTATTTCTCCTATAATTCTGACATTTTAAAATGTATTTTGAGACTATATTATAGGTTTCTCTGTGTTATAGAATTGTTACATTTTCTGATGAATTAGACATTTGGGCATTATGAAGTGTTGTGTTTTTTTTTTTTTTACCAGGCTGGGGATTGAACCCTGGACCTCATATATGGGAAGCTGGTACACAACCACTGAGCCACATTGACCCCCCAAGTTGTTTTTTTTTTGTTTATTTGCTTGTTTGTTTTTTTTGTAGGCACCAGGGACCAAACCTGGGGCGTCCCATATGGGAAGTAGGTACTCAACTACTTGAGCCACATCTGCTACCCCCCTTTTTTTAAAGCAGTTTTACTGAAATATATCCACATACCATGCAATCCATCCAAAGTGTGCAATCAGTGGCTTTGAGTATAATCACTGAGCTGTGCATTCATCACCACAAAAAATGAACTGTTCTTTTTTTAAAGATTTATTTTATTTATTTCTCCACCCTTTGTTGTTGCACTTACTGTCTGCTCTTTGCGTCCATTTGTTGTGTGCTCATCTTCTTTTTAGAAGTCACTGGAAACTGGACCCAGGACCTCCCATGTGAGAGGGAGGCTTGAGCCACCTCCATTCCCCACTTCTTGGGTCTCTCATTGTGTTTCCTTATGTCTCTTTGTTGTGTCATTTTGTTGTGCCAGGCCATCATGTCTACTTGCTGTCTTGCTTATCTTCTGTAGGAAGCACCAGGAACTGAACCTGGGACCCCCAATTTGGTAGGTGGAAGGCCAACTACTTGAACCACATCTGCTTCCCAAAGTGTTCCTTTTTAATAGTACTTTTTGTTTTAGCATCTCCTTCTCTGATATTAAAATAGCTATGCCAGCTTTCTTTTGGTTAGTGCTTGCCTAGTATATCTTTTTCTTTCCTTTTACTTTCAACTTTTCTGTGACCCTTTGTTTTTAGCTATGTTGCTTGTAAACAACATATAGTTGCATTTTATTGTCATAGTTTATTTTTCTTTTAACTGTAATATTCAGTCTATTTGCATTAATTCCTAATATATTTGAGTTTAACTCTGCCAGCTTACCATATGGTTTCTTTTTGTCTTGCTTGTTGTGGGTTTCTTTTCTTCTCCTTTCTTGTCTTCTTTTGGATTGAGTATTTTTTATTTTCCCATCTCAAGGTCAAATTCAGAGGCCTGCTGGAGTCCTCACACTGGCTCAGGAGTTCTCAATTCCATGTTCAAAGATTTTAGCTAGGTAGCTTGAAATCCACTACGTTGGAAGCATTTATGCCATAGAAAGCATTTATGCCATAAAGGTTACACATAAGAGCTTTTGTCCTCCAGAGAGCTGGTTGTTAAACATTTATCTGCACACCAATAATTAGTACTTTCTCTCCCTTCCTGGATACTTTGCAGGTCTTAGAATTCTTATCCTTCTCCCAAGTTGACATGCTATTCTTGTGCATTTTAATTCTGTAGTAACTATTGTGTCTTTGCTATTTTTTGAAGCTCCTATGTAAGCTTCATGGTGCTTCAACTGGTTCTCCTTTATGTGGTCCTGTCTTCTCATGTACTTGGTTATCAATGTGGTATCTGACATTTTATTTTTAAAATTGCATAGGACTAATTTGAGAACTAAGATGCTTTTCTCTTTGCCCAGGTAAAATATTTTCATTCTCATTTTGCCAGATGATCAAAGATGTTGGCAATCTCCAATCTCCTTAATCTCATTTTAGCATTTGAGATTTTCTGGTCCATCCAGATGACTCAAAGCTGGCCTCCAGGCCTTGGGAAAGCCATTCATCTTCTAATTCAGCCTTACTCACAGAGGGTAACAATTTGGAGTCCCAACCCAAAGCACAAGGATTCACCAGGTCCCCATCTTTGAAGGGTCCTGGATTCCAACTTTTGTCTCTGTAGAGACAAAAGGCTGTCAAAAGAGCTGCTTAGGCTCTCAGCCACCTGTTCTAGAATCAGCAAAGCGCTCTTGGGGAAGAGCAGTCCAAACGCTGAGCTCGTTCTCTGATTTTCACTTTCCTCTGGGATATTGACCTGGTGATATTTATTGCTTTATTATTATCTTTAAGTAGAGGTTTTTAATATTTTGTCCACTTTTCTAGGTAGGAGGGTTTCCATCATCCTCGTCCTCCATTGCCAGAATTATTTGGTTAAGGAACCATTATAAAAAATTACCCTATTTTATTTTGCTAAATCCTATTGCATTAATTATACATTTTAACACATTATTAAATTGTTTATTTACCTTATAGTATATTTGTTGTGTTGTAGAGGAAATACTTAATTCTCTTCCACTGTAGTGCATATCATTGTGTACTGCATACAAACATAATCAATGTGGAGTTCATTAAATGTTAAATAATTAATTAATTAGTGTTTCACATGTTTATATTATGCAGAAGTGTTTGAAAAATTGTTTTATAGGTGTTTAAGAGGCTTTTAGTGGTATTTGGAGAACTTGGTTGGAATTTTTGGACAGCTAGGAACACATTTTTTTGATTTTTTGGGTTTTTTAAAAAGATTTATTTTATCTATTTCTCTCCCCTTCCCCTTGTTGTTTGCTCTCTGTGTCCATTCGCTGTGTGTTCTTCTGTGTCTGCCTGTATGATGAGGCGGCACTGGGAATCTGCGTCTCTTTTTTGTTGCGTCTTCTTCCTGCATCAGCTCTCCGTGTGTGCGGTGCCACTCCTGGGTGGGCGGTGCTTTTTTCATGTGGGGCGCACACCTTGCGCATGGGGCACCCCTACGCGGGGGCGCCCCTGCATGGCACAGCACTCCTTGGATGCCATAGCACTGAGCATGGAACAGCTTACCACATGGGTCAGGGGGCCCTGGGGATTGAACCCTGGACCCTCCATATGGTAGACGGACACTCTATCAGCTGAGCCACATCCACTTGCCTGTTTATTTCTTTTTGAAGTACCAGGGCAGGGGATTGAACCCAGGACCTTGTATGTGGGAAGCTGACACTCAACCACTGAGCTACATTAGCTCCCCTGAGTAGGTTTTTTCTTTTGTGAGCTGTTTGTTTTGTTTTTAGCAGGTATTGGGGATCAAACACAGGACCTCATATGTGGGAAGCAGACATATGTGTAGCTTGAGCTACATCTGCTCCCAACACATTCTTATCTTCTCATTTAAAAAAATGTAATATAGGCACCTGTGATCTGAAACTTTGCTATGCAACGTGTTTTCAGGAATGGATTAACCTGGGATGCCCGCAGTTCTAATTGCAGCATGTAGCATACCTTTGGTTTGTGTATTTATATCACAGATAGCTTTGTGGGCTTCCTAGCCATATCTCACTCCTAAATGAAGATGGTGGCAAAAATCGAGTAAGCCTATACCCAGAGCAAAGTTAACCACTGCAAGGAGTATCTCTCCAAGAACAAATGTAAAGTGAAAGGAAATAATTGCAAGTCTACTGATGATTTCTGTAAAAACACTGAGTGAAATAGCTGGTTTGCTCATGAGTATGACTGTTCTTTTTTTTTTCCTTTTTCTGCTGGTCAAGCCCAGATTCTGCCTCCCAGATTCTGGCTCCCACTCCTCAGGGGTCTCACCTGCTCTTGGTTTCAGTTATCACAAGCCCCTGGCCCTCCCCTCTGCTAGCCCACCTCATTCCTGACTTGATAGTTCTGACTACTACTGAGTTTCTCCACCCCGTGCCTCTTCAGCTGTTACCTCAAGGCAATGCATATGGTGCCTACAGTCAGCATTTCGCATTGCTTCCTACCCTAGGCTTGCACTTCTCTCTCTCCCTTTCAGTTCAAGATATTAGCATCTACCGCATGCTGATTACTGACTCTCAGGCAGATAGTCACCAGGTCATAGCACGCACTACCTTCCTGAAAAGCTCTCAAACCTACAGAAAAGTTGTAAGAATCATACAATGAATATTTACCTAGATTCACTCATTGTTAACCTGGTCATATTTGCTTTACCTCTCATACATAATAGTAATACTAAAAGTAGTTAATATTTGTTGAACCATTTGTAAGTTATAGACATCATGACTCTTCACACCTATATACTTTGGTTTGTGTCTCTGAAGAACAAGCATATAACAGTGATACAATGGTCAGATTCAGGACATTTATCATGAATTCAGTATTATCATTTACTCTAATAAGAATTAACATAAGTTAATTATGTAACTTATGCAAGTTAATTATATAGAGTCATATTCAAATTTCACTAGTTGTTCCAGTGTCCTTTTTTAAGGTTTATTTATTTTTCACCCCTTCCTTGTCTTTTACACTTGCTATACTGGGAACCGATCCTGGGACCTTCCAGAGTGGGAGAGAGGCACTCAATGTCTTGTGCCACCTCAGCTCCCTGGTCTGCTGCATATCTTATTGTCTCTCCTCTGTGTCTCTTTTTGTTGCATCATCTTGCTATGCCAGCTCTCCTGCGCAGGCCAGCTCTCTGCTTGTGCCAGCTCTCTGCTCAGGCCAGCTCTCCACTCGAGCCAGCTCTCCACCAGGCCAGCTTGCCTTCACCAAAAGGCCCAGGGAATCGAACCCTGGACCTCCTGTATGGAAGATGGGAGCCCAATCACTTGAGCCACATCTGCTTCCCTCCAGTTTCCTTAACAGTTTTTTTTTTCAATCCAAAAGCTAATCCCAGATCACTTTGCTACATTTAGTTGTCTTGTTTCTTTAGTCTGTAGTAATCTAGAACAGTTCCTTAGCCTTATTTTCCTTTTATTACGCTGACAATCTTAAAGAGTCCATCAGTTATCTTACAGAATGTTCTTCAGTTTGGGTGAACACTGTCTTAATCAAGTTTTCAAAGTTAACATCACAAGTAATGGGAAACTTGGCATCACATGTCTTCTGATACACAACTTCCTTTATGACATATTCCCACCGGATATGCAGGACCTGAATCGAATCACCAGGAATCCATCAGACAGATCTCCCTCACCGTCAGAATAAAGTCCGTGCTCCATAATGAGTCTACAAGTTCTCTCATGATTTGTTCTCCACCCAGCTTGTCATCTTCATCTTTCACCACAATCTCTGTCAGTGACATCAGTTTATCCACACAACACCTTTTCTCCTTTGCGTCCCTGATTTGGTTCAAGCGGCCCTGGAAAGCTGTGCCATCTCCCAGCCCAGGGGAGGAACCACGATTGGTCCATGGGTAAAGTGGCAGTCCCAGTGCTAACTGGTTTAGGGGTGGGCATGTGACCCATTTCTACCAATCATTACTCAGAAATCTCCAGAGAGGTTTCTGGAAAAATTGATCCTTGATGAGAAGGATGGTGAGAAAGCCTCTATCTTTCTTCTGTCTTGAACACGGCAGTAGGAAGGTATGGTGCTTAGAGCTGTGGCCACTGTCTTTGATGGGCCCAAGAGTGTAGAGTCACAGTGGTGATCGTAAAGGTGGAGACCCCAGTCCTTCACACTGCGCTCATCCTGAAACCGTCAGCAACTGCAGGTTGATGTGTGAGATTAGTAAATGTCTTTTTTTGCTTGTGCCGCTGTTGGCGCAATATGTTGCTGCCTAATACACCTTGACTGCCTCCTCCCCACTCCTGCTTTCTGATCCCTCTTGCTTTCCCTCCCCTAATGACTAGCTCTTGCTAATCCTTAGTCTTCAGCAGAAACATAATTTCCTCCAGGACAGCTTCCTTTACCTTCGGAGACTGGGGTGGGGGCCACTCCTGTAGCATCCTGTACCTCTCCCCGCAATTGTACCTCCCCTTCCTAATTGCCAAGCCTAATTTTCATAATACAGTTTTCCCCCTGCTCTAAATGTCTGGTTATTTTATTGCCTGTATTTAAAAGTTGACTTTTAGAATGTCCAACTTTTAGAAATTTTAGAGAAAAGTTTTATAGAGACTCTGCTTGCAAAGTCATAGAATACATTTTCCATTGGCCTAAACCAGGGTTCAGGAAGGAATAGAAAGACTAATCCCTTATAATAGCCAAAAGGTTCTCTTCCAGCCTGTGGCTTTACCATAAACTCAAGGATGGTCTTTCACAACACATCTCCCGCCTCACTGAGGCTTGTGGGTAGAAAGGTCAGGGAGCATTGTGATGATTTCCTGAGTCCTGGAAATGCCCACATGTGTATTTCATGGGAAAGGTCCAGAACCTACTGAGTTCCCTACAAAGACCCGGATTGGTTTACATATATGTGGAGCTTGAAAATAATTGATGATGCAAGATTCAAAAGCCTTAAAACTAGCTCAAAACATTTAGCAAAAGCATTCAAACAGCTTTCCGTCTATTTACTCAGCAGAACATGGTGCCAGTGCTCTGATTCTAATCATCATGGACACCAACTAATGCTATTGTGCAAGGCTGTGTGTATATCCTTTGAGGCCTTCAATCCACTCTGGAATTACATGGCCTTGAACACAAAGAACATATGTGGCTAAGTGAAGTCCCCTTTCTTATAAATGCTGGCGCAGAAACTTCACCACATCGCACACAAGAAATGTCTAGCTCTGCCATTGACTGACAATGTTGTGCAACGCATCACACTTGTCTACATCCCTGTGCCCCCCCTGCAGAGAGAGGGGCTGCTCTGGAATTCTACAAGTGTGGAGAGACCATGGCGAGGGGGCTGCAGTCCTCCAGGAGACAATGATGAGGTCATAACACCTGATGGAGCGCACTCACACTTCTTTAGTAGACTGACGGGCCTGGCCAAGCCTCTCTGGGAGCACAGAGGGCTGAAGCCCGGGGATGGTGGAAGAGACTGGCAGGGAACTAGCTGTCCTGCTCGTGGGCTCAGTGCCTTGTCTTGTTTAAGCTTCTCATCCCTTTGAGGCAGATGCTGTTGTTATTCCTCAGTTAATAGATGAGGAAACAGGTGAGACGGTTGCGTTGCCCAAGATCACACCACTGGGAAAGTGAATTCCTCTCTGATTTCAGACTGTAAGGATTAGTCTTATTTTATGTTAATACAGAACAAAATAAGGGAAACAATATTGGAGAGAGATTCTGGTTCAGTAATAGGTGGAATTTTTTTTTTTCATTGCAGGAACATATGTGCAACACTAAGTTTCTACTTCAGCCATTTTTAAGTGCATAATTCATTTTTTTGTAAAAATAGAATGAAATTGGGAATAAGTGTTCATATTATTAGAAGATTTTGAAGTCATGGAAACACAATTCATTTTCATGTGCACAATTCACATTCAGTATGTTGCGCTACCTCTGCCACCATCCACCACCAAAGCCCCTTCAATTAGGTGGAACTTAAAAATGAATGGGTTGCCTTTTTTTGAGGTAGTACGGTTCCCATCAAGGGAAGGGTTCAAGTGAAAGGTGGTTGGCCAGTTTTTTTCAGGAATGTGATGGAGAGGAATCCCTAACTGGTTGAGAGCTGGATGAGATGCTCTCTGAATGCCCCTTCCAGCCCTAAAATTTGAATACTGTATAATCCTTTGATTCTGTGGTTTAGTCTCCCCAGAAATCCACACATGCTGCAGTTGGAGACCCTGCCACCAGAGGGCAGTGTTTTCACATCTGGTCCAGTCGCAAGGGAGGAACAAAACAAGGTCCCCTTAGGAGCTGCCAGGAGAGCGCCAAGTCTGGAACCATCACAAGGGAGATGTGACCCCGTGTGAAGGTGGATCCACCAAAGAAATACTAGCAGCCCTCCTCCCATGACCCCGAATAACAGACTCTACTTGGATTTTGTCTCCAAGTGGATTGGAGAGCAGGTAAAGTGTTGCTGGCCAAAGGGAGACATGCCATTTCCAGAGAGCCAGGGCAGCGTGGGCCCTGAGGGCCGTGAACTGGCACGGAGCCCTCGCGCAGGGCACTGCCCTGCCCTGACGGTCCTAAGACTGGGGGAAGGTTGAAGGACCCAGAACCGTTCAGCCTGGAGGAGAGAAAACTTGGAGGGACCTGAGACCTGTTTTCCAGGAAGGTTGTTCTGGAGGGCCCTGGGCATCAAAAGCAGGGGCCAGGTGTCAGCTTGGTCTGTCAAAGGCGGGAGACCTCCTTGGGAGGCAGTGAGTTCTCCATCACTGGTTCACTCCATAAAGGTTCACCCGCCCACTTCAGGCCTGGCTCCACCGAGGAGCTGCGGACACAGCAGTGAACAAAGCACACCAAACTGCCTGCCCTCCCGCAGCTGACCTGCCACGTCCGAACCTGCTGGGAGGTGCTGAAGCGGAGGCTGCAGGGGCCATGTGGGTGGTCATTCTGGCTGGATCTTAACGTCCCTTCTGACCTGACAGCCTCGGGTTCCACAATTCCCTTCTGTCTTCATTTTTCTGATAGACCCTCTCAAAATTTGGAAAGAACCTCACCAAGGTTGCACCGTTTTCCGGTTCCCAATAGAAACAAGCGCCGTGAATTAGGATCTAGGGACACGACCAAACTCTGAGATACTGTAATGATAAACATTGCCTTTGGGAAGTGGATGTGGCTCACCTGATAGAGTGTATGCCTACTTGAACCCTGGACCTCCTTGACCCGTGTGGAGCTGGCCCATGAGCAGTGCTGATGCATGCAAAGAGTGCCGTGCCACGCAGGGGTGTCTCCCACGTAGGGGAGTCTCACACACAAGGAGTATGCCCCGTAAGGAGAGCCATCCCACGTGAAAAAAGTGCAGCCCACCCAGGAGTAGTACCTCATACATGGAAAGCTGATGCAGCAAAATGATGCAACAAAAAAGAGACACAGTTTCCCAGTGCAGCTGACAAGAGTACAAGTGGACACAGAAGAACACACAGCGAATGGACACAGAGAACAGACAATGGGGGAGGGGAGAGAAATAAATAAAATAAATCTTTAAAACAAAAACAACCAGAAAACATTGACTTTGGAGCTGGAAGCCTTAGAAAAATCAAACTCTTCAGTTGAGAACACACTCAGTCCAGCCAGGTCTATTTTTCATGTTTCTTTTATTTAAGCTATATGAGGACAAGTTAAGCCTGTCCAGGAGGAGAATTGTTTCTAGAGGACAGCCAGGTCACACACATGACACGTTCTGTCCTTGACATAAGCATGTAGGATCTCAGCTAAAACAGACCCCAAGCTACTGCCATCCGCCTCTGAGCCCTCCCACGCTGGCACTTACGCCCTCAAGCCGTCCTCCCCAGAGCGCTCCTCGCTCTTCGGTGCCTGTCTCTCTGTCTCACACTTTCCTTCACATGGTGAACATTCTCAGAATAGATCCAGTTTTCCATTTTCATATCTTCTTCCTCTGTGGGCTGCTGCTGAGCTCTGTGTCACCCTGGAAGAAAGGAGAGAAGTTGAGAAAGTCCACATGGGCTCAAGCGGGGATTTCTGACATCGTTGCCCCCTTCTTTCTAGGAAGACAGCACCCCAGAGGCCCGGGCTGCTTCCTCATGATGTCGCCTTCGAGTCATCCCTGGCTCGTTCTGCATGACGTTGTCAGAGTTTTGAGATGATGCCTTCTTTGGGCTTGACCTGCCTACCTGGGCCTGAAAGCTATGCAGCCATCCAGAGAGTCAGGTGCAGGCCTCTGGGATGCTGTGCCCAGGTGAGCCTCGCCCACGGCGCCTTGTGCAGGGCAAGGAGGCTGGCTTAGCTGGTGTGACCTGAGCGTCTTCCCAAGAAGGAAAAGCTGCTGCCTGGCACATCCCACAGATGGATTGTGAGGATGAGCAGTATTTCACTGGAGCTTCTGGAACCCTTGCCCCCACTAGGGCCCTCTCCAGCCTCACCCCTGCAGACCCTGCTAGCTTCCTCTTCCTCTACTGTCCAACTCTCCCGCCTCGTCCTGGGCCCCTCTGCTCCAATCATGCTGCACCCTTGTGCGAATCCCTCCTCTGCACTTTTGCTTATCCCTGCAATTCCCTTCTCTCCTCTGTCTGGTGAAGGATCCATTTTATTCATTCCTTTTGGTTGCCAATCTGAAGGAGATGGATGCTTTTGGAAAAGACACCGATCGTCCACTGGGATGTCCTGGCAGCGTCAGCCACTGTAAACATTCCTAAAAACTTCCTCTCCATTCCTGGGCTTATGCTGGCAGGGACAGGTAACAAACGGGACCCCACCTTATGCAGCGCTGCGGGGGAGCACGTACAGGTCGTGTCCTCTGTGGAGCTGCTCCCCCCCGCCCCCTCGGGCTGAACCCGTCGCTTCTCCTCTGTGCTCCCATCCCCTGAGATGCAATCACCATGACCTGGAACGCTTGCCCACAGCCGTGGGCACATCTACCCCCCACCCACCCCCCAGGTCCTGAGCTCCGTGAGGGAGGACCTTTCTTATCCATCTCTGTACCCCAGAGCAAGGGCTGGCCCAGCCCATATTCAGAACTCAGTAAATATTTGCAGGACTACGTAATATTTCTCGTGGGAGAGCTGAACTCTGTGGCTAGTGAGCAAGAAGTCAGGGCCCTGGCTCAGATGTGACCCATGCAGTTGTTTCCTGAAAGCATCCCTTGGCCCCGATGGCATATCTACCCTGTGACCGACAGTGGAAACAGGATGAAAGAGTGAAGGTGGAGCGGGCACGGAGAGCAGCAGGACCAGCGGCGTGGAGCCGAGCCACAGTGTGGCGGAGCGGCTGGACCAGGGCCGGGGGCCCAGGAATAAACGGGCGTCTAGCAGTCCCGGCCTGGACCGCTCTCAAAGGCCTCTAGTCCCGGAGGCGAAGACTCAGCAGGTGCAGCGGCCCCGGTTCCCTCCAGAGCCTGGGTGCTTTTTTGTTTTCTCCCTAGGAAAACGTAAGGAAAGGCTCGGCTTGAATTCCGAGGTCAGCGGGTTATCACAGTTGGTAAAACCCAGGCTGGCGGGCAGCCTCGGGAAGCAGAGCAGGAAGTGAGCGGCGGAAGCGCACCCTGGCTGAGCACTGGCTCGGGAGACCCTAAACAACTGCCTGCACCTGCCTTGGACTCCAGGAGCCCCGGCCTGAGTGAATCCTCGATTTTGAGCTGTGCTGGTTAGTCCCCAATGGGGCAGCCCTATCAGTCTTTGCAGCCATGACAAGCTGGAGTCGCTTTTCTCTAGCCCAGGGCTTGTGACCTTGGGCATGTCCCTGGACTTCCCGAGCTTATTGCCCTTCCCTGACAGGGCTCTTTCCACTACCTCACAGGGAAATAAGACATGAAAACCCTGTCTGCAGGCCCGGCTCTGCACATAGGCGGAACCTCTGCCCCCCCGGCTTCTGTAAGAGGAGGTTTCCGCTCATGCTTCTCACACTCGGCCTGCAGCTGACGTACCCGGAGGCGCCGCTGGACCTCCTGTTCGGGCCCCCCCCCCCCCCCAGCTCCTGGTTCAGCAGGTCCCAGGCGAGGCCTAAGGAGTCTCATTCCTAACCAGTGGCCAGGTGGCGCTGTGTTGTTTATTCAGGGGACCACATTTGGGGAACCATGCTCTAGAATGATCTCTTCTGCCGTTCTCCTTACCTTTCCCTGGCTCCTCTCCATGGGAAGAGGAGTGGCTGAGCCTGTGTTTGGAAGAAGGAACCAGAAGGTGGGGCTGAGCCCCCTCTGGTCTCTCCTCTTGTTTTTGTTTTTTTTATTTTTTTTATTTTTTTATTTTTTTAATTTTTTTTATTTTATATATTTTTTCTCCTCTTGTTTTTTGTTTTTTCTTTACTTTTTTTTTCTTTTTCTTTTTGGAGCTCTCCTTTTGTATCTACCCACAGATGAGTCCCGGTCCTTCCTTTCCTTGGAGAAGGGGCTGCTCCCCAGAAAGCTGACCTGCAGTTGTTCAGTTCTGTGCGTACATTTAATTCTGGGGTACAGTGTCAGGATGTCCATGGTGGATACCCATTAAAGCCACATCCTTGATCTAGACTTATAGCATAATCAAACCTGTATTCTGACTTTTTTTGTCTCCTGTATTTTTTTCTCACTTGGTTTTGAATTCAGAAGAACAAAAAAGGGACTATTTTAAGTCACCCCTCTAAAATTCCCATCTGCACTTAGTGCTCGATAAATGGCAGCTGCAATTATCCTCCTCCCCCTCCTCATTATTAATGTTAGAACCCTGAATCCACCCAGTATTGGTGGGATACTCAGTATCGACAGAATCACGAGATTGTGGGGACTGTGACTGAGGAGCTCACTGCCAGGCTCGCGGAAGCCCGCGCGGTTCTCCAGCGACAACACCCGCAACCGAGCACCCGTGGGCCGAGCCTGGCGCTGGGGCCGTGGGAGCGCCAGGCAGCACCGACAGGGAGCCTGCCCTCGGAGGGCGTCCGGTGCGACACAGACCCCAAGCACCAGCCCTCGCGATGTGGGTGCACAGCGTCGTGCCCGAGGACTGCAAGGACCCCGAGGGGCAGGGCCCGGGGTTCCCATGGCACGAGTCCAAGGCACGGCAGAACCGGGGCGCTGGGGAGCCCAGAAGGAGGAAGGAGCGAAGCAGGTGCAGGGCAGGAGAGCTTGGCGCGTGGGCGCCCACGCCTGCCAGCTGCGGCTGAGGGCCTCCTCGGAAAGGGCTTTGGAGGAGCCCGTCTTGGCCGCCTGGATGACCTCCACCGAGGCCAGGCCCTTGCCGGCCCCGCGGTGCCTGGTGCACAGCTTGTCCACGGTGGTCTCCGCCCCGCCCGCCCGCCCCGCAGCGCCATCCAGCTCGGGTACCGTCTTCCTGTATCAAGCCCAGGTCTGGTTGACCTGTTCCTCCTGCCAGAAAGGCATGGCGGGAAACGGGCCCTCAGCCTGGCTCGCGCTTTTCACCACTTACACACGGGTGTGCGAAGGGTCCAGCCATTCCACGAGGCTTGCCCAAAACACAGCAGTCCCGGGGCACCGTCTTCTGCTCCCACCAACAACCGCCTTCAACCCTTTCAGCCGATTCTCCTTGGCCTTATGCCCACATCGCTGAACAGAACGTGCTCCTATCGCTGTTTCTGTAATTTCTGGATTTGGGTGGTATGTATGGGTGCCCGGCTATGGAAGATGAGGACCTAGTGCTTTCCCCACCCCCTGCCACCATTCCCCATCCACTCATCTCCCCAAAATAGTTAGAGTGTAATTTTGACTAGAACAATATTTACTGTAATCCTGGCTTTTATCAAGCCTTTCGGGAAGGGCGTTGGGTGATTGCGTGGCTTATGGACACATTGTGGTGGCCCAGAGCTGGGAGCAAACGATGGCAGAGTCAGGTATCTATTTCCTGGGGACCAGGTGGACCTGAGGTCCCAGGATGAGGCTTGAAACCACCGTCTCCCAACAATCTAACCTTGGCTTTGACGTTTGCTAACCTAACACAGCAGAACCCCGGTCTGGATGTTTCTTCACCTACAAGATGGAGTAATAACCTCTGCCCTCCTGCCTCAGTGTGAGAAGATGAACTAAGGGAAGGTTCTTGGCCAACAGTGCCACCCACAAGGAGCAGCTATCCCTGCTGCAGGCCAGGGCCGGTGAAAGCAGAGCAGAGGCAACCAGAACTTTCCTGGGGTTTGGCTTGCACCCCGCTGCAGTTACATTAGTTAAGGTGGGTGGTCTCGGGAGAGAGTCTCATTGTTCCCTGTCATTTTCTTTGTGAAATGTTGGGTCCCCTTCACGATAGCAAGGACAAGGTGCGGCGGATACAAGGCTGGCAGGCATCAGCTTCTGGCCAAGGCTTTCCTTCCCTGTGGTTAATTCCAACCGCAGCCGACCCCCTGGACTGGGAAGCAAGAGGGAGGGGGCAGGAGGGGCCACGCGGCCCGCGCCCACCGCCTCCTTAACCTGCTGCTTGCACACCTTCAGCTTGTTCTGCAGCTTCTCCGCCAGCTCCTGCCCGCGCTGCTTGGTCTTGTGGTCCTCCTCTGTCTGGAAGACCAGCTCTTGGAGCCGGCGCTCATTCTTGCACAACGTCTTCACCGTCTCTACATGATGTTTCTGCTCGCCATCCCGTTCCATCTCTAATTCCTTGATCTGAGGTGGAAGAGAGGAATACACCTGCATGACCGCGTGCTTTTGAAGTGCACTGGCCTTGGGCAGGGGCGTTGGGGCCCTGGTGTCCGCTTCCTGCCCAGGCATGAGTGAGCAGAAGCCTGGACAGGGCACTTGGGCCAGCTCCACCTTCTGTGGCTGTGTGGTGGGTGCCAGGCAGTTCCCTTTCCCGGAGCCCCAAGATCCCTCCTCTCAGAACTGGGGGAGGCAGTGAGTCAGGCAAGGTGACAGAACCTTCAGGTTCCTTCCAGCTCTGACATTCCATGAAATAAAGACTAAGGCTTGTTTTCTTCGTGCAAATAGTGAGAGAGAGAAGTCAGGCTGGGGAGGAAGACATATTGGGCAGAATTACTGAGGGAGGAACTGCTCTGCTTCGGGGCCCAAAATATTCTGGTGGGAGAGGAGGGGAGGAGGAGAGAAGAGCCCTTTGGAGAAATAAGTCAGAGCTGTTGCCTCCGTCTTCTTTTCTTTCCTGGCATCGGCGTGACCCAATCCTCATCAAATGCAGGGCGTGTTTTTCCTGGAAAACTCACAGCCCCAGCCAGATCTCCTTGGCTCACCTGTGGCCTCTTTCAACTGTGCCCTCACCCTGGCCTCCAGCTTCACGATCGCGTGCTTGCGCCCCTTGAGAGCCAGCCGCGCGGCCTCCTCCACCTTGGCCCGCAGGTCTTTGATGGTGACCTTGTAGTTCCTGATTTTCTCCAGGTGCATGCAGTGGTGCTGCTCTTGCCGGAGCTCTCCCGCCATGCGGGCGGCCTGGCGGAGGGGAGGAGAGCAGGGGCGGAGCCGGACGCCCACCCAGGCTCCTACGGCCTTTGGGAGAGGAGGACCCTTGGAGGCGGTTTCTGGGAACCAGGGGTTGAGGAGGGGACCCTCGCTGCGCTGCTGGGGCTGGAGGGTGTCCTCGGATGGACAGGCGGGGGGGCAGCTCACACACGCACGAACTGGCCTCCCTCTTCCAGGGACCCCCACCAGCCTGTTCCACTCAAGCCTAATTCTTTGCTGCTCCCTCTGTAAAGGGCACATGGCAGAGAAATGCCCAGAACGTGGAGTTGAAAGACCCCGGGCCACCTCCAGCCACCGTGCGGCCTCTGCAACAAATATTCACGGAGGGGCTGCTAGTAACCGGCCCAGTCTCCGCTCTCATGACGTTGCACCAAATCAGCCCAAACAACGTTCCTGTCCTTGGGAATTTCAATCAAGTGGGAGGTGCCTGACAATAAAAACCTGTATGCCCTGGGGTCCAACGCAGGAGAAACCGTATCCACTGCTCCAGGGGAGGCCCCAGAGGGCCGCACTCATTCTGCCTGGCTCCCATCATTCCTTTGCTCCCCTTTCCACAAGGCTGGGTGGAGGCTGCCCTTGCCAGAAAGCATCTCGGTGGCTCCTGGACCGGGTCCCTGGCCGCCTGCCCTAGTCTTTCACATGCTCACGTGGTCACTCCCTTCCTGCACGTGTTTGGCTTCTCTGGAGCAGGGACCGCATCCCACCAGCCGGGGCAGGGTGCCGCGACTCCTCAGTGTCTTGCTTGGGGGAGGGGGGGTGGCCCTCCCTGCCTCTGCTGGCCTGGCCCTGGGCACACCCATCGTGCCCAGGAGCTTCCCACCCACAGCGGCATGACACCCGCTTAGGCCCGTCGCGGCGTTCTTGGCCCTCTCGTTGGCCGCGTGGCCCTCACTGATGAGCCCCCCATCTCGTTGGAGATGCCCTGGAGGTCGGACTCCAGCTGGCGCTTGCCCACCAGGAGGCTTTGGTTCTGGGGGAGAGAACCCAGACAGCTCTCTGAGCCAGGAGTCTGCACGAACCTTCCTGTAGTAAAGAAAAGGACCCGCCCCAGACAGGCTTCCCAGACCCCGCCCCCAACAGGGAGTGGATGGCCCGGGGCCCTTTGCTGGGGTGAGGGTCTCTCTCCTGCATTCCCGCCCCGGGTTTTACAGCAGCGCTTGCTTGCCTCTTGGGTAGCCCAGGAAGAGCATCACAAAGGCCTGGGGGGAATGGCAGCTGTGGGGCGATCTGGAGCTGGGATACCCCAGCCTCAAGCCCCAGCGCTTCCACCTCCTTGGACAAATTCCTCACCTGTCTGAGCTTTGGTCTAATCTATAAAATGGGTTGGAATGCTTCCACCGCCCTTCCCATTTTCTCTTTTGGTGCGTTCCCACATGAGGATACGTGGGAAAGGCTCTGGGAGAGCACGTGGTAAAGGCACGCCCTGGGAGCCGTAAACAGCTCTGGTGTGCACGGCCGACGTGGGTCCCAGCTCGTGACCGTGGATCAGCTCTCAAGCCAGGATTTTATGTGTAAGATGAATGTCAGACTATGGAATATTCTAGTTCCCTTTCATTTCTAAAGTTCTATATCGTCGGCTACACTGGGGATACATCATCAAACCTCCTGAGGCTTCTAAAAATATAGATTCCCAGACGTCCACCCCATAGCCCCATTGGATCAGAATCTCTAGGGGAAGGTTTTGAGTAACTATCTTTGAAAAGCCTGTAGATGGGACAGATGCAGGACATTATATACCCTGCCATAACCCCCCAAGTGGACTGGGGGAAGAGTGTAAAACTACAGTGTAAACTATCATCCATGCGATGCAGCAGTGCTCTGAAATGTATTCACCAGATGCAATGAATGTGCCACAATGATGAAAGAGGTTGTTGAAATGGAAGGAGTGGGGTGGGTGGGGAGTGGGGTATATGGGAACCTCTTATATTTTTTTGTTTTTAAATTCACTCCCTTCCTCTTTTGAAAAAATTTTATCCCTTCCCCTTGCAGCTTGCTTGCTGTTTTCTGTGTCCATTTGCTTTGTGTTCTTCTGTCTATATTTATTTTTATTTATTCCCCCTCCCTTGCAGCTTGCTTATTGTCTGCTCTCTGTGTCCATTTGTTATGTGCGCTTCTGTGTTTTTACTTGTCTCCCTTTTATAACTTGTCACCTTGCTGAGTTGGCTCTCTGTGGCGCTTGTGGGCCGGTGGCTCTCTGCAGTGCGCGGGCGAGCCTGCCTTCACAAGGAGGCCCCAGGACGCGAACCCAGGGCCTCCCATATGGTAGACGGGAGCCCAGCTGATTGGGCCACAGCTGCTTCCCTCTTATATTTTTAAATATAACATTTTGTGTGATCTATGTATCTTTTTAAAAAAAAGAATAAAAATGTTTCATTAAAAAAACCACACCTGCAGGTAAGCTCTGAGGATCTGCCACAAGGCAGGCACTGCCTGGCCCTGAGTCTGAGGGAAGCCCACGTGGTGTGGGGACTGTGCCAGCCTCTCCCCACCCCCAGCATAAGGCCACGCGGCACGGGCCCCAGGGAGCTGCCACTGTGCTGCCTGCTGTTGCCTTTCCTGGACATCACCCTTCCCGGGTGTTAGCCCTCCCAGATGTCACTTTTCCTGGACATTGTCCTACCTGGATGTGGACCTCATGGTGCCGCTCACTGATCTCTACCCCCTCCTGCTCCAGCAGCTTGCGGGAGTGCTCGCTGCCCTCCTCCAGCTCCGTCTGCTGCAGGCTCAGGCACCGCTCCTGCAGGTTGTGCTGCTCGTGCAGCGTCTCGTGCTGCACCTGCAGGTCTTCGGGGGCGAGAGCTCGCAGCCCAAGCCCCGTGACCACCGCAGACCAGGCTCGGCAGGGAGCTGGGGGTGTGACGGGGAGGCGGGGGCCACAGGGGACAGAGTGAGGCGCAGACTTGCTCCCGGGCAGTTCCCAGTCTGGCTGTAGCCTAGCTGGGCCGGGACCTGGGTGTCCCAAGGGCTTGTCCAGCAGGCGGTCAGCATGGGGTCCTCGCAATGGCAGAGCTGCTTCCGGCAGAGCCTCTCAGGGAGGCCTGCGCTCCCCGCTGGCTAGTCCCCGTCCCCCTTCCGTATTCTAGTTCTCCAGAGCATGCATCACCATTCTTAACAATGCAGTGTGGCCTGCTGTCTCTCTGCGGCCCCTGGGCCTGTTTTGGCCACTCTTGTTCCCCTGGCACCTAAAACCGTGCCTGGGTGGGGCAGGCTGTAAGTGGGCATGTGGCGAAGGCACGTGCCCAGCTGTGTGTGCTTCAAGGCCAGCTCCAGGACGGAGGGCTATAAAGGGGGCGTCAGCTCCATTTGCACTTACTTCTTCAGGTGAGTGGCGGGTACACGGATGTTTGTTATGTTCCTTATTTTTCTATGTCTGAAATAGTTGATAAAACATTAAAAATGATTTAAGGGACGCGGACTTGGCCCAGTGGTTAGGGCGTCCGTCTACCACATGGGAGGTCCATGGTTCAAACCCCGGGCCTCCTTGACCCGTGTGGAGCTGGCCCACGCGCAGTGCTGATGTGCACAAGGAGTGCCCTGCCACGCAGGGGTGTCCCTGCGTAGGGGAGCTCCACGCACAAAGAGTGCGCCCCATAAGGAGAGCCGCCCAGCGCGAAAGAAAGTGCAGCCTGCCCAGGAATGGTGCCGCACACACGGAGAGCTGACACAGCAAGATGACGCAACAAAAAGAAACACAGATTCCCGTGCTGCTGACAACAACAGAAGCGGACAAAGAACACGCAGCAAATAGACACAGAGAAGAGACAACTGGGGCGGGGGGGAGAAGGAGAGTGAAAAAAAAAATGATTTGAAAAGTCAAGGCAGGTCCAACTTCCTATTTTCCTCCTTTCTTCCGTTTCCAGTTGTCCAGGATATGGACTTTGGCAGAGGGGCCTCTCATTTATACCATCCAACGTCGCCGGCTCCCTGGGACAGTCGGCCAGCAGGTTCATGTGCTCATTCCTTCATCCTGGCTGAAGACACGGGGGAAGTCAGCCCCCTAAGCCTGTGGGGACAGCCGGCTTGGGGATTAGGTCCTCCTCCCCTGCAGACTGCTACCTTGACTTGCTGCTGCAGCCTCTGCAGTGCCTTCACGAGTTCACTGTTGTTCTGGTTGGCATGGTCCAGTTGGATTTCCATCTCATTCAGGTCTGTCTCCATCTTCTTCTTGAGCCAAAGCACCTCTGCCCGGCCCTTGGCCTCCACCTCCAGTCTGGCCTACAAGGACTCTAGGGCCTGCTGGTGGTTCTTCCTGCCAGTTCAAGCAAAGAAGACCCCAGGCCCCTGGGCATGCTGTTCAGTCTGCGCTAACCCTCTCTGGGTAAGAGGCCTCTGCGCATCAGCATGGCACAGCCACCCTGAAATTCAACACACTGCATCTTTCCTTAAAGCATCTGAGTGGGTGAGCATCAACCACACTTGGGCAAAACAGAGGGAAACTCCTATTTATTGAATTTCTACCACGTGTCTTATGTGGTCTCAATTAACTTAGCATGCAGAACAGCCCTGCCATGAAACGGAGGCTCTGAGATGTTAAAAAAACAGGTCAGAGGTGGGCCTGCTCTTCGTTCTCAAAGTTCTGAAACTTCGGGCTTGAGTCTCATCAGCAGCATCTGTCGTCTTCTACCACTTGTCTTCACATTCTGGTCTCACAAAGGGACAAGGAGTTTAAACGATGCTTTAGGATTCGGTAAGCTCTGCTCTTGCTGCTCCTCCCTCTTGTTTCGGTATCTCCTCATGTGTGGGCATTTGAATTCCTGGTTCGGACTCACTGCTACGCACGGTTCCTTCCTGGAATTCCACGGCCTGGACGTCTTCCTTCTCTCACAGTCCGCCGGTATCTGGGGCCTCTTGGGTGAAGGCTCCTGAGGCCTCAGTACCTTCCAGGGCTGAGTGTTGGTGCTCAGGCTCATCAGTGGGATCCCCTTGCTCACCGTCTTTGGGTTCAAGGGCTGCCTCCTCTTTTCTTTCTCCTACCGTGGTACTCACACCATCTTCTGGCACAGACTCTGGTCCAACTGCATCTCCGTTTTCCTCTGCGGGGGGCGGGCCGTTCAGGCTGCTCATCGCTGACCTGGTCACCGGCGTGCTCTCCATCAGCAGTCGTCGTTTTTTTAGAAGCCTCCCTCCCGCCTGTGCAAATGCCAGCGTGGGTTTGGCCCGCCGTGGTGAGCGCTACTGCCTCCTCTTCTCTGACGGTCTATTTTTCCTAATGTGTAAGGAATTGTGCAGTGCAGTCCGTGCCTTTTTACTACACAGCTGATCATGGGGCACACAGCCATGGGGGTAGCTCAAGGAAGCGTCACTCCTCAGCTAGAGCCTGAGAACACAGAGCTTCCAAGAAATGACGTTCCTGATCAGAAGCTACCATGCCACCTTTAAAATCCACTAATGATCAGGTCAACTTAGCGTTACTCTGAAATTGGTCACTTTCCTAATACGCACAGTGCGCTAAAATCAAGCATTTTTGAAACGTACAGAAGGTCTGGGTGTTAGTTAAGTTTTTCTTTTCAGCCCAATGGAGGTTGAAAGGAAGTTTTTTCAGTAGCAGGCAAACTTAAGCCTTCGCCTCCTGATTGTCACGGTGGTTTGGGCAGACGGCAGGGCTTAATCTTGAAGCAGAGATGTTTTTCATGTTCTGGAGAAGAGAACTGACTGTTGTAAGTTTTTCGGTTCACTCTGAAATCTGGCTCACATTCACAAACACAGCATGAAACGAGGCAGGTTCTTTATAAGATAGAATTTTGATAGATGCTGGATTGTGTCTGCGCCATATTATGCCCACTTCTTTTACGAACAATGTTGCATTATGTTCATTTGGATAAACTATGATTTGACAAACAATTTAAATGAAATATTTGCTTCACTTAAAAAAAAACAACGAAAAAAAAACCCATGCCAGAATCCACCCATTTAGCCCACAGGGGAGCCAGGATTCACTAGGTCCCGTTTCTTCCATGTAGGCTTAGGCCATATAAGTTGGGTTTGTATCTCTCTTCAAAACAACCCTTATTAACTGAGTGCATTTAATATCTAATAATTATATTGTAATCAGCATAATACATATTTCCATAGGGGAGCAGGTGGAGGTCAGTGGTTGAATGCCTGCTTCCCGGGCGTGAAGTCCTGGATTGAATCCCCGGCACCACCTTAAAATAAATAAATATTCCCATAAATTCCCTGTAGCAGTTTGATATTGTTTATGAACTCCAAAAAGAGATATTGATCGCATTTGTAAACTGGTCTGTTCTTCTGGACACGATCCCCTTTGATTTAAATCCAAAGGCTTTGCATTTACTTCATTAAATCAAGATTAGGGCTTTGATTTGACGAGGTCATTAGGGAACGCAGGGTTGAGTCCCCTCCCACTTGGTGGGCTGATAAAACAAACTCTCACATGAAGGAGAAAGACGTAGAAGAACACAGAGGAAAGAGAGGTGAGCCTGAGAGTCTAGAGCTGACCTTGTGAAGAGACCAGAGCTGCTGAGCCTGGAAGGAAACGAGCCCCAGGGAGAGAAATACGCCTTATGCCAGCCCACAGCTGAGATCAGAAGAAGCTGGGACCGTGGAGCCTTAAGAGGAAGAACCTTCACAGAAATCACCAGTCATCTTGCTTCAACATGTGACCAATGACTTTGGGTGAGAAAGTACCTCTTGTGGTACCTTGAGTTGGACTCTTTAGGGCCTGGTGACTGTAAGCTTCTATCCCAAATAAATACCCTTTATAAAAGCCAATAGAGTTCTGGTACTTAGCATCAGCACCCCTTTGGCTGACTAAAACATCCCCAGCTATATTAACTTTCTTTCATAGGCAACCCGAGGAGTTAATTTTGGTGTTGACAAATGTTTGTTGAACCAAGGCAAATAAATGTTTAGCATTGTAAGGATCCTGTCACCTGCTCTTTCAGAAACCCCCAACTCCACAGCGGCGTCACCTCAGCTCACCCACTGAAGGCCCACCTCCTGCAGGCACTTAGCTGGGTTTGCAGGACCTTGCGATGGGTCCAACCTCCAGACACGGGAGGTGTCACAGCATCCTTAAAAATGAATAAAATCATGATTCACTTTGATTTAAAGAATAAATGCAAACAAAAGCTACAAAACGTTGTTGAAAGAAATTAAAGAGGCTCTAAATAAATGGAAAGACATCTCATGCTCATGAACTGGAAGACTTGGTACTGTAAAGAAGGTAATACTCTCCAAATTTATCTACAGATTCAGGGTGCTCTCTATCAAAATCTTAGCCAGCTTCTTCACAGAAATAGACAAGTGGATCCTAAAATTCTTATAGAAATGTAAGAAGCCCAGAATAACCCAAACAACCTTGAAAAAGAAGAACAAAGTTGGAGGACTCACTTCTCGATTTTAAAGCTTAGTACAAAGCTACAATAATCAAGACAGCATGGTCCTGGCATTGGGACAGACATACGGGTCAATGGAATAGAACTGAGATCCAGAAGTAAACCTTTACAGTGACAATCAATTGATTTTCAACAAGGGTGCCAAGACAATTCAGTAGGGGAAAGAAGAGTTTTCCTAACAAATGGTGCTTAAACAACTGAATACCCATAAGGATGAGAACGAAGTTGGACCCTCTCCTTCACACCATATAAAAAAATTAACCCCCAATAGATAAAAAATCTAAATGTAAGACCTAAAACTATGAAACTCATAGAACGAGACACAGGCAAACATCTTTGTAATCTTGGATTTGGCATTGGTTTCTTAGACAGGACACCTAATGCACAAGCAAACAAAGAAAATGTAAAGTGGACTTCATCAAAATTAAAACGTTTTGTGCACCGAAGGACACCATCAAGAAAGAGAAAAGAAGGAAGTGGACTTGGCTCAACTAATAGAGCATCCGCCTACCATATTGGAGGTCCAGGGTTCAAACCTCGGGCCTCCTTGACCCATGTGGAGCTGGCCCAAGCATAGTGCTGATGTGTGCAAGGAGTGCCGTGCCACACAGGGGTGTCCCTCGCATAGGGGAGGCCCACGCGCAAGCCGCCTAGCACAAAAGAAAGTCCAGCCTGCGCAGGAGTTGCGGCTACACACGTAGAGAGCTGATGCGGCAAGATGATGCAACAAAAAGAGACACAGATTCCCAGTGTCACTGACAAGAATACAAGTGGACACAGAAGAACACACAGTGAATGGACAGAGAGTGCAGACAACTGGGATGGGGCGGGGTAAGGGGAGAGAAATAAATAAAAATAAATCTTTTAAAAAAGGGAAAAGGGAAGCAGACTTGGCCCAATGGATAGGGCGTCTGCCTACCACATGGGAGGTCCGCGGTTCAAACACAGGGCCTCCTTGACCCGTGTGGAGCTGGCCCATGCGCAGTGCTGATGCGCGCAAGGAGTGCCGTGCCATGCAGGGGTGTCTCCTGCGTAGAGGAGCCCCACGCACAAGGAGTGCGCCCCGTAAGGATAGTCGCCCAGTGCGAAAGAAAGTGCAGCCTGTCCAAGAATGGCGCCACACACACGGAGAGTTGACATAACAAGATGACACAACAACAACAACAAAAAGAAACACAGATTCCCGGTGCCACTGATAAGGATAGACGTGGTCACAGAAGAACACACAGTGAATGGACACAGAGAGCAGACAACTGGGGGGCGGGGGAAGAGGAGATAAAGAAATGAAAAATAAATCTTTTTTTTAAAAAAAGGGAAAAGACAATCCACAAAATGGGAGAAAATATTTGCAGATAATATGCATGATAAGGGTCACATATGCAGAACAGAAAAAAAAAATCTCTTACAACTCAACAACAAAAAGACAAAAAAAGCCAATTTATAAATGAACAAAGGACTTGAATAGACATAGAAGAGGCCAATAAGACATAAAAGGTGCTCAGCATCATTAGCCATCAGGGAAATGCAAATCAAAACAACCTCACATCCACTAGGATGGCTATAATGAAAAAAGATGGACAAATACAAATGTTGGCAAGGATGTGGGCAGTTTGGAATCCTGATATGCTGTTGGTGGGAATGTAAAACAGAGCAGCTGTGGAAAATAGTTTAGCAGTTCCTCAGTCAAAAAGAGTGTTATCATATGACCCAGGAATTTTACTCCTAGGTATGTATCCAAGACAAATGAAAATACATGTCTGTGCTAAAACTTGTACATGAATGTTCATAGCAGCATTATTCATAAAAGCCAAAAAAGTGGAAATAACCTAAATGTCCCTCAGCCGATGAATGGATAACCAAAATGTGGCATAACCATACAATGACAGAGTTCTCACCAGTGAGAAGGAATGGCATTCTGATCCATGCGACAACATGGATGGACCTTGGAAACATTATGCTGAGTGAAAGAAGGCAGACATTAACGACCACACGTCCTGTGATTCTGTGTCTACGAAATGTCCAGAAGAGGCAAGTCCATAGAGACCGAAAGATGGCTGATGGCTGCTTAGGGGGGAAATGATGGGTCAGGGGAGTGACGGCTAAAGAGCCTGGGTGTTCTAAAATGTTCTAAAATTGTGGTGATGATTGCACAACTCTGTGAATAGACTGAAAACCGCATAATTGGACCCTTAAAGTAGGTGATTGGTGTGGGATGTGAATTACAGACACACACACCTCCCACACACCGCGTATTGCCATAGTTAGACATTTGGGGGGGGGGGTCAGGTTTAGCCCGCTGCCTGCGATCAGAGGAGCCTCTTCCCAGGGGCTCTGCCTATCGCCCACTTAGAAGAAGGCTTGGTGGGGATGTTATAAAATCAAAGAAGCAACAGTGTGGGAGGATTTCCGGAGGGTCCTCGGCTGCCAGGCAGACAGCTGAGGCACGGCGCCAATGTGGACATTTCCAAATGTGTCAGTCCCGTCAGAATCACAACAAATCATATTTCTGTACACTAAAACCAAGGAACGAGGCCAAAATTTCCTTGAAACTTGAAAACCAGCATCGCTGGTGACTGAACTAAAGAGAAAGCTCCACATCCAGCCATCCTTGGCAAATTACTTCTTTTCCATGGCGTGTGCATATGTTTTCCTAGAGCTCGTTAATATCAGTGGCAACTTATATCTAAATTGCATTGCCGGGTCGAGCAACCTTTCATCTCGACAGTCTCATTTAATCACTCCATCCGGGACAGGTGGTGAGGAAGTTGTCATAGTTCCTATGGGATAATGGCACCTGTCTCATATGGTTTTATGACAACTTGGCAAAATTGAAGTGTTTACAAACCATCAAGTGTCACTTCAGCATAAGGTGCCATCATTATTACCATTTTACAGATAGGGAAACTGAGGTTCAGAGGGGTTCACCTTAACTGCCCAAAGTCTCATAACTAGTAGGTGGGCAGGGTCCCAGGTTTTCTGACTCTCCTCCAACACGCTGCCTAAAAGTCCGCCTCCCATCCCACCAGCCCCATACCTGGTAGCTTCAAAGTTCTCTTCTTTCGCTTGGATTCTCCGGTCTGTATCAGCTTTCGCCTGCGCCAGTTCCAGCTGCATTCAAACCACCTTGCTTTCTTCAACCTGCCAGGAACATCAACATCAGTCTTTCTGGCCAAGAAGGTCAAAGGTCCTTGGCCAGGCATCCAACCCGCAAGATGGAGGCCTTGCAGTTACCTCCAGGGAAGACTCAGCTTCTTCCAGAGCCACCTGGAGTTCTTTCTTCTCAATCTCCAGCTTCTTCTTCAACTTCTGCAGCTCTTGTACACAGCGTCCCCCTCGCCCAGCTGATCTATCAGGTCCTTTATCTCCTCTGAGAAAGGAACATTCTTATCAATAAGGCCCCTGAGGACCTCCCTCCCTCCAGGGCCATGGCACAGACATTCCTCACATAGACATGGAATACCAGGACTTGGACACTGGAGAACAATGAATTCCAGCTCCTCTGCTGATCACTCAGAGGAGCTTCCAGACATCTGCAGCACCTCACAGCAGATGCAAATCTCAGGCCACCATGATGGGCAACCAAGAAATACAACTGTTTTCGTTTGTCCATGACCAAATCCAAAGTCGATTTCTAGGTCAAATCTACGTCCCACAGAGTGCTGGCGACTTACTGTAGGCAAGGTCAGAGAAATCTCATGGAGTCCAGGGTCCTCCTGCCAGGGGCTCCAAGTTCCAGGGGGTCCTCAGAGGGCATTGGAGAGCCATCTGGGCCTCGCCTGTTCCTGTCCACCTGGCTGGCATTACTGGCATGCCCATGGCCCACTCGGCGTCCCAACATCTGTCCATGGACACGGTGGCTGTGTCCGGAACATTCTCTGTTGTTCCACTCTGCTCTTAACAACCTGGTTACCTGGAGTTTCTTTACCTGCACTTGTGGGGCGGAGGGCAGTGGGAAGCAGGCAGGGCCCAGACCCTTTGGCAGGGCCCCTCGCCAGTGCCCGATCACCCCCTCCTATTTTCCGTCATCCCGATCTGGGTGCTCTTTACATGACTCTGCTCTTCCTCTCCAGTCTTTAAGTCACGCCACTCTTTTGCTCAAATCCTTCATTGCACGTGCTTTTTAGAGTGAGAAAGCCGAGTGCTCATCCTTCAAGCCCTTGGCTCTCGATTGCCCTCTCTCAGCAGGCAGCTCCCCTTGGAGGGAGTCCTAAGAGCTCAGGTGGGTTTGGGGACCGTTGGGGACCATCTGCCTCCAGCCTCCAGTGCAGTGACCCTAAATCAGCTCCCCTGGGACTGAGACAGACTGGAGGGAGAAAACTGGGTGCGGTGACCCAGAGCTGAACGCGGAAACCCTGCCTTGACTGCCATTTCGCCTGCCACTCGGCAGAATGGGGGCCGCGGATAAAAAGTGACGTTCCCGGCACAGCCGAGTGTGTGGTTAGGAGGCTGTGCCTACCACAAGAGCAAATGATGGCAAAACGACCTTCAGCTGGTAGCCAGCATTTCTCAAGAACAGCGTGAACTTCCAACCTCAGCCCCATATTTAACAAATCCATGTGTATAGGTATCTTATTTGCATATAATATATTGAAGAGCTCAATATAGAACATCTATTGAGCCCTTATGTGCCAATGACTCTACTGAGTGAAGACTTCACACATTTTATCCTACTTTGTTGCAACAGCCTCACCAGGAAGGGAGTGTTATTTTCCCCTTTTACAGACGAGGAAACTGAGGCACAGAGAAGTTAGAAACTCCCCTGAAGTACCCTCTGCAAAGTGCTTGCTAGTCAGTTTACTTGAGCGCCTACTACACACCAGGTGCTCAAGCAGTGATGTCTGCAGGGGTCGGGGGCAGACCCACCTTGCCCTCCCGCCCGCAGACTCCCCCTGCAGCGTCTTGTTCTTCTTCACCGACTCCAGGTGCTCCCGGGACCTCGTAGGCCGTCTTGATCTTGAAGCTCTCAGCCGTGTACGTGCGGCGCTCCTTCTGAGAGTTGCCCACCTCCACCTGCAGCTCCACGCACTTCCGCTGCCCCTCGGCCAGCAGCTTGTCCAGGACCCGCTGCTGCTTGTCCAGGGCGGCGGCTGCAGCACGGGCCTGCGGCGTCCCGGCTCTGCCGCCCTGCCCTGCAGCCGCCCTCCCATCCTCAGGCAGGTGTAGCCCCCACCCCCTGGCCTGTGGGGCCTCTGGGTGCCGCTGCTCTCCGGCCCCTTACGAAGCAATGGCTCACTAGACCAAGACCAGGCAGGTGTGTGCAGGTAGAAATCTAATTTAATTCTGCTAGAGGCTGACAAATCAGGGAACAGAGGGGGGTGCTTAGCCACGTAAAGTGACACATGGTTTGTGTAAGAGAAGAAGGAAAGGGAAGATGCGTTGTAGACGTATTTGCTCAGGGCCAGTTTTATCTCTATCCCGGGCCTGCTTAAATAGCAGCTCGTTCCCAAGTGTCCATCAGTGGATGGACGGGTGAACAAAACGGGGACTATCTCCACGAAGTCCTATTATTCGGCCAAAAGAAGGAATGACGTTCTGTTACACGCCACATGTGGATGGACCCTGCAAACAATGCTGAGCGGAAGAAGCCACACACCAAAGAACAAACATCGCCTGATCCCACTGATATGAATAACAAGAATAGGCGAATTCATAGAGACAAACGTGGATTAGACAAACTAGGGGCTAGGGGAGTGGGGAGTTACTGCTTCATCGGTGCAGAGTTGCTGTTTGGGGCGATGAAAACATTTGGCAAATGGATGGTGGTAGTGGCATAACATTGGAAATGTGATTGGTACTGAATGATACAATTTAAAAGGGTTAAAATGGCCATTTTTATGTCATATGTATATACTAAAACTACAATAAAAAAATAGCTTGTTGCACGTGGAGGTCTCAGGAGGGCTGATGAACTCAAGTTCCCATTGAAGCCCTGCGCTCACCCTTCTGGGACCACCTGCTTCTTTCCAGGACCCCCAGCCCCTGCCGTCTCCCACCCGGACCCCAGGAAAGAAGCAGCCTTGGCGCCTGGGGACCACCGACCTTCTCCAGGTCAATCGTGAGGTCCTCGACTTCGGCCTAGAGCCTCTGCTTGTCCATCTTGAGGGAGGCGGCCCGGGCTGGGGCCGCCTTGGCGGGCTCTTCGGCTTCCTGGAGCCTGGCCGCCAGCTTCCTCCTGCACAGGGCAGAGGGGCCGTCGAGGCAAGGTAGGGGCCCCATCACGGCTCCACGTTACCAAGCAGGGGGCCCTCTGCACAGAACGGAGGGTGCCACGGGCTAGGCCCAGAGCTCCGTTGTCGCGCTGAAAAGATTCGGACAAAAAGGAGCAGGTCCATTCATTCATTCATTCATTCATTCAACGAATAGTGTTTCTACTCTGTTCCAGGCACTGGGGATGCAGCAGTGAGTGAAACAGACCACATCCCCGTCCTCATGAGACACGTTCTAGTGGGAGGTGTACCCAACCTAGAGGCTGTCAGATAGTGGCACATGCTAGGAAAAAAAACAAAGTGGGGAAGGGATTGTGGCTCAACTGATAGAGCATCTGCCTACCATATGGAAGGTCCAGGGTTCAAACCCCAGGCCTCCTGACCTGTGTGGTGAGCTGGCCCACGAGCAGTGCTGATGCGCACAAGGAGTGCCGTGCCACACAGGGGTTTCCCCCACTTGGGGAGCCCCATGCGCAAGGAGTGTGCCCCATAAGGAAAGCCACCCTGCATGAAAAAAAGCACAGCCTGCCCAGGAGTGGCGCTGCACACATGGAGAGCTGATGCAGTAAGATGACGCAACAAAAAGAGATACAGGGAAGTGGATTTGGCCCAACGGATAGGGTGTCCGCCTACCACATGGGAGGTCCAGGGTTCAAACCCAGGGCCTCCTGACCTGTGTGGAGCTGGCCCACGCACAGTGCTGATGCACGCAAGGAGTACTCTGCCACGCAGGGGTATCCCCTGCATAGGGGAGCCCCATATGCAAGGAGTGCGCCCTGTAAGGAGAGCCACCCAGTGCAAAAAATGTGCAGCCTACCCAGGAGTGGGGCCGCACACACGGAGAGATGACATAGCAAGACGATGCAACAAAATGAGACACAGATTCCCGGTGCCACTGACAAGAATACAAGTGGACACAGAAGAACACACAGCGAATGGAAACAGAGCACAGACAACTGGGGAGAGGGATGGGGATGGGGAAAGAAATAAATTTTTTAAAAAATTTAAACAATAAAAAAAAAAAAGACAGATTCCGGTGCTACTGACAAGAATGCAAGTGGACACAGAAGAACATAAAGCAATGGACAAAGAGAGCAGACAATAAATAAAATAAATCTTAAAAAAAAAGTAAGGAGAGAGATTTCCATTAAAAAAAAAAACAAGGAAGGGCATGGAGAGTCAGGGGGGAGGGAGGACTGCAGTTTTAAGTGGGGGTCGAGTAGGCTTTGGAGAAGGTGACACTCGAGCAAAGACCTGAGTGGGGAGAGGGCAAGCGCCCTGGGGTGTAGGGGAAGCTCCTTCCAGGCAGAGGCGCCCGAGGTCTGGGGTTACCCCGAGGAGGGGAGCCTTTGCTGAGGGCCAGGCTGCCCCAGCCACCCTCCATAGGAAAGAGCTGGAGGGCAGGAGGTGGAAGCTACCAGAAGGTAGAGCGAGGCCTAATGTAATAAAGAGCTTTAAATTTTTTTAAAGATTTTTTTTAAATTTCTCTCCCCTTCCCCCCGCCCCCCCCCCCAGTTGTCTGCTCTCTGTGTCCATTTGCTGTGTGTTCTTCTGTGCCCGCTTGTATTCTTATCAGCGGCACCTGGAATCTGTGTCTTGTTTTGTTGCGTCATCTTGCTGCACTGGCTCTCCATGTGTGCAGCACCACTCCTGGGCAGGATGGCACGGGGCAGCTCTCCTTACAGGGCATACTTCTGTGCGTGGGGCTCCCCTACGCAGTGGACACCTCTGAATGGCACGGCACTCCTTGCGCGCATTAGCACTGCTCACTGAACCCTGGACCTCCCGTGTGGTGGGTGGATGCCCTATCTGTTGAGTCACATCCACTTCCCAGAAAGAACTTTAGATCAAGGAGCTGCACCGGCTGGAAGGCTTATTGTTATCTCGTCACCCAAAGTACCAGGAGACAGAAGGGCCAGGCAGGCGAGCTGGGTTCCCTCCCTGTCTGGGCACAGGGTGGCTCACCACAGGCTGTCGTGGAGGCGCTGGCCCGTGGGTCCCTGAGCCCCCGAGCCAGCCTCCTTTTACACCAGAGCAGCTCAGAGCCCCGGGCGCACGTGCTCGGGCTTGTCCCCTCGGGCCCACGGGGTGTCCCCACCTCTAGTGTGCGGATGAGGAAGAAAGCTCAGAGGAGCCATGGGCACTGTCGGCGGAGCTGGTAAGCGGGCAGGGCCGGGCCTCTTGCCCCAAGAGCGGCCCCCGTCCTCCCAGCCTCGTGGGGAGGCCCGCCCCAGCCCCACCTGCAGGGACCTGCCTTTCAGCCTGGAGGGGCTTCCCGAGCACCAGGGGGTCAGCCCAGCCCTGCCTGGCCCCGGAGCCCTGGCTCCTGACTTCCCGCAGGTGTCCTGAGACATCAAGGTGGCAGAGGCAGGTACGGGTCCTTAAAGGAGGAGCTCTAAGGCCGGTGGGACCGCATGGGGGTTCCCCCTGAGGCCACAGAGGGGCTCCCTTTTCCAGACTGAAGAGGAGCCCAGGAGCTTCCTTCTCCAGCCCCAGCAGCGGCTCTCACGGTGGCAGCGAGGCCCGCCCGGCCCTCCCAGCACGAGGGGGACGCTCACTGGATCTCCCCCAGCTCCTCGGTCCTCTGGATGGCATCGGTCTCGTCCTTGGCCCTCCAGGTGGACACCTCGGTGTTGAGCTTGGACACCAGGTGCTGCTGCTCCGTCTTGCCTCCCTGCTCCTCCTCCAGCCGCTCCTTCACCAAGTCTAGGTCGTGCCTGGTGTTGGCGAGACTCACCACGGCTGTGCTGGGGGGCTGGGGGGACGGGCCCGTCAGGGGTCCCGGGGTCTCTCCACGGGCCCCGGGGCCAGTCCCGAGACCCGAGTAACATTTCAGCAACTCCGATGGCATGAGAGAGGCCTGTGCTCTGACCTCCAGGCCGCCGGGGTCTCATTGTCCTTGTTCTGATAAGTGTCCACAGGATAGGTCATTCCATGTGGCCGCATGCACGGCACGCTGTGGTTTCATAGTTAACTTTCTTTACTTGCTGTTACAGTAATCTTTTTCTCCATCCTCTGTCATCTTCCCGGCCGACCGCTTTCTTTAAGGAGGCAGCTCTGCCACACCGCCCTCCCCAGAAAAACCTTCCACTCTTCATCCAGCCGCCTCTTGCAGTCACCGTTTGCGATGTCGGGGACAACTTGATCCGCAGCACCTGGTGGAGCCAGCTCGGGACTCTTCACGCTCCTGGCCCAGTTCACCATTTTCAGACAGGCGAGAAGGAGCGGAAGATGGTTGGGTGGAGAATGGGCTCCCTGGCCAGATCTCAGGCCCCCAGGCCACCGCCCCCAAAGTTCCCCATAAACATGGCGGCCGGGCCCATGGAGCCGGACGGGGCAGCACAGCGAACCGCCGAACCGGACGCCCCCGAGGGGAGCAAGCACAGGGTGGCTGGCACCCAGCACGGCCGTGAGGAGGGACCCTCAGGGAACGAAGCCCTCTACCCAGATCCATCCTAGACAGAGCAAGTGGGCTTGGAGGAAGAACGGGAAGAGACCGGTTGCTTGTAGAAGGCATTTGTGACGCCCCCAAACTCTCATTTGAGGGAAGGTTGCAGGAGCCGGAGGCCGGGGAGAAGTCCAGGAGCCAGAGAGGAGAGCGAGGGGTGCCAACTCCACTCTGAAGTCGTGAGCTGTGAGCCTCTGGCCAGTCCCTGCATTTCCTAGGGCCTTGCTTTTCCTATCCACCAAATGGGGGCATGATTTTTCAAAAGGATCCTCAATTTGGAAAACGAGGCCTGCAATTCCCCTGGACGCCACACGGGGGCGGTCATTGTCCAACAGGCCCATCCGAGGGGCAGCTGCTTCTCTAAGGGAACGCCCCTCCGTCTGCCTGCCTGCAAAGCTAGATGTCAACTTTGTATATTGATAATTATTGATAAATCGATACACTGGTACAGGGATAAGTGAAAATTATTTTTGTCCTAGAGATGCAAAGGACTTCTGGTAGGGAAAAAGACAAAAACAAAAACAGAAACACCAGCTCCAGAGGTTTCCGTCTCATCCGCAGGACGGTGACCAGGTCCCCATCTCACTCAGGGAAGTCCCCTTAGCCTTCCTCTCCTGCCTGCGCCAGCCGCTTCTCTCCTGCCTGCGCCAGGGGCTTCCCGCGAATGCTCTTGGAAGGCAGCTTTCCCGTTCTCCAGGCTCCTTCATTCATGACTTCAATAAATCTCTGGCCCACACTCACTTTATATTCCTATGCACGTCATGTCTTAAAATGTTTGAAAATGGCATTTTGGCAGTATTGACGCGCCTCCCGCTGATTTCGCAGGGAGCCCGAGAGCAGATGTGAAAACGCTTTGATTAGTTCCCGGCTCTATTTTACTTTGAATCCTCAGCGGGGGGCAATAGTCTCCTTGCCTCCTGGCAAGGGGATTGGATACGAATTTCTCAAGGCCAACAAAACTCTGGGAGGGGGCCCTGGGCGCTTTCCCCTCTCTCCTTTCCGTGCACAGCTCTGTGGGTGGGTGGGTGGGGTCCCGAGGGCGTCGATTTCCGCCTGGTTTCGCTCCAGCTCGGCCACCTTGGCGCGGCCTTCCGCTGGGCTCTCCTCCAGCTTTTGAACCTGGGCCTCGGCGTTCAGCTGCGCGGGAAGGAGGAGGCCAGCGGGGAGACGGGCAGGCCCAGGCCGAGCACCCCCTTCCCGCCTGGGCCCTCGCCCTGCCTCACTTCCCTCCTCCCAGGGCGCAACCCCCTCCCCAGTCCACAGCGCCTGGTCCCTCTGGAAGGCAAAGCCCACCTCTCCCCAGAGCCCGAGCCCCTGGCTTGGCACCGCCCCTCCCCGGCTGGCCCTTTCGTGGGGACTCCACGCCCTGCGGGCCATGGCCCGTGGGAACCAGTGGCGGCCCACCTGGGGGAAGGCACTGACGCTAGCGCAGGGGTCTGCGGAGCCAGCAGGGGCCGCCAAGGTGCCTCCTGGTGTCGGAGGTTGGGAGACTCATGTTGGCTGGGACCGGGAGGCTTTGGGTGCCCTGCTCCCCTCTGGAGCCCCCCGTGTGTCCTGAGAGGGCTCTTCACCTAGCACGTGCTCAGTCGATGTGGGCTGGTTTTCCTCCTTGTCCTGTATCACTTTTTCTTTGAATTGTGGCAATTTATGCTTTTGTCTTCTCTCTCCTGCTGTCTCCAACTCCTTGAGGACACAGTCGTAATAATGTATCGACATGGGTAAGAGCGAACATTTATTACGCTCTTCTTATGCGCCGGGGACTCGATATTCTCCCTCCTTTACAGACAAGGAAACTGAGGCACAGATGGCTTCTGCAACCAGGACAAGGTAGCACGGGTCTGCGACGGGTGCCCTCTGGCTCCCCGGGGGCCCCCTCACCTTGGACTTCCGCACGGTTTCCGTGGGGCGTTGAGGTCGCCGATCTCAGCCTTCGTGACCCGCTCGTCCTTCTCCAGCTTGGACTTGACCCTCTGCGGGTGCTCCCGTGCTCCGTCAGCTCGGCCGTGGGGTCCCTGTGCTTCTTGCGCGGCGCCGCGGCCGTGGCCTCGCCCTGCAGGGCCGCCTCCTCCAGCTCCCGCCGCAGCGCCAGCGGCTCCGCCCCGCGCCTGCGGTTCTGCTCCATCTGGGCAGGGGAAGCAGCGCACAGCGGCACTGGGTGGCCCCCGCCTCCGTGGGGTGACCCCTGCCCACCCCTCAGGGGTCCCCGATGTTCCCGCGCCCCGCTGAAAGAACGTCCCCATTGGAATATCAATCCTAAACCCGATGGGCTGCCCATAGGACCCGCCGGCCCCCTTAAGGTGGCTTTGAGGTCCCCTCCACTCAGAGGGTCCCGAGGGCCAGCCCGCCTGCAGCCCCAGGAGCTGGTCTCGGTCCTCGCGGGGTTTCGGTCCTCACCCCAGGCCCCGTCGAGTTAGAATCTGCCTTCTAAGGAGATCCCGACGGTCCATGCACCCCAGAGTTGGGGAGGCCCCAGAGGCCCTGAGTTCCTGCCATCGCGCACACTGCTTGCTCTCCACCTGCCTCGTGACCCACCCCGTCTCCCGTCCCTGCCCGCCCAGTGCCCCGCGAGGCTGACCCTGGGGCCACCTCTTCCGGGCCCCCCGCTTTCTGGTCCCCTCTTGGGCTTGGCCAAAGGGAGGCATGAGGAGGTGGTCACGGGGTGGAGACGAGGTGGCCGGGGCCTTTCCTGCCAGCTCCATCCTGCTTCGACATCTGCATGACTCTGGCTCCCATCGGGCAGCCCCCCCACCCATGGCTCCAGCACCCCGGCCCTAAGCCTGCTCCTCCCATCCTCCGGCTCGGGGGTGGGCATGGCACCAGCTGTGGCTAGTCCCTCAGCACCTGGCACACCCTGTGGCTCTCGTAACCCCCCCACCCGGCTTTCATGCTTCTTCAGACCACGTGGGGGGGCTGTCTCCTGCCAGCACCCTGACCCGGGCCTGCCCCCCATGAGGCAGGAGGCCCAAGGATGCTCAGCCTTGTATCAGTTCCGAAACCCCCGGCCCTGCTTCCTGCTCTGGCCACAGACCTGCGCTTGTAGGAGCGCGGCCACCAGCCCAGAGGGTGAGTCTGAAGGGGCTTCTGCGGGACTCCGTGGCCCCTTCGTGTGAATTAGGGAAGACGTCTTCTTGGCTGGGATGCCAGCCCCACTCGCCTCTCCACTGGGTGCCCTTGGCAGGCCTGGAGCACCCCACCCTCTGCATCCACACACTGTCCTGCCTCCACCAACCCCACGGATCCAAGGAGCCCCAGGACGAGAGGCTCTCGTCCTTTACCTGGTTTCTCCCCGCGTGGGACCTCGGAGGGATTCAGTGAGAAAGAACTGGCCTTTATCCCACTGCTCGTCATCCAGCATCTTTCCTCCTTACAGGCCAGGCTTGGGGTGCCCGGCCCCCCCAAGGTGGGTACCTGAGCAGATGTGGCCCCCTGGTTTCTTCCAGCCTGTTGCCCAGGGCTTCGAGGTCCCGGGGAAGGTCACTGCGTTGTTTCTCCACCGGGGGGGAGATGCGGAGAGAAAATCGTATTGCCTTAGGCCAGCCAGGAACCCCTCTTTCTCCAGGCAAGGCTGCCAGGTCGGGGCCCACCTGTGGGTAGTTCTGATGCCCCACGTGCTCAGGGAAGGATGCCCCGGCCCAGTTTGGCTGAATTTGGGGCCCCACAAGCGCGTGCCGGGGCAGCGGCCTGCGGAGTTCAGGCCGTTGGGGTTTGTCTCCTGCCGCCTTGCTGATCTCACCCCTCTCCAGGCTCTCCACCCTCCAGCCTCGCTCCCCTCTCTGCTCTTCCTAAAACACGCTCTTCACTTGCACACCTTCGTACCTGGATGGGCAGGTGCCAGGTCATTCCCTTGGTCTAGAAATTCCTCCCCCTTGTCAGACTGTTTCACTTCGATCGTCAGGTTCGCACTGGGTGCCGCCCCTTTGCCTGCCCCAGGCCGAGCACCTCTTGCCTCCTCTGGGCTCACAGCGTCTTCACGTCCCACATCATAATTGGCGTGCGCTGTGGGACACAGTGTACCTGGCACGTAGTAGGTGCTCACGAAACAACTAGACCTTTCCAACTGGAAACTCGTTCTCCTGATTTTCTAAGCAGAACTTAAGGCTGGATTTGTGGCTTCTGGCGGGATTCGTGGCTGGCGCTGGGTATTGGACTCAAGCAGGATAAGCGTTCTGTTTACCTCGGCTCTCATTGCCCTCTCTGCCTCCAGTTCTTCCTCCAACTCCTCGATTCCAGCCTAGCAAATACATGAGCCAAGGGAGATGCATCTCCAGCGCGAAGGTAGAAAGGACCCACTGGGCCTTTTAGAATGGAAAGGAGAGAAAGGAGCTAAGCCTATGACGGTCACTGTCACGAGCAGAGTGGAGAGGGCACAGAGATCATGTGCAAAGGCCCTGGGGCAGGAGGGAGCCTGGCACACCTGAGACCCAGCAAGGAACCAGAGTGGAGGGGGCACAGTGGGTGACCAGGTCAGGGAGGGGTAGATCATGCAGGGGCCTTGTGGTCATTGTAAGGAGTTCGGATTTGACCCTGTGAAGGTGAGCATGGGACCATCTCCAAGGCCCCAGCCAGCTCTGACCCTCTGCGACTTCCCACCTGGCCTTGCTCCTCAGGAAACCACAGCAGCTGGTCTGCCGATGTGAACAGAGGGTGCAGGGCGGTGCTTTTCAAAAGGCGCGTGGGCTCCTCTTGCCCAGACATACCTGGTGTTCCTTAGGTTTCCACTGCAGGGTGGCGTTAAGAGACTGCGCGGCCTCGTATTTAGAGTTGGCAGAATTGGTTTCCATATCTCACCTGCAAGAGAAGGTTCCATCTCCTGGGGACAGGCTCGCAGGGTAGACCAGCAAGCCAGAGTAGGAACTGACGGTCTCAGAAGAGGCATTGTCAGAGTGATATTGATAAACTACCCTCTTGACTCAACGTTTTCCCTGAGACCCCAGCTCACAGGCTTCTAGAAGCCTCCTGGCCCCTGGAGCAGGTGCACTGCTTGGTCCTCCGCATTCCCAGAGCATCAGGATGAGGTCCCATCCCAGCATCCACAACGCACTGCGTGAGGTTGGGAGCATCTTGCAACAGGACAACATCTACTCTCCCCCCCCCCCCCCCGTGTCCCCAGAGCCAGGCACCACACCTGGTGCCCAGCAGGAGCTCGGGACAGGCGTGAACGTACGTGAAGCACTCAGCACGGCGCCGGCGCCTGATGACACCCAGGCAACACTCGTGTTCCTTGCTCCTGGTAAGGAAGAAATGGAGGACTCCTTGGTCGGACTTTTTTTTTAAAAAAAGATTTATTTATTTATTTCTCTCCCCTCCCTGCCCTGCCCCTGGTTGTCTGTTCTTCGTGTCTATTTGCTGCATCTTCTTTGTCCGCTTCTGTTGTTGTCAGCGACACAGGAATCTGTGTTTCTTTTTGCTGCGTCATCTTGCTGTGTCAGCTCTCCGTGTGTGCGGTGCCGTTCCTGGGCAGGCTGCACTTTCTTTCACGCTGGGCAGCTATCCTCGCGGGGTGTATTCCTTGCACGTGGGATTCCTCTACGCGGGGACACCCCTGCGTGGAACGGCACTCCTTGCGCGCATCAGCACTGCGCATGGGCCAGCTCCACACGGGTCAAGGAGGCCCGGGGTTTGAACCGTGGATCTCCCATGTGGTAGGCGGACGCTCTCACCACTGGGCCAAGTCCGCTGCCCTGGCCGTACCTTTTCACCACCTCCTCTCGGCCTAGCCTGGACGTCTCCATCTCGCTGAGGTCGCCGATGGTCATTTCCAGGTGCTCTCAGCTTTCCGACGCGCCGTTTCCACCTCTGCCTGGATTTCCTTTCTTTGCTCCCAGTTATCCTTTGGCTATGGAGGCCGGAAAAGCAAGAGAAGGTAGAGGAGGGGAAACTGAGGCCAGAAGGCAGCGATGAGCCAGATGGAGCCCAGTTCCTCTGCTGTGACGTCAGAGAGGCCCTTGCGCTCTGGGGGCTGGGTCGACCCACTCCCCACCACCCTGTGCCCACGGCTCAGCTGGGCCCCAAGTGCGAGCAGCGACCCCGGCACCTGGCGTGCCTCGTGGGGCGGGCTGCTGAGCCTGCTGTTGTTCTGGGCGGGGGGCTTCGCTGTGTCCTCCTCGGCTGGCAGGTCGTCCAGGGTTTTCTGGAGGGGCAGAGACACCGCGGGTCCCAGCTGAACGGGCCTGCCTGTTGATGCCACTCCTGCTCTGTGCTGCCGCAGAGCCGTGGGGTGCACTTGGGCTCCCCCTGAGACCCCCGTGGTGCTCAGCTCCACCCGCGCCACCGAGGGGCGCCACGTCTACCTGGTTCGGCTCCTCCGGGGCCCTCTTCTCTCTCTGGAGCTTGGCGATGGGGTCTTCCCGGAGGGAGAGGTCCGCTGTCAGGGCGCGGACCCTGCGATCCAGGGCCTGGAGACCGGGTGGGGGGGCAGGGTCCTTTACGGCCGGAAAGACCCCCCACGGGGAGGAGGAGAGGGGGCACTTGCCCTTTGACATGGCCGCACTGGGGACACCCCAATGCCCAGGCCGCGCCCCAGACCAGCTGAGTGGGCATCTTGGGGGCAGGGAGCAGCGAGAGCTCCCGCTCCAGGCTCTGCCCCTCGAAGCGGGGGCCCCCGGCTGGGAGCTTCCCAGAGGCTGCATCTTAGCAGGATCCCGGCCCAAGTCGGAGAAGCAGGCTCGACCTTGAGAAGCAGAGTCTACCTTACCCTGTGGGTGACTCCAGCCTCCGGGTGGGCAGGAAGGGGGCGGGGGCCCCGGGAGCCAGGGGCACCCCGGAAGCTGCTCCGAGGGGCAGCAACTTGCTGGGGCAGAACCCCACATCTAAGGAGCACCCACCATCTTGCTAGGGGGGCCTCTTGGGAGAAGGGGGAAGGGTGCCGAGGGCAGAACGTCCTGTGCGAGGCTGAGCGGGCAGCAGGGGCCCGCCAGCGGGAGGGTGCTGGCTGCCGGGAGTGGGCCTGAGCCCAGGGCTGGCATCACGGGTTTGTCCAGATGTCCCCAAGACGGGAAGAGCCCCCAGCTCCCCTTGACAGCTCTTTCTGCATTGACCACCAAGTCTCGGTCCGCGCTGGCCACTGTAGCTCCAGCCACGCGTGGCCCCTGGGTTCTTGGAACGTGGCTGGTGGGACGCCGGCGCTGCCCTTTCGATGGCGTTATCAGGGCCCCGGGGGGCCAGGGGCTGCCGTGCAGGCCAGGGCCGCGCTGGGGGGCTCTGGGGGCGGCGTGCGCGGGCAGAGCGGCCGGAGGGCGCCCCCCCACCTGCTTCCCCTTCTCCCTCTTGGCCTGCTGGTCTCCAGGCCCGCCAGGTCGCTCGGCGTCCCCTCCACCTTGCTCCGGGCAGCGCTGGGCGAGGCCGCGGGGCCCTCCTCCTCCAGCTGCTCCCGCAGGCGCGAGCTCGGGCTCTCCGGCTCCTCTTGGTCTCCATCATCCGGGCCAGGCGCTCCTCCGCGTCCAGCAGGTTCTCTTGCTCCTGTGGGAAGAAGGCGGCGGTTCATCAAGCCCCGACTCCAGGCCCCTGCAAGGAACCCGGTGACCGTCCCCGAGACGGTGGGCACGGCTTGGGCTCATACCCAAACAAGTGTGCCCTGGGGCTGGACGAGAGGTCCCTCTTTTTCCCTGAACTTCCTTTTTATTTTTTAAAGATGAATTTATTTCTCCCACTCCCTCGTTGTTTGCATTTGCAGTGCCTTGTTTACTGTGTGGTCGTCTCTTTTTTTAAAAGATTTCTTTTTCATTTGTTTTTCTCCCCTACCCACCACCCCCCTGTTGTCTGCTCTCTGTGTCCACTCGCTGTGTGTTCTTCTGCATCTGTTTGCATTATCCAGCAGCACTGGGAATCTGTGTCTCTTTGTTGTGTCATCTTGCTGTGTCAGGTCTCTGGGTATGCGGTGCCGCTCCTGGGTGGGCTGTGCTTTTTTCATGCTGGGTGGCTCAATGCGGGGTGCACTCCTTGCCTGTGGGGCTCCCCTACGTGGGGAACACCCCTGCGTGGCATAGCACTCCTTGTGCACATCAGCACTGCGCATGGGCCAGCTCATCACACAAGTCAGGGGGCCCTGGGTTTGAACCCTGAACCCTCCACATAATGGATGGGCACTCTATCCATTGAGCCATGTCCACTTCCCCTCGTCTTCTTTTTAGGAGGCGCCGGGAACCGAACCCAGGACCTCTGATGTGGGAGGGGGGCGCCTGATCGCTTAAGCCACCTCCGCTCCCTCCCGAGCCCCCTTAAGTCCTCCTCAGCCTATGCATTAGTAACAGAGGACCAGGGGCTGCGGGCGGGGCCAGTGGGCCACAGGCACGTCCCAGCCGCTTGGTCAGCTCCACGGGATACGCTGGGACGCCAAGTCCTGTAGCATCTGGGATGCGGGTGGCTCCGAGCCCATCCTCGCAGGCCTCCCTGTTCTGTTTGAGACTCGGCCGTCCTCCCCGAGCTCCTGCGGTGGCGAGTGCGACGCCGCGTGGCTCGCCACTCAGGCTGCCCTGGACCTGCAGCTGCAGCCTCCGGGGAGTCAGCCAGGACGTCAGCCCCCGCCCCGGACCTGCTGCACCCAAATGTGTGTTTGAGCCGGACCCCAGCCGCCATGGTCCAGAAACCAGGGCCCTCGGCCAGGACGCACTGTCAGTTTGGTCTCGGCCCTCTCGTGCGCCAGCCCGAGGTGTGCCTCGTGCCACCACCTGTCACCGCAGACCCACCTGGATGACACCCGGCCCTGTCCCAGCACTTTGGAGTTAACACATCATTTCAGCTCCACGGTGCCGCCTCCCAGCACCTCTGGGAAGCAAGCAAGGTGGGGGTTATTGTAAGTGACAGGTTAGGGACAGGGGAACCGAAACCCAGAGGGAGGTGGGGACCCGTCCAAGGTCATGGGCAGTAAGCAGTGGGAGGGACAATTTGGGTCTTGCAGCTATGAATCTGACCCTCTCTGCAGCGGGGTGTCCACTGGGGTCTCCCCAAGATGGGGGTCAGTGGTGTAAAAAAACACTGGCCCCTAAAAAAGCCCCAGACCAAAAAACACTGACCACAGAGTTAGGAGACAGACATGAAAATGGCATACCTTTACTGAAATTCAGTGGGTTTTTTTTTTAGATTTATTTTTTATTTCTCTCCCCTTCTCCACCTCCCCCCCCACCAGTTGTCTGCTCTCTGTGTCCATTCTCTGTGTGTTCTGTGTCCACTTGGATTCTTGTCAGTGGCATAGGGAATCTGTGTGTCTTTTTGTTGCGTCATCTTGCTGTGTCAGCTCTCCGTGTGTGTGGTGCCATTCCTGGGCAGGCTGCACTTTCTTTCGCGATGGGTGGCTCTCCTTACGGGGCGCACTCTTTTGCGCGTGGGGCTCCCTACGCGGGGGACACCCCTGCGTGGCAGGGTACTCCTTGCGCACATCAGCACTGCGCATGGGCCAGCTGCGCACGGGTCAAGGAGGCCAAATCTGCTTCCCTCAGTGTTTTTTTAAAAATAAGGGAAATAATGGCGAGGTGGGGGAGGGACGGGACACATGCAGGTGCTTCCGTGAAGGGAAGATGCTTTGATTACTGTTGTCTCGCTGGGCCTCAGTCTCCCCAAATAGAAAGTAGGGATATTAGCTCGAGCCACATTTCAGAAGTATCGAGAGGATACAGAGAACTAAGAGAGAGAACTGGGGAAAACGGAAGTGAGACGTGCTGGACGATGGCCACTGCTGAGTGGAAAGGACTGAAGGTGCATCGAAACCCCTGCCAGGGGCAGCGGATGTGGCTCAACAAATAAAGCATCCGCCTACCATATAGGAGGTCCAAGGGTTCATACCCGGGCCTCCTGGCTTGTGTGGGGAGCTGGCCCACGGGCAGTGTTGCAGCGCGCAAGGAGTGCTGGCCCACGCAGGGATGTCCTGCGGAAAGGTGTCCCCCGCACAAGAAGTAGCCCCTGAGCTGCCCCTGCATAAAACTGCAGCCCACCCAGGAATAGTGCCACACACACAGAGAGCTCACCCAGCAAGAAGACGCAACGAAAAGAGACTCAGATCCCTAGTGCCTAGTGAGAATACAAGTAAACAGAACACACAGCAAATGGACAGAGAGAGCAGACAATGGGGGCAGGGCGGGGCGGATAAATAAATAAAAATGAAAACAAAACCAAAAAAACCCTGCTAAGGAAGTGGATGTGGCTCAAGCAATTGAGCTCCTGCCTACCACATGGGAGGTCCTGGGTTCAACTTTCAGTACCTCCTGGAGAAGACGAGCAAGACAGCGGGCTGATGCAACAGGCTGGCACAGCAAGCTGATGCAACAAGAGACACAAGAAGTAAAACATAATGAGAGACACAAAAAGAGAGAATGGAGGTGGTACACGTGACTGGGTACCTCCCTCCCACGTGGGAGGTCCCGGGTTCAGTTCCCCGGTGCCTCCTAAAAGGAAGATGAGCAGACAACGAATGGACGCAGCAAATGCAAACAACGAGGGGGGTGGGGAGAATAAATAATCTTAGAAACAACAACAACAACAAACCTGCCAGTTTTGGGACCTCGATCAAGTCTCTAAATGCCTGTCAAACTGAGTTTTCTACTCTGCAAGGTTTAGTGACCATCAAGTGTCTTATGGGGGGGTGAAATCATAGAAAGTCCTTTATAACTAGAGCAATTCACCAGCTTGGAGCACGGGGGTGGGAACGGTTTCGTTTCTTCTCCCCCCTGTTTTTCCACCTGATGGGTGAGGAAAAGGGGTTCAGGGCAGTAAGTTGCTGAGGTCGCTGGCAGAGCGGGGCCCCGGCTCCAGGGGGCGCTCTTCCAGCTGCCATCCATGGACAATCCCCTGGCAGGTGCCCGGCCTGCTGCCGCGGGCAAATAAGAATTCGGGGGTAGGGGGGGTTGTTTTGGTGGGTGGGCCAAGGGTCACCCAGCAATGAAGTGGAAAGAGGAGGTTGGGGATTTCTCCCGGATCCGGAGGACGTGGCTTCTCAGCAGAGCCTGCCCCTCCCTTCCTCCCTCGGGCTGCCTGGAAGTGATCGTGGGGGTCTGGGCTGTTGCCAACACCCCTGGCCTGCGCCCGCCCGCCCCGGCGGACCCCGTTGTACCGCCTGCAGCTGGATGCTGAGGTCATGCCTCTCCTGGCTGAGCGTGGCCGTTTTCTCGTCCAGCCCATCAGCTCCTGCGTCTTGGACACGGCACTCCTCAGCTCCTCCTCCTTGCCCTTCGTCTCCTCCTCTCGCCGAGCCACATTCAGGTGCGGCTTGACCGGGGTGGCGAGGAACAGCGCGGAGGGGTCGGGCGGCTGGGCTCTCTGGGGAGCCGGGTGGTGGGGTGTGAGCCCCTGGGCTCCCCTGGGTCTCCACTTCAGGCCCCGCATGCCGTGCAGAGCAGCTCTTCCAGCCGCTGGGCAGGGGGCACCCCTTTCCTCAGATGCTCTCAGGCCGAGCTCCTTTCTGTAAACCCTCCCCAGCCTCGACAGAGAAGGCCCATCCTTAGGACCAGTTTTTAGGATGCCCTTGACCCCTAGATGGAGCTGAGCGTCTGCATGCACCCCGTGCTCCCCGCCCTTCCATAAGATGAGCACAGGCGAGGAGCCTGGCCCAGCTCCCGCCTTGCCTCCCCCTTCTCCCTGACCAGTTCCTTCTCCTCTTGCTGTCCCTTTTACTTCTTTCATCTTTTCGGCACCACCAAGTCCTCTCAGCCTGGCCTCCCATGGTGTGGCCCCTTCCCAAGCCCTGCCCTTGTCCTGAAGCTCCTTTCCATGAAATGGGCCCTTCTTGACCTTGGCCGGGAGCCGTCGCCTGGGCTGCACCCAGTGTCTACCTGGACCTCTCAATGCACCTGGCACTTCTCGCCCTGCTTGGAAGCACCTGGGCCCATCAGGGCCCATAGCCTGGACTCCTCTGCCTTGCTAGCCACAAGGCCCCGAAGCTCTGCCTCCTGCCCCCTGTGTCCCTCCAGCACCGAGCGAGCAGGTGGGACGGACTCTGGATATCTCCTGAGTCCATGGATGTGTTTTGCAGGAGGGCAGACGCCGTGGAAATGGATTGGGGAGGCAGGATCACCTCTCCTTGAAGATGACAGCCAAACCTCATTCACTGTCAGACTGGTCTTTGGGATCTGGGATAACTCAGTCGCAGAGCTGGCATGAAAATTTTATGAAAACACCCTGACTTACGATGAACACTTTTAGTGGGGGGAAGCCTACCGCAGGGTGCATTTTCTTTACATGGACTTCCCCATCTGGCTTAGTTAAATAAGATCAGAACTTAGTTATCACACCTACTAGTAAAATCCTTTTTTTAAAAAAACTAGTTGTAATAGGGCATTACTGTGGCATGTTTAATTAGTGACATTTTACTTTACAGTGAAGAGCAGGGAAGTTGTCATCTGTTTTTTTTAAGATTTATTTATTTATTTATCCCCCCACCACCACCGTTGTCTGTTCTCTGTGTCTATTTGCTGCACCTTGTTTCTTTTGCCCGCTTCTGTTGTCGTCAGCAGCACTGGAAGTGTGTGCGGTGCCATTCCTGGGCAGGCTGCACTTTCTTTCGCACTGGGCGGCTCTCCTTACGGGGGCGCACTCCTTGTGCGTGGGGTTCCCCTACGTGGGGACACCCCTGCGTGGCAGGGCACTCCTTGCGTGCATCAGCACTGCGCATGGGCCAGCTCCACATGGGTCAAGGAGGCCCGGGGTTTGAACCTGGACCTCCCTTTTGTCATCTGTTGTCACTCTCCTGGGCAAGTACCGCCCTCAATCAGCAGGAATTTAAAAAGCCTATTGTCTGGGGCTTCCCAGAAGGGAATGCGTACGCCAAGGGGGCAGGTGAGGTCCATTCATGGAAACCTTCTCACCAGAGTTGCTAGAGTTACTTTAATGGGCCATTGAAAAAGGGAAAAGGAACCCATCAAACTCAGAAATTTTGTGGATAGTGTTTGCTTAGAATGAGTTCAAAGTAGCTAAAGATACAAAGTTTCCCTTTAAAACAAGACTTTCAGAAGAATAAAGTAAAGCGTGCTCCAACCTGGATGACACTCGAGCACATCACGTTGATTGAAACAAGCCAGACACAAAAGGACAAATATTGTATGATCTCACTTGTATGAAATAACTAGAAGAGACAAACTGTAGAGCCAGAAGACTGCAGCTTACCAGGGGCATGTCTCAGGGTGGGGAGTGGGGAACTGGTGCTTAATGGGGACGGAGTTTCTGTTCGGGATGATGGAAACGTCTCGACAGGACGGTGGTGATGGCAGCGCGACATCGTGACTGTACTTAACACCGCTGAGAAGTGGTTGAAACAGGAGATGTTATGCTATCTGTATGTTAACCCAATGAAAGCTTTTAAAAAGTGAAAAAATTTTAAATTAAAAAAATCAAAACTGAGCTGATGGGAAGAAGAAAGGTTAGTACCGGAACAGGTGGTCAAAGGAGAGAAATTTGAGAAACGCTGACCCGGGTGGCGCTCAGTCTCGGGCCTGGGTTTCGACAGGGGAAGCGGAACTCACGGGCCCTCGCTTTGCGCTTCTGATCAGCTCCGATGGTTAGAAAGTTCTTTCCTGCAGGGAGTGGGAAGGAGCTGCCTCCGGAGCCGTGGGGGGCTCAGGGGCACTGGAGGGGTCTCCATGCCTGTCCCCACTTTCCCGTGGCTCTCCCAGACCACCGGCCCCTGGCCACAGCACTGCCCCCCGCCCCCCTCCTCTGCGTGCCCAGGGTGCACCCCCTCTTGATGGTGGCCCAGAGCCGGGTGCCGCTGCCCCCCCCCCCCCCCCGCCAGCCAGGTGCTCGGGGAGCCCGCGGCCCCGCCCGGGTGACTCACATCGACCTCACTCCTGGGTCTGGGGAGAACCCGGGCGATGAGAGGCCACGTCCCGTGATTCCTGGAGGCTGATGACTCACAGAAGGAGCTGAAAACCCTTCCACACGGCCAGGGCCAAGCCCTCTCTCGTCTACGTGAGTTCACTTGGTTTTATTGGGTTCACATATCTTACGTAAAATTTGCCATTTCAACCATCTTTAAGAGTACCATTCAGGGGAATTCATTCCATTCACAATATTGTGCAACCAGCACCACTATCTATTTCCAAGACTTTTTCATCAGAAACTCCATACCATCAATCAACAGCCCCCCTTCTCCCTGCCCTCCCCCCAGCCCCCCGTGACTTCTACTCTACTTTCCGTCTCTGTGGTTTTGTCTATTCCGGATGTTTTGTGTATATGCAATCGTACAGTATTTGTCCTTTGGTGTTTGGCTTCTTTCACCCAGTGTGTTTTCCAGGTTTGTCCATGTCATAGCTTACATCTGAATTCCATCCCTTTTCATGGCTGAATAATATTCCATTGTGTGGCTGGACCACATCTCAGTGGATTCCATTTGAGGATGAGATGGAAGGCCGGAAGATGCACCGTAACTTTTCTGAGGGAGGAATTAGCCCCGTCTGGGAGGTCATGCTCAAATTTCTCTGCGGCCTCCGGCACTTCCCAGCCCCCGTGCCCTGTCCCCTCTGCCCCTCACCCTACTGTAGCGCTTCCACCAGCCCCAGAAACGCAGCTGCAGGAACTTGCGCACGTGCCGCTGAATGACTTTCAGGCCAATTCTGCAGAAAGAACCCGGGGTGACATGGATTAGAAGGAGTTGAGCCCTGGCTCACCCAGGGAAGGGGGCCTGGTGGTGGGCCGCTGGCCGTGCATGGGAGCCAGCGGGTCCACTCTGTCCAGACACAAAGGTGCCTGCTTGAGACCCAGCGTGGCCACGTTGTCTGGGCAGAGACCAGCCTGGGGTTGGCGCCGAGCTGCTGGTGGCACGTTAAGGGCCCCTAGTGGAACCTGCCTTTCCCTCTTTGGGGATACTGACTTGTGCCTTCCTCCCTCCCCTTCAAAATAAAGAAGACGTGCTCAAGTCCTGACCACCAGTCCTGGGCATGGGCCCTACTTGGAAATAGGATCTTTGAAGACCGGGTTAGCAAAGATGAGGCCAAACTGGAGCAGGTGGACCTGATCCCCACACCCAGAGGGGAGGGGCCCGTGAGACCGCGGGGGTCCTGGGTGGGCGGCAAGCCCCCTCGACAGGCCAGGAGACAGGTCTGGGGCAGAAACCCCCGGCCGCAGAGGGGGCGCGGCCCTGCCCACACCTTGCGTCCAGCCTTCTGGCCCCCGGACCTGGGAGACAGTCCTTCTCTGTTGTTTTGAGTCACCCCGTTTGTGGGGCTTTGTCACAGGAACCCCAGGGAGCTAAGACCAATCTCTCCGGAATCCCCACCAGTCCCTAACTCTCTAATCCACGAGTCCCTGGAATCTGCGCCCCGACCCTGCGCTTCGTCGTCTCCCGGGGGCCTCCCATGTGCCGAGGCCCCGGGGAGTCCGGGCCACCAGCCCCTCCGCCCGGCCCCCAATGGCTGGCCCTCCCTTGCTGCTGGCAGGTGACAAGGACTTCGCTCCTCATGTGCCAACCACAGAGGGTCCTAGCCGGCCACACGTCAGCCCTGGGAAGGCTTAAAAACGGAGACAGGGGCCACCTGGCCCGATCCTGCTCAGCCCCCTGCTGCCTGCGGGAGCTCGGGGAGCTCCACAAAGCCCGTGCCTCAGTTTCCCCCCTGTACACGTTATAGCCCCATCTGTGAGCCTTGCTTTGCGGAACCAATGCCTTAGTGCCCTGTGCCCAGCACACAGGAAACTCCCTGCCGTCTCCTCAGTTCCCAGCTTGTGAGTGATTGGCCTTTTTATTATTTTTTATTTTTTAAAATATTTATTTATTTTTTCTCTCCCCTTCCCCCGCCCCCACCCCGGTTGTCTGTTCTCTGTGTCTATTTGCTGTGTCTTCTTTGTCCGCTTCTGTTGTTGTCAGCAGCACGGGAATCTATGTTTCTTTTTGTTGTGTCATCTTGTTGTGTCAGCTCTCCACGTGTGGGGCGCCATTCCTGGGCAGGCTGCACTTTCTTTCACCCTGGGCAGCTCTCCTTAAGGGGCACACTCCTTGCACGTGAGGCTCCCCCAGGCGGGGGGCACCCCTGCGTGGCAGGGCACTCCTTGTGCGCATCAGCACTGTGCATGGGCCAGCTCCACATGGGTCAGGGAGGCCCGGGGTTTGAACCGCAGACCTCCCATGTGGTAGACGGATGCCCTAACCACTGGGCCAAGTCCGCCGCCCCGATTGGCCTTTTTAACTTATAACTGGAAGTCAGGTCATGCTTAAGGCAATCCCTTCTGACACCAAGAACAAGGGGACAGGTCCGAGCTGGCCAGCAGGATGCAAGGCGCAGGAGCCTGTTGCCACCAAGGGTGTCCCCAGAGCAGGTCTCTCAGGGGTGGCACTGCCCGCTCCGGGCTGGCTCGTGCTTTGTGGTGGTGGGTGCTGTCCCGTGTGCTGTGGGAAGTTGAGCAGCAGCCCCGGCTCTAGCCACCAGATGCCGGTAGCACCCCTGCCTCGTGGAGACAGCCCAGGATGCCCCCAGACATTGTCAAGTGTCTCCTGGGTGGCACACTCGCCCCCACCGAGTACCCCTGCCCTGGAGGAAACCTGCATCCTGCTTGTCACGGCCTTCCCTGCCCGGCTCCAGAAGCTGCTTCCAGAGGCCCCCGCGGCTCGTAGGGTCATCGGTGTCCAAACTGGCCAGTCGAAGTGTCCATGGCGTGGCCCCTTCTGCCCTTTCCAGGGAACTGCCCTCTGAGCTATGAAGCGAAGCGTCCTCTCCCAGCATGGTCACAGCCTTGCCTTTTCCCACCTGCAGCCTTGGCTCAAGCTGCTTCCTCTGCCTGGAACGTCCCTCCCCGTGCCCCGCCTCTGCTGTCAACATCACGTCCCCAAGACTGTTCTCAGATGCTCTAAGAAGGAGTCTCTTGCCTTCCTCCCATTTTCCCAAGACCCCCTGTGCCCCTGTTGTAGCAGCTGCTACACACGGGCCAGAGCTGGTGGCCCTCCTGGGCTGAGAACTCCGTCCATGCCACATCCAGGGCCACTTCACAGCCACTCAGTGAAGGGAAGCTGAGTTGACTTGAGAGAGTTTTGAGCTAATGTTTTCTAAGTCTCCTTCTGGGGCCAACGTTCTAGAGCTGGGGCCAAGGCACCCGTGGCTGACCGCCACACCTAGCCTGCCCACGCCCGCAGGGGCGGACGAGGGCTCTTGGAGCGCCGTGTTAGGGAGATGGCTGAAAGGCGTGATTCCAAGGGGGGATTTGGAGTGCAGACTCTGGGCTCTAATCCTGACTCATGCTGCTGGAACCGGCACCCCTTCACCCCCCTGACCTCAGTTTCCCCATCTGTAAAATGGAAGTGCTGGCCCCACCATGATCCTCTCACGCCATCATCCTACAGCTCACGGCTCACGTAAGAGGAAGGCTGGAAATGTGGCTCGTAAGCAGTCAAGAGCAGGGGTCATTGTTGGTTCCCAAGCCGAGTCCCGTGGGCTACCAAAGACGCTGACGTCCAGCCCTCATCCTGTGGCCATCCTGCGCGAGGGGGAGGGGTGTCCCTGGTCACTGTGGGCCCAGGGGCTTCCCGGTCCGGTCCTGTTGGGGTCTGCGAGAGATACCTTCTTTCCAGCTTCTTCTTGAACTCAACTTTCGTGAGGAAACCTCAGAGCCCACACTGCAGCATCATCATGATCTTGGCCAGACGTTTGTCCTGCATGTCCTCCAGCTTGGGCAGGACGCCCTCTGGGAAGAACACCTGGGGAAAGAGACGCACGTTGAAGGAAGTTCAACCTTCACCCAGGGGTGACTGCCTGGCGGATTTTATTTATTTTATTTTATTTTTAAGATTTATTCATTTTATTTATTTCTCTCCCCTTCCCCCCTCACCCCGGTTGTCTGTTTTCTGTGTCTATTTGCTGTGTGTTCTTCTTTGTCCGCTTCTGTTGTTGTCAACGGCACGTGAATCTGTGTTTCTTTTTGTTGCGTCATCTTGTGTCAGCTCTCCGTGTGTGTGGCACCTCTCCTGGGCAGGCTGCACTTTCTTTCGCGCTGGGCGGCTCTCCTTACGGGGCGCACTCCTTGTGCGTGGGGCTCCCCTACGCGGGGACACCCCTGCGTGGCAGGGCACTCCTTGCGCGCATCAGCACTGCGCATGGGCCAGCTCCACACGGGTCAAGGAGGCCCGGGGTTTGAACCGCGGACCTCCCATGTGGTAGACGGACGCCCTAACTATTGGGCCAAGTCTGCTTCCCGGCCGGGCGGATTTTAAATAAAAGAAGCAGAGGGCCGGGGGGGCCTTGAAAGTCGGCTCCTCGGAAGCAGCCGGTCTCGGCCTGGACACCTACCACAGCGGCGCGTACGCTCGGCCACAGCGGCTACTTTTAAGTGGGTGCGTGAGCTCTAGTTTTGTCTTTCATAATGTAACATGCTTTTGTATGTTTCAGTAATACATGGTAGACGCTTATAGATGATTGGAAGGAGCTGGGAGGCCTCAGCCTGCCTCCCACAAGCTGTGTGATCTTGAGCAAGTCTCTCTTCTTTGTGGGGGGCCTCAGTTTCCCCTTGTGTCCAGCTGCAGACTGGAGGACACCTGCATCCTCCTGCTCTGAGTCTGTGTCCACCTGTGGGGCTGGGAGAAGAACCCCCCACTGTGTCCCTCAGTGGGGCGGGCATGCTACAGATACCGATGGGCAGAGGCTGGAAAAGAACGTGCCTTCCAGAAAACATAACAGCAAGGAGCTAGCCGCCCCAGGAGTCAGCGATTGGGCTCGATCTCATTAAATGTTTCTTGATGTTTCAAAATTAATCAGGGTCTAGGTTTGGCCGGGAAAGAGCAGGGAGGTGGGCTCATGGGTGGGGGGCACATGTGCCTGCCCTGGGGATAGGGGTTTGCAGGTAGAACCGTCCAGTTGTCTGTTCTGCCCCTGTAGCCAGAGCCCGCCTGGTCCTCGGTGGGCAAAGCTGTCCCCGGCAGCCCTAGACCTTGCCTTGGACCCGCAGTGCCCAAACTTGGACAATAGCAGGGCGCAGCTCGTCTGCCCCAGGCAGTAGCTGTGACAGATTCAGGTGACATGAGCCCCATCGGCCCAGGCCACGTGGCCAGCGGGCAGTGGGGCCTCACACCCACTCTGTCCTGCCTCATTCTGAGAAACTGGCCATGTCACCACCGCTGCCTCTCCGGGGGGGGGCAAAAGGAGGGGTTGGCTGGTCTCCAGGCCTCTTCCCGGCTCCGCTATTCAGTGATTCTGGGACAGGCCCCGAGGTGGTCCCCAAAGGCAATCCAGCCACGCACAGCGCGTCTCAGTCGCATAGGAGACCACAGCGCACAGTTCCAGCAGGTTCCATTCCTGCTCACACAAAGCAAGCTCCGGGGAACTGGGGGCTCATTCTGTCCCCTGCGGTGCCCCCAGAGCCCAGGGCCCTGCCTGGCCCCCAGTGGGCGCCCACGAAGCGTTTGCTGAGTGATGAGCTACGACGCGGAGCGTGCGAGGAAGCTTCCGGCAGGCTTGGGCAGGAGGTGCGGCTGCCTGGTCACACCCGAGCCTGGGAGAGGGCAGCGACCGTCTGGGGCCCCCCACCCCGAGGCAGGTTTGGAGCCCACGCTCCCCCTGCGAGGCCAGAACCCCTCCCACGCTCTGGGCATGTTGGGGTGCAGGCTGCTCGGGGGGCGGCTGGACACGTGCACCCTCCACCTGACCGGCCCTGACACCCCAGCAGGGCTGGGTCTGTCAGGAAATGGGCCAGACACAGAGTGGCCCCGGCATGGTGAATCAGCCCGGCCGTCCTGAGCCTGAGTCAGCGCCGCCGCACCTGCAGCTCAGGCTTGGGGCTCACTGCCCGGGAGCCGGGGTCCCGGAGGCTTGACCCCGCGGGCCCTTCCCCCACCAGCCCGCCGTGCCGGGGCCAGATCAGGGACCCTCACTCCCATCTGGTCTCTTTGTTCTTAGAAACCTGGGGCTCCCCTGCCGCCCTGGGAGCTGTTCTACCTCCTCTCGTCCCCCCGCTCTGTCCTGAGCGGGGTCCTCGCGCGCGCTGCTGCGCATCACCCCCAAGTCCCATCGGATGAGCTGTCTCACTCCCAGTTTTTCAGAGGTGGAAACCGAGGCACTCAGCAGCTGAGCGACCCACCCAAGGCAGGCCCCCGCTCAGGGACCAAGTTGGAACACCCCCCTCGGGGAGCCTGCCTGCCTGGGTGCAGAGAGGGAGCACCCACCAAAAGACCCTGCCTTGGTGTGTCCGATTTTTTTTTTTAAGATTTATTTTATTCCTCCTTTCCCCCTCCCCCCGTTGTCTGCTCTCTGTGTCCATTTGAGGTGTTCTTGTGTCCCCTTGCATTCTAATCAGGCAGCACTGGGGATCTCTGTCTTTTTTGTTGTGTCGTCTTGCTGTGTCAGCTCTCATGTGTTTAGCACTGCTCCTGGGTGGGCTGCAGTTTCACACTGGGCGGCTCTCCTTGTGCAGGGGTCTCTCCTTGTGCGGGAGGCACCCTTATGTGGGGACACCCCTGCGTGGCAGGGCACTCCTGGCGCGCATCAGCACTGCGCATGGGCCAGCTCACCACATGGGTCAGGAGGCCCTGGGTTTGAACCTGGACCTTCGATATGGTAGGCAGACGCTCTGTTGAGCCACATCCGCTTCCCAATGTGTCTGATTTTGTATCTGTTCACGTCAAGGTTGATTGCCCTGCGTTGCAACTCCGAGGCCTCCTTGTTGCCCACGAGTCCCTGGGGAATGATGGTGGGGAGCAGCACCCGGTACCTGACTGGGGAGACCTCGGGTGGAGCCCATTGGTACAGCTGCCTGTCGGCCTTCACGACCTTCAGGCAGGAATTAACTTACCTCCCAGAGGCTGGAGGCAGGCAGAGGGAGGGGCCGGCAGGCGGCTCTGGGGCAGGGGCTGCAGCTGGGAGAGGAGGTTGGTGGGGTTGGGGGCTTCGAGGTGGGGGTGTTCCTCGAAAGGAAGAAACCAGCTCCTTTCCTTCCCAGTGGGGTGGGGGTGGAGGAAAGGGCACTGGCCAGGCAGGAGAATTGCTTCTATTTTTATCTTTGGTGTTTGAAAACATTTTATTTAGAAGTAATTTAAAACTTACAGGAAAAAAATGCAACCTAATACAAAAATAATACAGAGAACTCCAATATCCCCCACCCAGATACCCAGATTTACCAACTTTTAACGCTTTGCCCCATTTGTTGTATCATCCTGTTTATGTCTATCACAACTACCTACCTACCTATCTAATCTAGTCATCTCATCTATCTATATCCATCATCTACAGCTAGATCGTCTAAATTTATCACCCATCCATCTGTCCGTCCATCCATCCATTCGTCCATCCATCCATCTACCTATCTTTTATCTACCTACTTATCTATCATTCTATCTTTCTATCTTTCTATCATTCTATCTAATCTATTCATCTCATCTCTCTATATCCATCATCTATAGCTATATCTTCTAAATCTATCATCTGTCCATCCATCCATCCATCCATCCATCTACCTGTCTTTTATCTACCTATCTATCGTTCTATCGTTCTATCTAATCTATTCATCGCATCTCTCTATATCCATCATCTATAGCTATATCTTCTAAATCTATCATCCATCCATCCACCTACCTATCTTTATCTACCTACCTACCTGCCTTCTATCTACCTATCTACCTATGCATCTTCCTATCATCATCATCGTCATCATCATCTTTCTCTTCCAAACCTTTGAGAGTAGGTTGCTTAATCACGCTCCTTTACCCTTGAACAGTTCTACGTGCATTTCCTAAACACAAGGATATTCACTCTGGTACCCACGTTAGGTACGACGATCAGGAGAACCTGCTGGCAGCGCCCTTGGACCGCCCCCTTGAGCTCCCTGATGCACAGTCTCTGCTCGTCAGTCCCAGGCAGGAGCCAGGGGCAGAAGCAAGGCAGTCCCCGTGTGGGGGTCTTGTTTGGGTCCCTGCAGAAGTGGACCCTGAGACAAGGGTTCAAGTGCAAGCAGTTTGTTTGGTCGGTGGCCGAGTGGGACAGTGGGGCAGGGAAGCCTGCCAGGTGTGCTGTCAACCGGTTGTCACGAAGGGCAGTGGGAGCGTCACCTGCCGGGGGCACGGGGAGCAGCGGTGTGCCGGAGCTCCCTGTTGACATCACCTTGGTGGCTTGAAGTCAGCCAAGGGAGGGTGGCAGATGCTACAAATGCAGGCCTTTTCTCCTTTTTGACTGGAGTTGCCTCTTGTTCAACGTTGACCTGCGCGCGGCTACCTGAGAGCCGGGATGGAACGTGCTGAGTCAGCAGGCGAGGAGGCGAGCGAGTGAAGGATTTCCACGTCGCTCTCCTGTTCTGGGGACACACTCACTCCTGGCGCTTTCGGCCTGCCAGGTGGGGGCAAAGCAGGCTCCAGGGCTGGAGAAAGCCCTCCAGCAAAGGCACGCCGGGGCTGACGTGTGCTAAACAAGCACGGGCGAGGCAGTACCGAGAGGGTGCCACGGTGCCCAGAAGCGTCTGTTTATCAACGAGTCGATCCCAGGCACTCGGGGCGCCAGGAAGACGGGGCTCGCCTCTGTTTGAACTTCGGGTACTGCAGCCTTTCCGGGAAGCCCTGCCTACAGATCCGGATGCCTTCGAGGGCGCCGTTGCGAGCCAGCCGTCACGTGATCAGGCGGGCGTCCCCAGCGCCTGCCAAGGATGAGGGCCCAGGTCCCCACCACGTCCACCTCGTCGACCCCAGGCTCCCCCCATCACTGCCCAGTGGGGTCCCGGGGCGCCCACCCAAAGGCTCTGTGGAACGTGACTTCTGGCTGGGCGGGCGCCACTGTGCTTTACACACGGGGGACATGCCACGGCTGGGGACTCTCATGGTGTCCTCTTTTGCCCCCGTCAGCCCTGGCAATTAAAGGCAGACTTCACCTGGGGCAAACACGAACTCCACAGGCCCCCAGGGACTTCCGGCAGGGGCTCCTGTCCCCACGCTGGCCTGACTGCTTGATCTCGTTGGGGACGATACAGCGGACAAAACGGGGGGCGGTGCTGTGGAGAGAGGTCACCAGCTTGTTCAGCTGCTCCTGGGCGTGGAGGAAAAAGAAAGAGGGCGTAAAGCTCGGCCTCGGCCCTTCAGGACCCCCACACTCAGGGGAGACTTATTTCAAGTTTACCTCATTAAGTACAATGAAAAACTCAGTTCTTCAGTTATACCGGCCACTTTTCTGCTGCCCAGTTGCCGCACGTGGCTGGTGGTGCCATATTGGACAGTGCAGAACAGAGCAATTCCATCCTAGTGGAAAGTTCTATTGGCCAGCGCCGCTCCCACGGTCCAGTGACTTGCCCGTGGTGGAAGTGGGGCCCCTTCAGACTTAGGGCTGCTCGTGGACTCTCAGTCCTGGAAGGAATTTCTGAGTGGACCATCCCACCTATTGTTTGTTTTTGTTTTTTTAAAGATTTATTTTATTTATTTCTCTCCCCTTCCTTCCCCCTTCCCCCCCCCCCCCCCCGGTTGTCTGCTCTCTGTGTCTCTGGGTCCAGTCGCTGTGTGTTCTTCTGTGTCCGCTTCTATTCTTGTCAGCGGCACCAAGAATCTGTGTTTCTTTTTGTTGCATCATCTTGCTGTGTCAGCTCTCCATGTGTGCGGCGCCACTCCTGGGCAGGCTGCACTTTCTTTCACACTGGGCGGCTCTCCTTAAGGAAGGCCCTCCTTGTATGTGGGGCTCCCCTATGCGGGGGACACCCCTGCATGGCACGGCACTCCTTGAGCGCATCAGCACTGCGCATGGGCCAGCTCCACACGGGTCAAGGAGGCCCGGGGTTTGAACCGCGGACCTCCCATGTGGTAGACGGACGCCCTAACCACTGGGCCAAGTCTGCATCCCCCACCTATTGTTAACCTCCCTAAGAGACGGGTCCTGCTCAGCTTGGAAACCTCCAGCGAGGGGGCTTTGCTCTGCCTTGGGACAGCCTGACCCTTGGGATGCTTTGGAGTCTTTCTTCTTGCAACGCCTTCCCGCTGGCTGCACGTCTGCACTTCGGAATGCATTCCCAGTAGTGACCAAACTTTGGGGACGTTTCGACAAGCCCAGAAGACCTGCCAGGCAGCCCTGGGGCACAGGACCTTCTGCGTCAGTCATTCGTCACGTTGGCCAAGTTCCTCCGCTCCCTGGGTTTTGGTCTGAGGAACCACGGGGTGGGTTGAAGGTCCTCTCCTGCCCCAGAGGCCTGTTCTTCTGCAGCCCCTTCAGAGGGAAGCAGCCTCCTCGGACTGAAGAGGCGGTCAAGCAAGGGAGGAGAGAGGGAACCATCCTGCCCCGGCCAGCCCAGCAGCCAGACCCCACGCACGCCGCTGGCCCCGAGGTGGCCTCCGGGACAGCCAGGTTCACCCTGTAGAAGTTGGGGACCGTCGTGAAGGAGGACCCTCTCTTCTGCTTCTTACTTCCAGCTGAGGGAGAGAGCCAAGCAGGGCTCAGGCAGCCCCAGTGAGTGCGCCCCGCCAAGGGACAGGGTTCCCCGGTTTAAGAGGCTTTCTTGGGATGAGATGAGGCAGGACCCTCACCCAGGAAAATGAGACCTGGCCACGGAGGGGGCAGATGGGTCGACTGGGACATGGTGGTCAAGGGGGTGCCGTGCTCCCTAGAGAGCGTGGAGCCTTTTGGGACTTAGAGCTGGCGCAAGGCTCTCCCTTGGTGATAAGCTGCTCCATTGCCTGGGCTGGGGGAGAGCCACAGAGCAGCTGTAGGAAGTGCATGTCAGTGGGGGGAAAGGCCCTAAGCCCGGGGAGCCTGGCCGTTCCTGCCCTGCCGAGCCGCTCCCCCTGGGCAGCTCCCACCCTGGGCATTCCCCTGTGGGCCCCCACGGGGCAGCGGGCAGGGCTGGCCTTAGCGTTTGCCTCAGAGGAGAGCGGGGGCCAGAAAATAAGCACAGGGCACGTTGGCGTCAACTTTTCCAAAGCAGAATCCTCCACTCGGCGGTGACGTGGGCCAGAGATCCATGCAGAGGGTGGCGCTCCCAGGGTGCCCTGACTCCCCTCTAGCTCAAATCCTCCATGGCCCACTGGCCGTCCATTCATTCCTTCACTCATCCATTCATTCCTCTGTTAGGCAAGACTTTGTTCAGTTCACTGAGGGCCAGCCATCCAGCTACTCCAACAGCCAGAAATTGATTTCTTCTTCAACTCTTAGGGGTCTCATTGGGGGTGACTTAATCGGTGTCATCTCAAGTTATCTTACTTATTTTTGGAACCAGGTTCGGTATATGTATCGATTTATTCATCAAATACTCTACGTTTCTCCAGCCAAACTGGAAACTTCTTGCTTTCCCCCAACATTTTTCTTGGACACTCAAGTCATAGACGTTTGTTGAATTGAGGTGGAAGGGAAGTGAGTTCAGTTTTAGACATAAACTTTGGGCAGCATCTGCAGAGAGCAAGGCACAAGGAATGCCCTCTCTCAAGGCTGAGAGAGTTTCGTTTCCTTCTTTCCATCTTGGCCCTAAAGGGCCATCAGCAGAAGGCGAATGGATGCAACAAGGCGTCCGCTATGCCTGGAGCCTCCTCTTCTTTGAAGAGAAGGGCCAGGAGCCCCACGGTGGATGCTGGAACAAGCCCACTACTGTTTCATTCCAGGGGTCTTCGCTCTTCTCCAGGCAGCCCGTGATGTCACCCACCTGCAGGGGGGCAAACGACGGTGGTGAGCTTCAGGCCCAGCCTCCCCCTTTCTGGTCCCGTAGCTCAAACCTCCACCGACAGCTGTCCCCTGCTCTGCGCTGCCAGGACCAACCCCCAGCTCCATCCCTTGAGGCTTCAGTTCTTGTCCTGATGATGACCTGCCTGGTGCCCTGGAGGTCCTTGAACCCCAGCTTGGGACTGAGCTCTGAGACTCTTCCTGCAGGTTGCCTGTCTAGGACCCCCGTCTCTGAGCTTTGCTCATAACCAGGACTCCCTGGCGACTCTCTCCCGAGCTGTGACCTTCTCTTTGTTACCTCTTAGATACCTTTCTTTATGGGCCACACGGAGCCTCCCTGACCCCTGGATCTTCTTCTACCCTGCTGGGCCAATCTTATTCCAGGCCCAGCCCTTGTTGTCTGTGAAATCCTGAGCTGTAAAAAGAACTCCCTAAAGGGGTGCCTTGTGCCTCTTTGGGGAGGAGCATGCAGCCTCTCTTACACACCATAGGACCATTGCCTGGTAGAAGGGGGGGCTCCATCCACGCAGAACCGGGGTCTACAGGGGCCCAGGTAATTGGACATCCACTGATGCCTGTTTCATTTTGCCACATGGCCCCAGCTGGAGGGGCGAGAGGAAGGAGCCTTTCGGATCCTTCTAACCGAGCACAGAGCGCCGTGGGGCTTTCCATCTCCTCTGCAGCATAGCGACAATTGTCATCTCTGTGCCTCATTTCAGAACCTTTTTGGAAGCGCAGGTCCCATTCGATGTTGAGTATCCCGTTGCTATCAATACAGGGCTCTTCTCGTTCCAGGGTGGGGCGGGGGTGGGGGTGGAGCACTGCATTTGGCCTTGGCCTGCGAGCTTGTTGTTGGCCCAGGAGGCAGCACAGTCCCTGCGGTGAGTGATTGGTATTGTTTCGGTTGATAATGTCCTAGAATCTTGGCGCCGACGCCCGGTGCATGGGCAGCGCCCTGAGTGCCCTGTCCTCAGGCTGCTTTCTCCCTGCAGCACCGCCCCCCCCCCCAGCAGAAGCGGCCGGGGGCCCACAGGTGCCCGAGGAGGGCCCGTCGCCGGTGCTCACCGCGCCTGCGCAGTGGACGCGCTCGAAGCGGGCGTCGGGCCCCCGCCTCCCTTGGGCTCGAGGAGGTGGCTGGACTTGCCCAGGGGGTGGTCGTGCAGGGCGGCCCGTGGCGGCCGTGGCCTTGGGGAAGACGCACTGTTCCTCCAGGCTGAAGCTGCCCGTGGGCTGGCGTGGGGGAAAGAGGAGGAGGAGGCGCTGGCGGCGGGGGGGGGGGGGGGGGGGCCCGAGGCCACGGACACGGGAAGGAGGGGCAGGCCCAGGGGGTCCAGCAGGCCCCGCCGATTCTCAGCAGGGAAGACTGAGGCTGAGGGGCCAAGAAGCCGGCCCCCCCGCCAATCCCACCCACAGGGGCCCCGGCCGGCCCAAGACCTCTGTCCTTCCGCCCTTGATTCTCTGGTTTTCTGCTCCTTCTCCCCACCCGCACCCCTCGCCCGGGGCCCTGGCGCTGTTCTAGGTCTCTTCTCGCACGCAAAGGGGGGTGGGTGCTCATAAACGACGCCAGGGACTTAACAGACCCGTGAGGGGTCTGGGGTTTAAAAGAAAACCTCTGGCAGAGGCAGTGCCGAACGGGCAGCTCAGGCGAGAGGAGGCTCCCGGCGGTGGGACGGGCGCGGAGGGCGGAGGGGGCGCTGCTTTCCTGGGGGTCCTCGGTGGCCGGCCCGAGGGTGGGCTTCAGGCACAACAGAGCCGCTTTCTTTCTTCGATGTTTTTAACTTTCCATTTTGAAAATGTTTCAGGTTTGCAAAAACGTTACAAAAACAGTACAAAAAATTTTCCTTATACCGGGGGTTCTTAACAAGAGGGCAATGAGCTTGAATTTAAGTTAAAAAAAACAACAGTATTCTTGTGGGGACGTGTGGGTGTGGGTGTGATGTATTTATTAAATAAGACACAGGACAGTGTGGACTTAAGAAGGGGTCCGTGGAACAAAAAAAGTAAAGGCCCCTGCTTTATACGCTCTACCCAGCTTCTCCCACGTTAACGTCTGGCAGAGCCACTGCACAATTGTGAAAGCCAGGGAAATAACCTTGATACTATATTGTGAACAGACTTTGTTCAAACTGTGTCCATTGCCCCGTTAAAGTTCTTTTTATGCAGTTATTGGACAATGTATATTCTCGAACAGAGCCATGTGCCAGGACAATCTCCATGGGGTGATTACAGGTGAGACCAGCGGACTGCCCGGCCCACACCCTGGCTCTGCCCCCGCCTGGCTGTGTGACCTCGGCCATGCGGCTTTCCTTCTCTGTGCCTCTGTGCGCACATCTGCAAAATGAGTGTAATGAAAGCATCGCGTCCCCCAGAAGGTCGGCTGTGATGGTCTAACAAGCTAAGACAGTCGCCTGACAAACAGTGGGCCCTGCAGTTGCACCCATTTTGCAGAAAGTGAGTTAGAGGTCAGCTCAGTGAAGGTCACCCACTGAGCCGCCCGCTGCCGTGGAAGCCAGGTGCTGCCTCCCCACAGGCCTCAGTGAAATCCCTGCCTGTCAGGGCCCCGGCTTCTCTCCATGTCCCTTTTTGGAGAATCAGGTTACTTTTCTTTCTTTTTTTCTTTATTGCAACAGCAGAAAATTTCCCGTTTGAACCCCTTCCGTGTGTCCCATTCGGTGACATTAATTACACGCAGGGCTGTGCTACCCTCACCCCTGTCCACGGCCGACACTTAGCCACGACCCACAGAAGCTCTGTCCCCATGAAGCCCTGGCTCCCCGCGTCCCCTCCCCGCCGGCCCCCGACCCTGGGGACCTCAGGCCCAGTCGCTGTTCCTGGGGATTTGCCCGAGCGGCTCCCCTCCTCCAGGAGGTCGATGCAGGCCTGAAGGTCAAGGCCAAAGTCGAGGAAGACCCCCTCGGTGCCCTCCCTCTTGCACCCCTCCTGCTCCAGTGCCAGCCTGCGGTGGTGGACTAACTGCCGCGGCTTCTCCTCGGTGACGTTGAGGCACAGCTGCTCCAAGCTGTGGAACTGCGGCCGGGGGGGAGAAAAAGGGGTGTGTGCAGGCAAGGCTCAACCCAGACCCCCACCCAGGAGCTCCCGGGATGGGGGGAGTGGGCCGTGGGCCTCGCTGAGACCAGCCGAGGGCCAAGCGGGGCCAGACGCTGCCCCGAGTGCCCGCGCGGGGACCGCTTCACCAGCGCCCGCCCCGTCGGTCCTAGAAGAGGTGGCGCCGGCCCCTTCGGCCACCCCATGCCTCTGGCAACACCGTGCCGCGCTGGGCCCCCCACCCAGGCAGCCGGACTCCAGCCCTGCCGGGTGAGCCAACCAAATTCCTTGCGCAAAGAACCGTTTTCTCTCCCGGGAGGTAAGTCACTTGAGGTTGGGTAAGTATTTTCTCTCTCTGCCTGCAGTTCTTCCCCTGGGGATGGGATCATGCCCCGCTCCCCCAGAACACGTGTTTCCCGGTCCGGTGGGTGGGAGTCTGTTTGTAAACAGGATCTACAAAGATCCTGCCTGGGTGAGGCCAAGTTGAATGCGGGTGGGCCTTCATCCACCTACGGAGAGGAGACGGAGGCAGGGGCACAGACGGCTGAGCAGGAGACGGAGAAGCTGGCGGGGAGACGCATTCACAGGCCAGGGAGCGCTGAGCCGCTGGCAAGCTGCCGCTGGATCGCTGCAGGCTCCGGGAGAAGGCACGTCCTGTCGAGACCCCGATGCTGGACCTCGAGCCTCCACAACCGTGAGAATCCACGTTCCTGTTGTTGCAGCCAGTCCCTTGTGGGGTGTTTGTCATAGCAGCCCTGGCAGACTAAGACACCCTCTAGTAGGACGAAGGTGTCTGAAGGACATACAAGCGTTTTTCTTTTTAAGTCAGAGAATGCTTTCCCCGAGTGAAATCCCAGGCTGGAGCCTCCTATGAAAAACAGGTCAAGGTGGAGCTGTCCCTGTCATCACAGCAGCAACGTTCGCTGAGCACCCACTGTGGGTTAGGCCAAGCATGGACCTGAATCGACTCAAAACCCTAAAGGCAGGAATGACAGGGAAATGGAGCCATGTGGCTTGGAAGTGGCTGAGCTGGGATTCGAACCCTGGTATTCTATTCTACTTCGCTCTGCTGATGGCTCAAAGCATCACTCCTTCCCTATCCCCCTTCTTGCTAGCTCTCAATGACCAAGGCCATGGGCTCCGGGGAATACATTTTGGAAATGCTCCCTAAGGCTTCTCCCACCTATGAAATTTAAAGATTCTGTTGTGTGCAGCACAGCATCCAAATTAGCCTTTTAGAGCCTGAAAGAAATTAGGCTAGGCTGTCTTTTAAGAAACTGTTGATCAGAGCTAGTAGAAATCTTAGAAGAATAAGACAGCAGAGCTGCAATGGGGCTTGGAGATCTTCTCTTATAACCTGCTCATTTTACACTGGAGAAAAATGAGGCTCAGAAAGGGGCAGCCACTTTCCCAAGGTCACACAGCTTGTTGGCAGCCAATCTGAGTTCAGAACCAGGTCTACTGACTCCTCATCATTGCTGCCTCCAATTACAAAGGTAAAATCCTCATGACCCACATTGCTAGTCTTGTGATGAGACCTGAGTCTCATTTTTTTTCTTAAAAGGAGGTACTAGGGATTGAACCCAGGACCTTGTACATGCAAAGCAGATGCTCAACCACTGAGCTACACCTTCTCCCCGAGTCTCATTTTTGTGGGCAAGAAGTGAGAGGCCAATCAGCTCTCTCTCTCTTGAAAAGAAAACCAAGCAGGGAAGCAGCTGTGGCTCAATCCGTTGGGCTCCTGCCTACCATAGGGGAGGCCCTGGGTTCGCGTCCCAGGTCTCCTGGTGGAGGCAGGCTCACCCGCATACTGCGGAGAACAGCTAGCCCGGGCACCACAGAGTGCTGACCTGCAAGCGCCGCTGAGTACCGACTCAGCAAGGTAATGCAACAACAACAGAAAAAGGGAGACAAACAAAAACACAGAAGAGCACCCAGTGAATGGACACAGAGAGCAGACAGCACGCAAAAAGCCACAAGCGGGGGGTGATAAAAACAAAACAAAAACCAAACAGCTCTAATTTGCAGAGCTTGCCCATTTCCATGGTGTCCATACCCACGCCATGGCAATTTTTTTTTTAAGATTTATTTATTTATTTCTCTCCCCTCCCCCCCTGCCCCAGTTGTCTGTTCTCTGTGTCTTATTTGCTGCCTCTTCTTCTTTGTCCGCTTCTGTTGTTGTCAGCGGCACGGGAATCTGTGTTTCTTTTTGTTGCATCATCTCGTTGTGTCAGCTCTCCGTGTGTGCAGCACCATTCCTGGGCAGGCTGCACTTTCTTTTGTGCTGGGCGGCTCTCCTTACGGGGCGCACTCCTTGCGCGTGGGGCTCCCCTACGCGGGGGACACCCCTGCGTGGCACGGCACTCCCCGCGCGCATCAGCACTGTGCATGGGCCAGCTCCACACGGGTCAGGAGGCCCAGGGTTTGAACCGCGGACCTCCCACGTGATAGACGGACGCCCTAACCACTGGGCCAAGTCCGCTTCCCCACCATGGCAATTTGAAGCTATCAACGTGACATCAACTGGCTCCCGAAATTCCCAAAGGTCCTGTAAATGCCACAACTGGCCCTCGTGAACCAGAACAGGCTCACTCCCTCTCGCCCCTGGTTCTGCCCACAAAGGCCACACCATTCTTCATGACTTGACGTCACAGAAACGAGAGCTGGATCTTCCCGGAACCCGAAAGTCAGGGGCCCCCTGGGGAGCTGGGAGCAGCCTGCATCGGGTGCCCGGTGGGACACACCAGAGCCCCGGGGAAAGCAGCTGCCAAACGGAGACCGGCCGGCCCAAAGCAGAGACCACACCGAAGCCAGGCGCACCTCGATCTCAAAGTCGGCGATGCCCAGCACCCCGATGAAGATGGGGTCTTGGGATCCGGGGTTCTGGGGCTCCTGACCTCCAGCCACTTGACCGTCTCGTCGGGGATGCCCGGGGTGCTGATGGAGTTGTTGCGCTACCCCGTGCCCTGGGCCTTTTGCACAAACCCGGGGCCTGGCAACGCCCCTCTGGAGCTCCCCGGAGCTGAGACCCATGAGAGGGGCTACTCTGTCGGCCCTTGGGGAGGGCTGGAAGAAGCAGGTGAGTGGAAGCAGGACGGCACCGTGCCCGGGGCAAACCCACGGTGGTGGGGGAGAGGGCAAGGGGCAGGGTGGAGGAGCCCCCGTCTTGCCAATGAGAGGACGGGGATCTCAGGGATTTCCACGCTGGCTCAAGGTCAGGCGGCAAAGCAGGACGCAGACCCCGAGGTCGTGTCTCCAACGCTGTGTCGGGCCTCCCTGGGAAAGGCGGCGTCTGAGCGTCCCTGGGTTAGCCTGGGCGCACCTGGCCCGTCTCTGAACGTCCACGGAGCCCCAGAGGGCAGGGAGCCCCTGCCACCTGCTGTCCCCTCTCAGGACAGCCCCAGCCAAACACCTACCCCCGGTGGTGTCCACCTCGGCCTGCTCCTCTCGGGGCTTCTGCTTGAACTTCACGTTTCCCAAAGTGCACGATGCCCCGCCCGCCCACTCGCGTCTGTGATCTGCAGCTCCTCGCCGTCGTCGGCGTTGTCCACCACGGTGACACCTGGCTCACCCAGGGGTATGTCTTGGGGTTGGGAACCAGCAGCAAGCTCTCTGCCATGAGAAGGACAGCAGGTCAGCCGCTTGGCCACAGGCGCCTCCTTCTCTTTCATTTTTCATCCACGTCTCTAAGTGCTTCCCATGAGGCCCTCCGGCCCACGCCATGGGGGCTACAGAGCCGGATGAGACGCGGTCCCTGCCCGCCATGGAAGCACTCAAACGGGGTCACCCCAGGAGCGGGGGAGTGGCAAGGGGGTCACAGGAACTTAGCCACGTCCCCTGTCACTCGGCTCAGTACCTGGCCCTCCTAGGCACCCCATGGATGTTTTTGGAATAACTGAATTCTTATCTCTCTTTCCTCTCTCCCACAAAGAGTGGGTCACACTCCCGGACACAAAGTAACACAGTGACTTCAACTGTAAGCAATTGCTTACAATTGAAGTCACTTGCCTACAATACACATGGGAACATTGTCACTTCTAAAAAGAAATATATTCCCTCTTATTTTTCTTGAAATGGGTGCCCCCTCTTGGTCCACCTTTGTTTTTTCTTCACTTTTGAAAGAGGTGGATCCAAGAAATATTTTTCCTTTGATTCCATCTCTGCTATAGAGAAAAACCACGGCATGAGAAGGAAGACAAAAGGCAGCTGCCACTCTGTTCCAGAGTCAGGGAGGCAATAGAGCTGGGTGGGGAGTGTGTGAGCAGGGGCACCTGAGCTCCATCCAAAGGGGCTGCCACCACTCAGCCGCCTGGACTAGTGCCCCCATGGGAGGGTCAGCCCAGCTCTCTTCTTCTAAGAGAAACCAGGAGATTGGATGTTTACGTGAAGCATCTTATGCTTCCAAAGCATCTTAAACCTCCTATCAAATGTCATCCATTAATTAAAAAAATACTCAGTGCCCAACACAATAAAGCCCGCCCGCCTGGGGGCTGGGGGCTGGTGACCGAGGTCCTCGTCTCTGGGCCAGCAGGGGTGTGTGTGGAAGATTGGTTCCTCACCCCTCCTCCTCCCAGATCATGCCCTGAGCAGGTCTGCCGTGGACAGTCGAGCATGTTGGATCCTACATGAGGGCCCCAGCAGAGCGGGTGAGATTGCCCTGCCACCTGAGCACCGGCAGAGCTACCCGGGCCTGGGCAGAACCCGCTGTGGTCTGAGCGAGGGGTCCAAGGCAGCAGGTCCAGGGCACAGGGGCGTTATTTTTTTATTTTTTATTATTTAAGCCATCTTTTTTAAGCTTTTTTCCCCCTCTCCCCTTCTCCCCACTGTCTGCTCTATGTCCAGTCACTGTATGTTCTTCTGCGTCTGCTTGCATTATCTGGGAAACTGCATCTCTTTTTTGTTGCATCATCTTGCTGTGTCATCTCTCCGTGGGTGCGGTGCCACTCCTGGGCGGGCTGCGCTTTTTTCCCATGGGGCGGCTCTCCTTGTGGGGTGCATTCCTTGCACGTGAGGCTCCCCTACACGGGGGACTCCCCTGCGTGGCACGGCACTCCTTGCACGCATCAGCACTGCACGTGGGCCAGCTGCACATGGGTCAGGAGGCCCGGGGCTTGAACCCTGGACCTCCCATGTGGGAGGCGGATGCTCTATCAGCTGAGCCAAGTCCACTTCCCAGCACAGGGGGTTTAAAGCTCCATATCCCAGGTCCCTGGCTCAGACGTGAATCTCAGGCACCCAGCGACCCCTCCCAAAGCCCCATCTGTGAAATGGGCCAACGACAGCGGTAAGCCTCACGGCTGCCTGAGAAAGTTCCCTCATCTGCCCCCATCCCTCTAGGCCAAAGGGATCTGTGCACAATGACAGAGAACTCTGGAGGCATCATTGAAAAGAGAGGCAAAGACGGTTAAGGGGCAGCAGAGGGGCATCGAGATCTTGACCAGCAAGTTCGGGTTTCTCATTAGAGAGAATCTGGTAGAAAATGTGGCATCCCCTCTCGGTGGCTTGCTGCGAGATGACACAGGATTTTGCCAAGAGATCTGAAAAGGAACTGGCCAAGGTGCCGACGTGTTGCAGCTGCGCTCCATGCAGAGGGGGCCTCCCCTCTCTAGTCAGCCCAGTGCAGCACCGGGGGGCCCAGGCCACAGCCTCACAGGGATGTCCACAGAGGGACATGCTCAGGACCCCCGAGGACCCCGGGCTCGGTCGAATGTCTGGCCGCCGCCGTTTTGAAGAGCTTAAGACTTTTTGCCCAGGCCCTTGTACGTGCGAAGCAGGAGTTCAACCACTGAGCTACACCTGCTCCCTGTTTAAGTCTTTTTGAACAAGGGGTCCTGCTTTTTTACTTTGTGCTGGGCCCCCCAGGTGATGGAGAATCCTTCGAGAGGGACTTGACTTACAGCTCTCGATGTCGGCTCCCGCCAGTTTGCCTCTTGTTCTGAAGTGGATTCAGATGAAATTTCCCTGAGCAGCAGGGAGAGGGGAGGTGGTGAGGGAGGGTGCACGTCCCTTTAGGGCAGTAGATGCCCCAGATTTGGCTGCAGCTCACTCCCAGGCCCCCTGAATTCTAAGGCATATTTGACTATAGTGGAGCTGTGGATTTCCCATGCAGACGGCAGAGAAGGGGACTGCTCGGTGTCGGAGCTAAACATAGGGTGTTCGGAGTAGCCTACAGGTTTGGGGCATTTGTAGGGGAGAGGAGTGCTCAGCATGGGGGGCTGGGACCCTCTGGAATTCCACATCACATCCAGGTGTTTTGGGAATTGGGTCAGCTAGCGTGGGGTAGGGGGGTGGGGGTAGGTACCCTACCAAGTCTCCTTATCAAGAGACATCTTGTTCCTCTCCTGGACTTTTTGGCAGAATCACGAATAAACTCTCCTGGAAACAGGAATCCCTACACAGCCAAGCCTCATTATTCTTAGCTGAGAATTCACCTACTCGCTAAAATTTCTTTGTGGCCCCCAAATCAACGCCTCCGGCACTTTTGTGGTCATTTGCGGACACGGGCGGAGTGGCTGAGGTGGAATGCGGTATCACTCTGCCTTCTTGAACAAGTCCAAACAGGGGTCCTTATCCCAGGCTATTGAGTGCCATGTTTTCCGCACTTTTTGCTTTTCGTGGGTGAGTCTGCTGTTTAAAATGGCCCCAAGTGTAGTGCCGAGGTGCGGTCTAGCATTCCTAAGAGCAAGAAGGCTGGGATGGACCTTATAGAGAAAATCCATGTGTTAGATAAGCTTTGTCCAGGCATGAGTTATGGCGTTGTTGGCTGTGAGTTCCATGTTGATGAATCGACAATATATATTCAATAAGGCATCTTTAAATGGGAACGCACATAAAATAAGATTACATATTGATTGGTTGATGAAAATGGTGTGACCAGAGGCTCACGGAAGCTGGCCCTGTATTTCCCCTGGGTGCAGTGGTTCAGTCTTCCCTGATTCTGTGTGCAAGTGGACTTTATAACTACCGCGCGTGATTATGGACTATGTTTCTATCCAGGCCAGCCCTGGACCCCTGTTTCTCACCTGCCCTGCCTCCTCCTGACCCACCATCTCCAGCTCTGTTTTCCCGGCTCCCATGTCAGCCATCTGGGCTCAGCCAAGGGGAGGCCCCGGTAGGAGATGGTGCTGACGCCAGCTCCCCCCAGACCGTCCACACTGGCTTCAGAATCCACCAGGGCCCCGGGCCGGCACCTCCTGTGCCCCAGCCCGGGTGTGGGCGCAGCTTCTTGCTGGGCTGACTCGGCTGGCTCACAGCCCCGGGGCTGCCGAGCCTGTGTTCAGGCCCCTTGGTCTAAATACGGAAGAGGCTGTTGTTTGGCCCATACTCTTTAAAAAGCTCTGGGAGGGAGATGTCGAATCAGCCTCAATTTCCCTACCTGGAAGTGGAGTGCTACTTCCAGGGGCCGCCCCCACTTACGAAGCACAAGGAGTCCTTGTTCCAGTGGTCTTGGCGTTCCCGAAGGCCTCGAGCACGGGGCTGGCCTGGGTGATCTGGTCCTCCAAGGACCCCTGGCCCAGGAGGAAACGGCAGGTGGGAGAGCGCTCGCTGGGTGGGGATTCCAAACAGCGGTGGCTCGTGCGCCAGGAGCCAGGGCTGGAGGGGCCCGGGCGGCGGCCTGGGAGGAGGGCCCGCCCCTTGTAACTGCAACAACAGGAGGTAGCCAGGGACGCTGGCGGACCCTCGGCCCCAATTCTTAGCTACTGTTTTCTTACATGGTTATGGGTTCAGAGACCCCTGAGCCAGGCTAAAAACCCTTCCCTGTGCATCCTTGGCCCTCCTCCAAGCTCTCCTTTCCTCCTCGTTGGTTTCTCACAACTGCAGCAGGCCCCAGCTAATGCTCGTTGCTCTGGTACCGCCGTCCCGCATCTCCTTGGCCCAAGCACACGCAGTTCTATGGCCTGACCTTCCGGAAGCAGATATAGCCCGGGTCGCAGACTCTGTAGCCACAGCCCAGGCCTCCATGGCCACCCTCTCCCCCTGTACCCCCAAAAGGGTCATGTCTCTCCAAGCCTCAGTTGCACCATCCTGAAAACGGCCCTAACACCCGGAACGGTTGAGGACAAATCGAACTCTGCAGCATGTGCCACGAGAAGCCTGCAGTGGGACGTGGCCTGGGCATCGAGAGGCTGGGGTCACAGACCCCCAGCCTACTCTGCTGCCCTACCTTCCCATCGGAGGACTGTTGGCCAGTTCCTCTGATAGTGGCAAAGTCCTGGACGAGCTCCTTGGTGTTCTCAGTCTCGCCAGCACCGCATTCTCCAGCGCAGGTGGAACAATGGGGGCAGATGTGCGAAGCAGGAAGAGGCAGGCTGGCCGCAGAGAAGCAAGGCGAGGGAGAGGCCCAAGCCAGAGGAGGCCACCTTTCTCCTCCCAGCCTGGACAGACAGGCAGGGGCACGACTTGGGGGCATGAAGCCCTCTGCATCCATTTAGCAGGTGCAGACTGAGTCCTGCCAAGCCCACTCTGGGCCTGCAAAATTCCGTGGGAAGTACCGCCAATTTGTTAGGAGAAGGCTTAATTATAGGTGGGAGACACTAGCTAATTATGTGAATACCGCCTGAGAGACAAGAGATGCTTACGTGATTAGCACAGACTGACTTTCACGGTCTGAAGGAAAGGAGAGAGCAAGAGGAAGCCGTAATTAGGGACCACTTAGAAAACACGCATTTGTCAGCGCCCGCCCCAACCGCGCGAGCACTCCCCTGCCTCCCACTGGCTGGCGGCGCACACCGAGGCTGAAAACCCAGGATCCCGGATGTAGCGATTTGATTTTGAAAAAGTAATATTGGATTATGCTTGTGATCTGATCTGTACCTGGGCATGACTGAGTTATGATTAGGGCGTTGAGTCTCTACCGCTTATTGGGTGGGGACTCACAGATAAAAGGCATGGCAAAGGACAGAGTTGGGGATTTCTGATGTTAAAGTTTGATGCTGAAGACCCAGGAAGTCAGCATCCAGAGGGAAGAGAAGCCAGCCCCAGGAAGGAAGGAACCTTGAAGCCAGAGTAACGCCAGCCCCGGGAACGTAGGAACCCAGGAAACCTGAACCCTCGCAGATGTCGGCAGCCATCTTGCTCCAAATAGACTTTGGTGAGGGAAGTAACTTATGCTTTATGGCCTGGTATCTGTAAGCTCCTACCCCAAATAAATACCCTTTATAGTAACCAACCAGTTTCTGGTATTTTGCACCAGCACCCCTTTGGCTGACTGATACACCGTAGGATCAGCAGCCATGTGCCCAGTGCTACGGGGTACAACCTTGCAGGAAGGGCCAAGAATTGCCAGCCACACCATTTCTATCAGCCTGGCCCCTTTGGCCAGTCAGAAACAACGTAAAGATAATTGTGATCAAAGTTATATAATGGGACCACTATACTGTGCGGCCGGGAGGATATAGGTAACGGCTAAGGGGGCTGCTTTCCGGTCTGGACATGTTACTTAACTCTGCATTACATGTTTTCTGAAGCTCATTTGAGCCCCAGAGGATGGTTCTCAAGCCTTGAAACCTAATGAAATTCTCCCACCTTGGTTACAAACTTTCTCTAGACCAGTAACCTTCTTTTGCGTTCCATTTTCTCCCTTTCAGAATGGGAATATCTACCTTACACCTGTCCAGCCATTGCATTTTGGAAGCAGATAATTTGTTTTCTCATTTCACAAGTCTGGGGATGGAGAAGAAGTTTGCCCCAGGATGGACCATACCTAGAGGCTCGCCCCCTACCTGATGTAGGGTCTGAGATTTGGAACTTAGTGAATTGACTATCTGTAGATGAGATTTTGGAGTTAGAGTTAATGCTGTAGTGAGTTAGAACTTTGGGAGATGTTAGGATAGGGTATATATATTTTGCATATGGGAAGAATGTGAATTTTTTTGGGGGGGCGGGGATCAGTCAAATATTGTCCCCCGTAAAATCCATGTCCACCCAGAACCTGCGAACATGCCTTATTTGGAAACAGGATTTTTGCACATGCCTCACGTTGAGATAGGGTCGTGCTGGACTACAGAGGGCTGCATATCCAATCTGACTGGCATTCTTATCAGAAGAAGGAAATTTGGACAGATACACACACAGAGGAGAAAGGCACATGAAGACAGAGGCAGGACTTGGAAGGATGCTTCTGCCAGCCAAGGAATGCCAAGGAATGCCAGCAAGCCCCAGAAGCAAGGAGAGAGCCCCCAAACAGACCCTCCCTCACGGTTCCCGAAGGAACCAGCTGCTGACACCTCGGTTTCAGACCTGCAGCCTCCAGAACTGGGAGAGAAAAGATTTCTGTTGTTTTGAGGCACGCAGTTTGTGGTGCTTTGTCACAACAGCCCTCGAGAACCAATAGAGATTTCGGTCCTCAACTCTGCATCGCCTGTTTTTGCGAGGCTTAATTAGAAACGGTGTGAGGTAGGGCGGGCACGTAGCAAGTGTTCAGTACATTTACCGAGCCCTGGTTCCTGGAATTAACACTCCGTCCTGCTGCTCCTGCCCAACCTTTAGGAAAGAACATTAGTCGGTGGGGCAGGGGCAGGGCTGGGATCGGGGAGCACGTGGTCCTAGTGTGTTTGGAGTCACCGGGGCAAAGGAAGGCATGCTGTCACCAAAGCCCATGGACCCCAACTCCATGCACCCATGAGCATGTCATGGTAGGCGTTGGAGATGGAGAAGAGGTGGGGCAGCATCTCCGTGCGCTTCCTGCCTTTGTCCATGTTGGCCCCGTGGGCCCCGTAGATGGGCAGCCACCTGTAGGGGTTGACGGTCACACAGAACAAGCCCGAGTGGATCTGGTGGGAGGGGAGGAAGCTGCCCAGCTGGCTCTTCCTCATGGTGCCCTCTTCCCTCCGCCCCCTCGGGGTCCCAGCGTGTTATCGCGGCGCAGCCCAGAAAGATACAGCTTTGTTCATTTGAGGGCAAAACCGATGACCGAGTCTCTATGAATTAAGCAAAATTAACTTTCTCTTTAGCATACATTTGTTTCATTTTCTTTCCCCTTACCTAGTTAAATAGGTAATAAGAGTCATAGATATGGGAATACGCAGTTAAAAGTCTCCCCACCTGCTCTCAGTCCCCAAACCCTCCTCCCCCAGGTAAACACGGTGGTTAGTTTCTTATACACTTTTCTATGCTTTTGTGAAGCAGGTACAGGCAAATCCAGAGATGCATTGTCACACACCCCCCCTCCATTTTGAAAACAAAAGATAATGTTCCACAATAGCGTTCCAGGCTGTGCATTTTCATTGGCTGTCTGGGAATTTTCCCGTAAGAGTTCACAGAGAGACACCACGGTGTTTTAACAGCTGTGGGGACAGACCACGGACCCCTATGGGTGGTAGCTGGGTTTGATCCACTAAAAAAAAGAACCAGTTTCTCTTTTCACCCCAAGGCAATTTTCAAAGGAAATCATCAAAATGAAAAAAAATTTAAAACGGTCAGAAAAACTCATGCGTGGTAAATAAATGATCTGAGAGGCATGAAAAAGGGAGGACAAGAAATGGCCGAACCAGTGGGGCCCAGTGCATGGGTGTCCAACTCCCCGCCCCTTAGGCTCCCACCATACGCCTCTCTTCAGTGCAACTTTACACCTTCCTCTTTGGTCCAAGTGGGAATGAACACACACACCAGCTTTTCTTTAGCAAAGATACAATAGGTTGAGTTTTCAAAGGGAGCCTCATTAAATATGAGGCAATCCAAAGAAAGAGAAACAAAGAGAAGATCAAGACAACCCACTCAGAGGGTTGAGAGTATGATACACGGTGCCTCATCCCGGGACTCCGGCTCCCACTCACTCTTCCCCTCCAGCCCTGTCTCGGCAGGAGGGTGGGGCAGGCCAGCCAGCATCCTGGAAGCCAGCTGAGTCCCTGCTTTGACGGGAAGAAGTTGGGGCCAGGGAGCAGCCTCCACCTGCCAGAGGTGTTCAACCGGTGGTTCATCCAAAGGTGCTTCAATTTAAGAAGTGACCCCGCTGCCTGGTCCCTCAGGCCAAACTCCACAGAGCCCAGAAGTCCCTTCTCAGCCCACCTGCGGGGAATGAGGGCTTGGTGCAGGGTGGCCAAGGCAAGCCCCAGCTTGGCCATCAAGTTCACACACACGTTCTTAGCCCAGGCGCCAGGACAGTGGTAATGGATATGGCTCTCGGCCAACCCAAGGTCCGGTGAGGCTTCTGGGTCTAGCAAATGTCCCCAGAAGCTTTCTAGAGACTTTCCAGCACTGCCCAGGCCCATGGCTCAGCTGTGCACTTGAATCCAGAACTATACTAGCATTAAAGTAGGATGAGGGCAGGAAGCCTACCATCAAGTTCTAACCATAAACACAGGGAAGGCAAATTCCCCAGTGGTCCCTGACCTTGACCTCAGGTTCCATCTCACCTATTCCTGCCAAATGAGACACTTAACCTTTTTTAATAAAAGCATCTAAAGATGCAAACACCAAAACTTCCTTATACAACCCATTTTGGAGTTTAACCATCAGCACCTTCAGGAAACTGTCCTTACGACTTAGGGTTTCCAAGACAGTCAGGGGACTGGTTTGTACCAGCTTCTCTCATCACCTCCAACAAACAGAAACTGAACTTCTTAAAGACTGCAGCCTATCATCCAACCTGAGTCCCTCGCGCTGCATTTCAATCCCATTTCCTCATGGTTGGGCCTCAATTACTTGACATCCACGCCGAGCCCAGTGCTAATGTTTGTTGAATGGATGGATGGATGGGTGGGTAGATGGGTGGATGGATGGATGGATGGGTGGGTGGGTGGGTGAACAGGGAGGGACTTCTAAGGCCGTATGAAGTCATTAGGGGGACGTGATGTTTTGATGCGAGAATTTGGGGGGTGGGGTGGATAAGAAGACTTCTAGAGACAGCCTCCACGGAAGGCGGCTCCGCTGCCCAGGGATGGTGTCAGCATTGAGATGCTGAACGCTTTTGGGTGGAAGTTCTAACTTGTCGAAAACACGGATGCGCCAGACTGAGATAGGGTGGGACCTAATCCAACACGATTGATGTCCCTATAAAGGGACGATTGGACCCAGGAGACAGAGCGAGGATGACCGGGTGACCACAGGGGCAGAGACTGATTTATGCCATAACCAAACAATGCCCCCGATCGCCAGCAAGTCACTGCCAGAACCCTAAAGACTTGAGGAGCCGGGGCCCGGCATGTCGACACTTTTATTTCAGGCTTGAGCCTCCCAAACTGGGAGAGAATAACTCTCTGTCGTTTTTCATCACCAAGTTTGTGGTGCTTTGTTAAACAGCCCTAGAAAACTAACACAGGCGGTCTCTAAACAGCAATGCACTCCTCCATTTTTAAAAAGACATTCCCCTGCTCCCTCCAAGCCATCTTGAAGGATAAAATTGAAAGAGCAAGCAGGCAAACAAGAAAGAAAACAACAACAACAAAACAAAACGCGTGTTCAGCAGGAGATGCATTAGAGTGAAAACAGTGCTGCACGAAGAGCCCAGAGCTCCAGTCCCGGGCAAGGCGAGGGGCTTCCTCTCCCCGCACCCCTTCTCTTTAGCCGTCAATAAAAACCAGTGCCAGCTTTCAAGTGTCCGCATCTGAGAACGTGGGATCCGGGAAACCAATATCCTGGGGCAACCCTGCAGCCTGAGATTGTGAGGCTTGGACACATACTGCGATTTCTGGGACTTTTAATAATGTATGAGTACAATAAGCAAATAGTTTGGAATCTTGACAGTTCTGGAAAATCCACCCAGCAGTAGATGCCACACCCCGATTAAATCAAGCTGGGCTTGATTCCGAGGAGTTTCCAGCTCTCTGGGCCTCTCCCGCCTGAAAACACTTCTCCCTCGGCTTGAGTAGAGGAAGGGAAGCCTTTGACTTTCTCTCAGGTGCCAGGTGAGTCCGATCCTCAGACTCAATCTCTTCTCTCTCAGACCCAACAGGTTGGCTTGTCCACTATGGACGCTCAAAGAAGTTAAGCGTCTGCCTGAAACCTGCAACCAAGCTGGGGCTTGTGGAGCTTTGCTCCCAGCACCCGTCATTCCTTGCAGCGCTCTGCCCTTCTCAAAGTGGGTTTCTCCTGGGAAGGAAGCTTGACTTTCATGTGCAAACTCACTCTCACCCAGCTACAGCCTCCTCTCTCCTGCCCCTGCCCTAGAAGGAAAGCAGAGCTGCTGCAGGTTCTAACATTAGAAGGTCATGGCTTTTCTGGCTAGTGAAATTGACCAATGACTTGCTCTCACTCCCCCTTGGCAGCCCTCCAGGAAGAGGTGCGTGGTGACGTGGGGCGGGCTTGGGCGTCGGAGCCAGACACAGCTGGGTTTGAGTCCAAGACCGTCCATCATTTGTTACCTTTGTGAGCTAACGTCTCCTTGATCCTCATTTTCCCTCCTCTGGTAAACGGGGTCAATAAATCCTACTCCCTAAGGTTGTTGAAAGGATTAAACAAAATATCAGGGGTCTGTCATAGGGCAGGGGCTTAATAAATAAAAAATTCTACCCACTTTATCAAGTCAGACCTCACAGCTGGACACAGTGTAGACCGGCAAAGAGAGCGGCGTGTTGGTAAACCACTCGGGTTTGCAGCACTTGCCAGTTCCCACAGCGTGGTTGATGTCAAGCTACCAAAGCTTAACAACTGGCTGCAAAGCCCCTGAGTATTTCTTTTGGGCTCTTGTGAGCCAAGGTAAGGCAGCTCCAGCTCCCCCCTGCCTTGCCCGTGGGGGCTCAGGGGGCACCGTCTGTGGCTCCTGCAGCTGAGTAACCTGCCCAGGGGGGCCAGGGGGCCCCACCTTCTCACATTCCTCATGCCTTCACGGGCTGTCTGCTAAGGAGTGGGTTGCTCACACTCACTCTTAGAAAAGAGATAACTGAAGCAACCCAAGTGTCCATCAACAGACAAATGGATCCACAAAACGTGGTCTCTCCTTGCCACGGAACGTTCCTTAGCCACGAGAGGGAAGGAGGGGCTGATCCACGCTACAACACGATGAACCTGGAAAACATCATGCTGCGTGGAAGAGACACACACGAGAGGAGAGATATCGCGTGATTCCGTGCATATGAACTGTCTAGAATAAGCCGATTCATAGAGACACAAAGTAGACCGGAGGTTCCCCGGGGTGGGGAAGGGGAAGCTGTTGCTAAGGAGGGCAGAGCTTCTGTCGGGGTGACGGAAAAGTCTTGGTGATGGGTGGTGACGGCAGCACGACATGGTGAATGTAATTAATGCCACCGAATTGTTGACTCAAAAATGGTTAAAATGGAGAAATTTATGTTATAGATACGCCACCACAAGGATTTTTTAAACTAAAAAAAGAATGGGGAAACGGACTTGGCCCAGTGGTTAGGGCGTCCGTCTACCACATGGGAGGTCCGCGGTTCAAACCCCGGGCCTCCTTGACCCGTGTGCAGCTGGCCCATGCGCAGTGCTGATGCGCGCAAGGAGTGCCCTGCCACGCAGGGGTGTCCCCCGCGTTGGGAAGCCCCACGCACAAGGAGTGCGCCCCGTAAGGAGAGCCGCCCAGCGCAAAAGAAAGCGCAGCCTGCCCAGGAATGGCGCCGCCCACACGGAGAGCTGACACAGCAAGATGACACAATAAAAAGAAACACAGATTCCCAGTGCCACTGACAAGAATAGAAGTGGTCACAGAAGAACACACAGCAAATGGACACACAGAGCAGATAACTGGGGGTGGGGGGAGAGAAATAAATAAATAAATAAATCTTCTTAAAAAACCACAAAAGGAAGGAACTAGATTCCGCATGATAGCTGTTTGGGATTTAAGACAATCCCATACACTGGTTTTGTACTGGTTTTGTGTGTGCAAAGTGCTTCCAGGGGCCCTCTCTGGCTGCAATCTCTATTATGATGGAGCCTAAGTTCAGAGAGGGGAAGCATCTTGCCCAGGGCCACACAGCTGGAGTGTAGCTGAGCCTGGACCTGACCCAGAAACACCTGCTCTTTTTGCCAGCCTGCCTCTCGAGCCACCAAGGCCTGGGTGCCTCGCCCGTCCCCCGCTTCATCCTGGAGCTCACTCCCCGCTTGCCTGGTCGGTGGCCGTCCTCACGGTGACTCGGTCGCCCTGTTGAGACTGCATCTCCCCAGCCACGAAGCCCTCCTTCTCGTCTCTGACCCAGCAGGACCTGTTGATGTCGCAGGGCTTGTTCATGGCCTCGATCAGCTCCTTCTCAGGAGATGCTGGGAGACATCAGGTCCACCCCGTCCCCACATTCCCCTTTGTACCCACCGGGCATGGTGGCGTGGCCAAGGGAGGAGAAGGAAGGGACCAGGGCTTCCCTTGGTGTCGCGGGGAGAGGCAAGGAAAGGCTGCCCGGCAGGGGGAGAGGCGGGAGCCGGTGCCCTGCAAGAGACTGGGGGTCCCGGGGCCACCAGGGTCACGCTGGATGGAATGAGAGACGACCGAGGAACTCCTCCCCCGGGTGCCCCCCCACGCCGGTCACAGCATGCTCTGGCCTCTGACGCCCCATGTGCTCCTCACCCCAGGCTGGGAGGGAGGGATGCCAAGCCCACGTACGGCGGCGAACACGAGGGCCAGGAGAGATCCCTGCAAGAGTTTTAAGGCAGATCCGGGTGAGCTGGCCCACCCACAGTGCTGATGTGCGCAAGGAGTGCCCTGCCACGCAGGGGTGTCCCCCGCATAGGGGAGCCCCACGTGCAAGGAGTGCACCCCGCAAGGAGAGCCGCCCTGCACGAGAAAAACGCTGCCTGCCCAGGATTCGTGCCGCACACATGGAGAGCTGATGCAGCAAGATGATGCAACAAAGAGACACAGATTCCCGGTGCCGCTGATGAGAATGCAAGCGGACACAGAAGAACACACAGTGAATGGACAGAGAGAGCAGACAATGGGGGAGGGGGGGCGGGGAAGGGAGAGAAATAAATAAAAAATAAAAATCTTTAAGGCAGGGTCCAGGAGACTTGGTTGGCCGGCAGGTGTCAAACCACGAGTACCAGCGGAAGTCACGCTGCTCGGTGGCTTCAGGGAGGTCCCAGACGTCTCAGTGGACTGTTTACCGTCGTCTCGACTTTGAAGTTCTGATCTTGTTCGACTCTCAGCTCTTGGTATGGAAATGTTTTCGTGAAGAAGTAAACTTACTATATCACTAACTGGTCTTTTTCAATATGTCGACGGCTATTTCAGTGCCGCTGGTTTCCTCTGGAACCCTCTGGAGTTTATGTCTGCACTTAGAAACACCAATCTGAGTGGGGGTCCATAGGCTTCCTTCCACCCCGACAACGTCCTGGTAGAGGAGGACTGCTTGGGTTAAAGGAATACCTCTTATGCAACGAGGCCGGTCTGGGGTCAAGACCTGCGGCTCCCAAACCAGACAGTTTCACGGAACCATCCAGAAGGAGAGGAACCCAAGGCTCCAGGGAGCAAAGAGAGAGGGGACCCTTCCGGTTGGTGGGGGTGCAGGACTTGCCCTCCCACCCGTGTGCTAGCCCTCAGAGGGCTCCGGCCTCTGCTGCAAAGGCCCCTGGTGTTGTCCAAAGAGGCCGAGCCTGCACAACAAGCGGTGGAAGCAAAGCCTTCTCTCCCTCCTCCAGCTGCCCTCTCCCTCTGGGTCCAGCTTTGAGAGTTCTGGTTGGAAACGGGGTTCCCCGGCCCCAAAGCAAGAATGAGAGGAGGAGATGCGGGGCAGGGCATCTGCGCCTCTGAGGACCAGGGACCCCTTCGGCAGTCCGCTGATGCCTGCGGTCCCCGTGGGGAAAAATGTTTTAAATTCAGGCCCTAAAATACACAGGATTACCAAGGAAACAAATGACATTAAAATGTAATGATCAAAATATTAAATATGCATGAGATGATAATACATGTGCTTCCGTGCTAACACGTTAAATAACAGGACCGTGCAGCAGGTCTAACAACGGCTGTAGCTGGGAGGCGACCATGAGAACGGGCAGTTTGGCGATGCCTGCCACAGTGTAACACGATGAGAGAACAGCAGCGATCTCCACTGCCGACAAAGCGGCCGACAGAGCTGAAACAACGGTGACTTGTTGCCTGCATTAAAAGGGGGAGGAAACGACAGTCTTCAGCTAAAGGCAGCGAAGATCATGGAGTTGCTGTCCCCGTCAAGGTCCCTCAGCCCCAGGTGAAGGGCCCTCCCCGGCCCGGCAGCCCATCAAGGAGCCCTGGGCTGGGAGCCTCAGCCTCTGCCAGCGCGGGGGGTCACCTTCGCCCTGCGAATCGGAGATTCTGTCCTGCTCAGCTATCAAGAGTCACCTTGGGAGACGGTGTAAACTACAACATCAACCGTAATCCCTGCTGTGCGGCAGCGCTCCAAAATGTACTCACCAGATGCAGTGAGTGCACCACGCTAACGAAGGGAGGTGTCGACGTGGAAGGAGTGGGGTGGGGAGTGGGGCATATGGGAACCTCCTATATTTTTTAATGTAACATTTTGTGTGATCTATGTATCTTTAAAAAAAAAGATAATAAAAAAAAAGAGTCACCTGGGGCAGCTCAGTCCCCCCCCCCCATCCCCGCCCCCCACTTCTGGAAGCTACGATTGAGCTACATAAACTTTCCTTGGATCCCTGCTTGCCCCTGAGGGCTCACCCCATTATCTTGCTGCTGTTTAGTTTTGCTGTCCCACTCGAACACGGTGGAAGTGGTCAGGGAGCTGAGACCACAATCCACACGAGAGGGCCCGGCAAGTATCGGCAAAGTCACATTCCAATGCCTGAGGCTTGAAAGAAAACCGCTGCCCACGCCTGAGGGCCGGGCTCCTTTCCCAATTGTTCTAATGGCAGTGAGTGGGCAAGAAATTCTTCCTTGCTTATTCCGGGGAGGCTGTTTGCGTTTTGGTAATGGGGATTCTGCAGGGACAGCTCAGGAGTCTTGGTGCTGTCCTGGCCTGGTGGCCCGGGGCGCTGCCCCCGAGGCCAGGGTGCCCCCCTACCAAGGCTCCCAGGCCCCTCTGCCTCCACGCCAGGCCTGTGCCCCCAAAGAACAGCTCTTCCCAGGCCTCTCTGATAAGCAAGACCCACTTTTTAAAGCATGAGCCAAAACTCGTGATTTAAGGCATACGGCCAGTTCGGCAGGTGGCACAGCCCGAAGGACCCTCAGGGGGCAGAGACCAGCTCGGGGATTCAGGAGGCGAGTGGGGAGGGCAGGGCTGGGATTTGAGCCCCCCGGGAATCCAGCCCCCACCGCCCCATCTGGAGGGCAGAGGCGGGGGGCGCCAGGGGCCCGGGCTGGGCCCTCACCCCAGCTGCTGGGCCCCTGCGGCTCTCTGGACCCGCCTCCTCGCTTGGAAGGTGGGCAGGACGGCGCAGGGGCCTTGGAGGCAGGGGCCAGGTGCCCCCCGTGCCAGCCCTCACTCCCCTCACCAGTCTCTCCGGGTCCCCCGCAGCGAGCTGCAGCCCCCTCCCTTCGCCCACCCCCTGGTACCCCCACGGTGCCTACCTGTGACCACTCCGGAAGAGCCTGGGGGCCCAGGAGAGCCTGGCCGGCTCTTTTACACCTGCCCGGCAGGTCCGAGCCAGCCGAATCTTAGAAGAGCAGAGAGTCCCTCGGGGCTGCGGTGGCCTGGCTGGCCCGGCCCACCAGGGCCTGGCTGGATGTCCCCGGGTCCCTGGAGGGCACGGGGCGGGCATTCCCCTTCCTCCCAGCAGTGCGGGCTGTGGGCAGAAACAGAACAGCTGGCGAAGGCGCTTCCGCCTCCCGCTCCCACCGCCCCTGGAGGCGGCTGGCTTGCGAGGAGGAAGGTCCCGGCCACCGCGCCAAGCCGTGGGCCCAGGAGGCCCGGGTGACCGGCAGGTGCATGGCTTTGCCCTGCCACGTGCTCAGCCTGGGTCCGCCGGGCCCCTCTGGCCCACCCTGGCCGGCGGAGGCCGAGCGCCGTCAGGGCGCAGCAGCTCCCTGGGTCCGCCTCCCCGCCTCGCAAGTCCATCTCCAAAGGGGGTGGCTGGACGGGTGGCCCTGTGGGGTCTCTGGGCTGGGCTCCAGCAGGGAAGGGCCCCTGGCTTTGGAGGGAGAAACCTGGGGGGGGGGGTGTGGAATGCTTCACCCCTATTTCCACTCCCAGGTCTCCAATTCACCCCTTTTTTTAAAAAGAGAGTTTTTATTATGGCAACATAGATAAACTGCAGTTGCCGCCTGAACCGGTCCCAAGTCTGAAATTCAGCGATATTAATTACATTCGCAGTGTCGTGCCCCTGTCACCACCACCCTTTACCAAAACATTTTCATCCCTGCCAAACTCTGTCCCCGTTAAGCATTAACTCCCCACTCACCCCGCCTCCAGCCCCCCGGAAACCTCTCACCTACCCTCTGTCCCTCTGAAGTCGCAGGTTCTAGGTATCTCGTGTAAGCGGAGGCCTACGACAGCCGTCCTTTGGTCTGGCTTATTTCCTGCAACAGCATGTCTCGGGGCTCATCCACGTTGTAGCGCGGATCAGAGCTCCATTCCTTCTCACGGCTCATTGTCTGTCTCGGACACTCGGGTTGCTTCCCCGTTTTGGCTGTTGTGGGCGGCTGCGAGCATCAGTGAACTGGGGCCTGTCTGAGTCCCTCCAGTTCCTTCCCTCCTTCCTTCCCTTCCTTCCTTCCTTCCTTCCTTCCTTCCTTCCTTCCTTCCTTCCTTCCTTCCTTCCTTCCTTCCTTCCTTCCTTCCTTCCTTCCTTCCTTCCTTCCTTCCTTCCTTCCTTCCTTCCTTCCTTCTTTCCTCCCTCCCTCCCTCCCTCCCTCTCTCCCTCCCTCCCTTCCTTCCTTATTGTATTTTTTTGAAGATTCATAGATCACAAAATGTGTTACATTAAAAAATATAAGAGGTTTTCATATACTCCACCTCCCACCCCACCCAACTCCTCCCTCATCAACAACCTCTTTCATCGTCGTGGCCCATTCATTCATTTGGTGAATACATTTTGGAGCGCTGCTGCACCGCATGGATGATAGTTTACAGTGTAGTGTACGTTCTCCCCTAGTCCATGCAGTGGGTTATGGCAGGCTATACAATGGCCAGCATCTGTCCCTGCAATATCATTCAGGACAACTCCAAGTCCCGAAAATACCCCCACATCACATCTCAGAGCACAGGACTGATTTCTTTTCTTGTCTCTGTGTTTGGACCCAGGAAGCAGCTACTTTAGACCCAAAGAAACTATTTCTGTGCACATAATTGCTTTTCCAACGTTTTCTGTTATCCTCTGGTACTCCCAGAAATCCTTTCGAAGCCTGTTACTGTGTTCTGACAACTGGAATCCAGGAATGAAGAACCATATTACTCAGCGATTGTGTGGGGAGCGGATGTAGCTCAAGTGGTTGAGCGCCTGCTTCCCATGTACGAGGTCCCGGGTTCGTTCCCCAGTACCTCCTAAAAACAAACCAACCAACCAAAAAAGCAATTGTGACGTGGACCCTTCACTGAGAACCTGCTCTGTCCACTCTAAAAATTTCACACCTGCTGGGCCTCAGTTTCCCCGTAGGTAAAGTGAGACGAGATGGCCCCCAAGCACAACTGTCATAGGCTCTAGGCTCTGGGATCTCAGGACTGTGTCGTGGGCAGAGCCTGCTGCAGAAGTCGGATTTCTAAACGGAGAAGAGCGGAGCTGCTCTGAGTACGGCAGGGGAGGAGGCCTCCCCACGGCCCCACTTGCCCTGGGGCCTTTGGGATGGGGTCCCCAGGCCCCTCCCCTAGCAGCTGGGGCCTGGAGTCGGTCCTCAGGCTCTCCACCCAAACCCTGTCCCTGCAGGATTGTCACTCTCTGACCAACGGGAGCAGGAGAGGGTGAGGAGGAGCTGCCTCCCCTCCTGCTGGCCTGTCTTCCCCCGGCATCTGCTATGACCAAACAGCCGGAAACCAGAGGGCAGGATCCGGGGAGGCAGCCACTGGAGGCTGGGCTGGGGGGCACAGGAGGGGAAAGAGGACAGGAAATGGATGTGGTGGGACCAATGTGGGACATTCCACGCCCCGCCTGCCCGGGGTGGCGAGAGCTGCTCCTTGATCTCCTGGGGTTTGAGGTTCTCATGGTGGCGGGGAGCCAGGGCTTTTGATGGTCAACATTCTAGAAAGTTCCATTCCAATGATTGGGTGAGGTCTGGGGAAGGCCTAGGGACCTGCTGTCAGAGGCTGTCAGAGTAATTGTCAGATGACTATTAGCTCCCAAGTGTATGTGGGCGCACGCGACGTTCTCTGCCCTTTAAAACTCAGTAAGTGGGTGGCAGACTTGGCCCAGTGGTTAGGGCGTCCGTCTACCACATGGGCGGTCCGTGGTTCAAACCCCGGGCCTCCCTGACCCGTGTGGAGCTGGCCCATGCGCAGTGCTGATGCGCGCAAGGAGTGCCGTGCCACGTAGGGGTGTCCCCCGCGTAGGGGAGCCCCACGCACAAGGAGTGCACCCCATAAGGAGAACCGCCCAGCGCGAAACAAAGTGCAGCCTGCCCAGGAATGGCGCCACACACTTGGAGAGCTGACACAAGATGACAAGATGACTCAACAAAAAGAGACACAAATTCCCGGCCACTGACAACAACAGAAGCGGACAAAGAAGAAGACACAGCGAATAGACACAGAGAACAGACAACTGGGGCGGCGGGGGCGGGGGGGTAATAAATAAATAAATCTTTAAAAAATACAAATAAAAATAAAAAATAAAGTTTATAGAAAGCAAGGGGGCTTAGATCCCAGGGGGAAATCTCCCCAGAGTGATGGGTCAGTCTTGGTAGACAATAAAAGCCCAGGGTTCCTTGTGCCCATTAGCTCGTTTTGATCCTTCCAGCAGCTGCGCAGGTGGGTGGCGAGGCGAGCTCTGACCTCCTTTCAGCAGATGAGAAATCAGAGGCTCAGAGCAGTGAAGCAATTTGCCCAAAGACACACAGCGAGTCAGCATCTAAGACCTGGCACTCGCTTTCTTTCCAACCTTGACCAATATCCAACCAGGCTTTGTCGACCCGCGGGGTGACTTCTTGGCTCTTCTGCGCACTGGAATGTGAGCGTACTGGAGGCAGGTGTATGGCCCTGCCGCTTCGATGGGAGGCGGTGGAGGTGGGTGGCCGAGAGCCTGGATTCTGAAACCAGAGTCCCTGGTCTGAATCCCAGCTTTCCCCCTTCTAGCTCTGGGGCCTCTCTGGGCCTCCATCTTCTTGTCTGTAAAATGGGGACCACAGTGGGACTTACCAAAAAGGGTTCTTGTGAGAATGAAACAAGGCCACCTATGTAAAGTGCCCAGTACACAGGAGGTGGTCAGTACAGGTTTACCGAGTGGATGACCGTCAGACCTGCGCCATGGGTGGAGACGGGAACTGCTCTTGGCAGCCGTGCCCAGAGCCCCAGCCCCTGCAGAGGCACTTGCACTGCCTTCTAGGAGTTTGTGCGGCTGCCTCCTGGCCTCTGGTGGGGGCACTGTCACGGCAGAGGGGGCTGGGGGGAACTGGGGACGGGCGAGGGGACGAGGGAGTTGGGGGAGGGCCACTGGACCCAGTGCCCACCGCACCCCCACCAAGACCAGGGCCGGAACCTGAGCTGGAACTGGGCTCGCCGGCAGTGTTTGTCCACACACGTGGGCGCCTGCCCAGATGCAGAGCAAGAGGTGGGCGCTGGAGGATTCGTTCCCTGTGCCGGGCCCTGGGCTGGCACCCACTGCCCCGGGGACAGGCCCGCTGAGCGTGAGGCCGAGCTCCAGCTGAGGGAGGTCACAGCTGGGCCCTCCGTGGCCTGCCAGGGCCCCTGGGGTTTGACATTTAAGTCATTTGCTCGACACGTTTGCTGAGTACCCACAGAGGCCTGAGCTGGATCCTGCTGCTCACGAGTGTGGCCTGTCCTTCCAGACGATGGGGGAGGGTGTGTGGGGCGGTGCTCTTCTCTCCTTGCCTAAAATGGGCAGCGGTGTCCTTGTCCTGTTGGGTGCTAAGTGTTGGCTTCTAGAAGCTTCCAAGGCCCTGAAAGCCTCTCAAGTTGAAATTGTTCCTTGGCTGTGCGTCTAACCTTGAGCAAGTCACCTAAGGGGTGAGCCTCTATTTCTTCACTGTAAAATAGAAACGGGGAGAATAATAATCACTAGAATTGATGAAATGATCAAGTGGGGCTATGGACTTGAAAGAACTTGAGAATGCTTTTTAATTTTCATTTCCATGATGATTAATGATATTGAGCGCCCTTTTCATTTTTTTTCATTTGAAACCCATCTATTTTCTTTGGTGAAGTGGCTGTTTCAGTCTTTTGCCCATTTTTTAATTTTCTTATTATTGAGTCTTTTTTTTTTTGAAGATTTATTTTATTTATTCCTCTCCCCTTCACTCCCGTTGTGCACTCTCTGTGTCCATTCGCTGTGTGTTCTTCTGCGTCCACTTGCATCGTCCTGCAGCACTGGGAAACTGTGTCTCTTTTTTGCTGCGTCATCTTGCTGCGTCAGTTCTCCGTGTGTGGGGGGCTGCGCTTTTTTCACACGGGCAGCTCTCCTTTGCGGGGCGCACTCCTTCCACAGGGAGGACCCCTATGCGGGGACACCCCTACGTGGGCATGCCCCTACATGGCACGGCACTCCTTGCACACGGTAGCAGCCCTGCACGTGGGCCAGCTCCACACGGGTCAGGAGGCCCTGGGGATTGAACCCTGGACCCTCCATATGGTAGACGGATGCTCTATCAGTTGAGCCACGTCCGCTTCCCTTATTATTGAGTCTTGAACGTTTTTTATATATTGTAGTTACAAGCTCGCTGACGCTATGTGACTTGTAAATATATTCTCCTGGTCTGTGGTTTGCCTTGAAAATGCCTTTTAATCGGCAGTGTGTTGCTGCGTGTTAAGGGTCCCGTCAAATGACTCAGAAGGGAGACCCCAAGAAATGCCCATTCCAGTGACGTCCGCTCCTCTGCTGGGCGGCGGGTTCACGAGCTGGTGCTGTGGCTGCTGGGAGTCCTCAGAACTCTCCCCCAGGCCGGAGGGAGGGGCAGGGACCAAGCCAGGAACCCATTGCTCACCCTGGGCGTTCTCAGCCAGCTTCTGTGGCGTCTGCAGGCTTGTGCCTCACTGAGGCTCGAGGCGGCCCCTCCCCCACGCCCCCTGAGACCCTCCCTCCCCTCCCAGCCCCACGTTCCACCGGGTTTAGATGTGAGGGTTATTGTTAGGTTTCTGGGGCCCCGACAAGCTGGACCCACGCCTTCGGGGCGTTCAGGGCAGGCTGAGGCAGCCTGGGCTGCGGCTCCACCCCCCGCCTTGTGCCTGCCGCGGCCCCTGTCCCGTCACTGCTCACCCCTGGCTCAAGCCTGCGCTCTCTGGGAGACCTCTTTAGCAGCCCCCCAGAGTCTGCCCTCCTCATGTCCCCGCTTCCTTTCCCCCTTCCCCACTTCCACAAGGGCCTACTCTATGCGCTGAACAGAGATGACAGAAGTCCTGTCCTCAGGAGCTTCCACTCTGGAACAAGGAGATGGACCATAAACAAAATGTGGAACGTGTCTAACGGTGATGAGGGCTGGGGCGCAGCGAAGCAGGGAAGTGGGTCAGGGCGTGCGGGTAGAGGCCTGTGCTTTGAAACAGGGCTCTCGGGGAAGGTGACGTTTGGACAGAGACGGAATGGAATCACGGGGGGAGGCGTGAGAGGACCTGGACAGGCAGTGCAGGCCAAGGGAGTGGCTGGTGCAAAGGCCCTGCGGCTGGCTGCGTGGCAAGTGCAAAGGCCCTGAGGCTGGCTGCGTGGCCAGTGCACAGGCCCTGCGGCTGGCTGCGTGGCCAGTGCAAAGGCCCTGCGGCTGGCTGTGTGGCCAGTGCAAAGGCCCTGTGGCTGGGTGTGCCTGCAGCTGAGGGAGCCGGGGGAGGCGGTGAGAAGGCCACAGATCCTGTGGTGTCATCCAACTCTTCCTTATTTCCAGCGTGGGCCTCGGTCAGAAATCCTCCCACGTGATGGCACCTCAATTAAGAAAGTTCATTCCAGCGCCCCGGGGCCTTTGACCTCAAGTTTTCCCCCACATCCTCCGCAGACACGTCTAGTGTGTGTGACAGCAGGTGGCAAGTCACCCCCAGACTCCAGTCAGGGTTGCGTGAGAGCAGGGGCTCTCCACCTGGGGTGTGTGGTCTGGGCATTGTCAGAGCTTGTCAAAATGCAGACTCCCAGGCCTCACCCTAGACCTGCCAACTAAGACTCTTCCGGGGTGGGGGCCCAGGAATCTGCAGTTTAGCACGTTCCCAGAGCTCCTGCAGTCATTGCAAAATGCCCGATGGCCTCGCCTCAGCCTTGGCACCTGCAGTGAGGGGATGTTATCTGCTTTGTTTAAGTTCTAGAGAGCGGGGCTGGGTGGTGCTCAGTAAGTGGCACCTAGCATCATCATTATTAGAAAAGCCTTCCCGGCCTGCTGCTCTCTTCCCGAGGAGCCACGGCCCATCTGTCTGTCTGGAGGCACTTGTGATGGGAAAAACACTGTTTCTAGAAATCGAATCAGCGGGTTCAAGTCCCAGCTCGACCGCAGAGCAGGCAGGTGGGATCTTGTCAACCACGGGTTCGAGCATCCTTGCCTCCCGGGGCGCCCTGCAGGAGCCAGGAGAGCCCTCGGTTTTCCGTAGAAGGCAGTGGGCCGCCAGAGGGGAAACTGCCGGAAACCCCTGCTGGGGTGGCCAAGACGAATCACACAACACAAGAATGAAAAGCTGGAAACAACCTACGTGTCCATCACTAGGGGATTAAGTAAATAAATTGTGGGACCTCCATACAATGGGATAATTTTGAAACGGATGATGTAAATTCCTATTTGCTGGCCTGAAACATGCTTTTGGGTTAAAAACAAACAAACACGGGGCGGAGGGTTATAGAACAGCTGGACCTGATTTTTTGCAAAATGGCCTCTTGGCTGAACAGATATACAGAGAGCTAGCTGGAGGGTGCGGAGCAGGTAGTCCCAGCAAAACACTAGGGTGGGATTTCAGGTGCTCTCTCTTTAAGCCTTCTCTAAATTTATCAGATTTCCTGAAATTTTTTTTCAATGAGGACTATTTTAATAATCTGAAATTATTTGGAGTGGGGCGAGGAAACAAATGCCAGAAGCATGTGTCTCAAAAGGCCCCTTTTGGTTTTCCGATGCAGGCTGTAGCGAGGGTCCTTCCTGGCTGGTTCTGGAAGCCGCATTCCCAGCTGTTGTCGGCCACCGTGGGGGGGAGGGATCGATGTCCTCCCGGAGGATGTGGGACGAAGCGTTGGCAGATGGAGGACGGTCACTGCGTGCCCCTTGGAGACCAGACGTGGACACACAGGCTGGGCCCAGAAATAGCCCCTTGTCCCAGAGACCCTTGGAATTCCACAGGGTCATCCCGGCAGGGGCGAGCCTGAGCCGGCCACTGCCAGAACCTTCTTTGCCGGCTCTGGAGTGGAAGAGGGGGCCTGAGCACGATGCTCCTGAACAGGGGCAAGGACGGGCCAGGGGCCTGGACAGGAGTCTCCAGAGTCAAGCCAGCTTGAAGATGCTCTGATTCAGGCCAACTGGAGATGTCCTAATTAATCTTGAATTTTATAGGGTCCCAGAAACATAGTGGTCAAGGCGGCCCGAGACAGATTTCTCCAGCGGTACAGCTGCGTTTCTTTCTTTTCCTCCTTTCAGTTAGGCTCACGTCTCAAGTCGATCACATTTGGCATGCAAGTGTCATTTTCATTTTCTCATCTCAAAAAAATCTCAGAGATCCTTCCAACTTTTCATCCTCCCAGTGTCCTCATCAGGAAGCATTTATTCTTATTTTTCCAAAGAAAGTCTGTTTACTTTCTGTAAATCCCCCAAGGTCAAAGAAAATCTGGTGTCTGAGAAGCACAGTTGGATTCCAGCCCCAGTTTGGCCAGGTAACCTCATTCATTCATCCATTCATCATTCATTCATTCATCTGTCCCTCTGGCTAGCCAGCCAGCCAACCAGCACGTGTTTATGGCGCTCGTTCTGGGGCCAGGGCCTGGACCGGGTGACCACACTGGGTGAGGACCCCAAGTCCCCATGGAACTGTTCTGGGGTGGGAGCAGCGTGCTGGGCACACGCGCAGCCTCTAAGTTCCTCTTTCTTTTTTTTTTCTTTTTTTTTTTTTTTTAAAGATTTATTTATTTATTTAATTTCCCCCCCTCCCCTGGTTGTCTGTTCTTGGTGTCTATTTGTTGCGTCTTGTTTCTTTGTCTGCTTTTGTTTCTTTTGTCCGCTTCTGTTGTCGTCAGCGGCACGGGAAGTGTGGGCGGCGCCATTCCTGGGCAGGCTGCTCTTTCTTTTCACGCTGGGCGGCTTTCCTCACGGGCGCACTCCTTGCGCGTGGGGCTCCCTCACGCGGGGGACACCCCTGCATGGCACGGCACTCCTTGCGCGCATCAGCACTGCGCATGGGCCAGCTCCACACAGGTCGAGGAGGCCCGGGGTTTGAACCGTGGACCTCCCATATGGTAGACGGACGCCCTAACCACTGGGCCAAAGTCCGTTTCCCTCTAAGTTCCTCTTTCGCAGGAGGGGTTGCAAAGGGCACCAGCGATGGCTGCCCCAGACAGACGGGGCCGGAGAACAGGGAAGCAACGTGGCATGGGTGTCAGGGCCAGGCCTGGGTCCTCAGACCCCAGCTCTGCAGCTCCCGGAGTCGCCACGTGGCCTCCCTCGGCCTCGGTAGCTCCATCGCTGACCTGGCGCAACAATCTCCCATCTCCAGGAAGCGGATTTGGCTCAACTGGATAGAGTATCGGCCTACCACATGAGAGGTCCAGAGTTCTAAACAAGGGCCTCCTGACCTGTGTGATGAGCTGGCCCACGCATAGCGCTGATGCACCCAAGAAGTGCCATGCCACGCAGGGGTATCCCCCGCATAGGGGAGCCCCACGCGCAAGGAGTGTGCCCCGCGTGGACAGCCACCCCATGCAAAAAAAAAGGCAGCCCGACCAGGAGTGGCGCTGCACACACGGAGAGCTGATGCAGCAAGATGACGCAACAAAAAGAGACACAGAGTCCCGGTGCCGCTGACAAGAATCCAAGCAGACACAGAAGAACACACAGCGAATGGACACAGAGAGCAGACAATGGGGATGGGGAGAGAAATAAATAATCTTTAAAAAAAACCAAAAACTCTCCCATCTCCCGTGTGAGCTTTAAACGAGGAAATGCCTTCACCTGGTACACAGCAAATGCTCAATAAGTGCTCTCTCCCGCTGATGTCACGTGAGGCCTGGCCACCAATCTTCCGGGTGCCCCTTTCCTCCTTCCCTCCTCCCCCCGCCCAAGGTAGGCTGCCGCGGGGGTGGAGAGCAGGAGCCTGGAAGGGTGTCCCCAAGCCTGGAAGGGTCTCCCTAAGCATGAGGTTCTTCTTGGAGGCCGAGAAGCCCCCAGGACCGCCAGGGTCGTACCGGGCCTTTTGCTGCGATGCCTACAAAGCAGCTTGGACCGGAAAGTCAGTTCCGCCCCCTCCGCCTTCTCGGGCTCATGCATCATCCTCCGCAGATGAGGAGCTGGATAGGGACAGTACCAGGGGACGCGAGCCAGGGCCTGTCCCTGTCACCTGGCCCAGGAAGGCCTCCCCGCCCCCGTTTCTCTTTCTTAGAGGGCTTCGTGGGAGGGGCCCGATCCCTGTCCTCCCTCTGCCGCGGCGGTCCCCTCCCTGCTCTGGGGACCCCGGGCCCCTGCGGCCCTCCCCACGGCACTCTGGTTTCTGGTGGGAACCCCAACGCCTCGTAAGCTCCGTGAAGGTGGCGCTGCGCCCCCACTTGGCCCTCACCCCCCCACACTTGGCCCTCGTGCGGGCTTGGCTGCGCGGGAGCAGCTGAGAGAAGGAAAGGCCGCGCGGCCCGGCCTCTGCTGCCCAAGGTGCGAGGTTCGCCTCCAGCTCCCCCCACCCCGCCATCTGCGGTGGGCCCGGGGCTGCTCAGGCTCAAGTTCAAGGCCTCCTCCCACCCTGGCCGAGAGGGAGGGCTCCCTGGTCCTCAGGCGTGCTCCCTTCTTTGTCTGCTTTCCTTTCATCGGGCCACCCTGGTCCATTGCCCCCTGGGACCATGGACACCCCCCCCAGGGCCCGCAGCCCCACTTCCCGCCCTCTCACGCTCTCCTGGACCCCCGCGATGCTCAGTGCCTCCCCCCCCGCCCCCCGCAGGGGCTTACCCAGGGCCTGGCTGCGTGGTGCGGGCGTGGACCAGCCACGGCATCTGGGACACAAGGAAGCCACCAATGGCACGGAGGATGCCCTCGTGGAAGACGAGAAATTAGGAGCCGGCGGTTTGGGGGGAGCCAGGAAAGATATCCTTTGAGGGGTGAAGGCAAAGTTCACGGCCGGGAAAGGAGAGGCGGGCCACCCCCAGGCGGAGGGGTGTGTCTGGCCAAGGATGACCAGCTCGGTGTCGCCAAGAGCCCTGAGTTCTAGAAACCTGGCTTAGCTACTCCGGTGGGGCGTGACAGTCACAGCTCCTGCGTGAGCGCCACCTCCTTCTCCAGGAGGAGGAGAACTTCTCTCTCCCCAGGTTGTTACACAGCGGGGGGGCAGAGTCCCCCGGGTCAGCAGAGTCCACGCCCTGACGAAGTGACGGCCGAGGGTTCTCGGGCCTTCCACGGCAGCCTGGCTCGCCCCTGCGCCTGGTTCACCTTGACCTTGCCGGGTACCTGCTGGGATGGAGCCCCGCCCACGGCCAAGCTCCCCAGGTGGGATGGTGTGAGGGAGGGGCAGCCAGGGGAGGCCTGGGAGCTGGGCAAGAGCTCGTTTTTAGGAAATAACTCCTACACTCCGGGACTTCGCGGCGATTTTACTGGAGAAACCCCCCAGACCTGACAAATCAGCAGCTGCTGGTTTTCTCTCACCTCGTCGTTTATCCACGTCCTTTTCTTCATCTCCCCTTCTCCTGGTTCTGGACGAAATAGCCTCTACCCAGAATCTAAAATTATCCGCTTAGAGGTCAGTGTCACCTGAAGATAAAATCCGCCCCCCAGCACCTGGGGACCTTCTGACATGTGCGCACGCTCACGCACTGCATCCTCGCCCTCGGGAAGGCCGAGGCTGGGGACAGCTGCATCTGTCAGTAGCCGACGCCAACCTCAGTCTCGAACCCTCCGCTGGACCCCTGGAGGAACCGTGGCAGGGCCTTCCCCATGCCGGGATGCTTTGTCAATGTACAAAGGAAATTCGTATTTTTAGAGTTACCACCCAGTTGGGGACAGCGGGGGCACTGGGCCGAGGACGCAGGCGGCAGGGGCTGGTGCATCGACTGTCAAGAATTTTATCCACAACAAAGAAGAAGTTTTCTCATCGCCCTGTCACAGCTTTAAACAATGTCAACGAGAAACACGCGGCCCTGCTGGGAGGACCCCGGCCGGCCCTGCCTGCGGGGACACCACTGTATGGCTAATACAACAGAAACGTGAACAATTTGTGGCTTTCAAACCAGGCCTGACCCCAGCCCGGGGACGTCGGGTATCGAGGTGAGGATGGAGGGCTCAGATCTGGCCTGTCCCCATCATGGGGGTGACCTTGGGCAGGTCGCCTCGAATGCCTGCAGCCTCAGGTTCCCCGCTCTGTGAAACGGGTCTGAAAATTCCAACCACGTCAGAAGAACTTGCCAGGTCAACAGACTCATCCAGGTAATCCCAGCCCAAGAACTTCCGTAAGAATTTGCTGGAAAGATGTTAAAGGAGCAGAAAGAACCACTGTAGTAGCCGAGACAAGTCGGGGTACCGGTATCGAAGGCCAGGACACGAGAACTCTGAGAAGGAAGTTTTATTTCAACCGGCCGGACTCAGCGGACTCTTGTCCTGATAAAAACCGAGCCCCGAATAGAATTTCTGGGTCCCTTTTATACAGAGGCTATGAGAGTGGGGAGTCAAACAGTGCTTGTACACAAAAGGACTTTTTCTTAGTTTCTTCAAGTGTTTTATCTGAGTATTAGATAAGTTATGTCCTCCGGGTAAGCTTGATTTAACACATATCCCTACATTCCAGGTAAGCTTTTAGCACAAATCCCCCGCATTCCAGGTAAGCTCGGCACATCTGGTTTGTATCCTCCCTGAATATCCAAAGCCTATAGAGCTTATACTTCTCAATTGGCTTTCTAAGCATATTTGGATATAAAATAAGTTTGAATTTATGCACAGGGTATATTACCTCCAGGCCGGCGGGCAGGGGCCAGGTGGGGGCTCGGTGGGAGGCGGGGCCCCCAGCGTGCGAGCAGAGCGGGAGCTGGCGAGGGACACATCCTAGGTCCTTATGTGCAGACGGGGCGCCTCGTACAGCAGTAGTGTACCGTCTCCGGGCTCCAGAGGCCGGAGGCCTGAAATCCAGGTGTGGACGGGGCCACACTTCCTCCGCAGGCTCCGGGGGTCGCTCCTTTCTGGCCCCTTCCAGCTGCCGGTGGCCCTGGACAAGGCCGTCCCGGGCTGTGGCAGTGTCTCCAGTCCCTGCCTCCCCCGTCCACGGCCGTCTTCCCTGCGCCTCTGAGTGCTACTCTCTCTCCTTTCTCTGGTTAAGACTCCTCCCTAATCCCAGATGGCCTGCCCTTCAACTTGACCCTCGCAAAGGCCCTCTTTCCAAATGAGGGCACATTCACAGGTTCCGGGACTTTGGACCCCAACGGGTCTATTTTGGGAGAGGAGACACAATTCAAGCCCGTCCCGGGGAGGATCCCCCGGCTGCCGCCGTTGTAGTTTAGGAATGGGAAAGGACCAGGGGCTGCCCCCGAGGGCTCCGATGTCACCCAGCGGGATTTCCCTCCTGCTTTGCCCGGCTCCTGGGGCACCGATGCGATCAGCTGATTAGATTCATTCAAGGGACGTGGGCTTGAGGCTTGCCCGGGAAGGGCACTGCCCCCATTCATTCAGCAAATACGACGGGCCTGGGCTGTTCCTGGCAGTGGGACTGAAGTGGCACACAAAACAGACAGCCCTGCCCTGGGGAAGCTTACGTTCTATCGGGAGAAGGGGGAGAGCAAATAATCAAACAAGTCAATGTCAGTTGTCTTTCAAATGTTAATAAGCACTGCTATGCTAGGAAGAAACATCAGTGATGTCCCGGGAGGGCAGGGCTGGGGTGCAGAGCTGGGGTGCAGGGCTGGGGTGGGGTGTAGGGCTGGGGTGGGGTGCAGGGGTGGGGTGCAGGGCTGGGGTGGGGTGCACGCTCGGGAGCTCAGGGATGGTCTCTAGTCAGATGGCATTTGAACTGATGCAAAGTGAGTGAGAAATGTGCTCCTGGCACGGGAACTGCAGGTGCAAAGGCCCTGTGGTGGGCGGGACCCGATGCGTTTGAGTGACAGCAAGGGCTGCAGCGGAGAGTGGTGGGAGGTGAAGGAGAGGGGGAAGCCGGGGCCAAGCATGAAGGCTGTTGTAGGGAGCTGGGGGCCACTGGACGGGTTGAGCAGCAAAGTGGGATAAGAGAGGTGGATGGTGTCAAAGGCCATGGGCAGAATGGGGAGACCCCCGGCGATACCTCTGAAGAATCCTCCAGATCCCTGGAGCCCTGGAGGGGTGAGGCCTCCTAAAGTCATAGCTTTCTTCCTCCCAGGCACACCCAGCACCTCCGCGGAAAACTCCAGAATCAGCTGAGTCGTGGCGCTCACTCCCACCTCTCGCGGGTCCCCTCCCGCCCCACCTCCAAGCCTCCTGCCTTTGGCCGCAGTTCCTGGAGGCCACACCTGCCCCCACTGGGAGTCCGGAGCCCCCCCAACCAGAACCCTGGGGGGCACTTCTCTCCCCACTCCCCAGGCCTTGAGGACAGAGTCCAAGCCCCGGCCTCACCCCTGGGGCAATCTTTCTCTCCCCTCCCCAGGGCTAGACTGGACATTCTTTTTTTTTTAAGATTTATTTTCTTTATTCTCCCCTGCCCCCCCCCCCCACTGTCTGCTCCCTGTGTCCATTCACTGTGTGTTCTTCTGCATCCGCTTGCATTATCCAGGGGCACTGGGAAACTGCATCTCTTTTTTTGTTGTTGTGTCATCTTGCAGTGTCAGCTCTCTGTGTGCGCAGTGCCATTCCTGGGCAGGCTGCACTTTCTTTCGCGCTGGGCGGCTCTCCTTACGGGTGCACTCCTTGCGCGTGGGGCTCCCCTACGCGGGGGACACCCCTGCGTGGCACGGCACTCCTTGCACACATCAGCACTGCGCCTGGGCCAGCTCCACATGGGTCAAGGAGGCCCGGGGTTTGAACCCTGAACCCTCCGTATGGTAGGCAGATGCTCTATCAGTTGAGCCACGTCCGCTTCCCTGAATACTCTAAGATAGCAAAGAACCGGGCGGTTGATTTTGCCCAGTGCGATGGTGGTAGTGTTGGGTTTTCACTGCTAAAGGCCTTATCTGTTAGAGGTTCATTCTAAAGTATTTATGGGTGAAATCTGATCCCTGAGATTCCTTTATAACAACCAACAAGAACAAATACAAAATAAAAATACGGGCCCAAGAAATAAGACGGGCGGTGTTGACCACGGTTGAGCCTGGGTGATGGGGGCTTGGGGGCTGCTTTCCACGATTCTCTCTGCTTTGATGGATTTGGAAATTTCCATAATCAAAAAGTAAAAGGCAGTCCACCCACAAACCTAGGGAAAGCTGGCTGGAATCCTGCAGGGGCTCCTCTCCGGCCGCCCTCAGGACAAGCCCAAAATTTCAAACGGTGCACAATGAAGTGGGGGCCGATGGGGGCTCAGTCCACGGGGTGGTGGGAAGGGGGTTGGGGGATTGGGGTGACACAGAGAGGCTCACCGGGCCAGTGAGTATCACTGATGCTCAGAATTCCTGCATCCTGATGAAAATAAGAAGGCCAACAGGCTTCTACTTGCTTTTACTTTGGCTTTAAAATACGGGGGGGGGGGGGCTCCCGCTGCCCCCTCCCCCCTCCCTGCATTTGCCCTGCCTCAGTGCCTTTTCCACTGCTGCTCCCTCCGCCAGGAGCACCTTCCTCCCCGTGTTGCACCTGCAAACCTCTGCATTTCCTGAGGACTTGACTTGGGCATCACCTCCTCCGGGAAGCCCTCCCTGACCTCCCCTGCCCGTGTCACCCCAGTCGCTGTTCTGCTCCCACTCTGCTGGGGACCGAGCCCTCTGGGGTACGTCTGCCCTGCCAGGGCCTGGCACGCTGTAGGGACTCCACATGCACTTTCGTCAGGATTAATACGTGAGATTTCATTTTAATTTCCAGGTTAGTAAAAAGGAGAGTCCCTCCTCCCCACCAGCCAGTCCCCATGCCTGTCCAGCAGCGGCTTTGAACCCCCACTCGATTTCTGGACCAGACCAGCCAATCTAGCCAGATCCCAGAAGCAGGAGGCCCCTGCAGCCTCCAGCCCGGGGCCCACCTCGACTGCACAGGGGTCTCACCGGGGACACCTGAGCCTTTGCCCAGACCGAGCCCATCAGCGGCTGCGGCGGGCCCGGGCGCCCGAGCTTTTCACAGCTCCCAGGTGATGCCGGTGCGTGGCCAGGGGTAGGCGTAGGGCACAAATCAGCCCTGTGGGGCAGGGCCCGATTCCCCGAAACACCTGCCACCCGCTGAGGGCATTTAAGGCCGACGGAGGGCTGGGGCCCCGCGGCTCCCTGGGAGGTGAGTGGTGCGTGGGGCTGGGGCGGCTGCGTCCTCTCCAGGCCCTCTGTCTGGGTGGTCTGCTCATGTTCGGTGGCTTTTGGGGGCCCGGGGAGGCTGCTGGGTCTGGCCCCTAAAGAGGGGGCGGCCTGGGCTTATGGGCTCCATGCCAAGCGGCCCGTGGCTTGTTCTTGGGGTGGGTTGGGAGGATGCGGCAGCTGCCGGATGCCGGCGGCTCTGCTGAGCCCAGGTGGCCCTGGAGGCCCTGTGCCTCTGCTCCTGCCCTGTCCCGTCCACCAGCCCTGGAGGGATTGCTCTGTCCCTTCTGAGAGGCCTCCCCACCTGGCCTGACAGGCGGTGCCACCCGGACAGAGGGTTCTGCTGGCTTCTTCCTCGCGAGTGTGCCCTTTGGGCCCTGGGCAGGCCCAGGGGAGAAGGGAGGAAGGCACTTGCTGGGGGTGGCCCCGCATGGAACGTGGGGTCTGGGGCTGACTGCATCTCCCCCACGCAGGGGTGACCGTCCCAGACTGTGGCCCCGCTGGAGGGACGGCAGCGGGCAGCGGCCGCACCTGCCTTAGGGCCGAGGTCTGCCCGGACCCTCGAGGCCTCCGTCCTGGGGTGTAAGCCTCACTCACTCCAATCCGGTGTCTGGGCTTTAGAAAGATCCCCTTTGTTCAAGGGAGTGGCTGTTAGTGACGTTGTTGGGGACACCTGGAAGTCACAAGACGCACAAGGTGTAGTTAAGCGGGAAGACACATTGCAAAGCAGCTGTCAGAAACCCTCCTGCGATGAGCTGGATGCACAGGCTCCGGGCATGTACCAGGGGGGTGGCGAGGTGGTCGGTTGTGGTTTTTAAATGTTATTGCAGAATATTTCTCATTTTAGCCATTTTAAAATGCACTATTCAGGGGCATTATTTACGTTCAGGGTGTTGTGCTGCCATCACCACCAGCCGTTACTGAAACGTATCCATCACCCCGAACAGAGCTGCCCCATCCAGCAGCAGCTCACCCTTCTCCCCACCCCCCGCCCCAGGCAAGCTCTTATGACTTTCTGTCTCTGAGTTTGCTTATCCAAGCTGTTTCCCGGAAGGGAGGCCTACTGTACCGGTCCTTTTGCATCTGACCCCTTTCACCTAGTGAGGTGCGCCCCAAGGTTCACCCGTGTTGTAGGGCCAATCAGAACTTCGTTCCTTTTCACAGCTGAGTAATATTCCGTTGCACGGATGTTCCCCATTTCATTGATCCAGCATCTGTTATGGGCACCTGGGCTGCTTCCTCTTTTTTTTTTTTTTTTTTTTTTACTTATTTATTCCCCTCCCCGCCATCTGCTCTCTGTGTCCATTCGCTGTGTGTTCTTCCGTGTCTGCTTGTGTTCTCATTAGGCAGCTCGGGGAACTGATCCTGGCACCTTCCAGAGTGGGAGAGAGGCGATCATTCTCTTGTGCCTCCTCAGCTCCCTGGTCTGCTGCCCTTCTTATTGTCTCTCCTCTGTGTTTCTTTTTGTTGGGGTGGCACGCCTTCACCAGGAGGCCCAGAGCATTGAACCCTGGACCTCCTATATGGTAGATGGAACCCAATTGCTTGAGCCACATCCGCTTCCTGCTTCCTCCTCTCGGCTTCTGTGACCAAGATGAACACGGAGTTTTAACTTGGAGAGGGAGTGGGTTGTAGGACATTGCCTCTCATGCCGTTCTGAAGTATTTTCCTTTTGTTAAAGACTTGAGTATGCATTACTCTACCGTTGGAAAACTATAACTTGGAGCAGGTGTAGCTCAGCGGTTAGGCTCCTGCTTCCCACACACAAGGTCCTGGGTTCAGTCCCCGGTACCTCCTTAAAAAAAAAAAAAAAAAAGTACAATTTTACAGAAGCCAACTCCTGGGTGATGAGGCTTGTCTTAATTTAAAACAGTTCTCCTTTCATGGAAGAGTTTCACATTCAAAGTTTGACTAGATCTAGAAAAGTCCAGAAGAAAACAATCATGGCCTGTAACGGCCCATCTGGAGAAAGAGATTCCACACCGTCAACAAGGCTTGTCGCCTCGCCCAAAAGGAAGGCAGGGCGAGAAGAGCTCGGGACCTGTGGTGACTGTGAGGTGCCTGGGTCGTGGCTGGCCCCCGACAAGCCTGGGCCGCGAGGGGCAGGGGCAGCCGCCAGCCCCCGGGGCGGGGTCTCTTCTCGTGTGGGTGGTGGAGCCGGCTTGAGGCTCGGCTGTGGAGATGAGGCAGCTTCGTCAGCTGTCTTCAGTCAGGTGGCACCCGAAACACAGCCGCCAGCCCGCGCGGGTTCTGACGGGGTGAGCCTCAGGCCTCCCGTCTCCCGCCTGCTTCCCGAGGGGTCCCCGGCCTCCTGCCAGCAGCTTCCGGGTAGGAGGTCCCAGCTTCTCTGGTCTTGCGGAGGAGCTGGAGGGTGGTGAGCCTTGGGTGGGTCCGTTCTACGTCCCGAAGGCCGCTGTGGGTGGGGAGGCAGCTTCCTGGGTCTCAGCCCCGGGAGAGGATGGACAGATGTGCGGGGTGGGGGGGGACCCAGCAATAGGAAGACTGTTTCTTTAAGACTTCACTTTTTTTGCAGAGTGATTGGTTGTCTTTTTTTTCTTTGGAGGGGGTGTCATGGTTTGAATTGTGCCACCCCCCTCAAAAAAAAAAGTTCAAGCCTCACCCCAGGCCCTTGAACGTGGTCCTGTTGGAAGTAGGATCTCTGAAGCTGTGATTTGTTTTTCTGAAGCCAAAACGGATTAAGGTTTTAATCCAATATGACTAGTGTTCTTACAAGGAAATTTGGGCACAGAGAGACACAGAGAATGCTGTCAGATGTGACGGAGGCAGAGCCAGTTATGCTGCCACAGACCAAGGGACACCGCGAACTGCTCAACGCCCCCCAGCAGCCGGGGAGAGGCGAGGAAGGATTCTCCCCACAGGAAGACGCTCGCACCCAAGGCTTCCAGCCATCAGGACTGGGAGAGAATAACTTTCTGTTGCTCAAACCACCTGGTCTGTGGCGTTTTGTTACAGCAGCTGCAGCAAACTAAGACTTGGGTAGGGAGGATTCTGTTTGCTTTTAATTAAAAGATTCTATTAGTAAACCAAGACTTCCTTCCAGCAGGCTTTCTTAGGAGGAGGTGGATCCTTGCTTGAGCCTAAAAACAAAAACTGCCCAGGGCCTAAGGATAGGGTTGGGGGTCTCCACTAAATGCTCCAGCAGATTTCACAGCGACATGCCCCGAGCTTCACAAGGTCGAATGTGCATGACGCAGAGATGGCCTTGTGGGGCAGCCAACGGGCGAGTCCCCAGGCCTACAGCAGCTGGTGTCCAAAGCCGGACCTGAAACCCCCAGGCAGGTCCCTTTTCCCCTTAACCCCTTAAGAGTAAATCAAGCACCTAAGCAGGTGGCTTGCCTTAAATCAGTTTGGCTTTCTTCTGGATCTGAACCTTAGAGAACCAACTTTCATCCTGGGCAGAATCAGGCGCTCCAGCTCCCCATTTTGTACAACTATCAAAGGATGACCCTGTGGCCAGCCCGCCCGATGCTTCAAATAGCGATGTGACAAGAAAGCACCGTTTGAGCTGTGATTAGAGAAGCCCATGAAAGCAAGAAGAATCTGCTTTGTGACTGGCTTTGAAGGAGGTCCTTAAAATGAAATGGTTTGGCCAAGCTGGAGACCTTCCACCTGCTTCCTGAAGATCCTTCAGGGAGAAGGGAGGGTCTGTCTGATTTGAACCTGAGCTTTCTCTGCTTAAACCGCCTCATTCCAGCCTTAAGTGTATCAGATCTGAAGGAAGGTGGCCAATGTCTGAAACCCTAGATCCATTTCCATGTCTCCTGATGGCCACACTTTCTCACCTTCCACGACACGGCCGGGCAGGGGGATGAGTGGTCCCTGTGGCAATGGTCCCAGAAGTAGGTGCCACCAAACCGGCCCCCAACTTAACCAAATTCAACAGCCTCATTAACTGAGCCGGCCATGCCGCTCACAACGGGCGAGATGGCAACGCGTGACAGAACGTGCCAGACGTTGCCTCCATTGACTCAACTGCTTAAAACCAATGCTTTCCTGTTTTCTAATATCTCACCCCATGTGTTAAGGGCCACAATGGTGACAGATTATTAGCTGTAAAACCTAGTGATCAAAAACTCAGAACTTGGAGTCAGACAGATGTCGTGTGAAGTCTTTGCTCTGATATTTCACAGGGGTGGGATCTTTGGAAAAGGACTTCACCCAAAGAACGGGGAGATTGTCTATCTTAGTCCACCTTAGTATAAGATGCTGCTTCATTTCTCTGCTATTCGGGGGGTTCTGGCAGCTAATAAGCATGTTGGCACCATTGCTCTTTGAAATAGTCCCATAGTCCTACTCTGCTCCAGACTCATAAGAGGCTGTACGTTTTCACCCTGGAGGTCTAAGACAAAGCTTCTCATTTAACCCCAAATATCTGGATTCCAACTGCTGGTCTTCTTGACGTTGGTTATTATAGCAACAGGAAAACTCATTTTCATGGTGTTTCGAAGGCTGTCATGACTAATAGCAGTTGTTTGCCTTATAAGTCATGGGGGCAGCCCCTTTTTTCCTTAGAGGCCAGAATTTGCAATGACTTAAAAGTGAAGGAAAGGATAGAGTATCATTACTCTCTGGCTTTGAGCTTCCAGGGCTGAGATCATTGGCAAGAGCTCTCTTCCCTTCCAGATGTCCAGGAGTCTGATGTGTCGCTGGGAGTAAAGCTATCTCCCATTTGAACATTTATCGAACAGTCTAAAGACTGAAATTGTCTTAAGCAAACGTCTGTGGCATGCTCCTTTGAGCAGGCAGCCACTGCAGGACTTACGGGTGTCACTTAGGGCCCTTGTACTCCACATTTGCATGGCGGTGGCTGACGTACTTCGAACCCCTCCATCACTCCAGCTTTGCGATAGGGCTGTGCTTGGGTGGGGAGGCAGGAGATCCCTCCATTCCAGGAAGTAATTTGCATTTCCCATACTCAGATTTGCAGACAAGTGGATGGTTCTTCTTGCCCCAGCCCCTTTGGACACTAAAGCTTTAAAGCGTGTGCTGTCATCAGGCTGAAGCCCAGAGACCCTGGGCCATTGGTCTGCCTCTGCTCTGAGGCTCAGCTGCGGCAGGCTGGGGCCCTCTGGTTCAGGGCCTGGTCACAGGTGGTGCCTCCAGCACTACCGCCCTCTTGTTCTCCCGCAGCCTCCCTTTCTTCTCCTGACACCTTGGTGGTGAGTGTCACCAAGATGCAATCCTTGTTCTGCTGTTCTCACGCAGTACTCCTCTCTACGTCAGAGGTCCATCTTGCGTGTAAACGCACTTAGGGACTTATCCAAATTGTCTACATAGTCCCATCCAAATTTATGTTTAAATTAGTCTTTGCCATCAAAATTAGCTCTCCCTCTTATTTCCAGCACTATCCACTCACCAAGTTCATTGGCTTCTCCATCTGGTTTTCTCCATTTGGTCATATATAGTCTCAACCATCCCATATACTCAGAAGCACATGATGTCCATTGCACACTTGTAAGAAACGGCATTTCCTGCTGCCTTATGGAAAGTTCAACCTTGACCTGATTTCAATACCCTCCTCGAACTAAGGGCCGGCCCCCTTTGCAACTTTATCACCTACCACCCTTGTTCAACAAATGTTTGAGTACCCGAGTATCTACTATATGCAACAGGCTGTGAAAGGGCTGAGGAATTGTACCTGGTGTCATTGTCACTGGGAGTAGGGGGAAGTGAATGGACAAATAAGAAAATATTGGTGGCAGTAAAAGCTGTGAAGGAAATAAAGTAGACTGATTGGAAAGAGACTTGGATTCTTTTAGAGGAGATATTTGAGCTGAGACTATAGGACAAGGGGCCAACTATGCAGAGATTTGGGGAGAACATCTCTTGTAGGAAGAATACTTCATTCAAAGAAGGATCCAAGTAAGGATGAGCTTTGTATACTTGATAACAGAAAGCCTGGTGGTCTAGAGTACAGTGGATCAAGGAAAGAGTTGTGGAGGTGAGGTGGGCTGGGACCAGCTCAAGGAGGGTACCACAGGGCATTTGAATTTTCTTCTAAGCTCAATGTGCATTTAGTAGAGGGTTTTTGTTTTGTTTTTTTAGACTTATTTTTATTTCTCCCCCCACCGCCACCCCCGTTGTCTGCTCTCTGTGTGCGTTTCTTCTGTGTCTGCTTGTATTCTTGTCAGGTGGCACTGGGAATCTGTGTCTCTTTTGTTGCATCATCTTATTGCGTCAGCTCTCTGTGTGCAGCGCCACTCCTAGGTGGGCTGTGCTTTTTTTTTTTTTTTCCACACAGGGCAGCTCTCCTTGCGGGGTGCACTCCTTGTTCGTGGGGCTCCCCTACGTGAGGGACACCCCTGCATAGCACAGCACTCATCATGCGCATCAGCACTGTGTGTGGGCCAGCTCACCACGCAGGTCAGGAGGCCCTGGATTTGAACCCTGGACCTCCCATGTGGTCGGCGGATGCTCTATCAGTTGAGCCACATCTGCTTCCCCAGTCGAGGGTTTTTAAGCAAGGGAGTGATAGAATCAGATTCTTTTCCTGAGAAATCACAAAGAGTTTAGGGTCATGAAAGAGTCTTGGTGATGGATGGTGATGAACGTAATTAGTACTGCTAAAATGTACACTTAAAAGTGGTTAAAATGAGAATTTCATGTTCCATGTGTGTTACCATGGTTTAAGAATAGCGAATGGGTTGGAATAAGGCAATGGCAGAGGCAGGCATAGCAGGCGGGAGGCAACTGCAGAAGGGTAGGCAAAAGAGGGCGGCTTGGACCAGGGTGGAGGCAGTCTACCCAAGAACTAGAAGGACTGGGGCTATTCGAGGCTGTTCTCACCAGATGTGCTAGTGGGTTGAGTGTGGGAAGATCGGACCATCTTCCTAGTCAACCCGGCTGGGGTCCCCCCACCCAGCACGTATCCTCTGACCAGAACTCCTCGGACAGCACCACCGGAAAGGGTTCCGTGCTCTCCTTCCAGGGCAGCCTGGCTGTTGAAGGCCCCGTTCCAGTCCAGCTGCCTCTGAAAGGCTTCCCCTGCTAAGGCAGCCCAGGACCCGGCCCCTCGGAGCTCCCGCGGTGCTCACCGCCTGGTGCGCTGGTATGGCGGTGCCTGCGGAAGCCGACTGCCTCAGTCTCCTCCACGGTCCCCTGTGAGCCTCTAAGGGGCTCAGGGCCTGCAGGGCTTTAACGTGGTAACCCCCACACCAGGCACTGAAAACCTCTTTGTAACTGTCCTGCCTACAGGTGATTTACTTCTTTCCATCAGTATGCCTGCGTTAGAAGCTCCAGAAGAGAGGCTAAGGAAATTTAAATACCGAGGCAAAGATGCATCCGTGAGTATGAGGCCACGACCTACCAAGGATGAGGGCAGTAAAAAGCAAGATGGATGGACAGAGGGTTGGATGGATGTGTGTGATAAATCAAACATAGCAAAATGTTCCTTGTACCTGGGTGGTCAGTTCATAATTTCAACTGTTCTGTAAGTGTGAAACTCTCATAATAAAATACTGGGGGTAGGTGGGAAGAAAGCACACGGGCTTACGGGTTGGACACCTGTGGGCTCAAGGTGTCCATGTGATCTTGAAACTGTTTAACCTCAACTTTAGACTCTTCATCTATAAAATAGAGATGATATCTGCCTCCCAGGGATTGGAGAGCAGTTGCAAGGGCCTGGGCTATGAAGGCTTATCTGCAGCCACTCATGCCCTGGAGGTTTACCAAGGAGCTAAAGTGTCGGAGACACAGGTATGGCCAACAAGCCTTGCAGAAATGATGCTCAGGACTTGGAGTCCAGCCTGTTCCCCTCGCTGCTGGGTCGAGTGGGGTCTGGGTTGGGAGCCCGCACTGGGTTTGGCTTTCTGACCTTGATTTGGGTGCTCTGGTCTCGGCTACCTTGCTCTGGCTCTGTGTCCTATGTCTTTGTGACTTGATCAATAATCCCAGCTGCACCTTGGGACTCTGAAGGGCAGCCGAGAATGAAGGGAGGCACAAGGTCACAAGAGCCTGGTTAGGACAGCATGTGAAGCCAAGGCTCTTACAGCGCTCCAGTCCAACAAGCCGGACTATGTGGCTTCCCAGGTCACCGCAGATGACGGGAAACGGATCACAGGACTTGAGTTGTCTGTTTGGAGAGCAGTGGGAATGGCCAGCCAGATGAGAAGGGAGAAGCTAGGGGTACAGAGCCCTCGGCGGCAAGGGGTCATTTAGTGATGGGCACGTGTAACTCATCAGTTGGCCCTGGAGGTGTTCTGCCGTGCCATATAATACCACGATGGCACCATTTTTAGGCAAGAATTAAAAAGCTTCTGTGGGGTAGCAGATGTGGCATCTGCTTCCCACACGGAAGGTGTCAGGTTCAGTTCCTCGTGCCTCCTAAAAACAAAACAAAACAGACAAAATAAATGAAAAAACCGACCCCGGGGAGCCAATGGGCCTCAGTGATTGAGTGCCGGCTTCACATGTACAAGGTCCCAGGTTCAATCCCCAGCCCCTGGTACCTCAAAAAATTAAAATTACAGCAAAGAAACCCCCACCCCCGTCCCCCCCACCAACAGGTTCTGTAGCTGGTTTAAGGAACCAGAAGTATGTCCAACAGATTCACTTCCTTACAATGAATACTTAAAGTCTTCAACCTAAAACTCATCTATCCAGAAAGCCTAGATCACTCCCCAAGAAGTCTCCCCACTGTGAAGTCCCCTAGTTGGCATGTGATATAAGGAGAACGGCTTTTGGATTTTAATCTCCCACGGTCTGGTGTCCAAGTATAAGTCCTGAGTGGAGCAAGCCTTGAATGACCTACAGAGTGACTTTGCCGAAAATGGAAATGGTCAGGGGCGTACGGGGCGTGGGAATTCCCTTGACAGCCCCATCTGTCCCCCCAGTCTGAAGGGCCAGGCCTTCCTGGGAGCTGATTCGCGTCACGGGAGGTGGGCTCAGACTCGGGGTGTGGGATGCTTTCCGTAGCTGCCTCTAAAGCCGAGGGTCCTGCCTGGCATGGGGCACGTTATCGTCCTTGCATTTTCGGGACAGATTGAATTTTTTCTGGATGTGGCACATGAGGAGAAAGCAGAGGAGGAAAACAGGGCCGAGACTCTCCGTTAGCTGAGGGAGCCTAGCTCTTCCAGGCTGCAGCAGCTGTAAGAACGGAATCAAGCGCCAGGAAGCCCGTTCCGAGGATGAACACGCGAACCCCTGATGCCCCAGTTCTAGGGGCTCAGATTCTTCCTTTTTCTCGCCAGGTGAGGCGGCAGCAGCGGCTGGCGGTCAGGCTGGAGCTCCGCAAGGCCAAGAAGGACGAGCAGGCCTTAAAGAGAAGGAACATCTCTGAACTTTCCCCTGACCCACCTTCCGAGAAACCCGCCAAAGAGGTACGTCAGGACGCGCAGTGTTGTATGAGGGACGTCCTCGGCACGTTTCTCTGGTTTGAGAATATTTTTTAGTTTTCCAGGCTGCTCAAGGAAATACCACGAAATGGGTCAGGTTAAGTAATGGTAACTTACTCACTCACTGTTGGAGGCTGGGAAAAAGTCCCCATCAAGTCGTCATCAAGGTGATGCTCTCTTCCCAAAGATGATGGATGGCTTTCTGGGGCTGGCTGCTGGCAGTCCTTGGTCCTTAACTTGTCACATGCAAAGCACAGGGCGCATCTCCTAATCTCTCCCTTCTCCTCTGGGTTCCACTGATGTTCGGCTTCTTGCTTCCGTGGCTTGCTCTCTGTCTGAATTTCATTCTGCTTATAAAGGACTCCAGGCATAGGATTAAGACCTATCCTGACTGGGCTGGGCCACACCTCAACTGCAGTCACCTCGTCAAAAGGTCCTACTTACCACGGGATCCCACCCACAGGAATGGGTTAGAGTTAAGAACGTGGTGTTCTGGGGGGACACACAGCTTCAAACCACCACACCGTTAATGTTTAATACTTAACGCAAGCTGTAACACGGGGTGTTTAAGGAAAGGATAGGGGAAATCGTGGCTGGCACTCAACTGCTCTTTCAGAAGACCAAGAATCAGCACTCTTTTTTTCAAAAAGATTTATTTATTTCTCTCCCCTTCTCCCCCACCCCGGTCGTCTGTTCTCTGTGTCTATTTGCTGCGTCGTCTTCGTTGTCCACTTCTGTTGTTGTCAGCGGCACAGGGATCTCTGTTTCTTCTTGTTGCGTCATCTTGTGTCTGTGCTCTGTGTGTGCAGCACCATTCCTGGGCAGGCTGCACTTTCTTTTGTGCTGGGCGGCTCTCCTTACAGGGCACACTCCTTGTGTGTGGGGCTCCCCTACACGGGGGACACCCCTGCGTGGCAGGGCACTCCTTGCACACATCAGCACCGCGCATGGCCAGCTCCACACGGGTCAAGGAGGCCCGGGGTTTGAACCATGGACCTCCCATGTGGTAGACGGACGCCCTAACCACTGGGCCAAGTCCGCCGCCCTGAGAATTAGCACTCTTGTGACTGTTAATCTGAGGGATCTTTGTGCTAATGGGGGATGGAGAAGGTACCATTTGTAACAGAAAACCCACTTGCCATCCCTAAAGCCTGGGAAGTTAGGAAATGAGGGTTTATAAAGATTATTTCTCAGGAAGTGGATATGGCTCAAGCAGTTGGGCACCTCCCTCCCACGTGGGAAAGTCCTGGGTTCAGTTCCTGGTGCCTCCTAAAAAGACGAGCAGACACAGAGCAGACAGCAAGTGCAAACAACGGGTGGGGGTGGCAGGAAGAAATAAAATCTTTAAAAAAAAAAAAATTTCTCCATTGAAGCACTGTGTCTGCACATACAAAGTCTTGCTGAAGACTCAGGAGCTGTCCTCTGTCTGCCATTCTCCATCTATCCCAGCTTCACTGAAGGCAAATCCTGGGCTGAGTTGAAGGCCAATCCTATTTTCATGAATCCTGACCAGGCTGTTTCCCTTCTTAGAATTCCAATAACGTTATATCTCCACATCTTTTATGGTACACAACTGTCTATGTCCTTCTTAGCTATCTACGCACGTCACCTGCTCCCTGCTGGGCTGAGGGAGAGGCATTGCCTGAGTAAAATAAGAGCCTTTCAAATTAGTACATCCTGATCCATAGAACTGGGACAAAGGGGACTTGCAGATGTCATTAAGTATCTGGGGATGGGGAGATTAAACCGGATTATCCAGGCGGTCCTGATGTAATCACAATGGCCCTCACAAGGAGTCAGGGGGAGGCGATGCACTTTGAAGATGAAGGGAGGGGCTACAAGCCAAGGAATGGGCAGTCACTACAAGCTGACAAAGGCGAGGAAAGGGATTCTTTCAGAGCCTCCAGAAGGCACCAGCCCTGCCAACACCTTGACTTTATCTCGGGAAAACTGATTACAAACTTCTGACCTCTAGAACTGTAGGAGAACAAATCTGTGTCGTGGTAACTTTTTAAGCAGCAATAGGAAACTATTGCTAGGAATACATTGGCAAATTATTTTCCAAAGTAGCTCCGCCATTTTACATTCCCACAAGCAATATATGAGGGTTCCAGTTTCTCCTCATCTTTAACAGCACTTACTATTGTCCATTTTCTGATTATAGTCATCTCTAGTGAGTGTGAAATATCTCACTGGTTTTTTTGTTGTTGCTGCTGTGATTTTGATTTGTGTATCTCTAATGACTAATGTTGAGCGTCTTTTCATATGCTTCTTGACAATTTGTATATCTTCTTTGGAGAAACCCGTTCAAGTCCTTTGCCCATTTTTAAAATTTTATTTTTTATTGAGTTATAACAGTTTTTTACATATTATGGATACTAAACCATTAATAGATATGATTTGCATGTATTTTCTCCCATCCTGTAGGTTGTCTTATCACTTTCTTGATAGCATCCTTTGTTGTATAAAAGTTTTAATTTTGAAAAAGCTCAACTTATCTGTGCTTTAGGGGTCATATTTAAGAATTCATTGCCTAATCCTAGAGCAGAAAGATTTGACTATGTTTTCTTCTAAGAGTTATAATTTTAGTTCTTTGAAATAGGTCTTTGAGCTGTTTTAGTTAACTGTAAATGGTGTAAGAGGTACAATTTAATTATTTTGCATGTAGCTGTCCAGTTGTCCTAACATCATTTGTTGAAAAGGCTATCATCCCCATTGAATTGTCTTGGCACCCTGTCAAAAATCAAAAGACCATAACAGAGGGTTTATTTCTGGACTCTTAATTCTATTGACCTGTGTATCTATCCTTAGCCAGTACCATGCTATCCTGATACAGTAAGTTTTGAAATTGGGAAGTGTGAGTTTTCCAACTTTGTTCTTTTTAAGGATTGCTTTAGGGCAGCAGATGTGGCTCAACTGATTGAGTTCCCTCCTACTTCATGGGAGTTCCGTGGTTCGGTTCCCAGTACCTCCTAAAGAAGGCAAGCAAGACAGTGACCTAACACGACTGGCAGGTGTGGTAAGCTGACACAACGAGATGGCGCAACAAGAGACACAGGAGGAAAAGCATAATGAGAGACACAGCAAAGCAGGGAACAGAGCTGGCTCAAGCAATTAGATACCTCCCTCCCACATTGGAGGTCCTGGGTTAAGTTTCCGGTGCCTCCTAAAAAAAACAAGACAAACAGACATATCAAGTGCAAACAACTAGGGGATGGGGAGAAAGAAATCCTTTTTAAAAAGATTGCTTTAGCCATTCAGAGTCCCTTGTATTTCTATATGAATTTAGGATCAGCATATCAATTTCTTCAATAAAGGCAGCTCAGATTTTGGTAGAAGTTGTTAGTGACTGGTTCTCTTAGCTTTTTGTTTATCAGGCAATATCTTAATATCTCCTTTTTTGTAGGATAGTTTGGACATAGAATTTTGGGTTAACAAGAGGTTTCCCTGAGCACTTTGAATATGTCATCCCACTGCTTTCTGGCCTCCAAGTTTTCTGATGAGAAATGAGCTACTAATCTTAATGAGATTGAATGCGATGAATTACATCTCTTTTGCTGCTTTCAAGAATCTCTATTTGTCTTCATCTTCCAATAGTTTATGGTGTGCCCAGGTGTGGATCTCTTTGTGTTTATCCTATCTGGGGTTCATTGAGCTTTTCAGATGTATAAGCTAATATTTTTAAACAACTTTGGGAAGTTTGGTTCACTTTTTTTTTTTTAAGATTATTTATTTCTCTCCCCTTCTCCCCACCGCCCCAACACCCCAGTTGTCTGTTCTCTGTGTCTATTTGCTGCGTCTTCTTCGTCCGCTTCTGTTGCTGTCAGTGGCACGGGAATCAGTGTTTCTTTTTGTTGCGTCATCTGGCTGTGTCAGCTCTCCGTGTGTGTGGTGCCATTCCTGGGCAGGCTGTACTTTCTTTTGCACTGGGTGGCTCTCCTTACGGGGCGCACTCCTTGCGTGTGGGGCTCCCCTACGCCAGGACACCCCTGCGTGGCAGGGCACTCCTAGCGCACATCAGCACTGCACATGGGCCAGCTCCACACGGGTCAAGGAGGCCTGGGGTTTGAACCGTGGACCTCCCATGTGGTAGTTGAACGCCCTAACCACTGGGCCAAGTCCACTTCCCTGGTTCATTATTTCTTCAAACATACTTTCTGTTCCTTTTTATTTTCCTCTCCTTCCCATTGTGTGTATGGTGATATGCTTGATGCTATCTCTCAGTTCTCTAAGGATCAGTTCAGTTTCATTTTCGTTCTTTATCATCCACAGACTAGACAATCTCAGTGGACTACAAGTTCACTAATTCTGTATTCTGCCTTTTCAAATTTACTCCTGAGACACTGTAGTGAATTTTTCATTTCCGTTATTGTACTTTGCAGCTCCAGAATTTCTAATTTGGGTCCTTTTTATAATCTCTATCTCTTTATTGCTATTCTGTTTTTGGCAAGACCTCATTCTCATACTTTCATTCTTTAGATATGATTTCCTTTAGTTCTTTATGCATATTAGAAATAGTAATGTCTGGGCTTCCTCAGGGAGGTTTTCTATTGATTACTTTTTTCCCTCCTGTGTATGTACCATAATTTTCTTATTTCTTTGTATGCCTCATTTTAAAAACTTTTTTTAAAAGGCAGTATTGGGGATTGAACCCAGTACACCACACATGGGAAGCAGGTGTTCAACCACTGAGCTACATCTGCTCCCCTATGAGAGTTGTCTTTTATCATTTTTCTGTTTTTTTTTTTTTGTTTGTTTGTTTTTAGGAGGTACCAGGGATCAAACCCAGGACCCTGTACATGGGAAGCAGGCACTCAACTACTTGAGCTAGGGAGCAGGTGTAGCTCAGTGGTTGAGCGCCTGCTTCCCACATATGAGGTACTGGGTTCAATCCCCAGTACCTCCTAAAAAATTTTCAAAAAACAACAGGAAAGCAGATATGGCTCAAGTGATACAGCAAGCCAGTGCCTGCATTGTAAACTGAGCATCCATGCTGTGAGCCAAGTGCCCATGCAGCAAGCTAGTGCCTGCAGAAGTAAGTCACACAGCAAGATGATGACATAACAAAAGAGATGAAGGGGAGAGTCAAGGTGAAGCACAACAGTAACTAGGAAGTGAGGTGGCACAATTGACAGGGAACCTCTCTCCACATCAGAGGTCCCCAGGATCAAATCCTGGTGAATCCTAGAGGAGAAAAAATGAGAAGAGAAGGGGAAGCGGATTTGGCCCAATGGATAGGGCATCTGCCTACCACATGGGAGGACCAAGGTTCAAACCCCCGGTCTCCTGACCCATGTGGTGAGCTGGCCCATGCACAGTGCTGATGCATGCAGGGAGTTCCCTGTCACACAGGGGTGTCCCCCGTGCAAGGAGTGCACCCCCTAAGGAGAGTCGCCCAGTGCGAAAAAAAGTACAGCCTGCCCAGGAATGTCACCGCACACACAGAGAGCTGACACAGCAAGATGATGCAACAAAAAGAGACACAGACTCCTGGTGCCACTGACAAGAACACAAGCGGACACAGAAGAACACACAGCGAATGGACACAGAGCAGACAACTGGGGGGGGGGGCGGGGAAGGGGAGAGAAATAAATAAAAAATTAAAATCTTTAAAGAAAAAAAACAGACACAGAAGATCGCACAGTGAATGGACAATGGACACAGACAGAACAGCAGGGTGGGGGGAGGGGGACAGAAAGGGGGAAAGAAATAAATCTTTAAAAAAAACACTTAAAAAAAAAACCATTCTATATCCACTAAACACATACTCCTTCCCCTTCCTCTCCATATCCTGGTAACCTCTGTGCCTCATATTTTTTATTGAAAACTGAACATTTAAATAATACAATTCTAACTTTTTAAATGTTTGTAAAATATTTCTAATAATGTGGCAACTCTGGAAATCAGATTCTCCCCTCTCCTCAGGGTTTGTTGGTATGTATTATTCATTCGTTTGTTTTAGTGATTTCTGAACGAATTCTGTATAGACTGTATTCTTTTTTGTGTGTACCCACCAACGTCTCGATTAGCTTAGCGGTCAGCAAATTGTTGGGCAAAGATTTCCTTAAACATCTGGAACAAAAAAAATCTCCCCACCTGCCAAGGGCTCGGTGTTCTTTTCGGAGCATGCCTTCAGCGCGGGGCCAGGCAGCCTCCCTCTGCCTTCTCTTCTGCGGGCACAGAGCTTTGGGGTCAGTCCGAGGTGAGCTCTTAGAGCCCCCTCAAGTCTTTCGTGACCATGTACACAGCCCTGTGCCTGTACATGGCCTTCTAGGTTCTCAGTTGTGTGTCAGAGATTTTTATTAGTGCATTGTAGGTTTACAGAAAACGCATGCAGAAAGCACAGAGTTCCCGTATACCTCCTCTCACACACAGCTTCTCTAACATTTTTTTGTATTAGTGTGGTATCTTTGTAACAATTGATGAAAAATGTATTAACTATAGTCCATAGTTTACATTAGCCTTCACTCTTCATGTTGTATAGATGCATGGGTTGTTTTTTTATTTTTTTATTCCCCCCTTGCAGCTTTTTGCTTGCTGTCTGCTCTCTGTGCCCATTTGCTGCGCACTCTTCTGCATTTTTGCTTGTCCCCCTTTTTCATTGCATCACCTTGCTGAGTCGGCTCTCCACGGCACTTGCCGGCCGGCGGCACCCTGCAGCATGCAGGCAAGTCTGCCTTCACAGGGAGGCCCGGGGACAGGAACCCAGGGCCTCCCCTATGGTAGGCGGGAGCCCAACTGATTGAGCCACAGCCATTTCCCTGTTTTCTCTATTTTTATTCTGGTAGCATATAACAATAATTTGCAGTGACTCTGCCCTGAATGGGTGTCTCCCCACAGGTCAGCCTCACCCTGGATGAAATAATCCACAGCATCAACGACGCGGATCCAGGTGTATGCTTCCGGGCTACCCAGGCAGCCAGGTATTGCCCGACGGAATTCTGATGTTGGCTGGCTTGTAGCTAGAAATGAGCTGCTCTGGTCACCAATGTCATTTTTTGGCAGTCACAGAATGCCTATGAAATATAAGCAAAGGCTTGTGCATCCAGACCTGAGCCACAATTTCTACTCTACACCGTCCTTGAGGGTCCCTTAAACTACTCGGTGTGTTGTCAGAGATGAATTGCTTGATTTAAATCGGCCCCTACAGGAATCTCAGTTCAGAGATAATGCATCTAGGGAAAATGTGGCTTTTTCTCTGCCAAGTGCTGCAGGCTGAGTTCTAGGATAATAAGTAGCGCTGGCCTGGTGGTTTGTCTCACTGGGTGGGTCGGGTGTCGAGAGAAACACCCTCTCTAGAAGGCCCTGACTGTTTTTGTTTTTTTGTGGGTTCCACCCCCCCTCTCTTTCGATGCTTAGGAAGATGCTGTCCCGGGAAAGGAACCCTCCCCTAACGCCGATTATAGAAGCGGGGCTCATCCCCCGGCTGGTGGAGTTTCTCAAGTCCTCGCTTCACCCCTGCCTGCAGTTCGAGGCGGCCTGGGCCCTGACCAACATTGCTTCGGGGACATCGGAGCAGACCCGAGCTGTTGTCAAGGAAGGGGCCATCCGGCCCTTGGTCCAGCTGCTGTCCTCCCCCCACGGGACCGTGTGCGAGCAGGCCGTGTGGGCCCTGGGGAACATAGCAGGTGAGCGCTCCGCAGGGCTGGGGGCTGGCCGCGGGCGCCCCTGGGGCGGTCTGCTAGGCTCACTGTCCCGAAACCCCTCTGCTAGGGGTCGAATGGTCTCCCCAGAAAGGTGTACTGACGTCGTAACCCCCAGTACCTGTGACTGTAAACTCATCTGGAAACGGGGTCAGGGAAGATGGAACGAGGGCCCATTGGAGCAGGGCGGGCCCTTAGTCCAATGCGAGAAAATGAGACTTGGGCTCACGGATAGACCCAGAGGGAGAAGACGGCCACCCAGCCATGCGGGCAGAGATGGAGCTGGGCCACCGGCCAAGGGGTGCCAAGGGTGGCCGGTCACCCCCGGAAGCCAGGAGGGCGGCGTGGAGCGGCTGCTTCCGTAGAGACTTCAGAGGAAGCTGGACCCCTCCGACACCTTGATGCAGACATGAGACGAGAAATTTCTATTGTCTTCAGCCGTGAGCGTGTGGCACTTTGCTACAGCAGCCCTACAAAACTAAGACACCCTCCCAGGACAAATCCTAGCCATGCTGGGAAAGGCACAGCAAGCTCTTTACAAATTCAGAGCTGACTTCAGGAGCCAAACAGCGAAGCTGAAACCAGAGGGACGTGGTATGTGCTGAAGCTCCAGTGACGTCTGCCAATCCCAGGGTCCTACAGCCTCAGGTCTTAGTGGCCGCAGGGACCAAAGACAAAGCCTTGATCCCTGCAGGGGGAGTTTGTGCCAGACCCTCGTGCAACCCAGCACCCTGAAAGGGACTCTACCTCCAGTGAAAATTGCCAATGGACTGTGCAAAGGAAATGCCTCCCAGGCCTGGAGTAAAACGTCTCCTCTTGAAAGCTCGGGCATCAGAGTGCCCTGGGCGATTTGGGGGGCGATTCCAGCTCCCCTGCCCGGCCGGGGAGAGGTACAAGCTGAGGAGCTGGGGCTGCAGGGTTGGAAGCCCCAGAATTTGTGGCTGAAATAAATAGACTCCCTGGGGAAACAAACTCAGAATTTTGACAAATGAATATCAGCCAAATACTCATTTTGAGTTTGGAGAGGAAACGACCCCTGTGACTGAGGCAGCAGAGGCCAATGGTCCGATGAGCTGTCCAAGGGCCTCAGGCTGGAATCGGTGGGCGTGAAGCGTCAACTTAACCTGCCTTTAAAACGCTGGTAGAGATGAAGCACCTGCGACAGACTTGCCGTCTCTGGTCTCACCTGGCTCGGGAAGGCACAGGTCACCGGCGGTTATCGGGTTCCTACGGCCCTGCCTGGTGATGAGCACCAAGGAAGACTTCAGGGTTCTGAAATGAGTTCTCGGGCCAGGTAGCAGGCAGCTCGTCACCAGCCTGTCTCCCCGTCTTGGTTCCAAGTTTCACTGGGAAGTTACAGCCCCGTGCCAAAGTCTTCCGGGAAGACTGCTGGGTCTATAGCAGCCCTCGTCTCCCAGCAGTTAGAGCTCACTGCCTGGGCCCAGAGCCTGAGAATCTCGTGGCTACTGCCAGGTACTGCCTGCTATTAACCTCACACCTGTCTAACCAGCTGGGACCCTGCGGACTCAGGAGGCAACACGGGGCCAGACCAACCAAATCCAGGAGGGAGTCTGGGCCTCTCACCCTTAGAGCAGGCTCTTTTTTTTTTTTTTTTTTGGAAGTAAAATAATTTTATTCTCATTGTTTACCTAAAAATTACAAAGTCGCACTGAATTTGCACTATTATTCTTGCAAGATATCGGTATAGTCATTTAAAATAACATGTTCTATTTTCTAAAATATTTCTTGCTTAATCACTTAAATATCAAGCAATTCGCTTGCTCATTAAAAGAGCTTAGGGGAAACGGACTTTGGCCCAGTGGTTAGGGCGTCCGTCTACCATATGGGAGGTCCGCGGTTCAAGCCCCGGGCCTCCTTGACCCGTGTGGAGCTGGCCATGCGCAGCGCTGATGCGCGCAAGGAGTGCCGTGCCACGCAAGGGTGTCCCCCGCGTGGGGGAGCCCCACGCGCAAGGAGTGTGCCCATGAGGAAAGCCTCCCAGCGTGAAAAGAAAGAGCAGCCTGCCGAGGAATGGCGCCGCCCACACTTCCCGTGCCGCTGACGACAACAGAAGTGGACAAAGAAACAAGACGCAACAAATAGAAACCAAGAACAGACAACCAGGGGAGGGGGGGAAATTAAATAAATAATAATAATAAAAAAAAAAAGAGCTTAGGGGGAAGTGGACTTGGCCCAATGGATAGAGCGTCTACCTACTGCATGGGAGGTCCGCGATTCAAACCCTGGGCCTCCTTGACCCATGTGGAGCTGGCCCATGCGCAGTGTGGATGTGCGCAAGGAGTGCACCCCGTAAGGAGAGCCGCCCAGCATGAAAGAAAGTGCAGCCTGCCCAGGAATGTTGCTGCACACACGGAGAGCTGATGCAGCAAGATGATGCAACAAAAAGAAACAGATTCCCGGTGCTGCTGATAAGGATAGAAGCGGTCACAGGAGAACACACAGCGAATGGGTGCAGAGAGAAGACAATGGGGGGGAGGGAGAGAAATAAATAAAAAAATCTTAAAAAAAAAAAAAAAAGCTTAGGGAAGCAGATGTGGTTCAACCAGTTGGACACCCGCCTACCACATGGGAGGTCCTGGCCTGGTTCCCGATGCCTCCTAAAGAAAACAAGCAAGGCAGCGAGCTGATGTGAGGAGCTGGCACAGAGAGTTGACACAACAAGAACACGTAAGAATGTGACGCAACGAGATGACACAACAATGAGACACAGCAAGGAGATACAACGAGAGACACAACAAGCAGGGAGGGGATGTGGCCCAAGCAATCGAGCACTTCCCTCCCACATGGGAGCCCCTGGGCTTGGTTCCTGGCACCTTCCAAAAAAAAAAGAAGAGCAGATACAGAGACAGCGAGCGCTAAAAAGGAGGGGGCAGAGAGCAGGTTCTTTTTTAAAAATTAGTGACCCACCCAGGGTTCCCTTAGCTCCCTCTTTGAATGTCATGTGCCACTTTATTTGTAGGTGATGGCCCGGAGTTTAGAGACATCGTTATCGCGAGCAATGCCATCCCGCATCTGCTGTCCCTGGTTTCGTCAACCATACCAGTGAGTGTCTTTAAATGAGAACACCTAGCTAGATGCCAGTTCCCAAGGCTGGGAACCTTGGAGAAATGGTTCCAAGTCAATGCTAGGTCATGTGACTGCTGCCTGGCCCCTAAGACGGTTCTTAGGAAAAAGGCCAAGGGTATTTTGGCTAACAACCCAGTTTTGTTCTTAGGGAGCACAAGAGCTGAACTTTCTTTTGGGACATTGCAAGAGGTCCACTCAAGTTTCAGCTTATCATCCTGCAAAAGTAGATGGCTCAGCCCTCCATTCTAGGGGCACCGATGGAGTCTTCTGGCTCGTTTATGGGTGATAGGGCTTGAAGTTTCAAGTCCGAGTTGACCAATGTGGCAAAAATAGAGGACTGCCTGGACTAGGAATTAAGCGTGGGTTCTGGATTTGCCTTGAACAAAAATGAAGGGAAGGTGGCTTTCAAAAGACAAGGGGGAAAGTGTGAAAAGACCTCAGGATAAGAAAAAACCTGGCATGGCTGAGCTAGAAGGCGGCGAGCCTGAGCAAGGGAGTTTGCAAGGAGACAGTGTTGAAAGAAGGCAAGTAGGGCAAGGGCTTAGACATCGTCCTGGTGGTGGTGGAAAACCTCTAGACGACTTCAAGCCAGGAAGGAATACGGTCTGACCGAAGCAGACTGGCCTGGGATGGTGACAGGTTAGACACGGTAGAGAGATGGAAAGAAGCACGGACGGCCTCAGGTTACGTTGTTTAGATGATTGTTCTCCCACTGAAATGAGGAAAATGGAGGAGAGAAGGAATTGGAGCTTTAGCCGTAGATGTCAAGCTGGAGCGGGTTAGGGGCATCGTGGTGACAATGTCAGGTAGATGGATATGCAAGTCTAGAAGGTTGCCTGTGCACGCAGTCACCCTGCTGGCAAGATCACCCGGAGCAGGGCTCAGCCAGCCTAATCTGTCCAGCCATGTGTTTTTGAAAATCAAGTTCTACTGGAGCACAGTCATGCCCGTTCGTTTATACATGTTTGTGGCTGTTTTTGTGCTGCGGTGGCAGGGTTACTTCACCAGGAAAGCTGAAAATATTCACTCCGTGGCCCTTTACGGACAGCGTTCACCAACCCCTGAACTAAAGTGTGTGTGTTTTGGGGGTGGGCGGCGGGGGACTGGGATCAAGCCCTGAGGACTTCAGCGTTCAGATGACAGGCAGAGCGTGGAAAGAAGACTGAGAAGGGATGGCCATTGGGCAATAGATGACCAGAAGGTTTGGGGTCCAGATGCCGAGCGAAGCTTTTTCAAAGGGGAATGGCTGGCTCTAAGGCAGAGCTGAGAGGGACAGCAAGTTTAGAACTGAAAGGCAGTCATTGGGTTCAGTGACCTGGAAGGAGCTGACCTGCACGGAAGGAGGGCAGACACCAGGCTAGCCTGGGCTGAACGAACAGGGTGCTGCGGGGTGGGTGCTCAATGTAGACCCCTCCCGACGGTGGGCTATGAGAGATGGAAGGGGGGTGACGGCTGGAGAAGGGCCAAGGGTTGAAGGTCACCCAGAGGGTTTCCATGCTGGGGGCAGTGATCCCTGGGAGGAGGTGATCCAGGGAATGAACTCTTTTTTTCTTTTTTTTGGGGGGGGAGAGGGGAGGGGAGGATAGAGTCCTTAAAGGCCGGAAAGGATGGGATCCAGAGGCAGAGAAGGAGGGCCAGTCCTTGACTAGAAATGTGTTACGATGTCCCGTAGAGTTATAGGTCGGTGGGAAGAGCAAGTAAATCTTTTGATCTTTACCTTGTCAATGAAAGCTGAAACTAGGTCACCGAGTAGAAGGGCATTTTGAAGAATTACATCCGTTGAACACTCGAGCATGAAATCTAAAGCCCTGTAACCTTAAAATGCATCACCACCTAGAACAAATTCCTATTTGGAGCTCGGACGTTTCATTCATACTTGTCCATATCGACCCGCGGCGGCAAGGACGCCCCGCTGTCGGCCCTCGGTCGTCTCGTTACAGATCACGTTTCTGCGGAACATCACGTGGACCCTGTCCAACCTGTGCCGAAACAAGAACCCGTACCCCTGCCAGCAAGCGGTGAAGCAGATGCTGCCCGTGCTCTGCCACCTCCTGCAGCATCACGACAGTGAGGTCCTCTCGGACACCTGCTGGGCCCTGTCCTACCTCACCGAAGGCTGCAACGAGCGCATCAGCCACGTGGTGGACGCGGGGGTCCTGCCCAGGCTGGTGCAGCTCATGGGCAGCTCGGAGCTCAGTGTCTTGGTAAGTGTCGCCCTGGGTCCCGCCTCGATTTCGAAGGGCCTGCAGGTGGGCTCTGTAAGTCATACCTTTTAGCACCTTCTGGTCAGTTTCTTCCAAGGTCAGCTCTAATCCTGCACCTCCAACAAAACTGGTCATCAGCATGGCGCTGCTCTTTGCCATCCTCTAGCCAGAGGCTTGATTCTGTTTTTTTTTTTAAAATAGTATCCACTTTATAACCTCAGGTTATTTTTATTTTATTTTTCTTGGGAGGTATCCGGGATTGAACCTGGGACCTCATACAGGGAAGCAGGCGCTCAACCGTGGGGCTACACCTGTTCTCCGTGAATTTGTTTTGATCTAAAACTCCTGGAAGGTGTTACGTAACTGGCTTCTTCTAAATCTGATCATTAGAAAAGACAGAAAAGCACCAAATGGGAACTTCTTATAATCCCACCACCCAGTGCATGTAGACTTGAACAAGTTGGCATACACAGATATTCTCTCTCTCATATCTGTCTATAAAAGAAAGGTAAGCTCATTCTAACACTTGAATTTCTTGTATAAGTACAAAAGGTCATTTCCTCTTATCCCCTCCCCAGTTCTTTCAGACTACTTCAGATATAGATGAAAAGCAAATAAAACCAATTTCGAGCACTTTACTATGTTATTAAACTAAACAAGTGCCACTCACATACTGCCTTGAAACACGGGTATGTTATATTTAAGATGCTGCTTTTGATTTCCATGCCTGATATTGCATATGATGAAGACTACTCTGAGGCTGGGATAGAATTCCTCAGAGGTCAAGGTTGGTTTGGGGGGGGGGGCTGTGGAGAATGGGAAGAGAGTATCAAGAAGTGGCTTATCCCAGGGGTCTGGGGCCCGATGGGGGCTCCCCTGGCAAGGCTGCGCTGAGCCTGTGGCAGCGCTTCCACCTCTCGAGTAGCAGGTAAGTGGCGCAGAGCGCTCAGAAAACGCCAGAACTGTTGAACCGTGCTGGGGCTGCCACCTTGTCGCCACAGTGCAGAGAAACCAAAATAAATCCAGTTAAGAGCTCCCAGCACAGTGTCATCTTAGCCCAACTGTAGACCCCTCCTGGGACGTCCAGAACTAGAGAGAGCATCTGTGAACAGCCTGGACATGCCACGGGCTCCCCTTAGCCCTCGTTCCAGGCAGACCTCGGAGGTGTCGCGGGTTTGGTTCAAAACAAAGCAAATCCCCTGAATTTCTTGCTTTCCCAGGGCATATAAAGCTGCTTATGCTACACTGTAGTCTAAGTGTGCAATGGCATCGTGTCTAAAAGATGTACACACTTAACATGCGACACAGAGACACGAGGTTAGAGCACGCTGTTGGACAAATGGCACCAGCCCACTTGCAGGGGTGTCAGAAACCTTCAATTTGTAAAACCCGGTGTCCGAGGCACTCACTAGAGCGAAGCACGCCGGTAAACACGCCGATCCGCCGTGGGAGCGTGGCGCTCGGGCTAAGCACAGACTCGGTGGCGCTTGAGCACTCTTCCCACTACAGGGACGGGAAAGGGCAGCGGCGTCTCGTGATCAAGGCGGCCTTGGTGGCTGCGACCCCGGGAGGAGGCCGCGGGGCTCAGGGGGGCACCTGGCCTTGTTCTTGCAGACCCCCGCTCTCCGCACGGTGGGCAACGTCGTCACGGGCACCGACCAGCAGACGCAGGCGGCCCTGGATGCGGGCCTGCTGGGCGCGCTGCCCCCGCTGCTGCGGCACCCCCGGGCCTCCGTGCAGAAGGAGGCGGCCTGGGCCCTGAGCAACGTGGCCGCTGGCCCCTCCGCGCACATCCAGCAGCTGATCGCGCACGGCATGCTGCCGTCCCTCGTGGCCCTGCTCAAGGACGTAAGTAGCGCCCTCCAGCGCGTGCGACAAAAGCCTGGCTCCCGACTCCCAGGCCCAGACGCGGGTTGGTGGAGCCCGCAGCCCTTCCTGGAAGAGGAAGGGGCCTCGTGCCTTGGAGAGCCCCTTAAAAGACCCGGGAGCCCCAGCGGGCCCCGCTCAGTGAAAAGGTGAGCCCACCACTCAAACGACCAGAAAAATCATGAACTGGCAAATACCCGCTTGTCGCTGTGTGGTGTGAAAAGAATGTGCCATCTCCTTACCTGCTGAGTGATGGAGTCTATTTCTTATTTTTGCTAGGGGGAAAACATCAGGTTATGGTGATGCTGTGCACGAAAGACGGGTGGCCTTTTGGGTGTGCAAATTAAAGGGATGAGAGTGGAAATGTAAACAAAAAATCCAAATATAAAAATGGAGCCCTAAAAAAGCGTTCTCCTTTCTCCCGACTCCCGCGTCTCTTTCCCAGAAGCAGCTCTACACACCAGCATTTCCATTTGTCACCTTTTAATGAATGCGCTGGGTTGAAATCTACATGTGAAACAAATCGGTGTGGTGTGGTGTGGTTACCTCGGGGTGGAGGTGGGAGGTGGAGCAGGATGGGGAGCGAGCTCCCGGCAGCCTTGCTGCGCTCAGGCTGGCTGATGGGGTCCCAGGCCTGGGATAGGAATGAAAAGTGAGGATAAGGGCAAGGCCAGGTGTGCGACCCCATCAGAGCACCTTCTGACCCGTCAGGCGCTGCCCGTCCTGCTTTTTACTGTGAGTCTGTAGATACTCTAACAGGAAACATCCAATTAGCAATCGAGGAGGCAGCTTTCAAGGCTGTGCCTTTTGAACTGTAGCTTGCCTGAAGCCGCAAGTTATTTGTTTTGTTCTGGTTTTGTTTTAAGCTGGAGTCATAATTTTCCCGAAGCCAGAAGTGGAAATCACTGCTTTGCCTGCCCTGAGCTGGAAGGCTCCACCACGTCCCTGGACTAGGTGTCCCTTATGAATGCAAGGGATCCATGGAGCAATACTTCGGTGGCCTTTCTCTGACACCTCTGAGCTGGCTCCTTCCCCTGGAGCATGTCTGTGGACCCAGCTTTGTAGCTATGGAGCTTCTTGCCCAAAGTTTTCACTGTGTCAGAAAGACTAGAAGGAAAGCAGATGTGATTCAACCAGTTGGGTGCCCACCTACCACACAGGGGAGGTCCCAGGTCCGGGTCTCGGTGTCTCCTAAAAGAAGATGAGCTAGATGCCACCCCCACTGCAATGAGCAAATGCCACAGGCCAGCAGACGCTGTAGCCCGCGGGGAGCAGGTGCGGCTCAGGCTGTTGGGCACTCACCTCTCACGTGGGAGGTCCCCAGTTTGGTTCCTGGTGCCTCCTGCAGAAGGCAAGCAAACAATGAGCAGGCAGATGAGAGAACCATCTGGGGGAGGGGGAGGATAAATAAAGAAAAATAAAGTAAATAAATTAAAAAAAAAAAAGATTAGAAATGTCGCCCTAGGGTACTGTAACCTAAACTTCCATGCAGTTTTCCTAGTCTTACCTGCATTGGCTTAGGTTGGTTCCATTCTTCCCATTGCTTGACTTAGAGAAATGACCCTGTTGGACCTTAGACCCTCCCCCTGAGATCCCTTTCGGGTCCTACTGCCTGATTCCTGGCTTCTCAAAGATGCCGTCTCCTGTGTGAGACCTAGCGGCAAGCCGCCACGGGGCGCTGCGTCAACTGCACGTTCAGTCCTGGCCACTCAAAGCCCACCTAGCAACCGAACCAAGTTGGCAGCATTCACGTCCTTTGGGATCTGTAGAGAATGTACCTGTTCTCTTTCCTCAGGGAGAATTTAAAGTCCAGAAAGAGGCTGTCTGGATAGTGGCTAACTTCGTTACGGGGAGCACCAGGGACCAGTTGATCCAGCTCATCCGCTCCGGGGTCCTGGAGCCGCTGGTGCATCTGCTGTCCATCCAAGACGCCAAAGTAATTCTCATCATCCTCGATATCATCTCTTACATCCTCCAGGTGAGCGGTTCCAAAGAGGCTGACTTCTAACAGCAGTCCCTCAATCTGATAAAGACATTTCACGTGGGGAGGATCCTCCCCTTCTATACATCCCACAGCTAATAAAAACGAGGGCTCTCGCAGCAGGACTAGCACCTTCACCTCTCGCATGCACAGCTGTGCCAGGCAGTGTTCTGGATGCTCAGGACGGGCTACCCTGAAGTTCCTGGCTCCTTGAAGCAGATGGGAGACAGGCACATCAGGGAGGGAGTTGTGGGTGAAGTAGAACAGGAGAGGGGCACTCACTGATGGCCCCCGCGTGGGGAGGGGATGCTCCTTTCTCATACACAGTGGTCAGGAGGAACATGTGAGCAGAGAGATACACATAAAAAATAAGGTAATGTATTAACTGGCTGGCAAAAATGTTCTACCCAGAGGCTCACAGGAACTGAACCCTGCATTTCCCTTAGGAACAATGGTTCATATTCACCAATTAGGAGATAACAGTAACCTTATAGAATATAACTAGTGCAAATAATGAGACTCAACTGTACATTCAGCAAAAGAAGTCATGCCACATAAGCTGATGATCTAGAAATATTGTATTTCTTCAGTGAAAATAAACCAAACTACATAGCACATACATGAAATGAAGGGGAGATCATGTAACTTAAAACCAGCATGGGAAAAGTGAAACTGTGGCTGCCCATTTGATCTCGTGCCACTGGGAGAGTGGCAGACACCTTCCACTGTGGGGAAGCTCCCTCTCAGGCTGACAGAATCTCATCTTCACTTACACTGCTCACAGGCGGCAGATAAACTTTTCAAGAAGGAGAACCTGTGTCTTCTGCTAGAAGAATTGGGCGGGGTTGATAAAATTGAGGCTTTGCAACTCCATGAGAATCATCAGATTGCCCAGACTTCTTTGAAGATTATTGAGAACCACTTTTTTGAGGTGAGTGACTTTGTGTTGTAAAGATGTGCCTGTACCTCCTGGGGAACCAGTCCATGGGTCTCACCTGAGCAGGTGAGCAGACAGGTGGGCTTCTCATGACATGTCTTCCCAACTCTGGTCTGAGTTTCTTGTTGAAAGGATTCCCTTTGAGTAGTGTGGCACCTGGAAACTGTTTGTGTCCCCAAGGAATTTGTCTCACTGCCTCTGGCTTAGAATTTCACTTCGGTTGCCTTTGTGTGTGGAGGTGTGTGTGTGGTGAAGGTGCTGGAGGGAGAAGGGGAGGGAGGAGAATATGATGCCAAAGTGACTTAAATTGTTTTCTGCCAAAAAATACAATTAAGGCATTCTCTGCTTCTGAAAAAACATTTTGCCATTTATCGTGTATTGTGTCTTTCCTTAATACAGTGTTTGGGGATGAGCTCCACAAAAGGCTTCTTCGCTGTTACCTACAGAAGCAGGGAATAATGATCAGAGAGTTTTAGACAATTTTCTTGAGGAAGATGAGCTCCAAGTTAAGTGGCCGGGTTAAACCTGAGGCTAGAGGTGCGAGTGGGTGACACTTCTGTTAGGTGTGAAACTTGAATCGTTGGTGCAACCCGGGGCCACATAACAGGTACGACCAGGTGGGTGGTTGCTGCTAATTGCAGGCAGCTACTCTTGGTTTAGGACCCAGAGAATGCTGTCAGAGCAGAGAGAACCCAGAATAGCTGTTAACATTTCCTGGGCTAAAGCCCCTATGAAAACCATCTCAGCCAAGGGCTCCCAGTTGAAGACTTCTGATGTAGAAGTAGCGGCCACACAGTTACTCATTGTAAGGACTGTGCTCTGTTTCAAAACTGCGTTTTGGGTCCTAAGAAGGACTCCAATGCTTCCCTCCTTCATTCCCCCTTTGAGGGAGCCTTGAAGCAGACTTAGAACAAATTCCAATCTACAGAAGATGTTAAGGAGCCGGCTGGGTGGTGGTCCCACACTGAGGAGCCTGGCGGCCAACAATGTCTCCTCTTCTCTGAAGGAAGAAGATGGCATCATTCTCCCAGACCCGAATCAAGAGCACGATTTCCTCAAGTCTGTAACAAGAAACGCCTAAACCTTCAGGTTCAAAACCAACCACCAAATCCCAAAGGATCACTTCTTTAAGAAGCATCATCGCTCCTATGTCTTAGCATATCACAGGTATAAAGCTTTTTAAACTTAATGTTAATAAAATTTCCTGAGACTTTCACCGTTGTCAAAACTTGAGTTAAACGACTTCTGTCTTAGAGCCCTAGGAATTCCCCTCCAAAGAACATCTGACTTAGTGATTACCTTTAAGGATCTAAAAGTAAGACAATGTCTTCAAAATAGTAGAATGTTCTGGATATCTAGACAAACTGCGACTTGTGGCTGCAACGTCACCGGTTCTTGTTGCCATAGGGATGGCGTTATGACTTAGCTTTCTTCCCTCTGGTAGTTAGTTATCCTGACTCTGCCAAGTTTAAGATGAGAATCTACCCCAGAAACCAAAAATCCCTTTCATCCTCCCTAGAAAGCTTGGGCATGACTGTCAAGCAATCATTGAGAGTGTAGGGCAGTGGCTCTCAAACTTGAGGGTGTACCTGAGTTGCAGAATTACCTGTTAAAATACAGATTCCTGGGCTCCAACCCCAGAGATTCTGATTTAGTAGGTCTAGAGTGGGTCCTGAGAATTTACATTTCTAAGGAGTCCAGGTCCACACTGGGAAAGCTACTGGTCGAAGCAGAGGTCTGCAAACTATGGCTTTTGGGCCAAATTTCACCCATGGCCTGTTTGTTTTTTTAATTTTTTTTTAAGCCATGATCATTATTTATATATTGTCTCTATTGTAGCATTTCACACTCCAATGGGAGAATTGAGTAGAGAGAGACTATGGCAGGCAAAGCTGAAAGTATTTGCTACCTAGCCTTTTGTTTAAAAAAAAAAAAAAGTTGCTGACACTGGTCTAGGGGATTAACCCACCAGTGTCCCCCTTTTTGGTACCATTTAACTCGGAATTGCCTGGTCGTATGGTGATTCTATGTTTAGCTTCTTGAGAAACTGCTAATCTGATTTCCTCTGTGGCTGTACATTTTACATTTCCATTAGGAATGTTTAAGGGTTCTAATTCTCCATATTCTCTCCAAACTTTTCTTTTTTAATTTTAATTTTTATTATAGCCATCTTACTGAATGAGGTGATATCTCATGGTGGTTTTGATTTGCATTTCCCTAACAATGTATCATTGAAACGTAGAATGTGGGTAAAGCGCCAAATGATCAAACTATTCAGCTGTGACTGTGACGGGGACCCGCGATTCATATTTTAATCTGCCTCAAGCTATCCCCAGTTGTCTATGAAACGCGGCAAGAGAGCAGACAAGACTGGCAGGGCTCTACTCTCAAAACTCAGGAAGGATGATTGCATTTAGAAAGCTCACTTCTGTTCCCTGAAGCAGGCCAGGGGGAGGAGAAGTCCTTTTAAAAGATTCAGAGTCTGATTTGCCACAGTATCTGACCCGGGGAACTCTGGTCTAGAAAAGCATGAGAATAATTCAGGGAGTGGATGTGACTCAAACAACTGAGCACCCACCTCCTACATGGGAGGTCCCGGGTTCAGTTCCTGGTGCCTCCCACGGAAATGATGAGCAGACAGACAAGGGGAACATATGAGGGGGTGAGAAGAATTCAGTCCAATAGTACAAAAGAGTTTAGACAAGTTCTTATACCAAGTTATGCATTGGAGCAATGTCTTATTTCCCATTTAGTGTTTCTGGAAGTTAATTCCCTGACTTGAAATCATACACTTAGCAACTTCAGACTATCTCTTTTTTTTTTTTTTTTTTTTTAAGATTTATTTATTTATTTAATTTCCCCCCCTCCCCTGGTTGTCTGTTCTTGGTGTCTATTTGCTGCGTCTTGTTTCTTTGTCCGCTTCTGTTGTCGTCAGCGGCACGGGAAGTGTGGGCGGCGCCATTCCTGGGCAGGCTGCTCTCTCTTTTCACGCTGGGCGGCTTTCCTCACGGGCGCACTCCGTGCGCGTGGGGCTCCCCTACGCGGGGGACACCCCTGCGTGGCACGGCACTCCTTGCGCGCATCAGCACTGCGCATGGCCAGCTCCACACGGGTCAAGGAGGCCCGGGGTTTGAACCGCGGACCTCCCATATGGTAGACGGACGCCCTAACCACTGGGCCAAAGTCCGTTTCCCCAGACTATCTCTTGATTGTCCTAATGTCTGGTGAAATTAGTTTACATACCACAAGCCCCTTCCCCAGTCCAACTGTGTTTAACAGAGATACTATATTTGGATCTCTTATTGGTTACTTTTGGACCTTTAAACGATATGCTTGTTCCTACATTTTTTTTTTAAGATTTTATTTCTTCCCTTCCCACTTGTTGTTTGCACTCGTTGTCTGTTCTCCGTGTCTGCTCATCTTCTTTTTAGGAGGCCCCAGGAACCAAACCCAGAAATTCCCATGCAGGAAGGAGGCACCCCAATTGCTTGAGCTGCCTTTGTTTCTTGCTTGTCACATCATCTCACATTTCATTTTTGAACTTTTAATTGTAGTACTGTATATATAACTCAAAATTTCCCTCATACCACAATGTAGTGATAGTAATTACATTCACAGTGTTGTGCTCCCATCGCCAACATCCATTACCCAAACTTTTATCATTTTAAACAGGAACACTCCTACATTTCTTGTTTCATTGACTTGAATTCGTATTTTACTTAAACTTTATGGGAGCTTTGCTGGCGAAAATGGCCCCAATTCTCAGTTCCTCCTCACAGCCACACGCTATGCAGTATGACTTTGTAGTACCTACCAGCAGGAGGCAGAATCTATTTTCTTACCCCTTGAATCTGGTCTTGCCATGAACTTGCTTTGGCCGGTAGAATATGGTTCAAGTGATGTATTCATTCCAAGCTTAGGTCTCAAGAGTCCTTCTGTGCTTTTGCTCTCTTGGAACTCTGCCACCAACGTAAGCCTGAGCTAGCCTGCTGGAGGACGAGACACCACACAGAGGTCTCCACTCCCCAAACGAGTATGAACCCAACCAAGATACACAGAGCTGTCTCTGACCTCTGGCTGACAGATGCAAAAGGGAGCTCCGCTGAGATGAGAATTGTCCAGCTGACCTATACAGCTTGTGCACAAGAAGATAGTCTTACTGTTTTAAGCCAATGGGTTTAGGGTGTTTTAGTATCCAATACTTCACTGATTCAGCATCTTTCCGAGATACCTGTCTTCATCCTCTCTTCCCTCAGATGCTATTTTACTTTACTTTCAGGATGTCCTAGATAACTTACAATCTGTTCTAGACTTCCTCAATCTTCTGGGCTCTATAATGGGTATTGAAACTGAAAATAAAACTGCATTTATGTAGTTATCATGTAACCCTTTGGTACTGGGTCTAGCAGTACGTCAACGTTAAACTTCTTCCTTAGGGGTCCCTTGGAAGAGAATGTCCCCAGCCTCAAAGTTAAGTATGTTTCTCATGGTCTCCCAGTGGCTTCATCATGTAACTTTTCATATTTTTTTTATATTTGGATCAAGACTTTCTTTTTTAAACGAACTTTTATTTTTTATTGAGATGAAATTCCCATAATGAAATTCACAATTTTAACAGTTTTGAAGTGTACATACAATTCAGTGGTTTTTAGTATATTCCCAATATTGTGCAACCATCACCACAAAAGAAGCCTCCTATCTCTCATTCCACCCCCCCCCCCCCCAGCCCTGTCATTTGGCAACCACTAATCTACTTTCATGTTTCTACGATTTGCCTATTCTGGACATTTCATATAAAGGAATCATACAATATGTGGCCTTTAAAAAAATTTTTTTTTTACTTATTCACTTCTCCCTTCCTTCCCACCCCCCGCCCCCATTGTCTGCTTTCTCTGTCCATTCATTGTGTGTTCTTCTGTGTCTGCTTGTATTCTCATTAGGCAACTCTGTAACCAATCCTGAGACCTTCCAGAGTGGGAGAAAGGCAATCGTTCTCTTTCGCCACCTCAGCAACCTGATCTGCATCTCTTATTGTCTCTCCTCTGTCTCTCTCTCTTTTATTAAAGATTTCTTTTTTATTTCCTCCCCTTCCCTGCTCTCCCACCCCACCAGTTGTCGGCTCCCTGTGTCCATTTACTGTGTGTTCTTCTGTGTCCACTTGCATTCTTGTCAGCGGCACCGCTCTTCTTGTTGCACCATCTCTTTTTGTTGCATCTTCTCTTTTTGTTGCATCATCTTGCTGCATCAGCACTCCCAGGCAGGCTGCACTTTTTCCACACTGGGCAGCTCTCCTTACGGGGTACACTCCTTGCATGTGGGGCTCCCCTACACAGGGGACGCCTCTGCATGGCATGGCACTCCTTGCGTGCATCAGCACTGTGCATGGGCCAGCTCACCACATGGGTCAGGAGGCCCTGGGTTTGAACATTGGACCTCCCATGTGGTAGGGTGGATGCACTATCCATTGAGTCAAATCCGCTTCCTTCTGTGTCTTTGTTGCATCATCTTGCTGTATCAGCTCTCCATGTGGGCCAGCACTCCTGTGTGGGGCAGTACTCAGCACAGGCCAGCTTGCCTTCACCAGGAGACCCTGGGCATTGAATCCTGGACCTCCTATATGGTAAATGGGAGCCCAATTGCTTGAGCTACATCCACTTCCCACAATATGTGACCTTTTGTATCAGACTTCTTTCTTTTACAATACCATTTTCCAGGTTAAATCATGTAGCATGAATCAGTACTTCAATCCTTTTAATGACTGAGCAATATTCCATTATGTGGATAATACCACACTTCATTTATCCATTCAACATTTGCTGCACATCTGGGTTATTTCCACTTTTTGGCTATTATGAATAATGCTTTTAGAAACATTCATATATAACTTTTTGGATGGACAAATATTTTCAGTTCTCTTGGGTATTATACCTACGTGTAAAATTCCTGAGTCATATGGTAATTCTATGTTCAACTTTTTGAGATACAGTCATCCTGCATTCACTGTGGCTGTACCACTTTACATTTTCTTTAGGTATGCTTAAGATTCTAATTCTCCATATCCTCTGCAAACTTTTCATTTAAAGAAAAATTATAACCATTCTATTGGATATGAAGTTGTATCTCATTGTGGTTTTAGTTTGCATTTCCCTAATGACTAATGATGTTGAACATCTATTCATGGGCTTATTGGTCATTTGTGTATCTTCTCTGGAGAAATGTCTTTTCAAGCCCCTTGCCCATTTTTTAACTGGGCATTTGTCTTTTCATTGTTGAATCATAAGTGCTCTTTATATAGTCTGGATAATACACCCTTATCAGATATGATTTACAAATATTTTCTCCCATTTAGTGGGCTTTTTCATTTTCTTATAGTATCCTTTGTTGCACAGCAAGTTTTATTTTTTTCAAAGATTTGTTTATTTCTCTCCCCTTCCCCCCCAACCCCGCCCCAGTTGTGTGCTTTCTGTGTCCATTCACTGTGCATTCTTCTGTGTCAGCTTGTATTCTTGTCAGCAGCACTGGGAATCTGTGTCTCTCTTTGTTGTGTCATCTTGCTGCGTCAACTCTGTGTGTGCAGCCCCACTCCTGGGCAGGCTGCACTTTTTTCATACAGGGCAGCTCTCCTTACAGGGTGCACTCCTTGGCGTGGGGCTCCCCTACGCAGGGGATACCACTCTATGGCACGACACTCCTTGTGCACATCAGCACTGCATGTGGACCAGCTGCACATGGGTCAGGAGGCCCTGGGTTTGAAACTTGGACCTCCCATGTGGTAGGCGGGTGCCCTATCCGTTGAGCCAAATCCGCTTCCCAGGAAGTTTTAGTTCTGAAGAAGTCTAACTTATCTATTTTTTCTTTTGTTGCTTGTGTTTTTGGTGTCAAATTCAGGAAACCATTCCCAAATCCAAAGTTACAAAGATTTACACCTATGTTCCTTCTAAGAATTTTATAGTTTTAGTTTTTACATGTAGGCCTTTGGTCCATTTTGAGTTAATTATTTTATACGGTGTGAGGAAGGAGTCCAAGGGACCATGCTTTTCTTATACAATTTTGCGTAATATAAACTCTGGTACAATTTCATACATGATTTAAAGCCAGCTCTATAGAGCAGAAGGAAGAGCATTGGCCGCCTTTCCCACCTCCTGCTCCATGTTGCCCATGCCCAGGAATAAGAACTTTCTACTTAGAACTATTTTTTCTGGTGTTTCATAATTCTAAACAACATGCTTAGGCTGCATTTTTTAAAGAGTTTTTAAGGTTTCAGAGGAGATATACATTTTCATACCACCTCCGCTGTCCTCCCATCATAAACATCTAATTTTTCCTGGTTTGAGATCAGACTTTATCATGATTATATAAATTCTATTCAAAGCTATGACTTTCTTAGAATTAATAAACTCCTCTTGTTTTTGTGTTGTTTTTCTTAGACTTCCCTCATACCAAATTCTCTGCTACAAGTGACAATCTCCCCTGCACGTTCCAAACACACAAGTTATCTGTCAATGTGCTTGTCTTCCAGGTCTGTCCTGTAGCCTCTGTCCTGCTCCAGCCTGGCACAGCTCTGTCTTCCTGGGATTTCCTTTTGCCATCATCCTGGGCATTTCTTTCACTTCTCCTGGGTTGGCGTCTCTGTTTCCTGAATCACATGCTTGCCTTGACATTTTTTCCCTTTTAGTAGTGTATGTCGTCCTCTAACTTCTGAGAGAACATATGTGGGAGGTTAAGTTCCAGATTAATACTTATCTGAAAACATCTCCTTTATTTTGAAACTCTTGGGTGGTAATCCAGATGGGTACAGCGTTATAGATTGGAAACTATTGCCTTCAGAATGCCTCCGGCATTTCTCAGCGTCTTCTACTTTTCAGTGTTGGGCTCAAGGTCTTCCACTCCATCAATTATTTGTATTCAACTCCTCTCCCCACCCCCAATCCTACCGCTTAAAGCTTGTAGGTCTTGTTACCAGTGTTTTTAAATGTCATGACTTTTTAGAAACATATTTTCTATACATCCACATGCTGGGTACTCAATGCACCTTGTAATCTACTAGAATAATGTCCTAAAGTACTTTAAAAAAATCATTTCTTTGCCCTCGTCATTTTCAGGAGCTTCAGCTGCTGCCCTTCCTGAAACTGATTCTCTAATTTTTTTGGCCCTTTCTTTCCTCTTCCTGGGATGTTTCTTCCCCTTCACTTGACCTTATCTCTTCTCCGAGGCTTTTCATTTCTGGCATCACTTCAGGAATTTGTTTACACAGATTTCCCTCTTAAAGCCTCCCCTTCATTAACGCAAGACTCTCCGAGGCTATCGATGCCAGCTCTTTGCACACAGATTCTTGGAGAGTAGGTTTTTGTTTGCTTCTGGTTTGCTATGCTCATATTAAAGGATTTCATTACAAGGCTAGTCGTTCTTGGCTCTGTGCTCATAGGAAAAGTCCCCAGGTTGATTGGACCTGGGGGTGAGGCTGGTCATTGGTGGTGCCATGGCCATCCCCTGGGTGATCCCACAGAAACCTGGCATCCTAATATCAGAGCTCTAAACCTATAGCCTGTGCTCATTGGTTTTCCCAGAGAAGAATCCTCCATCTCTCACCTGGAAGATTTATATACTCACCTCCTCCCCTTCTCCTGCAGGATACAAGAACAAGGCTGGGTTGTTCATGTCCAATAGGTAAAAAAAATCTTAATCTTCAATTTCAGTATATCCTCTCCTCCGGGCTGTTACCCACCGCAGAGTCATTACAGCTCACCTTCCCAGAGGACCTCCAAGCTTCCAGGCTGGGGGCTGAAAAGTCAATGAAACTAAATGGTGGCATTAATGGAGAGTTGGAGGGTAGAAAGTAAACTGTCGACAAATATTAGATGTGCTTTAAGAAGGTGGTGGTAGGCCCATTTTAAAGATGAGGAAACAAGTAATGAGGGGCCCCTTAGTTGCCTGGGCTGCCATAACAAATCCCTGCAAACCGAAACAACAGAAATTTAGAGTAGAGCTCTGAAGGCTGGAAGTGCAGAGGTGAGGTGTCAGCAGGGCAGTGCTCACCTGAAAGAGAAGATGAGGAGCAGATCACCGCAGGTGTGGAGAGGTGGGGGCCCCAGGGGAGCGCAGTTCATCTGAGGGGCGGCATTGCTCCAGCCCAGTATTTCCTAAACTTATTCGCTAAGTTTTATTTTCAGGGAATGACTTTTCAATAGATTTTGAAAATTTATTTTTTTTCAAGATACATAGATCATACAAAACGTTACGTAACGACTATTAATACAGAACATTCTTTAGGAAACGTTGATCTGAGGGACGCTCAAAATATGGTGCTATGCAGTGGTAGTGGGTGGGGGATTCATTTAAAGAGATTGGACTCGATTTGTATAACTCGAGTGCAGAAATTAAGCCAAGGACCATTTTGGCTCAAAAGAGTCAGGATCAGAACATCTGGCCAAAAGCACGTCTTTTCGGAGGAGAGATTTGGGGGCATCTAAAAGCACGTCTTTCGGAGGAGAGATTTGGGGGCATCTGTTGAAAACACTGCCGAAAGTTCACACGCAAACTTTTCTTTTAGTTGAGAGAACAAATCTATGATTTAGGAAACATTGCGTCTTCCACCCAATACCAAGCAAAAGTCGATCTCCCTGTGGGACGATCACGTGCCTGCCGCTGGGGACTGTGGCGATGGACTCGCCCGCGTCTTCCGCCCTCCGGCGCAGGAACAGGGGTTCTTGGAGGGTCCTTTACCCGTTTCTCTCCCCAGTTCAGCACATCCTAGCCTGACACAGGGAAGCCTGGCCCAGCAGAATCTCACTCTCCCAGACCTTGAGTCTTAGACCCCGGAGCTGAGGACAGAAGAAATACAGGTGATCCTTAGTATTTGCCAATTCACTTACTTGCTAATGTGTATTTGAAACCCCAAAGTAAGTACTGAAGGCACTTGCACAGTCATTTGTGAACAGGCGCAGGGCAGCACGTTCCCAGCTGAGGCTGAGCGAGGAAACGCTCTGCCTTCTTGTTTCAGTTCCCATACTGTCAATAAGTGTCCTTTTTTGTGGGCTATTTAGCCCTAAGTTTTCCCCATTTTGGTGATTTTTTAATTTATTGGTGATTTGACTGTTGAAAACAGCCCCCAAGCCTAGAGCTGAAGAGCAGTCTAGCCTTCCTAAGCACAAGAAGGCTGCGATGAGCCTTATGGAGAAAAGGCATGTGTGAGATGAGCTTGGTTCAGGCATGGGTGACAGCGCTGTTGGCCATGAGTTCAGTGTTAGTGGATTAATAATATACTAAATAAAGCATCTTGATACAGAAACGCAAATAGAACAAGGTTATATCGATCAATTGATGAAAGCATTGTGTCCAGAGGCACACGGGAACCGAACCCTGTATCTCCCCTAGGAGCAACAGTTCAGTATTTGCTAATTCACTCTAGCGGTGAAAGACTCTATAGAATCAACTCCAGGTGGAGTGTTTATTTCCTGGTGGACTGTGGAGCCCATGTCACTGTTGATTTTCTCAGTAGCTGCCTGCCCCCTGCTTCTCCAAGCCTCCCAACGCTCTCCCAAACTCCAACAAATTCTCTAAGTAGCCAGAGTTAGTTTCTGTTGCTTGCAACTCAAGGACCTTAACAGACACACATGAAGAGTAAAAAACTAAACCGTAACTCCAGTGACTACCTAGATCCAAAAGAGCTATTAAACCCCACTGTATCCAGATAGAAACACTGTATAAAATTTGAATTTTCAAAATTGAAAATGTAACAAATTTGAGAACGGGAAAACAAAAACCCCAAGCCCATGATCCTACCACTCCAATACCACTGTCTTTACGTTTGTATTTTCCCTTCTGGTTTGAATTTACATAAACATATTTTATCTGGTTGGGATCCAATTCTCTTTCAAATTTTTAAAACTCTGCTTTCGCCCCTATCAGTAGACTGAAGTTGAAGGGAGGCTGAAGTTACAAAAATACTTCCAATCGTTTTATTTTTATTAAATTGAGTTTAGTCCCTGCTGTCCAGATGGTCTAACTTTGTTGGTACAACTTGATGTTAGCCTTTTTTTCTCCCCTCTCTGTCAACTAGCCTTTATTAAAACTGATACAAAGGAGCATTTGTAGTTTGAAGGTACTGATACCAACTTGTCTAGCAAGGTTTAAAAATAGGAGCTCTTTGCCTTTGTACATGGTCTGGGTGCAAAGAGATGCCTTTAGTCACCTTCTGGCTGGGTGCCCACACACTTGGACTCAGTGAGTTGGAGTGACTGGCAGAGCAACAAAGGAAGGGAGGAGGGAGTAACTGGTTGGATGTTGGCTTACAGTGTGAAAGGTGAACTGGAAAAACTGATCTTGCAGTTCCTCAAAATTTGTAATGTACTGTAGAAAAAATACAGGCCTCTTGATTCACGGCAAACATCATTTATCTGCTCTATGTTCCTCTAAACGATGGATTAACTGTGTTTAATGATAATGGTGTCAAATTTTAAGTAGCAGGTGATACTTTAGGCATGAAAAATAACTAGACTTGGGACCAGAGACCCTGGGTTCCAGTACAGGCTCCTTTTCTAAACAGCTTAAGCCTGGATGAATCATTTAATTCCTCTGGACCTGAGAATGCATCTGTAACTTCTTTTAATTCCTCTGGGCTTTAATTTTTTATCTCTAAAATAAGGTGGTTGGATTAGATAAATTAATATTTGCGTATTCATATACTTTACCTTAGGTGAGACTCATAACAATCCTGCAAAGTAAGGGAAGCAAAAATTATTGTCAACCTTAATAGCCATGTAAAGAAACCGAAAATGACAAGGTTTTCCAAGTTGTCCTGCTTCGTTTAGTAAGTGGCAGAAGACAGAATCAGGTATAAACCCTGATGTATTCGTTATCTGCTACATAACAAATTTCCCCAAAATGTTGCAGCTAAAAAAACAAAAAAAAAATTTTTTTCTAAGGGCTGGGAATTGGTATGGCTTCTGGGTGGTTCTGGCTCAAAGTCTCTCAGGAAATGGCACTCAAGCTGTCACCAGAGCTGTAGATTTATCTGAAGGGTCATGTGGACCTTCATTTAACTGGTAGTCAGTAGGCTTCAGTTCCTTGCTGGCTGTTGGTTGGAGACCTCAGTTTCTCACCACATCGGCCTCTCCATGGGCTGCCTAGATGACCTAACAACATGGCAGTCCACTTCTCCCAGAGCAAGTGACCCAAGATGGCAGCTCCCTTCTCCCAGAGCAGGTGATCCAAAAGAGAATATGTGCATGGGAGAGTAAGACAGTGCCCAAGAGGGAAGCCACAGTCTTTTACAACCTATGTCAGAAGAGTCATCCTATCACTTTTTCTATATGCTGCTGATTATACCAACTGATCCTTGTACGCTGTGGATGGAGACTAGACAAGGGTGTGATGACAAAGAGACAAAGGTCATTGGGAATAATCTTGAATGATGGTTACTGCATTCTGCCACTGCACACGCCACCATTTGTTTTTATGTTAAAAGACATCATTTATTTGAAAACCTAGAACCAGTGATATGCTGGTATATGTTTACCAAATAGCTCTCAGGGGGAAAAAAAAACATTAGTAGCATTTGCTGATTTCTATAGTAGAAATACTTCCATCATGACCAATTTCAAGTGATACGAATGTAATATCACTAGACAGTGCTAGGAAGAGATGCACAATAGCATAATATTATATAATATTTCCACCATACAGATCCAATAGTCATAACCTTAAGATTGGTAATAACATATAGTAAAAATAATTAGGAAGTGATGAGTTTCAACTATTACTATTTTTTAATAATTTAATTGTGGGTATATACCATTTAATTCTTTTTTTTTTTTAGATTTTTTTTTTTTCTCTACTCTTCCCCCTACCCCTCCCACCCCCCGCCCCCGGTTGTCTGTTCTCTGTGTCCATTGGCTATGTGTTCTTCTGTGACTGCTTCTATCCTTATCAGTGGCAACGGGAATCTGTGTTTCTCTTTTGTTGTGTCATCTTGCTACGTCAGCTCTCCTTGTGTGTGGCGCCATTCTTGGGCAGGCTGCACTTTCTTTCGTGCTGGGTGGCTCTCCTTGTGGGGCGCACTCCTTGTGCGTGGGGCTCCCCTACGCGGGGGACACTCCTGCATGGCAGGGCACTCCTTAAGCAACATCAGCACTGCACATGGGCCAGCTCCACACGGGTCAAGGAGGCCCTGGGTTTGAACCGCAGACCTCCCATGTGGTAGGCAGATGCCCTATCCATTGGGCCAAGTCCGCTTCCCCCATTTAATTCTTAATGATGGCTGTGTTTGACATCTGGCTCGCAAACTTTCTGCAAATGACTCAGCTCTGGTGAGTCAGTAGGAGGCAGCCCTAGCACACCACTGCCCAGGGGCCCTACGGTTTATACTTCTAGCCCTGATTTCAGTTACCCTGGAAATGATGCGAGCTTCCTCTTACACCATCAGTCTGCCGTAATTTGAGGAGGAAATGGAATTTTCAGGAGGTGGACAAGTTTATAAATATTACCTTGTCGAAGCCTATTCTTCCCACTCAATTGTGAAAGTCTACATAGCACCCAAGTTGCAGTTAGGGTAAAATTGAAGGAGAGTTAACATTTCTGAACCTCAAGTGAGAACTGATCTATAAAGAACCCAAAAACTTAATGCTAAGCCAGTTGCAGAACCCTCAAAAGGCTTAAGAATTGGCCATGCTAGGTATGTCTGGAAGAGGTAGAAGACTGTACTAAAAAAAGGATTGGTTGGAAGTCTGCTTAAAAAGAAATTAGAAAATACAACATACCAAAACTTATGGGATAAAGCAAAAGCAGTGCTCAGAGGGAAAATTTTAGCTATAAATGCCTACATTAAAAAAGAAGAAAGATCTCAAATGAATAACATAAACTTTCACCTTAAGGAACTAGAAAAAAAACCAAACTAAACCCAAAACTAGTAGAAGGAAGGAAACAAAGATTAGAGATCAATGAAATTGAGAATAGAAGACAAATAGAATCAACCAAAATTTGGTTCCTTGATAAGAGCAACAAAACTGACAAAATTTTAGGTAGATTGACTAAGAAGAGAGAAAACGCAATCAGAAATGAAAAATGAGACATTATTACAACTTTATACAGAAATAAAAGAATTATAGGAGAATAATATTATGAACAACCGTACACCAATAAATTGGATAACCTACAACAAATGGGCAAATTCCCTAGAAATACACAAACTACCAAAACCAAATCAAGAGGAAATGGAAAATCTGAATAGATTTTCATGAACAAGTAATATGATTAACATAGTAATCAATTCCTATGGAGAAAGGAAAGCCCAGGACCAGATGGCTTCAGTTGTGCATTCTCCCAAACATTTAAAGAAGAATTAACACCACTTCTTCACAAATTCTCCCCAAAAAATTGAAGAGAAGGAAGCACTTCTCAATTTATTCCATGAGACCTGCATGACCCTGACACTGAAGCAAGGTGAAGACATTATAAGAAAAGTGTTACAGACACATACCCCTTATGAGTATAGCTAAAAAATACATTCTGCAAAATGCTAGCAAAATGAATTCAGCAGCCTATTACAAGGATTATATACTGTGAGCAAGTGCGATTTATTCCAAGAATGCAAAGGTAGTTCAAAAAGGGGAAATCAATCATGTAATACACCACATTAATAGAATGAAGGAACAACCCACATGATCATTTCACTTAATGCAGAAAAAGCATTTGACAAAATCCAACACCGTTTCATGATAAAAACTGGGTCTAGAAAGGAACTCCCTTAACATAATAAAGGCCAACCTGATCCAGAGTGAATACTTTCCCCCTAAGATCAGGTATAAGACAAGGATGTTCACTCTTGCCAGTTCTATTCAATGTAATATTGGGAGTTCTAGCCCAAGCAATAAGGTAATAAATTTAAAAAAAAAATTTTTTTTAAAGTGCATCCAAATCATAAGTAAGTAAAATAATGTCTATTTGCAGGTGGCATGAATTTACATGCACAAAACCCTAAAGAATCCACCCCCTCTGCAAGGTTAGAGCTAAAAAATGAATTCAGCAAAATTGCAGAGTAAAAAATCAGGTAAAAGTCCGTTGTATTTCTATACACTATCAATGAACAATCTGAAAAGGAAATCAAGGAAACAAGTCTAATTACAATAGCATCAAATATAAGAAAAATATTTGGAAATAGAGACTGTGGCTGAAATCATGCAATTAAGATGGTGGAGTGAGAAGCTTCAGGGCTCCATCTCCCCACAGAAACTTGGGACAACCAGCAAGAACTGGCAGAAATATATTTTTCAAAGCTCTGAAAATGAATAAAGGCTTGCTGAAACAAGGCAAGCCCTGAATTTAAAAAAAGCGCTCCATAAAAGTGGTAGGATCTTGTGGTGCCCTGGCTGGCCCCTCCCCCGCCTCCTCACTGGCTCCGAGTGGAGCCACCTTGCATTCCCAGTGCGGGTCCTGGTTCTGGAGGGAGAAGAGTAACCCTCATGCACATATCAGGCACATGGATGTCTGGCCCGGAGTCTCTGGTGGTGGCCTGAAGGTCTGAACCAGGATGCTCCTTCCAGGAGCACCATCCCAGAACTTGCCCTGAGTGTAGAAAGCAGGTCGCAGTTCTATCCTTAGAACACTGCTGAAGAAGGGTCTTGTACTTGCCTGGAGCAAGGGATCATGGGCTGTAGAACAGTCTGTGCAGTGCCTGTGACCATAAGAAACATGTTTCCCAGGGAAGAGGGGCATTCCTTTCCACGTAAATGGGGGGATTCCTAGGACCACGCATAGCATGCCCAAGACAGCCATACACAGAAAGGACCAGAGCAGGCTCCAGTGCTTTTGCCTGGAGCTCTTCTCTAAACTGATTGTATATTTAAATTCTGGAAGAGAGCCCTCACACAGGGCAGTCTGCAAACACTGGGAAAGGAAGTTTTTTTGTTGTTTTGTTGGGTTTTTTTTGTTGTTGTTGTTAGCTCCTGGCATTCAAGGAAAGCTGTCATTGCAAGCTTAAGGAACAGATGCCTCAAAGTCTAAATTCCAGCAATAACATTAAAATATTGAAATATCCAGGTTTCAACAAGAATTTACAAAACAAAGAAACAGGAAGTACTGGCCCAGGTAAAGGAGAAGATCAAAGCCTGAGAAACCATCAATGAGGACGACCAGACCTGGGTCCTACCAGACAAAGACTCCACCTCCCCACTCCTCCATGGTTCCCTTGTCTGTTTGCTCGTTGTTTCTGTTTGTTGTCTGCTCATTTTTTCTTCAGGAGGCACTGGAAACTGAGCCCAGGACCTACCATGTGGGAGGTGGGCGCTCAATAGCTTGAGCCACATCTGCTCCCTGTTTATTTGTTTTTCCTCATTTTCTGCTTGTTGTTTGTCTTCTTTAGGAGGCCCTAGGAACTGACCCTGGGACCTCCCATGTGGGAAGCAGGTGCTCAATTAATTGAGCCACATCCTCTCCCCAAGACTTTTTAAAAATATATTTTTAATTTACTTTTAAAAGCTACATAGATCACACAAAATGTTACATTAAAAATAAATAGGGGATTCCCATGTGCCCCACTTCTCACACCCCCCACTTTTCCCACATCAACAACTTCTTTTATTAGTGTAGGACATTCATTGCAATTGATGAGCACATTTTGGAGCACTGCTACACAGCATAGATTATAGTTTACATTGTAGTTTACACTCTGTCTCTGTCCATTTGGTAGGTTATGGCAGGATATATAATCTCCTATATCTGTCCCTGAAATATCATTCAGGACAGCTCCAAGTCCTGAGAATGCCTTCATATTACACCTCTTTTTCCCTCTCCCTGCCTTCAGCAATTCCAGTGGCCATTGTCTCCACATCAATGATATCATTTATTCCATTGCTAGAACCACAATAATTCTATAGTATAATACCAGTAAGTCCACTCCAGTCCATATTTTATTTCCCAATCCAGAGGACTCTGGGATAGTGATGCCCATTCCATCTCTTAATTGAGAGGGGGCTTCAGTCCCACATGGATGATGGATGGGACTCACCAGCTTGCGGTGTAGACTCTCTTGGTTCCTTGGTGTGCTGGTTGTCCATCCTCAACTCCTTGTTACCTGTCCTGGGTTAGTCCAATGAACTGGAGAGTAGGTGTTACAACTGTGCTGAGGTTTAGGGCCCAGCTGGCACATGGGCAGCCCAGAGATTCAAGTCTCCTGGACATATACCCACTAACCCCAGTGCCAACCATTGGTCCAATAAAAGGGACAGAAGAGGCAAGTGTAAAGGAATCACATCTGAGTCCAACTCCATCACACGCAGGAACACAAACTCCAAAGTAGAACCCACTGGCAAGGTACCAAACTCTGGAACCATCTGCCATGACTGTAGGACCTGGGTGTCTCCATAGATTTCGGGAGTACCACTACCTGGGGTAGCTTCTCCTTTGACTGTCTATTAGATCTTGCTGAGACATGCATAAGCGCCACCTCTCTGATGACCTCCTGACTCACTTTGAAGTCTCTTAGCCATATAAACTCATTTGTCTTTACCATTTCCCCCTTTTATGCAAGGTCTTTTTCCAGTTGCAGCACCAGCCAGTGCTTGGTAGTAATCCCTTGGTGCAGGGAATCTCATCCCTGGGAGTCATGTCCCATGCTGGAGGAAGGTAATGCATTTATATGCTGAGTTGGGCTGACTGAAAGAGTGGCCACATTTGAGTAACATGGAGGCTCTCAAGAGGTAACTCTTAGGCACCTTGCAACACTAGGCCAAGTTGAAATTTCAAGGGCAAAAGGCTCATAAGCATAGTCACTCAAGACTTTTAAAAGATGGTCCTAACTGTGCTCAAGAGCTAAAGGAAAATGTGGTGAAAGAACTAAAGGAAATCGGGGAAATGATGAAAGATAATGGAATATCAGCAGAGATATGGAAATTATGAACAGGAACCAAACAGAACTGAAGACCATGGTAAAATACATTTAAAATTCTCTTGGGTTCAACAGCAGAAGAAAGAATCAGTGAACTTGATGATCATCCAGTCTCAGGAGCAGAAAGAAAGAATAAAGAAAAGTAAATAGGGCCACATGAAGTAATGCAGATCTCCAGTAAAGATAATGACATGGGTAAATAAAAATACCAGTATTATTGTATTTTTTGTTTGTAACTCCATGTTTTACTTCCTACAGGATCTAAAAGACAAATAAGATGTAATGGTAAATTAGGGGTTTGGGGCAATAATGTATAAACATGCAATTTGTGACAAGAACTATGCAAAGGTGGGGGGGCAGAGAGTATAGGAACATAGTCTGTGTATACTATTGAAGTTAAGTTGGTATCTAAGCAAGATTGTTATAGATTTAGAATGTGAAATGTAAGACCCATGGTAGCTACAAAGAAAATATCAGGGAATGGGCAAGCTCATAGAATCAGAAATTAGAGTACAGGTTGTGGCAGCATAGGTAGTGCAGGGAGAATGGGAAGTTAATGCATAATGGCTGTTGGATTTTGGTTTGGGGAGAAGTGAAAGTTTTAGTAATGGAAGGTGATGAGGGTACCAAAACATTGTGAATGTGTTTATTTTTTTGTCTTTATTTTTTTAATATTACATTAAAAAAATATGAGGTCCCATATACCCCCAACCCCCTCACCCCACTCCTCCCCTCACAACAACAATCTCCTCCTTCATCATGAGACACTCACTGCATTTGGTGAATACATCTCTGAGCACCGTTGTACTTCATGGTCAATGGTCCACATCATAGCCCACACTCTCCCACAGTCCACCCAGTGGGCCACAGGAGGACATACAATGTCTGGTAACTGTCCCTGCAGCACCACCCAGGACAACTCCAAGTCCCCAAAACACCCCCACATCCCATCTGTTCTTCCCACTCCCTACTCCCAGCAGCCACCATGGCCACCTTCTCCACACCAATGCCATACTTTTTTCAATTACTAATCACAATAGTACATGAATAGAATATCAGCAAGTCCACTCTAATCCACACTCTATTCCTCCATCCTGTGGACTCTGGAATGGTTGTGTCCACTCCACATCTATATCAAGAGGGGGCCCAGACTCCACATGGATGCTGGATGCAACTCTCCTGCTTTCAGTTGTAGGTACTCTTGGCTCCCTGGTGTGGTGGTTGACCTTCCTCACCTCCATGTTAGCTGAGTGGGGTAAGTCCAATAAACCAGAGTGTAGGAGTTGCAAGTCTGTTGAGGCTCAGGGCCTGGCTGTCACATGGTCAGTCCAGAGATTCAGGTCCCCTGGGTATACATTAAACCCCAGCAACAACTACAGTTCTGATAAAAGTAACAGGAAAGGCTTGTGGACAAAGATCACATCTGAGTCCAGCTCCATCACACAGAAACACAAACTCCAAAGTAGGGCCAACTGACATGGCACTGAACTCCATCTGCCATGACCATAGAACCTGTGGGTCTCTGTAGCCCTCAGAAGAACCAATACCTGGGGTTGTATCTACTTTATCTGTCTCTGGGACTCTGCTCAGGTGTGCATAAAGGCACCCCCTCTAATAACCTCCCGGCTCTTTTTGGAGACTCATAGTCATATAAACTCATTTGTCCTTTCCATTTCCCCCTTTTATTCAGGTCAAAAAGCATTTTTAACTCCTGGTATTATATGTAGATTGAGATATTCTGCTGGTCCAAGTTGACCTTTTTATTCAAGGTCATTTTCTAGTTACATCATCAGCTGGTACTTGGTAGTAATCCCTCGGCACCAGGGAGGGTCATCCCTGGGAGTCATGTCCCACGCTGGGGGGAAGGCAATGCATTTACATGCTGAATTTGGCTTCGAGACTGGCCACATTTGAGCAACATGGAGGCTTTCAGGATGTGAATGTGTTTAATCCCTTTAACACCCATTGTGAATGGGATGCTTGGGAAGAGTTCAGTTTATATATTAAATATGTTCCCAAACTAAAAATAAGGAATTGCAACTAAAGAGACAATGAGAATTAAATGTAATGGGTGATCCTAGATTGGATCTAACAAGGGAGGGGAAAAAGGCCCAAAAGAACTTTAATGTGGCATATGAAAATATTGGAATATTGATTATAAACTTTCTATCAATGTTGAATTTCTTGAACTTGGTAACTGTACTTAGGTAACATAAGTCAATATCCTTGTTTTCAGGAAATGCACATGTTGAAGGAGCATGGTATATACAGCCTACACTCAAGAGTTTAGAAAATGGATGATAGTTAGAGAGACCAACAGACAGACAGGCAGATGGATAGATAGATGGATAAGATGGAAGGAGATGGCCAGTGTGGCAAAATATTAAAACTGATGGATCTGGGTATTGGGGTGAGAGGAGTAGGGGTATCTGTCCTGTAACTTTGAAAGTATTTCAAAATAAGAAGAAAAAAAAAAAGATTTCCATCTAAAATTGTTGCCGCCTTTCTCTACCCCTCCTCCCCTTTCAGCCCCCGCCGTCCTTCCCGCCAGTCCCACCCTTATTGCCAACCTGCCCTCTTCCCCAGTAACTGCTTATGGCAGACCACCACAGATCTGCCTGCCTGCCTCAGCCTATCTACAACCACCCCGTAGCCTGCCCTCCCTTCATCACACTCCTCCCTCGACCCAACCCTATATAACTGAGTGTACTTCCGCAATAAAGCAGACCTGTTCCTGCGCTCAGGCGGTCTCCGTGGTTCTTTCCTAACTGCGCGTCCCCCACGCCTGGAGAGCCCCGGGGCTCTATCCCTGGAGCACCCCCCGCCGGCGGTTCGGTAGGAGCTGACCCCCCCCCCCGACTCTTGGGCCTGAGCGAGACTGAGACCTCCCCGCTCAGCAACAACTGGCGCCCCCAACATGGGGCAGCTCCTCCCCTGGCCCCTCTCTGCTGCTGCTGCTGCTGTAATCGGCGATCATCCTCCTCTCCAGGTAGGGACCCCTCGCCGTTGTCCCGTTCCTATCCCGTCATGGGCGCCTCTTTGTCGCTGCGTCAGGCGCCACAAGTCAGGGCCCTTGCTGCCCTGCTAGATGCCAATGGAGTCCGCGTCTCTTTGCGGCAACTCCAAAAGTACTGGGACCTCTTACTCCCCTTTAATCCATGGCTCGCCACCTGCCAACTCTGGAGCCCGGATACATACTCACGACTCATAGATCGAGTCACTTCCGCCATGGAGCACGAGAAACGCGCCTTCCCAATGGGTCTCTTACCCGTTCTCATTGCCATTCGCGCTTGTCTCCTCGGCGCTCCGACCGAGGCCGTTTATGAAGCTTCTCCCAAACGGCCTCTAGACTGTGATCCCGATGAGCCCGCCGACACTGACTCTCTGTCTGACCAACTTGCTGCTGCTCTTGAGCGCGAACCTCCCCACCCGAGCTCCCCGCAGCCGACAGAAACCACTCCTGCCGCTCCCCAAGATGGCGGACTTCCGCCTTCTTCCCCCACTTCTGCCCAAGATGGCGCACATCCGGCTTCTTCTCCGCTGGTATCCTCCTCCTCCCGCCTCTACCCGCCTCTTCCTGCCCAGTCAGCATCCGGTTTGGGCCCGGAAGCTGCGTGGTAGCCATCTTCCACTAAACCGGAAGCGCCCCTCATGCCATTTTGTCCGCCACCGGATGTGGCTGGTCCACCATCTTGGCCGGCGCCCGGAAGGGTCCCGCCGCCATTTTGTTGTCACCCAGAAGCCGCTAAGTCACCATTTTCTCACCCGTGTTCCGCTTATCCCTCGCCGCCGTCATACGGCAATAGCCCTTCACCTGCCTTGGCTGCTCCATCAGTCCCCAGTGCCGCGCCTTCTCAAGCCCCCCAGCTATATCCGTTGAATCCTCAGCCCACACAGCAGCGACCCCAAACTTGGTTACCCTTTACAGCAGAAGAGGTCAGAACCCTCCGCAAAGCTGTAAAGGAAGACGGGATTGGCAGCCCTTATGCGCAACAACTACTTGAGGAGTTGGGGACCCAACTCGTTCTCCCATATGACTGGATTGCACTAGCCCGTGCCATCCTGACGCTGGGTCAATTTATTGAATGGCGCGCCCATTACCAAGCGGCTGTTGACCGGCAAATCGTGGAGAATGCCCAAGCCAGCGTCCTCGATCCCTCCGACTCATACACGGGTACCAACAATTATGCAAACCCTCGTACTTATCTCGAAATTGACCCAGGGTTTTGGCATCGGGTAAAAGTCCTCGTCCAGCGGTCATTCTCTCTAGTTTCCACCAAGCAGCCCACCAAGCTCGCGCAGCTGCTTCAGGACCCCAGTGAAACTTTCCCAGCGTTTGTCGCCCGCGTCCTGGAAGCTTGTCAGCGGAAGATTTCCAGCGAGGATGCCCAGTTTGCGCTGGCCAAAGAACTTATTATAGATGGGTGCCTTGCGCCGTTCCGGGCTGTAGTCCTTCCCATACGCGACAAAGCTCTGCACGAATGGGTCCTTGCTTGCCGTGACGTCGACCCACAAGTCAAAACACTCACCGCTGCCTTTGCCTCTGCCATGGCTGTTTCATCCGGCCCCACTTCTGTCTGCTTTCGGTGCAGCCAGCCCGGCCACTTCGTCCGCGAGTGCTCCCAGCCAGGCCCAGCGCCTCGCTCAGACCCGCCGTTGTGACGGCCAAAGGGCCCTCCTACGCCGTGTCCGCGCTGTGGGAAAGGATATCACTGGGCCCGCGACTGCCGTGCCGCCCAAGGTTCCCAGCAGGCTTTAAAATCCCAATGGGGCAGGCCTCAGCCCCACCCTCAAGAGGCCCCCAGGAGAATTCCCAAGCCATAATGTGGACAATGCCCATCACGCGCCGCCAGAAACCCTCATTAGAGCTTAAGATTAATGGGCAATGGCTTGATGGGCTTCCGGATTCTGGCGCTGAAGTCTCCTGTGTTCCCTTCGAGATCGCTGCATTCAATCACTGGCCCCTCGAAACCGGCCCTCAAGTCATCGGCGCCACAGGAGCCGCTGCCTCCTGGAAAACATCCCAGCCTCTGCATTGGAGTGACCGAGAAGGCCACGAAGGCCAAATTCGTCCACTCGTCCTCTCGTCAGTCCAGACCATCTTATGGGGGAGAGATGTCCTCAGCCAGCTAAAGGCCCGAATCACCACAGAAGCCTTCTCAGCTGCGCTGCCCCCCCCCCCCCTTCTAGGGGCCACTGCTCCCATCTCAAAACCTGACCCTATCCCTCTGGAATGGGACACAGAGGAGCCCATCTGGGTCGAGCAGTGGCCCTTGCCAGCTCACAAACTGCAGGCTCTCTCTGCCCTCGTCGAAGAGCAGCTACAAGCAGGGCATATAGAGCCGTCCACTAGTCCCTACAATTCACCAGTCTTTGTCATTAGCAAAAAGAACACCGGCAAATACCGCCTTCTCCACGACCTCCGTGAGATCAACAAACATATTAAGCCTATGGGGTCACCTCAACCAGGATGCCTGCACCCCACCGCAGTCCCCCAGCATTTTCATGCGGCAACCATCGACATCAAGGACTGCTTTTTCTCTATTCCTCTTCACCCCCGGGACTGTCCGAGATTCGCATTCACGGTTCCACGCATCAACAACCAAGGCGCAGCTCAGTGATTTCAGTGGCGCGTATTGCCCCAAGGCATGCGCAACAGCCCGACTATGTGCCAACTGTATGTCAACCATGCTGTTGAGCCGCTGCGCTCCAAGTTCAATCCGGAGCACACATACATTCTCCACTACATGGACGACCTCCTTTTAGCAGCGAGCTCCAGTGCGCTCCTCAATGATCTGCTCTCGGCAATAATAACAAACCTCTCCAGCCTCGGGCTTACTGTGCAGTCTGACAAAATAAACCTCCAGCCTCCTTTCCAATTTTTAGGCTTTCATTTTCATCGGTTTATCCAGCCCACAAGCCCAAAAATCCACCTCTCTCCGAAGATGACATTAACTGAGCTCCAACAGCTCTGCGGGCAAATCAATTGGCTTCGCTCGGTGCTTCCCATCACAACAGCGCAAATGCAGCCTCTCTTCGAGCTTTTGCAGACAAGGGACAGCCCTCCAACAGCGACCACTCACAGCATCATCATCACTCCTGAGGCTCGAGAAGCCGTCCAACAAGTCAGCGCCGCCCTGCAACAGTGTCGCCTAGAGCGGTTCTCCCCCACCCTTCCAATCTTGGCTTTAGTTCTGCCAACGCCAATCACTCCCACAGGTCTCTTGTGGCAAGATGGCCCTCTCCTTTTTCTGCATACGTCAAAGAGCAAACTCCCGAAAATCTGCCCTTTTATAAGGGCCTGGATCGCGTTGGCCACTGACTTAGTACTTCTCTCCATACAAACGTATGTTATCCCGCCACACACCATTGTTTGGCCTTTAGATGCCAAGGAAGTTACCTCCCTCATCATGAACAATGCCCAAATGCAGAGCCTGGTAGAGCTCTTTCGTGGCTCCTTTGACAACCACTATCCTCATCACCGATTGCTGCAGGGAATGTCTCAATTGGCGTTTTCCAACCTGTTCCGTCCATTGCCCGCACGGAACCCGATCCCTTCAGCCATCACTGCCTTCACAGATGCCTCAAAAACGGCGTTTGCTGCCATCATATACACTCCTGGGAATCCTGAGCCACGGCAACTGCTGTTCGCAAATGACTTTTCTGTTCAAGTGGGCGAGCTTCTAGCTGTCGCTGCAGTCCTCAATCTCCACCCAGACCAACCTCTCAACATCTTTACTGACAGCCTGTACACTCTTCAGGTGTGTCGCAGCCTCCCGCTTGCCACTTTCCTACCAGGTGACTCAAACATCGATCGGGCGCTCGCCTTCGTGCAGCGGCTGCTTGAAGAAAGGCAGCAGCCCTGGTTCATCGCTCACATTAGAAGCCATTCTGGCCTACCAGGGCCTCTGGCTCAGGGAAATGACCTTGCTGACGCTTCAGTGTCCACCCATCGAATAAACCCAGTCACGCTTCATGAAGACTCTACCGATGGACCGTGGCTTGGAGACTTTGTCAATCAAGCCAAGCTCTTGCATTCCCAATTTCACTTCTCTGCGCGGTCCATCCGAAAGCTCTTTCCAGACATACCCATTGAAACTTGCAAGCACCTTGTGCATGCGTGCCGAACTTGCGCGCCCTTGCTGCCACTTGGACCTTTACAGCCTCAGGGCGTCAACCCCCGCGGCCTCCGCCCAAACTCGAGATGGCAATTAGATGTCACTCATGTCAGCGCCTTCGGCCGCCTCAAATATCTTCATGTGGCAATTGACACCTTTTCGCATCTGTGCTATGCAGTTCCTCTTGCGGGGGAGAGCGCCAAACATTGCATCAAGGCACTTCGCCAAGCTATTCTGTTCATGGAAATTCCATGGGATCTCAAAACAGACAACGGACCTGCCTATCGCAGTGCCGCCTTCGCCAGCTTCGTGCAGATGTATCACATCACGCATCATTTTGGCATTCCATACAATCCACAAGGGCAAGGAATCGTCGAGCACACTCACCAACAGCTCAAGCTACTCATTCAAAAAGAAAGGGCCTCCTCTCCCCACAAGGCCCCAGCCGACGTCGTGACTGCCTGCCTCATTCATCACAATCTCCTAACCTTCGATGACCGTGGACTCTCCCCCACCTATAAGCACTGGGGACCCATGTGGCACCCCTCACAAGTCCCCCTTGTCCATTGGAAGGACCCTGCCACAAATCACTGGCAAGATCCGGCTCCTCTCCTAGCCCAAGGGAGAGGTTTTGCTTGTATTTTTCCTGACTCGGAGCCACAGCCGCTCTGGGTTCCTGGGTGCTGCATCCGGCCGGCCACTGACCCACTAGTTCCACTGAACGATCAGCACCCTATGCCTTCCGTGAGAGATAATATCGACAGTGGGTATGGCCCAGATGTCGCCCCGTTCACCCGGATCCAGCACCAGCCACCATCCAAGAACGCCCCCTCTTAAAACGTTTTCAAGCCCTTACCCCGTTCTCCTTGCCCCTTTACGCTGCCCGCTCGCCATGCGTGGAGAGCGAGGAATTTTCCCTAAACTCCTCCCACCCCAACCTCACCCGGAGCTGTTGGCTCTGCCTCTCCCCCTCCCTTCCCGTCTATGAGCCTGTTGCCGTTAACTTCACGTTCAATGAATCCACTGCAGACAACCCAGACAAGTGCAACTGGAACACTTCCTTTGTTCCCCTAACCTTCCAATCTGTTTCCTCCACAGGGCACTGCGTTCATTCCCGCCAAGGTTCTCATCCTCTTGTGCACGCCTGCTCTAACTACTCCTCTCCTAGCGCTTCCGCCAAATTCTTAATCCCCCTTAACACCTCCCAGTGGCTTTGTACCTCCACGGGATTAACCCCCTGCCTCAATGTTGCCACCCTCAATGCCACCAATGAAACTTGTCTGCTCATCCTTCTCGCCCCTCGAGTCCTTTACCACTCTGACACCGATTTCTTCCGCCACTTGCTGCGCAAACAAACCTCTCTCCAATTACAGAGGAGGGAGCCAATCACTGCAGTCCTAACAGTTGCTTCCCTTCTGGGTATTGCGGGAGCAGGCACAGGGATCGCCGCCCTCGCCACACAGTCCTCTGCCCTCTCCTCTCTCAGGCAGGCCGTTGACGAGGATATCACCTATCTTCGTAATGCTGTAAAATACCTAAAAGACTCTCTCAACTCTCTCTCTGAAGTAGTTCTCCAGAACCGCCGCGGCCTCGACCTCCTCCTTCTTAAAGAGGGGGGTCTATGTGCCGCCCTTGGAGAAGAATGCTGCATATACGCCAACTCCACCGGCCTGGTCGAGGACAACGTGAAGAAAGTCCAAGAGGGACTAGATAGACGCCGCAAAGAGCGAGAAAACGCGAACTATTTTTCCAGTGTTTTCCATACCCTCCTCCCATACCTCCTTCCATTCCTAGGCCCACTCATCATCATCATCTTAGCCCTCACTGTAGGACCTTGGGCCGTAAGAAAAATTGTCCGCCTTGCCAAAGACCAAGCCAATGCAGTGTTCAGCTCCTTTGTACAAGTCCACTACCAACGCCTCGCCACCGCTGAGTCCCCCCCCAGCCGTCCACCACGCCCCTTCCGCCCACGCCACCTACTCCAAACCGCACGCCTGTAACCTCCTGTCCCTCTCCCTGCACCTCTCCCCGCCTTTTCTACCCGTCGGGCAGGGGTGTTCAGGGACATCGCGGGCCCGTTTCGCTGGCAAGGCTCGGCGCGCGCCAGGCGCCGGCGTGCGCCGACCCTAATGGCGGGCACATGCGTCCTGGCCAGATGCTATGTCGTCCGCTCACGGCCGGCCGGTCCTCGTGGTCTCCCCCCACCCCTCGCCCTATCCTAGTACACGTCCCTATGATCCCCTTTTCCTCCTCCTCCTCATAATCCTTGTCTTTTGTTGCTGTGCACGCTGAGCCATTCCCACCCACCGTGCACACCAAAACTTGTTGCTTCAATTTCCTTTTAAAACAGAAGGAGCAATTGTTGCCGCCTTTCTCCACCCCTCCTCCCCTTTCAGCCCCTGCCGTCCTTCCCGCCAGTCCCGCCCTTATTGCCAACCTACAATCTGCCCTCTTCCCCAGTAACTGCTTACGGCAGACCACCACAGATCTGCCCGCCTGCCTCAGCCTATCCACAACTGCCCCGTAGCCTGCCCTCCCTTCATCACACTCCTCCCTCGACCCAACCCTATATAACTGAGTGTACTTCCGCAATGAAGCAGACCTGTTCCTGCGCTCAGGCGGTCTCCGTGGTTCTTTCCTAACCGCGCATCCCCCACGCCTGGAGAGCCCTGGTGCTCTATCCCTGGAGCACCCCCCACCGGCGGTTCGGTAGGAGCTGACCCCCCCCAACTCTTGGGCCTGAGCGAGACTGAGACGTCCCCGCTCAGCAACATAAAAGAATAAATTTAACCAAGGAGTTTTAAGACTTGTACACCGAAGACTATAAAACATTACTGTGGGGGGGTGGGGTTGAATGGGACCTCATATATATATTTTTAATGTAATATTATTACAAAGTCAATAAAAAAAAAGAAAAAGAAAAAAAAACATTACTGAAAGAAATTAAACAGGGCCTAAGTAAATAGAAAGACATCCTATGTTCATTGGTTGCAAGACTTAATATTGTCAAGATGCAATACTCAACAACCGTCTTCAGATTCAACAAATTCCCTATCGAAATTCCACCACCTTTTTTGCAGTCATGGACAAACTGATCCTGAAATTCACAAGGAATTTCAAGGGACCCTGAATAGCCAAAACAATCTGGTATCTCTCCTTGGCAGGGGAGATACCAAGACCACAGAAGCCGTTTTCCAAGGGCAAGGCTGATCCATTGCCCTCTGGACGTGCAGACTCCTGCGATGGGAAGCTTGACTGTTTAAATCGTGGTAGTGGAGGACTGTGTTTCTGCTCCCCCCTTAAAAAAAAGAAGGAAAGAGGAAGAACAAAGTTGTAGAACTCAAACTACCTGATTTCAAAACTTACTGCAGGGAAACAGACTTTGGCCCAGTGGTTAGGGCGTCCGTCTACCACATGGGAGGTCCACAGTTCAAGCCCCGGGCCTCCTTGACCCGTGTGGAGCTGGCCATGCGCAGAGCTGATGTGCACAAGGAGTGCCATGCCATGCAGGGGTGTCCCCCGCGTAGGGGAGCCCCATGTGCAAGGAGTGCACCCATAAGGAGAGCCGCCCAGCGCGAAGGAGGGAGCAGCCTGCCGAGGAATGGCACCGCCCACACTTCCCGTGCCGCTGGCGACAACAGAAGCGGACAAAGAAACAAGACGCAGCAAAAAGACACAGAAAACAGACAACCGGGGGAGGGGAATTAAATAAATTAAAAAAATAAATCTTTAAAAAAAAAAAAAAAACTTACTGCAAAGCTACAGGGATCCAGACAAGTGTGGTCCTGTTTTGAAGACAGACATATAGATCAATGGAATAAAATTGAGGGTTCCTAAATAAACCTTTGGTTTACCGTCCATTGATTTTTTTTCTTCTTTGAGGGTCTGGGGGACGGGAATTGAACCCAGGACCTTGTATGTGGGAAGCCGGCACTCAACCCCTGAGCCACATTGGCTTCTTCTGAGTTAGTTTTTTTATTTGTTTAGCTTGTTGTTTTTTCTGTTTTTCAGGAGGAACCAGGAACCAAACCTGGGACCTCCTATGTGGGAGGTGGGTGCTGAATCACTTGAGCCACATTCACTCCCTCAATTGATTTTTGACAAGGGTGTCAAGACAATTCAATGAGAAAAGAACCATCCTTTTTTTTTTTTAGCATGAAGAATTCTTTTCATAAAAAGTGATTGAAGTATATGATTCGTACATGAATATGCATAAGCAATAAAGGTATAATGAAAGTTGTGAGCTTTTATTATACCTCACCCCACCACCAATACCTGGCATTGTTGTGGAACATTTATAACAAATTATGAAAGAGCTTCCTCAAAGTATTACTGCTAACTACAGTCTATCCCTTATATGTGGTGTATTTTCCTCCCAACCCACCCTATTATTTGTTCATAAGTCATACAATTTATCTAAAGTGTACAGTCAACGTATTTGGTATAATCACAGAGTTGTGCATTCATCACTTCAGTCAATGTTAGAGCATTTTCATTGCTTCAAAAAAAGAGGAAAAAATCAAACAAACCACCATCATACCCATATGTTAGCATTACAAATTACACATCCTATGTTGTGCTTTCACCATTTCTATTCATTTCCAAGATTTACAAAAACGTTTTTACCGGTTCTGTACAGATTTAAACCTCAGCTTTCCATTCTCTAACCACATTCTATTCTCTGGTGACTTACATTCTAGCTATTAACTCCATGAATTTGCTGATTAAATTTAGTTCATAATAGCAAAATCACACGGTATTTGTCATTTGTGTCTGGCTTGCTTCACTCAATATAATGTCCTCCAGGGTTCGTTCATGTCGTCATGTGCTTTACAACTTCATTTCTTCTTACGGCTGAATAATATTCCATTGTGTGTATAAACCATGGTTTGTTTATCTATTCGTCAGTTGACACTTGGGTTGTTTCCGTCTTTTGGCAACCATTAATAATGCCTCTATGAATATTGATGTGCGGATGTCTGTTCCTGTCTCAGCTCTCAGTTCTTCTGGGTACTGGTATTGTAGGCTCACGTGGCAAGTCTATATTCAACTTCCTTAGGAATTGCCAAACAGTCCTCCCCATGGCTGTATCATTCTGCATTCCCACCGATAGTGAATAAGTGTTCCTATCTCTCCACATCCTCTCCAATGCTTGCAGTTCTCCATCTTTTCAGTAGTGGCCATTCTAATAGGTCTGAAATGCCAGCTCATTGTAGCTTTGATTTGCATTTCCCTAATCACTAGTGATGTTGAACATTTTTTCACGTTTTTTGTTTGTTTTTTGCCATTTGTATTTCTTCTGTAGAAAAATGTCTATTTGGGTCTTTTGCCCATTTTTTAATCAGGTCATTTGTCTTTTCTTGTTGAGCAGTAGGATCTCTTTATATATCATTGGTATTAGACCTTGTCAGACATGTGGTTTCCAAATATTTTCTCCCACTGAATAGGCAGCCTTTTTACCCTCTTCGAAAAGTCCTTTGAGGTGCAGAAGTGTTTGATTTTGAGGTGGTCCCATTTATCTATTTTTGTCATTGTTGTTACTCATGCTTTGGGTGTAAGGCTTAAGAAACTCCCTCCTACCCTCCTACCACAAGGTCTTCTAAATGTTTCCCTACATTAACTTCTAGGAATTTTATCATCCTGGCTTTTATGTTTAGGTCTTTGCTGCATTTTGAATTGATTCTTATATATGGAGTGAGATAGGGGTCCTCTTTTATCCTTTTGGTTATGGATATCCAGTTCTCCCAGCACAATTTGTTGAAGACACTGCTCTGTCCCAGAAAGGTGAACTTGGTGGGCTTGTCAAAACCAGTCAGTCGTAGAGGCAAGGGTCTATTTCTGGACTCTCAATTTGATTCCATTGATCAATGTGTCTATCTTTATGGCAATACCATGCTGTTTTGACCACTGTAGCTTTATAATATACTTCAAGGTTAGGAAGCATGAGTCTTCTGACTTCGCTCTTCTTTTTTAAAGATGTTTTTGGCAGGAAGCGGACTTGGCCCAGTGGATAGGGTGTCCGCCTACCACATGGTAGGTCCAAGATTCAAACCCAGGGCCTCCTTGACCTGTGTGATGAACTGGCCCATGTGCAGTGCTAATGTGCGCAAGGAGTGCTGTGCCATACAGGGGTGTCCCCTGCGTAGGGGAGCCCCATGCACAAGGAGTGCGCCCTGTAAGGAGAGCAGCCTGATGCGAAAGAAAGTGCAGCCTGCCCAGGAATGGTGCCATACACATGGAGAGCTGACACAGCAAGATGACACAACAAAAAGAAACACAGATTCCTGGTGCCGCTGATAAGGATAGAAGCGGTCACAGAAGAACACATAGTGAATGGACACAGAGAGCAGACAACTGGGGGGCAGGGTGAGAGGGTGGGAAGGGGAGAGAAATTAAAAAAAAAAAATCTTTAAAAAAAAAAAGATGTTTTTGGCTATTCAGGACCCCTTTTCCTTCCAAATAAATTTGGTAATTGACTTTACTATTTCTGTACAGTAGGCTATTGGAATTTTTGTTGGGATTGTGTTGAATCTATAACAAAGTTTGGGTAGAATTGCCATCTTCAGGATGTTTAGTCTTCTAGTCCATGAACACGGAATGTCCTTCCATTTGTTAGGTCTACTTTGATTTCTTTTAGCAGTGTTTTTTAGTTTTCTGAATAAAGATCATTTACATTCAAGGTTGAGTCTTTTTGTTACCATTGTAAATGGAATTTTTCCTTGATTTCCTCCTCAGGTTGCTCATTACTAGTATGTATAGAAAAACTACTGATTTTTGCATGTTGATCTTGTATCCTGCCACTTTGCTGAACTCATTTATTAGCTTCAATACCTTTGTTATATTTCAGAATTTTCTAAATATATGACCTTGTCATTTGCGAATAGTGAGAGTTTTACTCCCTCTTTTCCTATCTGGATACATTTTTTTTTTCCCCTTTCTCTAATTGTTCTAACTAGAACTTCTAACACAGTGTTGGATAACAATGGTGACAGTGGGCATCTTTGTATGGTTCCTGATCTTAGAGGGAAAGTTTTCCACCTCTCTGCATTGAGTACTATGTTGGCTGTGGGATTTTCATATATGCCCTTTATTATGTTGAGGAACTTTCTTTCTATACCTATCTTCAAAAGGTTGTTTTCTGTTGGTTTGTTGGTTTGTTTTGTTTTATCAAAGGATGCTGGATTTTGTCAAATGGCTTTTTCTGCTTTAATCGAGGTGATCATGTAGTTTCTTTCCTTCAATTTTTTAATGTGGTGTATTACGTTAATTGATTTTCTTCTGTTGAACTATGCTTGCATACCAGGAATAAAACCCTCTTGAGGAAAGCGGGTGTGGCTCAGGCTTTTGGGTGCCCACCTACCACATAGGAGGTCCCAGGGTCAGTACCTAGTGCCTCCTGAAAAAGAAGGCGAGCAGACAGCAAATGCAAACAAACAGGGGCAGAAATAAATAAATAAAATAAATCTTAAAAAAAAAAAAAACTTCAATTTTGGTGCATAATTCCTTTAATATGTGGTTGGATTTGATTTGCAAGTATTTTGTTGAGAATTTTTGTATCTATGTACATTAGAGAGATCTGTCATTTTTATTTCTCATATCTTTATCTGGCTTTGGATTTAGGGTGATATTGGCTTCATAAAATGTTGGGTAATTTTCCCTCCTTTTCAATTTTTGGAAGAATTTAAACAGGATTCTTCTCAAAAGGTTTTGTAGAATTCACCTGTAAAGCCATCTGCTCATGTTGGAAGATTTTTGATGACAGATTCAATCTCTTTACATGTGATTGGTTTGCTCAGTTCCTGTATTTCTTGCAGAGATAAAGTGAGTTGTTTGTGCATTTCTAGGAATCTGACATTTCATCTAAGTCATCTAATTTGTTGGCTTACAGTTTCTCATAATATCTTCCTTTTTTTTATAATAATAATTTTTGTCTTTATTCATTTTTTTAATATTACATTTGAAAAATATGAGGTCCCCATATACTCCCCACCCCCCTCACCCCACTACTCCCCCCATAGCAACATTCTCCTCCATCATCATGACACATTCATTACATTTGGTGAATATATCTCTGAGCATCGCTGCTCCTCATGGTCAGTGGTCCACATCATAGCCCACACTCTCCCACAGTCCACCCAGTGGGCCATGGGAGAACCTACAATGTCTGGTAATTGTCCCTGCAGCACCACCCAGGACAACTCCAAGTCCTGAAAATGCCTCCACATCTCATCTCTTCCTCCCATTCCCCACACCCAGCACCCACCATGGCCACTTTCTCCACACCAATGCCACATTTTCTTCGATTACTAATCACAATAGTTCATGAATAGAATATCAGTAAGTCCTCTCTAATCCATATTCTGTTCCTCCATCCTGTGGACCTTGGATTGATTGATTGTGTCCACTCCACATCTATATCAAGAGGGGGCTTAGATTCCACATGGATGCTGGATGCAATTCTCCTGCTTTCAGTTATAGGCACTCTTGGCTCCCTGGTGTGGTGGTTGACCTTCTTCACCTCCCTGTTAGCTGAGTGGGGTAAGTCCAATAAACCAGAGTGTAGGAATTGCAAGTCTGTTGAGGCTCAGGGCCTGGCTATCAAATGGTCAGTCCAGACATTCAGGTCCCCTGGGTATACATTAAACCCCAGCACCAACTACAGTTCCGATAAAAGTAACAGGAGAGGCTTGTCAACAAAGATCATATCTGAGTCCAGTTCCATCACACAGAAACACAAACTCCAAAGTAGGGCCAACTGACATGGCACTGAACTCCATCTGCCATGACCATAGGACCTGTGGGTCTCTGTAGCCCTTAGAAGAACCAATACCTGGGGCTGTATCTACTTTATCTGTCTCTGGGACTCTGCTCAGGTGTGCATAAGGGCAACCCCTCTGATAACCTCCCGGCTCTTTTCGGAGACTCATAGCCACATAAACTCATTTGTCCTTTCCATTTCCCCCTTGATTTAGGTCAAAAAGAATGTTTAACTCCTGTTATTATATGTGGACAGAGATATTCTGCTGGTCTGAGTTGAACCTTTTATTCAAGGTCATTTTCTAGTTACATCATCAGCTGGTACTTGGTAATGATCCCTCAGTGCCAGGGTTCATAATATCTTCTTATGATTCTTTTTATTTCTCTGGGGTCAGTCATAATGTTCCCCTCTCATTTCTGATTTTATTTATTTGCATCATCTCTCTTTTGTTCTTTGTTAGTCTAGCTAAGGGTTTATTGATTTTATTTATCTTCTCAAAGAACCAGCTTTTGGTTTTGTTGATTTTCTCTAATTTTTTTCTCAATTTCATTTATTTCTACTCCAATCTTTGTTATTTCTTTCTTTCTGTTTACTTTGGGATTGGTTTGCTGTTCTTTTTCTATTTCTCCAGGTGTTCAGTTAGATCTTTGACATTTAGTTCTTTTTTTTTTAAAGATTTATTTATTTATTTTAAATTTATTTCTCTCCTCCCCCCGCCCCCAGTTGTCTACTATCTACTAATTTCTCTTGCAATTTCTTCTTTGACCCACTGATTGTTTAGGACTGTGTTTAGCCTCCACATATTGTGAATTTCCCCCTTTCCCATCTATTATTATTTCCAGCTTCATTCCATTATGATCAGAAAAGTTGCTTTGTATAATTCCAATCTTCTTAAATTTATTGAGAGCTGTTTTGTGGTCCAACATATTGTCTATCTTGGAGAAAAATCCATGAGAAGAATGTATAACCTGCTGATTTGGGGTACAATGTTCTGTATATGTCTGATCAGGTCATTGTTTATCACATTGTTCAAGTTCTCTGTTTCCTTTTTGACCTTCTGTCTAGTTCTATCTATGGATGTGAGTGCTATGTTGAAGTCTCCAGTTCTTATTGTAGAGATGTCTGTTTTTCCTTTCAGTTTTGCCAGATTTCCTCATGTATTTTGGGGCACCCTGGTTATGTGTGTAGATATTTATAACTGTTACTCCTTCCTGGTGGGTGGTGCCTTTTATTAATAAATAATGGCATTCTGCATCTCTTATCACTTTTTTTACATTTAAAGTCTGTTTTGTCCAACACCAGTATAGCTATTGCTCCTCTCTTTTGGTTACTGTTTGTGTGAAATATCTTTTTCTAATCTTTCCCTTTCAGTTTATTTGCATCCTGGGGTCTAAGGTAAGTCTCCTGCAGACAGCATATGGATGGCTCATATTTTCTTATCTATTCTGTTAGCCTATGTCTTTTTTTTGTTAAGATTTATTTTACTTATTCTCCCCCCTTATTGTTTATACTTGCTGTCTGTATGTTGTATGCTCTCTTTGTCTGCTTGTCCCCACTTTAGGAGGCACTAGGAACTGAACCTAGAATCTCCCCTGTGGGAGAAACATACTCAATCACTTGGGCCACCTCAACTCTCTGGTTTGTTGTGTCTCTCATTGTCTTTCCTCTTTGTGTCTCTTTGATGTGTCATCTTGTTGCATAGGCTTGCTGTGCCCGCCCATCATGCCAGCTTGCCATCTTACTTCTCTTCTCCAGGAGGCACCAGGAATCAAACCCAGGACCTCTTGTGTGGTAGGTGGGAGCTCAATCGCTTGAGCCACATCCTATGTCTTTTGACTGGGGAGTTGAATCTATGAACACTCAATACTTTTTACTGTAAAGGCATTATTTACTTTAATTATTTTATCCTTTTGCTTTCATATGTCATATCTTATTTTTGTCTATTTACCCTTTTGGTTACCCTTCCTGATAGTCTTCACTTCTACCCTCTCCTCCAAACTTCTCTCTCTTGTCTTTTCTCCTCTGGCTGCAGAACTCCCTTTAATGTTTCCTGTAGAGCTGGACTCTTGTTTATGAACTCTCTTAGTTTCTGTTCATCTTGAATGTTTTAAACTTACCATCATATTTCAAGGATAGTTTTGCCAGATTAAGAATTCTTGGCTAGCAGTTTTTTCCTTTCAGTACCTTAATTATATGATACTCCTGCATTTTCACCTCCATAGTTTCTGAAGAGAAATCTACACTAAATCTTACTGAATGCCCCTTGTATGTGATGTTTCACTTCTTCCTTGCTACTTGCAGAATTTTCTCTTTATCTTTGGCATTTGGTATTCTTAGTATTATGTGTTTTGGTGTAGGTCTATTTGGATTAATCGGGGTATGCTGTGCTTTCTTAGGATGTATATTCATGTCTTTTATGAGAGTTAGGGCATTTTTAGTCATTACTTCTTCAAGTACTCTTTCTGCCCCTTTTCCCTTCTCTTCTCCTTCTAGAACTCCCGTAATATGTACATCTGTACATTGGTGTGCTTCATGCTATCGTTCAACTCCCTAAACATCTGATCAATTTTTTCCATTCTTTTCTATCTTTGTTATTCTCTCAGTTCCAGCTATTCTGTTCTCGATGTTGCTGATTCTTTCTTCCATGATCTCAAATCCACTCTTGTGTGCCTCTATTGTATTTTTAATCTCACTTATGTCTTTCACTCCCATGAACTCTGTTAATTTTTCTATCCAAGATTTCAATTTTTTCTTTGTGCTCACCCAGTGTCTTCTTAATGTCTTTATTTCATTAGCCATGTTGTCCTTCAACTCCATGATTTGACTGAACCTCATTGATTAGTTGTTTCAAGTCCCATGTCTCATCTGGAATTTGATTTGCTCCTTTGCCTGAGTCATATCTTTCTTTTTCTTAGTATGGCTTATAATTTTTTGCTGATATCTAGGTATCTGATTATAATGCTGCTTTACTCTGATGTTCATTTTCTCTCTCTTGCCTAGGGTTTGACTGGTTCTTTGGTTCTTGGTTCAACTTGTTCTAGATATTTAAGATTACCCCTTTTATCTTCTCAAATCAGGGCTAAGGACCCAGTAATGGGGTACAGACCAGTTTCCAAGGGCCTTGGAGAGGTGCAGTAAAGGCACCCAATTGCCTCTTTCATTTATTTATTATTATTTTCCCCTTTTTTTCATGCACTTTTCTGGTCTTCCCTCAAACGGCTCTCTTTGGGAGACCTCTCAGCTCAGATCTTAGATCTGGGGGAGGGAGGAGGAATGGATTCATTGTAACCCTGCCCAGGTGGGTAATGCAGAAGCAATATCCTCAGGGTAAGCCAAACCTGGAAAACAAACTTTTTCAGAAACTGTTCTCCTTCCTTGGCCAACCACACTCTTCCTCCCTCCTTGTCTCGGCAACCAGCTCAGGGCAGTAGGGAAGGTGTTTTCGAAGGCAAATTATCTATAGCTCCCTGCAGGTTGTCAGGGCAAACAATGGCACAGTCCCACCAGGCCTGGAAGCTTGCCAACCCTTCAATGCAACAGACAAAGTTCACTGGCAAAAATCTGAATTTGCTGTAGACTGAGTCCCTCCCTCTCCCCTCTCTGGGGGAAGAGGACCCCTGCAACTCTCTCAGGCCACAGCGACCTGCCAGGGGCCAGAGGACCCCTTGCTATTTGCTCTGAGGGGAGGGGGATGGGTGCCAGCAGCTACTCCTGCAGCTTTATTCATGGGATTTTTCCAGACAGCTGTGACTCCTTTCTTTGTGCCTTTCTTTTCTGGGTGTTATCTAGCCTTCCCCTGATGTCCTAAGCCCCTGAACAGCCTTCCATAGAGTCTCCACTTGTCCTCTAGCTATTTTTCCAGGAGAGAAGTGATCCTTCTGCCTCTCTAATCCTCCATCTTCCAGAAGTCATGAGAGAATAATCTTTTTGACAAATGGGACTGGGACAACTGGATGTTGACATGAAAAAGAAAAAATTCATCCCCTACCTCATACCATATTCAAGAATGAACACAAAAGGGATCAAAGACCTAAATACAGAGCTAAAACTAGAAAACCCTTAGAAGAAAACAAAGGAATGAATATTTGTAACTCTGCACTAAGTAAGTTTCTTAGATATCACACTATATCACAATGACAAAAAATAGATATTTGGACTTCATCAAAATGAAAAACTTTTGTGTACTAAGGAACTCTATCAAAAAGTGAAAATACAACCTACATAATGGGAGAAAATATTTGCAAATCATATCTGATGAGAGTCTAGTACCAGAATATATCAAATATTCTTACAATCCAACTACAGACAACTCCATTAACAAATGGGCAAAGGACTTCCCCCCAACCCCCTGGGATGGTTCCATCATCTGTCTGCTCACTGTGTCTGCTTGTTGTCTGTAAGTTGTTTCTGCTCATTGTGTCCACTTGTTATCTGCTCATCTTCTTTTAGGAGGCAATGGGAACTAAACCTGGGAACTCCCATGTGGGAAGCGGGTGTCCAACTGCTTGGGTCACCTCTGCTCACTGCTCATTGCATCAGCTCATTGCATCTGCTCATTGCATCTGCTCATCTTCTTTAGGAGGCACTGGGAACTGAACCCAGGACGTCCCATGTGGGAAGTAGGTACCCAACTGCTTAAGCCACATCCATTCCTGCAAAGGACTTTAATGGTACATTTTTTCCAAAGAATATATACAAGTGAGCAACAAAAAACACATGAAAAGATGTTCAACATCATTAGTTATTAAGAAAATTCAAATCAAAATCACAAGATACCTCTTCATATTCACTATGTCAAGGAAAAGAATAATAATAGGGAAAAGAGCAATATTAACAAGATTATAGAGAAATTGGATCTCTTACATATTGCTGTTTGGAATATAAAATAGTACAGCCTCTCTGGAAAAATGTTTGGCAGTACCTCAAAAATTTCAACATCCAGTTACCATAGGACCCAACAATTCTACTCTTACATATACACTTAAGAGAATTGAAAACATGTGTTCACTGAAAAACTTGCACGTGCATGTTCATATTGGCAATGTTCCCCCACATTGGAACAGTGTCAGGGGAGGCGGATTGGAGAGTCAGGACTTCCAGCACCTAGCAGTAAGAAGCCCCCTCATTTGATCCCTGAGGTGTCAGTGGAGACCCCATGGGAAGCCTGGACTTACACCTTCACCTGGCAGTAACAAGGCAGCTCCTCTCCTAGCGCAGTATCAGAGAGGTCAGCTAAAATGGAAGATTTAAACGAGACCCAGACTTTCATAAAGCAAAACTGAAAATGTCCAAGATTTGATAGAAAATCATTCATCATACTAAGAACCTGGAAAATCTCAGCTCAAATGAGAAAACACAATCAACAAAAGCCAACACCAAGGGAAGCAGATGTGGCTCAAGCAGTTGGGCACCTGCTTACCATATGAGATGTACTGGGTTTAGTTCCTGGTACCTCATAAAGAAGATGAAGAAGACAACAAGCTGATATGATGGGCTGGCGCAGCAAGCTGATGCAACAAGAAGACACAACAAAGAGACACAAGGAGGAAACACAATGAGAAACACAAGAAGCCAGAGTGAAGGTGGCTCAAGCCATTGGCTACCTCCCTCCCACATCAGAGGTCTTGGGTTAAGTTCCTGGTGCCTCTTAAAAAGAAGATGAGGGAAGCAGATGTGGCTCAAGTGATTGAGATCCTGCCTACCACACGGGAGGTCCCAGTGCCTCCTGGAGAAGACAAGCAAGACAGCGAGCTGGCACGATGGGGTGGCACGGTGAGCTGATGCAACAAGATAATGCAGCAAGGCAATACAAGGAAGAAACAATCAGAGACACAGCAAAGCAGGGAGCAGTGGTGGCTCAAATGATTGAGAACCTCTCTTCCACATGGGAGGTCCCAGTTTTGGTTCCCAGTGCCTCCTAAAGAGAAGAGGAGCAGACACAGATGAACGCATAGCACATGGACACAGAGAGCAGACAGTGGGCACAAACAACAAGGGGGGGACACAAATTTTTTTTAAAAACGAGCACACAAGGAGCAGACAGAGCAAAGAGCAAGTGCAAACAATGAGGGGGGGGATAAATAAAAATACATCTAAAAAAATGAGCACACAATGAACAGACACAGAGCAGACAGTGAGCACAAACAATGAGGGGGTGGGGAAAATAAATAAAAACAAATCTTAAAAAAAAAAAAAGGCCGACACCAAGATGACAGATGTTGGGATTATCTAAGGATTTTAGAGCATCATAAAAAAGCTTCAATGAGCAAATAAAACCACATTGGAAACCAGTGGAAAAAAATGGTTTTGGCAAAGAAATAGAAGATATAAAGAAGATATGCATATTTTAGAACTAAAAAAATACAGTCACTGAACTAAGGAATTTACTGTGTAGGCTCAATAGCAAATTGGAGGAGACAGAGGGATGAATCAGTGAACTTGACCATACAACAGTGGAAGGAAGCAATTAGACCTCTAGATCCAACTACCATTTTCAGGAAATACAGAAGAGAAGACAGAGAAAAATGTTAAACTACCCTTCAGCAAAAAAGAGACTGAGAAATTCTATAGGAGAACAACTCAGTTTCTTCCTCTAATAATTTCCAATTTAAAAAGTGCTCATGGAGAACCTATGAATTAAGAAAGACTTGAAAGACATATTGACCAGTCCCCTAGTATAGGTCTTATTTGTATTCTGACTCAAAGAGAAAACATTTTTGTTGACATTTATAAGACAAATGGGAAGTTGAACATTGAATGGATGTTTGATGATATTGAAGAATTATTGCTATTTTTTCTAGATTTAATAACGGTGTTGGGGTTATGTTATAAAGTCCTTGTCTTTTAGAGATATGTTCTGAATTATTACAGATGAAAATGATATGATGTTTTGAACTTGTTTCAAAATTGTATGGGACAGGGGAAGTGGAAGAGATTTATATGGAGCAGGATCAGCAAAGTGATTTAAGGCTGGTGATGGTCCATGGGGGTTATTGTAACATTGTTTATTTCTGTAGGTGTTTGAAACCCTCCCTAATAAAAAGTTCAAAAGAAAAAATAAGCTTTTGTATCGCCTTACTCCATGTAGCTAATCAGCTGCCCTTCCCTGACAGTAAACTGGAAGTTTATTCTCTTAGCAGGAAAAAAAAAAGTCTCTGTACTGGAATACATTGAGCATAGCTGTAGCTGAAAGGAGATCTAGCATGCTGAATGCAGGGGAATTAAGTAAATTACTCAGGTAATTTGAGTGGGATACCCTCTCTGGGAAATCTGACCATCCCAAGAAAAAAGATCCAAAGACAATGGCATTGTGGGTTCCACAACCCAGCCAGATTACCCCAGGCCACTGAACTTCTGCTCAGCTGTTTAGTACCTTACTCAAATGAACAGACCACCAAGAAATACAAACCACTGGAGGAAAGTCTCAGCCACGATAGAAATGAAAACAAGCAAATAGGGTGGGGCAGGGAGCACTTTGGAGGAGCTAGAAGTCATGCAAGGAAAAGAAAATTTGAAAAACAAACTAAAAACCATTCTAGTATCAATAAACTGCTCGAGAGATAAGAGAAGAAATTGCTTCGGCGAAGCAAGACTAGGATCCAATTTTTTAAAAAGGCATTCCAAAGACAAAAGGGACTCTTGCAAATTACAAATATGACAGTAGAAATGAAAAACTCAGAAGTAAAGCTGGAAAATGAAATTGAGGAAATCTCCCAGAAAGTGGAATGAAATCATAAAAGACGGAAAATAGGAAAGATGAGACCCTCTATATAAAGTCTCGTCTTGGGGGTTCAGAATCTGAGTAGAGAAGTTCCAGAAGTAGAGACTGGAAAAAACATAGGAGGAAAATTTATCAAAGAAATAATTTAAGAACTTTTCCCAAAACAGAAGAAAACTTATTTCCAAATTTAAAGCATATAATGAGTGCCCCCCCCCCTCAAAAAAATGATGAAAATTGACCGGTGCTAAAGCACATTACAAGGAAATTTCAAAACGCTGGTAAGACAGTATTCTACAGATTTCCAGAGGTTAAAAACAAGCCACATATAAAAAATCGAAAATCAAATTGGAAGCTAGGAGACAATGAAGCAATGCTTTCAAAATTCCAAAGGAAAAATATTTCTAACCTAGAATTCTATACCCAATTAAGCTATCAATTGCGGAAAGGAAGAAAACATTTTTCAGATGTCCATGTTTTAAAACCTTACACCACGTAGGCCACAAAAGAGAAGTTCAAGTCTTAATCAGCGTTCCTGTGGGTGTGAGCTCATTTGTAAATAGCACCTTGTGAAGCTATTTTATCAGTTCAGGTGTAGCCAACGTGAGTCAGAGCCATATGACTGGAGGCCTTATAAAAAGAGGAAATTTAGATACAGTCCATCAGAGAAAGGCAGGAAAGAAGTCAGAAGTCAGCAGAAAGTAGAAAAACAGACACAAGGAGAGGGATTGCTTATGATGGGATGTGGAGATGAGAGCCAAGTACCCCAAGGCCTGCAGCAGCCACCACCAGAGCCCTGCAGGCTTTGGGGAGAAAGCACAGCCTTGCTGGCGCCTTGATTTTGGCCTGTGGCCAGCCGTGAGCAAGTCAGTTCCTGTCCTTAAGCCAACCAGTGGGTGGTATTTGCCGGAGCAGCCCTGGCAGCCTCAGACACCTACGCTGAACACTTTATAGGAAGTTCTTGAAGGATGGGCTCCACCACAAAGATGGAATAAACCAAGAAAAAGGAAGACAGAGGATGCAAGAAAGAAAAGATCCAATGCAAAGTAGAGAGGAAATGATTCCCAAGATGACAGCTATGCCTAGGTATAAAGAGCAGTCAGTCTTGTTTGGAGCAGGCCAAAAGGCTCCATATGTCTCCAACAAGATAAAATGGTTAGAACGTCTGATGTGTCTGAACATATTGTGAGAGTAAGACAAATGGCAGCGCGTTTAGAGTTGAATTAGGGATAAATACACAAAGAGAACTAAGAAAAAAAAATTATATATATGTGTGTATATTAGTAACGCTAGGAGAAGCAAGAGTGTGCAGGAAAGGAATAGTTAAAGGAGTCACAGTTTATTATGTGAGCCAGCTACGAATGCACATAATGCTGTAAATGCTGAATACTGATCTAACCGAAAGTATCGTATAATTCAATTGGGAAGAGGAAGAGTGTTAGAGGTAGAGGAACTGAAGGAGAACTAAATCCTCCTCTTCCATTTTGGGAAGTCATTACTAAGGCTTACCAATGAAAAATCAAGAAGTAGCAAACGAAGCAGACCAAGCAGCAAACCACATATGCAGAAGAGGATGAGAAAGTTGCCAGCCTTGACACTGTCAAAGTTCAGCTGGCAGATGACGAAGGTGGGAGTGTAGAAAGTCGGGCAGAGGTTAGGGCTATCAGTGCCTTCATCTAACATGGAAGGGATCATAAAGTACAGGCTGATGGAACAGGAAACACAGGTTCAAACAGATTATTTAAATAGAAGAACCTGAAAATAGTAACTATAAAAATGGCATGGGGGTGGTGGAGGAGGAAAGTATTTGCTATCTAAATCATCATCTCTCGTAATGGGGAGCCAACAGATAATGCCTTCAACTGGTGAATCAAGAAATAACAGTGTAGGGAGGTGGATGTGGCTCAACTGATAGGGCGTCCACCTACCATATGGGAGGTCCAGAGTTCGAACCCAGGACCTCCTGGCCCATGTGGTGAGCTCGCCCATGTGCAATGCTGCTAAGTGCAAGGAGTGCCATGCCACACAGGGGTGTCCCCTGCGTAGGGGAGCCCCACGCGCAAAAAGTACATGCACCCTGCAAGGAGAGCTGCCCCGCATGAAAAAAGTGCAGACTGCCCAGGAATGGTGCCACACACACAGAGAGCTGATGCAGCAAGATGAGGCAACAAAAAGAAACACAGATTCCCAATGCCGCTGACAAGAATGCAAGCAGACACAGAAGAACACACAGTGAATGGACAGAGAGAGCAGGCAAAGGGGAGGTGGGCAGTAAGGGGAGAGAAATAATAAAAAATAAATCTTAAAAAAAAGGAATAACAGTGTACATCTATTATTTGTAAAAACTGTGTTATCACATATCTGGTAGTACATGCATAGAAACCATATTCTGGAAGATTATTCACCAAGCTGCTACCCTCTGGCTAAGAGAGAGAATTGAGGCGGGTGGAAGATGTCTCAGTTTCATCATTGGTAGTTTTTCTAGTAATCACTTTTTTAAACCTTCGAATCCATTAGAATTGTGCAATCTCAGGGTGAACTGCATGATTATGGATTCGAGACTTAAATTCCTGAAGCATAACTATATACAATAAAAGTCTGATAAATGACGTGGGAGTTACAGTAATAAAAAGGAGTTTCTGTGTGTGAGTTCCTCTTCTCCAAAGCAAACACCCTTTTGCTTAGTTTGGCTGAATCATAAATGGGAAAATGTTCCGCATCCCTGATTTACTTATCATTGAGAAATGTGATTGTTTAGAAAACCTTTAAAGTTTGCTGTTTCTTTTTTGTGGTTTATAAGAACTTCTTACAATTGTTTTAAATTATGGATATATCGTTTTGGTCACTACCTATGTATTCAGTTGAGTAAATGTTAGAAGGAAAGCCTTCTCTGGAGGCTTGCAGTTTTAGGCAGAAATACCCCAAGATCAGGAGTTCTCATTCGTGTGTCGCTTTTACCAAAGACTTTCATGGTTCTCACCGACTAGCCCCCGGATTCTTGTAAGATGCTGCGAGTTGCCATTATCTCTATTTTACGGATGTGGGAACCGGGGCCCAGAGCTCTAAGGGTACCCCCCCCCCCAAATCTCACAGCAAGTAGGAGAGCACTGACCCCACTCTGCTGACCCCAAGCCCACTCCAGGTTATCTGTCTCAGGTGGAACTCTCCAGGGAATTCATTGCTCTGGAGGTTATTAATTGCTCCCATTTTTATATGTCTTGGATTTTAAGTTTGTGTGTTTTGAGGGAAGGCGTTCGTTGCCTTTTTACAAAACAGTTCGCCGTAGGCCTCTAGTTTTGAGGGGGAGGGTGGGGAGAGTAGGTGACTAAGGAAGCAGCGGCAAGGAAGCCCAGTTCTTCTGAGCCTTCTCTGGAAAGCTGTCCGGGAGTTCACACACACCTCCATAACCACGCTGTGCTGGACAGAGGCTTTCTCTGTGCCCACAGCCGGGAATCTACCTGCCTAACGACACAGGGACTCTTTTACTGGTGGCTCTGTTACCTAGAGCGGAGGCAGCAATTTTTTCTTTTGAACTTCCAGGCCAATTCTCTCTCACTTTTTAAAAAGATCTATTTCTTTCTCCCCCCTTCCCCCATTGTCTGGTCTCTGTGTCCATTTGCTGTGTGTTCTTCTGTGTCTGCTTGGATTCTCATTAGGTGGCTCTGGGAACCGATCCTGAGTGGGAGAGAGGCAATCATTCTCTTTGCGCCACCTCAGCTCCCTGGTCTGCTGCGCCTCTTATTGTCTCTCCTCTGTGTCTCTTTTTGTTGGGTCATCTTGTGCATCAGCTGTCCGCGTGGGCCAGCACTCCTGCGCGGGGCAGCACTCTGCATGGGCCAGCTTGCCACATGGGTCAGCTTACCTTCACCAGGAGGCCCTGGGCATCGATCCCTGGACCTCCTATATGGTAGACAGGAGCCCAATTGAGCCACATCTGCTTCCCCAGGCCAATTCTTTAAGAGAAACAGCTCTTGGTCAAAACAAAAACCTAGTGCCACCCAAACAGCTTTCATACGTCATCCACTCTTGGCCCAGCCCCTCAATAGCTCCCTTCCTCCCACTTAAATAGGAATAATTCTGCAAAGGACTGCATTTAGAGAGTGGAAACTCCATCAGGATGGGAGGTGCCCCCCCTTCTGCCCCCATCAGGCCAAGGGGCTCCGTGAAGCTTCCGGAGCAATTCCAGCAATACTTTTCTTCCTGTGTAAGCATAAGACAGTGGGCTAAGACTTGCAGAGAACCTCTTTAGAAACTTGCTGCCTAAGGGACAAGGCAAAATGCCAGCCAGCACTTCTGGGAAAGCAGCAAAACCCTTCCCTCTCTCCGCTGACTTCCCGCCACTTGGGTGTCCGTGGGGAAAGGGGAGGCTTCAGCCTGGCTCCTCTCCCTCATTTTCACATTATACCTTTTTTGGGGGAGGCGGTATCAGGGGCTGGGGCTTGAACCCAGACCTCATTTGTGGGAAGCCGGCGCTCAATCTCTGCGCCACATCAGCTCTCCTGAGTAGGTTTCATCGTTTGTTTTGCTTGTCTGTTTTTGTTGTTATTTAGGAGGCACGGGGAACTGAGCTTGGGCCCCCCCTTCTGGGGGCTCAACCGCTTGAGCCACATCTGCTCCCCCACGTTACCTTTTTGTTTTGTTTTCTTTTAAAGATTTATTTTTATTTATTTCTCTCCCCATCTCCCCCGCCCCCAACCCCGTTGTCGGCTCTCTGTGTCCATTCGTGTGTTCTTCCGTGTTCTCTTGCACCCTCGGTAGCGCCGGGAAACTGCATCTCTTTTTTGTTGCGTCATCTTGCTGCGTCAGCTCTCCGTGTGTGCGGTGCCCCTCCTGGGCGGGCTGCGCTTTTTTTGCTCAGGGTGGCTCTCTTTGCAGGGCACACTCCTTGTGTGTGGGGCACAGCACTTCTTGTGCGCGGCAGCACTGCGCATGGGCCAGCTCATCACACGGGTCAGGAGGTCCTGGGTCTTGAACCCTAGACCCTCCATATGGTAGGCGGACACTCTATCATTTGAGCCATATCTGCCCCCCCACATTACCTTTTTTTTTTTAAATTTCTCTCCCCTCCCTGCCTCACCCCAGTTGTCTGTTCTCTGTGTTTATTTGTTGTGTCTTCTTTGTCCGCTTCTGTTGTTGTCAGCGGCACAGGAATCTGTGTTTCTTTTTGTTGCATCATCTTGTAGTGTCAGCTCCCCGTGTGTGCGGCACCATTCTTTCGCGCTGGTTGGCTCTCCTTCTGGGGCGTACTCCTTGCGCGTGGGGCTCCCCTACTCGGGGGACACCCCTGCTTGGCAAGGCACTCCTTGCACACATCAGCACTGCGCATGGGCCAGCTCCACACAGGTCACGGAGGCCCGGGGTTTGAACTGGGGACCTCCCATGTGGTAGACAGACACCCTAACCACTGGGCCAAGTCCACTCCCTCCCACATTACCTTTTAATGATTTGTTCTACGACCATCTCCACTACCAGATGTGAGCTCCAGTATGTCAGGGATCAGAACTTCTTGATCTTATTTTAATGCCTGGCACGTTAGCACCTTGCCTGGCACACAGAAGATTCTTGATAAATGTTTGCTCGATAGTCTACAAATGGCAAAGAGAGGAAAAATGAACAATATTATCCGTAGGTGTGTACAAATGGACAAAGGTGTGTTTTTAAAAACATGGTTCCTGGGAAGAAAGAACCAAAGTCTTTAACTATGAAAGGTTAAGCGCCGTTCATCAAGGTAGGTGCAGGGCAGCTAGAGGATTGATGCAGGCTAGAGAGACAGACAGACAGGAAAAGTGTCTGCTTTAAACTACAGAGCTATGACAGGCACCTAAAAAAGTGGATGAGCCCGGATTTGAAATATCTATCCTTGAAAATCTCTATCATGTTCACTAAGCAGGAAGAGTAGTGAATAATTATATATCATCCCTCGCACAAACCAGATGCTGCTATTAAACCCCCAATTAGCTTAATTTGTTTATATTAATGCCTTTAAATAATGAGGTACAGCTCCCACCCTTTTCTTGGTACTAGGGAAATCTCTGCCACATTTATCTGCCCTTGCTTCTATTTTTGCACAATCAGGGTAAGATTAGAGCCTTGTGGGATGCCAGGGAGAGCTGAGTTGGATTTACATACTATGCAGGATGCAGAGCAGTGACTCGGTTACTGGTTCAGCACATCTGTGGGCCTGGAGAATTAGGTCACCTCCTTGCCAGCAGAAACTATGGCTAATAGTTGCCACAGATGGGTTCTTACTACAGTTCTTTTTTGCTAATTGCTGCAAGAGTGTCTGATTCATGAATTTCCCAGTTTGTTATAAATCACAGACCTACTTCAGCCTTTCCTGTTCAGCTGCCTCCATCCTTACAGGAGAGTCAGTGTGTTTGCTTGGGGGAGTTTGATTTAAGGTTTGATATGAGTTGAATCAAGCGATAGGAAATGTAAATCTGCTGCCCTCCTTCCCCCATCACATGCCCAAGGGGAATATTTGGGGACTGTTTGGTATTGGGTCCCCTTTCCTGTTTGGGAGAAAGCACTATTGTGTATGCATGGGGCAGGTGGCACTTGCTACTACAAAAGGAAAAGGGGCCTTATCTTTCCTTCTCGCTGTCCCCAGGCTGCCAGGCCAAGTGGACGACTGATCAGGACTCAGCTGCCTGGGAACTCTTTCCCGGACTTGCAATCTGGAGACAGTGACCCCAAGGTGAAGGGACAGATGGTGTCAATTCATAGGAGAGCAGGGGTGTCGCCCTGGCCCTACTGTTTCTGTTGAAAGAAGTTGCTCCTTGGCTGGGGAAATGGGTTGATCCCTGACCCTTTTCTAGCTTGGACTTGGAGACTTCTAAGGATTCTGTGATCCCCTGAAATTTTTCTACACATTGCATTTTTGCTTGTTACCCACAGTCATTTTTAACATTGCAACCATAATAACCGTGTTTTGGATTTTGTACTTCCCTGCTCTCTTCCTTTAGTAAAAATAATAGAAAGTTAATTGTGTGTTCTAACAGTGTTTCTTTTGTTTTTTTTAAAGATTTATTTTGAAAATTTATTTCTCCCCAACCCCTCGTTGTCTGCACTTGCTGTGTCTGTTCGTTGTGTGCCCATCATCTTCCTTTTAGGAAGCATGGGGAACTGAACCAGGACCTCCCAGGTGGGAGGGAGGCGCCGAATCACTGGAACTGTCTCTGTCCCCTACTTTTGTTGTCTCTCTCATTATGTTTTCCTCCTGGTGTCTCTTGTTGTGTCATCTTGTTGTGTCAGTTCACTGCACCAGCCCGTCGTGTCTGCTTGCTGTCTTGTTCATGTTCTTTAGGAGGCACCAGGAACTGAACCCGGGACCTGTCATGTGGCAGGCAGGAGTTCAATCGTTTGGGTCACATCTGCTTCCCCTAACAGTGGTTCTTAAACTCCATCCTGCAGCAGAATCACATGAAAGGCTTGTTAAAACACAGGATTTGGGGTCTACCCCTAAATTCTGGGGCAGGGCCTGAGAATTTGCTTTTCTAACAGTTCCCAGGTGTTGCTGCTGACAAGCTGATGCTACTACTCTGGTGATCCCATTTTTTTTTTTTTTTTTTGGAGGTACCAGGGCCAGGGATAGAACCCCAGACCTCATATGTGTGGAAGCTGGTGCTCAACCGCCGAGGCACATTTTTGAGAACCATTGGTCTATCTCGTAGAATTTCCTCCAACCTTGTCCAAAAAGTAGTAAAAAATTTAGCCAGTAAATAATGATTCAGAGTCTTCTTTGGGGTGATTGATTTTCCTGTTATTGTTGCTTATGTAGTATAGGTGCAATACAATGAATTTGGAGAAACTTTTGTCCTATTCTCCTGAAGATTAGAAAATCTTGAGGGAGTAGTGGACCAGAAGCCCAGGTATTTCCCTTGGTTATTTACAATAAAAATGCCATTTCTGAGTGTTTTTCTTTTAAATTGAGATTATTATTAAGCATCTTAATTACTTTTATTACTTTATTAAGATAATAATTTTAATTGTTTAAAACACTGTTTATCTGAGTGGGAACTATTTTATAAACAAAAATCATATTTTTTATTGAGAGACAGCAATTCAATAATTTTATTTTTACTCTTGACCTTCGCTGTTTCTGAATGTAGAATGTGGGCTTCAAAAAGGGTCTTTTAAAGAAAGACTTTGCAGTTATTTTTCTAGGCTTGTTCCCAATTACCTGGCTGCATATATTTGAAGAAATCATCTATCTCAAATATTTCCACAGTCAAAATAACTACATTTATCAGAATGGCTAAAATTAAAAATAGTGACAATACCAAATGCTGACGAAGGTGCAGAGAAACTGGGTTACTCATAGCTTGCTGGTGGAAATGTGAAATGGTACAGCCACTCTGGAAAACAGTTTGGCAATTTTTTGTAAAGATAAACTTGCAATTGCCGTATGACCTGGCAAGTGCACTCTTGGTCACTTATCCCAGAAAAACGAAAACATATTTATTAAAAAAACCCTGTACACCAATGTTCATAGTTATTTATCTGTAATAACCAAAAACTGGAGTCAGCCCAGATGGCATTTCACTGGGTGAAGGGTTAAACAGACTGTGTTACCCACTCACCGTGGGATACTATTCAGCAAGAAAAAGGAACAACTTGGAAGAATCTCCTGGGAAGTATGCCAAGTGAAAAAAGACAATCCCAAAAGGTTATGTAATGTATGACTTATTTATATAACATTTTTGAAATGACAAAATTTCAGAAATGGAGAGCAGGTTAGCAGATGCCAAGGTTTAGATGGGGGTGGGTTACAAAAGGGCAACAAAAGGGATCTTTGTGATGGTGGCACTGTTCAGTATCTAGACCCTGGTGATGGCTATATGAAACTACACAGGTGCTAAAAGTGCAGAATTTAAGACACCCTCACAAATCAGCACAAGTAAAACTGGGGAAGTCTCAGGAAACATCATCAGTCGTATCAAAGTCAACATTCTGATTGTGATATTATCCTATGGCTTTGCAAAATGTTTCCATTGGGGGAAACTGGGCAAAGGGCACAAGGATCCCTCTGTATTAGTTCCACCAACAATTTATCTCAATTAAAATGTCAATGAAGAACAGGTACATTATAAACCTTACCAATGAGAATAATATCGGCAACCTTGCGTATTGATAAAAAGCCTGGTAAATCCCAGGCTTTTTCCACGCATTTTCCGTGTACTAGGTCTGTAACTTAAAGACCCCAAAGGCCTCTGGGCATAAAAGGATAAAGACATAAATGTGCTAATTAGTCACAATTTTGTACATCCAATTATTTAAAAAACTTGAGGTTCAGGTGAAAAGCAAAATAAGCTTAGAGCCTACCTTGAGAGAATCTAAAAAGCTGATCTGATCTAGCCATTGGCTTCAGAGGCACCAGCTCAGGAACAGAAACGTGCTTTCAAGAGGCATTTGTCACAGCTGTCCACTCCCACCACTGACACTCTGTACAGTATGCCAGACTGGTTTTCCCAAAAGTATTATGGTTGCCACCTCCCATAGCAGGTGTCACAGCAAAGAAGGGCACACACATTTCATCTGCACTACCATTTGCCGAGCACTTGCTCTATTAGGCTGCTAAGTCCACATCCAGGATTTAACTTAAACCTCACACTGACTTTGGGTGAGAGGCATTGTTATTCCCATTTAACAGATGAGCAAGGTGAGGCCTGGAGAATTTAATGAACTTGCTCTGTTGCCAGCTGGACATGTGGCGGAGCCAGGGTCTGTGTGGTTCCACGGGAGTGGATTAAGAACATGTTTTTCTGGGGTATATAACTCCAAGCCACCACACTGTTTGTTCCAGATATCTTTAGGAGATAGTATTTTTGACAAAATTTGATACCCGATGAATGGATTTCAAGGTAGACCTTAAGTTCAATATGAGGGCTAGAACAAAACAGTGGCTGATGAGTTTTAAGTGGGCAAATATCTTTTATCGGTTTTATCAACTTTCAGGGGAGCATGGGTGGAGGACGCAGCCCCTACGATTGGCTTCGCGACGGAAGCTGCTGGAAAAGGCGTTCGCTTTCGTGACTGCACAAGAGGCTCCTGCTGCCTACAAAGCCCCTCCCCCCTGCCCACTGCCTCCAAGCCTTAGACCAAGGCCCTTGGTGAATCTTCTGGGATGTCCCCATCCCATCCCCCTTGGCCATCCTAGCTGTCTACATCTACAGGTATCTCTATCACTGGATCAGTGTCAATTGTTTTCGTCTGTCTCTTCCAGGCAGCTCAGCTTCTGAAATGCTGAGGCTATGACTTGGGTCCCTCAATAGGTGAGCAAAGTTGGCTGAGTGAATGAAACATTTGCTTTTGTTTAGGAAGGTCCTCACAGGGCAGGCATGGTGCAAGACACTGCTCTTTGTCTCCAGTTAAATGACATTAACAAGCCATCACTTGTTAATGAGTAAACAAAATGCCTTTCAGTAACCTCCAGAAGGGACCTCCAGACTGGGGTGGGGTGGGGTGGGGTTGAGGACCAAGCAAAGGAAGGTGCAGACAGCTAGGCAGGTAAGAAAACAATGGGGTTAAAAAATAAAAGGTTTCTAGGCCAGGAATGGCTGGGGATCAGAACACAGGCCAGTGTTCACACAAGGAGAGAGACAGTGGGTTTTGTTGAGAGAAGACTTCTTGACTAAGGGAATAGAGGAGGCAGACATACTGACAGGGCTGCAAGAATGGAGGTTACCTGGGGGCCACTAGGCAACAGGCTCTAAATGGATTTATTCAGATCAAGGGATAATTGCCTGCAAAATTGAAACAGCTCGATTCTGGGTCTACTACCCTATAGCTTAAACATAGAATCATTGAAAATCTGAGCAGCCAGAAGCCAAACAAGCCAGGCCCATCTTTTTACTTGAGGGGTGGAGGCCAAGACAGGTGAAGCAGGACTCTACTTTCCCTGGGCTCAGACTGAGGAAGGCAGGCAGGGTAATGTCAAGGTGGCTCTGATGACAGGGCTCTATTCTAAAGACTGACTTCAAACAAGGCCCAAGGCTGCAGGGGATGGCAGCGACTGCCCAGGGCCCGGTTTCGTTAGGACACAAACCAGATAAAAGGATAAGAATTTGTGTTAAAATTAGGTAAGTGGGTCAAAGACAAGTTTGGTAAACAACCAGCTTTTTCTCCCTAACATATTTTTCCCCTCTCTATACCATATGTTTGCTGGAGAACGTACGAGATTTTCGTTTTAACCTGGGAGGAGGGGCGATATTAGGCAGAAGGCAGGGAAATAGAGGCAGTATTGCTGCTTGTTTGGTCAAACTGTAAGCTGTCTGGATTAAACCCAGCATCTTATCTACCTCTCAACTTTATCCCTCTCTCGAATCTTGTTTACCCTGTCTATATATGGCACTTCCTGCGCGGTTCTGGCAACTTCGCTGCGCGTCAACAGAGCGCACAGGCTGCACCGAACACACCTCAGGGACTTTGTCTCCCTGAGCAGTCCCGCCCTCGGATCAACTGCATTATCTTTACTCAAACGTTCTTGAGGGCCTGCTGGAGCTCGGGGCTCGGGGCTCGGTCTGGGAACGGGCCACGGCTGCACGCGGCGGCTCAGCGGGAGCCCGGAGCCCCGACGCAGACCTGGAAGAGGATTCCGATCCCGGAGCCCCCACGTCCGCACGTGCCCACCGGTTCCCGCAGAGGGGACGGAGGGCTGAGGCGCGGGCAGCGCTGCCCGCCCGCCTCACGCCACGGGCCGGGGGCCTCCGCTCCCGGGGGCACGACTCCCCTTCCCGGGCCGCATCCCCTCTCCCCGGGGCGCCTCTCCTCTTCCCCGCGGCTGAGGAGGCGGGAGAAGCCCCGCCCACGGGCCCCCAGCCGGGGCGCGCCGGCACGCGGGAGACGTAGCTGCGCGTCCCGCCCCGTCGCGGCCTGGGCGCGCGCACGCAGGCGGGGGCGCGCAGGGCCGGGCCGGCCAGGCAGGCGGCGGGCGCGCGCGCGGCTCCGGGAGGCGGCGGCGGCGGCGGAAGCGGCGAGCGCGGCGGGCGTCCGGCTCTGAGGTGGAGGCGGCGGCTCGGGACTGGGCTCGGCGGGGCGCGCGCGAGGCTCGGGGCGCGGGGTCGAGGGCCGGTCCCCGGCTCGACCAGCCGCCCGCCGCCCGGACGCCTGGGCCGCGGAGTTGGTGCCCCGGCTCGGACCCCGGCGCCCAGCCCGGAGCCGTAACCTTGAGGCGGCGGCGGCGGGGCCGGGCCGGGCCGGGCCGGGGGGCGGCGGCGGCGCTGGATCCGCGGCTGCCCGATCGCTGGCGGGAGATGTCGAACCCCGGGACGCGCAGGAACGGCTCCAGCATCAAGATCCGTCTGACAGGTACGGCCGGCGGGAGGCCCGGGGAGCCCCGCCGGCTCCCGCTCGCCCCGTGCAGCCCCGGAAGCCCCCTCCTGCCTGCCCGGGAAGCGGCCCTCCCCCACGCCGGCCGTTGTCCCGGGACCTCGGCACCCCCCTCGGCCTGTGCCCCTCGCTTCGCCCCCGGCCCCGCCCCCTCGCTTCGCCCCTCGGCCCCGCCCCCTCGCTTCGCCCCTCGGCCCCGCCCCCTCGCTTCGCCCTCGGCCCCGCCCCCTCGCTTCGCCCCTCGGCCCCGCCCCCTCGCTTCGCCCCTCGGCCCCGCCCCCTCGCTTCGCCCCTCGGCCCCGCCCCCTCGCTGCCCTCTCCTGGCCCCGCCCCTCCCAGCCTCCCCCTCTCTTCCCTCCCTCTTCCCCACCACCTGTCTCCTTGCTTCTCCCCTCACGGCCCCCTCCCCGCATTTCTGCCTCGTGGCCCCGCCCCTTGTCTCTAAGGCCCACCCCCTTCCCTCTCCCCGGCCCCGCCCCGCCCGCTCCCGGCCCCGCCCCCTGGCTTCTCTCCGGAAGCCTCCACTCTTTCCTGGAGCCTCGAAGGCCTCGGCCCCGGCCTCTCCCGCCGCCGGTCCCCCCGCGGCTCCTCCCCGCCCAGCCCTCCGCAGTCTGGTCCACTTCCTCTTTCAGCGGCCTGGGCCACTATCTGCCCTCGACTCCGCCTCTTCAGTGCTCACCTTTTCCGACGGGCATTTTGCCACCTTCCTCCCCTCAACAGCCCCTTCTGGGTGTCCCCCCCCGACCCCCGTGCACCCACCCCGGGCGGCTGCAGGAACGCACACTTCCCGGTTCCCCCTCCTCTGTCTTCCATGAATGGCAGTTTTCTAGGTGGCTCTGTAGTGCCACCTTCGAGGGTGAGCGTGAAGCCGCGGCCCTGCGGCGCGGGGGCCTGGGTGGGCGTGTCGGTGTGAGGTGTGTCTGCCGTCGTGCCCTTCCCCGGGGGCAGAGAGACGACCCGGGCTTGCGGGCGGGTCTGCACCGCAGCCCACCCGCCGGTTCTCGCTGTGCCGGGTGCTGGCGGGCTGCAGCTGCGTCTCCCAGCACGCCCACCAGGACTCGCCCGTTGAAATTCACACCCGAGGCAGCATGGTAGTCTCGCAAATACAGTTCTGCTGGGGGACTTTCCGAACCAGAATACTTCCAGCTCTGGAAAGGAAATAAAAAATTCGCTCTCATCCCTGCCAGGAATTTCCCTCTCGATTTTTCTTCCTATCCGTGGCGGAATCTAATGAGGACTGGTCCGGTCCTTTCTGAGGAGAGAATGGGCATCTGAACACCCCATGGCAGACACACAGCCATAGACGCATCTGTAAATTCCATGAAAACAACAATGAATAATTTATTATTTTTTTTAGAACTAAAATCTGAAAAATCCAAAGTTGTTTGATCTAGCTTTTGTTTCAAGAATAGGGTTGCACTATTTTTTAGAACAAAGATATCAGATGGGATTAATTGGACACCAGGATTTTAACGTGACAGGTAGATCCCAGGGATCTTTGCTTTTGGAGAGATATGATTTTTTAAACCGGGGTGTGGATAGGAAACACTTCTCACTGGGCAGACATAAACAAGTTATTTTTATGGTTACATAGAAGTCTTGTTTCTGACGTTGTGATACTTGTAAAACTTTTAATTACTGACAGCCTAAATTTGGTTCCCATTTACAATGTAATTTGTAACTGACAGCAGATCCATTTCTGTTTTTTGTTTGTTTGTTTGTTAAAAGTTGCAATAACTGATTTTGTGAGTTTTGGCAGAAATGTGATTAATATTTTAGGAGGAACAGGTTTCAGTTACAAATGTATGCATCAGGTGTATATGTATTTATCAATTCTAGTTGGCAGGTCCGGGCCTGGTTCTTTTCTGCTTAAAGGAGAGGACTTGGTTTGTACTCCTCCCACATTATTTTTGGATGCAGGACTTTAGATGTCATAGATACAGAAATGCTTACGGAGGTTTTGGATGGCATTTGCTATTAAAGGCGCAGGTGATGGGTGTTCTTTCCGAAACAGCTTTTCCCTTTGAATGGATTGGCAGGAGTGACGGCCCCTGCAGCAGGTTTGAGAGTAGAGAGTTCAGTGGCGCTGTGGGAGACACCTGAAGGCAGTTGTCTGTTGACCATTAACTTATGCGGCTACATTGAAACGAAATATTTTTAAGGTTGTAATGGGAAGTTGAAATCACTACACTTTTGGCACGTTGTACAGCTATTTTTCAATAGTTGAATATTTTTGTTACAGATTTCAGAGTTTATTTCCACGTGTGATATTTGGAAATAGGCATTTTTAAGGTGAGGGTTATTCTAACCAGTCAGTACTACACAGAGCGTAAGTAATTTGCAAAGTATGATGACATTGGAGTTGTGAAACAACATTTAGGATTGTTGGGTACACAACTGTGTCTGGTTGTGAGGTGATCATTTAGAGTTAGGAGACATGGATACTGGTCATGTCTACCATTACCTGCATGATATGAAACATTGTTTAATCGTTCCTCATATATAAAATGAGACTTCAACCCCATTTTAACATTCTTTGATTCTACTTTTCATGGGTCATATAAATTTGTCTACCTACTTATTTCAAATTACTGTTGGGTGCTTGTGCTTTCTGTTGGTAAGTCTCAACCCTGATATTCAGAAATTTGCATTAAGGCAAAGCACTTGTATTTGATTTATGCCAAGCATTAGTTTAGTATATTGATTACATTTATGGTTGCTTTTTTTTTTCTTCCCGTGGACGCTTTTTGATTAAAAAAATTATTGGGTAATATAATGTTGATCGGCTTCATCACCCTGGCCTATATAGTAGAAGAATGTTTAATTCTTTATATTTAAAAGAATATAAGTTTAAAGAGTGTCTTTTTAATATTTTATTAGGAAAGTTTTAAAATAGTTTCATTGGGTTTGTGGGTATAATATGAGCAAAATCAAGCGATCTTTGTTAAAATCTTGTGGACATTTTTGAGCTCACTGGCAAATTGAACCCTTTGGAAACATTTTCATATCAAATTCTAGGAAGATTTGCAAAAACTTTTTCTTATGTGGTACACAAATGAATCCCAGATTCGTTACTTTGGCCACTTTGGGTAAAAGAATGGAATTTTCAGCTCTAAGGGTTCCACAGTGCTCTTCAAGAAAATTAAACCAGTTAGTTGAAATATCAAATACCTAAATATTTTTTTGTGCTTTTGTGCCTTGAAATACTGTCAGACCTCCTTACGTTTTTATATCTTTTGGAGCGTGTTTCTGTATTGGAAGGAGGGAGAAATTCTAATTCCAAGCAAAGAGGGGGAAATACTTTCCTTGACAGCCTGTGGAAATGAGGCTATTTTTAAAGTTGCCCCATAGGTGATGTAAGGCTGACTTGAGTTTTGGCATCCAGATGATGCAACATGGAGAACTGTAGTTGTAGTAATAACTGTTAATAACTTTAATTGAGCAATAACAGTTAGGTGACCTAATTGATTAGAAATAATTCAGTTTCTTTTAAAGATTGGGTCATGATTAAGAGTGTTGACTTTGTCAATTTGTACCTGCAGAGAACCTCACTTAGGTAAGTCAGGCAAAACTTTTGCTTCAACAACTGTGACACAGTTGCTGTGATAAGATGGAATGAGTGATCAGGTTTTAGCCATGCTCTGCATGGACATTGGGATAACATTTTCCTTAGGGTCTGTCTCAAGTTCTGTAAGGCACAGTCAAGGTGCTTCTTTGAACTGAATTATTAGTGTCAGATGGATTATAGCAAATGCTCTTGAAAAACTTAAACTGCAGCCATATTTTAAAAAGAAATCACATTCTGCCAAATATAGGTTCTAGCACTGATTTTATTTGATTTAATTATATTTGTGTTCTTTAAAAAAAGAAAAACCTTATTTTTTCAAGTTCATGTTTTTCTCCTTTGAATCTTACTGACCCATCTACCTGAATTTAGAAATGAAATAGTTCATTTACTCTCTATTTTCATTTTTACAGTAATTGTAATTTAGCAAACATTTTCACAAACACAAAAGTCATTTCTGAACCTGTGGTTCTCCTTGTCTTCCACACACTTCATTTTCTCTCTTCAGTCACATTGGCATGTTCTAGTTGGAACATTGGGTTAAAGCGGGGCGGTTCTGGGACTGAGTCACTTGTGAAGAAATGTTTCCTCATGATTAAAAAAAAAGAAAGTCTGACCCATAATATTTCAACATCAGCTCAGTGGTCCAGCTAACTAGACTGGCTGTTTTGTAACATGTTTTGCTGGCACTTGTTAAAAGTTAAAATAGCTGAATTGTACATTTTATTGAGTGGTAAGAGAGAAAGGGAAGTTAGAAAAATCTTCTCAAATAAGTGAAATAATTTGATAACTTCACTGTGTTCTGATTTTTCTGGTTGAGAGAGTGTAACTTTTAGGATTCTTATTTAGATCTTTTTGTGTGTGTGTGGTAATTTCAAAACCATTTTAGAAGTTAATTATTTAAAAATAGGGAAATAAAAAATGTTTGTTTTTTTCCACCCGACGATTTAAATTGCTGGTTTCCTTGCTGTTTTGTAGGTGACTTTTATGGAGAAAAAGCCCCTAACTTAAATTGGCTTGTTGTCAAGGGCACTCTTCCCCCTAGCTGTGTAAAATCCCTAAGGCCGTTCTATTCAAAAGAGAGCCATAGAGCAATGCTGGAAAAACAAAAGCTCAGGGCCCTGTGGATGGGCAGATCTTCTTTTTAAAACCTTAGCATGACTGTTATGGCTACAGATACAGTTTCATCCCATTTATTGTATTTGGAATGCCATTGCCACATTTCTGGATTAAAGGAAAGCATCCTTTGATAGTTTTAAAAGAAGCCTTAAATAATGTACAACCTATGCGCCTGGTGATGCGCGGGGCTCTGTGTTTCCAGCTGTGTTCACCTCCACTGCTGCTGAAAGGCATTCTAATTGGCTGAGGAATGTCGGTACCATCGTGCATCTCTGAAGCTTGAACCTATTATGCTGGCTGCCGGCTGATGCATTTCAGATGTTTTAAGCTCAGGAGTCCAACTTGGAGGCGGCTTTCAGGAGTCTGGGAAAGAGTGCAATGAAGCTGTGGGTCGTGGCCTGCAGCCTGCCTTCCTCTTTGTATGTTGGGCAGCCACTGAGTTCTCGAAAGGCCACACTGCTTTCTTGTGGCTTGAGCATTGGATTGGGAGTCAGAAGGTCCTGATTTCACTTCTAACTCACAGAAGGGTCACAACGAAGACAGCTGAAGAAACATTATAATCTTTTCATGTTTCAATTTTCCTACCTATAAAGGGGGATACCTGCCTGTTTATAGCTCACAAGCACTCGATAACGATGGATTAAATATTTTATTGGGTAGATACTTGAAGTACTACCATGTAAATGCAGAGTCATCGATTCTTGTTATTTCTTAAATAACCCATGCAAATATATGATAAAGCTAATGATGTACTTAAACATAGAAAAACAATAATTAAGAATTGTTAAATTCTTTCTAATCAGAAAGTTCCATAGAGAAATAATGTGATAAGCCAAAGCCAGCATCAATTTTAATGGCAAAATCTTGGATGCATTCCTATTAATATAAACAATATAGGGATGTACATTGTTGCAGTTGGTATTAACTAGAGGAAGACAGCAGAAAAGAGAAAACAAATTTGCTGTTATTTGCAGATGGTATGATAGTATATCTTGAGAAACCTAAAAGAATGAGCTGAAAAACAATTATAAACAATAAAGTACTTCAGCAGAGTTGCTGGGTGGAAAATTTCTATGTAAAATTATGATAGAATCAATATGCAAAGACTAAGGAAAAACAATTTTCAACATATATGACAATGAAAGCCTGGTTTCATTAACATATAAAGAGCTTTAAAAACCAATTAGATTTATCATGGATGTGGAGGCAGTGGCCACTGGAGGTTTTGAGGGGAGAGAGAGGGAAAAATAGGTGTAATTTGGGGGCAATTTTTGGACTTGGGAATTACCCTGATTCACATTTCAATGACAGATACAGGCCATTGTATATCGTGTAATAACTTGCAGAAATGCAGGAGAGGGTGTAAACTACAGTGTAAACTATAGTCATCGCTTAGCAGCAGTGCTGCAAGAATCTTCATCAATTGTGACAAATGTTCCACACTAATGAAGGATGTTGCCAATGTGGGAAAATGTGGGAGGGCTAAGGAGCGGGGCATGTGGGAATCCCCTTTATTTTTTGTGTAACATTTATGTAATCTAAGTTCCTTTTAAAAAATAAATAAATAAGTGTATTTTTAAAAAAAACAACAATTAGAAAAAGGCCAATAACCTTTTGGTTATTGGATTATTCACAAATGATTTGACAAAATGATATGGATAAGTCACAGAAAAGAAAATGGAAATGGTTTTAAACGTATGGAAAGATGTTTAATATGTTGTATTCATTAATAACAAACAAAATACAAATTAAAACAGAGTGAAACAATGTTTTTCTAGTAGATTGGCAGAGACCAAAAATTTGGGAAAATTGCAGTGGTGACAAAGGCGTGGAAAATGGAACTCGTATACTGTTAGTTGGGAATAAAAACTTATACAGTAGGTTTGGAGGGTAGTTTAGTATTAACTATCAGATAATAAATGCATATACCGTTAAATCTAGTGATTCTGCCTCTAGGGTTTTTTTTTTTTTTACAGATATATTTATGTATTTATGACCAAGAATATTTACTCCAGCATTGTTTGAAATGATAAAAGACTAAAAAAACTAAGTGTGTATCAATAGAGAACTAGTTAAATAAATTATGGTATAGCTCCATGGTAGAATACAGTGATACAGTGTAGCCATTAAAAAGAATAAGTTACTACTTTATATTCTGATACACAACCTTCCCCAAGATACATTGAGTGAAAAAAAGCAAGGTTAGAACAGTGGAGATGATATGCTACTACTTGAGTAATAAATAAAGCAAAAATAAAAGGGGGGAATTTATAGATGTAGTTCTATGGACCGTCACTGGAAGGCTACTGGTGAAAAAAGGAAGACAGTAGCTCCCCCTGGGGGGGGGGGAACTGGGACCTGGAGGTGCGGTGAGAGAGGGGGAGAGACTTTTTTTCACTGTGTTCCTTTGGACCGTCTAATCTCTCTCTCTCTCTCCCCTTACTCCCTTGAGTGTGTATTACTTTTCAACAATTAAAAGTGTTAAAAACAAAAAATTTATATCTCTTAAAAAGAAAAGTGTTTCTTAGAGCAACTAGTATATTAGTTGCTAGTAGCAATTGTTTAAAGTCTAGGTGTTCAGAAAAGTGAAAATGATTGTGTCAAATGTATTTTAAAGGGCTAAACAGTATTCATATCCAAGCACATACACCCATTTTTATGTATGTCCTCACCAGAAAGATTCCGAGAGTAAAATATTTTGTATACCTGTCCTGGAGGTCTGAACAAACTTATTTTCCCAAAAATATGTGTATTCTAATACTGAGATACCCCTAAGGAATTTGTCCCAGCATGATATTAAAGTAAACCCAAGTGATTCTTGCCAGATTCAGAAACTTAGTTTTTCTTAGATCTGTTTTATATGTCATGTCCTGAGTGTTGACTTATGTCATTTTTTGTAATGTCATTCGGGGTTCTCTCGGGACTATTTTTTGTAAAAGACGCTCACCCCTAAAAAGAGGGTAAAAATGGTAACTTGTATAAGCCAGTAATAATAATTTAGAATTTTTTCCAAGTATTTATAATCATATTGAGTTTGTTTAGAACCTCTTTAAGGGGTCATTTGTTAATTTCAGCAGTACCTAAAAAAGAAATATTGGCATCTCACTATATAAAAGTAGAAAAAGTGTAACCACGTGTAATATATTGCATTTTTTTCCTCTTAGCTCTTTGGGAAAAATCCAAAGTTTTACTCAAATTGTATTTCTATATATTTTACTGACAAATTTATAGGTTTGAGAACTGCTTGGTGCCTCTTCATACATGTCACAAATCTTAATGTCTTAGGTCTACACAGCATTTCATAGTTTCCAAAAGGTTTAGTAGACATTTCCTCATTTGAGCCAGGATATCAAGCCAGGCTCAAAAAGGGCTTTCTGTGTGTGTATGTTTTTTTTTTGTCTTTAGATTAAAAAAAGAAAGCACAAAATTTGTTTTGTCCTTTAAGAGCACATTTTACAGGAGAGAATAGGACAGTTTCTCTAGTCTTAGATGGATAGCCATTTCACGTGCAGATACAAAAACACCCAGGCACACTTAATCCAACTGTAAAACATTTATAAGCTTTACAGTAATCAATAGCCACGGGCTGGCCTAAATTAACTCACCGGACACTAACTCTTCTTAGGATTTCATGAAGATAATCCACACTCAAAAAATTAGGTAAGCTTTTTTTTTTTCAGGTAGCCTTTTTTTCTTAAATTTATACAAGGTTGGGAACTTGACATTCCTCCCCCTCACACTTCCAACCTTCCCACGACATGCCTAGCAGACGCAGGTTAAGACAGCATGTCCGCGACAGCCTTCATGGCCCTCCTCCCCTTCTTGTCCCCTCCTCTCAGTCTCCCTACTTTATTAAATCTACCCAGTTACTCAAGCTCCAAACCAAGAAATCATTGTTATTTGTCATGTCTCTTCTATGCTCAGGTCTGCCTATTTTTGTCACCAAAGCTTATCTGGAATTTGTCTTCTTTCCATATCCATTGCCCCATCCTAGTTCAAACCATGGTCATCTCTTGCTTGGACAGCCGCTTCTTGCCCTTTTTTCCTTTTTTATTTAAATGTTACTTGTCCCTCCCCCCCCCCCCCCCCAAAAAAAGTTACTTGCAACCCCAAACATCCTGCTACAGTATTATTTCTCTATTTCAAAGATGTTAAAGATTAGTTATAAGAGTCTAATTGTAAAGTAGAGACAGAGATTTGCTGTTACCACCACTCTTTCTCCTCTCTTTGCTCTCTGCTTTTTTCCCCCACCAGTTTCAGCTTCAGGAATGCAGGTGAGGATGGGCAATCATCTTTGTTTGAGTAAGGTGGAACTTCTCATGGTCAGATGACTCAGGATGGCCAGAAAGCTCAGTTATGTCCAAGATACCAGTTTACAACAGTGGAGAGAGACCAGGAGGCCAAATTGAAGGCTTCTATTGACGACTATTTGTAAGAGTCAAGAATGGGAAATATACAGTCACCTGTGGTTCACAGCACATGTTACGTTCTGTTGTACAGGAATAGCACATCAGTTACCTCTGGATAACTCATGATTTTACCCCCCCTCCCCCCCAGTCTTCTCCCTAAGCTGCTCTGACCCTAGTCTGCCCCATCTTCGTAAACAGCCTCACCAGCCAGCCAGCCAGCTGCTCAGACCGAAAACCTTGCTGTCCCTCTCGACTCCCTTCTCTCTCATCCTCTGACGCTGTCAAGTCTGCCTGCTAAGGCATGTCCTGAATCTCTCCACTTCCTCCCATCTCCAGTATTACCATCATCCCCTCTCAGTTGGATGTCTGCAGTAGCCTCCTAAGTGGTCTCTCTGCATCTGTTTTTGTTTGTTTCCCCCCCAAAAAACTTTTTATTGAAAAAAGTTCATACGCATACAGAAGAGGACTGTACAGTTTAGTTTGCTCATATTTCATAAACTGAACTCACATGTGTAAGCAGCCTTTAGATTAGTGGTTCTCAGTCAGGGGCAGTTTGTGTACCCCCCACCCCCAGGGACATTTGGCAATGTCTGAGGACTTTTTTTAAAAAAAGATTTTATTTATTTATTTATTCCCGCTCCTTGTTTGCGCTCGCTGTCTGCTGTGTCCAATCACTGACTGCTCTCTGTGTCTGCTTGTCTTCTCTTTAGAAGGTACCAGGAACTGAAACTGGGACCTCCCATGTGGGAGAGAGGTGCTCAATCGCTTGAGCCGCCTTAGCTCCCTGGTTTGTTGTGTCTCTTTGTTGCGTCACCTTCTTGTGTCAGCTCGCCGTGCCTGCCAATGATGCCAGCTTGTCTTCTCCAAGAGGCCCCAGGAACTGAACCCAGGACCTCCCATGTGATAGACAGGAGCTCAATTGCTTGAGCCATATCTACTTTCCAGAAGACATTTTTGGTTGCCATGACTTTGGGGGTGCTCATAGATAGGGGTTAGTAGATAGAGGCCGGGATGCTGCCAAACACTCTGCAATGCTCAGGACAGCAGCCCACAACAAAGAATTACCTAGTCCAAAGTGTCAGTAGTGCTGAGGTTGAGAAACTCTGAGCTTGATCAAAAAATGGAATATTACCAGTACCTGGAAAACCCCACGAGCTCCCCTCTTAGTTACTACCCCGCAGTCTCTAAAGAGAACTCCTGTCCTGACTACGAACTTCAGAGTAGTGAAATCATACGCTCTTTTGTGACTGGCCTATTTTGCTCAACATTGTGTTTGTGAGATTCATCCATATTGTTGTGTGGTTGTAGCTCATTCATTCTCATTGCTATGTAGTATTCTGTTATGTAAATATACCAGAATTTATCCCTTTACTTGTTGATGGGCAATTGGATAGTTAATAGGGTATTTTTAAGAAAGAAAATACATGTTAGTTGTTTGTAAATTGAATTCATGATATATATAAAGAAAAAGAGAAATTAGTTTTTATACAAAAGTAATTTTTATAAAATAGATGATTACCAGCCCTTCCTTAAAATAAGTGCTTTGAATTAATACCTGTTCTTAATATTTATAGCTCTGTATTTTCATACCTATATTCCTAAATAAAAGTGCTTGTGAAATGCTTGGCTGAGGTTTGAACCCACACTCCAAGGGGGTTGGCTTTCTCAGATCACCCTCCCCACACTTTTCCCTCTGTGGAGGCAGGAGGCAGGGCGATGCGGGGCGGTGCTGAAGCCAGCCTGTGACTTGAGGCGTTACTGTATCCCTTGGTTTCCTTGGCTACAGAAATGGGGAAAATAGCTGGAGCCACTTCAGAGTGGTGTTGTGGGCCTTCAATGAAATAATCCATGGGCAGTGTCTGGTACATGGTAAGTGGGAGCTGATAGTAGCATCATTGTATTTCAGTGAATCTAAGATGACATTGATTGAAAGTCACACCAGTGTTTTATGTACCACTAAAAAGAAACACTGATAATTACACTACAGTGTGCGATTCATTTTAAGATTTCAGAGATTTTAAATATGAAAAATGTGTCTAAGAATCAATGATATATGGTATAATGGCTGCCTTTGGCTTGAAAGTCCTGGAAATTGTTTGCATACCCACAAATTAATGCCATCTGTCTTTAGTTTAAACATAACACAGTGTGATCTAAGGGTTCTTTCCATTTGTGTTTTTGTCCTTAACTTATGTTGATTTTGGCCTTCTGTGTTCCAATATTGGCAATTTAATACTCATTAATTCATTATGTAGATTTTAATAATGGACCTAAGACAGATTTGGCAACTTTGGTTATTTATTTCTTTCAGCGATCTTGAAAGACTTTTTGAGCTAAGTTTTTGGAAATCTTTAATGTTGGTTGAATAAACCTATTTATTGAAGCTGAAGGCAAGTTAAATAATAGTGCCGTAACCTTTTGGAATGGCATGAGTTACTGAGAGAAAGCCTGCTTAGGAAAACACTTTGGATTCACCCAAACGCATTCAGTGTGGAAAGCATAATATTGATATTTGACAGCAATGTGTGGTAGTTGATTTTCCACTAAAATTCAAATGTGGACAGTATATTGTAGAGCTTCAGAGATAGTCACAGGCTATTTAAGGACTAACTTGGCATTGTAAAAAGCTACTGTGTAATATGCTCATTATAAATTTAGGAGTTAAACCCTGGAAGGCTACCATATAGCCTTGCTAGAACAATATTTCTCTCAGGAGTCTGGTGTTTACAATTTGTGATGGAGTAGTATGGGTTATATGGTATATTGAAGTGAATTATTAAAGTCTTTTTGGGGATTTGACCTAACTGTTTACTTGTTGCATTATTTATGGCTTACCTCATCTATTGAATGTCAGCGGGATTCAACTTTTGTTTGAGATGACCGCACAAGAGGTACAGATGTCCCATTGGGTTACCTTGTCATAAGCCCCAGAAGCTGTCCCCTAGCACATCTAGCATGAAGTATGTAAATATTAGTTGAGGGTGTTGGCTGTGAATTTGTAAAAGACTGTATCCCAGTGCATTTTGGATTTTAATGCATTCTGAAAAGGCAGTGCTGTTTTCTTTTCCGAAACCCAGGAGGGCTTATTTGCTGTATTTTGAATGCGGTTCAGCCTAACAGTGCAAAGCAAGACATTTTATTTTGGAAAAGGAGTTTTACTTTAGAAAATGATACCTACATTGAAATAAGAGGGAAATTATTTCAAGTCCTTTTCTCATCACCTGAATAGTAGTCGTGTTTATATTTAGAATAGAATCCAGTCCAAGATCTTTTAGCAAGGCTTTCCATAAAGATATGATTAGGTCAGCATTCCTCCAGGTGTTTAATTTCAAGAAGTACGGATCAAAGATTTAGTGTTTCTTATACTAGAATAGATTGTACTTTATTCAGAAAAAAAAACTCACTAAGTTGAAATATATATCAAAGCCTGAAAGTTATTTTAGTTAGTATTTTTAAATAGTTAGTGAAGGCATATGATCCAGAAGGGTATCACTGAACAACGTCTGCCTTCTCCCTTCTGCTTCTCAGCCAGTTCGTCTCCAGAGAAGTGACTGTTATTACCACTGTGCTACTGGCTTCTCCAGGCCTCCTGCGGAGGTTTTCTGTGTTCTGTCTTTCTTGACCACTCTCTTTCAACACAGACAATAATATGCCATGCACGCGTTTCTTCACATGAAGTGCATCACGGATTGCTCTTTTTATATCTCCAGGGCTGTTCCTGTGACAGAGACATTTACTGCTCAGTGACAGCCCTGTCCTTCTCAGCAGCTCCCAGCTGCTGTGCAGTTTGGTGGGCCCATGTGGCTAGTTTTGGAGAGTGAACCATGAGAGGAAGTGACTTGTCCTGCTTCTGGGCTGAAGTGCTAATACCCCGGCTCTCTCTTCCCCTGCCAAGGAGCACCCTGAAGCTGTGTAGTCACGTGGTGGAGCCTCTTACCAGCCTGGGTCCCTGAGGGACTGTGTGGAGCAGAGACCTCCCCTGCTAGCCCTCCCCCAGGAGTTCTAACCCTGTTGGACGTGTAGTGACAGCAGGGACTAATGTTTTGTTATGTTCATTTGTTTCTACAGCTTACTAGCCTCTCTTGACTGATATGGCCTATTTCTTCTTTTTTTAGGAGGTACCGGGGAGGGAACCCAGGACCTCATACATGGGAAGCAGGCCCTCAACCACTGAGCTACATTGGCTCCCAATGAGAGCTGGTTTCTTAATTCGTTTGTTTGTTGTTGGTTTTAGGAGGTAACGGAGATCAAATCTGGGATTTTGTATGTGGAAAGCAGGCATGCAACCACTTGAGCTACGTCTGCTCCTATTTCTTCTTAACAGCTGTGAAATGCTTAACATTTTGACTAAACCCAGTTCAGATTATTTGATAGTTTGTTAAAGAGCAAATATAATTTAAAATAAACAGATATCAAAGAAATACATTTTACTCCAGTGTGTTACTACTCAATTGCAGCAAGTATGTTACCTATAGGTAAGTTATATATGTTATATAATTATAAAAAAACCAAAAAGGAGAAATAAGGTCTTTATTTTTTTAATGAAGTGTCATTCTTTAATCTCATAGCTCATAGTTTTTGCCTTGTAATTTGACATTGATTTTCTTTTTTTTTTTAAAGATTTATTTTATTTATTCTGTCCGTTCCCCCCCCCCCCCATTGTCTGCTCTCTTGTGTCTATTCGCTGTGTGTTCTTCTGTGTCCGCTTGCATTCTTGGCGGCATCATGAATCTGTGTCTCTTTTTGTTGTGTCATCTTGCTGTGTCAGCTCTCCATATATGTGGCGCTGCCCTGGGGTAGGCTGTGCTTTTTTCGTGTGGGGTGGCTCTCCTTGCAGGGCGCACTCCTTGTGTGTGGGGCTCCCCTATGCGGGGGACACCCCTGCGTGGCATGGTACTCATTGCGCACATCAGCACTGCGTGTAGGCCAGCTCACCACATGGGCCAGAAGGCCCTGGGTTTGAACCCTAGACCTCCTATATGGTAGGCAGATACTCTATCAGTTGAGCCACATCCGCCTTCCTGATATTAATTTTCTAGTCGGGTTATTTTAAAAGCAGAATAGGCAAGTCACAAAGCCATATGCATTTGCATTACTTATTATTGAGAACGATACTTAAGGATGAAAGGAGTCCTTTTTTTTTTTTTAAGATTTATTTATTTCTCCCCCTCCCTGTGTCCCTGTTCTGCTCTCTGTGTCCATTTGCTGTGTGTTCTTTTGTATCTACTTCTGTTTTCATTAGGCAGCTCCAGGAACTAATCCTGGGACCTTCTGAAGTGGGAGAGAGGTGATTACTCTCTTGTGCCACCTCAACTCCCTGTTCTGCTATGTCGTCTTATTTTCTCTCCTCTGTGTCTCTTGTTTTGTCACCTTGCTATGCCAGCTTTCCGTGTCAGCCAGCACTCCTGCGCAGGGCGGCTTTCCCATGCTGGGCAGCATTCCCACACAGGGTGGCACTCCTGTGTGGGGTGACATTCCCGTGTTGGCTGGCACTCTGCATGGGCCAGCTTGCTGTGTGGGCCAGCTTGCCTTCACCAGGAGGCCCTAGGCATCAAGTCCTGGGCCTCCTATATGGTAGACGGGAGCCCAATTGGTTGAGCCACATCCTTTTTCTGAAAGGAGTCTTTTAAAAATATACTAGCCATCCGCCAGAAACTTGACAGTGCATAAGGAAGTAAGACATTCACTCGGAACAGTTAAGTAATTAAAAAGTGTCAGGTCAAAAGAGAGCTCCTTCTGGGCTAGAGAAGTCCAGCTGCTGGGGAGGTCCACTCTGACCTGGATCTGGAAAGATTCGGGTGGTGGAGAGGGACCGTGTGGTGACAGCACAAGCCAAGACACCCAAGCCAGTGTGTGGCCTGTTGGAAGTCCAGACTGGTTAGAGATGCTGGAGAGGACCAGAGCACACAGAGCACTCAGCAGCAGGCTGAGCGGTAGCTTGGAGTCTTGGAGGTTGGCAGGTATTGGGGACATTCCATCAGGAAGTGAGGTGATAGGCTCCTGAGTTTAGAAGCCTGTCCTGTAGAAAGGACTTATTCTTTCTTGCCCAGAGGACAGCACAGGGTGCAGTGAATGGAGTAGCTACTGGCTAAGTGACAGGCCTCTGGAGGCAAACGGCCCAGGTTCCAATCCTACTTTATGCTTTGGAGCAGCCTCCAGTGCTTGAAGCAGTGCAGGGCAAGCTCTGGGCCTGCTTCTTGGGATGACTCCTGCCGCCGCTGCTGCTGCTACTTGGAAAGCAGCTTAGTAACAGGGAGAGCTGCCCAATGAGGACTCAATGAGGCCTCTTCTCAAGGTGGTCAGTGTTCTGTTTCTGTGTTTATGCAAATACCCCATGACAGTCTTTCTAGGTTGTTTTACAAGGAATCCTTTATTGAAGCTAAATTTAGACTAAATGGTCGACAAAGTTCCTTTTAACAAACATCTATTGAATAACTGCTGTGTGCTAGGGCTTCAAGCAAGTGGCATAAGGGCAATAGTGAAGGGTTAGACCCAGAGGAAGGAATTACTTTTTGTTTCCCCATTCTGCACATCGTTACAAAGTTAAAATCAAGTTCCTATTCAGCTCTTGAAAAACCATTCTAACTAGAGGCTTAAGAAGTGTCTGCAAAGCCAGTTAAACTTGGTAAGTGCTAGATGATTGTTGGACATCCTGATAAAATGCAGTAGGCGTACACAGGAGAGGTTAGCTCTTCTCCCACTTACTTGTGTATCTTGTAACATGTTTATTTAAAGCCTTTTGAAATTTCTAGTTGGAGCCCAACTGTGGCTCTTCCAGTCTTGATGATAAATCCGTGTTGGTGTAGTGAATTCCTCCCTCCCTCTCTTTCTTGACATTGAGCCCACTTCCATTTACAATTGGGTACTGTTTAAGAGCTTTTTGTGGGCAGAGTAGGCGAAAACTGAAGTGCATAGCAGAGTCTAGCTGGAGGGGGGGGGGGGGGCGGGGCAGGTGCTGTGGCGATGCCTGCTGCCAGGCTTCCCTTCCCTCCACGCTGCCCTGCTGGGCTGTGCAATCTTCCGACTCAAAGTTTGAAGACTCTCTGAAAATATCCTAGAACGAGATACTGCCAAGGTCTAGCTTTAAAGCTTCAATGTTGGAACATAGTTCTTTGGGAAGGCCTCTTCTGGCCTTCGGCCTTTAATGGAATCTAGGGCTGGTTTTCAAACCCTTTACTGTGGAATTCTAAGGCGAACACTGGGGTTAGGGTATAGGTTTTAGAGGACAGCTCAGTAGCTGGGTGGCTTTGGGCTATAATAATAATAAAGCTATTTGTCAATATATTGAAGCTTTTACTACTTGCCAGGCATGCACTACGCTTAAGCACTTTTCCTGAATTACCATATTTCCTCCTCTCTAGAAACTTGGTGCAGTGGAATTGGCTGCCCCAGATCTACCACATATCACTTGCCTTGGGCAAGTCACACATTTCATCTTTAAGCCTCTGACAAAAGCTACCTCTTAAGGCTGTTGGAAGGAATAAATGAAGTAACTCAAGGAATAAGTGAAGTAACAAGCACCTGGCTGCTGGCCAGCTTGCTTGAGGCCTCAGTGAGTATTTTGTGAATGGACTAAAGGTGAAACGTTCTGTGAAGTTACTTGGCTTCTTACTTTATAAATCTGCATAGAGACTGTTTCTGAGTTTAGTTTTCTTTTGTTTACAAATTAAACTCTTACCACATTTCATCTAAGAGTTTCCAAGTTCAATCAATGACCTTTCCAGAAAGTGAGCAGTTCAAGGGACGTTATATGGAGGGAGAAAATGGCACACTAGCTTTACTGACACATGATAAGTAAATATGAAAGGGAAAGAGAATATTCGTTCTCCCTGCATTTCCACCCCTTCTTACCAACCTAATATTTATATCTTATTGCTATTTTCAACTTGATCTACATCCCTGTGGATTATTTACTAAATATCAGAATAAACTTTGCCCTTTTTTTATTTGTTGCATATATATCATTGAAATGTTACTCCATAATTGTGATTCCCACTAAAAAAATAAAATAAAATTTTGGTGACATCCAAAAGTTGGAAAGTCCATGATTTAGACTAGGCCTGTGTTGTGCTTCTACTTGGTTTGGACCCAAGCCTTGTCCCCACCCGTTCTCTGCGAAGAATGTGCTTCACATAGTCTTTCTGCTCTTAGGAAGCTGTTGGTCACTTAGAGACAGAGTGTTTTGTGATTCTCATGAATCAGCCTTTGAACTAATGAACCAAGTTTGGAGACTATGTGCTAGTCTAGATAACTGTTGGGTCTTGCAGACATTTTGAACAGTACCCAAGTGCAGCACCAGTGGTTCTCTAAGAGACGTTAAGAGTAGGGATGTGAAATTATGGTTATGTGAAAAAATGCCCCACAGTGTAGTTGATGTCAGTGCCATGGAGTTGGTGTTTTTTGTGGTGTAGGGTCAAGGCCACTAACATTTCAGAAATTCTAAAAACAGGCGATTCTACCTGGTCTCATGTGCACCTTCATTTGTTGCTGGCAGCCTCGAGCAGCTTCCGAGGTGACTTGGTGGTGGCCCCTGGCACAGTGGTGCCCGCGGTGGAGGCTATCTCCGCCCCCCCCCCCCCCCCCCCCCCCCCCCCCGTCCTGCAGGGAGTATGTTGCGGGTTCCTTTGAACAATAGTTTTCCCTGAAGTTGTAGGAGCCTGTCCTTGGGTGTGGTGCTTCCCTCTACCATCTGTATCATTTCCAAACGGTTATGATTTTATTTCTCAACAATGTTCCAGGAGGTTTCAGTGAAAATATAAAACTGCCAGATCGCCTATCAAACTGAGTTTGAAAAGAGACCTCTTGGGAAAGGACAAATGAAGTATTCTAAGTGGTCTGTGAGCCAAGGCATTTCCTGGGCTGAGTGTTTATCAAGGCTGAGCTTTACTTCCAAACTGAGCTTGAGAAGAATCTGGGACTGTGTCCCAGCTGACTGGGGGTAGGGAGAAGAGGAGGATACAAGTCTTAAGGAACGGAGAAAATATCATTTGCTTCTTTTCATCTCTTACACCCTTAGCTGCTGACAGCTGTCTGCAGATACAGCTTGCAAAACAGAACCAGCCTTGGGTTATGTGGCAGGATAGGGCTGCTAAATATTAATTTTGAAATTGCCTAAGTTATTTTAATTTTATTTTGGGAATGGAACAGTGGGTAAGATTAGCTTTTAAATGGGTCAGCCTTATTCTTCAAGGTTTAACACACAGAGAAAAATGTGTAGAAAATCATATAATCTCCCTGCTAATTGTCATTGATTTCAAGTCACCCAGGTTTTTGCTGTGACATTTATCATTTCAGTGTTCAAGGTCTAAAGTGAGACATTTGGGAAGTGCTAGGTGTTGAGGAAATAGTCCTGGTAAGGAAGTAGATGGTCTTCCCCACCTCTGATTCAACCTCAGAGAACTCTGTTCTAGACAATGTATTGATTTCAGTATCTTGATGCCTGATTATACCATTACAGCCATCCTGGAATGCAGATTTGTCCCTTTGCTCTCTTAGTAGAAATCTTGTGGAGAACTGTCTCCCTTTATTTTACTGTTTCTTTCCATAAGTTTTTGTAGGTCACTGTCGTTTTTATCAAGAATTAAGATGTTGGTGATGCCAGAAAAAAATCTTTGTGCTGAATAGTGCCAGCTTCACTTCCCTCAACTATGATCCATTTATATGTATTTTAAAGATTTTTTCTCTCACCACGCTGTTGTGTGTGTGGGTTCCCTAGCTGAAGAGGCTGGCGTGGATGGTGAAAGACTAACCTAAATTTAGATTCTTTTCAGAGGTTTTATAGAATACTTCCTTAAATGAATTCACAGGCCACGAAAGCTGCTGCTGAGTGGGGCTTCCAGGTTTGTTACATTTTTCGGCTCTAGCAGGATTGGTTTTCACTTCCGGCTTCTTCAGGAGGTTCTGCCTTTTTAGCCCAAATCAGTCAGTAGCAGCTTCTCTAATGAATTTGAAGATTAGGAGACAGGGTTTTGTGATAACCTGACAGAAATGGAAATAGTCATGTATCTGAGGGAGTATAGGTAAGACAAGTCACTTTGTTTGGGTTATATTGTAGCCTGTAGGTAACAGTGGATCAAGATAGGACTTCTTGTCCACATGAGTACATGTATATATAATACCTGGAGACTGATAGCTATCACTTAAGCCAGTGCACTTAATTTTTAGAGACAGTGACACAGTTGGAAGAGCTTCGGAGTCAGGAGAAAGAGTTGAAAATGGGGTGTTGGACCATAGTCATGGATATTTTATCCAAGTGCGTTCTCTCTCTCTCTCTCTCTCTCTCTCTCTCTCTCACACACACACACACACACACCACACACCACACACCACACACACAGCAGAAGTGGTGTTTCCATGCTCCTTCCAATATGGAGAAGGCCCTTGTCAGTGCCCACAGGCCCCAGCTGGAGAGATCTGAAGTGGAAGGAGGAAGCTGCCCAAGCTTTTCTTGCGTCCGGAGGACTGCTTGCTGGGTAGCATTTATTTACAGCTGGGCCAGCCTGTTGTCACCACAGTAATAGCCTTCAGTTTCTGTTATGTAAGGACCACACTATTTACATATCTTATATTGGGGAAATGCCCAACTATAGTCTTAAAATTATTCTAATATCTGTCACTATTAGGTAGACATATATAGGATCTCCTTCCCAGTCTTTTTGTCCCTAGCAGGATCAACAACATTGCAGTGAGTATATTTTCATTATATAATCCCTTCCTTTATTTAAATGTTTATTCTTTTAAAAAGTTTGTCTTTTGGAAAAGATAATGTATACACAGGGCAACATTTAAAATGTATAAGATGGTTTATTTTGAAAAGGAAGTCAGTCTCCTTATACCCCTCACCATCCAGTTCTCTTCTCCAGAAACAATCCACTAGTAACAGTTTCTTGCATGTTTTTGTAAAGGTATGTTCTTCCTCTTGCTACCACCTCCCCTTTTTCTTTGAGGGGCAGCATACTATGCATAGTTCTTTATCTTGGTTTTCACTCAATAATATGTCTTGGAGATCTTCCCATTTTAAAAAATGAATCAAGGTAAAATTCACATAACATAAAATTCACCATACACTATTTTAACCATTTTAAAGTGCACAGTTCACTGTTTTTTTTGTTTTGTTTTGTTGTGCTGGAGTGGGGGATTGAACCTGAGACTTCCTACGTGGGAAGCCAGTGCTCAACCACTGAGTCACATTGGCTCCCCTGAATTTTTGTTGTTGTTTTTTAATTATCTCCCCCCCCGCCCTTGTGGCTTTTTGCATGCTGTCTGCTCTCTATGTCCATTCGCTGTGCGTTCTTCTTTGTCTGTATTTATTTATTTTATTTCCCCACCCCCTTGCGGCTTGCTTGCTGTCTGCTGTATCCATTTGTTGTACACTCTTCTGTGTTTTTGCTTGTCCCCCTTCTTTGTTGCGTCACCTTGCTGAGTCGGCTCTCTGTGGCATCTGTGGGTTGGGCAGCACTCCGCAGTGTGCGGGCAAGCCTGCCTTCACAAGGAGGCCCCAGGACGCAAACCCAGGGCCTCCCATATGGTAGACGGGAGCCCAACTGATTGAGCCACAGCCACTTCCCCCCTGAATTGGTTTTATCATTTGTTTGCTTGTTAGTTTTTGTTTTTAGGAGACGTTAGGAACCAAATCTGGGACCTCCTATGTGGGAAGCAGGAGCTCAACCTCTTGAACCACATCTGCTCCCCAAGAACGTGGTTTCTTTTTTGTTTAATTGACCTTTTTCCTTCTGATTCTGGATAAATACCTTTCGCATGTCATTTACTTTTCCCCGCTCTAAACTTGTCTTTTTATGTCATTGATCTTTTTCCATTGTCATTTGCTTCTTTATTATTACTTATTTTACTGTGTTATTATTTTTTGACTAGGTAATTTGCATTTATCTGTTCCAAAAATCAAGCTATGTAAAAAGGAGTACTCAGTCTCACACCAGCCTTTACCCATTTGTTCTGTTATCTCGGTCCCCTACAGGTGACTATGGTAACTATTTTATGAGTTTTTTTAATCCATCCATGACTTTTTAAAATGCAAGGACAAGCAATTACTAATGTACTTATGATCTTCTATGTATACTGTTTTATACCTTGCTTTTGTAACTATTTCCCTGGAGATCCTTTTCCCTCTTTTTTTCTTTTTTTTTAAGTAGCTGTGTAGTATTCTGTGGGTGTATCAACATTTATTCAACCAGTCCGGGACCACTTGGGTTGTTTCCAGGTTTTTGCATTTCAGTGATGTGCAAGTGAGCCCATGCATATATCATTTCTATATGTGTGCCAGTTTGTGTATGGCACACATGCCCAGAAGTAAGATTACTGGAAAGGTTAATACATTTAAAAAATATGCTTGTTATTGCCAGATTTCCCTCCATAGGTGTTGTACCATTTTTGCATTTGTACCAGTCTGTTTTCCCACAGACTTTTCAATAGAGTATCAAATTTGGCTTTTTGCCAGTCTGGTAGGTGAGAAATATGTCTCGGTGTAGAGTTATTTCTGTGCTTCTTTGAGTGAGCTTAAACATCATTTCACATGTTCACAGGTCATTTGTACTTACTTTCTGTGTGCTGTCTAATTGATATCTACTTTCCCTTATCTTCTGTTCCCCCAAGAAAAGTCCCTTTGATATTTTAACAGGATTGCATTACATTTCTAGATTAATTTGGAAATTGATGTTTATGGTGATGAATCTTTTTTATCCATGATCTTAAGTTTTTCCATTTTTCAACTTTCATCTTTCTTCATAAAGTTTTCTTTATTTCTTTTTTTTTTTTTTTTTAAAGATTTATTTATTTATTTAATTTCCCCCCCCTCCCCTGGTTGTCTGTTCTTGGTGTCTATTTGCTGCGTCTTGTTTCTTTGTCCGCTTCTGTTGTCGTCAGCGGCACGGGAAGTGTGGGCGGCGCCATTCCTGGGCAGGCTGCTCTTTCTTTTCCCGCTGGGCGGCTTTCCTCACGGGCGCACTCCTTGCGCGTGGGGCTCCCCCACACGGGGGACACCCCTGCATGGCACGGCACTCCTTGCGCGCATCAGCACTGCGCATGGCCAGCTCCACACGGGTCAAGGAGGCCCGGGGTTTGAACCGCGGACCTCCCATATGGTAGACGGACGCCCTAACCACTGGGCCAAAGTCCGTTTCCCTCTTTATTTCTTGTTAAAGTTTATTTCCTGGAGTTTTATTTTGGTGGTGGTATTACTGTAAATGAGGTCTTTTTTTCCTCTCTTACCACATCTTTCTACTGAAGTTGTTGGGGTATTCAGGCTACTGAATTCAGCATTTTGTGTTCTCTGTCACCTTGCTGAATTATTTTCATTCTTCATTAAAGTTTTTCAGTTGCTTATCTTGGTAAATAATCATATCATTGAAAATAAAATATCTATTTTTTTATTTTAAGGATCCTATTTTTTTGTTTGTAGCTGTTTGTCTTCTCCGCTTAAGTCATCATTGCCTCTAAAAAACTCTTCAGCAATATTAGCAGCGGTGTTGATGGTGCTGGGGGATGTTTGTGTTTGCTCCTGAATTTGGTGGAAATGCTTCTAGTGTTTTCCCATGAAGCCTGATGTTAGCTTTTGAGTTAAAATACATATATTTTATCATGTTAAGGAAGTAGCTGTCTATTGTATTAAGATTTTTAAAATTTTGACTAGATGTTGAATTTTATTGTTTGATATCTTTGGTAATTCAGTCAGAGTCCCGTCAGGAAAACAGAAACTCGGGCAGATGTTTCCGATGGGGAAGTAATACTAGACTTGGGTTATGCAGTTTCTCGAAGGCTGAAACACAGAAGGGGGCTGCTGCACTGGCCTAGAGATGGATAACTGCTGCGGGCACTGCCGCCTCCAGGGCTGGGGGAAGGCAAGAGGTTGCCTCAGCCGCCGAGCTGGGTGGGGGCTCCCGAGCCGATGCTGCCCAGGCCTCTGAGGGAGGCTCTTTGCAACTGGAGTCCGGACTCCTGAGGACGTGGGTGCCTCTCAGGGAGTGCTCTGACCCCTGAGGAGGACCTGCGTGACCCTCAGTCTGAGTGTCCACTGGGAGTGGTACCGCCTGGGGGGTGTTGGATGGTCCGGGATGGGGCCCGCAGGCCAGGGGTGAACAGCGAGGTCTGCTACTTTGACAGCCCAGAGGCAGGCTCCTGCTTCTTCTCTGTGGGGGGATGTCGCACGGCAGGTGCTGAGAGTCACCGAAGAAGGGGGGAGCTGGGCCAGCTGGCTGCTGCTGCTGGAGTGATGTGACTGAGGGAAATGGGAAAGAAGGCCCTTTCCTCCCCTCTCCTCTTTCAGCCTCTCTCCCGGACTCCCCATTGGCAGAAGCTAAGAGGGAGCCGGCCAGCACTGGGCCTGGGAAGTGCCTGCCCAGCCTGGTAGAGTGGGGCACAGCAGAGAGGGCCCGAGGGGAGGGACCACTGTAAACAGCTCACACAGGGAGTTGCCCAGTGAACAGAATATTTACAACACGGTAAACTGGCTTCTGAATATCACGTTCTAAGTTATAGGTCACACATAAATTTGTTAATTTTGGAGACACTACTGCCATGTGGTCCTCTTACAACTCTTGCCTTCAATTTAAGGTGCCCATCTGGTGGGAGGCTTGCAGCTGTGTCTCTAGTGCAGTCACAAAAAAATGGCCCTGGAAAGTGCTGTGCATCTAATGGACAACACTGCCACGTAGTTTTGCAAAGACTGGATGAGCATAATGCTATCAGGTCCTGCATTAGTTTGTGGGAAGTACATTGTATTTCAGGTCTTAGCCATATCTTGCCTTTCTTTTCCCCCCTTTAAAAAAAAATAACATGCCTAAGAGGAGGTGAACTGTGGCATGGCTTGGCATCTGTAGAGCAGTACAGATATCTCTGGAACATTATCTGTAGGATATATTCAAAGGTGACTATATATTTCACGTCTATCCAGAGCAATTCCATTTTAAATCTGTTGTCCTGGCATAATTAATAATAACACCGCCCCTCCCTTTTTTCCTAAGAAGCACCCTAGTTTTATTGATATGTTCACTTTACGTAAAGCTTATATGACCGTTTTCCCAGCCTCTTCCTGGTATAAGTCTACCCTTAGAAATTGGAAAACGTAACCCGTCTGGTTTTTAGCTTTGTTTCCTCATTGGTCACCCTGTAGGAATCCAGGCAGAGAGAGGCTGACATTTGGGGTTGGAGCTGATGAATAGGCCCACAGTTGGAGGTGGCTATGTGTATATGCAGACATCGTATCCATACACAGGGTCCAAAACCTACATGCGTGCACAGGTGTACACTCATGTCCAACATGCACACATCTCTAAAGGGAGTTTTTCTGTCTTAAGAATTGTTGCTCTTTAGTGGAGGAAGGGTTCTCTTGGAGATGGGAGAGCCTAGTCGTCTATTTCAAGTGGAGAGGCTTAAGGATGAGGGCGTCCCCGTGAACTGGTTGGTGAGGCTCCCTGCGGACTCGATGGCCAAGGGCGCTATAGGCCAGGAGCAGTGGTGTGAGTGCTTGGTGGCCTGGTGCGGTTTGCACTGCTGGTGGTGTTCACCCACTTACAGGGGATTGCCATAAACTTTTCAGTGAGTTTGGAGAGGCCTCTTATGAATGCTTGAATTTTTAAGAAGAATGACTTTTGAAAGTGTTCTTATGTAGGCAAATTAGGTTAATCACTTCACTTTTCATCCTTCACATGCTTTTAGGACATTTGTCCACATATTTTCTGGGACAAGTGTGTAGAAATGCAGATAGGTTTGCTGTTGAGGTGGATAATAAAATGTCTTAATACTCAGCATTTTTACTAATAACTGAAGAGAACAAGTTTGAGGTGACCTTAAGGTAGCCTCTTTTCTCAGGGAAGGCCTTTAGATGCCGCTTTGGAAATTGGCTTCTGGAAGGCGGGGCCAGCTCAGGATTTCTTGCTTCCCATAACTGTGTGCTGTTTGGTGTAGGGCAGCCCTGCGAGGAGGAGAGAAACAGCGTTTCCAGGACAGGTTGTTACCCAGCTTTCTCTGTGTCCAGTTAGAGTTGCTTTCTTGTTGTTAATTGTGTTAGGCCCAAGGGATTTCCAGAAACCTCCTAATGAGTCCTGATCGTAAGGAATCAACTGAGCCCCGTAAGAAATATCTTAATGCTGGTTTTACATTTTTCAAAGTGAAACTTTAGTTTTCCTGAAGCAATGTTTTCTTGGAGACGCTTCCCCTGGTGAGGGTTCTTGCTGGTGGCAAAGGAGTGAACGTGGACAACGTAAGGGTGTCTGTTCTGCAGGTGGTCTGAGCAGGGTGTTGGCTTCGTTAAATCTTGTTTCTTCTGGTAACACAGGAATATACCTTTACCAAAAACTCTTCACAGAATCTACATTCTTTTATTGACATTTGTGTAATAATTGCAACTATATTTGGGTTTCTTCCTACCATCTTTCCACATTTACTTGATCCAATATGGGAAAAGTGCAAAGGAACTATTTCATCTTCACTGCAATAGTGCTGGTGATAAATGTAATTATGTGTAGGTGACTGAAAAAGTAAAGTGTTTCTTAGCTTTGATTTAATCCATAAATCTCTTGAGGAAAACTGATAGAAGGGAAAAAAAAAGAGGTCCCAAGGTGTAGAGGGAATTCTTGAAGTGACAGGCCGACTGTCGGTCAGATATGCTGCAGTTACTGCCCTTGCTGCTCCTAATAGTCGCAGCCAGGGCTTAGGCTTTTTCCTTTGTGGTCCGTGTGACCTTGTGGTCCCAGTATTTACCAAATATTTTAAATAGTTTTCCCAAAATTTTCTTCCTTCATTTCACACAGTGTGCATATTCAGACCATAAAAGGACCTACTGAGATAAATGCTAAAATTCTACAAATCACAATGTATCTTAATGATAGGTTTTTAGATTTAGATTTATAGGGGCTTATAGTAGTTTAATGGTAGGCTACATTTTTCTAGATCTTTGATATTTTCCAGTTTGCCTCCTGGGGTTACCACATCTTGATGGAGAAGTCATCAACACCCTGGCTTCCTCAACCTTAGTAGACATTAACTGAGCAACTATTTCTTTTAATAACTTTTTTCCTATATGGTGGAGGATGCCAAATAAAGAAGGAAATTTATGTAAAAAGATTTAGTCCCTGCTTTCTGGAATCTTCCTTTGAGAAGGAAGAGTTAGGGAGGAAAAACAGCAGACAACAATACCTGCTCTCCTGGAGGTAAATGGAGTCGTGGGACGGAGGGGAATAGCAGACTCATTCCATAGGGTTGGTGGAGGACGAGGCATGTGAACCTGGCCTGGCATGATGGGATGGCAGTGGGCAGGCAGGTAATTTGTTGGGAGGGCCGTTTTAAATAATGGGAATAGCTTGGGCAAAGGCCTAGAAGTAGGATGTCCCTTGGCATTTGTTGGGGGAAGCGAAATGACAAGTCGTCCTGTGTACTGCTGGGGTCATAACCTTTGTAGGAGAAGCTGTAGAAGATGAGGCATGTATTCCTTGAAGTACAACTGTGGTAGATATCCCCTTGCTGTTTGGGTCCTGACTGTGACATACAATAATAAATTTTTTTAAACAAATCAATTTTATTGATACATAGTAATAAAGCATACAGTTCATCTGAAGTGTACAATCAATGGTACTTGGTATAATCATATAATTGTGATAAAATTTTTAATATATGATTACAACTCAAATTTTTCATTGTAAGACAATAATCATGAAGCAGTATATATGGTAGTTAAGAGCACAGATTTTGAAGCTGAATCACATGGGTTCAAATCCTTTAGAGGTATGTGACCTCAGGCAAGTTACTCAGCCTCTGTTATGCCTCAGTTTCCTCACATAGAACATGGGGATAATGGTCCTACCTACTCACAGGTTCATTGCAAAGAGAAAGTGGCTAACATGCAAACTGTTTTTAACAGTGCCTTCTATATATGCAGTACTATGTAAATGTTAGTAATGAATAGTAGTATAGTAGTGGTGGTGGTTTTAGTATTAGTGTATGGGTATAATGTGCAGTTTGAATGTTTTTCTCTAAAAAAGATTAGTCTTTCTGTAGCTTATATATTCTATGTAATTTTGCGTTAGTGAAATTATAGGATCCCAGGCTGGTAGTGCATGAAGACTATCATAGCAGAATGTTCACTGGGATAAAAATGTCTGTCTTTCTGAGGTCTTTGTGCTTTGCATCGCAGCTGTGTAGTTTTACTGGCTGCTCCCTGGGACATAGCAGATCGTGAAGGTTGGCTGGTTATGCAGCTCATCATTTGCATATACATATGTGTGTCTGTGTGTGTGTATACGTGCATGGTTTTTCAATGAGTCCATTTTGAAATTAATGTGATAGTTTGGAAGAAAATGACGTTTTGCATATCAGTAGGGTGTTTTGTTTGCAAGCAACAGAAACTGATTTTGATTAACTTAAGCAGAGGAGAATTTATTTGGAAGGGTTTTGAGAACTCCTAGAATGACTAGAGGGCTGGTCACTGGACTTGAGAAAAGGCAGGAACCAAGGTAGCTTGGTGGGCTTAAGCGTCTAGCAGCAGGGCTCTGAGTACATTAGGGAGCAGCCATGCAGTGGAATACATCACAGCCTTAAATATTTTTAAAATAAGAATATTTAATGACATGGAAACTGTTCTTACAATCTATTAAGTGAAAACGGCATGTAGCAAAACTACATGGACAGAATAATTACACTTAGAGATTTGATGAAGTAGGTACAGTTATTATTCTTATTTTACAGATGAGGCATAGAGATATTGACTGGCCCAAGGTCATGCAGCTAGTAAGTGGAGGAGGCAAGATTCAAACTTGAGAGTTAGGGTCTAGAACCGGGCATTCAGCCACTTGCCTGCATGCTCTGACAAAAACAGAAAGACTGAATGGAAAACGGTAGCAATTATAGCTAGGTGGGTGGGTTATGGGTGTTTTTATTTTACTATTATATATTCTCATGATGAACATATGCCTTTTAAAAAGTGACCAAAAACATTCATGTTATTGTAAAAATATGAAGTTTAGGGTACTCTTCTTCTACTTGAAAAGTTTTGTATCCAGAGATACCTGCTGCAAATTTCTTTTTGTATGTAATAAGAAGCCCCAATAATTATCTCTTTGAACTTGTGTTTGCTACACTGTGTGTGATATGCTATAGGAACCAGATATGCTATAGGAACCAGAAAATGCTATAGGAACTTTAAACTCAGTGTCGCTGCATTTTCAGGATTACATAAAAACATGAATAAAATAGTTTGGGTTTCAAATGGAAAAGTGAAACCTGTGAAGCATTTTCGATTTAGATTTATGTTTGTCGTGTCTTGGCTCAAGTTTCTCATTTGTGAAGTCTGGTCATGAAAAGACTCCAGTTTCCATATGCACATTGAAAATACTCTTGAGTCATGGATTCAAATGAGTAATTGACATTATATCTATATCAGATTTTTGCTCTGTCATACCTTAACCGGAAGATAGTGCATTTATTTTAATAATTGCAATAGCAAACACAGTTTTTTTTATTGACTTTGTAATAATATTACATTAAAAATATATATATGAGGTCCCATTCAACCCCACCCCCCCACCCCACCTCTCCCCCCCCAGCAACACTCGTTCCCATCATCATGACACATCCATTGCATTTGGTAAGTACATCTTTGGGCACCTCTGCACCTCATGGTCAATGGTCCACATCATGGCCCATACTCTCCCCCATTCCATCCAGTGGGCCCTGTGAGGATTTACAATGTCCGGTGATTGCCCCTGAAGCACCATCCAGGGCAGCTCCATGTCCCAAAGACACCTCCACCTCTCATCTCTTCCTGCCTTTCCCCATACCCATCAGCTACCATGTCCACTTTTCCCAATCCAATGCCACCTCTTCTATGTGGATATTGGATTGGTTGTGTCCATTGCACCTCTATGTCAAGAGGAAGCTCAGATTCCACATGGATGCTGGATGCAATCCTCCCACTTTCAGTTGTAATCACTCTAGGCTCCATGGTGTGGTGGTTGTCCTTCTTCAACTCCATCTTAGCTGAGTGTGGTAAGTCCAATAAATCAGATTGTAGGTGCTGGAGTCTGTTGAGGCTCAGGACCTGGCTATCACATTGTCAGTCCAGAGATTCAAATCCCCTAAATATATCTTAAACCCCAACACTAACTGCACCTCCAGCACATTAGCATGAAAGTCTTATGAAGAGAGATCCCATCTGAGTCCAGATTCATCACACATAAACACCATTTCCAAAGAGGGGCCATCTGACCTGGTAGTTAACCCCATCGGCCATGACCATAACTCCCATGGGTCTCTTTAGCCCTCAAAGGAACCAATATCTGGGGGTTGTATCTGCTTTATCTATCTCTCAGACTCTGCTCAGTTGTACATAAGGACAATCCTTCTGCCAGCCTCCAGACTCTTTTTTAGAGACTCGTAGCCATATAAACTCATTTCTCCTTTCCATTTCCCCCTTACATTAGGTCAAACAGCATTTTAAAGACATGTTATTTTATGTAGACAGGGATATTCTGCTGATCCGCATTGAACCTTCCGTATAAGGTCATTTTCCAGTTGCATCATCAGTTGGTAGTTGATAGTGGTCCCTCGGTGCCAGGGAGGCTCATCCCTGGGTGTCATGTCCCACGCTGGGGGGAAGGCATTGCATTTACATGCTGAGTTTGGCTTCAAGACTGGCCACATTTGAGTAACATGAAGGCTGACAGGAGGAAATTCCCAGGCACAATGCTGCTCTAGGCCTTGTTCTTATTTTAGGCTTATCAACTCACAAGCATAGTCATTAGCGTCAGGGGCTCACTGTTGAACCCTCACTCCCTCCCGGTCCCCACCGCTGCACCTGGGAGACTGTCGCTGCTCCCCTAGGGACCACAACAGAGCACCACCGGCCAGGAACCCAGTACCCCCCCTGCTGTGGTTTTTAATTGAGCAAACATATTTAATTGGCAAAATGGTATTCATTTTAATTACTGTTACCACCCAATTCTTGAAGGGCACGAGTTGGGGTGGCCACAAGACCAAAGAACACACCTGAAAAAAAAAAAAAAAAAAAAAAGAACACACCTGGAATTTAGTCAGGCATAAGCTTTTTTTCTTTTAAGATTTATTTTATTTATTTCTTGCCCCACCCTCTTCTCCCCATTGTCTGTTTCCTGTGTTCATTTGCTGTGTTTTCTTCTGTATCTGCTCTTATTCTCATTAGGTGGCTCCGGGAACTGATCCTGGCATCTTCCGGCGTGGGAGAGAGGTGATTACTCTCTTGCACCACCTCAGCTCCCTGTTCTGCTACGTCTTCTTATTTTCTCTCCTCTGTGTCTCTCGTTGCATCATTTTGCTGGGTCAGCTCTCTGTGTTGGCCAGCACCCCTGCACAGAATGGCTTTCCCGTGCTGGTCGACACTCCTGCGCGGGGTAACATTCCTGCGTGGGCCCACACTCCACGTGGACCAGCTCGCCGTGTGGGCCAGCTTGCCCTCACCAGGAGGCCCTGGGCATCAAACCCTGAACCTCCTATATGGTAGATGGGAGCCCAATTGGTTGAGCCACATCCGTTTTCCCAGGTGTAAGCTTTATTGGGATTTATTTACAGGAGAGATGCTTTGATGGTGGCTGGTCAAAGAATGAATGAAGCTAGCACTCCGCAAAGAGAAGAGAAAATGAGGGGTGCTGTATAAGGGGTTTGAGAACAAGGACTTTCCATACGGTATGAGAACAGAGTTCCTGCCAGGGTCACAGGAAGCATACACACAGGGTGTGGAAGGACGATTACTGCTTTGGGGAGATCATAGTTTACGATGACATCTGTACCTTCTCTCACCTCTGGGGAGGGTTGTTAACCTTTAAACTAAGTCTAGGTCATGCAGGCGGCTATGTGCTGACTTAAGGGGTACCCCTGGGTCCCCACAAACGCCTACCCCAATGTTTTTTTAATATTACTTTCAGAAATAGCTTTATTAGGGTGATTTAACAGGAAACTCAGGAAAAGGACCCACACATGTATACTTACAGATGGATGTTATGGTCTCAACTCAAATCTAAAACCATTCTAATTATTTTATGCACCACTAAAAGAGGAAAAATGCTATGGATTAAATAATAACTGTACTTTGTTGTCTTTGATTTTATTTTATTTTATACTTATCAGAAGAGCAATTTATTTAAACATAGATTTTGTCATGTATTTTTCTTGGGCATATATATAGTTTTAAAAAAATATATGCAAAATAGATGAAAGAATTCCTAAAATATCTTCTCTTCTGAAGCAACCCTTTGACACAGAACCGACACTATTTGTTCCTTTCCACATAATATGTTATCATGAGTGTTGGTAGTGCAACTTTTTTAGATGACTGTTCCATTCTTATCCCTGCAAGATTGAATGCTGGCACATGCAGATAATGACACGTGCAGGCAATGACAACTATGTCATGACTGTCACTGGCAGATTGTGATGCGTCTTGATTTCAGAGATGTTAAAATGCAGTTCTCAGAATTGATGAAATATTGTGTTTTGATATTCTATAGGGTGGAATACCCTTTAAGGATGTGGTGGGCCAAAAAACCTGTATTGGTAGATTTTCATCTAAGTGTATCCTTTAAAAATAATCTATTTTTTAAAATTAAGTTTCCCATTACAAAGGAATATGTCCTTATTGTACAAAATTTGGAATAATAGAAAAGTGCAAAGGAAAAAACACAACTTGCCCATTTTCTTTTTCTGTCTCTTAGAAGTAGGAATATTAATATTGTACTCTGATTTTTATTTTTTGGATATTTTTCAGGCATATAGGTTTTATGTTTATATTCTTTATATTTGAAATTCCTGACAAAAGTAATATATACTCAATTTTTAAATTACAGCATAATTTACTATAGAAAGCAAAAGCCACCTGCTTGCCCTTTCCCCTTCCCTCTACAACATGTCATCTCCCTAAGTATCTCATTGGCTACAGTTTGGAATGTGAGATAACAGATTTTGTTCTATGTCCGTATCAATGTTTATTATTGCTATCCTTTTATTGTCATTATCGTCATGAAATCATATTAGCATATTTTATAATTTGTTGTTCAAAGTAGAAACAGATCTATATGTCTTTCCATATTAATACATATAGATATACCCTGGGATCCAAAGATCTAGCAATTTCATTATATTCATTTTTAAATAAAATTTTTATTTAATTAAAATTTTTATATTTTTATTTAAAAATCTAATACCTGCATATCTTTTTTTTTTTTTAAGATTTATTTTTATTTATTTAATTCCCCACCCCTCCCCCGGTTGTCTGTTTTTTTCTGTGTCTTTTTGCTGCGTCTTGTTTCTTTGTCCGCTTCTGTTGTCAGCGGCTCGGGAAGTGTGGGTGGCGCCATTCCTGGGCAGGCTGCACTTTCTTTCGCCCTGGGCGGCTCTCCTTATGGGTGCACTCCTTGCGCGTGGGGCTCCCCTACGCAGGGAATACCCCTGTGTGGCAGGGCACTCCTTGTGCGCATCAGCACTGCGCGTGGGTCAGCTCCACACGGGTCAAGGAGGCCCGGGGTTTGAACCGCGGACCTCCCATATGGTAGACGGACGCCCTAACCACTGGGCCAAGTCTGTTTCCCTGCATATCTTTTAATAGTACAGAGGAGATGAGGCTGAACAATTGATAATACCCTTTCCTTCCTTTTTCCACTCTCTTAAATTTCTATTTTGAGTTCCTTTGGTAACTCTAGATAATAGAAATATACTTCTAAGTGCATATTTAATTCTGTAGAACAGCATAACTGTGCTTTGAGAACGTCCACACTTGCCTAGATGCTGTTAGAAGGTGGCTGCCCTCTAGTCTTAACTTTTAAAACCTGCTGCCTCCTGCCCTGCCCCCTTTTGTTTAGACGAATCACACCTGCAGATTAGACCAGGTTCTGTAGTCCCTGCTACGTTCCTGAAGGTTTCAACACCTTGTTCTTCTCCCTACTCCTGGGTTTACTTAACTTTACAGCTAAGAATAATACCCTCTGTCGTATAGCATTTCTTTGTCTTAATATTGACATGACTATTGAGTGGATACAATTTTTTTTTTAAGTTTTTAAAGAAGCTTTAGATTATATAATGTTAGCAAAAAATATAGGGGATTCCCATATGTCCTACCCACTCCCCCTCCCACACTTTCCCACATTAACAACCTCTTTCATCAGTGTGGTCCATCTCTCAGTTGATGAACACATATTGAAGCATCGCTACTAACCTTGAACTATAGTTTACATTATAGTTTACACTCTGTCCCACACGATTTTATAGGTCATGACAAAATGTATAATGCCCTGTATCCATCATTGCAGTATCATGCAGGACAATTCCAATGTCCCAAAAATGTCCTCATATTACACCTATTCTTCCCTTTTCCTCCCCTCAGGACCTCTGGTGGCCACAACCTTTATATTAATGATATATTCTCTTTTAAAACTCTCTAGAGATGTATGTATCAGATGTTAGAGATAGGTACAAAGAATGGAAAAATACTGAGAAGAATCTCTTAAAATGTTAGTGAGATTTCAGAATGTATAAAAATATTTAAAATTCCAAGTTACTATTTATAGAGGGATTATATTTTGGCTTTCCTTTTGTACAGAGTACAAATTTAATTGGGGTAAAAATTCAAAATCCTAGTATGCATCTATAAAATCCTAGTATGGCCAATTTTGATTATTTGTTTTTTTTTAATTTTCAAAATACACACCATAATATCACATTAAATCACATTAAAAGTCTTTGAACTTGTCTAGTCGTGAAAAAATGAAACCTAAATTATTATACTTTTATATATATCATTTTTCCCCTTTAGAGTGAGGGTGAAATGTCTAGACCCTCAGGTATGGAACTCCTACCATCTCCATTTACAAGAATTGATTTGTACACTGTACAATGAATTTAAATGTATTGTGTTTCATTTGAAATTTAATTGTGTGTGTCTCTTGTAGTGTATTTATTTGCATGTCTAAACCTCTGTTCCAAATATGAACCAGGAACAGTATTCCTCAGTTTTTAAATTTAGCTGAAATTGCATTTTACATTAATGGTAGATTCTTACTACTTGACCCCTCTTCCCTCCTGCCCCCTCCATTTTTTTAGAGCATAGCAAGAGCATTGCTCATTATCAAGAATCAAATTAATTGGTAGCTTTTCAGAAAATTGAACTGAGTTCTAAACTGAAAAAGATGGCTGAAAATTTTAAGTACAGTTAAAAATTGGTTACCTCTTCCTCACATTATTAAAAAAAAAAAGGTCTCAGAATCACTTTACTATGTATAGCTTTCTTTTTCCTTCCAGGTTTATCTCTGGGCCATTGTTTCTTGGATTTGGATTTAACATCTGATAAGGGTCATCTGTTTCTCTCTTTGACTCTGAATATTCATGTTGCTTCACAAAATATGTATGTTTGATCTTTATCTCCTTCCCTCTACATCCTGAAATTTTCCTTCTCTAGTCTTTTATTTCAGCCTCAGTTTGATCATTGATAGAATGTATCTAGTATTAACTTATAGGCTAGGGCTGTGAGTTAATGATTGCTGTTCAGACAAACATAGGAAAAGATATGAATATAAATATGCTTCTTTACAGAAATTTCCTGGGAGGCTGGGAAGAAAGTTCTTTAATATTGTAGGGCTCAGAACTTGGGAATTGCACTTTTAAATTAAGGACAAGTGCTGCTTGCTCTCTTACTTTCTTAATAGATGAACTGCAACATCTTTCCCCTACTAAACTTCCTGCCATTTGGCCTATTGTCACCCTCTGTGCATTTAAATAAATCTGACTTTATTCTGAGCCCCAGTTATTAACAATGTCCTCTGACCAATTGCTTAAAATAAAAGGCAGTGTCCTCTGACCAATTGCTTAAAGTAAAAGGCAGAGATTCAAAATCCTCCCGCCATGGAAATAACCCCTGTACTTCCAAGTTGTTGGAAGTACAAGTACAACTTCCAGTTGTTTCAGCCGAGGCATTTGTCGCTTAGGTGCCCCTTTTAGCGTTACTTAGCCCTGGGGACTGAGTAGTGCTGTACTTTACAAAAACAGAGACTGCTGATCAAACTGAAGAGTTTGATTTTTAAGTGGATATTGCCCTATATAATTAGGAAAACAAGAGTTTGAAATAATGTTGGCATTATTTTAGGTTAAAAATCTTTCATAGAAGGGAGCAGATATAGCTCAGTGGTTGAGCACCTGTTTCCCATGTACGAGGGGTTTCAATCCCGTGCCTCCTTAAAAAAAAATCTTTCATAGTCATATCTCTTTGCTCTTGTTCACCATAGCTTTCTGGGATTTTCTGGTTCTGTATTTTTACAAATAATTCTTAAGCTGATTGTTTATGGGGAAAAAAATACCCATTAACCCAGATGCCAATTTAGTTGATTAACAGTAGGCGGGTAACAACAGCTTTGAGATATAATTCATATACTATAAAATTCACCTTTTTAAAGTGTACAATTCAGTGGATTTTAATATATTCACAGAGTTGTACAACTATCATCTAATTCCAGAACGTTTTTATTACTCTTAAAAGAAACGCCATACCCATTAGCAGTCACTCCCCATCCTCCCTCTCCCAAGTACCAGGCAATCTTCCTTTCTCTCTGTGATTGCCCATTCTGAGTATTTCATCTAAATTAATTATATAATATGTGGTCTTTTGTGATTGGCTTTCAATTAGCATAACTTTTTCAAGGTACATCCCTATTGTAGCATGTATCCAAACTTCTTATTGCCAAATAATAGAATAACATTCCCTTGTATAGATATGCTACATTTTCTTTATCCATTCACTCAGTTGATGAGCGTTTGGATAGTTTCCACTTTGGGGCTTGCATTAACGATGCAGCTAACTAACAATCACATACAAGTTTTTTTGTAGATACATGTTTTCACTTCTCTTGGATATAGAACCAGGAGTGTGATTGTGGGTCATATGCCAACTCTATGTTCACTATTTCAAGGAACTGTCAAACTGTTTTCCAAAGTGGCTGAACCGTTTTACAATCCTACCAGCAGTGTATGAGGCTTCGATTTCTACACATCCTCCCCAGTGCTCCCCAATGCTTGTTATTGTCTTTTTTTTTTAAGATTTATTTTTATTTAACTTCTATCCCCCTCCCCCATGGTTGTGCACGATGTCTGTTCTCTGTTCATTTCCTTTTCGGAAACCGAACTCAGGACCTCCCATGTGGGAAGAAGGCACCCAATCACTTGAGCCACCTCTGTTCTCTGCTTGTTGTGTCTCTCATTGTGTTTCCTCACTATTTCTCTTCATTTCATCAGCTCACTGTGTCAGCTTGCCATACCAGCTTGCTCACCTTCTTCAGGAGGCACCAGAAACCGAACCTGGTACCTCCCATATGGTAGGGTGGGCACCCAACTGCTTGAGCCACATCTACTTCCTATTGTCTGTCTTTTCAATGTTAGCTTCCCTGGTGGGTATAAAGTGATATCTAATTGTGGTTTCAACTTGCATTTCTTGGATGACTAATGATGTTGAGTATCTTTTCATGTGCTTATTGGCAGTTCATATATCTTCTTTTGAGAAATGTCTGTTCAGAGCCTTTGCCCATTTTTTAATTGGGTGATTTGTCTTTTTATTGTTTGAGTTGTGAGAGTTCTTTGTAAATTCTGGACACAAGTCCCTCATTAGATAATATGCTTTGCAAATATTTTCTCCCGTTCTGTGGACTGTCTTTTCACTTCAGAGTGTCCTCTGAAATTACAAAAGTTTTAAATTTTGAGGACGTTCAAGTTATTATTTCTTATGTTGCTTATTCTTTTTGTATCATATTTAAGAAACCATTGCTTGTGCATATCTAAGAAACCATTGCAAAGTCATGAAGATTCACTCCTTGTCTTAGTTTGCCAGCTGCTAAAACAAAAACCATACACTGAACTCATGGTTTAAACAATGGGAATTCACTGGCCCGTGGTTTTTAGACTAGGAGAATCCAGAATTGAGGCATCAGCAAGGTGATGCCTTCTCCCCAAAGACTCTGTGCTTTGGGCTGGCTGCTAGTGATCCTTGGGTCCTGGGCTTTTCTGTCACATGGCATTGCACATGGAGAGGTCTTGTCCTTCCCCCTCTGGGTTCTGTTGACTTCTGACTTCTCATTGCTTTCTCTATGTCTGATTTTCATTGTGCTTACAAAGGATCCCAGTAATCTGGAGTCCAACCTGATGCGTTTGGCCACCTCTTAACCAAAAATAGCACTGTCAAAAGTTCTATTTACAATGGGTTCAAACCAACGGGAATGGGTTAAAATTATGTTTTCCTCAAATGTTTCACAACAATGCAAGGTGTTGATGGTAGGGTGATGTATAGGAGTCCTGCATGATGATAGGCATGTTTGTTTTATCGGTTCACAACTTTGGCTATACACTTATTGCTTATGTGTGTTCATGTATGAATGATATACTTAAATATAGTTTTTTTTAATGAAAAAAAAATTTTTTTTTCTGGGGTACATAATTCAACCTACCACACTCCTTTACTTTCTTCTAAGAGTTTTCTAGCTTTAATTCTTACATCTAGGCCCTCGATCCCTTTTGAGTTGTCTTTTGTGTATGGTGTGGGGAAGGGGCCCATCTTCATTCTTTTCCTTGTGGATATTGTTTTTCCAGTACCGCTTGTTGGAAATACTATTCTCTTCCCTTTGAATGGTCTTGCACCCTTGTCAAAAAGCAATTGATGGAAAGCAGCTGTGACTCAACCGACTGGGCTCCCGTCTACCATATGGAAGGCCCTGGGTTCGCATCCCGGGGCCTCCTTGTGAAGGCAGGCTGGCTTGTGTGCCGTGCAGCGCTGATGTGCGCCGCGGAGAGTTGACGCAGCATGATGACACAACGAAGGGAGACAAGCAGACGCAGAAAAAATGCACAGTAAATGGACATAGAGAACAGACAGCAAAAAACAAGCAGCAAGGGGGGGGTAAAGAAATTTTTAAAAAAAATTTTTTAAAAAAGCAACTGACCATGAACATAAGGGTTTATTTGTGGACTGTCAACCCTATTCCATTGATCTATATTCTATCCTTATGCTAGGATGACACTGTCTTGACTACTGTTGGGAAGTGTGAGGCCTCCAACTTTATTCTTTTTTCAAGATTGTTTTTGCTATTCTGGGTCTTAGCATTTCCATATGAATTTTAGGATCAGTTGTCAATTTCTGCAAATAAGCAGCTGGGAATTTGATAAGGATTGTGCTACAGGGCAGAGAGGAGTATGATGCCATCTTATTTTAAATGGTCTACCAAATGTCTACTGATAATTGCATTCTCCTCCTGGAACAGGTCCCAGTTATTGAGAGGATGCATGGAAGCCTTGTATCTCTTTGGATAGATTAATGCCAATCACAAACTGGAATTCTTTGAAGAAACACTGAACCATTTATATATTTAACTCTTTGCTCGATTTATATTATTTAAAAAATATTCCTGGCATCCTGTGGTCAGAGGCTTTGTAGTATTTTACTCTTTCCACTAAAGTTTTGAGATTAGTGAAAATCTGATGACATGAAGATAAGGAAAATCTGTGAGAGCTGGTTTTCCAGGCCTCAGCTATATATTGTTAGAATGGTGTAAAAGGCACAGGTGGACTTATCAGAGTGTACATAATGTGGCTTACTTATTTGTTTTTCCTGTCTTGGGAAAGGAACTACTCCCTATACCTTAGAAAGCTGCTAAACCAGTTTGTATAAAGTGTATGTGTTTTGCCCTTCGAGTCAATTCAGTTCATGGGTGTTCTTTTTCTAAGCGGAAGGCCCTGTGTTAGATGCCTGCCCCGGGGCCCTGCCGGATAAGCCCTCCCTGGACTGCTGCAACAGCCTCCAAATGGGGCGGTCTCCTGCCTCCTTCCTCTCCCATTCCTCTTCATTTTCTATGCCAGTGCCAGAGCTCAGCTTTCTGAAAAAACTAATGAACCTGGTCATGTTTGGCTCCTCATCACCTACAGATAAGGTCTAGGCTCCTTAGCGGTGCTTATGCACCCTCTTCTAGTCTGGCGCTAGCTTCTGCTCCTGCTCCTGAACCGCCCACTCCTCCCTGCGTGCACTGCACTTCCCCAGCCTGGCCTGCATGTGGTGCTGCTCTGCAGAATGACCTCCCCAACCCCAGCCACTTGGTGGGGGCTGGCCCACTCTCTCGCCACTGCACAGCAGTGTGTTCATAGCCCTGTTCGTCTTGTCCATTTCCTTGTCCTTTTTGCTGTTGCTGTAGAGGAGAGGTGGCACCTTAAGCCTGTTTTTCTCCAGGGGCCCAGTGCCTGGTGCAAAGCACTTATTAAATGATATTTTAGATGACTGATGGAGAGTACCTGATTAAAGGGCCTGATAATCTAGCGGGGAGAGAAGATGGTCAAAGGGCCGAGGATAACCGATCCGTGGCCGAGGGGCAAAAGAGCAGCGTGTTTGTTACTCAGCTGAGTTTGCAGGTTCTCTTGACCAGATACGGTACACGAACAAGCCTGTCCGGTGTCCGTCACCATACAGCTTAGTGTTCTGTAAATTTCTCCAAGTGCTGTGTTGTTCTCTGTGATGCTCAGCCCTGTGTTCAGTAAAGCTCCAGACAGAGTGGGGCTGATGTGTTTGGTGACTCAGAGCAGAAATGTTAGCCAATTAGTGATGAAAATGAGAAAATGGACTGTTCTACATTATATGCATAGTCTTGTCAGATTAAAAAAAAATTCTCTTTACATTGTGAGACCACTTGGCAATTCATGTTTTAGCATCTCCCTTTGATTAGCATCATTTTTTCTCTTCCAGCCAGCTAGCATGTTCTTAGGAAGTGAGTCAGTCCAACTCACTTGCCTATGGTAATGTCCGTGAGGAGGTGTTCATTTTAGAGTTCAAATATTATAGTCTTCTTCCCCTGCCTTAGTTTCTTTGTCTTACCAGAAAACAAGGTAATTTTCTGCTATATTTATATTTTGAGGATCACATTTAGCTCCTGAATATAAGGGGAAGAAGGTAGGTTATTTTATTTATTATTGTAGTAAATTTAGCGTTATTATATAACTATTTTATAAAATTTCACTGGCTGGGAATTTTTTGTTTTTTGTTTTATGTGTGTTTGAAGTAAAAGCTCTTTAGATCAAAGATGAAAATTTTTCTCACAGCTCTCTCAGTTTTTGTTTGAAAAGATCTTGATTTCATTTTGATTTTTCAAAGCTATTTTTGCTGAGTAGAGAATTCTAGGATAGCGGTTATTTTCCTGATGACATCCCCTGGTCTGCTGACTTCCACAACAGAAGACTCTTGAGAAGTTGATCATCAGTACTTGGAAAGTAATCTTTCCTTCTGTATGTGCATGTGTGATTGCTTTTAGGATTTTTCTCTGGTTTTTAGTTTTTACAGTTTCACTTTCACGTAGCTAGATGTGGATTTCTTATTTATTCTGTTGGGCCTCTTAAATTTATGGATCGATAGTTTTAATTACTTCTTGAAAATGCTCAGGCGTGCTCTCTTCCATTGTTGCCTTTGTCCTATTCTCACTCTCTTTTTCTGGGAATCCAATTCAACTTAAGTTGGACTTGCTCACAGTAACAGTTTTCTTTCTGTTCAAAATAGTCTATAATTTTCCATGACGTTCCCTTTCACTCATGGATGATTTTGAAGTGTGACGTTTAATATCCAAGTGTCTGGAGATTTTCCTGTTATCTTTCTGAATGGGTTTCTAGTTTAATTCGATTTTTGTCAGAAAACATACTTTGTATGATTTCAGTTCTTTTAAATTTGTTGAGATGTGGTCCATCTTGGTGGCTATTGCACGTACACTTAAAAGAATGTGTGTACGGCTGAGGTTGTGAGGAATGGCCTGTATATGTCATTTGGATCCAGTTAGTTGATGGCGTTTTCCAGTTCTATATCCTTGCCAACTCTCTCTCTACTAGTTCTATCAATTACTGAAAGGAGTGTTGAAGTCTCCAGCTATAATTGTGAATTTGTCTATTTCTCCTTTTGATACTGTCAGTTTTTGCTCATGCAGTTTGAAGGTCTATTGTTAGGTGTATATACATTTAGGATGAATTGACCCTGTTATCATTATGTAATGTCCTTCTTTATCTCCCATAATTTTCTTTACTCTGAATCTAATTTGTCTAATATATAGCCTCTCCAGCTTTATGATTAGAGTTTGCATGATGTATCCCACCCCCACTCCCCCAAGTTGTGATTTTCCTGGTTCTCCATATGCTGAGTAATTTTGGATTGTATCCTGGACAGCATCTTGAGTCCTCTGGAGACTGTTGATGAATTTGTCTTACAGGCATTTACCCGATTGGGCTCAGGACACATATTCAAACCTTTTGTGGGTTGTGGCTTCAATTTCAGTTCTTTTTTCACAAACTGCACAGTGCTATTTGTATCTAACCCATCTGTCACAAGCAAAGGTCACCTGGGACCTGGCCAGTGATTTACCCCATAGTTCAGGGGGAGTGAGACATTTGTATTTGAAAATCATGCATAGTAGTCTGGAACCAAAGCTTGAGATTTTTTTAGCCACTCAAGTGACATAAGGCTGAGCTGCTATCTGCCCTCCAACTCCTGGGCTCCTGCCCTTTCCACTGCTAGCCCAAGCAGAGAGAGTTCTCCAGGCACCCCATGCTTCGCCATCACCAGACTCCAGCCCTGGTCCAACTCCTCACAGGACATCTCAGCAAATGCTCCCAGTGCACAAGCAGCTGGACTTCTGGCTTCTCTCTGTGTCAGAACTTACTGACTTGATCCAGGCTCAATAATCCTCACTACCTTGATGGCTTAGTTGGTACTTTTTGGAAGACATGTTTTGTCTTTCTGTCAGCTTTCATTGTCTTCAACAGATCGACTTGCCTCATCTGCTGTAAATTACAATTATTTTTACGTTTTCCAGTTTTTGAATTGGAGGTGTTCGTATTCTCCATCTCCTCCCGTGACTAAGTTGATGTCTTTAAGAAAACATATTATTTGGATCCTTCAATTTAACGTCAACTACCTAGCTCATTGCTTGTACATAGTAGCTGGGTACATAAAATATGAATAGGGATTTCTGCTGTAATGAAGTATTTTATGCTTGGAGAAGCCTAGCATTCTGCAAAATCATGCACTAAAAATAAGTATTTTATGAGAAAAGTGAGATTGTAGCAGATCTCTGAAAATCTGTGCAGCTGGGTAACTACTAGGAAAACATTGGTACCTCAGGCGGTTACCAGACCACTGGGGCAGGCATCTCATCGTGGCTGGAGATCGCTCAAATGGTTATTAAAATGCGCCAAAACCAGTAGAGTAGAAAGGCTGGCGATACCTGAGTTGCTACGGGGATGGTGAGTGTAGAGACACAGCAAGTGGGCGTAGTGGGGGCAGGGGGTGCTCTCCCATGGACATCTAGCCCAGCTGGGGGAGGCCTCTGCCTGGCTGGGGCAGACCCGTACAGGGAGTTCAGGCTGTCTAAATTTTACTACTTTCTTGAAGTACAGCTACTCACCAAAGCCAAGCTAAGTGAAGGCTTTTTCCTTTCTTGCCTAAGATTTTAATTTCACTCCCTCTACTTAGGAAACTCACAAACGAATCGATGCAGCCAACTTCCATGCTCTAATGATGTCACTCCCACTTCACAATCAAACATGAGCTCATTTATGCTACGGGGACACATAGCAGAACAGGTGGCTTTTGAATTGAATTGAATTCCCTTTTGTTTTCTTCAGATTCACCTGTTAGTCTCCTAAGCAGCTGCTGATGTTAAAGTCAAGTGACTTAAAATACACTGAATTAGCCAGAGCAGGAAGAGTTTTAAGAATTACCTATGGAGTTGTTTAAAAATTAAGTCAACATATATATTGCCCTAAACTTGTTCAGTTATTCCTAATTCATTTTTAGGAGACATTCTCTTTCTGATTATAAAGTAACTTATTCCTATTGATTTTCTTCCTTACAAGGGAGTTGTTTATGAATTTTTGGTTTGATCCTGATCATGCTTCTAATATTTTTAGTTTGCTGCCCTGGAAAATTTAAGTTATACTTAGGTAATAGTTATTGGATTTTTTTGGGGAAGGGTATTGGTGTCGGGGATTGAAATCTGTACCTCGTATGTGGGAAGCCAGTGCTCAACCACTGAGCTACACCTGCTCCCCCATGTTGGTTTTTTCATTCATTTGCTTGTTCGTTTTGTTTTTAGGAGGTACTAGGGATCGAACTGGGGACCTTTTATGTGGGAAGCAGATGCTCAACCACTCGAGCTATATTTGCTTCCCTGGGTTTAATTTTGAGAAATTGTATATATGGTTGTTTTTGGGTTTTTTAAGATTTATTTACTTATTTCTCCCCACTCCCTTGTTGTTTTTTACTTGCTGAGTCTGTTCTTCCTTGTTTCTGTAGGAGGCACCGGAACCTGAACCCGGGACCTCACATGTGGGAGGGGGGTATCTAATCACTTGAGCCACTTCAGTTCCCTGCCTTGCTGTGTCTCTCATTCTGTTTTCCGATGTCTCTTGTTGCATCATCTTGTTGCGTCAGTTTGCTGCGCCTGCCTGTCGTGCCAGCTCTCTGTCTTCTTTAGGAGGCACTGGGATCCGAACCAGCAACTTCGCATGTGGTGGGAATCCAGTCGCCTCAGCCATATCCGCTTTCCTATATATATGGTTTTAAATAACTTCTTTCAGTTGTTTTTAGTTTTGTTAATCTGTGCATAAATTTCAATTGAGCAATTAATGAAACAGTTGGACCTTTGTGGAATCTTTATTATTTAGACTGTAAATATTTTTTATTTTAGCAGATTTTCTCATAAGCAACTCATAATTGAAGAATTGGTTTCTTATCTCTGTTCAAATGAGGTATATACTTTTTTCCTTTCTTTTCTGTTTTTTAATTGGACTATACATATAAAAAATATAGGTAGATATACTTTGGAGCAGACTTAGTTTTCTAAATAAGGAAAATTTCTTAGAGACCTACACTCTATATGAGGAGAAAATGAATCATAAACTACACTTAGCTTGGCATAAAATGCATTTTGCATAAAAATTTCAAGGCGGAAATTGCAAAAAACAGCTTAGGATTTGGGTGCCATTCCTATAAAACTGGCAATTTGGCTGTAATTTAATGCTATTACAGGGTAGTTGCTTTGTTGTATTATATTGATTTTTTGGCAGTAAATTCCAGGGCAATCTTTATTTTCTAGGCAAACCACAATTAATCTGTATGGTGATAATACTTTCCATATTTTCACCAAATTTCTGTAGTTAGAGCTAAAAATGGAATTTGGAGCACATCCTTGGAAATGAGAGAGAAGGAAATTTGACAATTATTAAGAATGCCAGACTGAAGGCAGCTTATTTTTTGATTGATTAATTTGTAATCCAGTTTTGGCAGTGTTTCTTCTGTATAAGGATTTCGGAGATCACCAAAGCTTCTTATAATTCATGAAATGAGGAGGAGCAGAAACAAGATGAGTGAGTTTTTAGTGTGCAGCTTGCACGCTCTCCTCCCACTTTTCGAGCCGTCTGAGATGATTTGAATGCCACCTTTACCACTCTTGTCCTTCCTGTGCCCCACCCCGCCCCTTGCAGTGTGTCTGCTAGAAGGCGTGTATATTAGTCAGCCAAAGGGGCACTGATGCAAAATACCAGAAATTGGTTGGTTTTTATAAAGGGTATTTATTTGGGGTAGGAGCTTACAGGTACCAGGCCATAAAGCATAAGGTACTTCCCTCACCAAAGTCTATTTCCATGTGTTGGAGCAAGATGGCTGCTGACATCTCTGAGGGTTCAGGCTTCCTGGGTTCCTCTGGGCTCAGCTCCTCTCTTTTCTCCACAAGGTCAGCTGTAGACTATGAGACTCTCTAGACTTTGCCTCTCTCCACAAGGTCAGCTTAGACTATCAGGCAAATGGCTTTGTCTCTCTCCCTGGGGTTTCTACAGTGTCTAAGGAACCATCTCTATTCCTCTGTGTTCTTCTCCTGGCTCAGGTCCTCTCTTCCTTCGGCTCGCTTCTCTTTCCTCTGCGTGCTGACTTCCCAGGGCTCCAGCTTAAGTCTTCAGCATCAAACTCCAATATCAAAATTCCAACATCTGAAACCCTCAACTCTGTCCTTGGCCATGCCTTTTATCCATGAGTCCCCACACACCAAGGGGTAGGGACTCAGCACACTAATGGTGTGGCCCAATCAAAGCCCTAATCATAACTTAATCAGACCAGATTATAAACATGATCCAATATCTATTTTTGGAATTCATAACCACATCAAACTGCTACAGCGTGTGAAGGCCCTGGAGTGAGACGTGCCCTGTGTGAGTCTGTGTGAGTCTGTGTGGCATCCCCGAGCTGGGGCTGGGGCCGGCTCTGAAGCCAGTAGGAAGAGGACTGACTACTCAAAAGACCAGCATTGGAGTCTTGACTCCACTACTTTATAGATGGACAAGTGTAACCGCTCTCTGCCTCAGTTTCCACATTGTGAAATGGGGATAAACGGTTACACTCCTGAGGTTGTAGTTTTAAATGAGTAAAGTCGATAGCACCTTGCCAGGCACATAGTACACCTTCAGTTGGTGGTGGTGCCGGTGGCATGGTGTTGTCGTAATACTAAGACAAGTTAAAAATAATAAGAGCTGCTGTCTTTGTTGAGTACCTATTCTGATCCTCACAATAGCCCTGAAAAGTAGCAGGTATTATCTCTAGGGTACAGATGAGAAAATTAAGGTCCTGAGAGATTAAGTAATTTGTCTCATGTCACCCATCTGGTAAATAGCTGAGTTGGAGTTTGTGGCAAGAACTTCAGGATTTTTAAATCCATGAATGCTTTTTGGCCTGGTGTAGTGAAGAAAGATTATAAGGCTTCAGGTCCCAGATAATCAAATTGGGAGCCATACATCCAGGTGACGACAGAAGAGGGTTGGGGAAGGAGGAGGGAGTAGTGGCAGGAGCAGGTTTTACTTGCTCCCCAGGGTTGAAAAGGCAGAGGAAGAGCTCAGAGCAATCCAAGTGACAGTTCTTGGGGTGCAAAGAAGTAGAAAAATCCTAACTTAGATTAGGGTAGAAATCAGGAGCAGTTCGAGAGAGAACAGAGGATCTAGATAGGGTTCAGCTGGGAAGAGGACTCAGGCGAGGAACATTTTGTATTATAGGGAGTTTAATGCATCTGGGACTCCTTGGTATCCGCTTTTTCTGCGTGGCATCTCCCTACCTGTCTGAGGCTGGACGTGTGCAGAGCAGTACTTATAGTTGCCTTCCTCTCTGTATTTCTGACCTTTGTAAGTTCTTCTCTCTGTAGGAGAGTTAGCATTTTGTGAGAGCTCCTTGTTTCTCAGGGACTCCAAATGACTGCTCCAGAGTGTTATTTCCATCAGTCTTATGCCTGAGATGGGATCTTTCTTTGGGTGCTTGGAGAAGGGCTTCTCATACTGGCACGGATAGCATTCATTAGTGTAGTGGATTGGGAGCCAGCCTAGCTCTCATGTAGCCCTAACTCTGGCCCTTTGGTAAATAAAGGCCTCCCAGAGACACTCTCACCTTAGTCCCTGACAGGTGCATAGAGATTTGTCTGAACCCAAACTGAGCAGAATGCTGTGGAAGCCCACACTGTTAGAGAGATGCAGGGAAGCTTTCTGTCATTTTCTACTTGTTATTCTGCCAATAGTTTTCATTAGACTGGAGCATAGCAGTTCGGAAGAAATGCTTCATGTGTTCATGCGGAATGATTATTTCTTAACACTGGTTCAAGTTTGGGTGGGTATGTATTACATGAATGCCACCAAATTGTGTGTGTTTAAAATCTATACAAATCAACAAATAAGTAGTCACAAGCCAGGGTAGTATTTGGTGATATGTTTTTCTTATTTTATGGGTCCCTAAAAAGTTTATCCTCTGAGGTTATGTCTATCCAGCCAGTGCTACCATACAACTGGAGCAGGGGTCAGCAAACATTTTCTGAAACGCCCTGAGGGTAAATATTTCACACTTTGTGGACCAGACAGTTTCCGTTGCAAATACTCAACTCTGCCATCATAACATGAAAACAGGCATAGATAATACGTTAAGCATAGCTGTGTTCCAATAAAACTTTATTTACAAAAACAGGCAGTAGGCTTGTTGATAAACCTTGGCCGTAGAGGCCATGGTTTGCCAACCCCTGATCTAGAATATAGCTGTTATTTTAAGATCTGTGTAGCTTCTTTGTCAGGTTAAACCCTTGTAGAATTTTGCCTGTGCAACATTTTAAAATTTGCATTATAACTTTGTGGGTAGGACAGTGAAAGTAATGTTAAGTTTAAAAAAAGCTCCCAATCTCCTTTGAATTTTGCTTTAAGAAAGAGATTCTAATATCAAGGCACTGAGTTTATCAAACCTTTTTCTGTTGGTGTTAGGAAAGGAAAATTGAAGTTAAATATCAAGAACTCTAACCAGCTTGCTCACATCATATTCGTTTTTCTTTTTCTATTACACACCTAACATTTAATGATAAATTTGAGGGCATTTATTATTTCAGGAATATATGGCAGAGATTGCTAGTTTATTTTCTTCCCTGTGGTGGGAGGTTGGGAATTTGACAGTCAGGGCATGGATTTGTGTGGGAGGAAGAGGCCAGGAGGTTATCATAGCAAGATGCCACCACCTCGACCCTGCCGAGATTGTAAGCTGTAGGGCAAAGGCGAGGCTTAACAGTTCTCCGCCCAGGAGCCACTTGTTTGACCTTGATGATTATAGATCATGATGGTTTAGTAGAGGATCCATTTTTAAAGAGTTTTGCTTTAATGCCCCCTTCTCGATGCACTTTAGGTAACACCCGAACATCTGCCTCCACCTGCTCCAGGAGGCCACCAAGGAGTCCGTCCCAGGGTCAGCATGCACTTCCTGGTGGAGAAAAATAGCACATGTGAGAAGCAGCAACAGTTAGCCACCTGCTTCCCACCATCCCTTTTCAAACTAACGTTTTCTAATTCATGTCCATGAAAATGTGCTTTTCTGTAGCTATCAGTCTTCATAAATTGATGTTTTTGTTTTCAGGGTGTACGCCCTTTTCTTTTAAATGCTCTTTTAAATTGAGATTTCTTATTAACATGAAGAAAGAGCCCCTTCCCCCCACACACACACTTTCCATTTGGGGATGTAAGTTAAGTGAACAGAAAATAGTGTGATAAACAGATCCATCCAGGTGGTTTACAGTATAGTTCACCCAAGGTCCTATTATAGGTGAATAACAGACCAAAATCTTCGACTTCTGACTCAGTCAGTGCAAATCATGAGTGGTTAAATAACTCAATACTAGTTTCCCTTCCAGCATAATTCTGATGAATCATGTAAAAGTTTGAAAGCCTTTCAAAGACATCTCGCTTGTCTCTGTGTCTGGATCACCCTGCTCCAGGCAGGCAGTTGACACTCATCCAGGGGCTTGTCTCCTCCCCCCGCTCCTGCCACCTGGGTCATGCCTGCCTCCCCTGACCTCTGATTTTTGACAGTCACCTTTCTGCTCCTCTTCATAGGCCCTTTGAAACTCACGTTGTCTTACCTCCACAAAAATAAACAAGATAACCAAAAACTTTCTAATCATTCCCACAATATTATTCTTTCTCGGGATTCTTGCAATCTGTCTGTTAAGCTCATTTCGGAAATGGATTTCATATGTCAATATTTATTGAGCAGGATGTTAGTCTTAGATTTACCATCCTGGATTTACTCTCAGTGAGTTTAAAATCTGTTTGGAGGGTGATCTAAATAACTAATAAAAATGTAAGTACCTTTACAGGGCAGCAAAGGATAGGTGACAAATGACAGCAGAAGGGGGCTCTGACCTGGGCCTGGGACATAGCTCTCAATGGGTGACGAGGAGACAGAGAGCCAGGGCAGACTGAGCAAAGGAGTACATTAAAAAAATGCAAGAGGGAGATGGGGAGACGGTGATTGTGAGAGTGGAGGCGCTTGTAAGGGGGTGATGGGCCATCAGATCGGAAAGTGTGAGTATGAAAGTAGAAAGTTTTAAGTGCTAGATGCGAGGGGGTTTCTAGTCTCTTTTTAAAAAGAGCTTCTGTTTTATTCTGTAAGTGATGCTGACCTCAGGGGTTTATGTTTGGGGGGGCTTATATAATGACAAGTGTTTTATTCATTTATCCAACAAATGATGGTTTCATGATTAAAATGAATTAGACAAAAGAGATGGATGACAGAGTCTACTGTAATAACCCGGGCACGAGATAAGAGTTGCTTGGAATTGAGCAATCGCAGAGACTGAAAAGAAGATATTTAAAGGATATTACAAAAGATTAATTGATATGACTTGATGAGTGAGTGAGTGTGATTAGCAGAAGGGAGCCCCTGGCACCACTCTTTGGTGTTCCTGTGCCTTCCTTCTGCCTGTGTAAATTGTAGCTAAACTGTAACTTCACATGGAGCACATGCTCCATCTTATCCTCCTTTTATAGTAAGTGTCCATTGCCTTTCTATTGCTTTTAAAGGTTTTGGTTAACATCTGTTATTCCACACTGCATGGCATTTTAAATGCTGGTATAGAACTCCCTGATAAGATAAAGCTAACACTGAAGGGTTTGTCTTATTAGAAATGAGAAACACACTTACATTTAGTCTTCAAATCATTATTGCATTTAAAAATATTTCTATTGAGATAAAATGATCATGCACTAAAATTCACAGTTTTAAAGTGTACAACTCAGTGTTTTTAGTGTATTCACAGAGCTGTGCTACAATCATCACTACCTAATTCCAGAATATTTTCTTCACCCCAAAAAGAAACTCACCTATGTTAACAGTTGCTTGTTATTCCCCCACCCCAGCCCCAGATAATCATTACTCTGCGTTCTGTCTCTATAGATTTGCCTCTTCTAGACATTTCCTATAAATGAAATCATACTACATGTGGTGCTTTGTGCCTGGCTTCTTTCACTTAGCATAATATTTTCAAGGCTTATCCATGTTATAGGATGGGTCACCTTTGCTGAATATTGTTCCATTGTATGGATATACCACGTTTTGTTTATCCATTCATACCACATTGTCCATCCATTTGTCGTTGTAGACATTTGGGTTGTTTCCACTTTTTGGCTACTGTGAATAATACTGCTGTGAACGTTTGTGTACGTCAGCCAAAGGAGTGCTGATGCAAAATACCAGAAATTGGTTGGTTTTTATAAAGGATATTTATTTGGGGTAGGAGCTTACAGGTACCAGGCCATAAAGCATAAGTTACTTCCCTCACCAAAGTTTATTTTCATGTGTTGGAACAAGATGGCTGCTGATGTCTGTGAGGGTTTAGGCTTCCTGGGTTCCTGCCTTCCAGGGTTTTGCTTCTCTCTGTGTTCAAGGTTCCTTTCTCCCTAGGGCTTGCTTCTTCCTGGGTTCAGGGTTCCTTTCTTCCTGGGGTTGGCATCTCTTTCCTCTGTGAACTTACTTCCTGGGGCTCCAGCATCAAACTCCAACATTAAAACTCCAACATTAAAAACCCTCAACTCTGTCCTTTGCCATGCCTTTTATCTGTGAGTCCTTACCCACCAAGGGGTGGGGACTCAGTGTCCTAATGATGTGGCCCAATCAAAGCCCCAATCATAATTTAATCATGCCCAGGTACAGACCAGATTACAAACATAATCCACTATCTATTTTTGGAATTCATAACCATATCAAACTGCTACAGTGTACAACTCCTCATTTTTAATTTAAAAATTTCTTTTAATTATTTATCTCCCCCTTCCCCTCCTCCCACCCTGCTGTTTTTGCTGTCTGTGTTGTCTTCTCTTCTCATTTTCTCTCCTCTAGGATTCACCAGGATTCAATCTTGGAGACCTCTAGTGGGGAGACCCTGTCAATTGCATCACCTCAGTTCCTGGTTTCTGCCATGCTTCACCTTGACTCTCCCATTGTCTCTCTTTCGATGCATCATCATCTTGCTGTGTGACTCACTTTGGTGGGCACTGGCTCACCACATAGGCACTCACGCGGGTACTCGCGCTCACCACGCGGGCACTTGTGCAGGCACTGGCTTGCCGTGCGGGCACACTTTCTCTTCTTCTTTTTCACCAGGAGGCCCCAGGGATCAAACCTGGGTCCTCCCATATGGTGGGCGGAAACTATCACTTGAGCCACATCCGCTTCCCTGTGTACGACTTTTTGTATAGACATAGTTTTAGTTCTTTTGGGTATATACCTAAGAGTGGAATTTACTGAGTCCTAAGGTACCTTATGGTACGCTTAATATTTTGAAGAATTGCCAAACTATTTTCAAAGTGGCTGCACCATTTTACATTCCCACCAGCAGTGTATGAGGGTTAGAATTTCTCCACCTCTTTGCCAACATTTGCATTTGTTCATCTTTTTTATTTATTATGGCCATTCTATGGGGGTGTAAAGTAATAGTTCCTTGTGATTTTGGCTTGCATTTCTCTAATGGTTAATGATGTTGAGCATTTTTATGTGCTTACTCATCGTTTGTCTATCTTCTTTGGAGAAGTATCTCTTCAAATTCTTTGCCCATTTTTAGTTGTCTTTTTATTGTTAATTTTTAAGAGTTCTTTATATATTCTGGATACAAGCCCCTTTTCAGATATATGATTTCCAAATATTTTTCTCCCATTCTGTAGGCTGTCTTTTCACCTTCTTGATAGTGTCTTTTGAAGCACAAAATGTTTTAATTTTGATGAAGTCCAATTTATCTTTTTTCTTTTGTTGCCTGTGCTTTTAGGTAGCTTATCTAAGCAGCATTGCCTGATGTCATGAATGTTTAATGCCTATGGTTTCCTCTCATTTTTGAATGTAGTGAGAGGTGGGAGCCCTTGCATATAGATATCCAGTTGTCCCAGCACTATTTGTTGAAAAGACTCTTCTTTCTTCATTGGGTTGGCATCGTGATTACATTTTAATTTCCATAAATTTGACAACACCTTCATGAAATAATATATAGGTATTTACTGTGTAATCAGATCCACTTAGGCAAACTCTGTTGTCCTAAATTGTTTATTGGGTTTGAATTTTACAAATTTTGCTTCAATTAGTAGATTTGGAAAGCATTGTGCCTTTTTCAAGCAATACTATAAAAACCATGTATAGTGCTGTAGAACTTGGGGTCCTTTCCAAGCCACGGTTACTTGCGGCTAGTAGATGTCATGCCACACCTCTCATGTTTATGGATCACCTTGGTAATCCCATGATTTCTTCTAATAGCTCTAGAGACTGATCAGTGAGGATAGCTTCAAAGAACTGATATGTGGAATCTTTACCAACCTGGTAGGAGTTCAGGACGCTGAGGGCCTCAGTGGTATCTAGCGCAGACCTCGGCAGTAGATCAAAGGTTATGTGTAAACTGCAGTTGGCTGGTGCCTTGATGGCTAGGTTTGCCAGGGGTTGCCCTCTGGGGAATTGGTCACTTGCCTCCACCACAGCAGACACAAATCTGATAAATGACATAACCTGGTTTAGCTTCGTATCCCAGGCTACATGCTTTATTGGGCAAGGTTGGGGTTGTGAAGGATTGGGAGCTCAGGGAGCTGGTACACAGCCCACGAGCCTGCTTTCTCCTCCATAGCTCCTGGTACACTGGTGATTTGCCCATCTGACTTAACTGATGGCTGGCACTACACTGGAAGGCCACCCACTGTGGGGTTTTTTTGTTTGTTCGTTTTATTGGCGCTGAAATATGTATAATAATAGCACAAGTTTTTAAAAAGATAGTATTTTTAATTAATATAGTTTCAGCATCACACCCATTGTTTTTTGCATGATTAATAGGAATTTTCATTGAAATTAATTTAAAAATTGACATTCCTTTCCAAGCAAAGCAGCATGACTTTTCAAAATAACAAAATATTTAGGTCTGATTTTGGAAGACATAAAAATATGAAAATTATAAAGCAAGGTAGTATAGGTTTATGTGTCCAAGGCAGGAAGTACAGGTAGAGGTTCAGAGAAGGGAGAAATCACTGTTGACACTAAAGATCAGGGAAGAAATAGGATCTGAGCCATAACCAAAGAATGAATAGGATTTCAGTCCTTGGACAGTGGTTCAGCATGTGTAGCCTTGGGACAAGTAACCTCTCAACTGGTAGTTTCTTCACAGGATTTGTGGGAGGATTACTCATGATAATACAGGTGAAGTAGTTAGCACAGACTCCAGCAAAAAGTAAGAAATGGATTAAGCCCCTACTTTGTGTCATGTGCTGCTGTTGAGCCCACATTCTAGCTCATGTTGTTAGACGTCTTAGGGGATAACATGCAGCAGGAAGCCGGGAGGTAAAAATGGCTACATTATGGTCTGGAAAGTAAACCATGCTGGGGTGATAAAGTGGAAAAGTCAATCAAGAGAAATTGTATTTTTCACTTTGCCCTCCAAGAAAAATAGTTTGAACTTGCTCCTGTAGGCAGTGGAGACCTGTGAAAAGCAATCAAGACAGATTTTGATAATGTTTTAAGAATAATTTGGCTTTAAATCAAAACAGGAAGCAGGGCTTTCAGTTGAGAGCCTGTTCATTGGAGATGACTTTAGTTGGTTTGCTTATTGGACAAGTTAGTTATCCAAATTATTAAACATTCCCTTTAATAATTGACAAAAGCAAATAGCAGAGATTTTTTTCTTCCTCTAGTTTAATATAATGGCAATCATTACCTAACCTTTGCTTCAGACTAATTTAACAGGAGTTAATGTTTCCAAGGAAATCACTCATATCTTACCTGTGTCTTTTAGGGGAAATGGAACTTCTCCTATTGAGGTAAATGAAATGTAGTACAAAATGCAAAGAGTTTGCATCATCAACCCAATAGGGTTCTTTTTTTTCCCTAATGTTTTTATTAAGATACAATTTGTGTTTTTTTTAGAATTAGACAAATTGTAGGTGTACCGAAAAATAATGCATAAAATACAGAGTTCCCACATACCCCCCTACTATTAACACTTTGCATTACTGTACTACATTTGCTACAATTCATGAAAGAATATTTTTAATTGTACTATTTACTATATTTGATCATTTACATTAGGGTTCATTGTTTGTGTTATATAGTCCTATGTTTGTTTTTTAATGCATTTTAAATTTATTTTAATAGATACTTAGATTACGTAAAATGTTACATAAAAAATTAAGGGATTCCCATATGCCCCACTCCTCCCACTTTTTTTTTTTATTTAATTTTTATTCTAATAACATATACACCCTAAAACTTCCTTTTAATCACACTCAAAATGTTAGTTCTTTGATTACATTCACAATATTGTACAACCATTACCACCATCCATGGCCAAAACTTTTTCTATACCAACTAAGCAATTAAGGGTGTTTTTTTTTGCATTTTACCAATTAATCAATTAGGTTTTTTTAAGTCAGCTGTTTTGAAATATAATTTATTTGTAAGATACGTTCTTTTTTTAAAATCTATTTTAATGATACATATTCATAAAACATACAAAATCCATCTAATATGTACAATCAATGGTATTTGGTAAAATCAGAGTTGTACATTCATCACTTCAGTCAATATTAGGGCATTTTCATTTACTATAATAATCATAATCTTATTAAACAAAAAAAACAACAACCAAATCTAGACAAACAAAAAAACTCTGCCCCTTAATAATCACCTCAATCATTCCTCTGACATACATAGCTGCTCTTCTGTTTTCATCTCTCTAATTTATTTATATTTATACTTTGTATAGATATAGTCAAACAATATATAGGACATTTTGCCTAGTTTTTTTCGCTTACTGTATTTCCTTTTTTCTTTTTTAACTTAATGGAAGATTCTTAATATATTACTATGCATCACTGTCCATAGTTTGCTTTGGTTATATTTTTGCCTGATACTAACATCTTGTAACATTAACATACACTTGTTCTGTTTAAAAAAAAAAACAGTATTATATTTTACCCTACTTATTTCACATGAAGTTTTGCTATGCTATACAGTCCCATGCTTTTTAGCTTTTCTTCTGGTAGTTCATAGGACCTTAGTCTTGCCCTTTCAAACACTGTCATACCCATATATAACCACTGCCAGTTATAAACACCTTTCATCATTTCTCTTCATTTCCAAAAATTTACAAACAACCTTTGTTCCAGTTCTGCCCAGATTAGATCACTGCTTGCCATTCTCTAGCCTCATTCTATTTTCTGGTGACCTATGTTCTAGTTATCACTCCATGATATATTTAGTTCATAATAGCACAGTCATACAGTATTTGTCCTTTGTGTCTGGCTTACTTCACTCAACATAATGTCCCTCAGGTTCATCCATGTCGTCATAAGTTTCATGACTTCATTTCTTCTTACAGCTGAATAATATTCCATCATGTACACAACAATTTTGTCCATTCATCGGTTGATGCACACCTGGATTGTTTCCATCTTTTGGTGATTGTGATTAGCGCCAGTATGAACATCGGTGTGCAGATGATGTCTTTTCTATGTCACTACTCTCAGTTTTTCTGAGTATATACCTAGTAGTGGTATTGCCAGGTCACATGGCATATCTATATCCAACTTCCTTAGGAACCACCAAACAGTCCTCCACAGTGGCTGTACCTTTCTACATTCCCACCAGCAGTTAGCATTAGTGCCCACCAGCAGTATATAAGCATTGTTCCATGAGCTTGAATTGAAATTCAAAAAAACATTATTTTTGTGGGGATGTGTTGGTGCAGGTGTGATATATCTATTAAATAATACACAGTGTAGTGTGGACTTAGTAAGGGGCCTGTGGTTTTTACCTGACTGGCAAAGGGTTCTGTGGAATAAAAAAGGTTAAGAACCCCTGCTCTGCATCCTCTCCAACACTTGTAGTTTTCTATTTTTATAATAGTAGCCATTCTTATAGGTGTACAGTTATATCTTACGTTAGTTTTATTTGTATTTCCCTAATTGCTAGTGGTATTGAACATTTTTTCATGTGCTTTTTTGTCATTTGTATTTCTTCTTTGGTCAAATGTCTATTCAGGTCTTTTGCCCATTTTTTATACCTTTTTTTTAATTTTAAGATTTATTTTATTTATTTATTTTTCCCACCCCCTCATTGTGTGCACTTGCTGTATCTTTTCATCTTCTGTGTTTCTTTAGGAGGTACCAGGAACTGAACCCATCGCCTCTGATATGGGAGGGAGGTGCCTAATCACTTGAGCCACCTCCATTCCCTGTTTTGTTTGTTCTGTCTCTCATTGTGTTTTCCTTTTTGTGTCTCTTTTTTTTTTTAATATTTATTTATTATTATTATTATTTTTTAATTACATTAAAAAATATATATGAGGTCCCATTCAACCCCACCGCCCCCGCCCCCCACTCCCCCCACAGCAACACTCTCTCCCATCATCGTGATACATCCATTGCACCTGGTAAGTTCATCTCTGAACATCACTGCACCCCATAGTCAATGGTCCACATCATAGCCCAGACTCTCTCACGTTCCATCCAGTGGGCCCTGGGGGGATCTACAGTGTCCCGTAATTGTCCGTGAAGCACTATCCAGGACAACTCCACGTCCAGAAAACGCCTCCACATCTCATCTCTTCCTCCCGTTCCCCACACCCAGCAGCCCCCATGGCTACCGTTCCCACACCCATTCCACATTTTCTCTGTGGACATTGGATTGGTTGTGTCCATTGCACACCTATGTCAAGTGAGGGCTTAGATTCCACATGGGTACTGGATGCACTCTTCCCGCTTCTAGTTGTAGACACTCTAGGCTCCATGTTGTGGTGGTTGACCTTCTTCAACTCCATGTTAGCTGAGTGGAGTAAGTCCAATAAGTCAAAGTGTAGGAGCTGAAGTCTGTTGAGGCTCTGGGCCTGGGTGTCATATTATCAGTCCCGAGATTCAAATCCCCTACATATATCTTAAACCCAGCACCAACTACAATTCCAATAAAGTAGCATGCAAGTCTTGTGAAAAGAGATCCCCTCTGAGTCCATTTCCATCACGCAGAAACACCAGCTCCAAAGAAGGGCCATCTGTCATGGCAGTGAACCCCTTCTGCCATGACCGTAGAACCCGTGGGTCTCTTTATCCCTCAAAAGAACCAATACCTGGGGTTGTATCTACCTTATCTGTCTCTTAGACTCTGTTCAGTTGTACATAGGGGTATTCCTTCTGACAACCTCCAGACTCTTTTTTAGAGACTCACAGCCTTATAATCTCATTTCTCTTTTCCATTTCCCCCTTACATTAGGTCAAACCGCTTCCCGAAGTCATGTTATTATATGTAGATAGGTATATTCTGCTGTTCCGCATTGAATCTTTAATTCAAGGTCATTTTCTAGTTGCTTCTTCAGCTGGTATGTGGTAGTGATCCCTCGGTGCCAGGGAGGCTCATCCCCGGGTGTCGTGTCCCACGCTGGGGGGAATGCATCACATCTACACGTTGAGTTTGGCTGTGAGAGTGGCCACATTTGAGTAACATGAAGGCTGTCAGGAGGAAACCCCCAGGCACAATGCTACTCTAGGCCTTGTTCTTATTGCAGGTGCATAGGCTCAAAAGTGTAGCCATTAGTATCAAGAGCCCACTGTTGGGCCCTCCTTCCTTCCTGGTTCTTGCCGTTGCACCTGGAGGATTGCCGCTGCTCTCCCAGGGCCCACAACAGTGACCCCCCGGCCAGGAGCCCAGTACCCCCCCAGCTGTTGTTTTTAATTGTTTCCACTATGAGTATATATAGATATTACCATATACCCTGGGCATATGCCCTGTATAACTCCCTGTCAACCATATATATCCTGTCAATAACATCCCATATCAGTATTCCTCCGCTGCCATTGTTGAACCACTCTGTGATCCAAAACTTCCCGTAAAGTGAATCCCAACATAATGTCAGCTTCAGAAGAGTCTTAGATCACCAAAATTCATATATACAATATACAGTATTTCCCCAGATCCACCATAAAACCTTTTCCCTTCCACAGCAATAATCTTTTAACTTATTCATATCATATTTCCTGAAACTGATGTACAGATTCCAAAACTATAGTTTTCAAACAAGGTAACATTTGTGCTTACTATGTGGTCCATACTTTAGGTTGTACAGTTTTCTAAATTTTTTAGTTATCCTATGTTTTGTCTTATGGTTTTCATTATTAGTCTGTCGTCCCCTATATGTTTTTGGTGTAATATTAGCTGTTTTATATTCATCCTCGTGTACTCTCACATAACTCCTCTTTTGCCCCCTTATTTACCTTTGTTCCATCCATTGCACATCCATTTTCCCCTCCCCTTAGGGCCCACAACGCCTGCCAATCTAATGCCCTGGGAGCCGTCCTTTCTCACGAGAGATACAGTTCTCTCTATTCGACGGCATTAGTCTTCCCCAGGATATGGGTCCACCCCACCCAATGGTAGAACCCACCTTGGCAAAATGAGCCTTCAGCTATTCCCTCCGGAGTCCTCCCGCATCAGACCATACCCCCTGAGCGTCCTAACCAGGTAACCCTCCTACTTATACTTTGATACGTTTTACTCAACATTTAGTTCTCAATGAACTTCTGGCACTCTCCCATGTTTGTATGTTGCCCCTCCCTCCCACCTATTTCTTGGACCATATTTCCCCTCTTCCCATCCCCAGCCCCCCTCAAACCCAGAAAACCCCACCCGAAGGTAACCCCTTGCCCCCATTTTGTCCCTTCTTTGTGCTCATACTTACCCCCAGCTCATCACAGATTCCACCCCTACAGACATTAACTCACATCCTTCCTCCACCCCCCGATTTCCAGTAAGCCACTTTTCCAGACTCTAGCTCTCTGAGGCAGTTAACTTATTTCATATCATTGAGGTCATATAGTATTTGTCCTTCAATGCCTGGGTTGCTTCACTCAACATAAGATTCTCAAGGTTCATCCATGTTATCACGTGCGATTGTAGTGTATTGGTTCTTACAGCTGAGTAGTATTCCATTGTGTGTATATACCACATTTTATTGATCCACTCATCTGTTGATGGACTTTTGGATTGATTCCAACTTTTGGCGATGGTGAACAATGCTGCTATGAACATTGGTGTACATATATCGGTTTGTGTCCTTGTTTTCAGATCTGATGGGTATATACCCAGCAGTGGTATTGCTGGGTCATATGGCAAATCTATGGATAATTTTTTGAGAAACCGCCAAACTGTCCTCCAGAATGGTTGGATCCTTCTGCATTCCCACCAGCAATGGATGAGTGTTCCCCTTTCTTCACATCCTCTCCAGCATTTGTATTCTACTGTTTTTTTCATGGCTGCCAATCTTATGGGAGTAAGATGGTATCTCATTGTAGTTTTGATTTGCATTTCCCTGATAGCTAGGGATTTGGAGCATTTTTTCATGTGCTTTTTAGCCATTTGTATTTCTTCTTTGGAGAAGTGTCTGTTTAAATCTTTTTCCCATTTTTTAAATGGGTTGTTTATCTTTTTGTTTTCGAGATCTATGAGTTCTTTATATATGCAAGTTATAAGTCTCTTATCAGATATATGGTTGCCAAATATTTTCTCCCATTGTGTGGGTTCCCTTTTTACTTTCTTGACAAACTCCTTTGAGGTGCAGAAGGCTTTAATTTTGAGGTAGTCCCATTTATCTATTTGTTCTTTTGCTGCTCGTGCTTTTGGTGTGATATTCATGAAGCCATTTCCTATTACAAGGTCCTGTAGATGTTTCCCTACACTGCTTTCCAAGGTCTTTATGGTCTTGGCTCTTATATTTAGGTCTTTGATCCATCTTGAGTTGATCTTTGTATAAGGTGTGAGATGGTAATCCTCTTTCATTCTTCTACATATAGCTATCCAGTTCTCCAGGCACCATTTGTTGAATAGGCCATTCTCTCCCAGTTGAGAGGGTTTGGTGGCTTTATCGAATATTATATGGCTATATACATGAGGTTCTATATCTGAACTTTCAATTCGATTCCATTGGTCTGTGTGTCTCTCCTTATGCCAGTACCATGCTGTTTTCACTACTGTAGCTTTGTAGTATGTTTTGAAGTCAGGAAGTGTGATTCCTCCTATTTCGTTTTTCTTTTTCAATATGTCTTTGGCTATTCGGGGCCTCTTTTTATTCCAAATAAATTTCATAGTTAGTTTTTCTAGTTCCTTAAAGAAGGCTGTGTTGATTTTTATTGGGATTGCATTGAATGTGTAGATCAGTTTTGGTAGGATAGACATCTTAATAATATTCAGTCTTCCTATCCATGAACAGGGAATATTCTTCCATTTATTTAGGTCTTCTTTGATTTCCTTGAACAATCTTGTATAGTTCTCGATGTATAAGTTTTTTACATCTTTAGTTAAATTTATTCCTAAGTATTTGATTTTTTTATTTACTATTGTGAATGGTATTTGTTTCTTGATTTCCTCCTGATCTTGCTCATTATTGGTGTATAGAAATGCTACTGATTTTTGCGCATTGATCTTATAACCTGCGACTTTGCTAAACTCATTTATGAGTTCTAGGAGCTTTGTTGTAGATCTCTCAGGGTTTTCTATATATAGGATCATGTCATCTGCAAATAATGAAATTTTGACTTCTTCCCTTCCAATTTGAATGCCTTTTATATCTGGTTCTTGTCTCAGTGCTCGAGCCAGTACTTCCAAGACAATGTTAAATAGGAGCGGAGACAATGGGCATCCTTGTCTTGTTCCTGATTTTAGAGGGAAGGATTTCAGGATTTCGCCATTGTAAACAATGTTGGCTTTAGGTTTTTCATATATACTCTTTATCATGTTCAAAAAGTTTCCTTGTATTCCGATCTTTTGGAGTGTTTTTATCAGGAAGGGGTGCTGTATTTTGTCAAATGCCTTTTCTGCATCTATAGATATAATCATGTGGTTTTTTTCTCTCAATCTGTTTATATGGTGTATTACATTGATTGATTTTCTTATGTTGAACCATCCTTGCATACCTGGAATAAATCCCACTTGGTCATGGTGTATAATTCGTTTAATGTGTTGTTGAATACGATTAGCAAGTATTTTGTTAAGTATTTTTGCGTCTAGGTTCATTAGAGAAATTGGTCTGTAATTTTCCTTTCTTGTGGTGTCTTTGTTTGGCTTTGGTACTAGGGTAATGTTGGCATCATAGAAGGAATTAGGCAGTGTTCCTTCTGTTTCGATTTTTTGGAATAGTTTCAACAGGATTGGTGTTAGTTCTTTCCGGAATGTTTTGTAGAATTCACCTGTGAAGCCGTCTGGCCCTGGGCTCTTCTTAGTTGGGAGATTTTTAATGACTGATTCTATCTCTTTGCTTGTGATTGGTTTGTTAAGATCATCAATTTCTTCTTTTGTCAGTATGGGCTGCTTATGTATTTCTAGGAATTTGTCCATTTCCTCTAAATTGTCATTTTTGTTGGAATATAGTTTTTCAAAGTATCCTCTTATGATAGTCTTTATTTCTGTGGGGTCAGTGGTGATTTCACCTTTCTCATTTCTTATTTTGTGTATTTGCATCTTTTCTCTTTTTTTCTTTGTTAGTCTCGCTAAAGGTTTGTCAATTTTGTTGATCTTCTCAAAAAACCAGCTCTTGGTCTTGTTTATTTTTTCAAGTGCTTTCTTATTTTCTATTTCATTTAGTTCTGCTCTTATCTTTGTTATTTCCTTCCTTCTTCCTGTTGGGTTACTTTGTTGTTGTTTTTCTAATTCCTTCAAATGTGCAGTTAATTCTTCAATTTCTGCTCTTTCTTCTTTTTTGATATATGAATTTATGGCTATAAATTTCCCTCTCAGTACCGCTTTTGCTGCATCCCATAAATTTTGGTATGTTGTGTTATCATTATCATTTGTTTCGAGGTAGTCATTGATTTCTTTTGAGATTTCCTCTTTGACCCACTGTTTTTCTAAGAGTGTGCTGTTTAATTTCCAAATTGTCGTGTGAAGTCTGGGTCTCTGTCCCTTGCAAATTTCCAGCTTGACTCCACTGTGGTCAGAGATATTGTTTTGTATGATTTCGATCTTTCTGAATTCATTAAGCCTTTCTTTGTGGCCTAGCATATGGTCAATCTTGGAGAATGTTCCATGTGCGCTTGAGAAAAATGTATATCCTGCTGTGTTTGGGTGTAATGATCTATATATGTCTATTAGATCCAGCTCTTCTAATATACTGTTCAAATGTTTTGTTTCTTTAGTGATTCTCTTTTGAGATGTTCTGTCCAGAGTTGATAGTGGTGTATTAAAATCCCCCACTATAATTGTAGATGCATCTATTCTTTCACTTAGTTTTTCCAGCGTTTGCCTCACATATTTAGAGGCGCCCTTGTTAGGAGCATAAATATTTATGATTGTTCGATCTTCTTGACAAATTGTCCCTTTCACTAAAATATAGTATCCTTCTTTGTCTCTCACAATTGTTTCGCATTTAAAGTCTATTTTGTCTGATATTAATATAGCTACTCCTGCCTTTTTTTGGTTGTTGTTTGCTTGTATGATTGTTTTCCAGCCATTCACTTTCAACCTCCATGAGTCTCTGGGTCTAAGATGTGTCTCTTGTAGGCAGCATATAGATGGGTCGTATTTCCTTATCCAGTGTCCCAGTCTGAATCTTTTGATAGGTGAGTTTAATCCGTTGACATTCAGTGTTATTACGTTTAGAGAGTTATTTATGGTAGCCATATTTTGGTTGGATTTGTGTTTGTTATATTTTGTTTGTATTATTTTATTTTCCCCTTCTATTTTTGTCTTTCTTGTTGCTTTTACACTCTCCTCCATGTCTGACTGTCCTGTTTTTTCCTTTCTTCCTGCAGAATTCCCTTAAGAATTTCTTGAAGGGGAGGTTTCTTGTTGATATACTCTTTCAGTTTCTGTTTATCTGTGAATATTTTGAACTCTCCATCATTTTTGAATGCTAGTTTAGCTGGATAGAGTATTCTTGGTTGGAGATTTTTTTCCTTTAGTACCTTGACTATATCATACCACTGCCTTCTTGCCTCCATCGTTTCAGATGAGAAATCAGCACTTAATCTTATGGAGTTTCCCTTGTATGTGATGGTTTTCTTTTCTCTTGCTGCTTTTAGAATTTTTTCTTTGTCTCGAGCATTGGATAATTTGACAAGTATATGTCTTGGGGTGGGCCTGTTGGGGTTTATGACCAGTGGAGTGCGCTGTGCTTCTTGGATATGTACATCTGTCTCTTTCAGTAGATTTGGGAAGTTTTCATTCATTATTTCCTGCAACACTCCTTCTGACCCCTTTCCCTTCTCTTCTCCTTCTGGAATGCCTATAATACGTATGTTTGAGCGTTTTGCGTTATCATTCAGGTCCCTAAGTCCTATCTGGATTTTTTCTACCTTTTTATTGACCACTTCTACTATCTGTTTGATTTCCAATGCACTGTCTTCCACATCACTAATTCTCTGCTCTGCCTCTTCTAGTCTGCTGATATTTGCTGCAAGTGTATTTTTGATTTCTTGAATTGTGGTGTTCATTTCCATCATATCTGTTATTTTTTTGCGCATGTCTGCAATTTCCCCTCCAAGTGTTGTCTTCACGCTGTTAACCTCTTTCATTACTTCATCAAATTTGTCGATGATAAATGTTCTGAGATCTTTCATTGCTTGTGCGAAGTCCTGCCCCCCTTCCTGATTTTCAGTTTGTTGATTGGATTCAGCCATGTTTTCCTGATTACTGGTTTGGTTTGTAGATTTTTGTTGCTGTCTTGTCAACATTTTTTCTTGACGGGTTTAATCAGTTCCTTAGCTTCTTTGTCTAGTCTTGGAGATTAATTAGCTGTTGTTTTTGCGTAAGTGTTATATCTTCTCTTTGTCACTTTGTTCTTCTTATTCCAATTTCTTATTGCTAGTTAAGCTCACTTTAAAGGAAAGTATTAGTGCTGGGGAAAGTCAATTGTGTAAGGAAGGAAAAAGTGTGAAGTAGTATTGGTGATATATGTTTACAAAGCAACAATATGAGTTCTGGGAGGATGGAGGTTAGATCATGTAAATTGTGTAGAGTTATAGTAGTAGGAAAGTACCTATAATGAGGTAGACGACTGAATATGGGAGGAATGTGGTACGTACTAAGAGGCTATTGTTTTCGTGAGAGAGGGAAAGAGAAAAGAAAGGTAATAGTTTCAGGGACGAATACCAGATGGAAAACTAAACAAAGGTATTAGAAATTAAGAGTTAGACACTTTGTGGATCAAAGAAAGGGAGATGGAATATAGGAGAGATAGCAGATGGTGGAGGATATCAAGTTGTAGGGGAAAGGGGATAGTGTAGATAGGCTAAATCTATTCACAGAGAAATGAGGCAGTGGAGGGTGAGGAAACCCAGCAAATGTGAGGTATTTCCTGTAGGACCTATTGTATTGTTAAGGTAAAATAGTATAAGAAGAATATTGGGGACAAGAAAGAGAGGATTGAAAAAAAAAAAAAAAAAGAACAACAAGAACAACAACAACAAAAAAAAATAAAAAATAAAAAAAACCCCAAAGAACAGAAACCCCGCCGCCAGGCTCGGCTGGGCTCAGCTGGGCTCCGGTCCCCTGCCCGCTGCCCGCCGCGGCTTGGCTGGGCTCGGCTGGGCTCGGCCGGGCTCGCTTTCCCGCCCGCCGCGGCGCAGCGCGGCTCGGCTCTCCCGCTCGCGGCGCGGCGCGGCTGGGCTCGGCTGAGCTCAGCCGGGCTCCGCCCCCCCGCCCGCCGCGGCTCAGCCGGGCTCGGCCGGACTCGGCTACCCTGGCCGCTGCCCGCCGGGGCTCCGCGCGGTGCTAGCTGCCTCGGCTCCGCCTACCCAAGGAGGGAATCCTCCACACGTAGCTGGGATCTCCGTGTATATTTCACAGATGGATCCTCTCTGTTACCTTCCCTCCAAATCGATGTCCAGACACCTCCGGACCAGGAAAAATCCCGAAACAGCCGGTCCCAAAGAGTCTCCGACGCCTCCCAGCCGATTCCCCCCAGGAGCTAGTAACCGGGAAGTTCACTCAGCTGCCATCTTGCCTCCCCCTCCTGAAAAGTCCCAATTTATATCTTATAGACCAGTCCTTTCCGTTACCTTCCCACCAAATCGATGTCCAGACACTTCCTGCCCTGAAAAAATCCTGAAAAAGCCTGGTCCCGGAGAACCTCCAGCGGTGCCCAGCTGCCTCTTCCCAGGAGAGACGGCAAGGCAAGCTCACTCAGCCCCTTTTTGTGTCTCTTGTTGTGTCATCTTGTTGCATCAACTTGCCACACCTGCCCATTGCGCCAGCTCACTGTCTTGCTCATCTTCTTTTAGGAGGCACTGGATACCTCCACTCTCTTCTTTGTTGTGTCTCTCATCATGTTTTTCTTCTTGTGTCTCCTGTTGCATCAGCTTGTCAAGCCAAGTTGTCATGCCAGCTCACTGAACCAGGGACCTCCCATGTGGTAGGCAGAAGCTCAGTCACTTGTGCCACATCCACTTTCTGTTTTGCCCATTTTTTAATTGGGTTGTTTGTCTTTTCATTGTTGAGTTGTAGGATCTCTTTCTATATCATGGATATTAGACCCTTGTCAGATGTATGATTTCCAAATATTTTCTCCTGTTGAATTGACTGCTTTTGACTAAGTCCTTTGAGATACAAAAGAGTTTAATTTTGAGGAGGTTCTATTTATCTAGTTTTTCTTTCATTGCTTATGCTTTGGGTGTAAGGTTTAAGAGATCCCCCGCACCTACCACAAGATCTTGAAGATGTCTCTACATTATCTTCTAGGAGTTTTATGATCCTGGCTTTTATGTTTAGGTTTTTGATCCATTTTGAGTTGATTCTTGTTTAAGGAGTGAGACAGGGGTCCTTTTTAATTATTTCAGTTATGAATATCCAGTTCACCCAGAACCATTTGTTAAAGAGACTGGTTTGTCCCAGTAAAGTAGACTTGGTAGGCTTGTCAAAAACTATTTGGCTGTAGAGATGAGGATCTATTTCTGGACTCTCAAATTCTATTCCACTGATTAATGTGTCTGTCTTTATGCCGATAGCATGCTGTTTTGACCACTGTAGCTTTGCAGTATGTTTCAAGGTCAGGCAATGAGAGTCCTACTTTGCTCTTCTTTTTTGGGAAGTTTTTGACTCTTTGGGTCCCCTTTCTCCTTACAAATAAATGTGGTAATTACCTTTTCTATTTCTGTAACGTAGGCTTTTAGAATTTTGATTGGTGTTGCAATCGAATCTATAAATCAGTTTGGGTAGGTTGATATCATCATGATATTTAATCTTCCAATCCATGAACACGGAATGTCTTTCCATTTGTTTAGGTCTTTGATTTCTTTTAGCAGTGTTTTGTAGTTTTTGGATATAGGTCCTTTACATCTTCTTTTTATTTGTTTGTTTATTTATTTACTTTTGAGGCACCAGGGCAGGGATTGAACAGGTTCTTTACATCTTTCTGTTTGTTTATTTTTGAGGTACGAAGGTGGGGATTAAACCCAGGATCTTGTATGTAGGAAACTGGTGCTCAACCTCTGAGCCACATCCGCTCCCCTGAACTGTTTTTTTTTTTTTTGCTTGTTGTTTGCTTTTGTTTTTAGGAGGCACTGTGGATCCAACCTGGGACTTCCCATGTGGAAAACAGGTACTCAACTGCTTGAGCTTTACATCTTTGGTTAAATTTATTCCTAGGTATTTGTGTCTTTTTGTTGCTATTGCAAATGGGATTTTCCCCCTGATTTCCACCTTAGATTGTTCAATACTAGTATGCAGAAACATTACTGATGTTTGCATGCTGATCTTGTATCCTGCCACTTTGCTGAACTCATTTATTAGTTCAAGTGATTTTACTTCTTTTCCTATTTGAATGCCTTTTTTTTTCCTTGACTAATTGCTCTAGTTAGAACTTTTAGCACAATCATTAATAACAGTGGTAACAGTGGGTATCCCTATATTGTTCCTGATCTTAGAGGGAAAGCTTTCAACCTTTCCACATTGAGTAAAATGTTGGCTGTGGGTTTTTCATATGCCTTCTATCTTTTGAAGTGTTTTCATCAAGAAAGGATGCTGGATTTTGTCAAATGCCTCTTCTGCATCGATTGACATGATTTGTTAATGTGATGTATTACGCTAATTGATTTTTTCATGTTGAACCATCCTTGCATATCAGGAATAAATTCCATTTGGTCATGGGGTATAATTCTTTTAATATGCTGTTTGATGCTATTTGTAAGTATTTTGTTGAGAATTTTTGCATTTATATTCATTAGAGAGATTGGTCTGTAAATTTTCTTTTCTTGTAGTGTCTTTATCTGGCTATGGTATTAGGGTGATGTTAGCATCATTAAATGTGTTAGGTAATTTTCCCTCCTTTTTGAAGAGTTTAAACAGGATTGGTGTTAATTCTTCTTGAACTGCTTGGTAGAATTCACCTGAAGATGCACTAGTTTTAAGGTGTATAATTTAATGAGTTTTGAACAAATTTATGATGTTCATCCACGATCCCAGTCAAGATATAGAATATTGCTATTGCTCTAGAAAGTTCCTCATGACCTTTTGCAGTCTTCCCACCCACCTAAAACCAGTCAACCACTGATTCACTTTCTATCATTATTGATTAGTTTTAGTCTGTTTTATATGCAAGCATTCACGCAACATGTACATTTTTGCATATCCTGTTTCTGAGATCTCTCCATGCAACAAATGTGTATCGATAGTTCATTCTTTTTATTACTATATTGTATTCATTGTATGAATATACCTCAATTGGTTTACCCATTCACCTATTGATGTACATTTGGGTTATAGTTTTTGGCTATTATGAATAAAACTGCTGTGGACTTACATGCACAAGTCTTTTTGTGAACATATGTTTTCATATCTTTGGATAAAACCTAAAAGTAGAATTACTGGTTGATAGGGTAGATGCTTACAAAATAGTTCTCCAGGGAGGCTGTGCCATTTTATGCTTCCACAGCAATGTATGAGTTGTAGTTCTTCCACATCCTCACTGACACTTAATGGTCATTCTTTTTAATTTCAGTCATCCTAGTGGGTGTATAGTGGTACCTTACTGTGGTTTCATTTGCATTTCAAAGATGATAGTGATGATGAGCATGTTTTCATGTGCTTTTTTGCCCATTTTTTATTGTGTCGTTTGTCTTCTGGTTATCATGTTGTCAGTGTTCTTTATATAACCTGGAAAAAACTTTTTGTAAGATACATATATTGGGAATATTTTCCATCCCCTCTCCAGTTTGTGTCTCGCCATTTCATTTTTTTAAATGGTGTCTTTCAAAGAGCAGAAGTTGGGAAGGGGATTTGGCTCAACTGATAGAGTGTTTGCCTACCACATGGGAGTACAGGGTTCAAACCCAGAGCTTCCTGACCCATGTGGTGAGCTGGCCCACGCACAGTGCTGATGTGCACAAGGAGTGCCGTGCCACGCAAGGGTGTCCCCCGCGTAGAGGAGCCCCACATGCAAGGAGTGTGCCCTGTAAGGAGACCCACCCTGCGCAGAAAAAAAAAAAAAAGCAGCACAGCCTGCCCAGGAGCAGCACCGCACACAGAGAGCTGATGCATCAAGATGACACAACAAAAAGAGACACACATTCCCAGTGCCGCTGACAAGAATACAAGCAGACACAGAAGAACACAAACAGCAAATGGACACAGAGAACAGACAACGGGGGCGGGAGGAAGGGGAGAGAAATAAATAAATAAATAAATCTAAAAGAAAAAAAAGAGCAGAAGTTGTAAATTTTTATGAGATCTGGCTTTTTTGTTGTTGTTGATGCTATTTGTATCCTAAGAGAATTTTGCCTACCCCAAAGTCATGAGGATTTTCTTATATTTTCTAGAAGTTTTATCGTTTTAGGTCTGTGATCTATTTCAAGTCATTTTTTTGGTGAATGATGTGAAGTAAGGATAAAGGTTAATCCCCCCCCAATGTGGATATACATTTGTTCTAGCACCATTTCTGGAAAAGCATATCTTTTTCTCCCCCTAATTGAATTATCTGCGTACTTTTGATGAAAATCAATTGATCTTATACCTATAGATCTATATTTGAACTTTCTATTCTGTTCCGTAGATCTTTATATTTATATGATTAGATTTAAATATTTTTATTGAAGTAAAATAATCCTTATGGAAAACGTACATAAGTGTACAGCCACAGAATTCTCACAGACTGAACACACGTGTATAACTGCACCCAGTTCAAGAAAAATAATACAGCCAGTTCCCAGACACCTTTCTTGTATCCCTTCGGTCATGACTATGCCCTGTTAAAGGATAATTACTAGCCTGACTTTGACAGCATACATCCATGTGGCCTGTTTTTGTGCTTTATATAGATGGCATCAAGTAATATGTACCGTGTGTCTTTCATTGAATATCACACTTGTGAGATTCATTACTGTGTGTTTGTTATTCTCGTTGTGTAGTGTGCCAGTTTATGAATCCCACATCTTCATTAGACTGTTGACAGGCACCTCGCTTGTTCTCAGGCTTTGGCTTTTCTGAACTGTGCTGGTGCCATTTTATTACACAGTCACCACTCGTACATGTATATGTGCATTGAGTACATACCTAGCAGTAGAATTTCTGGGTCATGATTGATTTTTTTAAAAATTTTAAATAATCTTAGAATCCATTGTTGGGCACATTGGTTGGAGGATTTGAATGTCATGACACATTGCGTCATTCTTACCAACGTAGTTGTCTTGATAAAAGTAGCATATTTTCATGAACTGTGTGGTTTTCCTTCATGAGGAGAATTAGTTCTTACCCGCATCACAAACTGTGCCAGGTCACCTTGCGCAAGTTGCTTAATCTCTGGGAGTGTCTATTATTCCCCCATTACATTGAGCATGATTTTACCCTGGTTTATTACAGTGATGTGAATAATGACTAGCAAAATAAATATAAAAGATTTTTATTATAAAACCAGTGCAAAATAATATCATTAAATATATCATTGCTTTAGAATCTGGCATTATAAAGTGACAACTAGGAAATAAATTATAAAGGACTTTGTTATAGAAGATTGTGTATTTTATGGGTTTTTCGTAACCATATGTGGGATTTTGAAATATACTATCTTGGTAAACTTTGTGATTACCTTTGGATTTCTGTTGACCTTTCCATACATCAAATTTGGCAGCATAGTAACTGAAAGAGTGAAAATAGGTTGGCCATGCTATCCCTTGTTATAATTATTTATTAACGATTGCTTTTATGTCCTTACCTTCTTGTTTAAGCTCCAGTCTGTACATTTCTAGCTCTCTTCCCTTCTTCCCACAAAATCTCTCAACTTTCCCTTAACCCTCAGCACTCATCACCTTGCAGATTCCTCCCATATTTATAGCTCTTTTAAAAGTCAGGTGAGTAGGATGTGTTTGGATTTAAATGGGAATCTCTTCCCCATTAACCTTGGATTAGCTCCTGTTAGTGGAGTTAATTTGGTTTGCTTCTAGGGTGAAGATCAAATCCATTTCACCTAATGTTAGGCTTTTTGGGGGGTTAAATTTCTTTCTTTCCTGACAAAGTTTAGTTTGTTTTATACTGTATCACCTAAGGAAGATATTCCACGCTTGCTCCGTCAATTTTAAGCTGTAGGAAAAAGATGATTTTAGTTTACTTCCCTTCAAAATCAAACCCTTCAGCCTGGAAAGTGCCCCAGGCTGGGCTCCACAGGAGAATCCTGATCCTGCTTAGAGCAGTAAAGGTTTGTCACCTGCATCCGTGGAGCTACTACCCAGAAACAACAGCTTTGACTAGCCGTGGCTTTGCTTGGTCACGTCTCGTAATTTTTTACGCCTCTCTTTTCTCATCAGTAAATGACTATCCTACCAGTGGGAACTCTGGTGCTGGTGACGGCGGTGGTGCCTGCCAGGTACGGGGGAGGGGGGCCTGGTTACATTGTAGCATTCATTAAGTTTTAGCTGCTGTTATTAGTGATACTAAAGTGAATTAGGTTGTGGTTTTTAAAGTTTCATAAAACAAAGAGTTTCCAGACCGCCCAGTGTGGTTCCATTGGTAGGTTTTATCCAGTGTTTTTGGCAGCTGTACTGGTCAGGTGGTTGCCTGGGAGACAATCTGTTTTCCAAGGTGGTTTTAGAAGCTCAAGTTGCAAACAGCGCATTAGTTCCTGGTTGTAAAGTCACCATGAGATTTTCAGGGGATGCCACTGCAGACTCTGGGGGCCGAAGCGTTGGCATTAACAAATGTGGTCGTCGCCTCTGGTGTTCGAATGAGGGACCTTTGAAAGGAATAAACTCTAAGTAACGAACTGTCCAGGAACTGATTACTTTTGGATTATAACTTCAAGTATTTAGACGTAAAACTTTCTCTAATGAAAACCTGAGTTTTCTTATGTTCAAAGGCAGGAAGATATTTCTTCTCTTCCTGTAAAAATTACCCTGATGCCCTTTTTTAAATTAGAGAAGTTGATTTACGGAAAAATCATACAGAAAATACAGAATCTCCGCACTACCCCCCGCCCCGTTTTCCCTGTTATTAACATTTTGCATTTGTGCAGTACTTGCGTTACAACTGATGAAACGATATTATTATAATTAGACCGTTCATTAGAGTCCATAGAGCATATTAGGGGTCACTCTTCATGTTGGCTAGCCCTGTGTTGTTTTTTGGGAAGAAGCCAAACAAGAAAACAGTAGCTTTGGAAATTGCTTCCCGTGAGGCCTGTCTCTTTCTTCACCCAGGAAGAGGTGGTCCTCCTTAGGAGAGTGCAGATTCTAGGCTGCAGATCCGGGATACTAGGAAAAACAATATGGGAAAATTCAAATTTGAAAGTTTTCTTGGAATGTAATGGCCTGACAAATCTTTGGAAATCATTCCTCAAGATGTAAAAATTAAAAACGACTTTGTTTGTCAGTAAGAGCTTTTGCTCAAATAAAAAGTTCTGAATTCCCTGTGGACTTTATTCCTTCTTTTTTGACATATGCTTTATTTCTCTGCCGTCGTCCTGTGACCTCTGACTTGAAACTGCAGGGGAACATTTTATTTCCTTTGAGTCAAGGAAATGTTGCTAATGATACCTTAAGAAATCCCATGAACACATGAAGAATGAGCTCTGCCATGAGGCAGTGGGCACAGGCTCAGGGCGCTGGGCTCCTTGTGGCGTGGGGCATAGGAGGTGAGAGTGACACTGCGAGGCGCTTGCAAAGCCATCTCATCTCATTCATTCGTTCATTCACTCATTCATTCAAGCAATTCTTCATTTATTTCAACAAGCCTTTATTGAGTTATGCCAGATACCTAGCTAGGTGCTAGAAGCACAGTGATTCAGAAAACAGTCTGAATCTTGGCACTTACATTCTAATGGGTAACTGACTTTTAAAAAAACTTATTCCCTAATTCATTTATTCAAAATAACCTCTGTGTGGGAGGCACTCTGCCAGGCTCTGAGGCTCCAATGAAGGACAGAAAGGCCTCAGTGCAGTGGAGCCTGCATTCTCGGAGGGGCGAGGCAGACATCTGGCAGTATACAAATAAAAACAGGGTTTCCTTTCTGACTCTGATAAGAGTATGAAGATGTGGTGCTACCATACCATGGGGGTGGGCCTGGAAGTGGAGGTGGCTGCCGAAGCTTTCGGTCTCAATGTTTCCATCTATGAAGTGGAAATAAGGACACCTGTCCTGTATGTCACCTGCCCCATGCTGAGAGAAGCAGAGAATAATGCGTATAAAAGAGCATTTCAGATCAGAAACGGCCCCACAAATGGTATTAGTGTTTGCTGCTGGTGGGCCCCAAGAGGCCAGGCAGGGGGGCCCGGCCCCTCACCTCCTAGCCCTGGGCTCACTTGGCACCCAGGAGGATGCCGCCTCTGCTCCAGCAGCCTCGGAGTTTGGGAGAAGGAGCTGAATTCTGTCACATGCCAGTGATTGCAGGTCGAGTGAATGATTTTGAAAACTCACCTCAGGATTGTTAGTTTACTAGAGATTCACCCCACCCCAAAACCAACAGGGGCGGCTGATAGTTGCTCAAATTTGTTGTGCTAATGTAGACAATCTTTCCTACGAAGAAGAAATCATTTTGTCATCTGCTGGTGTCTCATTAGCAGGAACGTGTGTGTATGTGCACGTGTACTTGTAAACTTATGGAGGAGGACCGGAAAGGGTGTTTATTTCGGTAAGCACATGATTGAACCGAGGTGGGGGAGAGCTCAGTTCTACTGTATGGGCTTACAGATTTAGGCCTGTGAGTCTGTCGATGGGGTAGAGATGTGATTTTTTTTTCTCTTAGTGCAAATGCGAGGATGTCCTAAGCCTATATTGGAACTGAGAACTTATTGACTCTGTAGAATGGCCTAGAAAGTGGCACAGTGGTGAATCACGCAACCAGAAAACCTTACTCATCGCCCATAGCACGGATTCCCCTTTTACCCCCTTTCTGTAGCTTCAAGGCTCCTCCCCGCCTCCCAGCCCTCCCAGGTAGATAAAAAAGTGCATTTTAGACTAAAGTCTGAAAGGAAGCTAAGACAACGTTAGGTGCAGACTCTGTGTTGGCCTTTATCCTAAGTGACCAATTATATTTTCTAATAAATAAAAGATGTACTTAGGTGTTTTAAGTTATTGAAATGACACCTTAATTTTCTATTTCTGTCACTGTTATTCTCTTTGGCTTAGTTTTTGTTTCTTGCTCATCACAAAGCCTCTGCTGTGTGCCTGTTATGTAGCTGGCACCAAAGGAAGCCCATGTGTAGAGGGGTGGGAGACGGAGGTCCTGCCTTCAGAGGAGGTTAACTGAGCTGGGGACAGAGCCACCTGAGGAAGAGATAGAGTTCTAAACTTTTAAGTTCTTCGAGTAAATAGAATAAAAAAGAAGGAACAGATTGTAGATGGCTAGAGTAGTGATTCCCAGCTCAGTTGAAACATTTATTTAAGTGTGGGGCCAACCTACAATTATCAACTTTTTATTTTGCCAAGTCATTGTTAAAATGAATCCATTTTTGGCCACCTCATAAAAAGGACTTTTACTACCACAAAATGTAGGAGAGACCTAACCTCAGAACAAAGGACAACCAGTTATAATTTAATAGTTCAAATACTACACCATCTTATTTTTCTCATTTTGGCTCTAGTAAAAATGTCACAGAGTGACATTTGGGAAACACTGTCCTGAATGAGGAGGTTTCACGGAGCAAGGGGGCCTTCCTGGACCTTGAGGGTGGAGCATGGAGAAGAGAGAGGGGTTGTCGAATGGGTTGAGGAGCAGGACTAGCCCAGCGGTAGGAGTGGTTGGGGTGCAGAAGAGAGTAATGAACTGAACTTTACTTTGAGTAGTGGTGGGAAATGAAAGTGACACTAGGAAATGAAAACCTAAAAGCCCAGGGAAAAATGTAGGCTTGTAGTGAAGCACAATATGGAGCCATTGTAGCCATTGTAGGGTTTTTGTTTTTGTTTTTGTTTTTGTTTTTTATAAAGGATAGTTGCAAAACTTATAAAACCCATGTAGAAAACTCCAACATCCCCCCACCCGATACCAAGATCCCCAGCTTTAACATTTTGCCACACTTGCCGAATCATTCTATCCCCGACCACTCATCCAACACCACTGCAGTTTTTTGAGCCTAAGAAAATGAAAATGACATTTCAAAAGATTAATCTGGTGTCTATGTGGAGTATGCACTGGGGAGGCTTGAGTGGGGTGTGGGGAGGGCACCGTTGCTCTTGGATTAAGCTGTGAGTGGCAAACCAAGAATAGGAAAGGTGGTGTGCAGAAGTAAGGGAGAGGACAAATTCAAGAGATGTTGAGAAGAGAGACATTATAGGGCTTGGTGGCACATATAAACTTAAGAGTAAAAGGGAGGAATAAAAAATGTGTTTTTAGCCTTGAAGAACAGAAAAATACTGGGAGTATTAATACAAGTTAAGAAGTTTCCTAAATTGATATTATAAAGCACTAAATTTGTGTTGTAGCTCATTCTGAGAGTGGATGAACCCACAAAAATAGTATTCTTGCAACCCTTAGGCTCTTGTAGGGTACCCAGTAAAGAACTTTGTCTTATTAATTGAATGTTCCTCAAGTCAACAAAACCCTTTCCTTCCATGTATTTTCAGGTTCTTAGTGAACATTAAGCAATTTGCTCTTAACCATACACCCAACATTAAGAAATTATGGGATGTAAAAGACATGATTTGTCTAAGGTTGAAGATCTTGAGTTGGAAGGGAAACAGCCATGCGGTGGTCTACACTGGAAAATAAGCTGCTTTTCTGTAAGAGGAACACGTGATACTTTCTTAAATTGACATGCACAAACTGTGAGCGCCACAAAGGGTAGGACAGTGTCCCTTTGTTCATTGTTGTATCTCCAGAACTTTACTCCTAATTGGCATATAACACTTACTTGTTTAAAAATGAGTGGTAAAGCTAGATAGAGCACGATTTTATGCTGTGCAATAAATTACCTTTTATCATATCTCCTAGAGAGGACAAAGGATATTCTATCTCAGGATCACAAAATTCTTTTAGTAAGGGACATCATCAGCCATTAAGTAAATTAGATTCAGCATGACCCTAAATGATCTTTGCATAGAACTGAGGCAGAATTTTCTTTGTGCTAGCAGTACTGAGACCTGCTCCACTTAATGACGTAACCAAATTCCACTGGAATGAGCCTTCAATTAAAACATTGCTGGTAGCCTTGTAAATATGGACAAAGATTAATGTTTTTTGAGATATGTGACTAGAATGATTCCAGACAGAAGTAACCCTGCACCAGCACTTCAGGATTCAGACTTGCCCACTCGAGTTGGTGGATGATAATCGAGGCTGAGGGAGGTAAGGCAGGAAGGGTCAGAGCAGGAAAAGTCTAGAGTCTTGCGGTGGAAGCCACTGCAGGATTTTAAGCAGGAAAGGGACATGAAAGATGTACATTTTGAAAAGATCACTGTGATTGGTGAGATGAGAGATCGCGGGAGCTTGAACAATGATGGAGACTGCAAGAAGTCAACAAATTTGGGAGCTGCTGAGAGGTAAAGGGATGACACAGGCTTCTGGCCTGTGCAGTTGGTGGTGCTGGTGATGTTTCCTGAAGTAATGCATCCTGGGAGAGGACCAAGTTGTTAGGCAGAGTGGCAAGACCACAGCTTCAGGTTTGGATACTTTGAGTTTGAGCTGAAGAACCTTGGAAACATTAAAAGCTTTGGAAAAGAAAAAGGAACCAAAATATCATAGGCCCATTTGTGGAGAGTTTAAAAGGTAGTTGAATTTAAATTAATGTGAGAAAATCAATCATTTTCCTGTACCCAAATATCAATCAGGAAATGTCCTGAAAAGAAAGATCCTTTTCACAACAATTAACAAGAACCAAAATACTGAGGAAATGTGCAATTAGAAATGTGCAAAATCTTTATGAGATACTTTAAAACTTCACTGAAGGGCATTAAAGAATTTAATACATGGAGAAATACTACATTCAAGAACAGGAATAACGCGCAGTTTTCCCTTTGGCCTCTCCGCCTCTGCATCCCCAGTCCCTCCTGGACGATGGGTGTGGCACTTTCCTCGTTTACAGGGGTCCCCAGGGCAGCTCCCTGGGACTGCTTCTATGACTTCTCCCCTATTAGACAGAAGAGCTGTGCCCTGCCTGAAGTACCCCAAGGCCATCTTGAAGCAGACACTGCTGATGTATGGATGTGATTGTGGCTGAACCAAGCAGTCTAGGAAGAGTAATAGTAATTGGAGGACAGCTGGAAGGTAATATTGGGAAGGTGTAACAATGATTTTGAAAGAAGATGAGGATTGAGGTTAATATAAATACAGGAACGTTCTTCCACTACAGGGTGTTAAGAATGTGGTATGCATGGGAAAAATATAACTAATGTAATTTATGAACTGCGGTTAACAAATTGATGGTAATGTTTTTGTAGTAAAAGCAAAGTTGGTACTATATTCTAAACATTAAAAAAAAGAATATGGGGTTTGGTTTTGTGAGATATGAATACGTTTAAGCCTTTTTTTCCCCTCTTTTTTTTCCCATTAATAAGGAGACCTTATTGCATTTAACTAATCTGCGTTCATCTTTCTGAACACCAGAGGAACAATTGAATTAGCAGTTGGAATTAGATGAGATAAAAGTACCTGAAAAAGGACTTTTTAGGAGTATTATTTCCATAACTTCCCAAGCTGCCCTTTTCTGTTCTTTTGTGTGTGTGTGTGAGTTTGAAATAAAGTTGCTAAAAAAAAAAGTATGGGAATTTTCAATATAGTAAAGAAGGAAATTCTCAAATTTACTTATGTCTTCTTTTTTTTTTTAAATTGCCCCAAATGATCTGAAAGTTCAATGGGAAAAATAAAGCATGTGAGAGTAGTCAGGAAAACGCTGAAAAAAAGAGTAATGGTGAGGTTTATGGGGCATGAGTTTTCTACTCACAAATTTCTATATTTTAATTTTTATAATTATATATTACTTTTATAAATAGAGAAGCAAGAAATAAAGTACCAACAGGAGATGTAATAAATTATGATCTATTTACCAAAAAGACTAAGGTAGATTTATATATTTTTTCCATTGGAAAGGAAGGGTTTAATGATTATACTGAAGAGGAGACATTACTAACAACTTTAAATAAAAAGGATTATCAGGGCATGCCATGAACAATTGTATGCCAACAAATTGACAACTTTGATAAAATAGACAATTTTCTAGGACATGTACTACCAAAACTGTAGAGACCTATACCAAGTAAAGAGATTAAATTAACAGTTAAAAACTTTCCACAGGGGAGCTGGTATAGCCCAGTCAGTGGGTGAGTGCTGGCTTCCCACATACGAGGTCCCAGTTTCAGTCCCTGGTCCCAGTACCTCAAAACAACAACAACAAACCCCAAAACTTTCCACAAAGAAAATCCCAGGCCTAGCCCAGATGGCTTTATTGATAGATTCTATACCAAACATTTAAAGAATTATTATTACCAATTCATCACAAACCTTTTCAAAGTGGAGAGGTGTAGAAGAGGAGGGAATACTTCCCAATTCATTCTCTGAGGCCAGTATTACCTAGATAACAAAACCAGACAAAGTCACCACAAGAAAAGAAAGCCACAGAGAAATATTCCTTACAGATATAAATACAAATTCCGTAACAAAATACTAGCAAATTGAGTCCAGCAACATATTAAAAAAAAAAAAGACATTACACACCATGACCAAGTGGAATCTATCCCAAGAATGCAGAGTTGGCTTAACATCTGAAAATCAGTTAATGTACTACATCATGTAAAAATGTAAAAGGAAAACACATACGCATAATAGATGCAGAAAAAGCTTTTGACAAAATCCAGCACCCCTTCCTGAAAAAACCCTTCTCCACCCAGGCATCTGTGAAAAACCCACAGCTAACAATGTATCTCATGGTTGAAAGATTGAAAGCTTTCCCCCCTAAGATCAGGAACAAGACAAGGATGTCTACCACGTCTATTCAAAATTGATATTGAGCAATTAGGCAAGGAAAAGAAATGAAAAGCATTTAGATAGGAAAGGAAGAAGTGAAACTGTTTCTATCTGCAGATGACATGATCTTAAATATAGAAAATCTGAACGAATCTACAAAATAACTATTAGAGCTAATAAGCCAGTTTAGCAAGGTTACAGGATATAAGATGAATATACAGAAATCAATTGTATTTCTGTATAGCAGCAATGAATGATATGAAAATGAGATTAAAACAGTTTTATTACATGAAAAAGAATAAAATCCATAGAAATAAATTTAACAAAAGAAATGTAAAATTTATACTCTGAAAACTACAAAACAACATTGAAAGAAATTAAAGATATAAGTAAATAGAAAGAGATCCTATGTGTATGGATTGGAAGATTTAATATTGTTAAGATGGCAGTACTTCCCAAAATGATCTACAGATTCAGCACAATTCCTATCAAAATCCCAGTTGGGTTTCTAAAGAAATTGGCAAGCTGATTCTAAGATTCATAAGAAAATTCAATGGACCCAAAATACTCAAAACGATCTGGAAAAGGAATGAAGTTGGAGGACTCACGCTTCCAAATTTCACAACCTACTACGAAGCTGAAGTAATGAAGATAGAGTGGTATTAACATAAGGATAGACATAGAGCAACAGAATAGAATTGAGAGTCTACAACTTGGCCAATTGATTTTTGACTCAAGGTGCCAAGACAGTTCAATGGGAAAAGAATAGCCTCTTTAATGGTGCTGGTACAACTGGTATAATTGTATATCTACCTGCATGTACCCCATACACAAAAATCAACTCAATGGATCATAGACATAAAGGTAATAGCTAATACTATAAAACTCTCAGAAGATAATGTAGGAGTGAATCTTCACAACCTTGGGTTAGGCATAGCCTTCTTAGGTATGATGCCAAAAGCACAAGCAACCAAAGAAAGAAAACAGGTAAATGTTTCAAAGGACACCTTCAGGGAAATAAAAAGACAACTCACAATAGGAGAAAATATTTGGAAATCATATATCTAATAAGGCACCTAAATCCAAAATAGATAAAGAACTCTTGGAACTCAATAATAAAAAAGACAAATAGGGAAGCGAATTTGGCCCAACGGATAGGGCGTTCACCTACCACATGGGAGGTCCAGGGTTCAAACCCAGGGCCTCCTGACCCATGTGGCGAGCTGGCCCACGCGCAGTGCTAATGCATGCAAGGAGTGCCGTGCCACGCAGGGGTGTCTCCCGTGTAGGGGAGCCCCACATGCAAGGAATGCGCCTCATAAGGAGAGCCACCCAGTGCAAAAAAAGTGCAGCCTGCCCGGGAGTGGCGCCGCACATACGGAGAGCTGACGCAGCAAGATGATGCAACAAAAAAGAGACAGAGATTCCCGATACCATTGACAAGAATACAAGCAGACACAGAAGAACACACAGTGAATGGACACAGAGAGCAGACAACTGGGGGTGGGGTGGGGCAGGGGGCAGGGAAGGGGAGAGAAATTTTTTTTTAAAATCTTAAAAAAAAGACAAATAATCCAATTAAAAATTAGGCAAAATATCTGAAAAGACAATTCTCTAAAGAGGATATACAAATAGCCAATAAGCACCTAAAATGTTCCACATCACTGTCATCAGAGAAATGCAACTCAAAAAACCACAGTGAGGTGCCTTTCACACTTACTCAGATAGGTAAAATAAAAGACAGACAATTGGTAATTTTGTTAGATCAGCCAGGATGTGGAGAAATTGGAACTCTTGAGCACTGCTGGTAGGAACAGTGTAACCACTTTGGAAAACAGTCTGGCAGTTCCTCAAAATATTAAAAACAGAGTTGCCTTATGAATACCAGTAATTTCACCCCTAGGTATACCCAAGAGAAATGAAAACACCTGTCCCAAAAACTTGTACACGAAAGTTCATGGCAACATTATTCACACAAGCTCAAATGGAAGCAACTGAAGCGTCCATTCCATCCACAGAAGATGGAGAAACCAAATGGGGTCTCACCATACAATGCATCATTATTTAGCCATAAAAAGGAATGAAATAGTGATTTCTGCTAAAACATCAATGAGTCTTAAAAACATTACTAAGTGAAAGAAGCTAGGCACAAAGGGCCACATATCGTATGATTCCATTTATATGAAATGTCAAAACAGGTAAATCCCGAGTAGAGGGTAGATTAATGGTTGCCTAGGCAGGGGGTGGAGGTGGAGGTGGGGTGGGGAGAAATGGGAGTGACTGCTGATGGGTACCGGGTTTCTCGGGGGTGAGGAGAAGGTTCTAACCTTGCTCGTGGAGATGGCGGCACAACTCGGTGGGTATGCTAAACACCACCGAACTGTGTACTTAAATGGGCGAGTTGTATGCAGGGTGAACTATCTCAATAAAGGGGTTTTATTTAAAAATACACTCATAAGTGAAAAGCTTGCAGACAATGTATCTTATGAACACATTTTTGTAAATCGTGTAGTTATAAATTCATAATAAAACATCATACTCTTAAAAATTGGCAGAATTTGTGAAGCGGTGCAAAAAGGGAAAATAAGTTAATGTCTTCTCCCTCGATTCAGGACCTCCGGCGTGTAGCAGTGTGCTGAGAAAATGTCCTGCCGGTAGTTGATAACCACCTCATTAGTGCAGTGATAGCGTTTATTGCCTTCTCTTTATGTCTCCACTGTGCTCAATTGTGAATGTACGTTTGTCATTGTTTTTCACAACACCCAGAGGCTGGCCCCATATTTTCTACCACTCTCCCCTTGCTTTCTCTGCTCCATCATAGCAAGTTTATATTTAGGTAATTGTATTAATTATCAAAATACCAAAAATGCAACGTTCCTTTTGTTATTGTCAGCAATGGCTATAAAGGTTAACGTCCAGGTCTTTATTCGAATTGGTTTTCAGTGTGATGCTGAGCAGGACATGAGCATATTGATAAATCCACCTGTATGTATTCAATGAAGATTTTAAGTTTAAACAAAAACATTTTGAATTTGCTTTAGTGAATCTGTGATTTGAGAAGAAAACACTTTTTAGTTGTCATTTTTGTTTGTTTAATGTGGTACTAAATTTGAAAGACAAATCATTGACAAAGATAATTAAAAACTTTTTTCCCATTGTAAATATAGACTCGTTAAGGTGGAAATTGTATTCATAAATGCTAACCCTAGTTTTTTGTCTTTTTTTTTTTAGTATTATGTGCCAAGAACCTTGCAAAGAAAGATTTCTTCAGTAAGTAAACATCCATTTTTGCTTTCGTACAATATTAATATTCTTTACATATTTCTGAAATGTTAAACTTTTAAAAAACACTGGTTGTATATTCTAAAAGTCCTGCCCTTATCTGAATAAGATAATGGTGTGATGAACTTCATTTCCCAGTTGGCTACAACTGAGGGGCTCATTGCCTCAAAGGCTCAGAACCTATAAATCATACAAGAAAAGCTCTGTCTTATTCTCTGTTCAGCCCACACCCTTCTCTGCCTCTCTGCCCATCAGTATATTGCTTTCTGCTAGATCAAGTATTCCTCCACTCAACTACAAATGGGGACATTTTTTATAAAATAACTCGGCTTGAGTAAATTTTTTAACCAAATTTTATAAGTCAAATCATATTTTAAATGCCCCGCAGCGTAAGGAATTGTAGAAGTAAATATAGAGGAAGAATCATTTTCTAAAGGAAAGAATTACCTTTTAACTTAAGCAATTTACCTACTCGAAGCAGGTGCTTGCAGCACTGAATCTTTCTCACCCTTACCAATCCTTCTGGAACGCAGCTCAGTTCACAAGTGGTGTCATTCCCATTTGAGAGGTGAAGAAACTCAGGCTCAAAGGCTTTATCCAAGGAGCTAGGCAGCTCTGGAGCTGTGCTCAGATCCAGAGCTGCCTCATGACACGCGCACACCTGGCTGGCCACATGTCTGATCTCAAAGCTGTCGAATTCAGACTCTTGGATGTAGGAACTTCCCCATATAAGGTTTGGCAGATACTTGCTTCCATCAATAAAATAAAGATCAGTAAACAAGATTTCTGAGTATCATGATTTTTCAGAAAGTATATATATAATTAATTACAGATACCTTTTTCTACATTTAACTAGATCCACTTAGGGAGCAGAAAGGGAATTTTGAATGTAAGCCTCTTTTTATAGTTTCATGTTCTTTTCGCAGCCTCAAAAATCTGAGGGCAATGTCATATTAGGTTGCCTTTTTAAAAAACAAAATAGAAATAGCTTATTTGCTGACCCAAACTAACCTTAATTTAGAGAATAAATTACACAGGTATAATCTTTACCAAATCAGATGCCCTTGAATCTCTCCTTGGCCTGAGAGACCGTGCTCTGTGCCGCCAGTGATGGAGCGGTAGTCTCATCCAGGCGTGGCTGTCCCCTCTCCTCTAGGACTTCCCGACCCTTTTGCCAAGATTGTCGTTGACGGGTCCGGGCAGTGCCACTCAACCGACACTGTGAAAAACACGTTGGACCCAAAGTGGAACCAGCACTATGATCTGTGAGTCGCACATTCCGTCAGCCATTTGGGGAGCGGCAGGAAAGCAGGGATCTAGCTTTCAAGAAAAGAATTTCAGGGGGTAGAGCAGCATCGGAACTGCTCGTTGATAATGATGTAGGTGGCTACACGAATACTTATTGCTAATTTCAGAATTCATAAAGAGACTTAGAGTCCTTGCATTTGCCATTTTCATCGATTTTTAGGTTTTGCCTCTGTGGTGGTGGTCCCCCATCTTTTCCGTCTCCTGGCCATTTTAGCAGGGAGGAAGGCCAGAGGGTTCATGTCCACTACATGCTAATGTTTTCCAGTGAAAAACCCTAAACTCAGTTGTAGAGTTTTTACCAAAGAAAATACAGTATCATGATTATATATTTCTTTTGGTGTTGTTTTACTTGTACCAAATATTTTTTGTAAGACAAAATAAAGTTTTGCATGATTGGGTGTATATAACCCCACAGACCTTCAGACAATTTCTTTTATTCATTCACAAAAGCCACTTCAAAAGCCACTGTTTTTTATGCACTCATGTTTTCATATCCCTGCTAAGAAATTTTCATCAAAGTATTACTGAGTGGTTCTTGTTTTATTTATTAATGCAAACTATACCATGTTTGGGTGGGATTTTTAATAGTGCGTTTCTGAGATTCCGTTTCAGTTATACTGAGCTATCTACCTTAAGAGTCCTAGAAAGTGGTTGTTAATTCTTATCCTGAAAGCTCCCTTCTGCAGTTGATTTGTACTGAGAATAAGTGGGTGTTTAATTTCTTTGGATCCTTCTGTGCACTCTGGATGGATCTGTGGGCTTATATATACAGTCCTTTGTTGAAATGAGTATTCAATGTTAAACCTAATTGGTAGGGATTTATAGATCATGTCACTGTGCTAGGGGACTATTAAAATATCGTAAATCTCTTTTATGAGATTGTTATTCTCGTGTAGTTACCTGTATTTGCTCCTTACATAACTGGTTGCAGTCCTTTCCCAGCCTGCTGAAATTGGTAGACGTGTATTGATTGTGCACCTGTTCCCCGAGGAGTGCAGAGGCTACGTTATTTTCTAAGGATTCCTCTGTATTAAGATAAAGCTAAAGTAAATTGTATTCAGATAAAATCTGAAGCAAGTATCATAATTCGGACATAAAATTCAAAAGGAGGGTTGTCTGTTCTTTTTCAGATACGTGGGGAAAACTGATTCTATAACCATCAGCGTGTGGAACCACAAGAAAATTCACAAGAAGCAGGGCGCCGGCTTCCTGGGCTGCGTGCGGCTGCTCTCCAATGCCATCAGCAGGTTGAAAGACACTGGCTGTAAGAACCAAACGCTTTTCTGCCTCTTCATGCAGCTGAAGAAGGCTGATGAGGCATCCTTCCCCCGAGTGCTGAGCGCAGAATTGCTGCCCTGCTCCCTAGTTAACACTGCCCTGGGTTAAGTTTTGAATTGTTTGTTTGCAGACCAGCGTTTGGATCTATGCAAACTAAATCCCTCAGATACTGATGCAGTTCGTGGCCAAATAGTGGGTAAGAACCTTCTCATCTGTATAAAGAGATGCTTTTACAGAACTGAACAGGCAATGCCACCGATGACATACTTCGAAGGACAAACCACATACGGGGGCCATCTCTTCAGTACTAAAATGCTTCATCTCGTGGGGTTTTTATTGTTTTATCTAATTCCCTTCATCCGGTTATTTAAAGTTGAGTTAAAATGATTAAGGTCCAGACACATTTAGGGTTTTACTTTTAAATGCAATTCCAAGCATCACGTCAGTGTTCATTCGTCATTTTATCATCGAGGTGTAGCTGACAAGACTGGTGGCCACACATGCCAGAGTTGGGAAATAGCTTCTTCTGGAAGGCCCATTATATATGTAAAAGGCAACGATGATTTGAGAAGAATTCCATGTAATTAGAGTTCTAAAGTCAAAGGATCGCACTGTTTAGAAGGAAAAAATACAATGTGTTAAGGTTACAGAGTGTTGACTGGGATGTTCCGTCAGAAGTGAGTTATCTGTGGTGTAGCTCAGCCTATTGTGCACCCCAGTTTCATGAGCATTTTAGGGTAACTAAATGCACTGTAAGGAATTAAAGGAAACATAGTCTCTCAGCAGCACATCAGAGCAACTTTAGGACTCCAGATCTCTCAGGTATTATCTTACCTAGACTTGTCCCAAAATACATGTACAGTGGATTAAAAAAAGTGGACTCTCACACAAATGGAAAAGTTCCTGCTAGTGCTGTTCTTTTTGTGATGTTATCTTCTTTTCTTTTTTTTTCGTGGAGGGATGTGCCAGGGGTGAAAAATTGAATGACTGTATCATCCAGTTATTATTAAAAAAAGACTTTATAAGTGTCTTTGTTACTCAGAGTAGGGATAGAGAATATTTATTTAGTGTCATCTCTATTTTGCAGATACTGACAGTGCTATGTTCATATTAAGCACAAGTCAAAATTTTCTTAAAAAATAAGGTAGCAGAGAAATTGAATATTGTGTTCTGTTATTTTTCTGAATAGCATGAGAAACACAGCGTCTCTTTCTGTCCCATTTTACAGAGAATATTCCAAGGGGTATGTAGTGGTATTCAACTAGTGGAGTAAAATGCTTCATACTATAAACAAATATTATATGGATGGGTGTGTATGTGTGTGTATATATATGCCTCATTTAAAAAAATATTGTACACAATCTATAAATTTGTTATGGCTCACTGTATTATAATTGTATAAAGAAGTACTGGCTTTTAATGCAAGGCATTCTTTTTCAGTCAGTTTACAGACACGAGACAGAATAGGCACCGGCGGGTCTGTGGTGGACTGCAGAGGACTGCTAGACAATGAAGGGTACGTATGATCTGGTGACGCTGCTGAGCTGCTGCTGCCTTAGACTCTCAGCATATGTGAATTATCTTCCAGCCCTTACTTTATTGTGTTGAAAGTTTTAGACCAGTGAAGGACTTTAGGAAAAACTATGATCCAGTTTACTTGTTTATAAAGGAAGTTAAAAGACTCTTTGAGGTTGTGCCCAAAAAATTCAGGATCCAATTTGAAGAGGCTCCCACTGGCCCAAGATGGGAGAGTTTGAGCATCAGTGCGAATTATAACACAATAGCTTGAAAGATGTCAATCATAGTAAAGACTCATGAGTTCATGGTGAAACTTAGGGGAAAGCCCTCCAGAACACTAAAAGCAATTAAAAAGCACTCATTGGGCACCTTTGGAAGATACCAGGGAGCTTCTTATTCTGAAAACTGTTAAATAAAGGAAACAGGCATGCATTTACCATGCCTTTCTCGTGGGAACTGTACTTCAGGGTCACCAAATCATTGATGAGTAGTTTTCCAGCTAATAGTGAAGACGGGATGATAGAATTAGAGCATGACGATTTTATAATCCCCAGTGAATTAATCAATCTAGGCAATAATCGCTAAGAGTTGCTTAAACAAAAACCTTTCGATGAAAGTATAAAGCATCCTCTCTGAAATAGTTTCGCCAAAAAAAAAAAAAAAAAAAAAGGAGTCTGCATCCATTTGACCCTCTAGGTCTAACTGCCACTTCTAGCAGGCCCAGGGACAGAAGAATGTGTCCCACAGCCCCAAGGGAGTGCAACAAGCAATATCCAGAAGGGACGCTGCAGGGCAGAAAAACCAGGGTATATTTGAAGGAAAAGAGACAAAAGAGGGAAGGCAAGCCTATAAAATTAATATTAAAAGAGGCTTCAGTGTCGTGGCTCTTCACTGCCCCGTGCAGATCTTTGGATCCTGACATGTGACAATCAATCACAGAAATTTGAACACTGGCTGGTATTTGAGGATAATAAAAATGTGATGTACACTTTTTAGTTATGATAGTGGAAAAAGCCCTTCTCTTTTAGAAACACATACTGAAATATTTAAGGGTAAAATGATAAAATGTTGGGATTGGTTTCAAAATAATCCGGCAGTGAGGAAGCACTGGCGGCCTGGGCCCGAGGTGCCCGTTGCTGCAGCTTTGGTGATGGGACGTGGAGATCATGGTGCTCACCTCATGTTTTGTGCATGTATTTGAAAATTTTCCATTAAAAAAAGATTTTTTGAAAGTACTTGTTTATAGCTGTATTTTGTGTAGCCAGTAGTCCTATGACAGTAAAATGGCAGCAAAAATGGAGTATTTGGATTTGATTTTAAATCAAGAAACATGAAGACTCACTTCACTAGCTCCTTCTAGTATGCAGTTGGTTTTTTGCACTCACTGCTACTATAGGATGAAACCCTATAGGTGGCCTCAGTGACACTCTGAATATGGCTCCCTTGGGCTGCTTGTTCCTCTTGAAAGAGCCTGTCTGAATATTTAAGGGGCAAGAGGGATATTGTGTCGCTAAGCATTGCGATAGTCTAAACTGTTACAGGAAAGCAAAGTAGGCCTTGTGGCAGCATGGTGTTTGAGTTTGAGATGCTGGTGTGGTGACCCTTGAACCGTGTTCCCGCTGGGCTCTGCTCTGCCCCCGCAGAACGGTGTATGAAGACTCGGGGCCCGGAAGGCCGCTCAGCTGCTTCATGGAGGAGCCTGCGCCCTACACCGACAGCACGGGCGCCGCCGCGGGGGGCGGGACCTGCCGCTTCGTGGAGTCCCCCAGCCAAGATCAGAGACTTCAGGCACAGCGCCTTCGAAATCCTGAGGTCCGAGGTTCGCTCCAGACGCCCCAGAACCGGCCACACGGCCACCAGTCTCCGGAGCTGCCCGAAGGCTACGGTGAGAGCCAACCTGCAGTGTTTCCAGGGGCTTGTGCATGCCGGGACCGCCGCCGTGTGCTGTGCCCTACACTGTTTGTGTCAGTGCAAAGGCAAGTGGCTAGAGAAAGGTGGCAGTAAATCTTGCCAATCCTGAATTGTCCGCAGTGGCGCCACCCTCCCAGTTTAGATACTTTGCGAAGATCTCACATAAATTAATAGCAAAGAAGGCAAGATGATGCCTCAGCTGCATCTCAGCTGCGATTTGAGTGTGGAAAAGACAGCGCAGGCCCGAGTGAAAAGAAGCCGTCATTTGACAGCCACAGAGAGGACACCGTGCAGCAGGAACATCTAGATGTGGCAGACAATGCCAGAAGTAATAGCAGGCAGCGCGGCTCTGAGGCGGGCCAGGCGGGAGGCAGCCTCGCCCACCCAGAGCGGTGTCTCACAGGCGTTCAGGGGAGAGGAAGAGAAGCCCCGATATTGGTATGGAGGCCTGTGACATGAGGTCAGGCAGAGGGCACTCACTGCCCTCTCAGATTCCTTTTTCTGTGACCTTAAAGAAGCTTAGAATCGTGAAGGTAGCTAGCAGATATAGCAGATGGGTTGAAAACCCTTCTTTGAATTGGATTAAACTAATTGTATTCCCCAATTTTTTGTGCAGAGCAAAGAACGACAGTTCAGGGGCAAGTTTACTTCTTGCACACACAGACTGGAGTTAGCACGTGGCATGACCCCAGGATACCCAGGTAGGCTTTCCAGATTGGGCCCTATCCAAGCCGCTTTTCTAGCCGTGGCCTGGAGCTCCCAGTCGTGGATGCTGGGGCCTGTGTGGTGTGGAAATGTAAACTTTGACGAGTGGCAGCGCCTGAGGACTGTCACCTGGGTCTGCTCTGTGTGTCTCCCACGCGTAGCTCTGCTACCCCCACCAGCCTCAACCTGGTGAAAACGAGCAGCTGCTGAAATACGGTGGGTCATGTATAAAGTGATCGAACATAGTGAAATCAAACCATTTAACGGAAAAAGACCTTTACTCCTGGATGAAATAAGATGTACTTTAGAAAGTTGTTCTTATTTGAAAAGCCAGTGAACCCTCGAAGATGTGTTGTTCTCATTTTACACTAAAAATCCTGACGGAAATGGTGTGATGCTTGGGATTTGCTTCATATAAATTAGGCTGGGGTGGGGTGGGATGGGGAGAGCAAATAGGGGTATATTTGAATTAGGATTGACCAGAAGTTGATAATTGTTGAATTTGGGTACCTGGAATTCATTATGTTCTCTCTACTTTTTAATATGCTTAAAATTTTCCATAATAAAAAGTTAAAAGAAAATATAAAGACTCTATTACCCTTTCTCTCTTCTACTTTACTGTCCCTCTTGCCTCAGTCCCTTGGGGACCATTCCTGGGGGAGATGAAGCTTTTCTATACGAATTCCTTCTACAAGGCCATACCTCCGAGCCCAGGTCAGAGAGACCCTCCCACCCCACCCCGTAATGGAATTAAGAATTAAGTTTCTTTTTTTCTTTGCTTTGCTTTCCTTTATTTTTCTTTTTAAGAAGAGCATTACTACCAATAACATTTTTAGTAATGCTCATTTCCTTTATTCGTACTTTGTTTCTTCTGAGTTTAAGCTTTCTGTCTTTCATTTTCCAAATTTATGTTGAACTTGCCATTCTGTTTCTATACTTCGAATGGAAATGTTACCTGCAAGTGCCTGAGGGGTCTCTGCAGTGCCCACTGTAGGCAGTGCCCGCCTTCGTGCCACATGGAAGGGCGTCCTGGGCAGTAATGCTTGCTCCCCTGTGACTGCTGAGCGGGCCAAAGAGTTATCAGGAGGCTAGAACTAGAAACACTTGCTGGACTCTGCAGCGAGAATGCCTTCTTTCTGATACAAACGTTTGTGCATTTTTGAATGCATGTACCCCCTTCAGCTTTAAAATCTTGGGTGCCTTCTGGGAGCTTTTCAACTGAGAAACTTTTCTGACCTTGAGTATTTAATTTATCTTGTAAATTAAGATAGTTTTCTGCCAGCATTCAGATACTTCCTACCACGTACAAAATGGTATTCCCTGGGTAGATTGTGCCCCCATCCTGGTTATAAGCTCGGAAAGGCCCATTTTTGCCTGTCGGACTTTGCTGTTGCCTACAGCATAGTGGCTTGGACTGGGGGGGGGGGGGGGGAGGGAGGGGGTTGGTGTAAGCCGCAGGAGGAGCCGAGGCACCTCGTTCAGGGCCTCCGTGGCTCCTCCGGTGGGCATGTGGGCCCTGCCCCTCCAGGCTCGGATGGACAAACCGCTCTGTGTCTTCATTTTGGTAGAGACCTGAACAGTGTGAACTGTGATGAACTTGGACCACTGCCACCAGGCTGGGAAGTCAGAAGTACAGTTTCGGGGAGAATATATTTTGTAGATCATAATAACCGAACAACCCAGTTTACAGACCCAAGATTACACCACATCATGAAGTAAGACTTTTTTTCACCTCTGTTGACCTCTTACATTTGCAATATGATGTTCTATACTTAATAGTTTCCTTAATTTATCTACTGCATTGTTAGTGGAGCAGAAGCAGAAGCAAAGTATGACAGATGCTTGGTAGATAGTTGTATCTTTCAAACTCCTAAAGTACCTGTAAAGAGTACTGAAGCCATCTGTGTTTGCCACCTTTTTCTTAGTTGCAGCCTAAACAAAATTCACTCAGAAGACAGTTTTAGGTGGTGTCCTTAATAAAGCTTCTGCCCGCAGCCCCTAAGTGCGGTGTGTCACCCTGCTGGTGCTCTCTGTAAGGAGGCGTGCCCACAGGTTCTTCCGTACTTCCCATTCAGCCCTCCCTTACAGTCGGCTGTGTCCCTGGCTGGGGCCGTTTCTTGGGCCCGTCATTCCTGGATAACTCTGAGCTGGGAATTAGTTTAGATGCCACAGTCATTGTTCCAAGTTTGTTGTATTTGCAGAAGAAAATACACACCTAGCTCTTCTCATTGTCAGCTGACATGAAGCAAGACACATACCACTCCGTGTCCTTTTATTTTACTGGAATTTTACTTTTAATGAGCAGATGAAAAAATCTCTTTCATTTTGCAAATGAAGACTGATTACATTTAGCTTTCATTTAAAGTTGTTTGTTCACACACACACATCCACTTTTACCTCCTTTTAAAATTGTTTGTGTCCTTGCCATGTAACTCTTAACTGCTCAAGTGCATCTAATATCACATCAGGCACCACACAGGATCATACCAGACCCACGGTAAATGGTAGCAGGTCCGATTTTTATCTCTCGTACTAAGAATGCACGCATTAAGTAGATGTTTGGCCACCAGCAATTTTTCCATATCTGGGTACATAGTTAGGCTTCCTGCGTGAAACCCAGCATACTAACCCGTAGACAGTTCCTTCTATGTGAGGGGCACTGCTCGCAGCCTCCAGAGCCGTTGCTTTGGGGGCAGCTAATGCTTCTGGTGTTCCGCAGCCACCAGTGCCAACTAAAGGAGCCCAGCCAGCCGCTGCCCCTGCCCAGCGAAGGCTCTGTGGAGGAGGAGGAGCTGCCTGCCCAGAGATATGAGCGAGATCTGGTCCAGAAACTCAAAGTCCTCAGACATGAACTCTCACTTCAGCAACCCCAGGCTGGTCATTGCCGCATCGAAGTTTCCAGAGAAGAAATATTTGAGGTACAGAATTCAGGGCAACTAACAGTAACGCATGGGCTCTTCTTTTCCTGCTAATGAACAAACAAGGTGGTTCCGTCAAAGGGCTCACCCTCTGTGATCCCCTCTGTTTTAGAGGGAGCTGCTTTCAGCGGAGTGCTCCAGAGCCAGGTTTGCCTTTCCGTGAGCAGTTCTCCCCACTTGGTGTTGCAGGTCTCAGCTTTATTAGGGAGTGAAATGCAGGAGTTTATCAAGGGCAAAGCCTCTGGAGAGAGAGGAACTGTGTTCCTCCAAGGGTAGAAGTTTAAACACTAGTTACCTTTTGAGGCAAAAACTTACAGGTCTGTACAGAAAAGAGTAATACACTAGTGCCGTAATTCCCCCTATCTGCGTTATCCTGCAGTCTGCACATTTTCCTGAGAGTCAGCCATTTCTTCTGCTGTTACCAGTGGCACTTCCTTCCGCCAGAGGCTTAGTGACCACCCTGTCGTCTTCTCTGTAAACAGGGAGAGGAGACGGTTCCTGAGAAGGGCCCTGTCCCTCATACAGCTTCCCCGCAGGGTCCCTAACAGGAAGGGTGGTCCTTTGTAGAGACCTTGGCAGAAAATACAGAATGAGATAGAGGAAGAAGTAGACATAGATTCAGCCGATGTGCTGGGTGAGGGAATCCCTCAAAGCAGCCAACTGGCCCCTGGGCACTTGCCGGGGGAAGGAAGAGAGCAGAGCTGCTGACATTTTGCTGCCAGATAAGGTCCATGCAATATCCTCTTTCCCATTTGGGGTGGTAGAGTTTGAGCTACATTAAATTTGACGCATGAAAAGCTGAAGGGCCTTATCACCAAAAGATCTAACAACATTTAGCTGAACCTGAGGGGGTACCAGGCTGGCCACGGGCTGTGTAGCCTCGGGATGTGCTGCTCTGTGCTCTGTGCCCTCTTTTGCTTTTCTCCTCAGTGGGAATCCTGCGTTATTTTTTTACTTCAGATATAAAAACAGGCTCAGAATTCTTACAATATCCAGACAGTTTAATGATACCTTCACTTTGTTTAAAATATATAAATTGATTATGAGGTGCATTGAAATTAAGGTATGCAGAGAAAACCAACTCTAGTGAGGGATATTTTGTCCTTGTGTTGCTCGTGATTGAACTGAAAACAAATATAGGTTTTTCCTCTCAATAGTATCCCACAGCATTGAGCTTATTTTATGGTTTCTGAGAGAGAAAGTGGAAGAAAAGAGAAGCTGCAGTGTGCTGGGTGCTAAACCAACATTCTGAATAGGAGCTGAATAAAACTCGGATTTGAACAAATGCTTATTTTCAATTGTGCTCCATAATCCATAACCTTTCATCTTTTTATAATCTTAAGAATAACAAGAGGGAAACGGACTTTGGCCCAGTGGTTAGGGCGTCCGTCTACCATATGGGAGGTCCGCGGTTCAAACCCCGGGCCTCCTTGACCCGTGTGGAGCTGGCCATGCGCAGTGCTGATGCGCGCAAGGAGTGCCGTGCCACGCAAGGGTGTCCCCCCGTGGGGGAGCCCCACGCGCAAGGAGTGCGCCCGTGAGGAAAAGCCGCCCAGCGTGAAAAGAAAGAGCAGCCTGCCCAGGAATGGCGCCGCCCACACTTCCCGAGCCGCTGACGACAACAGAAGCGGGTGCTGCTGACGACAACAGAAGCGGACAAAGAAACAAGACGCAGCAAATAGACACCAAGAACAGACAACCAGGGGAGGGGGGGAAATTAAATAAAATAAATAAATCTTAAAAAAAAAAAAAGAATAACAAGAGTTCTTCTCTCTGAAACTGTCATTTTGGTGTATAGGAGTCTTATCGCCAGATAATGAAGATGCGACCAAAGGACTTGAAAAAACGACTAATGGTGAAATTCCGTGGAGAAGAAGGTTTAGATTATGGTGGCGTGGCAAGGTAAGATGAGTCAGAGAGTCACCCTATCTTCTTTTAAGGGCCTGTCATTGAGGGTGCAGGCAGGCCAGTGTGCTCCGTTCAGCGGGTGTCCTTGGAGTCAGTGTCCTCGGAGCGCACATCCGCTCGCCTCTGGCTCTGACCACGCAGAGCATAGGTGATTGCCACCATTAAGTTACCTCTGGGAAAGCTCGAACTAAGCTTTTAAACTCACTGCCTTCTTCCTCCAGCAAGTCTGAACCTGAAACATCAAGGACCTGCTACTAAAATTAAGTAAAATTAATGGGAGGCCTTGCTTTTCTCCTTAGAGGACTTTCAGGGAAAATGAGGCATGTAAAATACATTTATTTTATTATTTTTAAATTTAATTTTATTTATTTCCCCCCTCCCCAAATACATTTATGTCAAAGGAATTTTTTAAAATAAAATTTTGAAATTTTGATCAAAATAACTCATGCACATGATTGGAAAAAATAGAATAAAAGCTACTACTTCCTGTCTACTTCTTATCACCCTTGAGACAATTGCTTTGTTACTCTTTTAGCTGTTTCTTCTGATAGTTGTCTCTATAATCCTTCAATTGATCAAGTTCAGGTGTTAGCTACTGATTCAGTGCATATGGTCGTAGTCACAGTTAGACTGGATAATGGTGGCAGTGAGGATTTCCTGTAATACTCTCCCCCTGCCCCCAGCTTTGTTGTCTTTGTAATGTTAAGTAATGTGCTTTTACTTTTATTTTTTGGTTCATCAACTAGAGACATTATTTGTTTCATAAGAAAAGGAAATGAATACTCTTAATTTCCCCTGCAGCATTCCTGCCTCCATCTTTATCTTTATGTCTTTATAACACCTCTTAAACTTCAGCGTTCTCAAAGATCACATTATATGTTGCATCTTTTGACATTTGCCTCGGGCCACCTCCTCACCATATCTCCTTCTTGGAGACCTCTGCCCAGGCTGACTGAGAGCTCTCCAGGCCTTCTACCCAGCTCTCATCCTGAGGCCTCTCTTCATGCTTTCCTGACTTAGCTCCATTGTTTTGTGGATCCCATACCTTCCTCTTTCTTAACTTACTCCCTTGTGTTACTGGAGTATATCTTCAAGTAGCTTTCTTAAAAAGGGCATGTAGGAAGTGTATTTTCCTCAATCTTGAGTCTTTTAATGGCTTTTTAACACTTTGGTGGTTTGGCTATTTATAGAATTCCTGGAAGAAAATAATAATTAAGAGCTCTGAAGTTGTTGCTGTACTCTATCTTCCAGCATCTAGTGTCACTGGAAAATGTTCTGAGGCCGGTCTGATTTGACAACTCACTTCCTCACCAAAGGTTATTTGACCCCCTCCAGGACCACCAATCCATCTTTATACATCTTTGGATATAGATCACATCACCTTTTTTTTCTGTCTGTCACCCCCTCAAGTCCTCACTTCCTCCTTATCCAGAATCCAACATTACTATCCCTTGCATCTACTCTCAACCCCTTGCTCCTCTTTCCATTTGTTGTACTTGCCTGGAAACACCCCATCGGGCTGTCCAAGTCTCACCTGAACAGCCAAATGTGTCTGGAGAAAGAGAAGGGCCAGTCCCCCTGCTGCTGGCCCTTCTCTTCTGTCCTTTGGTGGCCACAGACCTCACAGGATCTCACAGCCCCTGCTGTGGTGTTCCAGTTCTCTGGTCAGCTAACATCCTGCTCTCCAAGGTAACTATGTCACACCTTCTCGTTCCTCAGATCTCCATCCTCACTCTTCCTCCCCTCCTCACTCTTCATTGCTGATGTTGCTTGCTATCAGGAAAAAGAAGCAATCAGAAGAGAATTCCCTGTCCACACCAAAGGTGCAGCCTACCAGGATCTTTGCCCGTGCAGTCAGCCTTCCCTGCCCTACCCTGCGTGGCCCCGGGTGTAGATGAGGGCGCCGTCCTCCCCTTGCACTGTGCGTCCCAGGCCCTCTTTCTTCTGCTTTATTTCATGTCGATCTTGTTTCAGCAAAGTGTTCCTCTCTCTTGAGCCATCCACACACAGGCGAGTAACAACTCCCTTCTTAAAACAAACCTGCCCTCCACACTGCCCTTGACACCATATCCCCTTCCTTTTAGGCTTAAGGAAGCAATAAAGGCAGATAAAACAAGGTAAGAAAAACATTCCCTGACAAAAGGCTTAGGCTGTCCCTCTTTTTCAGGTGAGAATCTTCTTTCTTGATTGTTCATATTTGTCCAGACAATTCAAATAAAAATATTTCCATTTTCTCTGCTATGCTTTTGCTTTTGTAGGCTCAAAATGACTCAAGAGTTCAGTCTCTCAAGCTGTTTCAATTTACCATTTTTCTTTTGCATGGTTGATACTATATATTCCAAGACATGTGCACGTGAATAGCTCTGTTTGGTTTGGTAGGAGTAATAGACCTTTTGCATTTTCTACAATAACCAAATTTTTAACATGGAGATGAGTTCTTTTGATTAACATGATGCTATATTGGAAAGAGCTTTGAATTTTTTGTTCCACCATGTCAAGTTTGATCTTGGATTGTTACTTTAATCTCTAAGCCATTCTCATCTATAAATGGGGATCCTTCCTATCTCAGAGAATTGTAGAGATTTAAATTATACATGGATGACATTGTGTGTGGGGGGGTTAATTATCTGCTCTATGGGGTCGTTTTTACACTACTTTTCCCAGTATTTGGCCCTAAAGCCATACCGATCCTCACTTTTCTCTGTGTAGTCAGTTAACTCTTCCCTTATCACTTGCAGAACATTCCTGATATGCCTCTTTACCTTGATCATGGGCTTCATCAGAATGTTTCTTTGGGGGAATGTATGTAGCTCAAGTGGTTGAGAATCTGCTTTCCATGTACGACGTCCTGGGTTTAATCCCCAGTACCTCCTAAAAAACAGTAAAAACAAACAAAGAATGTTTGTACTTTAATCACTTCCTGTGTAGACAGTTACAGGTCCTTGGCTTTTTTTGAAAATTATTCTTCTCACTCCAAATTCCAAACTTGGGGATGAAACAAAGAACTTCAATTGAGCAATTCTGCATTTTTATTTCAGAGGTTTTATGAGATTTGGAATCCCATCCTTTTTAGCATTTCCTCAGTTCTTCTGAGTTTGGTACACAACTTTGATCTGGCCTGATCATATTTTGTATAGTCTTAGAATATTCCTAGGAAGTGGACTTGGCCCAATGGATAGGGCGTCCGCCTACCACGTGGGAGGTCTGTGGTTCAAACCCCGGGCCTCCTTGACCCGTGTGGAGCTGGCCCATGCGCAGTGCTGATGCGCACAAGGAGTGCCACGCCACGCAGGGGTGTCCCCAGCGTAGAGGAGCCCCACGCACAAGGAGTGCACCCTGTAAGGAGAGCTGCCCAGCACGAAAGAAAATGCAGCCTGCCCAGGAATGGTGCCGCACACACGGAGAGCTGACACAACAAGATGACACAACAAAAAGAAACACAGATTCTCGGTGCCGCTGATAAGGATAGAAGCGGTCACAGAAGAACACACAGCGAATGGACACATAGAGCAAACAACTGGAGAGGGGGGAAGGGGAGAGAAATAAATTTTTTTAAAAACCTTAAAAAAAAAAAGAATGTTCCTGGGCAAATTTGTTATTTACCATTTGTGCTTATTTCTTCTCTATTCTGTCTCAATTCCATGTTGGTTTTGTTTTTTTCTGTTTGAAGGAGTAAGAAATTCCAGAATAAAATTTGGGCCGGCTCTCTCAATGAGATGTATCCATGTGAAAGGATTTTTGAGAAGAATAAAAGGCTATTTGTAGGGCTGCAACAAATGGTTGTGTACAATTCCCCACTATACCTGGCTTATCACAACCTAGCCAGAGTAATTGAATCATACAGTTACTATTTTGAGTGCTTCTTTGGTTTGGTTGTTTTGATTTAGGGTTTTTGCTTTTTTTTTTTTTGACTATCAGTTTTTATAATGAAATGCTTCAAACATAAAGGAATTCAGAAATATAACTCTTACTTATATACTCCATCCAGATTTAAAAATTCTTAGAATTAATGTTTTTAAGTTTTAAACTAGTTTTTTAAACTATAAAAGTGATAAATGTTTATGGTTAAAAAAAAAATTCAACAAGACAAATTGTGAAGGACAAAATTCATCTTAAACTCCCTTCCCTACCTACCTCAAAGTTGAAATGTTTTCTCCGTATTTAATATGTTAATAATATTTTTACTGTAGAAATTTTTGAAAACTAGAAAGCAAAAGAAAAAATAAAAATGACCTAGTTTTCTAATTCCCAGGTTAACTGCTGTTGACATTTTAGTGTGAATCCTTCCAGTTTTTTCCTATGTGCTATATAATTTTCGATGTTTTACATATGTATACATGTACAGATGGACAACTTGTAAAATGCAATTGGGAACCCACTGATTTTTTTTTTTAAGATTTATTTCTCTCCCCTTTCCCCCCAACCTCCCCCCCCCCCCGTCCCAGTTGTCTGTTCTCTCTGTCCATTCGCTGTGTGTTCTTCTGTGTCCACTTCTATTCTTGTCAGCAGCACTGGGAATCTGTGTCAGTTCTCTGTGTGTGTGGCGCCACTCGCGCCACTCCTGGGCAGGGTGAACTTTCTTTCGCGCTGGGCGGCTCTCCTTACAGGGTGCACTGATTTTTATTGTACTTTTATCAGTTAGTACTATATCATTAACATCACCTGAGATTTTGAGCTTTGCAAAGTATTGAAAACTTTAACCGAGGCATAAGAAAGCAACGAGTAAGCTGCGAGAACACTGTACTTTTAAGATGATACTAATTCTAGCCCTCCGCAGCTCTTTCTTGGCTGCAGATTTGTGGTTGGGGTTTTGCTCATTTTGTGGTAAGTAATAATAATCGGATGTCTTTGAGTTGGTACCATTAACTTTAGACGATGAAATTGGTGCTTATTCCATTTCTGAGACCAGAAAAAGTATTTCTGATACTATGAGAGGCGAGCTTTTACTTTGTGAGCAGGCTTGCATGATCACGTGTCCAGTTACACTCTCTCAGCCAGGTTGCCTCACAGCTTCCTACTGGACTGTGTGCTGTCTGGGTCTTCTCGGGCAGAGGAATCAATCCCCTTTCTCGAAAACAAAAAATTGTAAAACCTGAAAGCTAGAAATGTCAGCACGCTAAATGCTTTTGTTCTTCCTAGGGAGTGGCTTTATTTATTGTGCCATGAAATGCTGAACCCCTATTATGGACTCTTCCAGTATTCTACCGACAATATCTATATGTTGCAAATCAATCCAGATTCTTCAATCAACCCTGTAAGTATCAATAAATCAAGACATAAGGTTGGAGAATTTTTTAGAATGGATTTTCAGTTTCTCTCTCAATTCTTTGTCTAGTCACAGTGGACTTACTCAAAGACTATAGTAGATAAGATATTGAAAGGTGTAGAGTGAGAACTTGTCTGAGATGGAGGATTTCAATCCCACATTTGCGAGGTTACCTTGTTGACTGAGAGTGTCCTTCTGAGCATGGGTTGCCAAGTGTTGTCTTTCCTCCTCCCAGTCAAAATTGGGATATTTCCATAATTGGCCTTTTGAGCCACAAATGCTGATGCTCTTGGCCTGCTTGTTTTGGAGAGGAGGAAACAAGCTCCCAAGGCCAGGCCACGGGCACGTGGAGGAAGTCTCTTCCCTCAGGGCTGTGTCCTGTAGGCACACTGCCCCTGAGAAGTCAAGGGCAAGCTCTTCTTGAGCATCCAGAAGTGAAAGAACCGTTACCAACATGGAAAGCAAGCTTTGACTAATTTTCTGAGATGATTATAATTCACATTGAAATGTAGAAATATGAGGTCCCCTAATGAATAAAGGACAGCTCTGGTTTTAGAATGGTTCTTTCACTTGGCTTGTTGGCTTTCTTCTCTTCCTTTCTGGTGGGACTGGAGGAGGGATACAGAGGGAGACATGGAATTGCCCTTGGCTCTTGGGAACTTTGTAGTGCGGTGGGAAGAAGCTGGACCAGCTTCGGGTGTGCGAGCTGTGCGAGCTGGCAGGCCCACAGCGGGCAAGGCCCCGGGCTCACTTTACCGCTCTGTTGCTGCCCTGTTGAAATAATTTTCATTTTGCACCGGGCTCAGTAAATTATGCAGTGCTTGCAAGGAGAGGGTTTTTGGGCTAGGCACACGAAATGTGGTTCAGTTCATCTATGGGAAGGTGTGCTCTGGATTTCCACCACCTCAGCAGCCTTCTTCCCTTTGATGGTGAGAGCAGCCAGTGTGTGACTGACTGTTCTTTGGGGCGGTGGGACAGTCCTCCCAAGATGGTGGGAGTAGTTGGCTGGCATTTTTCTAACGAACGCGTGTTCTCTGGCGCCCCCTCCAGGACCATTTGTCTTATTTCCACTTTGTGGGTCGGATCATGGGTCTGGCTGTGTTCCACGGACACTACATAAATGGGGGCTTCACGGTCCCCTTCTACAAGCAGCTGCTGGGGAAACCCATCCAGCTCTCGGACCTGGAATCGGTGGACCCAGAGCTCCATAAGAGCTTGGTGTGGATTCTGTAAGTATCGCCTCCCTGCCGCGCTAACGAGCACTCACAGGCAGTGGCAGAGCAGACCCCGAATGCATCTGGGTGTGTGTGTATGTGTGTGTGTGCGCATGTGCGTACGCCCGCATTTGTTTTGGAGGTGAATGAGAAACCAGAGAAGAGAAATAAAGAAACCAGGTATTAGAGCCAGAAACAAAAAAAGCAGATTTTACAAAAAAATACTTACTGGGCTTGTGTTCCTCATAATGTTCAGCCTGCTTCTCCTCACAGACTAGTTCTTCTGTTGTTTCTTGACTTCTTAAGGTTCAGTCATGGGTGCTAATAGGGCAACATCCCCAGTCCTCTAGCCTGTCTCCAGTTTATCTCTAGAAGGGTCAAGAAAGTATGAAAATAAAATTAATATTTAGTCACCTTCGTTTGAGAATCCTCTTCAAAGCCATAGGCACAGTGACAGGGTGAACTTGCACGTGTGGCAGGTCCTTGTCACTGGGCCAGCCTTGCAGGAGAGATGCTCCACGCCATGGCGAGGGCTTCCTTGACCAACTCGTAGGAACAGCTGCTGGGCCGACAGGAGTCGAGGCCCCCCTTGTGTACTGAGCCGCCTAGTCTTCTCGTTTCCCCTGTGCCAACTGGACTGGGCAGTCGGAAGAGTGAGGTCTTTCATCCCATGGAAAATCTTTCAGTTTTTTCCCAGAAATACAGCAAATTAAGGCACGGGTTTTAGCTCTCCAAGTGCATTTTTTGTTTGAAGTGGTACATTTGAAAGGACTGCCTTTGACGGCAACATCATTAAACGTGGCATATTTCTCAACGTGGCTTTTCCAGGGTGCTTCCCCTTTGGCTCCATTTCTGCTCACAGACCCAGTTGGCAAAGCGATTAGGGCGCTCTGTCTTGTAATGCCGCAGAGTGGCAGAGCTAGCCATCACCTTCCCTCCGTGCCTGGGCAGCCAGGAGTCGAGACACCTCCGGGTCTCGAGCTGTGGCCCTGGCTCTCTCCTGTGACACTGCGTCCGCCCCCTGACCTGCCCTGCCATCTGCAGCTCGGCCTGGCAGTCAGTAAAGGCCACCTCTCTCTCCCGACTGGATTGTTCTGTTTCCTACTCCATTCCGGTCATTGCCACCCGGTGGCTGCTGACACCCATCTCCTGTCCTAACAGAGAGAACGACATCACCCCTGTGCTGGACCACACCTTCTGTGTGGAACACAATGCTTTTGGGCGGATTCTGCAGCATGAGCTGAAACCCAATGGTAGAAACGTTCCTGTCACCGAGGAGAACAAGAAGGAATATGTCCGGTAATGTCCGGGGACATTGGGGTCCCCTATGGGGAGCTCAGGTGCCTGGGACCGTCCTGGGCACAGCTGGGTTCATGTTTGGGTTGTGGTGGCTCCTCTCCTCAGGACCTGCAGTCTCGTGGCACAAACGGGGGCCCTGGTGAGGCTTGCCTGGCCCTGGCGGAGGAGACTTTGGGAAGCTGCTGGGTTCAGCTGGGGAGCCCTGGGTGATGGTGGCTGAGGTGTTGAAGGGAGAGTGACAGCCCCACTGCCTGGGGGAGAGAGCTTCCAGGGGCTCCCAGTGTGGGGCGTGAAGGCAGAGAGCAGGAGGCCTGGCAGGGGAGACCCCTGCGGTCAGTCTCCAGGAACTCTCTGTTGTAGCCTCTTTTTACAACTCTTAAGGAAATCGAAGTGAATGGCCCGTCCCTTACATGGGACACGTAGGAGTGTGCAGGCACGTCCGTGTGCCCATGCGTCAGGCGCTGTGTGGTGTGCGCATGCCTGGTCTTTTGTGTTCGCCTGGACTTTCACATTACAGTGATCGCTATCGCCCGTCACGTTAGAACTGATAGGGGCACGTGCGGATTTGTTGTCCATCCAACCCTTGCTCTAGGTACCCCAATTGCCAGAGTTTGTTCAGTAGGGGGGTGGGGGTGGGATCTGGCTGGGTTGGAGTCGCACGTCTTGGCTCGAGACAGCAGAGCCTTCTCAGGGAGGAAGAGCGTGTCTCCCGGGACTGAGTTGGTATTGCTTCCAACTTGGGACTGCTTCTTTCAGGTTGTATGTAAATTGGAGGTTTATGAGAGGAATTGAAGCCCAGTTCTTGGCTCTTCAGAAAGGGTTTAACGAGCTCATCCCTCAACACTTACTGAAGCCTTTTGACCAGAAAGAACTGGAGGTACGTGGTGGGCAGGCCGAGCCCAGCCAGGCTGTCGGGGCCTGCGGGTCTGAAAAGCTCGCTGCAGAGAGAGGCGCGTGTTGTGTCCCGGCAGGCCAGGGTGTGCCCGGCTGGTACAGTCAGGCTAGAGCGAGCAGGGGTGTTGAGGGTGCTTGTGCTAGTTTTTAACAGGGAGAGGTGTCCACTGGGTTGGCAAGGATTCTGGATCATTCTTTGGGAATTGCTCAGGGTATTTTGTGGCTCAACCTGTTTTTCAGGATTGCTGGCAGTGAAGATTCCATAACCTTGTGTTACCACCTCAGATCTCAAAGTATCTTGTCTATGATCAAGTTCCCCTACAATGTCAGCTTTTTGGTTTTTAATTCCAGTTATTGTTAGAGTAAGAACAAAGTGTTATTGTCCCCTCTAGTCACACTTCATGTTCTTGCCAACAGTGATTCACTCATCCCTTGTCCATTTGTTTGAAGCCAAATAGCTCAACCCTTTAAAACATTTCTCAGAGTCTTTCTGCCACCAGTGGGAGACCAGGGGCTGGGGAGCCAGGAGCACCTCCCTCGGCTGGGGAGTAGCTCTGGAGTGAACTTTTTCAGCACACTGAGCCCACGGAACTCTTGCGGCCTTCCTTTCTCTGCACGGAACGTGGAGTGGCCTGGAGAGCCCTGTAACGGGGTCCCATTTTCCAGTCACCCCGTCCAGTCTTGCCCGTTAATTTCTTCCTCCTCATTCCACACGCCGGGTCACGGCGCAAGCACATAAACACAGAGCGCTGCCGGGAGATCGTGCCAGCGCGCTGTGTGCACTGTTGTCTCGGGTTGTCACCTGGCCTGGAGGTAGAAGGCAGAGCGGAGCCTCAGGCTGCGGGCGTTTTATTTCCTCTTTATTCCTGCCCAAATGGGGCCCTGAGCTTATCTGGATATGGTGGTGGCTTGGCTCTGGGAGCCAAATTTTTCATTCCTTTTCACGTATGGGAGCTAAGAGGTCATTGGGAACTTTTGAGGTGCAGCATGGTGTTTGTTGATACATTTGAGAAATCATTTGCCCTTGAACACCTTCCCAGTTGATCATTGGAGGCCTGGATAAGATCGACCTGAACGACTGGAAGTCCAACACCCGCCTGAAGCACTGCGTGGCGGACAGCAACATCGTCCGCTGGTTCTGGCAGGCGGTGGAGACCTTCGATGAGGAGAGGAGGGCCCGGCTCCTGCAGTTTGTCACCGGCTCGACACGAGTCCCCCTCCAAGGCTTCAAGGCCCTGCAAGGTGACTGACGTGGCGGCGGGGCTGCTGGCACTGTGTGTCCAGCCTGGGCTGGAGGAACCAGAGTGGGGCTGGGGGGCTTTTCGGAGCTGTCTACCAGAAAAAGCCGTGAGGGGTGTTCTTTATAACAAATGCTCGGCCCTGCTGAGGGCTCGCCAGGCAGATGCCGTTGGTGAGCAAGCGGGGGGTCCCTGCTGGGCAGAGGATCGGGGGGCTGCTCCAGGCACGTGGTTTCCCACCTCTCCGTGCGCTCCAGAGAGCACAGGGCTTTGAGCAGCTCAGTCCCAGGAGGCCCTGAGGGAAGGCGAGGTGCAGCTCACGCCCTGCCTGGTTAGCGGCCACTGCTGTCAGGAGCTGGGCAGGAGGCCCCGGGAGTGGGACCCTGCCTGCCCCGGGGAGGGCAGCCCGAGGTGGCCTCTGGTGCACTCAGGTTCCGAGGGAGTCTTGTGCCCGCCGGAAGGAGTGGAGGAAGGTCCTCAGGAGATTCAAGTTTCTGGACGCGACGTCCTGCCAGACCTGACGCTGCCAGGACAGAGTCGCCACTCCAGTGTCATGAACCTCCTTCCCAGCTGACTTTGATCCCAAGGGCGTTTGTGTCCTTTGTCCCCGTTGTAACCTCCACCTGTGGAATTGCTGGTGGGGAGGGAGGCACAAACACAAACGGGGTTCTGTGCCATGCCCCCTGTCCGGGAGCTCCTGCTTGACTAGCCTGGGGGGGCTTGGGCCCTTGCAGGCCACCCCTGTGACACAGCGGAGCAGGCCTCTTAGCCCCATTGCGCAGGTGGAGAAACTGAGGCCTCTGTGCCTTTCAAGGAGACTGGGGGCTCACGGGCAGGCCCGGCCCGCCGGGCGTCTTCACGGGCTTCTTCCTGGCCCTGTGATCTTGTACAATATCTGATTTTTGCCACTTGATGGCTCTGATAGCCAGGAGGAGGAGGGCAAAGGATATTATCATATTAAAATTTAGTGACTTGAGCATTACATGTTAATAGTCACAGCAGATAGATTTCACGTGCAGAGCACTCAGCATGGGCTTTCCTTATCTCAGGATCCTCTTTGAATGAGAGAAGTTCCTTGGGTTCGGGGCTTTGCCCTCAGATGGTTTTCTTTTTCTTTTACCCTTCTCCTCTGCCTGGCGAGGCTGCCTGACTCCACATCCCACTTATCTCAGAAAAATGCTGCTGTCCTCTGCCAGCACAGGCCCACCTGAAAACGTTTCTGTGAAAGAACAAATCCCTAGTGCTTTAGGGGCTAGACTCTGGCAGTGCCTCCACAGGAGGGGGCCCCAGGTCAGGGGCGTGGGCCGAGCACTGGCCGTAGCCCTGCCCCTGGGACGGTCTGCACCGGACCTCTGCCCTCGATCCTGGAAGCAGGCAAGGGTCCGCTGCCCCGTGAGTTCCACGGTTCCTGCAGCAGCCCGCCAGGCAGCGCGGTGCGGGGGGTCGAGGTGGGGTCCGGCCCCTGGGATGCGCACGGCCTGGCCTGGGAAGCGCATTAACTAGAATGTTCTGTGTAAGGCTCCACAGGCGCCGCAGGGCCCCGGCTCTTCACCATCCACCTGATTGACGCGAACACGGACAACCTCCCCAAGGCCCACACCTGGTAAGGTGCACCCCTGTGCATCAGTGCCTCCCGGCAGCGCGCCCCGCCACGGGTGCTGTCTTTCACGTGATGTTTTTGAAATCCGGTTTCAGATGGTAGCGTACCGCATTTCACCTGTAGGGTCCCAGGTAGTGACTGGCGCTGGCACACGCTGGGGTAGATGAGGGCGCTCAGGAGCCCCTGTCGTGAAGCTGGTTAGTGTGAGACGCGTTGTCCTCAGCAGCAGCCTCTGGGTCCCACTCGCGTGGGGGCGTCATCTTTGCCATGACGTGGCGGTGGTATTTGTGTGTCAGCAGGGGAGGTGTGCAGTTTCTCATGTGGATTTATTGGTTCTTTGAACTTTGCCTACAACTGATGTAACATATCTATTGAAAAATATTTTCTCCATCAATTTTAACTTCAAAATATCTGGGGGAGCAGATGTAGCTCAATGCTGAGCACCTAAATCTCATGCGTGAGGTCCTGGGCTCAATCCAAAGTACCTCCTAAAATTTTTTTAACGCCTGGCTTGGTTATTTCCTATGTGGCTTAAAACTCAAATCCTGGGCCTGCACTCTGCCTGGGAAGCATCTGCTGAGCAGCGGCCTCCCCTCCTTCCGGAGAAGAAGCGCCCGTGCTGCCGCAGCACAGCGCGGGGTAGCCGCACGGCCGCTGGTCGGGATTGCAGGGCAGGGCTCCGGCTGCTGGCTGGCTCACCTCCCAGCTGCGAGCCGTGGGGCAGGTTCCACAGTGCTCTGCCTCGGTTCTCCGCTCCATGGAACAGACTCAGCCGGGCTGTGCCTGGCCGAGCGCGAGCACCCACCGCAGGAGCAGCGCCCGGTGACCCGCACCTTGTCACCGCACGCTGGCGCACAGCGGCTGCTCTCCTCCCCCAGGCGCTGTGCCATTTCATAGTTTAGTGCCTAGAATAAAATGGAGAGCAAAAATATCCCTGAGTGCTAAATCTCCAGGAAAAAGACTGCTGTGCCATTTAACCCAACTCTTTCTCACGAAACCCCCCGAGCACGTCGCCCCTGGTGATTTAGTAGGGCGGGCACGTCCTCTGGCTCACGACTTTGACTTCTTAAAGGGTGTCTTCTTCCTTGCACAAAAACTGGAAATGAATTCCCCGTGGAGATAGTGAGCCAATTGGTTAATATCCATTTCATCTTTCAGGGATTTGACATTATATTAGTTTTGATATATTGCTCCTGTTTTTACAGGGCATTTTCCAAACCACCCCATTTTGGTCTCAGATGAAATCATGGAGGGAGGGACACGTGACAAATTGTTAGTGAAGACTTGACCACCAGCCAGCCAGGTTGAATGAAGGGGTCTGCAAAGGTGGTTTCCTGTACAGAGGAATGATTGCTCCCCAAATTAAAAAGCAACCCTCCCTCCCCAAAATAAAAGCAAACCAGTTGAGTACTTCATCCTAATATAATGAATGAAGTCGAATTGGTTTTTATTTTCCTTTTAAAGCTCTTAAGATTTGTTTTCTGGGTGTTGATTGAGGAAATGTGGCATTAGAAGAGAGAAGCTCCCCCTCCTCCTCACCCGCCAAGCAGCTGCCCCCCACAGTGCGGCTCTGGCTCTTGTCTCCTCCAGCTTTAACCGGATCGACATCCCACCCTACGAGTCTTACGAGAAGCTCTACGAGAAGCTGCTGACGGCGGTGGAGGAGACCTGCGGCTTTGCTGTGGAGTGAAGGCAGCGGCGCAGCAGGCTCGAGCTCCTGCGCCACCGGAGCAAACGCCAGCGCCTGCGCCCTCCGTGCGCCTCCTGCAGGCTGGCCGAGGCCCTGGAATCTGAGCTCACCTGAGGGAAGGGGTCGGCTCCCCTGTGGAGGGGCGAGGGCTGGGGGGACTTTGGCTGGTGGCTCCCACCCATGTTTGCCTCCTTTATTACAGTATCCTGCCCCCTTCCATCACCCATCCAATAAAACGCAGCCAGGGCCAGCATTTGGTACCCGGCCCCCAGGGCTGTCCTGCTGTGGCGTGGCAGGGATTGTGCTGGGCCCAGGCCTCTGGGAGGACCGCCTGGCTGGCTGAGGGGCCGCAGCTGGTGGACCGGCCAGCTCTTCTGCCTCAGAACTGCCTCAAGGCCCCTTCTTGAATTCAGCAGCTGGCGGCTATTTTATGAGAGCTGGAATTCCAAATTTCACACCCCAGCAGCCTGCCCTGGGCCGCGGATTAATTTCTACCTGAACAGTATGTGTATAATGTATGCTCATTGGAATTCTGCCGCAGCAGGAAGCTCCAGTGCGAAGCGTTGTTTCCCCTTTGGGAAGATAGCGGAATTGGGGCGGCTTTTCCCGAGGCAGGGGTACTCCTTTTCAGGGTATCCTGGCTGAAAAAATTTTTTGCACAAATTCTCTTTCCTTTTAAGAGTCCCTGTTGCCACATTATCCAGTTTGAAATATTTTTCCAATGAAAAGACCACGTAATGGAGCTTATAGAAGAACGGATCAAAACCAGCCTCAGACCCCACCAGCCAGTCCCAAAGCTGTGATCTCCACACCCTGTTAGACTGGTTACCTGAGATATTAACAGACATGATGGGGAAATTGCTAAGAGCTAAACTAACAAAATTCTGTTCTTATAGCTACTGGCTGGTGAGAATGTGTTTAAAAGGGAGAGGGGGAGCGAATGATCTCGATGGCAAATCCCCCTGAAGTTCTGTTTCATAGGAAGTAGAGCTGGGCCCGCAGAAGGGGGTGATGCCATGTGGCTCTTGGCCCCTGCCCTGTGTCAGCTGGGGACACTAACAGTTGCTACTCAACTCACCCAAATGTCTTCTTGTGAGGAAGGCCAGAGCAAGCCCAGACCTTACATTTCTAACACCAATTTCCAACTTGCACAACAGTTAGTATCTTAGCAAAGTGGCATGACTGAGGATTGTTAAGCTTCAGTGAAAATCAGCAGCCAGTTTTCCCGTATGGTTTTCCGGAATTTGTTTTGTCGAGGAGTGGCTGCATTAGCAAGACCTAGAGCTGCTGTTCAAGCTTCTGGGGTAAGCGTGGGACCCAGCCGTGGTCTGAGACGGACTAGAAAGTACCCTTTGGATGACTCTGCTCCCCCTTCTTTTTGTTACTGATGCCTTTAAGCGGTGGTGTTTTTGGGGTGCTCTGGTTCCTGTGCTTGCCCCGGAAGCAGTTGTGGTTTGATGTAGGAACGTATGGACTTCGATGACACTCCTGTCACCCTCAACAAGAGTTCGGCCCAGTTGGGCAGGCCATGGGATCTGCCAGCGAGCCGCCCTCGTGGGCCACTGAGGTTCTAGAATGGAAGGGAGGCTGCGGGGGATTTGCTTCAGAAGGAAAGTTGAGTCCATTCAAGAGGTCCAGGCCAAACTGGGGGTGTTCCACAACCGCGTTGCCTTGCTGCAGCTGGGCTGCGCCTTGTCTTGTCACGTGACATTATGAGTGCGGGTCAGCATCGGGCTCCCTGGTGGCCACGTCCCGCCTTGCCTTGAGGAGTGAGGAAGTAGAAACTGCTGCCCGCCCTGAGGGGCCTGCGCTCTACAACAAGCCCACGCCGGGAGGGCACGATGCCCAGCAAGAGCCGCAGTGACCTCGAGGGAGGTGGCCCTGGGGCCTTCCTGGTGGCGTCACCCGAATCTGCAGGAATGTGGAAGGAAGCCGGGATCTTGTGGTTTTAGAGGCTTTGAGCAGGAATGGGCACGTGCCACCTGTAAAACAACCTTCTTGCCGTTAGGAGGGAGTGCAGGAACGTCCCACTGTGGTGGGGTGGCCCTGCCCCTCTCGTGTCCGGTGGCACTTCAGCCCTGGTCCAGAGGATGTGTCCCGTGTCCCCCTGCACTGCCCAGCCAGGAAGGGCCTCCGTCCCTCGCCTTGAACTGCATGTGGGGTTTGCGGCCTTCCCTTGAGGCCCTCACGGGCCGCGGGCATCACGGAGCCCGAGAGAGACTTCTTCCACACTCCAGCTCACTTGGTCCAAACAGACCTGCCTGTCGGTGGCGCTGCACTTCTAGAACCTTAACTATCCACGATGGTTTGGTCCTCGTCGAGCCAACCCAGAGAACGGAGTGCTGTCCAGGGGGAAAGCCCCCGTCGCCCACTCTGCACCTGCGTAGACCCTCTCCACGCGTGCTCTCATCCGCCGCCCCTCTCCGTCGTCCCAGGCGCTTCCGGGCCCACGTTTCAGGCTTGTCCTCACCAGCGGCCGTCAGCCAACACTCAGGGACGTAGCAAACCACCATTCTGCTCGAGCTTTAACTAGGGAAAGCCAGAAGGCTGGCTGGGAACGCGTGGGGCCGAGGAAGTCGAGTGCTCGCTTTCTGGAGAGAGCAGCTTGCTTGCTAGATCTGATTTTGGCCCCAAAGCTTGCTCGGCTGTAGGGTCCGAGTTCAGGTTGGAGGTGTCAGGAGCGGCCTTCTGCAGAGAAAATGCCCCCCCCGCCCCCCGCCCCCGCAGCCGGCCCCAGGCGAGCTGCACGGCAGCCTTCCCAAAACAAAGTAGGAATTTTAAAAATTTGTTTATTTTTGTTTCTCAACCACTTTATAATGTATTTTTTAATTTATTTTGTAATGTCTTGTTTTTAAGTATTGCTGCTATCCTTGTTATTCTTCCCACTGTTTTTATTGCTGATTTATTTTGTGAAAGTTGTACACTAATGTTCGGTTTTGTCAAAAATCAAAAGTATTTAAAGAAATACTAGTTCTATTTAATGTGGTTATGGAACCAGCTGGAAACACAAAACAAAACAAAACAGTGATTGTACAGCAGGCTGGACCCAGGAGGGCAGGTTCATTTTGTTACATATGCAATAAACTCACAACTTTACATTTTCGGTGCCTGTTATTTTGGTGTGGAAATGAAATTCCAGTCTCTTGTAATCCCGCAGGAAAGGAAATCGGTGGCCAGGAGTGCTGGCAAGGGCCTTCTCGGGAGGAGGGACGAACTTGGGGATGGCGCCTGGCGGTCGGGAGGGGCCTGGGGAGCCCGGGGGCCTGGGAGCCCTCTGCACGCAGGGCAGCCCCGAGGCCCAGGGACAGACGCCGGCTGCCCGCTCAGCCGCCCGGGAAGTGGCACCGTTTGCCCTCGGGCTCCTGGCTGGGTCGCGGGGGCGTCCCCTGCGGCCCCCCTGCCGCCCGGCCCGTGGCCCCTTCCAAGCCCCCTTGAAGCTCCGCCCCCGCCACCTAAAGCCCGACCCCCCGCAGGAGCCACGCCGAGGCCCCCGCGCCTCCTCTTTCCCTTGGCCACGCGCAGGTGTGTGCAGGTGCGTGGGCGGGTCTCCCTCACGCCGGCTCCCACCTCCCGGCCGCCGGCCCTGCGCTAGGTGGCGCCCCAGTTCCCCCCGCCCGGCCGCTGCGGGGCGTGGCCGTGGGTGCTGGTGTGACGCGGGGGCAGAGCAGGTGGGCAGCCTCGCCCGCCGTGGCGCCCGTGCTTTCTCGTCCCGTCCCGCGGCCTCGCGCCTCTGCCTCTTGCTGCTCCTCAGCGGGCCTCGAGGCCCGGGCCGGCTGCAGCCACCGCCGTCCCCGCCCGGACCAGCCCGCAGCCGTGCTGCCACCCAGGAAGCAGGCAGCCCGGCCGGGGCCACGGGCCCCAGGGCCAGCGTCTCGCCGTCCTCGGCCTGGCAGGGGTGCTCGGCCGGCGCAGGGCGAGGGAGGCCGAGCCGGAGCCGGGGGTCTGGCCAGCCCTGAGCCGGGCTGTGCCGCTCCCTGCTCTGTAAAGTCAGGCCCACGGCGAAGGCGTCAACGGACACGCCACGTGGTGGTTCTCAGAACAAGACAGGATCCAACACGACACCGCCTCGTCGGAAGAGCCCCCCGCCTGGGGAGGGGGCGTCTGGAGGGGCCCGAGGGAGCTGCTGGGGCCCCGGCGCCGCCACCGCTGTGCTGGGTCCGCGCGGGGAAGCGGACGTGGGAACCGAGCGGGCGGTCCCGGGGGGCCACCCTCAAAGCCTGGAGGCGCCACCGCCGGGCCTGCGGTGCCAGTGGCTTGGGGACGCCCGCTCATCCCCATAATGTCCTTAGTCCTCTGCCCCCAATTTTTTGAGCCGAAAAATAAATTTTTTCAAGTTTCTGCCCCCCCCATGGCCCTCCCCTGCACCCAGTACCCCAGCCTTACCACAAGTCAAATGCCCCCACACCCTGCGCCCCGCTCCCACAGGGCAGGCCCTGGCTTGGGGTGCCCGAGGGGCCTTCCCGCTTGCACCGGGGCCGCTGGCTGGGGGGTCCGGCAGGGTGGCCCTCCTGGAACTGCCGCCAGCTCTCTCCCCGGCCCGCCCCGCTTCCTGCGGCCCCTTCTGCTGTGCGCCTCGCAGTGGCCGAGGGAGCGCGTGGTGCCGCGGAGCAGGGCTGAGCGGCCCGTCCCAGCAGGAGGAGAGACGAGCGGGGGCAACCCGAGCCCTGGCCACCCCCAAGCCCCCTGCAGGCTCCCATTCAGCCGCCGCCACAGCGGGGGGGCGCAGGTGGCATCCTCGGGTCCCAGGATCACCTGTCCACGTCAGTGTCCTCAAGAGCTTCTGCCTCAAACGTTTACAGGCAGGAAAGCTTGACAGGATTTCTTGCTCACAGCTGCACATTCCTGAGATGGGAAGACCTCAAACCCTCCGCCGACGTGTAAGGAGAATTTAGGCAACTGAGTCACTGTGCAGGGCCCGCCACGGACCCACCACCCAATCCTGTGCGTCTTCAGAGCCGGCGGGGTGCAAACCAGGGGCACCCGAGAGGGAGCAGAGCGGGTGCGGCTCCGGGCCCAGGAGCCAGGCAGAGAAGCTGAGCACGCCCGCGTCGCCTGCTGCTGTGGCCTCACGACACACGCGGGGCCAGCAGCCTGCCCCTGGAGCCGCCCTGCAAGCCCCCGGCAGGAAGGACACGATGGACAGCTCTACAAAACGCTCAGTCCAGATGCTCGTCCCAGACAAGCCTGCAGCCCTTCTCGAGCCACAGAAGTGAGAACGTGGCCCCGGACGCGCTTGTCCACACCTGCCCACAGCAGCCAAAAGGCGGACGCAGCCCCCGTGCCCCCGAGAGGCGACCAAGTGTGGTCCAGTCATCCGATGGAATAAAGGAACAGACGGATGCCGTGCGGCATGCCAAGCGAAGGGAGCCGGGCGCAGGGGGCCACAGAGGACGGGTTCCACTGAGGGGAAACGTCCAGAAAAGGCAAATAAATCCATAGACAGCGAATAGGGTGGTGGTTTGCAGGGGCTGGGGGTGGGGCTGGGCGAGCCGGCTGACGGGTTTGGGGTGTTCTTCTGGGGCGATGAAAACCTTCTGGAACCAGAGAGGTGGTGGTGGCCCACACGGATGCACTAAGTGCCACGGAATTGCACGTTTTAAGACAGTTGATTGTATGTTACATGAGTTTCACCTCAATGCAAAGAAAAGGTTAATGAGAGAGAGAAAAAAGGAAACAGGAGGATGAGGAAAAAGTGCAAGCGAGCTTGAGGAACAGAAAATGCTAGAAAACCGTGCACGTGGCGGCGCCCGCTGCCGGGGCTCTGCATGGAGAGGATGAGGGCCCAGAGCCCCCAGAGCTGACCCCAGGAAGTGGGAACCCCCCGCGCAAGAGGGGTGCGAAGGAGTTTTAAAGAAACTGACGTGGTTCAGCCACATACTTATTTTAAAACTCCTGGAGAAAAATGAAAGCCGCGTTCAAGTAGCTACAAGGAGATGAAAACCGCCCAAGTCCTTGACCCTTAAAAGTCTGCAGCCCGAGAATGCCTCGCCGTGGTCAGAAACGACACGGAGAAGATGCAGCGCGGAGGTCCTGGCGGGCTCGGCGTCGACACCAACAAATTTCCACCGAGCGTTCGCGTCGGAGGGTAATTCCTGTGACGTGAGAGAGGAGAGTCTTGCCCAAGCACTGTGAAAGCTCAGCCGGGCGGGAAGAGCCGCAGACCTGCAGGTGGGGCCCAGATTCCTCCAGAAAAATCCAGCCCTTCTCAAGGCCAGTTCACGGAAACGCCGGCCATCACTTAGGAGAAGAAAATGCAGACGACTGACAGACATTTCTGGGGTGGGGTGGGGTGGGGTGGGGTGGGGTGGAGGGGCGGGAATTGAAGTCTCAACCTTCTGGAAAGCTCCCTTACCTCCAGAGGTTTCAGGCAAAGCGTCCAGCAGAGACTCACGGGGCCACCAGCAAATCCTCCAAGCAGAGACTCCCTGGAAGGAGCCCAGCCAGCCGGGCACCCCCTCGTGCTCCCAAGGGCTCCCAGGGGCCACCCCCATATTTCTGGAAAACGAGGACACTGCTCCTCGGCGTATCTCCCTCCCAGCACTTGCTCCACGGGCCACAGAAACGTTTCCACCTTCTGTCCACGCGGCCCGAGGCCACGCTGGCCCACCCTCCTGAGAAACATCCAGAACCACCGCTTTTCTCGCTCCCCAGAGTAATTTTGATCCCTCCCCCCCTTTTTGGTCTTATTGCTTAAAGTTCACAGATTATACAGTGGTGCAAATTAGAACCTTGATAGAATTATTATCCTTAGAAAAATGTTTAAAAACTCAAGAATATGTAAAATGTGAGCCTTCTAAAGTAATTGCTTTCATTTACTTTATTTATAGCTAGTATTATAGGATTTTTGTTGTTGCTAATAAGTTCACTAAATAACCCAAAAATATCCTTTTTTTGTCTTTCCTCCAAAATACTTTTGACCTATTTTTTCTCTTTGGTTTTATTGGTATTATTTAAATGATTATACCATAGCTCAAATGAAAACTTGATGATAAAATTCTTAGGATATGGTTAACAAATGTACATTATAAAAATATGAATCTTATTAATAAATTGTTGTCAATCCTATTTGATTTCTAGTGAACATAAGAATAGTACTTCTCGGCGGCGGACTTGGCCCAGTGGTTAGGGCGTCCGTCTACCACACGGGAGGTCTGTGATTCAAACCCCAGGCCTCCTTGACCCGTGTGGAGCTGGCCCATGCGCAGTGCTGATGCACGCAAGGAGTACCGTGCTACACAGGGGTGTCCCCCACGTAGGGGAGCCCCACGCGCAAGGAGTGCGCCCCGTAAGGAGAGCTACCCAGTGCGAAAGAAAGTGCAGCCTGCCCAGGAATGGTGCCGCACACACGGAGAGCTGACACAACAAGAAGAAACACAGATTCCCGTGCCACTGACAACAACAGAAGCGGACAAAGACGCAGCAAACAGACACAGAGAACAGACAACTGGGGTGGGAGGGGGGAAGGGGAGAGAAATAAATAAATAAAATCTTGAAAAAAAAAAAGAATAGTACTTCTTTTTCACTACTTTACAAGTTTCTTCTATTAATCCACGAGTAGCAATTTTGTGTATTTCTCTAAAGAAATTTTTAATTTTCTTTCTGTTTCACCGCTGTAGTTAAGTGATTATCCAAGAGCTCAAATAGAAATTTGGCAGGAATTATAATTCTTTGGAGATTATTTTACAAATGTACTTTACTTTAAAGTGAATTTAAATAGCAACTAAAAGAATATATTATCTAGGAGTAAATTTAACCGAGGATGACTTGTACATGGAAAACCACAAAACACTGCTGAAAGAAATGAAGTAAGACCTAAATAAATGGAAAGACATTCCGTATTGAGGAATGGAAGACTAAATATTGTTAAGATGTCAATACTACCCAAAGTGAGTTACAACTTCAGTTCAATCCCTATCAAAATTCCAATAGCCTTCTTTGCAGAAATGGAAAAGCCAATCATCAAATTCATCTAGGACAGGCAAGTGACTGCAGAGAGCCAAAACAATCTTGAAAAGGAACAAAGTTGGAGGACTCTCACGTCTTGGGTTCAAAATTTATTACAAAGCTATAGTAATCAAAACAGTGTGGTACTGGCACACAGACAGACAAAGGGACCAATGAAATAAAATTAAGTGTTCAGGGAAGCAGACTTGGCCCAGTGGTTAGGGCATCCACCTACCATATGGGAGGTCCACGGTTCAAACCCTGGACTGCCTCGACTTGTGTGGAGCTGGTCCATGTGCAGTGCTAATGAGCCCAAGGAGTGCCCTGCCATGCATGGTGTCCCCTGCATAGGGGAGCCCCAAGCTCAAGGAGTGCACCTGGTAAGGAGAGCCGCCCAGCACGAAAGTAAGTGCAGCCTGCCCAGGAATGGTGCCCCACACACGGAGAGCTGACACAGCAAGATGACGCAGCAAAAAGAAACAGATTCCCATGCCGCTGATAAGGATAGAAGCAGACACAGAACACACAGCGAATGGACACAGAGAGCAGACAACTGGGGGGGGGGTGGAGGGGAGAGAAATAAATAAAAAATCTTAAAAAAAATTCAAGTGTTCAGAAATAAACCCTGGCCCCTAGGGCCGATTGTTTTTGACAGGGAACCACGTCCACTCAATGGGGAAGAGGTGATCTCTTCAACAAAGGGTGCTGGGACCGCTTTCATATGTAAGAGAACGGAAGTGGACCCCTTCCTCACACCATACACAAAAATTAAGTCAAAATGGATCATCTACTTAAATGTAAGAGCTAAAACCAAAAAACCCTTAGAAGAAAACACGGGAAACATCTTCAGAATTTTGTGTCAGGCAGTGGATGCTTTGACTACACCAAAAGCATGAGCAACAAAAGAAAAAAAAAGATAAACAATTTCATCCAAAAAAAAGAAGTGCATCAAAGTGAACAGACAACCTATAAAATGGAAGAAAAATATTTGGAATCCATAAATCTGATAACATCCAGGATATATAAAGAATTCCTACAGCTTAACAAAAAGAAAAACAACTCAATTAAAAAATAGACAAAGAACCTGAAGACATTTCTACAAAGAAGATACACAAATGGCCAATAAGCACATGAAAAGATGCTCAGAATCAATACCACAATGAAATTCTTCCTAAAATGGCTATTTTAAAAACTGGAAATAATGAGTGTTGGAGAGGATGTGGAGAAATAGGAACCCTGTGTCTCGGTGGGAATGTAAAATGGAGCCGCTGCTATGAAAAAAAGTTGGACAATCCTCAAAGAGTTAAATATAAAATTACCACATGACCTGGCAACCCCACTTCTGAGTGTATACACGAAAGAATTGAAAGCAGGAATTCAAACAGATATTTGTACACCAATGTTCATGTGGTGTTATTTTACTATAACAAAAAAAGTAGAAACAACCCACGGATGAATGGATAAACAAAATGTGATCTATATATACCCACAGTTGATTATTTAGCCATAAAAAGGAATGACATTCCGATACTTACTACAACGTGGGTGAACAACGAAGACATTATGTTGAGTGAAATAAGTCAGGCACAAAAGGACAAATGTTGTATGATCTCACTTACATGAAGTAACTCGAATTTGCAAATTCATAGAGACAGGAAGTAGTTCACAGGAAGCCGGGGTGGGGGGAGGTGGGCACTGGGGAGTTACTGCTTAGTGGGCACAGAGTTTCTGTTTGGGTTGATGGAGAAGTTTTGGTAATGGATGGTGGTGAATCTGATAGTAACACCCCTGAAATGTGCTCTTAAACATGGCTAAAATGGGAAATTTTATGTTGTATACATGTTGCCACAATAAAAACATTTGAAAAGCAACCCTAGAACCATACAAAGAGTGAGCCCTGGTGTAAACTGTGGACTTAAGTTCCTATCTAATAATACCCATTCACCAGTTGTAGCCAATGTGCCACACATGCAAAACGTCAATAATTGGGAAAACTGTGTGTTTGGGGGAGGTAACATGGGAGCTCTGTACTTTGTGTAATTTTTCTATAAATCTATGACTGCTCTAAAAAATAAAGTGTATTTTGTAAAGACTGAATGAATTTCATGAGTCATTTTCTTTGTTCCCGTGTCACAAGGAAAGTCCCCAACGACCTGACCTGCAGTGAGCGTTTACCCAAGCACCCCAAAGCCCGTTTCTGTGGACCCGAAGGCTGGATTTATTCTGATTTAAAGACTAATATGCTTGCTGAAGTAAATCTGAGCTTAAAATTGTAAACAGTTGACACCTGTATTTTTGTAAATTATAACTCAATAAAAAAGTTAAAATGTGTAGGGAGGGAAGGGGACTTGGCCCAACGGATAGAGCAATGGCCCCTGCCCACGTGGAGCTCGGCTGGCCCTCAGAATCCCCCAGATAAACGTGTCGGGAGCGACAGAGGCGCGATGGGTGGGCTTGGGGACATGCAGTCAGGTGGCCTGGCCCAGGTCTGGGGAGGACGGCGTGCTCCGGAAGGTTCCCCGCTGGGCGCTGCAGGGCGAGTGGGTGCTGGTGAGGGCGCTGCAGGTGAGGGCGCTGCAGGGCGAGTGGGTGCTGGTGAGGGTGCTGCAGGGCAAGTGGGTGCTGATGTGGGCGCTGCAGGGCGAGTGGGTGCTGATGTGGGCGCTGCAGGGCGAGTGGGTGCTGGTGAGGGCGCTGCAGGGCGAGTGGGTGCTGGTGAGGCCTCCAGCGGCTCGCCAGGCTCCTTGCCCTGCAGGCGCCTCTTCTCTGGCCGGGTGCGTGGCTGTCTCTTTACTGATGACACTTAACAATTCCCTCAGGCCTGGGGCGGGGAGAGGGTGGGTGCGGGCGCGGTCGTCTGGGTCGTGCGGGGCTGGCGGGCACCGCCGGGTGCGGGGCGGGCGGAGCTGGAGCTGGGCGAGGCCCGCAGGGGCACGGGTCGGACACAGGGAGCGGGTCGAGGGTTGGCCCGTGCCAGGAGCCCTGGGGCGTCACGGGGGCCGGAGGGCGGGAGCGGAGGGGCCCGGTGGTGTCCAGAGAGGTCTGCGGTGCCGGGCGGGGACCAGAGTGGGCGCCACGAAGCTCCCACCCCGGGCGGCAGAGAGGGACGGGGGGCGGCAGGTGCCTTCACCCGAGTCCCCGCCCTGCTCCTAACCGAGGACGAGGAGGAGGCAGCGAGGGCCCTCAAAGCCGGGTAACGGGGAACGAGTCTGGGAAGCGGACTTGGCGTCCACCCTTCACAGCGGTTCGGTGACAAGCTGCCCCGGGACTGACTCTGGCCTCCGGCCCCTCCAGGGGTCAGGACTCCTGTGTGGGCCCAAGTCCCCATCCAGGGCCCAAAGCCCCCAGGCAAAGAGACGCCCGATGAGGCAGGACCGCCGGGGCCATGAGGCAGGACCGCCGGGGCCGGGGCCCAGCCGAGGCGCGGCCTCTCCCCGAGGCCCGTTCTCCACCCGAGAGGGAGGCGGCCGAGGGCCCGGGCGGCAGGCGGGGCTGGCTCTGGCCGGGAGCCGGGCTGGAAGCCACCCCTTCCCCCCGAGCGCCGCCCCGGCCCCCACCGCCACCTCGGCCCTCCAGCGCCGCACCCTCGGCTCTGCCACCGGAAGGGCCCGGCACCCAGCTCTTGGTTTGTTTCTCCTCGACTTCCCAGTTTTTTCCACTTCACTCAACGGCAGTTCCGTTCTTCTCGCTGCTCAGGGCAAAGGCCTTAAACCCCTGGACTCCTTCCTTCTCTCCCCATGGCGTCAAGTCCTGTCGGCTCAGCCTTCAGGGTAAAATTTGATTTCAGGGAAGCAGACTTGGCCCAGTGGCTAGGGCGTCCGCCTACCACATGGGAGGTCCAAGGTTCAAGCCCCGGGCCTCCTCGACCCGTGTGGAGCTGGCCCATGCGCAGTGCTGATGCGCGCAAGGAGTGCCCTGCCACACAGGGGTGTCCCCCGCGTAGGGGAGCCCCACGCGCAAGGAGTGCACCCCGTAAGGAGAGCTGCCCAGCGCGAAGGAGGGAGCAGCCTGCCCAGGAATGGCGCCGCCCACACTTCCCGTGCCGCTGACGACAACAGAAGCGGACAGAGAAACAAGACGCAGCAAAAAGACACAGAAAACAGACAACCGGGGGAGGGGAGGGGAATTAAATAAATAAAAATAAATCTTAAAAAAATAAATAAAAAATAAAAATTTGATTTGAAAAAATTACACACATATATAAAACCAGAACCAGCCCCTCACCGGGTCCACGTCCCCGGCCCGCCTGTCGTCTCCCAGCAGCTCTGTGGGTGCTCTCAGCGGCGCTCCAGCTCCACCTGCACCCACTGTCGTCCGTCCTCCATCCAGGAGCCAGGCCTGGGGCAGCCCGGGCATCAGACCGTGCGGGGGAACCTCTAAGGTCCCACCTCGCGGCGGAGCTCAATCCTCACAGCTGACAAGGCCCAGTCGGCCCAGCATGGCCCACGCTGACCTCAGGACCGCCCTGGCCCTCGCCTGCACAGCTCGAGGCTTTCCTCCCAGCCGCCGACGAAAGCGTCAGCCCCCTGCTCTTGCCCCAAACACTGCTCTCGCCCCAGTCAGCTGCGCGGCGGCTCGCTCCAAGGCCAAGCAGAGCCCTCCCTGGCCAAGCTGGTGCGCTCTCCCCACCTGTTTCTCAGCCTCACACGTGTGGCTCCATTTTATCGCATTCCCACCTTTTCTTTTCTCGTCATAGTTTTGGATTCCATCAGGAAGAGTCACCTGTGGTGGACTGAATTACTGGGCCCCCAAAGATCTATCACCTAGAATCTCAGAATATAATCTTGCTTGGAAGAAGGGTCTTTGCAGGAGCAGTGAAGGTAGGGACCTCAAGGTGAGCCCATCCTGCCCAGAGTGGACCCTCAATCCAGTGATGAGTGGCGCCTCCCGCGAGGCAGAGGAGGAGATGCGGACGGAGAAGCCAGCCATGGGAAGATGGGAGCAGGGCTGGGTCTACCAGCCGGGGACGGCCAGGGACGGCCACCAGCAGCTGGGAGGGGTGCGGGGCGAATCCTCCAGAAGAACCAGCCGGCTGCCCTCTGCCCCGACAACCGTGAGGAAAGAAACTGTCAAGCCACCAGGTTTGTGGTCATTTGTCACAGAAGCCCTAGAAAGCTAATGACCAGAGAGCCAAGAGTGCCTACAGCTGCAAGCAGGAGGACTGCATCCAGCACCCATGTGGAATCTAAGCCCCTCTTGGTATAGATGTGGAGTGGACACGGCCATTCCAGGGTCCACAGGATGGAGGAATAGAGTGTGGATTAGAGTGGACTTACTGATATTCTATTCATGAACTATTGTGATGAGTAATCGACGAAAATGTGGCATTGGTGAGGAGAAAGTGGCCATGGTGGCTGCTGGGGGTAGGGAGTGGGAGGAAGAGATGTGATGTGGAGGCATTTTCAGGACGTGGAGTTGTCCTGGGTGGTACTGCAGGGACAGTTACCAGACATTGTATGTCCTCCCATGGCCCACTGGGTGGACTGGGGGAGAGTGTAAACTATAATGTGGACCACTGACCATGAGGTGCAGCGGTGCTCAGAGATGTATTCACCAAGTGTAATGATTGTCTCATGATGACGGAGGAGGTTGTTGTTAAGGGGGGAGCAGTGGGGAGAGGGGGTAGGGGGTATATAGGGACCTCATATTTTTTTAATGTAACATTAAAAAAATAAAGTTAACATACAATTTACAAATACAAAAAAAAAAAAAAAAGGGAAGCTCACAGAGCAGCCATCTGCACCGGGCACACCAGGCCTTCCTCTCCTCAGCACCTGTCCCCCCACCAGGTCACAGCCCAGGGATGCCTAGAGTCTAGGACAACCCCTGGCACGCCGTCTGTGCCCAGTCAACCCCTGGCAGAAGATGAACTGAACGGGCGAGATGCCTGAGGGAAGGGGCTGCGTGGGGGCCGCGCCGCGCTGCTGGCTGAGGCCCGGCCCCACGCGCCACGGACACACCCCCGAGCGCGCTGGGCCCCACGCCTGCCTCCTGTCCCCGGGGTGGGGCTGGGGCTCGGTGGCCTCTGTTTTCCCTGCCTCCACCTCATCGGAAGCGCAGCTCTGGCCAGGCGTGGGCCGGGCAGGTGCTGCACCCGCAACAGGGCGCAGCGGGGAGCAGCCGGGAGACGAGGCCTGCCCTGCAGCCAAGCCAGCGCCCGAGCGCACAGGGGGCAGCGCGAGCCAGGAGCGGGGGGCACGGCGCGGAGCGGGGGCCCCGGGAGGGGAGGCTGAAGGCCGCGCTCGGGGAAGGAAGTGGCCGGGAAAAGGAATCCAGCGGGCAGAGCAGTGGGCAGAGCAGCGGGCAGGGACGAGGCAGGAGAACGGGGTCGGGAGGCCGATGGTGGGTCAGTCCTCGCGAGGCTGGCGGGAGCCCCGTTTTGGTCCTTCCCCCGCACTCCGCTGTTCACGCTGTCCAAGCCGAGGGGCGCGGGGCCTGGGGCCAGCACAGCTCGGGGCCCGCGCTCCAGCTCGTGCTCCGCAGCCAGGCCGTGCTCTACCCGCCAGCTCCCTTCTGCCAGCCCCGCGACAGCCCGCGCCTTGCTGCTGCAGCTTGCCTCTCTCTGGTCCCTGATGAGCTGGACCGCCTCCTCCTAGAACTGTTGCCATTCAAACACTTCCTACTGTGAGTTACTGGTTTTCACAAACGAGGTCTCCTGTCTTTTTTAAACCTTGTTGACCTGTAGCAATTTCTCTTCTAAGTCCAGATATCAATCTCTGGCTGGCTTAGATATTGCAAATATCTTTTCCCAGACTGCAGCCCGTCTTTTCTGTTTTTAATGCTTCCCAACAGGAACTTCAGTCACATCCATTTATTTTTCACTTTGTTGCTTTTCCGAGTCTTGTTTGACAAGCCCCCATGTCTCAAAGCTTCATGAACTACATTTAAAACATTATGGGAAGCGGACTTGGCCCAGTGGTTAGGGCGTCCGCCTACCACATGGGAGGTCCGCGGTTCAAACCCCAGGCCTCCTTGACCCGTGTGGAGCTGGCCATGCGCAGTGCTGATGCGCGCGAGTGCCCTGCCACGCAGGGGTGTCTCCCACGTAGGGGAGCCCCACGTGCAAGGAGTGCACCCGTAAGGAGAGCCACCCAGCATGAAAGAAGGTGCATTCTGCCCAGGAATGGTGCCGCACACACGGAGAGCTGACACAACAAGATGACGCAGCAAAAAGAGACACAGATTCCCGGGGCCCCTATAAGGATAGAAGCGGACACAGAAGAACACGCAGCGAATGGACACAGAGAGCAGACAATGGGGGTTGGGGGGCAGAAGGGGAGAGAAATAAATCTTAAAAAAAAAAATTATACTTTTTGGGCATGGGTCCAGTTTTTCTCCTTATGAGTCAGGTCATCCAACACCATCTCCTAAATTCCTTCCCCCACTGACTTATGGGGCCACCTCTATTAAATATCAAATCCGCTCTTATTTGGATCTGTTTCTAGCTTTTTATAAGTTGGACTTTACAACTGACCATTTCGCCGAGGGGTCTTCGCACGCGCCCGTTTGCGCTGGTGGGTTTGGGCAGGAGGACGGCCACCTTCCAGCCCCTCCCCAGGACAGCCCTCCCGCCACCGGCCCCGCGCAGGGCCTCGGGCTGCCCTCCTCCAGGGGCGAGCGGCGCTGGCTGCTCTCAGCGTCCCCACCGGGCGGGCCTTTCTTGAGGGTCACCGCTGCGAGTGCCCCCGGCCTCCAGCCCCTCTCTCCTTCCTCCTGCACGTCGCCATGCGGGCTCCCTGCTGCTTTGCCGGATGTGGCTTTGGCGCGGGCCCTCGGCATGATGGGTCCTCGGCAGTGGCTGTCCTGGACTCGTCCCCTATTAACGGGGGGGGGGGGGGGGGGCTCTGAGGGCCCTCGCTGCCTCCTCCTCGTCCTCAGTTAGGAGCAGGGCGGGGACTCGGGTGAAGGCACCCGCCGCCCCCCGTCCCTCTCTGCTGCCCGGGGTGGGAGCTTCGTGGCGCCCACGCTGGTCCCCGCCCGGCACCGCAGACCTCTCTGGACACCACCGGGCCCCTCCGCTCCCGCCCTCCGGCCCCCGTGACGCCCCAGGGCTCCTGGCACCGGCCAGTCCTCGCCCCGCTCCCCGTGTCCGACCCACGCCCTGCGGGCCTCGCCCAGCTCCAGCTCCGCCCACCCCGCACCCGGCGGTGCCTGCCAGCCCCACACGACCCAGACGACGGCGCCCGCGCCCACCCTCTCCCCGCCCCAGGCCTGAGGGAATTGTTAAGTGTCATCAGTAAAGAGACAGCCACGCACCCCACCCGGCCAGAGAAGAGGCGCCTGCAGAGCAAGGAGCCTGGCGAGCCGCTGGAGGCCTCACCAGCACCCACTCGCCCTGCAGCGCCCTCACCAGCACCCACCCGCCCTGCAGCGCCCTCACCAGCACCCACCCGCCCTGCAGCGCCCTCATCAGCACCCACTCGCCCTGCAGTGCCCAGCAGGGAACCTTCTGGAGCACGCCCTCCTCCCCAGACCTGGGCCAGGCCACCTGACTGCATGTCCCAAGCCCGCCCATCGCTCCTCTGTCACTCTCGACACATTTATTTATCTGGTGGATTCCGAGGGCCAAACGCCGAGCTCCGTGTGGGCAGGGACCGTAGCTGCCCAGCCCCGTCTCCTCCCCAGAGGTGCCACCACATTTGCCCACACCAGGGCGCCACCTCTAACTGGTCTGTCCCATGTGCCTCGTGGGTCCAGGTTGAGATCCACCGATGCAAATGTTCAACAAGCCCTGAAAAATAAAGAAGGTCCCAACTCCTTCACAAGCTTGCACCGAGGCAGCGGCAGGCAGGGCCGGCACCGAGGGCAGCCCCGCGGCGCGCTGGGAGCGCGTGACAGCTGCAAGAACGCTGCGGGAAGAGCCTGTGCCACGGGAGGCAGGCTGACGGGCCTCCGGTGTGTTCGATTTTCCTGGTAATCCTGCCGTGTCAAGCAGAGGCGGGCCTGAGCTCGGTGAACCTGTGAAAGCCCTGCTGCTCCTTTCACAGCACTGCTGTCTACACCGACGAAGAGAAGTCCCCCAACGCCACCACCTCCTCGAGGAAAAGCAGCGGAGAGAAACTCAAACACTTCCGAAAATGAAGAAAGTGAAAATGAATCTGTAAAAAAGTACAAAAACGCCAGGGGAAAAAACCTAAGCCCAGTATTGATGCATCTGAAAGCAGTGAAGAACGTGATCTATGAAGAAAAGTCAAACCAGCAGAGAAAGTGAGTACACAACACCACCAATCTACTTCCACTACAGCATCTCCAGAGCTTTCAGAAAAACCAGCTCAATCAGGCACTCCTAAAAAAAATAGGGCCCCCTAGTGCCAAATCCTGTGAAAAAGAGATCCTGGCAAAAGAGAGTCAACAGAGAGCTCAGGAAAAGGGCAGATGGCAAAAGGAAGACGTCAAAAAGTGAAGCCGTAGGTTCAGAGAGCGAGACTTCTGCCGCCAGCCGTGCCTGGTGCCCAGAAGGAAAGAAAACCGGTGCCGGCGGGGGTTGGATGTTGTCTTGTCTGCGCTTGGGGAAACCCACTTAGAGCATAAACAAAGAACAGAATCTAAAATTTGTCAAGAAGCCATCAACAAGCTTTTTTCTAGTATTAAAGAACTCATCACATCACTTAAAGAAGTGCAGATGTTGAAAAAGCTGAAAAGGGAAGACTCAAACATCGAAAAGAAAAGGCGACCTGTGGCTGAAGCACCTGGGTTGGAACCACAGCTCCAAGAGCCACTGACAGACACGAGGAGCTTCAGGAGAGACACCTTCACGCAGAACACAGCACGCTGCTTGTCTGATTTAAGACGCCTTCGTCAGATGTTCGGGAAAAAGAGCCCAACTAAAGTTAAGGAAACACACGGTTCACGCAAACTCCCAACTCTGTTGTTCGTTATTGGGAGCAGAAAGCCATCTGCAAAACGTCAACCAGCAACTCGCGGAGCTGTGTCCAGGACAAGGCGACCCGTCTACTAAAAATGCCCCTGTAGGATTAGCCTCGGGCTAACGTCCCTTCATTTTTTCAGAGTTTTTATAAATAAAAATTGTAAAAAACAAAAACAAACATACTTGCATTTAACCAAAAAGCTGCCCTTGTTTCTATCTACCCGGATAAACGGCATTAAAAAACAAAAACAAAAAAAGCCTGTTAACTGACTTCCTCCCTAGGAAGGAAACGGGGACAAGGGACGTCTTCTAACGCTGCCCAGGTTTTGGCTTCATAGCAGCAGGCCGTTTCCCACAGATTTAATGCCACATAACTCATTTCAAATTTGACTATTCTACTAGTACTGCTGTGGAAAGGTGTTTGCCTATCTGCAGCTGAAATGCTAGTTACCTTCTTCCAGTTAACCATCTCCTTCGTGTCTCGCCAAGTCACAGGCAGCCCAATTCCAGGGCGCCAGCAGCGCAGGACGTGGAGACTGCATAGAACCCCCCACGGGAAGACCGACACATTGTGTTCCGCTGAGCAAAAGTAACAGTGAGCATGTGTTTTCCAAAAGAAGAAAAGGGGTAAGATTGTGTCTTAACTAAACTACTGAGTTGCCATACTCAAGGAGAAAAACAAAAAACAAAACCAGGGATGGGGACGTTGTCCAGGACGGGTCCTTCCCCCGGGCTAGACCAGGATGTCCCCGAGCCCGGCTGTGCCGCAGCATGGAGGGAGGCAGCTGTGCGAGCAGGATGGTGAGCGGCCTGGGGCGCCTGCGGCACTGCGGTCCAGCACCCGCCTCCCACGGTCCAGCACCCGCCTCCTGCCCCACGGTGCCTCCCGCCCCACGGTGCCTCCCGCCGTGCCCCATGGGGCCCCCGGCCAGAGCCTGGGTCCTCCAGCAGGGCTGCGCCCGAGGCCTGCGCAGCCAGCCGAGCCCCGCGCAAGGTTCACCAGCAGGTCCCGTCCCTCGCCACAGGAAGACACCCCTCCAACCTGCGACTGGGGAGACGGCGCCAGAGCCAGTGTTCCTTCTACCAAACCACCGCCGTCTCTGTGACCACGGTCCTCGGCAGACCCTCCCGGGCAGAGCGCCCTCCCGCACGGCCTCCTGCAGCAAAGCGCTCGGGGGGTTCGGCCTGACGGGGGCCGACGGCTGCCAGGCTGCAACCACCTGTCCTTGTCCACGCAGTCCTGCTAGGCAGGAACCCGAGACACTTGCTTGCAGCCAGACCTGTGTGTCATCGTGAAAAACTCCCATCTGGTTTGGGGGAGACCGCGAGAGCCGCGGGACCCTGCTCGTGCTGAGCGTGGCGGGTCGGCGCCAGGCCGGGCCGCGTTCCAGCCGAGCTTCTCCACGAGTGGCTCTGGGACCCTGGACAAGCTGCTCGCCCACTCAGAGCTGGAAATCCCCGCTGAGTGAAAGGGAGGGCACCCCTGCGCGCTGTCGGCCCCCCAGGCCGGGAGGCCCGAGGTGACGACGAAGACTTGTTTGCCAGGCTGCTGGGGCGAACACCCCACGCTGCTCGGCCCAAACGACAGCGATTTACCGGCTCCAGACCGAGGTGCGCGCAGGCCCCGCGCTCCCCGGAGCCTGCGGGTTCTGGTGCCGGCTGCCGGTCCTCGGGCCCTGGGCTTGCAGGCACACCCCTTCCGCGTCACACGGCCACCTCTCCCCCCACCTCTGGCTTCTCTGAACTCTGAATTTCCTGCTTCTAAGGACTTCAGACAGGTTGGGTTAAGGTCCACCCTGATGGCCAAGGGTCCTATTTACGAGTCAGGACTTGAGCGTGCCTGGGGAGACACGACTCCATCGGCCTCCCGTCCACCTGCTGTAGCAGATCCGCGTCCAGGCTCTCAGCCAGCAGCGCGAGGGAGGCCGGAAGCCCCAGCTGCCTCCACCGCCGCTGGCTGCGCCCCGGGGCAGTGCTCTCCGCTGCAGGCATCGCCCACCACGGGGCAGGCGCAGCGGCTGGGGAGAGCCGAGGGCGGAGATGGCCTTGCTGCTTGCTGTCCTGGCCCCTCTACTGTGCTCAGGGCGCACGCTCAGTGCTTCCCAGCTGGGCAAGTCCTTGAAAGCCCCAAATCCAGGTTAGAACCAGAGGGGCGCCCCGCCCTCCTCCCTCGTCCTGCCTTGCTGTCGTCATCCTGTGGCCACCAGAGTCAGTGGTCCTGACTCCCCCACCGCCTGAGGGCAGGGGCGCTGTGCTTTCTCGCCGCAACGCCCCTGGAATGTAGACAAGAGAAGCCCTCGGCATGGACGGCTAGAGACAACGCGCTCGTGTAGCTGAGAGTACCGAGAGGGCTCCGTGCCTGGGAACGCTGGCACATCAAAAGCCCCTCCCGCACGCTGTCGGACCCGAGGTCCAAGCGAGAGCACGCCTGAGTCCAAGGGGACACCGCACCTGGCCCAGGCGCTGAGCGACGCTCGGGGGGGCATCTCACAGGAAAAGCCTTTTAATACACACAAAGGATGGACAATCCTTTTATAAAATATTTATTCTAAAAAAATCACACTGTACAAATTTAGATAGAACATTCTCAATACACAGATTTATAAAATGTGAACATAACAGAGACAGGAGTTAACGGAACAACTTTCGTTGTTGTTTTTTTTGTTTTTTTTTTTAAATTAGGAAGGAAGAAGTGACTTTCTTCAGGTACAATGATAGTAAATGTCTAGAAGACATCGAAGAGCAAGTCGATAGAAAGCGTGAGATTCACTTGCCAATTCTTACACTTCTGTTTTCTCTCAGGTGAATCCAAACCCAAAATGCACAGAGGAATGGCATTTCCCACAGGTGACAAAGCCTTGTCTATCTGTGTCACCCAGCAAGATTCCCGAAGCGTTTACATACAGCATAAAGGTTTGTGCTAAGAGAAAAATCAGCACAATTTTTTCATCATTTTCAGTTTCTCTAACAAAATGGATTTTCTGTACACTTGTTACAAAGTTCTGTACAAAGCAAAAAGCCCCTGGAAGATGTTACTTCTCAAAGAGTTAAAAAACGGCCTGTACTGTTTCCTACAGTTCCATCTGTACATTCACACGGAGGGAGGGAGGAACACAATAAAAAGAGAATCCACAAAGAAAAGCCAGACTGGGGAATACTGGTTTCTTAAAAAATTGTGGTAAAAGCTTACAGCGGGTTTCTACTGCCTAGTCATCGTCCTAGTTCAGCTGCTTCTACAACTAGTCACCCTCTTCCACACAAACCATCGGGAACATCACCGCGGCCCAGCGACGCCGCGGGGCGCCCGCGGGTAAGTTCCCAACGAGGCCGGGTTCCGGGCGGCACGGCTCACAGCCACGGGTGCCAGGCGGGGTCCATGCGGCACAGGTTGTCCAGGCTGTTGGCGGCGGCCACCAGGGTGCTCACTTTGCTCTCTCCACCTTCAAACTGGGCGAGGTTGTGCAGGCGCGTCATGATGGCGGTGACCGCCTTCTGGACCAGCGACACCAACTGCTGGCTGTCCATGTTCTCCGGCTGCCCAGCCGCCGAGAGCGGGGAGGACGTGTCCTCCTGGGTTTTTTTGTGCCAAGCAATTATTTCGTCCCGGAGCACGGTCTTCAGAATGCCGTCCACCTGGCGAGGGGGGCGAGAGGACCTGCGTTTAGCCCAGCACCTCCCGAGGGGGCTGCTGGGCGGGATGGTGCCGGCAGGGTCCCTGCCTGTCACCTCAGCACCCAGGGCATGTGTGCTGCAAAGATGCCCCGAGGACAGAGCACAGAAATAGTCAACGGGAAGTCTGAAAAAGAGAGGGAAGCGCGGAGGGAGGAACAGAAAATACCGATGGTCTACCGACGCGGTGGGAGAGCTCTAGCAAGGAGAACAAGGAAGGGGCGCAGGCAGGCGGCAGGAAGAGCTGGCACGCAGCGACGAGCTCGCGGTACAACGTTGCGACCGACGCTGAAGTAACAGCACTCGCTTCCCAGGCTTGCGACCACTGCCAGGGTCCCCAAGCCACAAAGAACCCCTTTAAAGTTCAGAGGCACAAACGGAAAGGCCGCCAGCCCGCAAGGGCACACTTTTCTGAGCCCAGGCATCTGCCCCAGGGAGAGGGAGGGTCTGCAGAGCTGACCCGGGGCTTGCAGCAGCGAGGCAGGACAGGGTGTGAGCGGAACGACTGCCTGTGGGTGCTGGGGGGGGGCAGGACAGGAGCAAACCAAGGGAGGGGTCGCGTGGTGGGCACCTTTGCCCTAGAGGGAGCCAGAAGGACCAGCGGTGGCTGGTGGGACGGGCGCAGGACTGAGAGGCCAGAGCAGGGGACGAGGCCAGGACCCACCCCGGGACCGCCGCACTGGTCGTGTCATGCTCTGCCGGTTCTTGCCACAGCCCGTAAGAGGTGCCACCTACAGAGAAGGCTTCTGCCCTTGTACACCCAAAAGGTTGACAAAATAGGAAACGGGAGACGGAAGGAAGCTTTCCAAGGGAGTAAACGTACTGAACACGCAGTGGGGGTGGGGATTAGCTGTAGAGCATTTCAGTTTTTTTTAGACTGGGTTCCTCATCCCACACATTTTAAAACCCATTTTCCCAAATGAATAAAGTGTTTTTCCTTTGTCGCACGTTCGCCCACTTTCTGTTTGGCTAGGGAGGAGGCATTAACTGTGAACCAGGGTCTTTCCCACAGAGGAACGCCCCCACTGCTGCCCTAGGAACCGCTGGACCCCCCACTCCAGCTCTCCTAACTTCCTGCTGGCAGAGCTGCAGGCCGCGTGGGGCCAGTGGAGCGCGCTTTGCCCAGGCGGGCGCGCGGCCTACCTTGAAGTTGGGCTGGGCAAAGCACCGGGCCACGGCGATCATGGAGGCGGTCAAGGGGCCGGAGACGCCGATGGTGGTCAGGAATTCAGAGATGTTGGGTGTGAGGCGAAAAGGGACGGGACGGTTGGCGTCTAAGTCTCCAGTTGCGTCGTTGATATCAAATCGAAAGTAGGCAACGTTCAGTTTGCCTGTGTCCTGCATTTCAGATGGAGATGTTTTAGAAACAAAGAGCAGAGTGGAGAAGGCCAGTGGACAAGGCCCGGCTGTTCATACCCAGTTACCTGAGCGATCTGTAGCATCTCGGGGTTGAGTCTATTTAAATGCAAGACGAACTCTGCAAAGCCTATCAGGGCCAGCTGGATGGTGAACATCTTCCGGAAGGTCCAGTAGTCTGTGGCGTTGGGGAAGGTGTGCAGAGCCCACTCTTTCAGCATGCTGCGTGGCACCATGTTACTTTGGACTTCCTTGAGAATGTCTCGAAGAACCTGAAGTAATTTTAAGGGAATTAAGTGTATTTCTGCCTTAAAAATAGACTAACAGACAGGGAGACACACAGACAGAGAGACTGGCCAACTCACACCACTTTCCCCCTCTGTGAAATATGAAATTTACATTAAAAAAAAAAAAAGTGGCAGTGGACTTGGCCCAGTGGTTAGGGCATCTGCCTACCACATGGGAGGTCCACAGTTCAAACCCTGGGCCTCCTTGACCCGTGTGCAGCTGGCCCATGCACAGTGCTGATGCGCACAAGGAGTGCCCTGCCACGCAGGGGTGTCCCCCGCATAGGGGAGCCCCACGTGCAAGGAGTGCGCCCTGCAAGGGGAGCCACCCAGTGTGAAAGAAAGTGTAGCCTGCCCATGGTGCTGCACACACGGAGAACTGACAACAAAATGATGCAACAAAAAGAAACACAGATTCCTGTGCCGCTGACAACAGAAGCGGACAAAGAAGACGCAGCAAATAGACAAAGAGAGCAGACAACGGGGGGGGGGGGGGGAGAAGAAAGAAATAAAATAAATCTTTAAAAAAAAAAGTTAAATCTGGGGAAGCTCTCCCAACATTCCAATAGCAGAGTATATCATCCCATGACTCTTTCATCTCACTTACTAATGGATGAATTATTTTTTGCTTCTTTCTCAAAGGTCGACTCTGAAATTGTAATGTCTTACTCATTAGCGCCAGCAGAGTCGATGCTATCGACCAGTGCAGGCAGCGTGCTATCTGACTGCATTCGGGGCTGCACCTCGTGTTCTAGCTCCTTCCTTCCTTCATGCTAGAAAGCACCGACGGGGCTGTTTAGACAGAAGCCTCACAATGACGTGATAGTTGTCTTACCAGGAAGTATCTGAAAACTACTCCACACAGGCTAACTACAGAACACACCTGGCCAATCAACAAAGGTGCAAAAGTATAGGTGAAACCAAGGACGCTGCTTCAACTCAAAGGCCACTGAAGACAACAGTTTTATCAACTGAAGGAGCTATCTAAAAATACAACAGATGTTACATAAAACCTACCCAGCAAGAAATATTAAGGGAGTTCTTCAGCAGCAAAACAGCAAATCAAATTCACACAAATAAAGAACACCAGTTAAGATGACTACATGGCTAAATATTCAAGACTATAAATTTTTGGTTTGTAACTCCTTTCTTCTCCTGATTTAAAAGACAACTGCATAAAATAATTATAAATCTGTTGATCGGCTTGTAACATAGACAGATATAACTTATCTGACAATATTAGCACAAGGGGAGACAGGAAAGAGAAAGCTACTCTGGAGTAAAATTTCTGTATACTACTGGAATCAAGTTGGTATTAATCCAAACTAGATTTTTCAAGGTAAGATGTTTGTAACCTGCAGGCCAACTAGTAAGCAAATAACACTCAAAAGACAAACGAGGGAATTAAAATGGTGCACTACACCTACATAACACAACAGAAAGCAGTAATGACTGGAGGAAGGAAAAAAAGACATTAGAAATACAGAAAATAGCAAATGGCAGACAAATCCTTACCCTACCAGTTATTACACTAAACATAAATGGAATATTCTAGTGGGCAGAAATTATTTCTCAGCATATCCCAAATACTGCATAGGATATATTTATACTAAAGAATTGTTTGTTGCTTAAGCGCCAACTTAACCAGGTGTCCTGTATTTTTATAACTGCTAAATCTGGCAGCCTATTTCCTGGCCATTCATTCTACACCTAGGTATTCACTCAAGAGAAATGAATACACATGATCCACCAACACCCTCAGCAGCTTGGTTTATAATGGCCTCAAAATGTTAACATCGGAAATGTCAAAGAACAGAGGAATAAAGAAGCATACTGTAGCATATTCATGTCCACACCATAAAATACCACTCAGCAAGAGGAAAGAACTACTGGTACACAAAAACATGAATGAAAATAAAAACTACAATGGTGAGTAAAAGAAGCCAACCAAAAGAACATATACTGAATGATTCCATATATATAAAATCTAAAAAAAGCAAAATAATCCACAGTGACAGAGAGCAAATCATGGGAAGCAGATGTGGTTCAAGCAGCTGAGCATCCTACTACCACACAGGAAGTCTGGTTTCGGTACCCAGTGCCTCCTAAAAAAAGACAAGCAAGACAGTGAGCTCAACTGATGGGCTGGAATGGCGAGCTAACAAAACAAGACAATGCAACAGAGAGATGCAACGAAGAGATACAATGAGCACACAATGAGAGATGCAGCAAGTGGAGGCAGACGTGGCTCAAGCCATTGGTTGCCTCCCTCCCACATGGGAGGTCCCAGGTTCAGTTTCCAGTGCCTCCTAGGAGGAGGACAAGAGCACAACGAACAGGCATGGAAGGCACCAGTGAGCACAAAATGGCAAAGGGGTGGTGGTGGGAGTAATTAAATTAAAAAAAAAATCTTAAAAAGCAAGCTAATCAGTGATTGCCTTGGCCTGCAGGGGGTGTGGGGCTTTGAGAGGGAGGAAAGGGTGCTTTATAAAAGGACATGAGAACTTTCAGGAGTGGTGAATATACTCATTATCTTAATTGGGCTAATGGCTTCACTGGTGTACACATGTCAAAATTCATCATATTATATATTTTTTAAATACTTGCAGTTTGTATTGCATGCCAATTACACTTCAATAAAGGTGTAAAGATTTTAAAAATAAATGGGTTAAACACCCCACTCAGAAGGCAAACATTGCCAGAATGGATAAAGAACATGATCCAACTATATTCTACCTGCAAGAGACACACTTTAGATTCGACAACAGGAAAAAATATACCACGCCAATAGTAAGCATTAGTGCGAGCTGGAATAGCTAGCTCCACTAATACCAGACAAGACAGAATGTAAGATAAAAATTGTTATGAGAGAGAAAGGATACAGGAAAAGGCTCAATCTATGAGCAACACGTAACTATATAAATAAATGGACCTTAGCACAGAGCACCCAAAATACTTAAATCTAAATCCGACAGAACTGAAGGAAGAAACAGACAATTCAGCACTAGCCCTCCACTGACAATAATGGCGACAACAACCAGGCAGAAGTGCAGGAAGGAAGGAGAAAACCTGAACCCTCCAAGCTGACTGGACCTAACAGGCTTATGGAAGGCGCCTCCCAGCCCGGGCAGAACACGCCCCTCGTTCGAGTGCGCACGCTCATCTCCACGCTCCTCTCCGCTCATCTCCACGCTCCTCTCCGCTCATCTCCACGCTCCTCTCCACGCTCCTCTCCGCTCATCTCCATGCTCCTCTCCACGCTCCTCTCGGGGAGCGGCGACATGCTGGGCGGTGCAAGAAGTCCTGGTAAATCATAAGGCTGGAAGCCTTCCAAGGCACGTTCTCTAACCACAATGGAATGAACTCAGACAACACTGAAGGCACTTTGAGAAATGCACAAGGAAGCAGAAATTAAACAACACATTCCTAAGGGAAATGAGAAAATATTTTAAGATAATTGAAAACAAAAACACAAAATAAAACTTAGGGGATGCCATGAAAGAAATGCTCAAAGGGAAATTCGGAGCCATAAATATCAACATTAAGATCATTAAATACTCAAATTAAATACCCTAATCTTTTATCTGAAGGGTAAAAAAAGCAAATTAAACTCAAAGCAGGCAGAGGAAGCAAAAAATAAAGATTAGAGCGAAAATAAATTAAATAGAAAATTGAAAAACAATAGAGAAAATCAACAAAAACAAAGCTGGTTCTTTGAAAAGATCTAAAAAATAGACAAACCTTTAGAAGACTGACCAAGAGAAAAAAGAGGTGCCTCAAGTTATTAAAATTGGTAATGAAAAAGGGGACATCAGTAACACAGAAAAGGAGTAAAAGGGAATACAAAGCAACTGTATGCCAACAAATTAGATGGGTTATAAAGAAATGGACAATTTCCTGGAAACACACACACTCCCAAAACTGACTCCAGAAGAGACAACCTGAATAGAAGTAGAACAAGCAGAGACTGAAAATAGTAATTTTAAAATACCCCAAAAAGAAAAGCCCAGGCAGCTTTACTGATGAATTCTACCAAACGTTTAAACAAGAATACCAACCCAACCCTTTGCTAGCCCTCCTAGAGAGTAGACCAATCTATTGCAACCAGTTATTATTTATGTTGATACCAAAACCAGACAAAAACATTATAAGAAAACTACAGACCTATATGCCTCAGGGATACACAGAAATCCTTGACAAAATCCTAGCAAACTGAAGCCAGCAACCAGTAAAAAGAATTATACACCATGACCAAGGAGGACTGATCCCAAGAGTGAAAGACTAGATTAACATTAAAAAAAAAAAAAAAAATGATGTAATACCATATATTAACAAGATAATAAAGGACAAAAACCATATAATCATCTTAACAAATGTAGAAAAAACATATGACAAGGGAGAAGATGTGACTCAAGCAGTTGTGTGCCTGCCTCCCACATGGTAGGTCCTGGGTTCGATTCCTGGTGCCTCCTAAAGAAGACAAGACGACAGTGAGTTGACGTCTCACTGTCTCACTGCCAGAGGGCTGGCACAGCTAGTGGACACACAACCTGACACTACGAGGAGACACAATAACCAGAGAATGGAGATGGCTCAAACGATTGGGCACCTCCCTCCCTCATGCGAGGCCACAGGTTCAGTTCCCAGTGCCTCCTAAAAAGAGCACCAGCAGGCACAGAGAGCACACAACAAGCAGACAGAGAGCAGATAGCAAGTGCAAACAACAAGGAGGAGAGAAATTAAAAAAAAAAAAGCGTATGACAAAATCTAACACCGTTTAATGATAAAAAACACTCAGCAAACTAGGACTATAAGGAACTTCCTCTATGTGGGCTAAGGTATCTAAAAAAAAAACAAAACAGAGCAAACATCCCAGTTAATGCGGAAAGACTGAAAGTTTCCCCGAGATTGGGAATTCAAGTATATTACTCTCACCACCCTCAATTCAACATTGTACCTGAGGTTCTAGTCAGGAAAATGGACAAAAAAAGAGAAATCAGGAAAACGGACTTTGGCCCAGTGGTTAGGGCGTCCGTCTACCACATGGGAGGTCCGCGGTTCAAGCCCCGGGCTTCCTTGACCCGTGTGGAGCTGGCCCATGCGCAGTGCTGATGCGCGCAAGGAGTGCTGTGCTACACAGGGGTGTCCCCCGCGTAGGGGATCCCATCGCGCAAGGAGTGCACCCCGTAAGGAGAGCCGCCCAGCGCGAAGGAGGGAGCAGCCTGCCGAGGAATGGCGCCGCCCACACTTCCCGTGCCGCTGACGACAACAGAAGCGGACAAAGAAACAAGACGCAGCAAAAAGACACAGAAAACAGACAACCGGGGGGGAGGGGAGGGGAGGGGAATTAAATAAATAAAAAAATAAATCTTTAAAAAAAAAAAAAAAAAAAGAGAAATCAAATGCATCCAGATAGGAAAGGAAAAAGTAAAACTCTTCCTCTTTTTGCAGATAACCTGACCTAATATGCAGAAAACTCTGAAGAATCTGTATGAAAAACAAAACAAAACAATTAGAGCTAATAAGTTCATCAAGGCTGTAGGATACAAGATGAATATACAAAAATCAATTATATTTCTGTACACTCACAGCTAGCAAATAATCCAAAATGAAATTAAGAAACCAATTCCACCTATCAGAGCATCAAAAAGATTGAAACACTTAGGAATAAAAGTTCAAGACCAGTGTACCGAAAAAGACAAAACAATGTTAACTTAAAAATCCAAATAAATGGAAAGACATACCATATTTATATATTACAAGATCTAATATTGTTAAGATAGCAATAATCCCCAAATTAATGTACAGATTCAAGGAATCCCTAACAAAATCCCAGCTGGCTTTTTTTTGCAGAAGTATACAAGCTGACCCATATGGAAATGCAAGAGACCCAGAATAGCCCCAACAGTCCTGAAAACAGAGAACAACATTGGAGGACTCCTATTTCCCGAGCTCACAACTTACTACACAGCTATGGAAACCACAACAGTGTGCTCCTGGCCTGAGGAGACATACAGATTAAGGGAACAGAGAGTCCACAACTAAGCATTACATTCAGAGTCCAGTGGTTTTTATACTAGATCTCAGCAAGAAGGTCAAGAACTGATAACGCAATTGATTTCGGACCTGGGTGCCAAAACAAAGCAACGTGGAGAAGAGAGTCCTTTCAACAAATGATGCTATCATAACTGGATAACCACACACAAAAGAATGAAGCTGAACGTCTGCCTCACACTGTACGTAAAAATTAACTCAGAATGGATCACAGGCCTAAATGTAAGAGACAGAACTATAAAATTTTTAGAAGAAAACATAGGAACAAATCTTCATTACCTTGGGTTATGGCTGCTGGATACAACAGCAAAAGCACAGGTCACAAAAGGAAAAAACAGTCTCCATCAACATGAACGTTTTTGTACTAAAAGGACCATCAACAAAGTGAAAAGGCAACCCATGGTCACTTATATTTACAAATCACACGTCTGCTAAGAGACTCGTAGCTGGGACATATAAAGAATTCTTACAAATCGATAGTAAAAAAGACAAAGTATCCAACTGAAAAATGGGCAAAGGACTTGAACAGACACTTCTCCAACGATAAATAAGTGGCCAACAGGCATGCGAAAAGCTGCTCAGCACCGTGACCTCTCCCAACAGCCTCTAGTCCACGGCAGGACAGCCGGGAGCTGTGCGCAACCACGTGCTGGCGCCTAGCCTCAAGGCAGGTCCGTGCCCAGGCCACAGAGGCCACACTTTCTGTGCCTGTAAAAAGTGGGGCGACGCTTTTCCTGGACAACCTCAAGCCCCACTGCACCCTGAGCAGTGCCGTGCCGGTGCAACAAGCACCCCTTCGGTGGTTCCGCTCCTAAACAAAAGGAGTTCCCCGGGAGAACGAGGGCACCGTCACAGCCCCTGCCTCAGCGCTCTCTCTCTGGAGGAAACACAGAGAGGACCAGAAAGGCATCTGGGGAGCAGGGCAAAATAGTTGCCTCTTGTCACCCCACCCAAGCCTGGATAAAACCTTCTAATCCCAAGTCCACACTTGCCCTGCTTCTTACCGGTGTGCAGAGGGACTTTGTCAGAGGGGCTGCAGGGGGAGCCACCCAGGCCTTACGCGGTGGTTCCACTTTCACGGGAATAGCTGGGCCAGACATGGTTTGGAAAGTATATGCAACACGCGGACTGCACACTACCTAACGCTCCCAGCAGCAAACCAGCTGGACGGGACATTAAGCCCATCAGTTAACATCTCACATCACTTCAGAGCAGGTTTGGCTGACAAACAAGTTTGCTGTAAACTAATTTTTAAAAATCCTAATTCTGAGCTTTAAGTGCAAGTTAAGAGGTATTCAGCCCACCGTGGGATTTAAAAGTTAACCTTGTCTGGTTATAACAAACTTCCCACAGCAAAGCCTCGCAACTAAGGCCCTCTGATTTCTACCACCTCAAAGTCAAAAGTGATTTTAAACTAGCCTGCTCCACTCGTTTGTTTGAGCACACTTGTCATAAGCACTGTGCCTAGAAAGCAGGAGCTCATGGTGCCCTTGGGCGGGGGCTCGTACTCCTGCCCATCCCCAGCTTATACCTGGTGGCTGGCTTGGGTGCCCCGGGCCTGCACGGTGGCCAGTCTGTCATAGTAACGGGAAATGGGGTTATCGTGCTCGATGCCCTTCTTGGCGCAGCGCTGTTTGTATATCTCCACGAGGGACAGTGAAGAGGGGTTGTCTTCCACGAGGCGCATCTGTGGGGACACTGCCACAACTCTGGGAACTAGGGAGAAAGCAGAAAGGAAAACAGGGTGGGGGTAGGGGTCAGACTGAGAGAATGACCACAGGTGAGGACTTGCTGTCACCGTACGGGGGCTTCCCACAGGGCCCGGCCTCGCCTTGGTGAGCAGAGGAAACACCTCTCGGGGGCGAATTAGGAAGAACCTGTGTGACCACACGGCAGAGGATGATGACATAAGGGCCAGTCTACTGGGTCACAACTCCTGAGCTGAATATAACCCTGTGTTTATGACACAGACGAACAAAAATTCTTTAAAAATTCACTCTTTCAGAGGCCTTTCTCAAAGGCATGTTAACGAGTTAATTCTCGTCCTCACACCTAGAACCGTTAGGCTTCATTTTTGGGATTTTTAAGAAAAAAAAAAATCACTCCAATCATTTTGTGTTCTATGGTTCAAATGAGGAAAGCAACCAGAGTGAACCTGGAAATCCCAGTTACCCAGTAACTCAAACTGCCTCGCTATATCGTGATTCCAGCCTTCGAGATTCAGCTCAGGAAGCAGCTGGCCTCCCGCGCTCACCTCCCACACGCGACACGCTCGTTCTGAGTGGCCCGGCCGGTGGGCTCTGAGCCTGCCCACAGGCGCAGCCCAAGTCTGCCTGACGAGCAGCGACGTGACCTCAAGGTAAGTGACTGAGCAACGTGAACACTGGTTTCTTCATCAGGAAGTAGGGGCAATAGTAGTACCTACCTCAGGGGGTTGGTTGTGCATGAAATACTTTATTACGATGAGATCAAATGATATTAAGATAATTTACTAAAGTAAAGTTGGAGGGAGCTGAGGGATTTCAGGAAGGTGGGAGCAAAACTCAGCCTGGCTGGTGTGGAGCCGCCAGAGCCCTGCTCTGCTGGCAGGGCAGAGCAGCGGCCCCTGGCCTGTTCCTGCCTGAGCCTGTCTCCAGGCCCTGCAGATGATCCCAACTTCAGCCTAATGTCAAGTCACAGCTGTTGGCTCGCACCATGCTCCAGCCAATAAGAAATTCCAAAATGACTCCAGGGCACGTATTTGGTCTGAAACTTAGAGCTAATCAAGGGCTGGGATCAACAGTAAAGGAAAACGGACTTGGCGCAGTGGTTAGGGTGACCACCTACCACATGGGAGGTCCGCGGTTCAAACCCCGGCCTCCTTGACCCGTGTGGAGCGGGCCCATGGCAGTGCTGATGCACGCAAGGAGTGCCGTGCCACGCAAGGGTGTCCCCCGCGTAGGGGAGCCCCACGCGCAAGGAGTGCACCCCGTAAGGAGAGCCGCCCAGCACGAAAGAAAGTGCAGCATGCCCAGGAATGGCGCCGCCCACACTTCCCGTGCCGCTCACGACAACAGAAGCGGACAAAGCAACAAGAGGCAGCAAACAGACACAGAGAACAGACAACCGGTGGAGGGGGGGAATTAAATAAATAAATAAATCTTTAAAAAAAAAAAAAAAAAGGTAAAGAAAACGCTAGATACGCTTTAAAATGCAAGCAGCTTTTTACCGTGCATTTCAAGCTTCCTTTAGATTCGTTTTTTTTTTTTTTAAAGATTTAGTTATTTATTTCTCTCCCCACCCCACCCCCCACCCCCCAGTTGTCTGTTCTCTGTGTCTATTTGCTGCATCTTGTTGCTTTGTCCGCTTCTGTTGTCGTGAGCGGCACGGGAAGTGTGTGCGGCGCCATTCCTGGGCAGGCTGCACTTTTTGTCGCGCTGGGCGGCTCTCCTTATGGGGCGCACTCCTTGCGCGTGGGGCTCCCCTACGCGGGTGACACCCCTGCGTGGCACGGCACTCCTCGAGTGCATCAGCGCTGCGCGTGGGCCAGCTGCACATGGGTCAAGGAGGCCCGGGGTTTGAACCGCAGACCTCCCATGTGGTAGACAGACGCCCTAACCACTGGGCCAAGTTCGTTTCCCTAGATTTGTTTTTTTTAATCTATTGTTTTTGGGAGGGTAGTGAACTTAAGGGACAGAGATTTTGAGTCAAAATGGGCTAGATGACACATTATCTGTCAGAAGGAAGTTGCATACAGGACCAGAATATATGCATTGCAATTAGGATCCTAAACTCAGTGTCTCAAGAAGGGGTCTCTTCTCTGGTTAGGATTATAGCTGTGCTTAGCCTGTCCCTGTTACAGAGAGAAACTGGGCATCCACAAATTACCCACAAGGACACAGTTATGGGAAGACTTCACTCGGAAGGTGAAGTTACTGGCTGCCACTTGAGCAAGATATCTATGGCTTTCCCTGGGCTTCCTGAATTTCCCCAAATCTTGTATTTCACTCCAGCAGGCAAACCTCGGCAATGCCTACAGATAGTAGCGAGTGGTCCAGAAGTTCACAGAGAGCTGACCTGAAATTGAAACCCCAAGTGTGGCGTTACTGCGACTGCAAGGCCCCTGCACCACCAGCGCCCGCTCGCATAGGAGGTGCCTGGTGAGGCTACGCCGGTGCACCCTTCTCCCAACATGCACATGTCAAGCCCTGTCGTCTGGGGAGGGGGCTAACGCTGGGGAGTGGCTTCTCCAGGAGCAGGGGCTCTGCCACGGGGTCCTGTTTTGTGCTTCGGGGCCGTGCTCGGCCCGGCCCGCTCAGAACAACCTCCCTTACGGAGACGGACAGCACAGGCAGAAACCCGCAAAGGCGAATGTGAGCGGCAAGCGAGCCCAAGAAGCACTCACGAGCCCCGCTGGCGTGTGGCCCTCATACCTGTGAAGAACAAGTGCCTCTTCGTGGTTTCTTTCCTCTTCTCCAGGCAGGGGTTCAACAGGCGCAGCAGTTGTAAAACGCGCTCCTCCCTCCGTGACTCCGTCAGGCAGGCATCGTTCATCACCAGGTAAGGGTAGATCTTGCCGTTGTGCCCACGGATGTACAGTCTCCTGGCCGCCGTGTTGTGCTTCTGCACAATTTCCACCCTGGGCATAAACCTACCAAGACAAGTGGGCAATGCAACAGACTCCCCAAGTCTCATTTCCAGCCCTTTTCTCTCAGAAGAAAATAGAGCTTTACATAAACATTGTAAGAACAGTCAGAGAAAGGGGGGAATGAACGGCAGAAGATGAAACTAGAGCTCAGAAAATTATGTCACCAGGTCCACCTTCAGCAGCTAAAGACAGACTCCTGACCTGGAAGCTAGGAGGGGCCAGGGCTGGGGTGTCGGGCAGGATGGGCTCCCTGGCACCCCGTCCCGGGGAGCCAGCTCTGGAGCCCGGCACAGCCCCGCCACCCCTGCTCCACATGGGCCAGGTCTGAGGAGGATGTGGAGGGAGGGAAGTGAATAGCAGAGGCGTGAAAAAGAAGAGCACTGTGTCCACTCCAGAAAGAAAAAGGAAGCCTCTCCAGAGCACTTTCACATTTAAAATGAGACGCAACAAGTGCCAGTAAATGTTACAGTGTTCCGATTCTGCTCTGGATGTGGCACTTCAGGAGCTGACAAGAGATGGGGAAACTGCACGTCATCCAGGCCTGCGCAATTCAGAAAGCTTCTTTTGAAAGTAAACACAAATTCCATTCAATCAAGACATTTGACCTATGAATTAAGTAAGACTTTGTGTGGTGCTTAATTACTCCAATTATAGAGCAGGAAAGAAGAGAATACCGGGAGGAGGCAAAGCCAAGTCTGAAGTCAAGGCCCAGCCTGTGCTGGCCCCCGCCCCGGCTGCCTGCGCAGGGCGAGGCATGCTAATTACCCTCTACCCTGGCAGGCTCACTCACCGAGCAATCTTGGTATAATAATGCGTTGGCTTTGGCATCAGAAATTCCCCAGGAATTTCTACTTCAGCTGTTTGTGCTGAGAAATTGCTCAAAAAACGGCACTTTTCTTCGATGAGGAAGAATTTTGGAAGTTGTTTGGTTTTAGCCTCCAAGATTTTGATCCATTTTTTCAATTTAGAAATTAAATTATGGAGCTTCATGGATCCTGGAACACTGAAGTCAAAATCTTTAAAACAAAACACAATTGAACACATTTTAATCTGGGCTATTTCTAATTTATGAAAAAATCCCTGCCCAAGTACCTACAAGCTATGGAACAGGTGTGATTCATATATAATCTGGAACAGAACATCTGATGTCCCTCTTGCGCTTTAAAGGGTGAGTCAAGGCCTGAAAGAGCAGACGCCGTAGCCTGGGGCCTCTCATGCCTGCCCCAACTGGGAGGAGGAGGAGGGAGAGAAGAGGACGCCCCCAGCACGGAACCTCGCCCCAGGACAACAGGCTCCCGTCAAGGAAGGACGTGGGCGAGGGGCACACGCAGGCCCGCGGCGGCCCGGCTCACCAGCTCGCCCACCTCGCACAGGAGGAGCCGAGCCCTGGCGCCGTCCCTGCGGGCAGTGCCCCGGGGACTGAGAGCCCAGGCCTCACAGCCCCCACTCTGGACACGAGCCCCACACCCAGAAACAAAGGCCCCTGCGCCCAAAGCCAAGGGGCTCAGCAATCTGAAGCTAAGGAAGAGGGAAAAAATATGCAGGACAGTCCTAAATGAGTGAATGAGGAGGAATTAAGGCAAGAAACTAAAATGACAGAAAGGAAATGTACATTTCCTTTCAATCATTTAAAAAGCCCTAGGTAATGTATCTTAGATTTTACCGAGATTTCGTATTGAAAGATGAATTAAATTTAGAGGTCCTTTAAAGAAAAAACCAATTCCCTATCAGATTAGCATCACAAGTGGAAGCCCTCTTGTCAACCTGAAAACCCTTCTGCCCTGGGAGCCTCGAGGAGGGGCCGCAGAACCCACCTCCTGGCTAAAGCAGGGGGCAGGCTGCGCCGCAGGCGCTTCTCGCACACGCCCGTCACAGCACCAAGGCCCTGTCTGCCCAGCACTGACCCAAGCGGATCCGAAACCTTCTCCTGCATTCTCATTTGCCTAGAGCTTGCTTCAGATACAAGTGTTGTGCGGTGACTTGATCCGAATACACCGAAAGTGACGGAGGTGTCCCCATCAGCATGGACTGAGCAACTGGCGAAGGCAGCTACCCCGAGCGCGGGAGGCCTCATCGGCAGTGCAGAGGAGCGTGTGGGCAGCCTGTCCTTGCAACCCCCCGTGCCCAGCATATAACTGGCCTAGATGTTACAGACCAAGGAAAAACTCTAAGTAGAACTTTCCTGAGGGACAGAAAGAGACCAGCAGAGCTCACCGGTTGTGAACTGGCCTTTCAGCTTCTGGAAGACAGGGTCCTGGGCGGTGGCCTGTGCCCGCCTGGCAAGAGACTCCGAGGCCGCGCTGGAGAACATGGTCGAGACGTTGGACACGTTCTCCAGGCCTACCCCAAACGTGCTCACCAGCTTCTTGACAAAATTGAGAGTGTGTGGGGTGATCTTGGCATCAGACACTGCTCCGCTCTTCTCAAACGCAACAGAGTAACATTTTGCCAGGCCCTGCTGGAGCTGCCGGAGAACCTAGAGAAAATGGCACCAGAAACACTTCACAAAACAGAGTTCTTGGTTAAGTAACTGACCAACCCGAACATCCAGTGAGCACGTGCTTTCACCACAGGTCATGTCTGTGTCTGCCCAGCACTGGTACCCACAGGCACAGAATCGACATGTCAGAAGAGATGGAACTGCCTGTGTGCTGGACCCGGTGAGCTGGCCTTTTTACCGCGGGTGTGTCCAGAAGGAAAAGACACAAACCACACGCCTTTCTGTGGTCCCATGCACACCCTCTGCTGGTTAGCTGCAGGCTAATACATGGGTCCACGCAGGATTTCTACTGTAGTAACTAGCCGGTCCCGTGGCCCAACTAGATAAACACGTAGACATCAGAGGCTTTCCTCGGTGAACGCTGGTGTAAGCTCACACCAGCAAGGAGAAAGCACTGGCACGTCCCCATGTCTGGACACGAGCTGCCGACCTGCTCCACTGTTCCCGCTCATACCCACCACTGCGCCCTGGTAAATCCGCACCAAGAGACCAGGCAGAGAAGTGAGGAAAGGAATAAGCAAACTGCAAAAGTGGGTTTCTGAATTTCATCTTTTGAAGTCTCCTGCTTCAACTATTTTTTTTTTTAATTAATTTTTTTATTTTTTATTGACTTTGTAATAATATTACATTAAAAATATATATGTGAGGTCCCATTCAACCCCACCCCCCCACCCCCCCTCTCCCCTGCTTCAACTATTTAAAGCGAGGCTAGCACACAGAGATGAACTATCTGCCTGGCCCTTTGTTAAACTGAACAACAAAAACGGCCTTTATAAAATGACCAGGCACTGAAATCTAATGAAAACACAGGCACCCATGCAAGGAACAACCTGGCCCGGCCCCAGGTGCCACCCCACCTCTCCCAAGACCGCACCCCAGTACCTCTTCGTGCCAGTTCTCTCGGAACCAGACCATCTGGTCGACGATGCCCTCCAGGGAAGACAGCAGGGTGGGGTGGAGCTCCCGCTGCATGTGCATGATCCGGCTGCAGCGCCACATGGGGGCCGTGGCTCGGATGGGCCCTGGATCTGATGCAGAATGGGACTGGTTACCCACTGAACTGGGCTGCTGCTGTCCAGAATCTGAGAGCAACACACACAACGCCAAGGTCAGCGCCAAGCTGGCTGAGGTGAGCGCTCGGGGCTGGAAGGGACCCACCAGCCAAAGAAGCGCTGGTTCCCGGGGGTGCACTGCACCCACAAGGCTGTTCACACGGCCACAGGCGAGCACCCACGGGTCAGGGGAAAACGCACGAGAGAGCAAACGCGGCAAAATGCAGACTAGAGAGAACCTGAGTGAGCCGCGTGCACATGGTCATGATGCTCGCACTTCGGCTGATGAGGAAGGCTGAGCATTTTAAAAACACAAGGGAAAATACCCCTTGCTACTGTGTCTCAAAAAATCTAGAAGTCATTAATAAGGGGGGCGGGTGGAGCTCAGAGGTTGAGCACGTGCGCCCCATGTATGAGGTCCTAGGTTCAATCCCTGGTACCTCCTAGAAAAATAAATTAATAAACATAATAATAAGCAAGTCTACATTTTTCACTTAAGAAGGCCAAACCACGTAAGTAAAATGATATTTTTGAAAAATACAGTCACTTGCTCTATAACAGATTGCAGAACCCTATTTTTGTGGCTTCAGCTCACTATAGTTTTTGAACTAAAAAAAAAAAAATCTTAATTTTGACATGACCAAAACATGAGTCTGCCCAAGTAGATTCTCCGCAGGTTAGAGCTAAATCCACCCCTAATCCACCAGCTCATTAACGGGTTCTGCAAGCACGGTCCAGCAAACAGTCACTTCCTTAGGAAGACGCTGCTCTCCTGGCACCCATGTCTGGATGTTAAAAGTCATGTGGGGAAGCGGCTGTGGCTCAAGCAATTGAGCTCCCATTTACCACATGGAGGAGGTGGGTTCGATCCCCAGGACCCCCTGGCACAAAAAGAAAAAAGGTGTCCCGGACCTGCGCGGCGAGGCACAGGCCCCCACACACAGCGAAGCTACGCACCAAAAAGATGACGACGCGCCAAACAGAAAAATAATTAAAAAATAAAAATAAAAACAATGTGAAGCAAACAGTCCTTTTACATGGTTAACAAGGCACCACGCTTAGTGGATAACTAGAACCATTAAGTGAACTTTTCTTTATGTACAAAGACTGTTCAGGACGGTGTAAAAGTCAGTTTGCACGAACGCCTGGTAGTCTGCTTTCTGTGCTCATTCTGTGCCAGCTGAAGATGTCCCTCGGAACCTGAACAGCATTTACACGAAGCTCACTGGGGCACTTCTAACTCTAACGAGACATTAAACTTCATGAATTTCCACGGCTGAAAACTCGGTGTACTTGTCCTACTTATGGGCCAGCTGTTCAGGTAGACTGAGTGTCCCCATGTGTCGTGACAGGAGGGACATCAACTGTACTGAGACATGGCGCTTCACCTTCCCGCCCCAAATGGCCCCTCGCTGGCTGAGGACACACTGGCTGCGCTAGGAAGCGAGGACGCATGCACGGGCCTGCCGACACCCGCCTGGAGACCTACCGCTCTTGTAGCGCTCCCGCTGCTCTATTTTCAGGGTGAGGTACAGCGTCCGGATGGGGAAGTAGACGGCCTGGGGGTACACTCGTCCCACCTGCTCAGAGACACACGGGAGTAAAGGTACTGGCCCCCCACCAGGCTCCTGGCTGCAGACACTTAGTATTTAACACTGACGTCAGGGCACAAATGGACCTGCACCTGGATCAAGGAAGTGGCTACTACACCACGGACTACTCCCCCAACTACAGAGCAGGCAAAAATCTAGCTCAGCTTGAAAAGATAGAAGAAAGATCGAAATGGTGCATTTCATCAATTCTGCCCAGGAACTGTGAGGGACAGAGAAATCCCACCTCCACTGTATTCAGCCAATCTGAGAAAGGCAAAATGCACAGGCCTCTGGATCTTAGCCAGAGGCTAAGAGCAAGGGGAAAATATGATGGCACCAGTGAGATTAATATTTGCCAAAGATTCCCTGGGAAGCCTGAGTTAATTCTAACAAGCTAACCATCAGGTCCATTAGGGAATAACCTGTGCCTGCAGGATGGCAGCAAGGAGACCAAAAAATGTCCACTTCAGGTAAGTAGCACCACGTTTACCTACCTGGGGTTTTATGGCTCCTTCAAAAGGCTGAGTAGGTATTACCAGGCTATTCTGGCCCTTTAGAATGTGCCCACAGCATGAACAAAGGCAGAATATCTAGCTCCGCTGCTGACATACATTAAGGATGCCCAATGAAAGACAACAGCAAACAGACTGACCCTGCACCTGGAAGGTAAAACTTGAAGCCAAATCCCCAGAACAGAGACATCCTCCCAAGAAAGAGGATGCACTACGTGTAAAGGGCAAACTAAACGGGATGACCAGAATGATGAGCGACATATTCTTAAATACTTGGTTACTGTGCTATTCATTCATGACAAGTTGAATTACTCTATCATTTTATAATAATAATCACAGGCACAGACAAAAAAAAAAAAAGCACAGGTACTGTATCTGACACCCTTTCAACAGACCTCAGTCTTTTCACAGGCAAGGGACGCTCTGGGACCACTGCCGAAGGAAAGCTCCCAGGACCCCAGTCTGCCAATTTCCCACCCCATCCCCTGTCTGCGCAACCTGTGGCCTCTCACAGCTGCAACTGAACTGCACAACGGCAGGTAAGTTTTCATCAGAAGAGCTCCTTGCACATGACGAGAGATCACATGGACAGTATGAATCAGATGTAGTTCACTGAGCACCTCTCAGAGGAGGTACGCGTGTTCTTACATTTTCACAGATGTTTATTTTACTTTTATCATGTGGCAAGACAGTCAAGCAAAGAAATTAAACGTCTAATACCGTAACATTCTAACAAGTATTTCATTCCAACTCTGATAACTGGTTTCTTTTTTGCACTACAATATTCTGTTAAGTATAGGCTGAAGAAAGGACATGTTTAGTGCTATTTACATTTGTTTTCAACTCTGTTGTGCTCTGTATCAACCAATATTTCCATGTTTAACTCTTCATACCTCTGACTCAGTTTTGACCCTCAGTATGCTATCTTTTTAGAGAAAAAGAATGAGAAATGAAGACAGGATTTTTTTGGTAAACCAAGTTATATTTCATTCGTACCTGGCTAATAAGGTTCAAAAGCAGCTTTCCTTCTGAGCCGACCAAGCAGGTGAGCAGCTGAGGGATCCAGGCCAGCCACTGGATGGGTGGCACGCCAATGCAGTACTTGTCCACAGCATCTGCCAAAGTGTTCTTGTCATCATCAAAGCTCAAAAGCCACAGCACCTAAGACAGAATGGAAAATTCTGGAGCTGACAAAAATCCCGAGGTCCTTAAGCAAATGAAATGTTTCCCCCAACAACAAAATACCAGAGAGGGAGCAGATGTGGCTCAAGCAGCTAATGCCCACCTCCCACATGGGAGGTCCCGGGTTCGGTTCCCGGTGCCTCCTAAAGACAACAAATAAACAACAAGCAGACAGTGAGCAAAAAAACAAGTAAACAGACAAGGGAGCCAACGTGCTCAGTGGTTGAGTGCCGGCCTCCCACATATAAGGTCCCTGGTTCAATCCGTGGTTCCACTACCTCAAAAAAAAAAAAAAAAAAAAACAAACAAAACTAAACATAGTGAGCAGCTTTACTGGCAATGTGGAAAAATATCTACAAAAGGGCCAAGAGTATTGCCAACTTAGAGATCTCACAGTATGAATAAAACCTGGATGTGAATACAGTTTTTATTTCGATGAAGATTTAAGGACAATTCCTAACTGCACTGCTAGCAACCATGACAACACCATGACCCCATGGCAGCAACAGGCAGACGACTAGGCTTGCCCACCTGCTAATTCACAGGCGTAGCACGATCTAATGAAAACCAGAGGCAGTTCTGCTAAAATCTGAGCTGACCACCATGGAGGCAGTGTTCCCAAAGTTGCCTTGTGTCCCTACAGTCAGCTTTAACTACACTACTGCCGTTCATCCTGCAACAGGACATTACGTCAAGGAATTCTAAGATATCCAAACCTTTAATGGACAAACAAAAAAAGAGAAAACTTATTCTTACAGTTTCTGCAAGAACTATTTCTGGGATTTATTTGTTTCTTGAGAGGAAAAAGAAGGCTCTCAGTCTCAAGGGACCACCTGTTTGGCAACCACTTCTCAACTGCCTACCCTGCGCCCAGCGCCACGTGAGGAGGAAAACACTAGTGACCGTGACCTTTCTCCACGGCTGTGCACGCAGCGCCTCCATGTTGTCGGCCACCAGGGCTGACCACCTCAGTCTGGACTGTGTGGGCCCCAAGTTCTGCAGCTAGAGGATCACATCTCATTCACGTCCAGGATCTCGAGACCCACTCATCAGTCCAAAGGAATCTCTACCCAGAGTGAGATCACAAGGATCCAGTAAACTTAAGAACTAGTCTGATGGCAGACTTGGCCCAGTGGTTAGGGTGTCCATCTACCACATGGGAGGTCTGCAGTTCAAACCCTGGGCCTCCTTGACCCGTGTGGAGCTGGCCCATGCGCAGTGCTGATGCCTGCAAGGAGTGCACCCCGTAAGGAGCCGCCCAGCGCGAAAGAAAGTGCAGCCTGCCCAGGAATGGCACCGCACACACAGAGAACTGACACAGCAAGATGATGAAGCAAAAAGAAACACAGATTCCTGTGCCGCTGACAACAGAGGCAGACAAAGACGCAGCAAATAGACACAGAAAACAGACAACTGGGGTGGGGGGGGAGGGGAGAGAAATAAATAAATCTTTTTTAAAAATTCTTAAAAAAAAAAAAAAAAAAAACTAGTCTCATCTAGGTTTGGCCACCGTTAAAGTCCTGGGTTGCTAAGAACTGAGGCCTCAATCTTCCTCAGCCCCGAAATGTAAGCAATGAGAATTAGGAGTTAACACAGGAAATAATGCCTCGCAGCCAGCCTGGGTCCAAGCGTGAAGGCTCTCAGATGGTCTCTGGTCAAAGAAAATTCTTTTGGCCTCACCTTGGCTAAGTATTTCCTTGATTTGCTCTCGTTCTGATGCCGACAGGCATGTAGGTAACAGGTAATGGCAGACACACCAAGATGCAACTGCCGCTCCTTCACAAAGATGTTCTCCAGGTAATCGCCCCACATTGCCCAGGCTTTCACCAGCACATCATGCATTTGCACAGCTGCAGAAAAGGCTTTGTTTGCTTCTTCAGACCTGGAAGAAGACAAAGGCAAAACGTCAATTTTTGAATTTTTTTCTATTGAGGTGAAATTCACGTAACATGAAATTAGCCATTTTAAAGCATACACTTCATAGTATTTAGCACATTCACGGTGTACGTAGCCACCAATAACAAGTCCTAAACATTTACATCGCCCCCCCTGCTTCAGACTCTGGCAACCACCAATCTGTCTTCTGCTTTTAGGGATTTACTTATTCTCTATTCCAGATACTTCATATAAAGGGACTCATACAATGCCGGGTCTTTTGAGGCTGGCTACTTTCACCTGGCATAGTTTTCAAGGTCTGGCATATTGTAACAAGTATTAGAACTTCATTCTTTCTCAAGACTGAATAATATTGCGATATATTTCTGTACTACATTTTGTTTATTCATTTATCCATGGATGGACAATATTTGGATTGTTCCCACCTTTTGGCTATTGTGAATAATGCTATATCTGTTTCACTCCCGTTTTCAATTCTTTGGGTATGTAACTATGAGTAGAACTGTTGGGTCATAAAGGATTTCTATTTAACTTTTTTGAGGAACTGCCAAACTGTTTTCCACAGCAGCCATGCCATTATATATTCCTATCAGCAATACATGAGGTTTTCAACTTCTCTACATCCTTGCCAACACTTTTTTTGGGGGGGTGGGGAGAGTGGGCTACAGCCATCCTACTGGTAATGAAGTGGTATCTCACTGTGGTTTTCATTTGCATTTCCCTAGTAATTAATGATGTTGAGCATCTTTTCAAATGCTTTTTGGCCACTTGTAAATCTTATTTGGAAAAATGTTTTCAAGTCATTTACTCATTTTTAATTGATTCCTCCTTTAGTTGTTCAGTGGTAAGAGTTTTTATATATTGTGAATAAGACCATATCTGATATATGATTTGCAACTATTTTTCTATCATTCTTTTCACTTTCTTGATAATGGTAATATCTTTTCATGCAGAAAAGACTTTCATTTTTGATAAAGTCTGAGTCATCTTTTTAAAAAATTTTGTTAATTGTGCTTTTGGTATTGTATCTAAGATCCACTACCAAATCTAAGGTCATGAAGATTTACCCATTTTGTCTGAGAGTTTTATAGTTTTAACTCTTAAATTTAAGTCTTTGATACATTTTGGGTTAATTATCATGTATGGTGTGACAGAAGTTCAATTTCATTCAATTCATGTGAATATCCAGTTGCTGAAAAGACTGTTCTCTCCCCATTGAATTATCTTTGCACCTTTGTCAAAAAACAATTGATCATAAATGGGAGGGTTTATTTCCAGACGCACAGTTCTACTCCACTGGTGTATGTGTCTTTCCTTGTACACTGTTTTGATTATTGCAGTTTTCTAACAAGTTTTGGAAAAAAGGGAAGTGTTGAGTCCTCCAGTTTGTTCCTTTTCAAGATTGTTTTCTTTCTTGGATTGCTTATCATTTGCAAAGAGAAATATAATTCATTTTATTGGCAGATATTATAATCTGCAACTTCTACTGAATATGTTTACTAGCACAACAGTTTTTCTGGTCAGGATTCTTTAGGATTTTCTATATGTAAGATCATGTTGTATTTGAATAGGCACAGTTTTATTTCATCCTTTCTGGTTTAGATACCTTTTATTTTTTTTATCATTTAAAAATATTTTATTTATTTATTTACATCTCCTCTTGCTATTTGCACTTGCTGTGTCTGTCTGCTTTTCTTTTTTTTTTTTTTTTTTTTTTAAGATTTATTTTTTATTTATTTCTCTCCCCTTCCCCCCCAGTTGTCTGCTCTCTGTGTCCATTCTCTGTGTGTTCTTCTGTGACTGCTTCTATCCTTATCAGAGGCACCCGGAATCTGTATTTCTTTTTGTTGCATCATCTTGTTGTGTCAGCTCTCCATGTGGGGCAGTGCCATTCCTGGGCAGGCTGCACTTTCTTTCATGCTGGGCAGCTCTCCTTACTGGGTGCACTCCTTGTGCGTGGGGCTCACCTACGCCGGGACACCCCTGCATGGCATGGCACTCCTTGCACACATCAGTACTACGCATGGGCCAGCTCCACACAGGTCAAGGAGGCCCGGGGTTTGAACCATGGACCTCCCATGTGGTAGGCGGAAGCCCTACCCACTGGGCCAAGTCTGCTTCCCTGCTTTTGTTTCTTTAGGAAGCACTGAGAACTGAACCCAGGACCTCCAATGTGGGAGGGAGGTGCCTAATTGCTTGAGCCACCTCCATTTCCTTTCTTTCATCTCTCACTATGTTTTATATTCTTGTGTCTCCGGTTGTGCCAGCTCGCTGTGCCTGCCTGTCGTGTCAGCTTGCTGTCTTGCTTGCCCTCTCTAGAAAGCAATGGAAACCTCTGCTCCCTGCTTTATTGAGTATCTCATTATGTTTTTCCTCTTGTGTCTCTTGTTCTGTCATCTTGTTGTGTCAGCTTGCAGAGCCTGCCCATCATGCCAGCTTGTTGCCTTCTTTAGGAGGCACTAAGAATCAAAACAGGGACTGTCCATGTGGTAGATAGGAGCTCAATCACTTGAGCCACATCCGTTTCCCTAGATACCTTTTATTTCTTTTCCTTGCCTACTTGCCCTGTCTAAAACTTGATAGTAAAATGTTGAATAGAAGTGGTGAAAGCAGATGTTCTTGTCTCATTCTTTAACCTGATTAAAGGCTGACAGAACTCCCAAGGCTAACATTGTACTCAGTCAAAAGTTTTCCCCCTATGGATGGGAACAGGAAAGCAGCTGTGGCTCAATCAACGGGGCTCTCATCTACCATATGGTAGGCCCTGGGTTTGCATTCTGGCACCTCCTTGTGAAGGCAGGCTCGCCCACACTCGTGAAGAGCTGATGGCCAGTGCCCATGGAGAGCTGGCGCAGCAAGATGACACAACAAAAGGAGACAAGCAGACACAGAAGAACTCACAGTGAATGGACACAGAGAGCAGAGAGCAAGCAAGCTGCAAAAGGAGGGGGTAGTAAATAAAAACAAAACAAAACAAGGGGATGCAATTTTAAAAATAAGGATGGGAACAAGGATGTTGCACTTGTCACTTCAATTCAACATTGCACTTGAGGTTGTAGTCAGGGCGGTGAGTTAAGAAAAGCATCCAAACTGGAAAAGTAAAACGATCTCTACACAAACGATACAACTTTGTATTTTTCGAAAACCCTAAAGAACCCACAAAAGGAACTTTATTAGAGCTAATAAATTCACTAATGGTCCAAATTACAAGTCAACATAAAGAATCAGTTTGAAATTAAGAAAACAATTCCATTTACATCAGTATCAAAAAAGTAATAAAATACTTAGGAATAAATTTAACAAGAGTTGCAAGTCCTCTATACTGTAAACTATAAAAAATTGCTAAGTGAAATAAAAGACCTAAATAAATGGAAAGTCAGCGAGTCCATGAATTGGAAGACTTAATATTGTTAAGATGAATATACTTCCAAATTGATCTGCAATTCAATATATCCCTATCAAAATTCCAAACTGGCTTTTTGCAGAAATGGGTTAAGTTGATCCTAATATTCATATGGAAATGCATTGGACCCCCAAAGAGACAAAACAATCTTGAAAAAGAAGAACAAAGTTGGAGGACACACAGTTTCTGATTTCAAAACTTACTACACACCTACATTAATCAAAACAGTGTGGTTCTGGCGTAAGGCTAGACATACAGGTCAATGGACAGAATTTTGAGTCCACAAATAAACTCATACATCTTTGGTCAAAGAGGCCAAAACAATTCATTAGGGAAGAGAATAGCTTTTTTAATAAATAGTGCTGGGGCAATTGGATATTCATATGCAAAAAAGAACAATTGAACCCTTATCTCACATCATATACAAAAATTAACTTAATATTCTCAAGAGAATTTTTAACTCACAAAATCACTTCTCTATTTAAAAATAGACTGAGGGAAGCAGGTGTAGCTTAGTGGTTGAGCACCTGCTTCCCATCCATGTACAAGGTCCCATGTTCAAATCTCGGTACTTCCCCCCCAAAAAAGGCTGAAAGTGCAATCTCCTATGTACTGACCATTTGGAAAGTGGGTTTAATACTCTATACATATCAACAGACAGCATCTTAAAAAACATATAGGGAAGTGGCTGTGGCTCAGTCGACTGGGTTCCCATCTACCATATGGGAGGCCCTGGGTTCGTGTTCCAGAGCCTCCTTGTGAAGGCAGGCTGGCCCACGCCTGCGGAGAGCTGCTGGCCCACACTCGCAGAGAGCTGGCGTAGCAAGATGACGCAACAAAGGGAGACAAGCAGATACAGAAGAATGCACAGTGAATGCACACAGAGCAGACAGCAAGCAAGCAGCAAGGGGGGGATAAATAAAAAACAAAAAACAAAAAACCACATATATCTCTGTTGTATACTTTTACAAAATGTCATCTGACGTCTACATCTCTAAAGCAGGGGTAGGCCAACCTTTTCTCTAAAGCGTCAGACAGCAAACATTTTAGGCTTTGCAGGTCGTACAGCCTCTCTGTGATTTTAGCAACATTCGGGTAGGGCTATGTTCCTGTACAAGTTCCTTTACAAAAGCTTGGATCTGCCCCATGGGCCAGAGCTTAACTGACTACTGCTCTAAAACAAGAAAATGTCTCCATATGAGGAATCACCTGTTCCAAAACTGGCATGGTAAGAAAATGGGGAAATTAATCCATGTTAACAGCAGTTCTTGTTTAGGCAACTCATTTCTAAAATTCTTTTTAGGCACTACACATCACGCTAGCTTATTATCTGTTGGGAGCTAATGTCTTTACATAACCTATCTGACCACTTCACTGAATCAGAAAAATTTCTAGCTTGAGCTTCACATTGATTTCAAGTTTTGAATAATCTATTTAAACATGGATTTTTCTATTATCCTCCTAACAACATACATACTTGTTAATCTGAGCCAAGAACATTCCCTTCAGTGCATAAAATTCAGCCGTCATCTCCTTTGTGAAGTATTTTAAGTTTGTAGATTCAATAACTTCAAGCCCCTGTTTTAAGAAAAATGAGAAGTAAAAAAAGTGCCTGAAACTCCTAGATTAGTAACATAACTTTATAAACAATTTATCAAGGCATTAAGTCCTAAGGCTCATTGACAAGTAGATTTTAAATTGACAACAGACTTGTCTACTACGATTATTTGTTGACTGACCAGTATTTAGAATGAATCATTAAATAATAAACTTAATACTAGCTTCTCAGATGTCTTATGGCCAAAAAATTTCATGGCTAGTCAGTTTTGTTTTTACTAATATTCCACTGGACATAACCCAAATCTATCTTGCACCCTTATAACTGTGAAGTTTCCTTTCCTTTAATATGTCCATCTAGAATACAGCAAACGGAAATCATAAAGTGTAATTCAAATACTCTAGTGGTTCCTTCTCTTTCTCCTTTTTGGAGGATTATCTTCCACTTCTAAGGCTGTGCTTACAGAAAGTTCTAACACCCCTTTCCTATTATCTGACCCAGTTTCCCCTCGTACACTCTTATTATTTTCTAAACCTCCTCCATGTAGCAGGGACTCTACCTGCATACACTCGTTTTTCCCCATGACTCCTGCCAGCTGAAGGTAGCATTTGACTTGCTGTCGAATCTTTTGGAAGCAGTCCACAATGGGAACGGTTGGAATAGTATGAATACGACTTAATATATCCAGCGCTACATTAACGAGTCCTTGTTTTCGTGCAATTTTTCCATATTGGATGATTGCGGAAGCTGATGCGTGAACCCCAAGCATAGCGTTATTTGAACTTGGATCATGCTGAGAACTATTTTCATACGCAGTTACAATAGCTAGAAAACAAAGAAATATAGTACATGGGAAACATTTTTCAAAGTGCTCCACTGTAAGATTTAAATGAAAGCAAATACACATGGCTTATGAAAATGGGAAGCTTTGTGATAAATCCTAGTTACTTTTCACTGTATTTTATGTTAAAAATAAATTGTTTTATTTACTCACACCTTCTTAAAATTAAAAAAGTAATTAAAAAAAAAGTATACTACAAAGTGTCCCAATATCACCACCTTAGATAACAAAATCATGAAATTACAGAGGTTGCCCTAAACCCAAAGACGCCTGGTCGGTTTTGTGGACGTGAAGGGAGAGCAGGAAAACTAGTACAGGCTCCATGCAGCCACCTGAGAGCGGATCCTCCTCAGCTGCTTCAAAACAAAAAGCACCTCAACTCAGACCTCGCACCCGAAGGCCTGTGCCACCACGGCAAGTGGGCAATGCCCAGCAGCAACTTGGTTATAGCCAGAAAAAAGGAAGAGCAAGGGGGAAAAAAATCTCATCTTTCACCACCTTTATCTTTACCCTCATCACCAGCATCATCTACCATACCTACCAAAAAAAGAAAAAAAAAATCTGGGAACAGAAAATAAAAAACAAGAGCAGAGACATGAAACCAGAACAGTGGGTGCCTGGAAAATTACATGATGAAGGCATGCCGGACCAGGTGGGTTTACCCTGGTAATGATGCTGCCGCCACATGAAGACGCTGCTCCAGTGCGACAAGTCGTCGGACACGATGGGCAGCCGGTTCCTCCAGGTCTTCACCACCGTCTTCATGTCGTGGAGGCTGTTGTTCCTCCCCAGGTTGGTCGGCTGTAAGCCGGCATTGATTTGCGCAGCTTCCTGAAGCTCAATGATCTGCTGAGCCGCCTAAATGGGACCAAAAACACTTCTCATCCACTATAAAGGAGACAGGAAAACTTAGAAACATTAATAAGCAACTACACTATGATAAAAAATAAATTAGTATACTGATTTAGTCTCAAAACTATTCTCTCAAGAGAGAAAAGTATGACAGCGCTGCCTTAGTGTTGTAGCATCAGCCTAGTTTCTCTCTTCTCAGTCACACCGGTGGCTGCTCTGCGCAGGCAGAGATAAAACGGGTAACAAGAGCTGGCACAGCTCCGGGGGGGTGTGCACGTGTGCGTGTGCAGGCACATGCGCTTGGGGGACCAGGGAGCTGAGAAGGAGCGGGTTCTGGGAGAGGACCTACACATGTAAGCGTCTGTGCAGAGAGACTACTCAGTTATTGGCAGATTCAAGAAACTGAATGATGATCTGTGTGGAATGGCTGGAGCAAATGTCCTTGGGCAAGCACTTATTATCAACAATGAAGATGACACAAAGGAAGAAGCCGAGACACTGGCTGTGTAACCAGAGGTCTTATGAGTCTAAGAGGAAACAGAGACCTTTCTGACAGAACAGGGGGTCACAAGGATGACTGTACAATGCTATTAAAATAAATTCTTATAGGACAAATACAAGAATGCTTCTCTATTACAGTGTTAAGAATATGTAGCTACATGGAAAATCACAACTAATGTAATGTGCAGACATAGTTAAGAGTTGATATTGTAACATTTCTACAGCAGTGGCAAGAAAGGAACTACATCAACACTAAAGGTCAATAATGAGGGTGTAAAAGGGGGAGGACTTTTCCTTTTGGAGTAAAGAAACATTCTGAAATGGACTGGTCTGATGACAGCACAACTTTGTGATCAAACAGAGAGCCACTGAGAATATACTTTGGATGTACCTGTACCAGGCAGGGGACCACAGGGGACCACAGAACAGTGAACCCCGTGGTGAATGATGGACTGTGGTTAACAGTGCAGATGTGAGAACATTCTCTCATGCACCATACCAAATATACATGGTGCTAATAACACACCAAATATAAGCTATGGACTGTAGATGGCAGTAATGTGATGATGATGTTCTTTCATCAATGATAACAAATGAGTCATAACAATGTAAGATGGTGGTGGGGTGATGAACAGGGATTCTGTATGGTATACATAATTGTTTTGTAAACTCACTTCTCAAAACAAAAAATTCCTAAAGAAAAATCAGCATCATCAAAATTACTCCTGAGGATACCTTCAGTTACCAGGACCTCAAATCTTCTGGAAGCTCCAAAAAAAGAGAACGTATATTTTGACTCTGGCCTTTCCCTAAGGAGTTGATGAAATGGGAAGGGACAAAGGAGTCTTCTCTTTACTGTCCGCAGGCATGAGCAGAGGCAGCTCCACAGGACACAGCGATGGGCGTGTGCTCTGCCCCGGAGCTCCTCAGGGGCCTCACCTGGAGAAGAGGTGTGTGTACATGGGACACCACGTGCGGCAGCCGTCGCCACTCACGGATGGCCAAGCTGCTGGCCATCTCCACCAGCCGCTCGATGAAGCTCAGCTGCTGCTCCTCAGGGTGGCAGATGGCCAAGTAGCCTCGGTACATGTTGACCTTCCAAGCCATCTCTTTTGGACAACTTACTTCTACCTGGTGGTAAAGGAACATTACACAGGAACTGATGGACACTCCTCCTCTCAATACAAAGGATCAAAAAGAAAAAAAAAAAAGGCAAATTTTTGTAGCCAATTAAGTAAAGCAATAAACAGAAATGAGGCTATGAACAAATTTATTGTCTTTAGAGAAGCTGTGAAGCTGTGTATTTAGTCTGCCTTTTCTGGAGGCCCTCCTTTCACAAATACCCAGTCAGAGAGGCAGAGCACAGACTCCTTGCTTAATAGTCATGAGTAGTTCCAAAAAAAAAAGAACCTCCTTAACACTTACGACAGGCCAAATTAACAATGAACACTCACAAAGACAAGCTGTGCATCTTTTACAGTATTAAACAGATATTCTCTCCACTATGATAAATACTGGTACAATTTTGAATTGTTTCCAATTAATGTTATTATATCCTGGGAAATTAATCTAACTAGTTTCACATTATGTAAGGGAGCATAAAGTATTGATTCAGGCTTGTAAGAATCTGAGTGACCTGTCACCTAAAGCGTGCCACACTTCATTATCTACTCCAAACCCGCCCCCACCCCACCCATCTCCTCTGTCCCAGGGTTAGTTCACACACTGGATTGAGTCTGGAGCCGTCACATTTTTCAAAGCCCTGTTCCTCCTGAACACAACAGCTCAGTCCCCGGGGAAGACTCCGCATGCTCCATTTCTGTCCCTGAACATCCTTTTGTTTGTCCACTATCTTCTAAGTGCATTATGACATGACATTTTACTGATCTCTTACAAAGCATTAAAAAACAAAATGATAAATTAAAAAAAATAATTTCACTGCATGTAAGAACATAAAAGGATATCTCAGTTAAGTGCAATTTTATAGGGCTCCCTGAAACAAGATCAGCAAAACAGTCATCCTTGAGCACCTTTAAGAAGGAACAAAACACATTCTGGTGCTGTAACGGTATTTATCAAAATGACGTCACACAGTAACCGTAATAACAAGGCCATCTCACAGTGACATCACACTTTGACTTGTTTTCTGATACCTTAACTTCTTTTCAAAGCACATCCACATTCATGGGCCCCTCTTAGCCTTTCAATCATTCAATGATGAGGAAATTCAGGAAGGCAAATGGGTGGGCCACATCAGTTTCCAGCATTATCTGATCGAAAACCACCAATCTCATGTTTTCTGAACTTCAGAGTCGCCACACCTACTCTACTAAGGGAAAGACACTCTTCTCATTTGTCCCTCCCTGAAAAAAATTACCCTATCCATTAAGTCAGGCCAACGAATATACTGGACCTTATATTAACAATGTGCAGAAACAGATACGAAAGCTATTTTGTTGTGGTTTTAAATACTGGCAAATGAGTAAATAATTTAATACTGTCAAATCCATTTGAATTAACTTATTGCAGGTTTCCCAGAATATTTATTCATATATTTTGGGCTTTCTTATAAGCTAGTAAATGTTGTTCATTTCCTGTGAAATCATCAAGAGTTTATGAAAGAGAAAATCATGTAAGAACCCTAAGGACATGATACTGTTTATGTCTAGTTAAAAAAACCCTGGAAAGCACAGTGAGCTGCAAGTTAAGTATTCAACAGAATGTTTCCTCATATACCAAAAAAATAATCAACTGAAAATGGGTTCTGACAGCAAACAAGTATCTTTCACCTAGAGAAGAATAACACAAACTCCCCATGTCAGAGCTGCAGTCTATCAGACCCAGCCCGAAAGTCAAGTCCTGGGCAGTATTTCACCTCTAGGATTAATAATTTGCGACTCTTCAATTCTTCAAATGCTCACATTTTGTGTTGTCAAAGGTGACATTACTCTAGTAGCCACAGTACAGGTTAAAATGGTCAGGTTTATTGTTTCAAGGCCAGCAGCCCTCTAACTGCAATGTGCTTTTGCTTCCAAAACCCTTTTGTGATCTCCCATTTTCAGAAAAGAAAAGAAAGGAAAATACGTAGTGTGGATGGAAATAATCCCTTACTCGGTAAAAGGGTAGGCTGGAAGAGGATGACTGAATTTCCATCCGCTAAACCTAATAAAATGAGCACCATGCAGAAGGTCCAGACTGATGAGCAGCAGTAAGAGAAAGAAAGGGCCGAGGGAGGGGCCTAAGGAAAAAGGCAGGCTGCCTTCCAAGGCGCAGCAGTGGCACAGAGAATCCTCAAATGGTACCGCTCACGTGCTGGGAAGGAACAGCTGCTGTAGCAGTTTGACATAGTTCTGAATTTCAAAAATAAATACTGAATTATGATTGTAAACCAGTCTGAACCTGGGCATGATTAAGTTATCATTAGGGCGTTGAGTCCCCGCCCCTTGGTGGGTGGGAACTCACAGATAAAAGGCACGGCAAAGGACAGAGTAGGAAGGTGCTTAATGTTGGAGTTTTGATGCTGGAGTTTGATGCTGGAATTAAGCTGGAGCCCCGGGGAGAGAGAGAGAGAGCCATACACCTGATAGTCTACAGCTGACCTTGTGGAGAAAACAGAGGAGCTGAGCTCAGAGGAACCCAGGAAGCCTGAACCCTCGCAGACATCGGCAGCCATCTTGCTCCAACATGTGGTAACAGACTTTGGTGAGGGAAGTAACTTATGCTTTATGGCCTGGTATCTGTAGGCTCCTACCCCAAATAAATACTTTATAAAAACCAGCCAATTTCTGGTGTTTTCTATCCACACCTCTTTGGCTGACTAATACAGCTGCCTATGAGAATTCCAAACTGGGAAAAATATAGTCTCTTAAAAATATTTTTATATGGTCTTAATTCTTAACCAAACAAATAACAAAACAGAATTTATAACCAAGACCTTGAGTATTAAAGATACTTTGGGGGTGGAGGGAAAATGATGGCAAGGCCAAGATGCAGAAGACTAGAGAGCAACAAGAATGGCTGTGTTGGAAGATGGACTCCAGGTAGCCCAGCACCAGCGACGCCGGGTGGGACTCAGTGCGGAGAGCTCTTCTGTCCCATGTTGCACCCTCCAGTGCCCCCCACAGAAGTGACCCAGAGGGAAGGGGAATCACACTTCTGTACCCACTCTCCCAGTGTGTGCTAAATCCCTCTGGGTGGAGCTAATTAAAAACATGTATCGGGAGTGGGTGTGACTCACGCGGCTGAGCACCCACCCCCACATGGGAGGTCCTGAGTTCAGGTCCCCGGTGCCTCCTAAACCAAAAACAAACATGCACAACAAAAGAAAAAACCAACACAGGGAAGCCGATGTGGCTGAGTGCCAACTTCCCACACATGAGGTCCTGGGTTCATTCCCGGGCCCCGAATACCTCAAGAAACAAGACAACAAAACAACAACAACAAAAATCAACAAGACAAAACAACATGTACAGCTCAACTAAGTGACTCAACTTCATTTACACTATGCTATAATCGTTTCCATAATACATAACATACTTTGAATGAGCTAATACCTAACTTACAATTTTAGGAAAGGTGTTAAAAGCAAAAATAACTCTTGCTTCTCAAGAGCTTTTTTCCAGTGGCTGAAATGCCCAGCTTTTTCTAAGTGAGGAGAACTTTCCAGAGGCATTCCCAGCTTCGGTAAGATGAGCCTGCACAGCTAGGGGTGCTGCCACCGAGGCCACACCAGCAGGAGAACGGGGCGGGGCGGATGTCTCACCTGGACCAGGGCCTCCTTCATGGCGGTCCAGTTGGACACCCGCCAGGCGCACTCCAGGACAAGGTAGGGGTTTATGTGGCCTTTGGACTGGCCATATTCTGTTAAGGCTTCCCACTGGTTCAACTCTTTGGAGCACCTAGAAAAGCAGGGATTCAAAAGCCAAAGCTCGGTTACCAGCATGGGAAGAGATTCAGAAAGGGCAGGGCAGAATTTTAAGCAGTTATTTCCATTCTAAAGAAGGTAATCCTGACACAGGGCACCAAGGCTTGCTCCACTGGAGGATGAACTTATGCACCAAGAACTGCCCAACACGCTGCCCAGGGCCCAAAGTGCCACCGTCCATGGACAGGCAGCAGTAACTTGCCGTCTCCCCAGCGGGCACTTATATTACTCAAGGCTTTAGAAATGGTTCTTTCTTTAAGAAGTTATAAAGAACAAGTCTCCTTTAAAAGCGCTCAATATGAGAAAATTTCAGATTTTCATTAGCTCCCTCTTTAAGAAATTCTTGCATACATCATGTCCAGTTTTTTTGTTCTGTTTTGTTTTGTTTTTTACCGAATCCAGTGGTCTTCCCAAAGTTGGTATTCTGGGAAAATAGCAGGGGATGCATTACTCCTCTCGTGTTCTTTTTTGGCTTTATCCATTGCCTTTTCATAAGATTCCTGTGCCTAAAAAAATCAATAAAGCTCTCAAACCACTGTTTAATCTAGATACACAACTTTTTCATTGCAACTGGTCAACTGTTCTGGGCACATTGGACCATAGACCCAGGAGAGCCGCAAACTCTTCCCCCAGGTCACTTGATACCTTTATCCACAGAGGACAAAAGTGGGAGGAGAAGAGAGGATGCATGATTCTCATCCGGAATGGAAGGCAGGGAGCCGCTCAAAGCCGAGGGCTCATTTCTCTGTCCTTTCAGGATGAGAGCAGGAGGCACAAGGCAGTGACTGTGTTTCTGCAGCTCAGTGCCCTCCATAGGACTGGAAAACACACACACCCTGAGATGGTGGCCCATGATACGTCGAAACGACGAAGGGCAGGATTAAAATTTAAACACTAAATGCAATCAACCCACTATTTCCAGCAGGACTATTGACCATAGATAAAAAGCATTCATGTTAGCATGTAACTAAAGGACCCCACAGAACTTTAAATGTGTGTTCACGTAATACATGTCTGTCTTAACTGGACTTTAATAAAGGTCCTTTATATGCAGGTTAAATACATTAGACAAAACAGTAAACTTAAACATGAATGCTGGCTTTAAATTGTTACATAAAATTTAAAAAAAAAAGTCATATGTGACCTTTTGCTAACCCAGCCGTCCACTTATCTCATCAACCCGACGCTACCTGCTCGAAGAATCCATGCTGCTCATAAGCAATAGCAGTCGCAGTCTCTGAATACTTGCAACGCTTCTGCCATAAGCCAGCCCACATATCTTCCTCTTGTAACAGAGAGTAAAGTTCAGCTAGGGAATCCAGTATTTCCTGAAAAAAATCACATCGTGGTTTCTGTGTGTGCATGACAAAAATATTTTTTTGATAAAGTGATTTCGATGTATTGTAATTTAACATCATCTGGTGGGTGTATTTTCTGAGACGGCAAGGTGGTTTGAAGGGAAGAAGTAATTAGCAAAATGAGGTCAGACCCTTACCTGCTGAGGTGGAGTTATGCTCTCCTGTTCATAAAATTCCGTTGTTTGTTTTGGCTTAATCTGAAGACTCAGACCTTTCTCAAAGGCCTGGTGCTCCAGCATTAAAGTGGACCGGAACCAGAGGTTGTGCGTCTTCCCCAGGTACTTCAGGACACAGGGCCGGATGGGAATGGGAGGGACGCACTGGGACATGGCTTCCACGAAGCAGTTCAGCGCGCTGGGCTGGCAGTCCCGCTGCACCTGGTGACTGCCGCTGCACAGGAACGGGCTGATTTCGCCGGCCAGAGCCTAAAACCAAAGGCCTGTTAGTGCAGCTCTCCATTCAGAAACACACTTGTCTTCCTACTTTCTCACACATTTCTGATAATTCACTTGGTAAAAATAATTCCTTCCTCCTCTGACATTTAACCAAGACTGTCCTCTTTCATAAATACACATCGAAAGCTAAAACTACATGTTTTTAAAAGAGGATTTAAAAAATATACTCACTTGCTGCTGTCTATCAGACAGAATTTTCCACAATCTCGGAAAAAGCTGGACCCATGTCTTCTCTGCCAACGTTGTTGAAATGTGACACAGCTGAACGAAGGCGCCGAGCAGTGCTCCCGTCTACAGGACAAGAGAGACAAGCCTGGGTGGCCCCTGGCTCGAGCTGAAAACCCCGTCATGCAAGTACCTCTCACACCCATGCTCCCAGGACAATGCCTCATACTTTGAGACACTCTTCCACTCTCGCTCTCAAAGGTCTGAGCAAAAGCATGTGATTCTGAGTGCCAGGAACCCCTGGTTTGCCATACACATCTCAACTGAACCTTTAAGGTCACTGTTGATGCTGGGATGTCACAGAGATACAAGAACACTGACAACATCCAAAGAACAAATTAAGAAGCACACAGATGTCACCAAAGCAGACAAGAATGAACAGACAAAAGAGGAAACAGAGCCGAAGTTTGGGATGGATGGTCCAAAGGTCATGCCAAGTCCATGAATGTGTTTTGTGCACAGTTTTATTGTATTTTAAAAATCTGATTTGGTTGCTAACCTCTCTTAAAAAAACAGCCAGGCCTTCCCCTGCTAAAAGCCCACGTCCCCCAGGGCGGCAGGCACCTGGTGCCACAGCTCACACACGCGCTCGCCAGTCCACCACGGCCCTGCGAGTCCAACGCAGAGACAGTCTACACGGGTCACTCACCCTTCCCACAGTCAACCCAAGCAGAGATACAGTTATTATATCCACAACTCTCTCAAAATGCAAAATCAAGGATACAGCTATTTCGAGGTGAATGAGTAAAAACGTGTATCTTAAGAGAGTTATGAAATGCACCCAGTTCATCTATGTGCTCAGCCACCCTAAGTGGCTATCAGGCACCCCTGCGCAATAAGCCAACTTAGCAGAAGGCCCCAAGGTGGCAGGGAACTGAAGGGCTGAGAGGGGTGCCAAAAACCTTGGTGAAAATGGTTGAACAAGGTGTGGGTGATGCCACTGGTTCACAGCTTGTGCTAATTTACAGGTGAAGAGCTGTGTGGATGCTGCGATGGCCCCACAATACCCCAGAGACCAAAGAGGGTGTCACTGGCCTCAAAAGATACCCCACTGAGGGTGCAAAGGTCAATTCTGCCAAAAGATGTTTGCATCCCTGGGGGTAAGAACCAACTCAGGCTTTTCAACAGAGTCCAGAAAAAAGCCGTTGGCACCTGACAACTTCCCAAAGGAAGGAGCTTCAGGAACGAAAATTCTTGGAAAAAACTGTGGATAAAATGATTTTAATTCCATAATGGCCAAGAAATTTCCATGAATACAAATACGATAAAATAACAGAATGACCATCAGCCCCCTCCAACTCCCTAACTGCTGCTTTACTTTCTTCACAGCACTCACCACCACCTGAGGCTGTTGATATCAAGCTGCTTTCTTCATTGATTATTTATCCCCCGCTAGAATGCAAGCCCTATGAGGCTGGGTGTTTTTGCCTATTTTATTCACTGCTTCATTCCCAGTGCCCAGAACAGTACCTAGTATATAGTAGGCACGCAATAATTTGCTGAAAGACTAAATAAGTAAAAAAAAAAAAAAAAAGATTTCCCTCCAAATGGGACATGAGATAAAGTAAGGAAAAAAGGTAAAAGCAGGTCAGAAGGGAGGGTAGTTCACAAAACAAGCACCCACTGGGAGCCAGCCGCACAGGTATGGCTTGGGGCTCTCTGGAGACATGTCCCCACTGCTTCCCGTGGTTAGAGGAGCCACACAACTGTGCTGGGGATGGATGGAGACTCCCCTCCATGGCATGCAGCTGGGGTGGTTACGTCAGGGGGCAAGGAAGCACAGACAGCCACAACCTGACTTCTCGCCAAGGGCAACAAGGACGGGGCCACAGAGCCTGCGATCCAGAGTCGAGGGAGGCGTCCTTGGACAAGATTCTCCTTGGGCAGTCACATCTGTTCTATCCCAACCCCCAGTCCAAAGAATAGCTAAGGCCCCCAAAAAGTTCGTGGAATAGCTACGACCATTTTGCCTAAAATTTTCTAACTTGTAAATCTAGACAGCTACTCTATCAGCAATGCTGCTAAAACATTTAACCCTCAGCTTACGCTCCTGGAGGACCTTCCACACTGAGCTGATCATGAGACTTATGACAAGGCAACTCATGTGTCAGTATCTGCCTTTGGGAATGAACATGGAGCACAGGAGTTCTTTCTGGAGCAATGCAGCTGGGGCGGGGGTCTACTAAGGCCTAGTCTGTAATTTATATAAAAAAGGATGCTTTGCTTCCTGCTCAGCAGAAGACCAAGTGTTCTATACTTATTCAAGATGGCAACTGTGTCACTCATACACAAGTTCAAAATTTTATTTACTGCAGGATTCCCGGGCAGTTCGCCCCACAAAATTTATATGCAAAAATAGTTTGTTATTTTTCTTCAAACCTATCTTTTGAGATGTACAGAAGAATCACTGTTTGCTCATCATACTGTTGAAAAGTAACTTGGTATATGGGGGCCTTAACTCTCTCTCAGTCATCTAAAAATGAGCCTACCTAGCAATACCCTGAGGCTCTACAGAGTCTCAGAGTTTCTCTCTGGCTAGATCTCAAAACAGAAACATTTCGAAGCTTTCTCCCCTCCCCCAAAAGTGGCACTGATTTACCATGTTAACTTATGTTCATTTTCTCCTCTTTCATGGTACTTGAAAAGTAAGTGCCACATCATATATTTACAGTAGACAATTTTAACATTTCTTGCAAAGGACAGGAGTGTCCCCTCATAAGACACTTTAAGAGCTTTCTCAAACCTTTGTATAAAACATCCACTTTAAGGTCTCAAAGGACTATAAAGGTTTCAATTGAGATAGGAAAGAAAAGAAGTATAACTTGTAAAAGAAAATCTTACACTGCTGTGAAATAATCTTATTTAAGACTCAAAATTTTCAGAGGGTAAAAAAAACTACCCTTCCAAACTTGCATACAGACCTTGACTTCCCGAAGAGTGTCAAGAAATTTGTCATGCCTATTGGTCAACATATGCAGCTGGTTCCCAATGTCCTTTTCAGAGAGTTCTTTGGTTTTGGGTGTGCTAGTCTGATCTCCAGGAGCTAGTTCAATATCTATTTCTACATCCTAAAAAACAATAACAAAACCAAAAAAGTCAAATAGTGAAATTAAATCCAACAAATACAACTTCCATATACTTCTTTTTACATTTTGACAAGTAAAAGGTGTTAGTTTCCTGGAAGTTTATAATTATCTAAATAAAAATTATCTCAATAACTGTTTGGATTCTAAAATAAATAAAGCCCAGATATACTAAACTACAATTAGTGCTCTCGCTCTTTTTAAATCACAGTATGAAAATGCCATGATTTCACCATATTTGGGTTATAGAAAGCAAAACAGAAAAAGAAAAGAAAAAAAAAGGTACAAACTTTAAAATGTTAAAATGAAGAGGATTATGAATCTCAACCTAACGTTCTTCAAAGCGCAACACTGTTCCCCAGCTGCTTTGCTCCTATTAAGAATAGTGTCCCAGTCCTGCTGGGAGTGCTGCTGGCAGAGCTGGAAAACTTACTTTTGTCCAAAGCTTCTGAGAAGCCAGAACCAACTATTTAATATCAAACTACTCCTCGAAGTCAAGTTATCAACCATCCTGTATGTGCCACTGAGAAGGCAGAAGAATTGCTTCAAAGCCGGGAATTTATTCACACAAGAGAATTACAGAAAGAAAAGATGATCAAGTGACCACATGATCCAGGCGTTAGCAGTAGTGAAGAAAACTTTAAGTTCTTATTGGCTAATAAACTGAGCAGATACCCTGCAAATGGGAGAGGAAACAAACTTCTCTTGAAAGCAGAAAGGGTGACTCTCTTTGACCAGGGGGCTGTCTTCTAAAATGCAATACTCCAGAGAGGCTGAGCTTCCCAGAAGGAAGCACAGACTAAAAACACCTATTTCTGGGGCTCTGTCAGTCATCAAGACTAAGGCTCCAGCATGACCTGGGTTTACACGTGCCTGACTGGGGCTTAGAAAAGCCACGGGTTTCCTGGCTGCTCAGACCAGGACTAGGCGGAGATATGGAAGGCTCTTTCCCGCCGCCAGCGGAAGCAGCTAGAGCTAGGGTTCCGCTAAGGTGGCCGTCACGCCCCAGCCCCGGGCTTTACAATTCAGCCCAGGCTACTTCTCACTTGGGGAGGAAATTCACAAAAACAGTAAAATACTCTGTACTAAGCAGCACTAGCTCATGACAAAGCAATCTATCTCAAACCTGAATGGCAGCACAAGATGCTTATTAATTTTAACTTTAAAACTGAATACAATTTAGGTACCCTATTTAGAATTTTAAGGTTCAGACAGGTTTTAATACGTTGTTCCTAAAGAAAAACTAAGGCTGATATAAAATTCAACAGCAGCGGGGATTCTGCCTGTGAAAGAAGGCACCCTGAAATCAGTTACCTCCTCTTTGGACTCGCTGTTCTCGCGCTCCCGAGGTTCCTGCTTGACATGAGTGACCATGGCAAAGGCTGCTCGGTCGTGGCTATCCGCCAGGTTGATGACATTGGTGATGGACGGGAGCATGGCACCTTGGCAGCTGGTGCCAATGGGAGTGCTCTTCTCACACACCGCCAAAAGCAGCTAGAAAGTGTTGTGGAAAAGAGAGAAGCCTGAAACACGGGTGTGGCAGCGGGGTACGTGGACACACAGTGGCACCTCTTCATCCCAGCAGCACATCCACGCTGGCGGCTACCGACTTCTCCTCCACAAGTCCCTCTGGCGCCACTTGTTTCTATTTTTCTCCCTGCCCCATGGGCTCCCTCTCTCTTGCTCTCATCAAGGTCACCCCCAGTGCTAGAAGGGCTTCTTCCACACCTCTGCGCACCGTCCAAGCTCTTAAAGGGGGCTCCCAAGGTCTTCCAGGACCCAACGCTGCAACTGCCTCTCTAGGTGGACACCCTGCTTACACTGAACACTTCCTTGACCACCCCTGCACACCCCACGACCTTCTTCACCACCGGGCCATTGTTCACGCCGCCCTCGGCCTGAGCTGCCCTCTCACCCTGCGGGCACCCACCGCACACCAGGAGCTGTGCAAGCCTGGGTGGTTTGTGTGTCCTGTGATGGCATTCCATGCCGTCTCAGCTCAAGTTTCAGAGGGAAAGACATACAGACATCAGCCTGGACACACACACCCTTGTGGTGAAGCTGCTGCCAAGGACCAGGGAGAGGAGCAGGGACTGAAGGGCACCCCACTTTAGCCCGCAAGGGCAGAGGACACACATCTGTGGTCACTGATAAGCTGACACTGCAGGGGTTAGAAGAACCAACCTGAGAAGGACAAAACCTCAACACCAGAAAGAGCGTTCAGAACAACGAGGGGACAGAGGGACGGTACAGGGTGTGAGAGAAAGGCAAGAGCCAGGCCACTCCGGCCGCACGACCCTAACACGGGGGCTGATTTAACAGCGAGAACCATGGTGAGTAACAGGATCTGCCTTCTTCTTTAAGAGCAATTGTGCAGTAGAGAAAATGGAGGTGGGCAGGAGTGAGGTAGGTGAACCCCTCGGAAACTGCTCCAGGCAGCCCTGGGAGATGGTGGTGGCCACACGCAGGGAGGGAAGCGGGTGGCAGGCGGCACGCACACAGAGGAGGGAAGGCCCTGCAGCCCACAGCTCTCCCTCCAATCCTGTCATGTGCCACCTGCCAACAATGTCTCTTCATCTTATCTTTGGTACCTGATCCAGTGCCAGGTATCTGATCGGCAACAAATATGTCTCAATGACAAATAAATAAACCAGGGCATGAGTCCACTTTGTCAACAGTGCTGCACTTAGCAAAATTCCACGTAGATGCTATGCACAGCATGGAGAAAAGGTGCACTCAGCACCAAGAGGAAATGGGCTAATGGGCTCTAAGTGAAGCAGAGTACCACAATTCCCTTTTTTTGCATCAAAGAGAACATAACTGACTGCTGTCTCAGTTGTCTTCTTAGATAAAGTAACTTGGTACTTTTCTTTTTCCTCATTCTAGGCAAGAAGGTAAGAATTACTTCCATAGTGTCGGTAACCAGCTACGGGAAACCTCAAGTTGCCTGGTGCGCAAAGCTGGTGATTAAGGCAAAGAACGAATAACAGTTGACTTGACAACAAGCAATCAAGAAGTCCAACTGCAAACCTGTCAGAAACGTCCGAGAATTCCAGACTAAGAGCCACGGAAATGCCAAGCCTCCACTAGGTCTAGATTTCCCACTTGGAGCACTTTAGACAAGCTTTTTTAACAGGCACCCCTGAAGAAATAAAACCTGACAGCAATGTTAGGCCTTCCGGCCTGGCTGCTGCACCTTCCTGCTTTAAGAATGAGAGATGACAACTCAGCACGTGGTTCCATTTTCAAGGACATGTAAACTATTTAAAACTGTTATACTTAAGGAAAGAAATGAATCTTTGGCTACAAACTCAGGAATATTATTATTCAGCTTTCTAATGCAAGGCTTAAAAACCAGCCCCCTCCCCCCCAAAGTCAACCAACCAACCAAACAAAAAAACTCTTAGATGAAAACATGGCTTTAAGACTCTTTCTTCCTGCCAGAGTTTAGAAGCCATTTAATTCATTTCGGCATGTGTCAGCACCTTCTGGGTTTGGCGCACCAAGTCAGAAAACCACTGCCGTCTCCAATCATAGAGGACGGGCTGAGCCCAGCTTACCTCAATGCACTGCTTGATCCAAAAGTGGTTTCCCATGGCTTCCCAATTCTGGGAACAGGTCACATAAAGCAGGCGCTCATAGACTCGACGTTTCATGGAGTTGTCAAAAACCTCAAAAAATTTTGCCCTGATGAGTGGCTGGGCACAACGTAACCCAGAGAGAAAGGCAGGCTCGAGTTTAGCAGTCAACTCGCTGCCAGACAGCGTCTCGTCCCTGCAGGCAGAGGACACGAGATAAAGACAGCACAAGATGGTGCACTCCTCCCAAAGCAGACAAGCAGAGAAGAGGGGGATTCCAAGTTTCGGAAATGCTGCTAGGAAAGCCGAGTGTGTTAAGGCCCAGCTGGATTCACTCACATGACTTACACAGCCTTTCAGCAAAGGATTACTAACGACTGTAAAACATGTTATGTAATTTGGTATTTAAGTGAAAAATTAAAACTCAGGTGTAACTAGAAGATTAAAAAACCACGTTGCACTGGCTGGTCAGAGAACGCATTATGAACCAATATACATGATATTTAATCAACTGCTGTAATTACCTGTAGACATAATTAACAAGGTCTAAAAACTGGGCATTTAATTCCAGGTCTTCTGGAAAACGTTTTTCTATGTAGGTCATCATTTTCACCAGCAAAATGGACTTCTCCCGCAGGGTAGGTGTCTGTATAAAATTGTTTTTTAAAAGAAAAGGTCAGTTAGTTCTACTTGAGAAAAAATATATTCAAAAATATTTCAAAGCAATCTGCTACACTATTTCTTAAAGTCCTATAATTTTGTCAAGTATAATAAGACAAGGTTGTTTCTAAGCAGGAAAATAAAAAATAGCTCTGGTTATCCTTAGATGCTTAAAATCAAGACAGACGCCAATATAATTTTTCTAATGCACTTTGGAGATAAAGGTATTAAATTATAAAACAAATGAGTAGTTTGCAAGCATCTCAGAGTTAAAAATGTCATTGTTTTTGCTATTATAATGGTGATGTGACTTTCATAAAAGGTCAATAAGTAAGGTTCATTTAACATTGAAACATAAGAAAACCACATTAAGATGAGTGAGCAGTAAATCTCAAGCTTTGAAAACCTGTTAAGCACACTCAGAAAAATCTATCTTAAGAAAAGTTATTATGAATGCAAATAAGGGGGAAATGTTTCAAGAACTTTCAGAATGAAAATCGGAGAAAAGGATGCATGCATTTCCTTTACCTGCAAAGGAGTCACTGGCCCAAAGCCCAGAACTCTGCTCCGCAGCTCACCTGGTTGGCTGCCATCGGGGAATTATTTTTAACCCACTCCTCCACAATCTTGACCACAGCCCGGAGGATTTTGGCATCCGGTGATTTCTCAATGAGGGACGTCAGAATGGCCTGGATGAAGCTCTTCCTCATCTCCATGCTCATCACAGCCAGGCGCGTTTTCACCAGCTCCAGGCTCAGCATCACCAGCTCGCTGGTGCCTGTTCACGTCAAGAGGGAAGAGGCGCCAACACATCTCTATACGCATTTGCATCTGCAACCACTCTGCATTACTTGGCATGTTGGATTCTGCCCATTTATGCCCAAACTGGAACTCTGGGATTTGTGGAGTTCTTTCTCCACTTTGCAAGGATGAAGCCGTAAGAACCTCCTTCTGAGGGAGGGAAGGATGGGAGCTGGTGGTGCTAGCACAGGTGACCCTGGAAGCACAGCCAAGCTGCCAGTCACCCCACACCCAGCCTGAGGGTGTGCCCTAAAGGTGCACTCAGAACACAGTGCTCTGAGGCGTCCTGACAGCAATGCTGCCCCCACCCCCAGCCTAGCTCCTGGATTTCTGGAGCCCACCGTTCATGCCTGAAACCTGCCACTTAATTCTTCAGAAACAACACCTTTGGTCGAGCAACTTCTGTTTTACAGCAATTGTTCGTAACTTTCACTTGGTGGTGAAATGTTCCACTAAAACGTCTCATTTTAAAATCCATTCTTACATTCATAAACTTTAAAAGCAGTTCATTTTCAAAATGAGAATTATTTTAATTTAAATGAAATGTTCAAAATCTCTGTTGAGGAGCAAATGATACTGAATGCATATAAACAAAAAGAACTAGGGTTCACCCTGGAATGCAATCGCCCAGCCCGCACTGTTAGGTATAGGGACTGAGCAAGCAGCGGGCCCCACGCCTGTCACCTGAGGTCGCCTCTGTGCTTCCTGAGGCTGCCTGCGGGTTTAAATGCTCTCGGACCATCTTCTGAAGGGAGCGCATGAAGACGGAAATCAGCCTGTCTATGTAGCTGGGGTTGTTGCTGCATGCAGACTTGAGGATCATAAGGGTCCCTGAAATGGAGAAATTGCCAGTCATCTTACGGGGCGGGGGTGGGGGGCGGAACTGATGAAAACATGCTATTTCAGATGCTAAATGCTGACAAAAGGATAGATTAATCCCAAAGGTAAACATGATAGATACGTCTATGGCACATACTCCAATTTCAAGTATTGTACTTTCACTCTCAGTCTCAGTCATGGCACCATCATTGCATATGAAAACTGATCTTTGTGCTTCAGTAGAAACAACATTCCCACTTTCAGTTCTGGATTTCATTTCTAAATTATGACAAACAACACAAGTGAAATTTTTTTGTTCCATGATGTGTTTAAGGGGGAAAAAAACCTTTCTTTTTATCTAGCCTATTCAAGCATTACAAATATTTTAGAATTCAATTTGTACTTCATTCTGAAAAATTACAGAATATCAATATTAATAATAAATCAACAAAACACTAGACTGTGAACATGGAATATACAAAACAACGGTTATTTTCGGAATGGGCAATTTCCAGGATCCTCTTGACATTTAACACGCATATTAAATTTAAAATCAGTATTCATAGATCATATCATAGAATAAAAAGGTATTTTCCTCTTAAAGGGGCCAGCATCCCAGATGTGGGCAATCTCAGGCTTGCCTCATTAAAAGGACAATAATCCTCAACAGGGCAGTCAGGCAAAGAGCCTAATTCTGAGATGTGTGACGATGGTGACGGCTGTGGGCAAGACATGACCATTTGTACTGCCATCGTGCCCTCCTCTACCAAGAAGAGGTCAGTAAACAAGAAAGGATTTTAAAGTTGCTAACCTAAAATCGAATCCTAATCAAACACATGAATTGACCAAAAAAGGTAACTACACATTTGACTTCTGGGTATCTGGGGGCCAAAGTTTCCCAGCTGCCCTGATTTATCCAATAAATTGACCTTTGTTTCACTTGGGTCAGAGTCTTACCAATGAGCTGGGACTAGTTCTGATCTTATAGAGGCTTACTGACAGGCAATCACACTGCAAAGGGCAGTAATTCCACACATTTGTGCAAAGCGTTAGTGAAACCTGTGTGTTGTGTAAAGTTTGGTTCATGCAACACGGGGCAATGCCCTCTGCACCTGAGGCTGGAGGAACAGAAGCAGCACTGGTGATTGGGGAGGGTAAGGGAGGCCGTTCCTCAATGGGCCCAATGGCCTTGCATGTGCCCAATACACACTCCAAACAACGTATCAGCTCACAAGCACCTCTGAATGACCTAAGCCTTTTCCCAGAAGGAAAGCACACCCAGTGATAAGAACCCCCTGATGCCAAACTGAACCACTGTTGGGAAAACCCAGATGCACGCTCACCAAAGAGCTGGGAAGGATTTGCGCTGGTGGCCTTCTCATAGTTGGTGAGTCCTTCATAGATGACCTTCCCGACGGCTGCATAGAGGCACTCCAACTCCTCGTACTTAGAGGCCACGCTGGACGTACCTGAAGCAAAAGGTGAGAACCTGCAACTGTGGTTGCGGCTCTCACAGCTGCGAGGCCCTGGGCTGTCAGCTTCCCTCACCGGAGGGACTGATCTTTAGCATCTGGCATAATGTGGTCCTCAGGAGCCTTTGGCTGAAAGAACTAACCTCAAAGTGAGGTACCCCACGCACAGCACAAAGGGTCATGTGGTGCAGGAGCACGTACATGAGCACCTGAGAGACACCCGGGTCAGAGCTGCCGTCTCCCACTGTGCTGGTGCCCACCCCAGAGCTCAGCACTGTCCTCGCACCTCCCCACACCTTACCAGAAGCTGGTCTGAGCATACTCATTTACAATGTGCCAACATTTAAACATCTCCACTGTTGAATATTTGATGTATGTTTGGCTAATGAATAACTGCATCTTCAAATCAGGCAAAAAAATACAATGCAATGGCTATTACCATTATTAAGTTATTATGTCTTTTTTTTTTTTTAATACAAGCATATAGAAAAGTGGAATAACAAAATGCTCAATAAAGAAACTGGAGAATAAGTATTTTAAGTAATAAAGCTTGGTGCCTACCAAGAGAGGCCCAGATGGAAAAGTCACATACTTGGTTCTGTTGGGAAAACGCTCATCAGCCGCGAGAGCAGGCTGTGAACTGCCCGCAGGACTTTGGTGTTTCCACAGGTCATACAGGCAGCGACGCCACGCTGCAGAGGCTTAAAGCTACTGAGGATTGCTGGAGACTGGAGCACGGTCAGCAAGAAACTTAGCACTTCCAAGCCAGTGCAAATATTCCCGTAGTTCACTTGATTAGGCTGCTCCTGAAAGGAGAACACAAGCCACAGACAGAGGAGTACAGTAAATCACAGAAACATAAATCAAGCAAAACTTTTTTTTTTAAAGATTTATTCATTTATTTCTCTCCCCTTTCCCTGCCTCCCCCACCCCGGTTGTCTGTTCTCTGTTGTCTATTTGCTGCGTCTTCTTTGGCGCTTCTGTTGTCGTCAGCGGCACGGGAATCTGTGTTTCTTTTTGTTGCGTCATCTTGCTGTGTCAGCTCTCCATGTGTGTGGCGCCATTCCTGGGCAGGCTGCACTTTCTTTCGCGCTGGGCTGTTCTCCTTACGTGGTGCACTCCTTGCGTGTGGGGCTCCCCTACGCAGGGGACACCCCTGCGTGGCAGGTCACTCCTTGCGCGCATCAGCACTGCGCATGGGCCAGCTCCACACGGGTCGAGGCGGCCCGGGGTTTGAACTGCGGACCTCCCATGTGGTAGACGGACGCCCTAACCACTGGGCCAAGTCAACCACCCCCCAAGCAAAACTTAAAACTATGTGCCATTAAGTATTTGGAAACTAAGTAAAAAAACCACTATAGAACGAAAAACACATCATATATATAAAAAACACGTGACCACTATATTAATACTTAATTTTATTTATACAATAAGGAATTCATAAGAATGTTTCTTTTTTTTTTTTTTTTTTTAAAGATTTATTTATTTATTTAATCCCCCCTCCCCCGGTTGTCTGTTCTCTGTGTCTATTTGTGTCTATCTGCTGCGTCTTGTTTCTTTGTCCGCTTCTGTTGTCGTCAGCAGCACGGGAAGTGTGGGCGGCTCCATTCCTGGGCAGGCTGCAATTTCTTTCGCACTGGGCGGCTCTCCTTACAGGGCGAACTCCTTGCGCGTGGGGCTCCCCTACGCGGGGTACACCCCTGCGTGGCAGGGCACTCCTTGCGCGCATCAGCACTGCACATGGGCCAGCTCCATGTTTCTTATGACTATTTCCTCTAACTATTTAGTCAAAACTCAATAAAAAAACTCAAATTATTGTCAGTGATGTCATCAACATGGCAACCTAAGATATCCCCTCAAAAAGCCTCCCAGGAGACTTAGCGAATAAAAGGACAAATCCCACTTGCTTAGAACTCTGGAGGGGAAGTGGACTTGGCCCAGTGGTTACGGTGTCCGTCTACCACATGGGAGGTCCGCAGTTCAAAAACCCCGGGCCTCCTTGACCAGTGTGGAGCTGGCCCACGCGCAGTGCTGATGCACGCAAGGAGTGCCATGCCACACAGGGGTGTCGCCACGCAGGAGTGTCGCCACGCAAGAGTGTCCCCATGCAGGGGAGCCCCATGTGCAAGGAGTGTGCCCCGTAAGGAGAGCCGCCCTGCGCGAAAGAAAGTGCAGCCTGCCCAGGAATGGTGCCGCACACACGAAGAGCTGACACAGCAGGATGACGCAACAAAAAGAAACAGATTCCCATGCCGCTGACAACAATAAAAGCAGACAAAAACAAGAACACGGAGCAAACAGACACGGAGAACAGACAACTGGGGTGGGGAGGAGAGAAATAAATAAATCAATAAATCTTAAAAAAAACAAATAACAACTCTGGAGGATAGTAAAGACAGGAAAAGGACTCCACAAACACTCAGTGTAAGAAAGAGAAACATATCAGGTTGGAAAATTCCATTCCCGACCGCCAATAGGTTCCCATTCCCTCCCCATCACTGGTCCACGCAGCTTGCGGGTCACACGGAGGCAGCACACCTGGGAGAGACCCGGAGCGGCCCACAGCAGCCAGTCAGAACTCCACAAATATTCAAGCACAGGGACCTAAGTTCACAGAGACCAGGCGAACACAAGCCACTGCCTTGGATTATGCTGCATACAAATGGACCGCCTGGTGTGCCTGTGGGGGTGGAACACAACAGAAATGCTGGCAAGAGCTGTTGTACCCTCACTCAATCCAGTTCAAGTCAGCTGGACCACCTAAAAGCAAATCAGACTTTTCTAAAGTGACTGACTTTTCTGGAATGACCTCATGAAGCTCCCAAGGAGGGAAGAAACTAGAGGCAGAAAAGCCTCACAGAAAGAAGAATAAAGGCGGGGGGCAGATTAAGACAGGACAAGTCCCAGAACTGAAGAGTGTAAGGAAAACAGGACACTGAGTGACAGAAAGAATTTAAACAAATTACAGGAGCTGGGGAGAAAAGTCTGCATAAAAACTAACAGAACAGATCAAGATTCCAGGAGAAGGAATAGAAGAAAGGAAGCTCTCTCTTGGAGGTGAAAAAATTGCACAAAAAGTACAATCTTAAAAATTGCAATGCCTATCCAGATCAAGAATCAGATGAAGAGGAGGAGAGAAAATCTGAATAAACACAGGTCATTCTAAAGGTCTAAAATAACTTAGACTGGGCTCATGATACTAATGGTTACACTTTGAGCCTATACACCTGCAATAAGAACAAGGCCTAGAGTAGCATTGTGCCTGGGGGTTTCCTCCTGACAGCCTGCATGTTACTCAGATGTGGCCACTCTCACAGCCAAACTCAGCGTGTAGATGCGATGCATTCCCCCCAGCGTGGGACATGACACCCGGGGAAGAGCCTCCCTGGCACCGAGGGATCACTACCACATACCAGCTGAAGAAGCAACTAGAAAATGACCTTGAATTAAAGATTCAATGCGGAACAGCAGAATATACCTGTCTACATATAATGACATGACTTTGGGAAGCTGTTTGACCTAATGTAAGGGGGAAATGGAAAGGAGAAATGAGATTATAAGGCTGTGAGTCTCTAAAAAAGAGCCTGGAGGTTGTCAGAAGGAATACCCCTATGTACAACTGAACAGAGTCTAAGAGACAGATAAGGTAGATACAACTCCAGGTATTGGTTCTTTTGAGGGATAAAGAGACCCACGGGTTCTATGGTCATGGCAGAAGGGGTTCACTGCCATGACAGATAGCCCTTCTTTGGACCTGGTGTTTCTGCGTGATGGAATTGGACTCAGAGGGGATCTCTTTTCACAAGACTTGCATGCTACTTTATTGGAATTGTAGTCGGTGCTGGGTTTAAGATATATGTAGGGGATTCGAATCTCGGGACTGATAATATGACACCCAGGCCCAGAGCCTCAACAGACTTCAGCTCCTACACTTTGATTTATTGGACTTACTCCACTCAGCTAACATGGAGTTGAAGAAGGTCAACCACCACAACATGGAGCCTAGAGTGTCTACAACTGGAAGCGGGAGGAGTGCATCCAGTACCCATATGGAATCTAAGCCCTCACTTGACATAGATGTGCAATGGACACAACCAATCCAATGTCCACAGAGAAAATGTGGAATGGGTGTGGGAACGGTAGCCATGGTGGCTGCTGGGTGTGGGGAACGGGAGGAAGAGATGAGATGTGGAGGCGTTTTTGGGACGTGGAGTTGTCCTGGATAGTGCTTCACGGACAATTACGGGACATTATAGATCCCCCCAGGGCCCACTGGATGGAACGTGAGAGAGTCTGGGCTATGATGTGGACCATTGACTATGGGGTGCAGTGATGCTCAGAGATGAACTTACCAGGTGCAATGGATGTGTCATGATGATGGGAGAGAGTGTTGCTGTGGGGGAAGTGGGGGGCGGGGGCGGTGGGGTTGAATGGGACCTCATATTTTTCATAATGTAATTTAAAAAAATAAATAAATAATTAAAAAAAATAAAATAAAATAAAATAACTTAGACTAAGGGTCAAGAAAAGCCTTAACACAAAGCCAATCAACAATAAAAACCCTAAACAAGAGGGAGAAACAGACCTTCAGAGAGTTAACATCAAGATAATCAGGTGCCTAGATATCAGCAAAAAACTGCAAACCATACTAAGAAAAAGGAAGAGAAGGCTCAGTCAAGGAAACAAATTAGAGCTTCAGGAGACTCAGAAGTTGCAACAACTAATCAAAGATGCTCAAAACATATCTCCTAAATCAATTCAAGGAAAGGAAGGAAAATATGCATAAAGGGAAAAGAGGATATTAATACAATGTGTGAACATAAATAATTTGAAAATACAACAAGAAACATTAACAAATTATGGGAATTAAGGCACCACAGTAGAAATTTAAAAACACTAGAGGCATATAAACAGCAGATGTGAACAGGCAGAAAAATCGGTAAACAAGAAGACAGGACAATCAAAATCATACCATTGGAAGAACAGCTAGAGAAAAGGATTGGAAAAATTGAGCAGTGTTTCAGGGATTTGAGTGACAGCACAAAGCACATACACATACACATCATGGGTGTCCCAGAAGGAGAAGAGAAGGGAAAAGGGGCAGGTTCAGGAAATAATGGCTGAAAATTTCCCAAGTCTTAGGAAAGACATAAATATACATGTCCAAGAAACTCAATGTACTCCAAACAATAAATCCTACTAGACCTACTCCGAGAAATATACTGAGAATGTCAAATACCATAAGGGAGAGAATCCTGAGAGCAGCAAGAGGAAAGTAATTCATCATGTACAAAGGATCCTCATAAGACTAAGTGCCAATTTCTCTTATGAATATAGGTTAAAAAATCCTCAACAAAATACTTGCAAATTGAACCCAACAGCACATCAAAAGTACAATATACCATGATCAAGTGCATTTTATCCCAGGTACACAAGGAAGGTTCAACACAGGAAAACCAATTAATGTACTACACCACATCAACAAAACAAAAGGGGAAAAAAACATGCCATCATTGTAACTGATACGGAAAAGACATTTAACAAAATTCAGAATCCTCTTGATTAAAAAAAAAACACTTAGAAAAAACAGGACTAGAAGGAAAATTCCTCAACATGATAAAGGGCATATATAAAAAATCCACAGATAACAACATACTCAATGGTGGAAAAACTGCAAACTTTCCCTCTATGATCTGGAACAAGATAAAGATGTCACTGTTACTAATGTTGAATTAACATTGTACTGGAAGTTCTAGCCAGTGCAATTAGGCAAGAAAAAGAAATAAAAAGCATGAAAACTGGAAGAGTAAAGCTTTCACTATTTGCAGATGACATCATCCTATATACAGAAAATCCTGAATAATCTACAACGAAGCTACAGGGGGTTAATAAACAAATTCAGCCAAGTGGCAGGATGCAAGATTAATATGCAAAAATTAGTGGTGTTTGTATATACTATCAACAAGCAAGCTGAGGAGGAAATCACGAAAAAAATTTCATTCATAACAGCAACTGAAAGAATTTCAGCAACTGAAAGAATCAACTATCTAAGAATAAATTTAACCAAAGGTATAAAAGACGTGTACACGGAAAACTACAAAACATGGCCAAATGAAATCAAAGAAGACCTAAATGAACAGAAGGACATTTCATGTCCATTGGAAGGTTAAATATCGTTAAGATGTTAATTCCACCCAAAATGATTTACAGATTCAACACAATCCTAATCAAAATTCCAAAAGCCTACTTTGCAGAAATGATCAAGCCGATCATCAAATTTACTTGGAAGGGTAAGGGGCCCCAAATAGCCAAAAACATCCTGAAAAAGAAGAACAAAGTCAGAGGACTCATGCCTCCTGGCTTTAAAACATGTTACAAAGTTACAGTGGTCAAAACAGCATGGTACTGGCACAAGGATTGACATATTAACAGTGGAATAGAATTGAGAGTTAAGAAACAGACCATCACGTGAACTGATTTTCAACAAGACTGGCAAGTCCACTCAATTGGGAAATAGTGTCTTCAACAAATGGTGCTGGGAGAACTGGATAGCTACATGCAAAAGAATGAAAAGAAGACCTGTATTTCACACCATATACAAGAATTAACTCAAAATGGATCAAGGACTAAATATTAAGAGCCAGGACTATAAAACTAGTAGAGAATGTTAGGGAAGCATCTTTAGGATCTCGTGTTAGGCAGCAGTTTCTTAGACATTACACCCACAGCACAGAGAACAAAAGAAAAAATACGTAAGTGGGACCTACTCAAAATTAAAAACTTTTGTGCATCCAAGGACTATGTCATGTAAGTGAAAAGATAACCTACTAAATGGGAGAAAATATTTGGAAACCACATATCCAGTAAGAGTTTAATATCCAGAATATATAAGGAAATCCTACAAGGCAACAATAAAAAGATAAACAATCCAATTTAAAAAATGGGCAGAAGATCTGAATAGACATGTCTCCTAAGAAGATATACAAATGACTAAGAAGCACATGGAAAGATGCTCAACATCATTCGTTATTAGGGAAATGTAATCAAAACCCCAATGAGTTATCACTTCACATTCATCAGAATGGCTACTATAAACAAAAAAAAAACAAACCAAATGCAGAAGACTATACAAGTATTGGAGAGGATGTGGAGAGACAGGAACACTCAATAATTACTGGCAGGACTGTGAAATGATGCAGCCACTGTGGAAGACAGCTTGGCAGTTCCTCAGAAAGTTAAACATAGAATTATCATACAACATGGCAATACTGCTACTAGGTATATACCTAGAAGAATGGAAGGCAGGGACTTGAACAAATACCTGCACACCAATGTTTATAGCAGCATTATTCACAATTGTCAAAACAGGAAAGCAACCAAGTGTCCATTAACCGATGAACAGATAAACACAATGTGGTATATACATATGATGAAAAAAGGAAATGAAGTCCTAATGCATGCAACATGGAGGAACCTTGAAGATGTTCAGTGAAATAAGCCAGACACAAAAGGACAAATGTTTTATGATCTCACTGATATGAATTAATTATAATAACCAAACCCAGTTAGAATCTAGAATACAGATTACCAGGGGATAAATAAGAGTTAGAGAAGAGAGAGTTGATGCTTAATTTATATGGAATTCTTATTTAGGTTTGTAAAAGTTTGGAAATGGATGATGGTGATGTAGCTAGCGCATTATTGAGAGAGTAATTAACAGTGTTGAATTATATATGTGAATGTGGTTCAAGGGGAAGTTTTTGGTCATGTATATTACTTGAATGAAAGAAGATAAAACATGAGACTGTGTAACTAGATATTGGACTGGGGTTAATAGTATGAGAATGTTCTCTCGTAAATTATAATAAATGTATAATACTAATACAAGGTGTAAATATAATAGGATGGTATATAGGAAAAATATATACCTCATGTAGACTACGGATTACAGTTAACAGTACTATTTTAATATTCTTTCATCAACTGTAACAAGAGTACCACACTAAGCAAAGTGTCAACAATAGGGGGGTTAAAAAAAAAAAATAGGGGGTTAATGGGAACATTATTTTTCATATTTTTCTGTAAACCTACTTCTCTCATTAAAAATACTAATTTTTAAAAAAAATTATGCTAAGCTAAAAAAAACAAACACAAAATACATATTGTATGACTCCGTTTATATAAAACGTAAATGTAAGTAAATCTGTACAGACAGAAATAGACTAGTGGTTATGTAGGACTGGGGAAGGATAGAGGGATTGAGAGGGGACTGCTAAGGGGTGTGAGGTTTTTTCTTTTTTGAGTAATGAAAATGCTCTAAAATTGATAGTAATGATGAACGCACAACTCTGTGAATATACTAAAAGCCACTGGTTGTATACTTTGGATGGATTGTATGGTATGCGAATACCAATAAAACTTGTAAAAGGAAAAAAATGTATGTTAACTTTAAAAAGTAATCACTAAAATCAGGATTAAAAAGGAAAAGTTACTGTAACAAATTTTGTTTCATATCTCACTGTTTTTCTTTTCAGTTAAAATATAAGTAACCTGGCCACCCACACGTGTAGCGCCCACAGCCCTATGCGGCGCTGGATGTGGTGCTGCCTTGGCACTGGGATCTCCCCTGATGGTGTGAGGCATCCTGGAGCACGTACTAGGCCCTGAGGACATGGAAATGGTGGCAGGGAGTGGCCCAGTCCAGGACACCCACGTACCCGCTGTCCCTCTCCCTCTGCCCAGAGGGTCTAAAGAGAACTTCCCCAGAAAGGTTCACCAGAAGCTGCAGGATTTTACCCTGGGTGTGGGCACCAGTGCCAACAAGGCCCAAAGGGGGCACCTGGCATTGGAGACGTGCTTGATGGTCAGTGGCACCAAAGACCCCTCCTCCTAAGGTCACAGCACGGCCTGCCAGGGCCATCACGCAGCTCCCAAGCTTGTGTTTGGGGACAGACCTGTGCTGTCAGAAAGTCACTTGATGATTTGGAATTCCTGGTCCAGTGGGAGTGAAGCCTCAAAACTCATGGCTTCTGGATTCTTAAGACGGGCAGTCTCCATTTGGTCTTTAAAACCACAGCTTGTGCACAGGGTTTGGCCATCCTGTACAGCTATATGGAAATGCTGAAAACATGTGAACACATCATTCAATGGCAAAGATGATAATATTATCAATTCTAAGGATCAACAATAAGTGGGTATGGGATTTTTCCTTTTGGAGTATTGAAAACGTATGAAAATTGAGACTATGACAGCCCAACTTAGTGATGAAAATGAGAGCCACTGAGAGTACAATTTGAATGGATTGTACAAGGCATGGGGATGTATGAAACAGTGAATCCTGTGGTGGAAGCTGGACTGAGGTTAACAAGACAAACAGGAGAATGTTCTATCATGAACTATAATATATATATAATACTAATACATGGTGTTAATAGTAGGGTGGGTAATGGAACCACACTGAGAACTCAGAAATAGACCCTCACATCTATGTCAAGTGGAGTAATTTTTGACAAGGCTGTCAAGCCCACCTGTTCTAGTCTATTCAACAAATGGTGCTAGCAGAACTGGATCCCCATATCCAGAAGAAAAAAGAGGACCCCTCATCATCTTATACAAGTATAAACTCAAATTGATCAAGGACCTAAATATAAAAGCTAGCATAAAAGAACTCCTAGAACAAAATACAGGGAAGCTCTTTAAGACCTTGTAGTAGGCAATAGTTTTTTAAACCTTATACCCAAAGTACAGCAATGAAATAAAAAACAGATAGATGGGACCTCTTTTAAATTAATCACTTTGTCCTTGACAAAGACTTTGTCAAGGAAATAAAAAGGCAGCCTGCTCAATGGGAAAAATTATTTGGAAACCACATATCCTATTTGGGTTTGACATCCATGTTATATAAAGAGATCCATGTTAAATAAAGAGATCAAACTCAACAATAAAGATAAGCAACACAATTACAAATGGGCAAAACACTTGAACAAACATTTTCCCAAAGAGGAAATACAGATGGCCAAAAACACTTAAAAAAAAAAATGCTCAACAGGGAAACGGACTTTGGCCCAGTGGTTAGGGCATCCGTCTACCACATGGGAGGTCCGCGGTTCAAACCCCGGGCCTCCTTGACCCGTGTGGAGCTGGCCATGTGCAGCGCTGATGCGCGCGAGGAGTGCCTTGCCACGCAAGGGTGTCCCCCGCGTAGGGGAGCCCCACGTGCAAGGAGTGCGCCCGTAAGGAGAGCCGCCCAGCGTGAAAAGAAAGAGCAGCCTGCCCAGGAATGGCGCCGCCCACACTTCCCGTGCCGCTGACGACAACAGAAGCGGACAAAGAAACAAGACGCAGCAAATAGACACCAAGAACAGACAACCAGGGGAGGGGGGGGAAATTAAATAAATAAATAAATCTTAAAAAAAAAAAATGCTCAACATAACCTAGCTACTGAGGAAATGCAGGTCAAAACCATAATGAGACACCATTTAGCACCTTATATAATAGAACGGGCATTATTAACATTAAAAACAAAAACAAAAATAGAAAACTGCAAGTGATGGAGAGGATGTGGAGAACTAGGAACAGCCGATGAATAGATAAACAAAACGTGGTATTATATATGTACAATGGAATACTATTCAGCTGTAAGAAAAAATGAAATCGGGATATCTATGACAACATACAACAACAATAACCTGGAAGATACTATGTTGAGTGAAATAAGCCGATACAAAAGGACAAATACTATATGGTCTCACTAATATGAACTAAATACAATGAGTAAACTCATGGAGATAAACTATAGAGTATAGGTTACCAGAAGATAGAATGAGTCTGAGAATGGGAGATGATGCTTAATGTATGTAGAATTTTTAATAAGGTTTGCTGTAAAATTGTAGAAATGAATAGAGTTGATGGTAAAACATACTGAGTACAACACAGCTGGTTTATAAATGTGATTATGGCTAAAAGGTATAGTCTGGTGATGTAAATGTCTGTGGACTACATAACAGTGATTTCGGTGGTAGATGAAGATTGTGGTTAATAGAATTTAAGAATTTTCGTTTGCAAAGTGTTCCAACTATATTTAGCAGTAATACTGTAATATTTTTGCAGCAATGGCAAAGAAGATATATCAATTCTAAGGGACAACAATAAGGGGTTATAAGGGGGTATGGGATTTTTCCTTTTGGAGTAATGAAAATGTTCTAATATTGACTGAGATGATGAGGGCACAACTCTGTGATGAAAAGGAATGCCACTGAGTGTACACTTTGAATGCACTGTACAAAACATGAGCCTGTGTAACACAGGGGACTTGGTGATGGAAGATCAGCTGTGTTTATTTTACACAGTCCACATTTTGCTATATAGAACACAGTCCAGTTTGTTACACAGAACAAAAATGAACATGTTCTCTCATGAACTATAACAAACAAACTACTAATACAGGGTGTTAATAATCAGATGGGTTTAGGGAAAAAATACATCAAAAGTAAGATACGGGCAATAGTTAGTAATAATATAGTTGAACAGTAATATTCTGACAATGCTCTTTATAGTTTGTTAACAACTGCCTCACAACAATGCAAGGTGTTGGTGGGGCATTGAATGGGAGCCTTGTGAGAAGGTATGAATGTTTGTTTTGAAAGTTCACGACCTTTACTGTATACTTATTGTTTATGTATGTTCATGTACAACTGACATACTTCAATAAAATTTTATACTAAAAACGGATTCAAACAACAAAAAAATAATAGGGTGGATTTGGGGAAAAGTACACAAATGTAAGATATGGACAATAAGTTAACAATAATATTTTGACGATGCTCTTTCATCACCTGTAATAAATGTTCCACAATGAAAGGTATTGGTGATAGGGTGATGTATGGAGTTCTATGTATGCTAGTTGTATGTTAGTTTTGTAAGTTCATAACTTTTACTATATATTTACTGTTTCCGTGTTAATGTATGTTCATGTATGCATGACACATTACAATATCCTTCCAAACTGTGGAAGTATCTTTTAAACCGCATCATCATGAAATCAATCTAACAGGAAGTTCTGCATTTTAAAAATAAATGAAACAAAACTGAATAAAACAGAAAACAATGCATATTTTGTAGTAAGTGTAATATAAGTACTGTTTCACGAAACATTTGCTTCTGTGGTTTATACACAGATATGCATTGTACATGTAACTATTTTTGCAAGGGGTTAAGGTAACCTCTCTTGCTTACTACATACAAACTCTGTTTACATGGCACACTGATTTATGGAAGCATTAGCAGAGAAAATGTCAGAGGCTGTTCACTTAGGGTTAAACTTTCAACTACTATTTTGTGTACAAGAAAAACAATTTGATCTTAAAAAGGGATGAAATCTGTAGACCATCTGGAACATATCTGCTGGACCAGAACCAAAGTATGTTCTACACTTATGGGGCCTATTGATCACAGTGTTCCGTATTCACAGGGACCAGGTTTTATAACCTTTCAAAAAACATAAACAACATTGTTAATCTTACAATAGGTTTTATAATTGATAGTGAAAGCCTTCAAATCCATCAAGCAACTAGGACAAACAACAGTGGATGGTAATGAAATGGAAAAGACAAGAGAGCACCTTTTCCTACCATCAAAAACTTAAGACCACACTATCTAAGCCCTAAGAGTATGCTATTGAGCCCGATGAATTTCACGTCCATCATAACCTGTTTTAAAATTTCAAATTCATTTTAAAGGCTATAGCATAACTCAGGTGAAAATGTTTAGCTCAAGTCAATTGTTAAACGAGCCTGCAAAATCAAAGAGAATTGCTACTGTTTTAAAAACTCCTACATGTATTTGGTCGTAAGGGGGGAGTGGTGAGAGCTGGATTTTCAAAAACCTTTTTAGTTAGAAAAACTAAGTCCTCCTTCCTAAAAGCCAGAAGAGAAAGTGCTAGAGATCACAACTGGCCAGGTGTTGTGGGAAAAGAGTAAAGAACATGGTTTGAAGTTGAAACATTTCCATAATATAGGCAGAAAGTGCGCGCTTAGGAACACTGGGCCTTGACTAGATGGAACACCGTCTTGTCAGCACGAAAAATGTTTGCATGAGGAGGCATTTGAACTTTGCATCCCCTGTACCTTATTATTGTAAATGTTGCATCTAGTAAATAACAAATAGCTGCTTGTTAGTTCCTAAATAAAATCAATGTGGAAACTAGGGCTGAGGCTCTTAGTTTCAGAAGCTCTAAGTCCCCTGGTCCTATCTTTACTTCCTCTCGTGTCTCTTTCTGTCCTTTTATTTCTTCAGTCCTGCATCGCCTTCCCTTCGTATAAACCTATTGCTGAGCTGGTCTCAGCAGCAAGGGTATGGAAGATTTGGGCTGGATTATCAGGCTCAGAAGAGAGCGAAAATGGTGCAGCACCTGATGCCTTGGCAGCCCCAGTGCAGCTCAACAGGTTGCGCACCTACCACAGTCATCAGCAGCTTGTCAAACCACTGGAGCTTGAGTTCAGACTTGGACCACATATCTGGTCGCAATGCCGTCTTCAGAAGGGTCACACAGCGGCGAGAGAGCACCTCACCAGGAGACCCTGCAGTACTGGTGCTGTCATTAACCTAGGAAGTTCAAGCAAACGAGAGCCCCAGGTTCACTGCACAGACGTGGACATTTGAGCAAAGGCTTCTCCCACTGCTCCCCACGTCCCCACCCCCTCCCAGCCCTTCACTGCATGATCACCTCTCCACTTCCACCTGACCCCAGCCAGGCCTTGTCCAACCTACCTGGCTGGATCACTCCCCCTCCCATGAGGTCCCTGAATGGCATCAGATGCCCCATTCACAGTATGATTCAGTGGTGATGTGACAATCCTGCCTGCCACTGCCTGATAACACGGAGGCTCCCTGACGGCAGGGTCCAGGGCCCTCCCTCACCCTGTCTCTTGTAGCACAGTGCACACACATCAGCATTTGAGGAGTGCTTTACTGGTTGAGTAATTGAGATTTTTAGTACTTGGACATTCTCAAATATTATTGAGATCTACTGATCTACCAATTTTGAGAAATTAAGATACCCAAATTTAAAAAAATACTTTCAGGAAATTTTCACGTACAATGGTTTTTTGGAACACAAAAAATTAAAAGTTCCATAAATGGATTCCCAACATATCCATGGCAATACATTATTACTAAGAAGACTTATAAATACAACCTAACAGTTACAAAAGCACTTAAGTTACTAAATATTGTACAGTGAGAGCAGTGGTTCAGTGCCTGCTTTGTTCATATGAGGTCCCAGTTTCAATTCCTGGTACCTCCTAAAAAAAATTCCTAGACTAAATGTTATACATATTTATGAGATTTGTATCACTCACATTTTAAGGATAAGGAAAAGCAAACTTGGAAATTAAATAATTTGCTCAAGATCACTGAACTTAACCATATTTCACTAATGCTAAGATTGTCTTTAGTTACATGATACATTCTTATTTTATTACCAGTGAAAGAAAAAATGTTTTTCAGAAGATCCATGCAGTGCATGGAATTTTGTATTCAAGTAGCAGAACCAGCTCTCAGACCTCAGTGTGCCTTTTTCTTTTCTGACTCTAGATCATAGACATACTGGGGGGAAAGACTCCTAGCTTTTGTTGTGAAGAACACCAAACACAAGACATTCAGAATCCTGTACCTGACAAGCCACTCGGATGAGAAAATTGACCACGGTGTCCGTGTGCTGCTTATCAATGGGCTTGGCAAGAAGGGAATCAGCTCCAGGCAGTGACTGGCTCCTCCCAAACACCTAGGAAAGGACAGAAAAGGTTTCTGAATCCTGGGTTTTCCCCAGAGGGCATTCCCTGACCTTCCCAGCTCCCAATATGAGAATCTCAAGGTGCAGACGCTGGCACCTGGCATCAGGAACACGAGACAGGCGTGCCTCTGCCCTCATGAGACAAACACACCCAGCAGGGAGCAGATGACTAGTAACTAAAGCAGGTATGATGGGAGGTCCGCGGTTCAAACCCCGGGCCTCCTTGACCCATGTGGAGCTGGCCCACGCACAGTGCTGATGTGTGCAAGGACTGCCGTGCCACACAGGGGTGCCCCTGCGTAGGGGAGCCCCACGCACAAGGAGTGTGCCCTGTAAGAAGAGCTGCCCAGTGCGAAAGAGGGTTCAGCTTGCCCAAGAATGGCACTGCATACAGGGAGGGCTGGCACGGGAAGATGACGCAACAGGAAGAAAACACAGATTCCCATGCCACTGACAACAACAGAAGCGGACAAAGGGGAACGCGCAGTAAATGGACACAGAGAGCAGACAACTGGGGGGGGGGTGAGAAATTAAAGATAAATAAATAAATAAAGAAGGTATGAAGAAAGTAACAGGTCATGTGAATAAGAAAAAGAGGGAGTGTGAGTCAAGGAAGGTGAAAGGAAGACCCTGGTAGATCTTAGGATCGAGAAGAAGTCAGCCACGAGGAAGATGAGAGGTGCTCCACGGAGAGAAAGGAACAAGGCTGAGTCCTGAGAGAGCAAAGAACCTGGAGTCTCAAAGTTGAGGAAAGGCCACCTATGAAGAATGGTGAGCAAGGACCTGGGGAGACGAAAGCTGCCAGCACACAGAGGGTTAGCCCCAAAGGCCTTGAAGGTCAAGGTCAGGATGCATTTTATTTCTGCGTACAATGGGAAGCCTCTTTAGGCACAGCAAGATAAGTTGCCTTTTTTCTTTTAAACTCTTCATTCTGAAATGATTAGATTCACAAGAAGTTCCAAAAACCATAAAGAGGTCCCAAGAGCCCTTCCCTTAGCTCCCCCAGCCTTAAATTCGGAAAAGAAAGTTGTTTGTGAACAATGTCTTGAAGGGTGGTACAAGAGGAAGCAGAGGGGCAAGTTAGGAGGCAGTTTCAGCAACCTGGGGAAGTGGGGAAGACGGGCAGAGGGGAAGGGGGAAAGAGGGGAAGAGCGGAAGGGGGGGAAAGGACAGGGGCAGATTGAAGGGGCAAGAGAGGAAGAAGGGACAAGGGGAAGGGGGGAAGGTGTGAAGACAGGAAGAGGCCAGTGGTGTGGGAGAGATGAGAAAGGGGAAGGTGTCCACGGCAGGACTGAGAGGACTTGCTCTCGGACCAGATGTGCAGAGTTGTGAGTGGACGGTCCAGCTGCACATGGGGTGTGCTGGTGCCACACACTCCCACACAACACTGAGGAGTGGAGGAGCGCTCAGGCACAGCATTGTTCAGCTGTTCAGGCACAGAGTTGGAAGTTTATGTGGCTGAGCCAGTGTTTACTGTCCCAGGGACCTGTCCCAAATGTGTCCGGCACAGGGCTCTGAACTAGTCACTCAAGGGGCAAGGAGAGTGAGCCCCAGGACCCTCTTGCCGGCTGCACTCCAAACATCACGGAGAACACACTGTGTTTTTAAAGATTAATCCCAACATGGACATATATTCTCAAAATGTTTTACTTTAGAGTTTCTCTTATGCCTTTTCCAAGTAATGAACCATTATCACCAGACTCCAGTGTTATCAAGTGAGCACCAAAGAAAACACCTCGGGAGCTCGGAAGCCCCCCCAGTGATGCCATGTCACCATGTTCCCACATGTGGAGCGCAGCCTTTCCCAGCCACCTCTCCGGCCCGGTCTCGGTACTGACACACATCACGGGGCGACATAGAAATGAACAAGCCTTCACAAGCAGCACAGCACCCAGGAAGAAGCCCACTGCCAGGGGTGCCCGTGAACTTACTGCGCTTATCGCCCCCGAGGCCGTCCGAAAGCGCTTCACCTCCTGGGCAGAATCCACCGACAGGCCCCTCTTGATGGAAGATGAGACAGAATTGACGCCTTCTCCACTGGAACTTGGATCCATATCTGAATCCGGCTTAAAACACACACACGCTGGACTTTACTGACTGATCTTAATGCACGATACAATCTGGGGAGACCTGAGGGCGCCGTAACCTTACCTGCTGGTCCTTAATCCTCTGCAGCTCCCACTTGATGACGACTTCCGAGAGGTCCACGGCCAGCCGCCTCTGCTCAATGGTGACGCTGGGCGTAAAGCCCAGCCGCTGCATGGCGCTGACCATGTGCTGCACCAGGTGGTGCCGCACTGGGTAGTACACCTGCAGGCACCGGCCGGTCAGAGAAGCCGGGCCTCGGCCCTGACACACGTGCACGCACACACACATACAACCTCATGCTCAAGAATTTGGAATAACTTCAACAAAAAAAATTCCCAGAACCCTACCCCATCCATGTACATGCGGGTGCACACTTCTAGATAACTGGATGAACAGGCTGAAAATGCTATCTTTAGGAAACGCTGGAAAACTGAATTCCCTTTAGGGACGTAATACATGAATCAAAATTCAGGTGTGATACCATGAAAGTTCAAGGACATATAAAGAATCAAATTCCCAATTCTAAAAGAACGCTGCCAACAAATTAAGTCAATCCTTTCTCCTCTACCAAATATCTACAGGGAAATGTTTACTTAGGAATAAATCCAACAAAGTGGGTGATTCGTCTACATAGAGGGAAGTGCTAAAGATACATACACCTTTCAAGGCAAGTTACCAAAATCTAGATTGAATGACTACCTCCTGTCTTACAACACAGTACTTACAATAACACTGTGGTCTTAGAAGCACACAGTTGGGACACGGGCACTACACTTCAGCCATTTCCAAACTGGCAAAGCTGTGCACACACACGCACATTAGTCAATGAGCCAGAAATAGCCTTATGCAAAGATGAATGAAAGAGGTAAATGCCCAAAAGTGATTACCCATCCATCTACAGGACGTCCTCCGTACCTTAAAATGCTGCACTATCAAATGCAAAATATGAACCAGCTGTGGGACCGTGTGGCCCTCCTCCACGATGATCTTCCTTGTCCAGTGGGTCAGCATCTGGTGCCCGTCTTCCATCCGTGCAGGCACGGCCGGGGTCAAGATGGCCATCGCCTGCCTGACAATGGCTCGAGCTTCCATTGCATGGGCCTTGAGAAGACTATGAAAAACCTAACACAGGAAAGAGCTTATGTGAGATGAGAGGAATAAACAAACCAGACAAAACAAAAAAAACCACTAAAACAATACAATGTATAAACAAACCAAGATAGGATGTTTTAGAAAAAAAATTTTAAATTATTTAGAAAACAGCTTAATTGCTTTTCCTCCATTAAGTTTTGATCAATGAACACGTGTTGTGCTCTAACATTTAATGACCATCTACTACGTGCCCATGCTGGGCTAGAGAGGGGCATTCAAAAATAAGTAAGACCTAGCTCTTGCTGCCAGGGATCTTAGGTCTAACAGCAAGTTAGTGGACGGGCACCATCACTCCACTCTGGCTACACTGTGGAAAATGGATTGCAGGGACAATGTTAAAGGCAGTGGTAAGAAGCTCTGGCAATAGTTCCAGTGAGAGCTGACAGCCCAGTGTGAGGTTATGGATTAGAGCTGACCTGACCCTGTGGCAGGGCTGCAGGGCGGGAGGGAGGTGATGGTGGCAGAAATCAACAGGATGTGACCATGAGGATGCCTGGACACTGGGAAAATTACACAGAGTGAAGACAACCCTCCAGGGTCCAGCTTAGACGAGCTGGGCGCAGTGCCCAGCAGAAACCGGGAGCTGCCTCTGAAATGGGGACATGCCAAGAGGCCCCTGGCTCTGTCAGGGTCTGAAGCTTACTACCACAAAAGTTCCCAAGAGGAGTGAGGAGAGGAAAACAACAACAGAACAGAGTAAGAACCATCACATATGGAGCAGACAAGTTGAGCACTCAAGAGTATTATTACATTTAATTTTTCCATAACGACATTAACTCACCCAATGTCACAGAGCTTACGAGTGGAGGTAACAAAACTCAAACCCAGGGCTGCAGGACCTCAAAGTCTAAACCACCGAGAGGAGACTCGGTGCTTGACACCATCGACATGGCGGAGGGGTCAGGGAGAGCAAAGTTCAAAAGGACCTGCTGCCTGTAGCTACAGGACTAGGCTGGGGCCCGTGAACAGAACATTTGTGATGGATGGGTGGGTGCAGGAGCTTGAGGGAAAACTGGAGACAAATCGGTTTCAAAAGCAAGGCTGTAGAAGAGCACGCGAGCAGAGACGTGAAGGAGGTAGGGGTTGGGAGCAAGGGACATGAATAAGCACAAGAGGAAGGTTATTTATATATATATGGCATAAACGAGCATTTTCAAAGGCTGATGGGGAAAGACAGTAGAAAAGGAGAGGCTGGGCTTGTATACAGGAGCAAGGTGTACATGTATACAAACGCATGTGGACGGGAGGGAGACCTGCAAAATACCTGAAGGACAATTTTCTTATGTATTGCAAATTTGGCAATGATGTGGGCCAGAAGTAAGTGTCCGCTGTACTTGCAAGCTGGGTCCACGCACGCCTTGGAGAGCAGGCAGGGCCAGGCGAAGGTCATGAGGCGGCGCAGCTTGCTGTTGCGGTTCTTGTTGTTGTCATGAATGTGGTGGGGGGCGTGCTCCACCAGCAGCGTGGCATACTGCAGGAGGTAGATGCGCAGCGAGTCCAGCATGTCTGCTTGCTTCTCGGGGTCAAGGACCTGCAGGGCAGGGCCAGCAGAAGGGAAGGCAGCTCTCGTTTGGAACTTTGTCACCTACCAAGGGCCTGGCAGTAAGCTTACATCTTTAAGGCATACACACACGGTGAGCAGAAAATACTGACTTTTACAACGAGGGACGCAATAACGTCACATCAATCTTCATTTTCTACATATGGATTAGAAACTCATGAATTGTATTCAATGTTCCAAAAAAAGATTTTGGTGTGAAGTACTTAGCTTTGGAATGCTTTATATTTAGTACGTAATGTCTCTTTTGACTTCCTCTTTGATACAGGGTGATTTAGGACCCAGTTGATTAATTTCCAAGTAAATGAGATTTTATTTCTAGTACCTTTTTTTTTTGAGGTACCAGAGCCTGGGATTGAACCTGGGACCTCCCATGTGGGAAGCAGGCACTCAATCACTTGAGCCATATACACTCCCTCTAGTAACTGCTTAAATTATTTATTCTTTTTCTACATTATGTGAATCAAATAATATGATCTGGAAAAATGCTTATTTTTTTAAAAATTATGATGTACTATTTGACAAGTAGCTAACATATTTTTGTTGGTGTTTCATGGACATAAGGAAAAAAATGTCCATTTTCTTTGAGGAATACTCTATTGAAACAGGTATATTGACTGCACGACTGCATCGTCCAGTTCAAGTGTAACTACCGTAACTTACTTTCTGTTGACGAGACTGTCCAATTCTGGACAAAAGATAAACTGAAATCTTCTGGCACAGTTGTATTTTTGCCAGGGTCCCCTTCACCTTCCATGAACCTCTTGCCTTATGACATCCTCTCACCGCCAAGCTCTGACAGCCCCTCCAGCCCTTCCCACCCAAGGAAGAGCGGGCATGCCACTTCTCCTCCCGTCCTGAGCCAAAAGCACGTGACCCAGCTGGCACAGACCAGAAAGGTAGCAAAGGGGAAGGGGCCATGCTCCTCCATCTGCCCAAAATACAGCAAAGATCAGTATGTGAACCAAGAATAAATTCCTGGGCTCAGCTCTACTTTCCTTGGGGCCAGCGGAACTGAGGTGGACAAAAACAGCTGTATCCCTCCAAAGAGCATTAATATGAGATGGTCTTCTATTACAGAACCCAATAATTTTCATTTCAGATGTGGAATGCCAGTCACTCATCGTACTACAAAAAAACACTCAGTAAATACTCTCAAGGTGAACACAATGTCAAAGAGTGAATTTAAATAGCCTCACCTGCGTCAGACAGTGGAGGCATTAGAGTATATGCAGACATTCCTCAAAGAATCACTGAATTCAAAAACCTCTCTAATGCAAACTAGAAAAGTTACTGGAAAAACAACTTTATAAATGCATAAAAAATGCCACAAAAATGTTTCATTATCTTGGCAATAAAGGGTCACAGTGGCAATGGGTACAGTCTAATATTCTTACCAGCTTTCAGAAGAAATGTTCTGCTAAACTAAAATTACAAAGAGAATGCCAAAACTTGACTCACCAGCAACAGCAGCTTTTACACAATAACTTGCTTTGATATCTGAGTTTTCATTGAGATATACTGTGCTTCTCATTGGAATCTATTAATCTGGGACTTTAACTCATTCCAAAATGAGCTACTTTCCAGAATTCACTTCTAAGTATTATAATGTAATGCTCTACTGTAAGCTAATACAATTGAATCAAAAACAAAACAAAACAAAACACCATCCTTAGTGAAATAAACGTTTTTCAGTGAATCCCATAACATAAACATTCATTCACCTGCCAGGTTAATTTTCATACCAATACATTGTTAGTAATCCCACCTTGGTTATAAAAACACTGGTGATGCTTTCTGGATTATCTCCTTCTGGATTAGGAGGTCCTAAGAGCTGCTCCCCTTCACCTTTCTCAAAGCTATATAAGAAAGCAGGATTCAAGATATGCTGCAAAACCTACCAAAAACAAAAACAAAAACAAAGTAAGAAAAGGAAAACAAAGCCATGCTGTTTATTTCCTTTAAGAAGGCTGGAATGGCAACCAGTTTGACCATATTGCACCACGGAGCTGGAGGAAGAGAGAGATGTTGGTCTCTCTTACACTGCTCACTTTGAGCCAGTCATTTTCTAAAATTAAGGAAACAAAAACCTACTCTTCAGCAATGGATTCACTGGCTCTTTTCTCATGGACAGTCCAGCCTAGAATTTACATGTCAACTAAAGAAAGCTGAGAGTGCCCTAGGTCCCCAAGACAGTGAAGCCCACCTGCCCCACCCCACCTTCTCCAGCCTCACAGGGAGACCCACCTTAGCTTTCAGTTCATCTCCAAAGTTGGGGTCATTGAAGTCTACAAAGCGAAAAAAGAGGGCCCGTTTTTGAGCAATGCTATAATTTTTGGGAATCTCTTCCTCCATATACTCTTTCAAGAATGTCATGTTACAGAGAAAACGACCAGTAAAGGCTCGGAGCAGCTGGAAAAGCAGCTCTATATCTCCATAGTTTCTTCTGAAAGGGCAAAAAAAGAAAAACAGGTCAACTTACAGTAAGTTTCATTACTCCCTATCCCCTGACTTGCCTTTTAAATAGTTTCAAGTTATAGCCCATCACCACAGTTCTGATTCCACGCGCCCAGTGAACAGCTAGGCACCAAGTAAGGACAAGGCTCCCGTTCAGCTTATTAGCCTGAATGTATCACCTGAAGCCAGACATGACAATGCACCCACTTGCAGTAGTTCAGCAGACAGTAGGCCAGCAGCTTGGGCTCCTTCCAGTTGGTGGCAGCCATGTTCTCCTTACGGTGTCTTTCTTGAAAGATGTCACTGACCCACACCCGTCTCAACTGGCTCACCAAAGAGTGCTGATTGGCCAGCCAGGAGTCGTCATTCTTAACTATAATACTTATGATCTGTCAAAGAAGAGACAATTAGGATGAACAGAATTCTCTCTGCATCTCAAACTTCTGGGGATTCTGGCGTCCAGATTAAGAGACAAGTACCTTGATGGCCTGGAACTGCAGGTCCAGGCGCATCGTGCTGGTGCTGGGCGAGCCGGGGCGCACAGCGGTCTGGGTGCCCCCAGGCAGCAGCAGCGTGATGAACCTGTTGGGATTAGCTGCCAGCACATCACGAAGAGGTCTGGCATCTTTATGTTTTAGAAAACTCTGAAAACAAAACGAACATACAAAAAGGCTGTGTTAAACTAATTCAAAACTTACACAAGTCACTGTAGGCACACTTAAAAAAAAAAGCGGCTTAAACAGTCATCATACTTTATGATTTTCATAATCCTGACAGCACATTTGTTACGACCACTACCCCCTGTCCCCCTCAGATCCTACAAAGAGTGAATCCTGGACTTGAACTCTCCACTTACACAAGCAAACAGCAGTTATATTTCTAACACTCAAATATATTTCAGAAAAGTAAAGTCAGGACACTGAACGGCAAGAGAAGAGATTGTATATTACAGAACACGGGCTGACAAAGACTTGCAGGGACACCCAGCGCCCATACCATAAACATGCGGCTCCACTGGGGATCATTCAGTGTTGCTTCCATCATGAACAGCTCCACCGTCTGCGAGGGGTGCCGGGTCAGGAACTTGATCAGAGGCTCTCTGAATGGACTGCCGGCCTGGAAAACGGTGAAACTGCACCTTATACCCTTGCCCTGCCAAATGCTGAGGCTCTTCTATCCTAACTGGATTGTCTACCAACCTAACACGTAAGAGCCTGCTCTCCCTCCATAACTGGAGGGTGCAGACAACCGCGAGCGAATGTTCGTACCTAGGATCTTTACACTTCAGCCCATTTAACTACACAGCAGAGGAAGTATCACAAATAGAGGGAGGAAAAATCAGAATAGATTCTAAAGCTGACCATTTACCTCAATCAACATAGCTCGTTCTGTTTTCATTACAACCTCCAACAGAGGCTTTACCAGAGTCTGAGGTGCAGCTGGGATCAGGTGGAAAAGGTTTATAATTGCCGAACAGATCTTCATTTCCTAGTAAAGAAAAACTGATATTATGAAATGGGCCAATTAGTTTCACGAGCTGATGGCAACATGACCACAGGCCCTACTAAACTCTAACTAGATCCACAAGGCTAGCCAACAAAAGCAGAGTTACCATGTCAAAAGTCGCAGGTCACCCACCCTGGATTACAACTGCGTCCTACGGAGCGTAACTGCCCATGGCCTTCAGACTGTCAGCGGAGGGGGGAGGGCCTAGCTGTGTGTGCGTGAGTGACTCTGCTGTGCTCATTCTCACGTGCAGGGACAAGCGCTGGAAGCAACCTTCTGGCCATCTGTGCTAGTGGCCCTCACAGAGGAGGGGGTGACCCCTCATGTGGTCACAAGACCAGGACCCTGGCCCACTGGGCCGTGACCTCACCAGGTCTCCCTGTCAGCTAGGTTCTGAGGGCACAGACTTCTTTTGCCCTCAAAATCTAGCACAAAGGAAATCCTCCAAAAATGCTCAAGTATTTCAACTAAAAAATAACCCTGAACCTAAGTAATTACTTGGCCATGGTACTAAGTATTTTTCAACCAGGCTTAAAAATCAAGCTGACAAACTGCTATATTGAATCATTATTTAAAGTGTGAAATGCCAAGAGTCTGCACTTTCACATAAGCCAATGGCCCAGTGGTCGACAGCTCTGAGCGAGAGTCACTTCAACTTTCCGGTTTTGATTTCAGTTCCCCTAGTTATGCTTCTGCAGTTCACAGGAGTTCCACACGGCCACAGGGAAGGGAAGAAGCCCTGTCGGTCCGTCCTGCACCACGGTCATTATGGTTGTGACCCTGAGCATGTTAAAATGGGGGCAACAAATGCCAGTCATAAGGAATTAGCTCAGGTGTGCTCCCATCCCACCTCTCCCACAGAATTTAAGTCTTCAGACTAAGTAAGTTTAGTGCTGAAATATAACATTTTAGTAATGGCATTTTTATATTTTGGTTTCTAGTTTTCCAAGGCTTGTCATAAAATCACTTCTTTCATCTTCCCAGAGCCACTGGAAGACAGAAATGACAGGAGAGAGAAAGTGCAGACTATCCTAGGTCATGCAGAGTTGTCACTGCATCAGTGTGTGTGTTTGAGAGGGGGCAATGCGGGGGCTGGTGGAGGGGCAGGGAGGTGATAAGTCCAAAGCAGCCGGCAGTCTCACTTGCCAGGAGGTGCACTATCTTCTCTGTGGAGTTTCCCCTCAAGAGGCTGATGCATGAGTTCATATGAACATTATGAGAGCATACCCCAAGTGAATTTTAAACAGTATTGCAATATTGCAATTCTAACGGAGAGAGAACAGAAAACTCAGAATCTTGCTTAACGGTTCCTGACAGAGAAACATGCTTGGCATGTGGACAGTTCACAGCAATAAAACCAATACAACTCTGCCACAGACAGACAGACAAGACGGTTCACTGCACTCCAAGGCACCACGCACTACGCCCACTACAGAACCACGAAACAGCTAACAAGTCACAGCAAAACCCGGGACGACAGCAACCCCCTCCTCTGCCTCCACTGGAATTCTCACCTCTACCCCTTCCATGGCAGGCTGAACCAAAACAAAAATTACAGCATGAAAAACAGCAACAAAAGAGTAAAAAGAAAAGAAAAGAAAAGAAAATATAAACTGTTCTTCACATTGCAAGTCATTAACTGACTTTTAATAGGTTGTTCTCACCTCAAACTGACAGAATGGAGACAAGGAACATCTCCCGCACTCTGAAATGCTTTCCTGAAGATGGGGAGGAAAATCATCTTTTTTCTATTTATGTTATTTACATAAAAACTTCCCATATACTCATTCACAATAAGGATTATTGGGGAAAACAAGACAGTAAAGACACAATTATCAGAAAGCACACAATAATTAACAAATGCTCAACAGCAAAAGGTACACCTTCCACCCTTCAGATGTCCAACATGGTCCTCCTAAGAGTGTATTCCCTTCCTAGGGATTTCAGAACTCTGGTCTAAGGGGAGAAAGAGACCTTGTTGCATGCAAATACATTTAAAAACCTGTTTAATTCCAGTGACTAGTCCATCATGTGAAGTGCTGAGCCACAGCTGTCCCAGGCGGGTTAGGCCACTGATGAGGCCCACATATGGAGAAGCCACCACAGGCTGCACCACCACCCACCGCTATCCGCGTTACCTCCCGGAGCCAATCTCCATCTGTCCTGAACTAGCTTTATGTGTACTGGGGTTGGAGGGGCTGAGGATGTACCAAAACTGGCATAGAAAGTGGTCATGAGCTCCCATCAGCTCAGTCTTAACAAGGACAACTTTCGTGAACCTGACAGCTCAATGGACATGTGCCCACGGAGGAGTTTTTATGAATTGTTTAATCAACTATTTCACATGTCTCCCATTCTAGTTTTTCAATTAGGCAATGCTATTTGGGGATCTTACAAAACATGAACAAACTACTTTCCAAGACCCATTTCCAATCCTATATAACATCCATAAAAAATGAGCAGAGCTCCAAAACAAAAGGCAGCCTGGCTCCAGGCTTAGAGGACAAAGCTACAGCCACTGCCTGTGGGTCCCAAACACCCGGGCCTCCACGTGCAAACAGCCTCCCTCACGGAGAGGGATGTCCCAGGTTGCTCAGGTGATACACTCAAAACAATGATCAGTGTTTCAGAAGGAGCTTCATTACTTCCCAATGTATACATGACTCCACCCCCACATACAACTGCCCCCACCCCACCTCCAAGAAACCTCTGAATAATTTGCTGTGAAAGTTTATGGAATCTTTTTGATCCAAAGACTGTCATTCATCTACCCATTAGGTTTTTAGTATTTCTCCTAGAATTGACAATGTGTGTTTCAGAGAATTAACAGCTTTTAAAAACAAACAAATTTTAAAGCAAAAATACCTAGCAGATCAGAGATGGGGAAAACAAGTAATGAGGTACATGTACCTAATCCCAAGAGCTGATGCTTTTTAGTACAATCTGCTGTCCTCAAAAAGACTTCCTGATTTTTTTCTGCATATATCAGAAAAGAGGTCATAGATGGTATAATCCTCCTAAAAAGTTTAAAATTTGTGGTTTAATTTTGTTTAGCGGCTCTTTAGAAGCAGCAGAAAATGAATTAAACAAAACACTTTGACACAGAATGGTCAAAACAAAGCATATAATAAAGTCAAAAATAAAGAAAAGTAAAAAAAAATCAAAGTTGGGATGAAACATAGCATCAAACTGGCCCAAGAGGACAAAAAGTCCCATTAATTATGTCTTGAAGCACTATAAAGAAACTCCTTAATCAGGACAGTGCTATAAAATCCCTGCAGGTATACAGACTCAAGGAACACCATTCCACTAAGAAGATCATCAACTTTAAAAGTACTTGAAAAAGTATTTACATATACAAATAAAAACAAGATTCAAAACAGCAGAAAGCATTCCTTTTTTTTAGGTCGAGTGGACTGAACCCAGGACCTTGTACATGGGAAGCAGGAGGTCAACCACTGAGCTACATCTGCTCCCCAAAGCATTCATTTTTAAGTTTTTAATGACCAACATCAGATACTTCAGAAGATTTAACTAATGCTGTTTCCCTTCTCAAAACCATAAAAATGTGTTTTGAAGTACTAGTCATTTAATTTCTGGTGAACAAACTGGGATGGACAATTTGGACCTAGAAAACACATATGCCAAACATTTATGTAATGCTTTATTACATTCCCCTTAATGCTTTCTTAAGTCCTAAAAAAAAAATCTAGTAGATTTCATCAGGCAATAACAATCACAAATGTTTACCCGACTATCCATTGACGAAAAGCAATGGAAAAACGATAGCAGAGGGAGGGACTACCCTAAAAATGGAAACTACCAAGAAGAATCTAGAAAATTTACACTATTTCAGGCAAAACTAATATAATTAAAATTCTACATTTCAAGTTTCCCAGAATTCATGTAAACAAAAACTTCATATTAAAGTGAACAAGAGATGTTAAAGACACACAAAAATATTCAGCAATTAAGAGAAATAAAGGCAAAATGTTATACTTAAAAAACACATTTAAGAATTTACATGTAATCAGGTACAACTGGGTATCTACCCGACACGTGCGTTCAGAGCACTACTCTGGATTAACACTGACGCCAGGTGTGCAGCATGGCGGCCCGGCCCGGCCCCAAAACAAACGAGTCACTCACGTTTCCGTCGCTCCTCTGGCCCCCTTTGTGGGTTATGACCACCACTTCCATCCACTTGCGCAGATGTTGCTGTTGGAAAAACACATCTTTAGGCACTTTTTCCTCCATTGCATCAGGAGCGTTTCACACACAAAATGCTGCTGTCAGGTGAAAACTCATACGTAATCATCAATTCCCATCCAAATTCCCATGAGCACTGCGGTGCGCCTATTACTGAAATAGCCCAGGTATCAGACTTAGGATGAAAATAACTGGCATTTGTGTACGTTGTAGGTAAAGAGGCTGAATTTACCCTGGTACAAAATGAAACTTCCTCAAGCCTGGCCCTTACAACACAAGGTTTGTCATCTTACTACCGTATTAACATATGCTACAGCTATGTCCAGGGTATGCCGATGGTCAGAGGTACGCGAGAGGTGGGGTAGAGAAGTGACAAGCACCACCCCTGCCCTGGGGCAGTTTATGGTCCAGTGGGGAAAACAAAGCAAAATGCATAAGTAAAGGCTGCAGGTAATAAATGTGTGGTAAATGTTACAAAAGACTAACAGGAAGCAGCTTTAGACCAAGGCTGAGGGGGTCAGGAAGGACCAATGAGGGAGCAACTTCCAAGGGCTCAAGAGTCACACCCGCCAGAAGCAGAAGAGAAGGGCACTCCAGAAAGAAGAGACTGCTGGAATGCTCTGGTGGGCAATCTGACAATAGAGTGGAGACAAAATGCAGCCATTCCTTGTGATCCAGAAATTCTACCTCTGGAAATTGAAGCCACAGACACATGTTAAATCACGAATAAGGTTTTCACTGCATCTGTCTATAATGGCAAAAGACTGGAAACAATGCGGCAATTGTTCAAAAAAATGATGGCATAACTATATAATGAAATATTATAGTAGCCATGAAACAGAACAAAGCAGCCCTGAATGCTGAAGTGATCCCCAAGACGTAGTGTTAAGTGAAAAAAAATCAAGAACTGTGCATATTTCCTTTGTGAGAAAAAGAACATATACGTATGTCCTATTACATATGTAAGACAACCCTAAAGGGATATACAAGAAACTTTCAATATCAGTTGTCAAAAGTATTTAAAATGTTTTAAGGTGTGTTATGGAGTATGTCTGAATTTGGCTTACCATCATCTGATCACAAAATTTATCATTAAAGGAATTTGGGAAGAGCCTAGTAACCGAGGTCAGACGATTCACAACATTCAATGTCAAGCTTCTATAATCTCCCAGCATCATCAATAAAGGTCTCATATGTGTATGGATTTGATCTACTTCTATTGTAGCACCTTCTAAAAACTGTTCAAAAAGAAAGATTATAAAGAAAAATTAATAGCAGAAAATTTTTAATAGAAATGCAGCTCATATTCAATCCTAGTAAACATGTTTTTGCTTGGGAAAATGTATTAACCATATATATTCCATAATTTACGATAAAATGATGACATATCTTTACTGTTTAGTTTCTTCTTTTCTTTTTTTAATCATTTTGTTTTACTGTTTAATGTTTTAAAGCTCAGTAGGTCTATGAAACAGGGAAAGCCATTATAACAATCTAGTGACAACAGGCATATAGGCCAAAGGAAATGGAAGAACTCTTCAAGCAAGTGGACACGCACGCACACTCACCTTTCTCATGCATGCTTCTCCTGCCTCCTGGAGCTCACTATTTGTGGAATTAAGGGCTTTGAAGAGTGCAGCAATGATCTTCTCTCTTGACTGTGGAAGGTAATTACAGGCAGCAAGTGCATCTTTAGGGACAGAAATCAATAGAATTTCATTGTTAATCTGAAAACATGCACGAACAGTGTTCTTCTCTAAAGGCTCCTGCTGACAAACAAAAATGTGAATCACTAAACCCCTTTGCCAACTACTGTTGGCCCAGAGAAAGACAGGACACATGCATGGTGTTTCACCCCATGTTCAGTAGTATCTAAGACTAAAATCAAGAGCCTGCCAGAGCTCCACCCCTACCCTCCAGACAGGAGGAAGAAGACTGCAGAGTGGAGAAGGGGCCAGACACCCCTCCTGAGACATCCCCAGAGTGTGAGCACAGCTGCAGGTGGCCTGGACACACGATGAACCAGAGGGAGCAAGCTCTTGGGACCCTGTGCCCACAGGAAGGAATCAGACACAGCCTGGCTTCCCTGAACTACCCAAGTCTAACAAGAAGCCTCCTCCCAACTCTGGGTGTTAAAGGCATTAAGTCTTTAAAAGCAAAGCTATTCTCAGGAAAGGGGTCACACCTCAACCCTGTATGTTAGCTGAGAGCTAACGTCCTAGCAAGAGTAATGCCTATCTTAGCCAAGAGGAAAGAGACACACGAGCAGCAGCCTGAAGATAGGGGCCCAACAGGGACGGCGCCGCCACCCCACAGCTCCGTGGCGGCACCTCCCTCGCCCTGGCCTGCTAGGCCCTGAAGCACCTCTCCTAGTCCCTGTCCTTTGCTCTTCCACAGCTAACTCCAAATCAACTCTAGTAGTATTTTAATGAGTGTATTAAAATCAGCAAAGAGACAAAGTCAATGAAAAAAGCTTGCATTGCATATTTACTAACAAAGAAACCTAAAAGTGACTGTTCTTGGTACAAGGGTCAGTCATTACCGAGCTAGTATATTTTCTGAAGCTGTGCAACTCTATGCTAAGCGATAACTGATGCTGCTAACTGAAGCCTAGTGACTACAGTATCCTTGAATGCTTTCGGAATCACTAAAAAGTCAATCAACAAAGAACACACACAATCACGCACCCAAAAAGAGTCTATGAAAGTTGCAGTGTATCTTACTACATATTCTGGTTCTGATGAAAATGGCAATGCATGCACGGTATGCCTCTTAACCAGAACATTTGATTCAGAGAATTCAAAGGTAACAATTTACTACAGAGTAAATAGTTTACTATGAAGTTAAATCCATAATACACTATAGAGTAAAAGATTATTCAAATCTTAACAATTTATATAGTCCATTGGATCTCATTCTAACATGGCAGTTTGATAAACATAAAAACATAACTCAGTCATTTCACCTTAAAAAGATCACAAAAAGCCAGAAAATTTAAAGGAGAAAAAAAAAAAAGGTCACTATCTCCTTTCATCTTCATACCCAATAAACTGTTTCAGATTTACATTAACTTACTTAATGCTGCAATTCGTAAAGGTACAAGTGACGGAAGACTTTTATAACAGGGTAGCTTTGTTAAAGCAGAATCTTCAGCCTCACACAAGTTCAAGAGCTGCAAAGTAAAGATAAAACTTTTTAATTTAGCCCACTATGGGGACATAATAACCACCTTACAAAAGAGAGCAGTCATCCACACGCACCTCAAGACCTTTAGTAACTTTCTAAATTAACACTTAACAGGAAATCAATTAATTATTTTCAAAGTAATGACAAACGCAAATCCTAAAGTATCAAGATATGACCAAGATTCCTTATTCTAAAGCAAAAATCAATGAACTTCATTAGGGAAATAAATTTGTAAATACTTTCTCATCTATCCACTGATACGAAACTGTTTTTTTTTTCTTTAAAGAGAGGATCACTTTAACTGCAAATTTCACAATGGCAGGTACGTCTTTTTCAGAGCTGCTCCCAATGCCCAGGGCCAGTGTTCAAAAATATATATGCACCAGAGTTCAAATATTTATTTTTTCAAGCATAAAGAAAGTCACTAGAACTGCTTCAACTAGAGATTTGGTGGCTAACCTTCCAGATGCTTTACCATTCAAATAAAGATATATGTATCTGGAACATCATATATGGTGTTCTGTTACTTACTTTTCCCTTCTCTTTATGTATGTTCTGGAAAAAATGGTGCCAAATTTTACTTTTTTTTTTTAAGGTACTGGGGCCTGAGATTGACCCTAGGACTTTATATGTGCTAAGCTCAACCAGAGCCACATCAGCAACCCTGAGTTGATTTTTTCATTTGTTTGCCTATTTGGTTTTTTCCCTCTCCCTTCCCCCCCCTGCTGTTTTTCTGTGTCCATTCACTGTGTCATCTTCTGTGTCTGTTTCTCTTTTTGTCTTCCCTTCGTTTTCTTCTAGGATTCCCCCGGATTCAATCCTGAGCACCTCCAATGTGGAGAGAGGTTCCCTGTCACCTGCGCTTCCTTAGTCACTGGTTTCTGTTGCATCTTGCCTTGACTCTCCCCTTCGTCTCTCTTTTTGTTGTGTCATCATCTTGCTGTGTGGCTCACCATGTGGGCAATGGCTTACCACATGGGCACTGGGTTCAACATGTGGGTATGCCTTTTGTGGGTTTTTTTTTTTGGGGGGGGGTATCAAACCCAGGTCCTCCCATATGGTAGGCTTGGAAATCCCAGTCACTTAAGCCACCTCCACTTTCCTGTTTTTTTGCCTGTTTTTAGGAGGCTCCAGAAACCAAACCCAAGATCTCCATGTGGGAAGCAGGCACTCAGCCACTTAAGCCACATCTGCTCCCTGCCCCCCCCCTTTAAAGATTCCTACCTCATAAAAGATTTGAAAACAGTAGAAAAAAGGATCTCATTGAAAAGCACTTTGGACCAGCGGCCCTAATCCATTCCTGAGGAAGCCATAGTTACTAGTTATCATATGTTCTTCAAATACACTCCCCTCATGTAAGTATGCACGTGTATGCATGTGTTCCACCACCGTTTTTAAAAGATAAACACACACATACTGCTCTTTATTGAGCAAATGTCCAGCCAAGCCTTCAATATCAGCACACAGAGAGCTGTCCCATTCTCTACCTGCACTGCAGCATTCCACTGTGTATCGGTACCATAATTACTTTACATATTAAACATCCTAATTTAGCCATTTCCCTAGTGATGCAAACTTACAGATGATTCCTGTTTTTTATTTCTACAACAATGCTACAATGAACATCTTTATATAACACAAATGCAACTATATATGTAGAATAAATTCTTGGATGTCAAATTTTTGAAATAGAGCTTTAAAAAAAAAATGTTGCTCTATAGGGCCAAGTTGCCTTGCAAAGAGGTTTTTCTAATCTACACACCCACCAAAAGTTCGTGAGAATGTTTCTCGATACTACTTACCAACAGTATATTATCAAGCATTTTGTTCATCAATATGAGGATACCAAGGGTATTTCGTCATTTTAACTTGCATTTATTTAACTGTGAATGAGAATGACCATTTCATCTTAAAAAGTCCTTTGTAAACTGTTCTAGGAACTACCTGTTCAACACCTGGCAGACACCGCCAATGGCCCACTCTAACTCCACCCTCCCTGCATTCCAACAGAACCTGGACGCCGCGCTCAGTGTACCAGAGCCACGCTTCTGCTAAAAACACTGGAGGTGCTTCCTGGGTTATCTCCTTCCAGGTTAGACCAAAGGCACAGCCTTAGGAGGACTAAGGAGACAGACACAGGAGACTGTGGTCTGGCAGCACGGTGGAGCCCCCAAACTGCCCCTGGACTATTTCTCTCCAAGCTTTTTTGCATGACTATAGGAGACAGCCGAGTGTAACCCCCAACTCAGAAGGAGACCTTTGCCCATTTTTCTGTCATCGCCATTTTAAAAGGCTACATATGTTTTAGTACCTGGATGTGCCATCATTTGATTGATTCTTGGTTATTGGACAGTACGCTTTACTTCAGGCTCATAGTTGTCCCTCAAAAGCTATGAGAAGGGATGTGTGACTACCCTAGAAAGCCAGAGTTTCCAAACACTGCCACACACCACAATCACCCAGGAAGCTTTTATACAGTAAATTCCCAGATCCCACCCCAAATCTACTGAACTTGAATCTCCAGGGTCAAAACTCAAGATCTGTGTTTTTCAAAAGGTCCCCAACTATCTCTGATTCAGCCAGCACTGACAGGCATCTAGAAAGCCAGCTTCATACCCCTGGTATCTTCAGCACGCTTCTTTTTTTTTTCTCTTAAAGATTTATTTTACTTGTTTCTGCCCACCCCCCTTCTTTGCGCTGTCTGCTCTGTTCATTGTGTGTGCTCTGTATCTTCTAGTCTTTTAGGAGACATGGGAGTCGAACCCAGGACCTCCCATGTGGGAGAGAGGCGCCCAATCACTTGAGCCACTTCTGCTGCTTGCTGTGTTTCTCATTATGTCTCCTTGTTGCATCAGTTCACAGTGCCAGCCCATCCTGTCAGCTCGTCGTGCCAGCCCCATCGCGCCGGCCTGTCGCCTCAGCTTTTTGCTGAGCTTTTTGTTCATCTTCGTTAGGAGGTACCAGGAAAGGAACCTGGGACCTCCCATGTGGCAGGTGGATGCCCAACATCTTGAGCGACATCTGCTTCCCCCTCAGCACATTTTATTCATACCCAGTTCTGATCTTGAGTTTAGCGAGGAATTTTTCACACCTGTGGTTGACACATCAGTCTCACAGCCAAAGGAAGCTGTCCTCCCATTCCCTAGTGGCTCTTTTTAGACCCACTGTCAACTATGATGAACAATAACCCTTATACAAGGCACACAAGGTCAAAGCCAGATCATGTGATAATATTTCTGAGCAAAAAAGGGACTTAAAAAAAAAATCAAGAGGCAAGTTTTTCATAATTAAAAATTGAGACTTAGTGTGGACAAGAATCTGCCTCCTTATGATTCTTGCCTTGCTTGATTTACCTCGACAATGTCTCCAGAAATAGAATTCAGGGAAGCGGATTTGGCCCAATGGATAGGGCACCCACCTACCACATGGGAGGTCCAGGGTTCAAACCCAGGGTCTCCTGACCCATGTGGAGCTGGCCCATGCACAATGCTGATGCATGCAAGGAGTGCCATGCCATGCAGGGGTGTCCTCCACATAGGGGAGCTCCACGAGCAAGGAGTGCGCCCCATAAGGAGAGGTGCCCGGCGCGAAAGAAGTGCAGCCTGCCCAGGAATGGTGCCACACACACAATGGTGCAGACGCAGCAAGATGATGAAACAAAATGACAAAGATTTCCGGTGCCAGTGGCAAGAATGCAGAAGAACACACAGCGAATTGACCCAGAGAGCAGACAACTGGGAGGGCGGGAATAAAAATAATGATAATTAAAAAAAAAATAGAATTCACTCCAATAAATATTTCAAATTCAGTTGATCACAAGACCATTATTGTATTCTAACAATTAATGCATATAACTTGACTGTATCTGCAGTTTCATTTCTGTTTACACCACAGTAGAATCGACTAATATAGGTTTACACTGACAAATACTTATAAAAATCATCTGCCACTGCCCACATCTTAGGCCAAGGGTCAAGTTGAATCTGCTAAATGAAATGAGGACCTGGCAGGGCAATATAGCAATTAGGAACCAGCTCTAAGGTAACAGTGTTGGTTCAAATCTAAGCTCTTGGCTCACCTGCTCTGTGGCTTTAGGTAAGTAACCAACCTGAAGCCTCAGTTTCCTCTTCTTCAACATGAGAACAAACAGTGTCTATACTGTCAGAACTGAAAAAAGGAATTCATGTGAAAATCTCAACAGCACCTGGCACCTATGACTAAAAAACCCAATAAACTGACCCTTGCCATGTGCCAGCCTTGTTCTGGGCACCAGCTATTACAAGAGTGGTTAAATGGGACAGGTACAGCCTTATCTTTAAAATGCAATTTTTAAGGTCCTAAAAATCAAGATCCTCTGTAGAGGCCTAACAGAGTCCAAGGACTCAGAAAACACCAGCATTTGGCTGACCAAAGTCATCATGCCTTCCTTCTAGCCAATGCCAGAAGGTAGTATACCTCCTCGGAGTGTTGTGCCACGTCAGGGCTGATTACCTGAGGCCCCTGCCCGTACCTTCGCTGAATGCTGCCCTGACCAGTCTTCACATACACAGAAAGGTTACCAGACACATGCCATCAGAAGCCACACCCCTTTGTGCTGCCACCCCTACCTCTGTGTAGAAAACCTTATGCTCCACCACATTAAGGTCCATCGTGAAGAGCCGCGGCTGTAAGGTGGTACAGAACGTGTTCCCCTCCATCAGGCCAATCTGTGCGTTGGCGGGCTGGTGTCTCAGCAGATGCTTCTTGGGTGGGACCATATCTTGGAGGACCTGGCAAAAGCAAGGAGAAAGCATCACTAACAAGTTGCCCCTTGAAAAGCCAACACCCACCGTCATCACTGTATTCTAAAACAATTGCCAATTTGAAAACCATAAATGAAAAGTAATTGTGGATGTTCTTTAATTAGCAAAGGGGAGGTATGATACACATGCTAACCTTGGTCATGAATAGACATTTCAGATACATTTAGTTCCTAAGGCTCTCGAGTTACCACTTTTCAAAAGTAAAAACAAAACACAAATCTACAAGATTGTGCTATACAGACCCAGGAAACCAGTCTTCTATTCTCTGGACACCAACAACTACTGATACAGCTGTAAACATAAGCATATCGCTATTTGCATTTTAGAGGTCAAAAAGAGCATTGCACCACAGCACTTGGTCACGTAGACACAAAATTATAAATCAAGTACCACCTAAAACTCCTATTTGATAAAAAGTCTCAAAAGTTTTATTTAAATGATCCTGGGTCAGGTGACAGAAATCTCACCTCTTTGTGGGGTTCCATTATCACTGTCACACTTTTTCCAGTGACCTGGGCCAATACCTGCAGTGAATGCATAGCCTGTTTTCTCACAGTGGAGTTTGGAGAGGTGACTTCTCGAACCAAATCATGGGTTACATGGTGAAAAGACTTTTCTTGAGCTGACAGAATCTCTTCAGCTCTTTCCTCATCTTTTAAAGGTGCTGCACATCTCATCAGGAGCTGCTCCAGGGTTGTCTTTGCCATGGCAACAGCTCCATTGGAAACCTGCGGGTCAGGAGAGCTTCAGAATGCGAAGTGTTCAATGCTGCCCACTGTCTCCTACACACTAGCCTGCTATAAATGTCACTGAGGGTCCCTGGCCCTCATTCCAGCCAACTGCCTTAAGATTACTTCATAATTGCCACTTGATGATTCAGCAACTAAATCACCTTGTAGAAAATTCTGTTACTCAGAAAATTAAATGTGGATCAAACCATGACCCTTACTTTTACCTGACAAATAGATAAGCTGCAATGTCCAACATATTCTATTTGTACATCTGCACACAAATTCATGAGAATAACTTTTATAAGAATTTTGGGGGTATGTGCCCCATTAAACCCTCATGGCAAGGCTGAGGAGGCAATTCCCCTTTACAGATGCATTGTTGCATATGCTGCCCTGAGATCTGTTCTTTATCAGTTACACAAGGTGAAAGTATTTGGGTTCGCAAAGAAAGCCTACAGCGGCTCTCATCTCTATTTTACTGACGTTACTGTAATGAAATCTGAGCACCTAAGTTATGAAGCATCCAGAAGAGCTTATTTGCAGAACTGTCTCATACTAACTTTTCCAGACAAATTAATTTCTTGAAAACATAAAAGTACTCGGATTATTTTTCAAAGGAAAACCAGTGTCATAATGATTCACTTTAGGAAATCAAAATTAAATCAGGAAGGGAGCCACTAGCAGGAATTAGTTAACCTGTTCATTTCTTTGAGTATGCTGGAGTTTACTAACAGAAGACTCTAAAATGCTGAAATGTTAAGTTCTGACCCAGTGCTCTACCATGAAACCTGCCCCATCACCCACCTCTCCAGTTAAGTCCATCATGACAAAGAGAAGTGCTTTGAGGAAGGTCTGCTGGTTCTGGAGAACCCACGTGAGAGGCAGCCGCTCCATGAGAAACTTGATGGACACCACCCCCCCCAGCTTCGCATACCAGGCCTGTTCGTAACAGCAAGCACACAAGCGCTCCACAATGTAAGAGAAGAGGGGCAGCTGGCAGGCCTGGAGGGAAAAACAAACAAGAAGGTGTAGTCACCACTTTCTAGAATGATCACCCCCAGGAACAAACACTCCAGAAATGAGAGGACACTCCTCAGTCCTTCCTTACCCTCTCCTTTGAGCCCAGGATGATACTGGCAACATCAAATATCACAGCTAGGGCCACCTCCCCAATTTTGCACAGTTCCTTTTCTTCATATGCCATACAAATAGCTATCGCATCAATAAGGACCAAGGGATCCATTCCTTTAGACCCATTTTCTTCACTGTGGAACATGGCGGTGCTGGGCTGGCTTCCCACCTGGTAGCAAGGAAGCAAGAAAGGACCTGAAAGGAGAGGCAGAGGGGATGGAAGAACATAAATTTTTATTTACCCAATTTCTTTCATGTTAGGAATTCAATAAAAGTCAGCCCTGGTCATTTTAAGCCAACTTCTGTTAAACCACAAGTGTTAGTAAACTCAGAGGTCCAATTTGCACTGAGGTCATTTTTCTCAATGTTTTCCACCAAACACTTATTATTTCCAAGTTTGTTCAATCATAACTCAAAAATGCCATAGTTTACAATAACCATAAAAGAGCCAGGCTTTAAAAAATCACTACCGAGGCTACGGGGTACAGCATGGGAATGACTGAGGGTTATGTTTGGACAATCCAAACAAAAAAGTAACAGCCAAAAGCAACAACATCCAAATACAGTCAATACCAAGTTAGAAAACAATCTGCCACCAATTACTAACTAATACCTCATAGGAGTCCAAACACCAGGCAAGACAGAAGCTTACAGTTTTGCAGGGAAGACAATGTTAACACAGAAGAAACACTGAGAAATGTAAAATGTTAAGTTGTACAGTACTGACAGTTGAGGCCAAGAGATAAAATGGGGAAAGTTCTATGTGTTCTGCTCATAGAGCTCAAAGTGATGGGGTACTGAGGACACAATCTAGGGTGGGCTCCAGTGTGGGCTGGAGACCAGTGCTTACCTGCAGGCTAGTCAGTACTGGTTTGGGAGATGCAAAATTTGAGAAAAGCGTTTAGAAACTTACATAGCAACTGACAGTGTCATGACATTTTCACTGTCTTTTACAAAAGTATCAGACCACAGTGGATTGGGAAAAAAAAATGGTCCTTCACTACAGCTTCTGAGAACCACTGAGGCAGAAGTGAGGGGCTATTCCAGGCAGGGGAAGTGGAAAGGATGACTGACGGTGGGTGGAAAACGAGCCCCGCGTGGGGAGACGTGGAGGAGCTGGCTGTGCAGCAGAGTGGTGAAGGCTGAACCCTATAAAACCACCCTGGAGAGGAAGGTCAGCATGACCACAAACCACTGCTCTTTTTCATGTAGTGCGTCCAAAAGTAGTCCACCCCCATTTTCAAATGGAAAATGAAAAAATAAAACACCTCCTCTGCCCCGACAGGTCCCCACACTCACCACACTGCTGGGCCACAGCCACCATGGTGTAGTGGCGAATCAGGCTGGCCACAAAAGGCAGGGCACTGGGCCGGAGATCTTTAATGACAGCGGACATGAACGCCCCGGTCAGAGCCTGCTCAAACGTTTTACGCGCTGGAGTGTCCTGGGCTTTGTACCGATGTGATATGATGACACTGGGTATAGTCTTTTCTGTAAAGCTGAAAGACAAAATTAAATCCATCATCATCACGCTGAACCAGGACTTTTGTTATTTTCGACCTGCCCATTTCCATCTTATTCAGATACAGACCTGAGTACATTTATCTCTGCACATGCCCTGGAATCAAACACGATGAATTTCACCATGGACTTTTACAGCCAGTGGTTCCACAGACCACATCTACTCTAATATGAGTACAGGCAATGAATCAGAGGTGAATCACAAAATGGCAGCATATCTGGTATTTTTGTAACTATTTTCAATTTTAAGCAAATTGATGTTTGAGTTTCATCTTTTATAAAATCAAGCCAAATCCCAAGAAATACTCAAATTATCCTTTAGAATTTCCTTCAGTGAAGATCTGCTAGCAGATTTGTTTTCACTTATTTGAAAACATCACTATTTCATCCTTGTTCTTGAGTCTTAGTTGCATTAGACTCGTGATTCTAGTATGGTATTTTCTTTCACAGCTACCCATCTATTGATCACTTGAAGATAATCTATTTTTTCCTGTCGGCCTTTTTTTTTTTTTTTTTTTAAGATTTATCTATCTATTTGCTTCTCTCCCCCGTGCCCTGCTGTCTGCTCTGTGTCCATTCACTGTGTATTCTTCTGTGTCTGCTTGTATTCTCATCAAGTGGCACTGGGGATCTGTGTGTCTCTTTGTTGAGTCTTGCTGCGTCAGCTCTCCATGTGTGTGGCACCACTCCTGGATGGGCTGTGGTTTTGCACGGGGTGGCTCTCCTTGTGCAGGGACCACTCCTTGTGCTGGGGGGCATCCCTGCGTGGACCAGTACTCCTTGCACGCGGCAGCACTGCACGTGGACCAGCTCACCACACGAGCCAGAAGGCCCTGGGTATCAAACCCTTGGACCTCCTATATGGTAGGCGGATGCTCTATCTGTTGAGCCATACCTGTTTCCCTCTCTGTCAGCTTTTAAGATTCTCTTGGTTTCTGATTTCTAGCCATTTCATTATGATGCATCTTTGCATATATTTCTATTTATCCTGCTTCAGATTCACTAAAAATCTTGAATCTGTGCATTATTTTCAAGTTTTTTTCATCAGTTCTGAGAACTTCTCAGCCATGATGTCAAGTATTGCCTGTCTCCTTTGCTCTCCCCTCTCCTAAGAGTCTTGAAGCAAACATGTGCTGTTCCACTCTATCCTTCACAACTCTCACCCTCTTAATTCAATGTTTCACCTTTTTCTCCCTATATATGCATTCTTAATAAGGTCTTTTGTCTTATTTCATAACAAAGATTTTCTCTGGGTTTTAAAAAGATTTGCTTGGGCAGCTTCTTATAGTTTTCTATTTCTTGCAGGTATTTTCAAGTTTGTCTTTTCTTTTTAAACATAGTGAGATAGATTAAGGAGTGAAAAATTTTGTTTTTTTTGTTTATTATTATTGAAATAACAAAAATGCTCTAATGATTGAAGTGATGAATACCCAACTATGTGATTATACAAAATACTATTGATTCTACACTTTGGATGAACTGTATGCTTTATTAACATGTACCCATAAAATTGATTTGTTCAAAAAACAACAACACATAGTGAGCACAGTTAAAACTGTTTCTGATGATCCTACTAACTGAAGTCTGCACAGAACAGTGTCTGCTTTCTGTTGATTCTGGCTGGCTCTTACTTATGTTGCTTTATTTCCTTGGTTATCTTTATTCTCTCTTCAATGCCCTCTTAGCAACTAAGCACCTATTATACACTTGGCATTATTTCTGATGCTGGGAGATATGTGAAAATATACAGAAAAAATTCCTTCCCTAAAACTTACAACTCAGAAAGATCATATACAAACATATTTCGAAAGATCATTTTATAAAGATCACAGCCTTAGGTGATGAGAGCAAACTATAAATAATGCATGACAAATATCTGGAGACAGAAAAGGTCACCATGGACTGGAAATGCAAAAAACGCAATGAACACCCATTATGTGCCATGTACTGTGGAAATAATGGTGAGCAAAAGGGAGGGTAGCTGTGACCTTTGATTTCTTGACGCTTATAATCTAATGGGGGAGACAATCAAACACATTAAACACAGATTACAACTGAGAGAAATTCTAATTCTCAAGCCCCTTGTTCTCCTTTCCATGTTCTTTGAAAGCCAAGAGAAGCATTACTAGGCAAACATTTCATTTTCCCAATTTGTAGGAGCATGCGCCTAACACTAGGAACCATAGTGTCAGGGTTCCTAACAATCCCTCAAGTCCCGACATACTTAGGGTGTGCAAGGAGCTGATAGAGCGCGTGCTTATTGTCCTCCAGACTCATCATCGCCACCAGGAAGCACTTGATCACCTCCCACGCCTGCCTGCGGTAGTAGGGCTCAGTGTTGGCACTTTTCAGGCAGTCCAGAGCTGTTTCAATGGCCTACAAAGAGAGAAAATCAACACAAAAACTAGCTTTTACTGAAATGGCATGATTTTAAAGAGCTATGGCAGGAAGCATCTGCAGCATCCATAAGTGTTCTACTGTATACTTTCTCTTGAAGAGAGCACAGAGGGTCCAGACATTCCAAAAGGTACTCTCATCCGTAGATGCTGCAAAATAAGGAAATGCAGGGTTCAAATAAAAATGTAAAATGGAGTTTAATAGTTTTATGCATCTAGCCAATGGGAGATTATAGAAATTATGTGAATTCAGAAAGCTTCTTGTGGTAGGGAAATACAGAGTAAGTTTCTCCCTGGGTGAGGGGTTGGTAACCTTCTCATCTGCTCGATTAAAGTAAGACTGTGTCATCTACACATACTTACCAAGGACATAATGAGAAGAATAAGGAACTTAATACAGACCGTAGACAGTTCTGTAAGTCCAAAAGTAAAAGACGAATTTCCTATACTTTTACTAAATTTCCTCTTTAAAAGAGAAAAAGGTTTACATCATTTCTTCAGAAAACCTGCATAGCTGAACATGCACATTTTTATCCTATTCATTTCGATTAGGTGGCAGGGGACAAGGGAAAAGGGGCCATGATCATCCAGAGAAGAGACTGAAGTGGTCAATGTTTTGGCTCAAATGTCACCACACACAGTTTTGGAGCACCATAGGGGCTCCCTCCTGGAAACCCCAGCTCATCTGGGGCACTGCACATCTGTCCTTTCTCCTACTGCCTCTGAAAAGATTATAAGTCATATGTTCATAATTTTTGAAGATTTTTAAAGAATCAATGTAACCTATGAAACAATTACCTACAAAAAAAAGAATTATAAAGTATGCCAAAATCAGAATTATTTTAATGGAAATTCAATGGCATTTGGCTTGACCATGCCAACCATTCCATCCACCTCTCCTTACACTGCCTGGGGCATGTACTGCAGCCAAGTCTTGCCAGCGGGATGCAGTTCTGCTCAAAGAGAAATCCTCCACAAGTACCAGGGACATGTCCGTGAAAGGCCAGCAGCGCTGGCCATGCCTCTCTTCAAACTGTGATTTCCTTCAGCTGCTTTGGGGGCAAAACTCCTTCTAAGGAAAAATGCCCTGTTTAGTCTACACAGAGGTGGAATAAAAGTTAGATGTCTTAGTTTTCACTACTTATATTAACTTTGCTCCTGACATAGCTAAAGCAAACAGAATCCTAACTCAAGGGGATTATCTAAAATGTAGGAAAAGTGCTGTGGGCACAAGGATGCTTACTACAGTAACTTTCGGTGTAGTGACAGAGAGAATTTTAGTCATCAGTATTCCCTTAGGAGGAAAATGGTGTTTATTTGGGGAAAAAAAATGGATAAAGTTTTGGGTTAGAAGGCGATACTGCACCATCTCACTCCCCTCCCAGGTATGGAGAGGACAAAACCGCTCTACGGGGGGGAATGAGGGAGGGTTGAGGATGAAGCATAGGCTTGAGTCAGTGGGGACAGGTGAACAGAGATGATGACAGCAAACTCCAGAGTGACACTCACAATGGGCATTCTCCCTCCCAAATGTGTAATAAAGTCTAGTTTCAAAAAAAAATCACAGAACCCTCTATGTAGGTAAACTTTTTGTATGGAAAGGTAAACAGGCCAAATTCTACAATACAATGCAATAGGACAGAACTGAGTTAGCCTGAGCAAAGAAAGGGCTTTGAGTTATCCCAGCTAAAGAATACTGGCTTTGGACAAGCCTACCAGATCTCCAAGGAGCTAAGGAAATCAGCAGGCTTACTGAAATGCCTAAGTAACTCAGATACACTCAAAAGGCTCTTTTACCCTTAAAAGACTCTACCACCCTTAAAAAAATACACACACACACACACACACACAATGGCTAGAAAAACATTCTGAAGACCTGGTCACAAAAGCTCTAACATAATGTAAAAACTGTTGGTAATGTAATAATGGTGAAAAGTTGAAAGTTACAACATAGATTACAATTAAATAAAACAATAGGCTTGTGGAAAAGGACCAGGAGGAGTGGAAAAGTTTAATATGGCAACAGTTTTCAGTGAGGACAAAGAAAAAGGAGTACAGCAGAACATTCTGGTAAGATGCTGGGAATACTGACTGTTACACAATGAAATGGAAGTACTAAAGGGTATGTTGAAAGAGAAAGAGATAGCAGCAGTGGGATAAGGAGTGAGAAAAGACAAAGCATGAGTTATGCTTGGAGAGAGAATGGGAGAAAAAAAGGTGCTCAGGGGTGACAGGATGAAGGGCAGGCAGGAAGTTAACTGAGGTACCCAATGACACTTGGGTAAAGTCCATCGGGCCCAAGAGCGGGATTGGGCTGGATGGCACTTCCTGGTACCAGCAGGAAAAGATGGAACTGAACTCAAGGGTCCAAAGTTCTTGGAAGAAAGCCCAAAAAAGGTACATGCTTTATCTACAAATTCTCAAATGAAAATTAACTTTCTTAAAATGAAACCTATAGTATCTTTAAGAAGTTTCCAAAGACTTCCAAATTTACCTTTTCCATTGGGAGCTGAAGAGACGCTTTACAATCTGAAAACTCCACGGTAATACTGGGTCCTTGAACTTCAGTCACAACGTAGTGCAACTTCTGGGACTCCTTCAACATCTTCCTGTTACTGCCACCAAATTTACCAAGTACGCGATAGGCCACATGAGAAATGCTATCAGCAGGATTGCGTAAAGTGCGCCACAAAGCCTAAAACATCAACAACCTTTCATTAAAATTATTTTCAAATAGGAAATACATTCATATGGTTCACAAATCAAAATTCAAAAGTTTTAAAAGACTTGGGAAAAAAAAAAAGACTATTTAGCATAAATTCTTCCTTCCACTTCTGTCTTCCAAACACATGATTCTCCTGTGGAGAAACCAATGCTACTAGTGTCTTGTATATCATTCCAGGGAAATTTTACGTTTGTATATTTCTTCTTCCCTTCCTCTTATATAGTGGTTTGCCATTATTTCCAACAGATTGTATTTTTACAACTGCACAGCATCTCACTGTATGTATATGCTTATGATTTAACTTGTCTTCAACTAATGGACCCTTGTTCTGATCTTTTGCTTTTACAATCAGTGTTAAAATGGTTTCGTACATCCATCATGTCAAGGTGTTGAAGCCTAGCAGTATGATGAATTTCTAGTATCAGAAATGGACAGGTTTTAAACTGACAGTTATTGCCAAATGTCCTCCACAGAAGTTATGTGCCCACCAGGAATATACCAGAAGACAATCCAAACTTAATAAAATCTGTTAGCGGGGAGCTCAAAAGCATTTTGCATTTCCCCTGTGTGAAAACAACCATTTTTATGTTTAAGAAATATTTTATTTTCTCTTTTTGTAAATAATTTATTTCCCTTGCCCTTTTTTACTATTTGTCATTTTACTATGTTAGAGAAACTAGCCCTTCATTTGTATTATGAGCTGGAAATAAGTTTTTCCTGTTATGTCTTTTCATTTAGGCTACAGAAAATTTTCCTTAAATTCTAGAAGACAAATAGTGACGGCCTGGGCTTCTTTCCAGATTTATATCAAGTGTAGAGCTAGAGATACAGGGGTGGGGCAGGGTCCATCCAAAGGCAAGAGCCTTTGGAAACCCTGCTGCCCAGACGAGGAGTCTCAGACCAGCAGTGAGACAGAAGAGCGGACAGGAGTGATCCCGAACTGATGGCCCTCTGGCTCTCTATAAGAGCACTATGCGAAGGAAAGAATCTCAGCTTTGGGACCATAGGATTTCCACAGGATTTATAAAGTGTCAAGCTCAGAGTTGACAACTGAACATCACCAAGCACACAAGAAGATAATACTTGTGAATATGAGACTGCAGGAACAAACAAAAGCTTTATAGCTCTGCTGTAGATAATGGAAATGTCAGAAACAGAATGTGCAATGGCTGTGTATGAAATGCTTAAAGAAATAAAAAGCTGAAAGATGAGCAAGCCAGATTTGAAAGAGAACCAGCTGCAACGTCTGGAAATGTAAATAACAAAATAAAATCTCAATGGATAGATTAAACAACTGATTACAAACAACTGAATAAACTAGAAGAAACAGCTGAAACACCTAGAACTTAAGAAAGGACCACCAAAGAAACAGAGAGATTGTAAATTTGAGAGGAAAGTAAAGTCAGGAAAGGCATAGTGAAAAGGCTAAGGTATGACTAATTAGAGGCCCACTAGGAGAGAACAGAGAGCCTGTGGGAGAGACAGCATCTGAAGAGGTAATCCCCCCAGAACTGGCTTTACAAAGTATGAACCATAGATCCAGGAGGCACAATTTATTTCAAGCAGGGTAAAAAAGCAAAAAAATCCAGATACATTATGGTAAACTTTGAATATCAGAAATAAAGAAAAGATTTCAGAAGTAACTGATAAGAAAAGATCACATTTGAACAAAAACTAACAAATATAATCAATGGACGCCAGAAGACCTCAAAATAATTTTAACACCCAGCAAAACTATCTCTCGAAGGCAAAGGTGAAATAAAGAGAGATGGCAACAGAAACCGAGACACTTTATAACCAAAGCCCAAGAGAGCACCATTAAAGAAGTTCCTAAAGGAAAGTCTTGTGAAGAAACAAATGTTCCCAGAGGAACAATCTGAGGTACAAGAAGAAACAGTGAACACATATGCAAATCTAATTTAACAGATAGCATGAATTGTATGTCTGTGGTGACACCATAGTGGTTTCAGACATAATTCACTTCTAGGATAATCATTACAACAGTAGAACCAGAGTGTAAACCTCAAAATGCAAAGAATATGGAGGAAAAAAGAGCACTCAATCAGTCCAAAAAATGCAAAGCTAAAAGAGAAAAATAAAGAAAGAAAAAAAACAGAACAAATTTACTTTCCAAATATAATTTTTCAAAGTACTCATAATGGAGGAGATATTTTAAGATATAATCGGCAAAGGTATGGTGTCTAGAATACATGAAGACCTTCCTATAATCAATAAGAAAAAAAAGATATAACCCAAGAGATTTGACCAGGCACGTCATAGAAGATGACGAATAACCTAAGGAGAGGTACAACACCTCATCAGTAATCAACACAATGAAAATTAAGACCAACCAGCCAGCAGAGTAGCAAAAAATTAAGAATTTCTAAGTTTTTCCTGAGTTCTCTATCTATTCCAGAGACTCCTATCCTTTAGTAGTTAGTAAGCCTCCATTCCACAAAGCAAGTATTCTAACCCATTTGGAGTCAACACCCTATACTAAATGGGCAGAAGAGTAAATAACAGGCAACCTAAACATATAACAATTACCAACCACATTACAGATCAATAACAATAGCAAAATATGAAGAAAAGAACTGAAGACATTTGGCATATGAACTTTAATGAACAGAAACTAAAAATGTCCTTTATTATCTGTTCCTCTTCCCTTGGGATGGGGAGACTTCTATACTTACCTTTAAAAGCCTGAATCTCTTTACTATGTAACTGAGTATCTTTTGTGGATAAAGAAAGGATCTCAGATGTCTGTCGTTACAGAACAACAACAGTCATATAGTAATCACACCTACCTTCCTAAGTCATTAACTTACTGTAAAAACCCTCTGAAAGAGAGGGCAATACTGTAAAACAAATACCCACTCAATACCCATGGTATTTCTTAACATCTTTTCATTAGCCAGAAAAGTCACAAAGTTAAGTTGAAAGCTATACCACTGTATTTTGCAAAGAGCCCACCACTGGGTGGAGAGCTCAACATGAAGGTCATCACTACAGGGAAAACAGCTTACTTAAAATTAAAACCCTCAGGAAAAACTAGTATGAGCATCTGGTGCCCTCTGTGGGGGCTGAAATGAACCAACTTACCTGCATGAGCTCTGCGCGTACTGGCTGAATGTGATCGTAGAGGAAATCAGGCTGCAGGTTGTCCACACACAACTCCAGAGTCCTCAGTCCTTGACTAACCAACGTCTGGGACCCGTTGAGTGCAGACACCAAGGGATCCATCAACATGGGCAGATATGGCAAGAGAGAGCTCAGTCGTACGGGCACTGTGAGACACAGTTCCACAAAGAGGTCCTTCATGTGCTGTTTATGCAGCCCGCTCTGCAACATGTTCAGTCCTAAGAACAGGATTTGAGACCATCAGAGAGAGGAAAGGGACTTCCCAGGCATAGGCCAAAGTTAACTGTACAAAATAACTGATGCACAAGCACAAGAAATGACTAGGAGTTGCACAATTATAACAGTTACGTATGGCCCAAACACTGGAAAAGGGGGAGATAAGAGAAACTAACTGTGAGAGCAACCAGATGTCAGATTTAACAGAAAAAGATTTCACAGCTGCCATCATAAGCATGTTTACAGAAGGGGAAAAACTTAATTAAAGTAAAGGAAGATTCAATAATGCCACATCAAATAGAGAATATCAAGAGAGCCTTCTTAAAAAATGTAACTAAATGGGAATCCCGGACTTGAAAAGTACAATAATGGAAATAAAAAATTCACAAAAGGCGTTTGTGGCAGTTTGAGATTATTTTATTAATCTCCAAAACAGAAAGACTATGTGTGTCAATTAATCTATTCCTCCAGGTGTGCTACCCTTTGATTGTATTAAATTTAGGTAAGAGGCCTTGATTACATTATCTGTTGAGGCTGCTGTAGGGCTTTTTATTGGATTCCTGATCATGGCTCCCTTCAGGGTTTACTGTCTTTATAGACTGAGGGGTAATATGCACATATGCCCCTGCCCTTACCATGATCTCCACTGGGTGCAGAGACCAGATGCCAGCAAAAGGGCAGGGGTTGACCCAGACATACTCACACACACCAAACTAGAAGGAAACCAAAAACACTGCTCTGACCTTGCAGTAGGTTTGGTAAAAGAGGTAGAAATTCCTGATACAGGAGGTCATGGCTACCTCCACCAATAGAGCGGAACAACGCTCGAAGCAGCAGGAAATAGTTATAGGGCTCCTTGGCAGTCTGTGCGAGCTCCATCGAGCTATTCACAATCTTGTGTAGGTGAGGCTGCAGGATGGAGAAAGGACATATTAATAATAGGTTCTAAACAAAGGGTCGACAACACAGGATTTGCACTCAAAGGTTCAGTGCAATCCAGTAGGAGTTAAAGATAATCCTGATTAACTTATTCCAAGGAAATAAACAAGAACCCTCTAACCATTACTGGACCCAAATTAATTTCCCTTAGAATAAATGTTGGTTTCCAACAGGTAAGGCTACAAGAAGCATTTAATAGGTTCTTCTCCTACTAACGTAATGTTAAAAAGATAACACCTTGCAGCAGGAACAAGGGGTTTTGTCAGCAATGCAGTTTCTGTAAGTTCATGACTTTACAGCATTATGTAAAAGATGAAAGTCACCTGCTTCCTACAGCAATCAAAATGTGAAAACCTGAAGGAACAGAAACTTCACTACCAATCAGATATGATACATGCAAAATTTGGAAGAGCCTCAAAAGACATTTGAGATTATAGGGTTTTAGAAGACTGAATTGGAAATATGAATAAGCATGTCTATAATTTAAAAAAAAATAAACACATTTTATTAGCTTATAGTAACCTTAGCATTTTAAACCAGGTTAACATTTATTTTGTACTTGAAATCCTGGTTTTGACAAGCTAAAGCCTGTTTAACATGAAATCTTTTTGCCTATAAATTTAAAATGAATTGTGAACTGTTGGTACAGTCATTAACAGTTCAAATTTGTAAATATATGTAGCATGATATATTTATTTCACAGAATAAAGCAACTAAATACATTATTCTTGACAGGTATTTGAAATTTGTTTTTTGAGCACTTTCCTTGGGCAATATTCAAATATTCTACTAATACTTGCCCTATTAGGAGTCACTTTGTTTTGTTCCATACAAATTGGCAAGAAACTGAATTGAAGATAATTATGTGGATACAGATTTAAAATTTTTTTCAAAAATCTGAGTATTTTCCTTTTACATTAACACAAAGAAATGTTAAGGTTGGTGAGAGCTGATTACTACATAACTGAATAGAACTGAGGAAACCATCACATAGTAGCAAAAGTTACTAAGTTCTTTATCACCATCTGTATATTCACTCCATAAAGAAGAGACCTTATTTACTTCAAATTTCTCCCCATGTGAAAACATCTTCCTCAGATACAACACTGGTAGTTATCATTCAACTTTCCAAAGGAGTAACATTTTGCCATAAATGGAGGTGGACTTTTATAAGATTTTTGATATGCCATCTGCTGCTTTGGGTGGGTAATGTGACCAGGGATAGGTTCTAGCCATTTGCTAGATAAATAATGACGGAATCAATTGTACAGGAAGGAGCCATCTATAAAAATGTGTTATAAGGCCTAGCTCCTCCAAGAGGAGTTAAATAAAGGAACTTGTTGGAATTCGTAATTGAAAGGGAAGGAAGAAACAAATCATCCTTGAATATGATGTTAAAGTACTGCCAGAAAGTATATGAACATGCAGAAGAAAACAAAACCTGAGGAAAATAAAAGGCTGTTGATGTAATGAAAACTGTCAGGGGAATGCTTCTCATTGGATTTGAGAGCTATGTGATGACATCTTTTTCTAAGTTCTTTTGTATCAGTTATTTTTTTTTTTAGGAGGTATCAGGGATGAAAGCCAGAACCTGGTACATGGGAAGCAGGCACTCAACCACTTGAGCTACATTTGCTCCCGGTTAATTTTTAAAAATAAGGTGAATGTGCTATTTTACTTGTGTCATCAAAAATATAAATTGAGTTTAAGAAAATTGGTAGTGGCAGTAATAACTACAGCACACTTGCCTGACCATAAAAGTTCTGAATTTTTCATCTTAAATCACCAGATATACAAATTAAGCTCTGCTTAGAAATACATGAAATGTTTTTCACATGAGCCCTTAATTTACTACATTTACGGAATATTCAAGAGCACTGTACAAATACACAAAGTTTCTGTTCAAAAGTGAAAACAAGAATTAAAAAAACAAAAACATGGGAGAAAAAAACAAAAACCTAAATACAAAGTTCTACTCAGATCTAAATAAGCTTTACCTTCAGCATTTGCTCATTTTCAGCTGCAAAGAGGGAGACTGAGCCAAAGACCAGTTTAAACAGCTTGAGGTACAGGTTGGAGAGCTCTACATTAGAGCCCATTTCTGGCAGGCGATCAAGGAGATATTCCACCAGAATTGTAGCAAATAGAGCAGAGGTAGTTGGATTTGCCAAGAAAGAATTGGCAACAATCTATGAAAACACGAAAAGTACATGATGAAAAGAATCCCTTCCCCAAAGCAGCTTTAAAACAAAGTAATGAGGCTTCTAAAAACACAAGATCAAACCAATATCAGACACTCCAAGAAATTATCCGTCAAAGGGGAAAAAATGCATATATTTACTGAGTGCTGAGGGCAGCAGCTCACTGTAAGTACTCAACCTATTATTTCATCTTCACTGTCAAATACTAAGAGACTATATTTAGCATATATTTAATTTCTACCAACCAAAGAAGCAGGTCCAAAGCATCCTGACTTTTCATATACATTTTTATTAAATTATGGCTGTTATTTCTTTAAATTTTGCTCTAAAAGCACATCCTTAATATTTTTTAAATCCTCAAAATAATTTAAATCCCAAGTATTCAACAAATACTTTTAAAAATTAGATTAAAAATGTAAGGTGTAAGAAACAAGTTTTATACCTGAAGAGCATAATTTTTTGAGATTCTTTCCACCATATAAGGGACTGTGGTTTGAAAGATTTCTTTAAATGTTAAGGGATTCATCATTGTGAACACACCAGCAAAGTGTTCCAATACCTCCTTCTCTTCTTTCATTCTAACAGTCTGACAGTTTGCTACTCGAATGTATGTTTGTCCATTTCCTGCTATCTGGACCTAGTATAGGAGAAGAAAATCCATGGGCATTAAAATTGAACTCTAACCGTATTCCATTATGTATCCAGATCAATTACATATTTAAAACAGAGCAGATGAATTACATAATAAATGACCCTCCTTCCAAAAAAATTTTTTGGAAAAGAAAAAAAAAACTTCTTTAGGTTGTCCAGATCAGGCACGAAATTAGTTTTAAATCACATTTCTAACTTCCTATATTTTTATACAATCTCCCTCACAATACACAAATCCAAATTCATAAATAACAATTCTTTCCATAAATGTGGTAAGTAAACCTAGGTATATAACTGTTAACTATATTTACAAGACATAAGCAAATTCAAATAACAGTTCTCTCAAGACCTGTTTCCTTATTACCTTCTCTAATTCTAAGAAGTGTTTTCCATATTCAATAACCTGGTTGGAGGGTACTTCCTTACCTGGTAAATATCTAAAGCCTGCATTGCATATTTCACAAGTTTTATGTAAATCTGAGTCTCTTTGGGCTGTAACTGTTTGTTGGGAATAAACTGAGCTTCTGGAAAAGAAAACAAATTGTTAATACAAATAAAACATTATAGCCTTTCTATTAAAAATTCTGTTTAAATAATTAAAGGGAAGTATTACCACCAGGTGCTTTACATGATGTTATGCCCCAAGTAATTGTCTTGACGCCACAAACCAACGTTTTTACCAAGCTTCGGCAATCTGTGACTTGGAATGTCTGCTTGTCCTCTTTATCCTTTTCTCCTTGCTTCTCAAAGGGAGGTACTGGTGCCGGGGTCACAGGTGTGGCTGGGGCTGGGGGTGGGGCTGGGGCAGGGGTGGCAACTGGAGCTGGGGAGGGAGCAGGGCCCGGAGCTGAAGGGGCGGTAGGCACCCCAGGCAAAGCTGCTTCCACTGCTCCAAGTTCTGACTGAGGCTTGCATTTCTTAAAAATGGCAGAGAGCTGGTACCGAGCAATGGTGTGAAATTTGAGAACAAAAACCTAACAGAAAGAGAAGGTAGAAGAAGACAAAAATCACTCCTCTTCAATAGGCCAAACCACCCTTTCAAATGACCGAAAAAAAATTTCACAGAAACCACCTGCTGAGGTTGTTCCGCTTGTTCTCCTAACAGGAGAGGACAAGCTGTTTTGGGGTACCTCCTCTGTGATAAAGGAAAATATGTTATCCTTCCCCCACCCCCATCCCTGTATCAGGTATTGCTATCTCCATCTTACAAGTGAGGAATCTGGCTCGGGTGGCTCTGCATGGCTTGACGAGCTGGTCTTGAAACCCCACATGCTTCCCTCCACAACCACACTGGGTGCCTCAGAAACTGGCTGCTATTCCTTACCCAGGCATTTGGTATCCCTCCAGATATGCTCAGAGCTAATTAAGCACTTTGCTGTGATGTTTCTAGAAAATAACTTCAAATTACTTTCTAGGAACGCATAAAGAGCTTTTCTGGCTATTTTATTTAATTCACAACAATCTGAGGCAGATACTTGGATTACTCCTAGTGAAAGATGAGTACATTGGCACAGGGAAGTTAAGTACCTCACCTCAGGAGAGCTGGTTAGATAACAGGGGAGGCAGAGGTTGAACCCAGGCAGTCTAGGGTCGACCAACGGGGCCTCCCCATGACCTTGCCGGTGGAGTGCTTCTATAACTTCTGCAATCGGAGGATCTGAAGAGCGCGGAGTAGAAAAGCCAGTACCTCTAGCATCCGCATCAGGACGTCTCTCCCATTGCCGCTCTCCTGCTCACTCTTGGAGCGGATGCAGTCCACCAGGTTCAGGAGGAGTTTGCAGGACATGGTCTGGATGCTGCTGGGCAGGGACTCGTCGTCGATGTTCTTGGCAAAGAGCTGAACAGCGAGGGAGAGGTCACTGAGGGGCAGGTGTTGGCGAACGTGGTGCACAAGGTCAGCCAGTGTGCTGTAGGCAAGGGGCCTGTGGACAAAGACTCGCGCTAGTGCTCGGGCGTGTTTTCATAAAAAGTCAAGTCAACGTCCCCCACAATCACCTCTGCATGCCCAAGGACAGCATCCCTACTTGGGACCCTTTTTTATGAACATCACTTTCTCCTGGCTTACAGGACTAAAAGCCCCAGGTCCTGTCTTGTTTAAACCTTTACTTTCCAAATTAAAAGGTTAAAGTTATGCATGCCACAGAGTTTCTAATAGATACTGGCCTATACAGTTAACCAACCCAAGCAGAAAAACTGCCAACTTGGCATTGAATAGGTTTTGTTCAAAAATAAATACTATGTGTCAATATATTCTATCTACTCAAGAGAGTTTATAATAATGCTCAGCTTGTTAAGTTACTTAATACAATAAAATATCTGATCACCTGCCACGTGCCAGACAATGTTCTAGACACCAGGGATACCACAACAAACAAAATAGTTTATATCCTTGTGAAGCTTATTTACAAGAGGGGAGACACACAAATAAAAAAATAAACCATGTAAGTTGATAGTGCCATGGGAGGTGTGAAAAAGAGAAGCAGCAGAAAGAACAGTGGGGGAACTATCAGTTACGGTACCAGGGAAGGCCCCTCCAAGGTAACACTGAAGCTGAGACTCAAGGGACATGTGTGAGAGGCAAAGAGCCTGGGAAATTTCCCGAAGGAGAAAGGTTCTAAGGTGGAAAAATCCTGGAATGGCCAAGGAGCTACCAAGGCAAGAATGATTATAACAGGCTCAGGGAAGGGAGCTGTGGAGGCCTGTGCGCCTGAAGCAGGTTCAGAGAAGGGAGCTGCAGAGGCCAGCAAGCCTGAGGCGGGCTCAGGGAGGGGAGCGCAACACAAGAAGATATGAGGCAAGTGGATACAGCCAAATCACTTGTGCACCATGGTCAAGAGTCTGGGATTTACCTCAAGGCAACAGAAAGCCATTGGGATTTTTAAGCAGGAGTAACAGATCTAATGTCCAGTTGAAAAGGTTCAACCCCAATTTGCTTAGTATTTTATAACAATTATATAGAAAACCAAGGGATCAATCTGTATTATATTCAAAGTATTCTGTATTATTTTTAAAAAGATGTCTCCCTCTTTAGAACCAAAAACTTACTAATGTTGATTTACTTTGTACTGTGAAGTCTGGTAAAATGTTCATTTTCCCCTTTAAAAACAGTACATATGATAAAAACTACATTTAATTTTTAAAAAAGCATTGAAAAATAAAGAGTAGAAGGAAATATATCAAAATATTAGATGTTACTGATCTCTTTGTGCAGGACCATAAAGTTTTCTTTCTTTTCTTCTTATTAATTTATCAAGTATTTCTTTATAATAAATGATACATTTGTTATATTGAAGCAAAGAAGTATTTCTAGTCAAATGAAGTAACGAAGTTTTACCCACAATTTAAATTAAGACATGTCCTTTAAACTAATGCACAAAAAGCAACCAAAGGCAAAGGTCTTTCCAAATATTCCTGCAATTCTTAATGCAATGGGCAAGAGTAATGGCCTAATAGCCTACATCTGCTGAAACATTTATAAAGTGCCAGTTATCACTGTCACTGGCATGTAACCAACCAGATTACCATGGGTTTAATCTCATACCTTAGAGTCTCTCGAGCAGTATATCCTGAACCAATTAGAATGGATTCATCAAACAGCTTGTCCATGCATGGAATGAACTCTAGAATACAAATATCCATTATATATATCATCAGTAAAACCAATTCCGTATTAAATTACTTAGCAGTGCTTTCACAGGAGCCAGTCTGCAGTCACCTATGCAATCCAGATTTGAAAAAGGGTGGAAGGGAGACCAGAAAAGCACACATGCAACTTCAGCACTACATGCTACAAGCCATCTGCTCTCAAAGACACAGTCAGGATTTGATTCAGCATCAAAGAACAGACATTCCTCTGTCAGAAAATCCATCCTTAATAACTTCACTGGAGGCAGACAGGACCGTTTTCTATTGCCTTTAAAAGCTGCCACCAACCCACCCAAACTTCTCTGGAGAAGGGCGCACTATCTCCCTTAAACCCCTTTCTCTACTGCTTTGGAGTCATGGTTCCTCTTAAAAGTGTCTATGGTTAGTCATTTCAGAAAGGCAAGGATATTTCTCCATCTAAATCTTGAAGGTTTAGGGAATTTTACAATGGGCACCAGGTTATGGTTCCTGACTTCCTGGATGAGGCCTACTAGAAACTCATCTGACTCCTCTCTCTCTATTCCTGCAGGTGGATCCATCACCAAATCTCTTCTCTGTTCCCCTTTAGGCCAGAAAACCTAACTAAGGGATAAAACAGCTGGTACCCATTCAGGGACAATTTCTATTCCTGAGGCTGTACACACTGGGTAGCATTCATTTTATAGGCCATTATTTTACACCCACCCACCCTCAGATATTCTAGCAATAAACATCCAAAAAGGACATTTTGATTCTAAACAAGTCTGACATAAGCTTCAATAAGTAAAAGTACAAGCAAACATCTACTGAGGATCAAAGAAATTAAAGCTACCAAAACAAGACAGCACAGAGGGAAAAGTGTCAAATGAAAGAAGCAATGAATAGTCATTTCTGAAGTCAGAGAAAGGAACAAGACTGGATGGTCTTCAGCAAAAGGCAAGGAGACACAGGAGGAAAGATGCAAAGGACTCAGACACTAAATACTGGACAGCTAGAGAAGGGATGAGTAAAAAGTACAAGGGAGAAATGATGAAAAATTAAGATGTATAACATCAGTTTCCAAATTCCCTCCAAGGCCTGGAATCAGGATCTCTATGAAAAAGTGTCATTTTGTTTAACAGGTTTTCAAACTACTGCTCTTCAGAATTAGTGCAAATAGGGAAGCAGACTTGGCCCAATGGATAGGGCGTCCGCCTACCACATGGGAGGTCCATGGTTCAAACCCCAGGCCTTCTTGACCCAAGTGGAGCTGGCCCATGTGCAGTGCTGGAGCCCACGAGCCAGGAGTGCATCTCATAAGGAGAGCCCAGTGCGAAAGTGCAGCCTGCCCAAGAATGGCACTGCACACACTGAAAGCTGACACAACAAGATGACGCAACAAAAAGAAACACAGATTCCCAGTGCTGCTTATAAGGATAGAAGTGGTCAAAGATGGACACAGAGAGAAGAGAAGACAACGGGGAGGGGGAAATAAATAAAAAAGTAAATCTTTAAAAAAGAAAAAAGAGGGAAGCAGACTTGGCCCAGTGGTTAGGGCGCCCGCCTACCACATGGAAGGCCCGCGGTTCAAACCCCGATCCTCCTTGCCCCGTGTGGAGCTGGCCTATGCGCAGTGCTGATGCACACAAGGAGTGCCCTGCCATGCAGGGGTGTCCCTGTGTAAGGGAGCCCCACAAGCAAGGAGTGCGCCCCATAAGGAGAGCCGCCAAGCGCAAAAGAAAGTGCAGCCTGCCCAGGAATGGTGCCACACACACGCAGAGCTGACATAACAAGATGACGCAACAAAAAGAAACACAAAATTCCCATGCCACTGACAACAACAGAAGCGGACAAAGAAGACGCAGCAAATAGACACAGAGAACAGACAACTGGGATGTGGGGGGTGGGAAATACAGTAAATAAATAAATCTTTAAAAAATAAAAGAAAAAAAGAAAAAAGAATTGTGCAAATATGTTACCATTTGGTATTGTTTCAGATGACCAAAGTAAAGCTAAGTGGAAATGTTAATGGATATATAATTGTAACCACTTAAGTAAATTTAAAGTTTTTAATTATGGTTAATATTTAGCATGATTTTTTAAGTGTTTCTTTTTCGAGATGTGATGCCATTATCTATTTAAGCCCCAGGAACTACTACAGGCTCCAAAATAAAATATTATCTCACACTAAAAAAAAAAAACCCAAAGGGAAGCAGATTTGGCTCAAAGGACAGAGTGTCCACCTACCACATGGGAGGTTCAAACCCCAGGCCTTCTGACCCGTGTGCAGCTGGCCCACATGCAGTGCTGATGCACGCAATGAGTGCCGTGCCACACAGGAGTGTCTCCCATGTAGGGGAGCCCCATGCGCAAGGAGTGTGCCCTGTAAAGAGAGCCACCCAGTGTGAAACAAGCGCAGCCTGCCAAGGAGTGGTGCCGCACACACGGAGAGATGACTCAGCAAGATGATGCAACATAAAGAGACACAGAATGACCGTACCACTGACAAGAATACAAGCGGATACAGAAGAACTCACAGCGAATGGAGAGAGAGAGCAAACAATGGGGGGGGGGGGGGGGGAGGAAGAGAAATAAATTTTTAAAAATTAAAAAAAAAACAAAAACAAAAAACAAGCACAGCAATAAAGAGACTAAAAAAAAAGGGAAGCCTCTACAAGCTGAATTCAATTCTAATGTGATCCAAGTGATCAAACCCTGGAGAGCAGCACCTTGGGAACCACCCAATCTTTGCAGAGCAGGTACTAATAGAGTGAAATTAAGCTTTACAGCCTCAAAAGAGATACTGTGCAGTGATGAAACAGAGATTACCTGGTAATCATGCAAATGTTTTTTAATCTGTCAGCACTTCAACAAGTAGAAAACTTGCTGCTGCACAGCTCCCCAAACTCACCTCCCAAATCCTTATTACTCATACAGCAGGAATCCCAGAATGGCATTTGTGATATAATTGATCTACTTCAGAACAAATTTATCTGAAAATATTCCATTTTAAATTCTTCTATTTTGCTACTGTTCAGAGATGAACATGTTGGAAAAACAACAAAAGGCAACAGAAGCTGTCACCATACAAGTGATGACAGCAGTCAGCTGTGGAGGGAACCGGGCTGTGGCCAGGAGGGCACACGGGTTTCTCGAGGGGCGATGCCGTTTCTCAACCTGGGGGAGGCGTACACAGGGGTGTATTGTGAACATTTTGTGGAACTGTACATTTGTTCTGTGCATTTTGCTATATATGTTACATTTCAAAAAGGTTTTTAAAAGATCTTTGTTCCTTTCAGTTACACCCTATGCAATAATCATAATGTAATTTACATTTTAATAGTGCAAAAAACAGCCGAGATTTACTGTATAAACCCATGTGTAAGCACTCAACCTGTGCCCTTTCTTTCATGTTACAAGGCTTTCATATGTAAGAAGCCAAATCTCAGTCTTTTATATGCTCTGATTTACAAACTGATAACAAATAAGACTCTTGATACCGAAAAATTACTGGGAAAATCGTTACCATTTCAAAACAATAAGGATATAATTTAAATCAACATTTTGGGCATTTCAAATATGAAAACAATTTTTAAAATTATAAACCACCCAGGTGTCCATCAACCGATGAATGGATAAACAAACTGGTGTGTATTCACATGATGGAATATTATGCAACTGTTAAGAAAAAGGTCATAAAGCACATGACAACATGGATGAACCTGAACTTTGTGATGCAAGCCACACACAAAGGACAAACACTGTATGACAAATACTATGAACCAAATATATTGTGTAACATATTATATGATAAAAAAAAATTTATGTATCCAGTATATTTGAGAAATGTATATTTTTATCCAACTGTTTCCTATTTTTAATTTATTTTCAATTATTAAATGTACAAAATAATGTTAAAAAATTATAAAACAATGTAATTGGCTGAAATACAGTTATCAGATTAGCAAAAGCAATATCAGTCTGTGTAAAAAAAAAAAAAGAACCAATCCATTATTTTCACAGCATGTAAAAAGAAAAGTTTTTTCCTTACCTTTTAAAGACTACTGGCTGTGAGTAAGTAAGCAAATGGCTATTTATAATTTTAAAAGGCATAAAAGTTCCAAATGAAACTCAGAGCATAATGTATGCTAAGGAAGTCACTGCATCAATTATGAGATGGTGAGAAGATCCAGAGAGAACCCTGGTGCCAGGTAAAAAGAAAAGCAGAACAACGATGATGGGGGAAGTTGTTGGTGTGGGAGGAGTGGAGTGGGGAGGTATGGGGTGTATGTTTTTTAATGTAACATTTTTTGAAATGTATATATCTTCAAAAAAATACAATTTACAAAAATGATGGAGTGGGGGTGGGGACTGGTTTATATGGGAACCTCTTATGTTTTTTAATGTAACATTCTTTGTAATTTATTAACTTAAATAAAAAAAGTGCTAAAATAAATAAATAAATAAGAAAGAAAGGCAGAGGGAGAAAGGTTAAGCAGAGAGAAGGGGTAGGGAGACAGGCAGAGAAAGGAAGAGAAAGAACAGAACCTGGAAAGCAAGAGAAGCACTTCTGGGGTCTAAGAGTGAGGGAGCTAGTCTCAGCACATGAATGCAATGCCACCTAAGTTCCACCCCAAGGTCGGCAAGACAGCTCATGCAAGCACTCAAAGGAAAGGGGACATACGGTTCCTGAGCTCTGTCGTGAGGATGTGTTTTGCAGCAATCAGAAGCTCCTTCCTGAGGTGCGCAGTCTCTGCTGGACAATTTGAAAGTAACTGTAACATTCCTTTCACCATCTGTTGAGAGTACTTAGTTACAAGCTCCTATAAAAATAAGGATTAAAACAACACAGTTAACACTAACAGGAAGGTATTATGAAAAATCCAAAATTTTAAGATTTTTTTAAAATTTACCTAAGTATGACTCAAAGGACCTTCATAAAATAACAGGCCCACTAGGAAAGTAATATCCTAACATAGAGAGTATGTGTGGGGGGGGGGGGGGAGGGCGGCTGAACACATTCCCATACTAGAAGAATGTCCGCCAACACAAACAGAAGTAACTTTTACATGGTAGGATTATGGATGCTTTCTTTGTACTTCTCACTTTCTAGACATTCAACAGTGAATGTATGTTATTATTTCACTATTCAGGGTGGAGAGAGAGAAGGGAAGTAAATAGTGAAATACTTTTACTCGGTCCACTAATGCTGAGTAACCTATTATCAAGGCAGAACCAGCTCGAGTCAAACCTCCTTTTGGGGTATCTTAAAGCAAGTCACCAAGATAATGCAAGCTGACTAAACTATCAAGGGGTAACTATTTCTGCCTTTTTTCAAAGAGATGTTATATTTTCTTAGTGTTAATTATCATTATCAAATTTAATACATTAAAAAAGCAGGGGGAAAAAGATTGTTTTCAAGGCAGTTTTTATTTTTAAACCATTTGGAATAAATCTCATTTTCATTTTCCAAATAAAGTTTTTAAACTATTAAAAAAATAAGTCATACCTTATACAATTGCAACTGAATGTATTCAACACCCTAAAATAATTATGACTATTTATATAAGAATTTTATTCAAAAACACTGTATGTGATGGGAAATAGGTATCAGTTTCCTTTAAGTTCACATGATTTAAGTAAGGAAAAAGCACAACCACAAGCAATCTAAAATCACCCTATAGGCTTCTCAGAAAAGCATTCAAACTTCATCATAGTTTTCTTTGATAATATCATTTACTTTTAAGTGCCAATCTCTCCTACAATAACTTGCCAACATACAACCTCCAACAACGGCAAAAGTCAATGAGCCAAAACCTGTATGTTAATATTTATAATGACTTTACTTAAAATAGCCAAAAACTGGAAATAGGAAAATGTACTTGCCAGAGGCTGGGGGAACAGGAAAATTCAAGTGACTACTAACAGATAAAAGATTTCTTTTTGGGGTGATGCAAATGTTCTGGAATTAAGTAACGTAATGGTTGTACAAATACATGAAAAAAAACTATAAATCACAAATTACACCCTTTCAAAGGGTGAATTTTCCAATGTGAAATATATCTCGGTAACACTGTTTCAAAATTATTGGAAACATCCCAAATGTTCATCAACTGGTTAAAGGAAAAATAAACCATGGTACACCCATACGGTGGATACTACCCAGCAATATGAAGTAGCAAACTATGGGTACAACAGCAAGGATGAATCTCAGCACCATGCTAAATGAAAAAAGCCAGACTGAGAAAGTTACCCTGCATATCATATGATTCCATTTAGATAACATTTTGGATAAGGCAGGACTATGGGAGAGAAAACAGCTCATTGGTCATGGCCAGGTACTGGAGGTAGGACGAGAATGACTTTACAATTTACATAAGAAACTTTCTGGAGTAATGAAATGTTGTATATTTTGATGTGTTGTTGGTTACCTATCTTCACTTGTAAAGTCACAGAAATCTACACCTAAAAAAAGTGATTTTTACTGGTATAAATCATATCTCAATACACCTGACTTAAAAGCTGAGGAATTTACCTGATAAATTCTGATGATGTAAGCTAAAAAGGACAATGTTTTGATTTGAGCAGCAATGAAGTCAGCATACAATTCCTTATTGTAAAGCTTATGTTGCCTGAATGAGAACAGAGAAAATTCACAACATTAGCTTTCACCCCTTTAGGTTAAGTGAAAATTAATAAAGTCTGTAACAACTACTAAGTACAAAAGTTTTCTTGATTTCTCTGCAGACCAGAACGACACAGGGGCAACAGTAAATGCTTCCACACGTCTGTGCAGTACTAAATAACACAACGGTCTTGAGGGCCATTACCAAGTTTCTGTATCATTCCATACCCGTTACAATGTGAAGCCCCAAAAAGCCAAGGCCAACCTGACACCCTCACCCAGCAAACGGTCTTCCTCTGCCTGTTCACTCAGTGCAAGGCCCCTGCTGGGCATCACGGGGCTTGTTAGAGACGATTCCTCCTCAGACCCTATCCTTGTAACGCATAGCCCATCAGGCTGCGAGACTGATAAACATCTGAAGAGGATCCTATCAAGTCTGAGAAAAGGCTTCCCTGAGAGGCTTCAGAGGATGCATACAGTTTGCCTTTTCAGAGATTTGGGTTCTAGGAAAGGAGGAATGAATGGGGTAAAGGGCATTCTAGCACTCAAGCTGAAAGGAAGAGCGAGAACAAAGGCTTAAAGATTACTAAATCTTAGGTATCCTATGGCTATAGGTGAGTATAATGATGGCTAAAGTCATTTCTAAATTTATAAGATACCCCAACTTAAGACATGATTTCAAAATAAGGAAACATCCTTTCAAAATAAGGAAACTATAACTATCGTCCTTTAAAAACAAATTCAAAAAGTAAAACAGGCATACAATTTTACCGAAACATTATTACTCATAATTGTCATGTTTTAAGAAAGATGACTGCAAGTACATTTTTACTTGGAATTAAAGCAGTGTGACAATGTACTTCACTGCCCTAAAAAATCTCACCTGGCCTGTGCAGATACCTGAATTGCAATGGTATTCATGATCAAGGGCACAAATTCAGCAACAACATTGTGGATATTCAGTTTGTAGAGCTAAAAGCAAACAACAGATTTTCATGCTATTACACTCTGCTATAAGCAAAATAATTTGGCATACCAAAGAAGCTAAAGGATTCATTACATTAATTAGCATGTGTATCATAGACAATTATTTGCCACAGAAAACTGGATGTGAATTACAAAACATTAGTCGAAAACCCAAGCAACTAAAAAGGAATACACATACCTGATACATTAAAACAACAATAATGGGCAACTCTGCCAACACTTTCAGGGAAAGAGATCCTCTAGGAATAATAGAATGCTGTAAGACAGAAATAGGTCAGAATTTGGTTATCAATGTGACATTTCAAATAGCTAAAACCAGTATCCCACTACTAAAAGCATCACCCTTATGGGAATAAAGAGAAAATACTGACATATTTGTATACATCCATAGTATAAAGATTTTCATATTTTTCAATGTAATCACCTGCAGAAAAACTTCAGGAAAATCACAACTTAGTGGTTAAAATCACCTGAGAAATTTTATGAACTAGCAGCAAAAAAGCACAAATTTATACAGCACCTTTATTCAGAAGCTTTATTTAAAATTTAGTTTCTCATTCATCCTAGCATTCTGCAAACTGAAACTCTGCAACACTCATTCAGTAAACCAAGTATAGATGATAAAATATTTTTAATAATCATAAAAATATAGCAATAATAAATGCTCAAATATGTTTTCATGTGACAGACACTGCTATGTAAGCATTACTGTCACAAAAATCCATGAGACAGGCTTTTCAGATATTGAGAAAAAAATACGGTCAAAACTAAGGTTCATCAGCTTTCCTACAGTCAGAGCACTCAAGGGGTGGGGCTTGGATGCCACCCCAGAGCTCTGTCCCAAAGCCCACACTCTCAAACACTCACCTACAAGTTTATATACAGTTACAAGAAACTTCATTAATGACTCAAAGATAAGTACAGAACAAATGCCACCTCATCTGGTCTGCTGCTCTTTCCAATAAGTTATTCTTTTTTTTTTTTAAAGATTTATTTCTTTATTTCTCTCCCCTCCCCCCCCACCCTGGTTGTCTGTTCTCTGCGTCTATTTGCTGCGTGTTCTTCTTTGTCCCCTTCTGTTGTTGTCAGTGGCATGGGAATCTGTGTTTCTTTTTGTTGCGTCATCTTGTTGTGTCAGCTCTCCTGGCACCATTCCTGGGCAGGCTGCACTTTCTTTTGTGCTGGGTGGCTCTCCTTACGGGGCGGGGCGCACTCCCTACGCATGGGGCTCTCCTACACAGGGTACACCCCTGCATGGTAGGGCACTCCTTGCGCGCATCAGCACTGCACATGGGCCAGCTCCACGCGGGTCAAGGAGGCCTGGGGTTTGAACCGCGGACCTCCCATGTGGTAGACGGATGCCCTAACCACTGGGCCAAGTCTGCCGCCTCCAATAAGTTATTCTGAATCCTACCACAATTTCACCTTTATACCCTTGCTCCAATAGCCACCAACAGTTCACTTTCCTTTTTTTTTTTTAGGAGGTACTGGGGATCAAACCCAGGCCCTCCTACGTGGAAAGGAGGCGCTCAACCACTTGAGCCATGCTCCCTCAACAGTTTACTTTCATCATTTCCAGGCTCCTTTTCTCTCTCGGGCATAAATATATTTATCTTCAATTCCCTCATACGTTTAAAAATAATCAATAAAGCAAAGAAAATACTTAGGCAGTCTAAAAAAAAAAAATGTAAAAACACCTCACTTCCCCCCTCTATCAGAAGAACAAAAGACATGGATAAAAAGCAAAGCAAAACAAATGAAAAAACACTCACTGTTCTCGTCTCACTGTCGTCCCGCTCAGGATTGACTTTCACAGCAACTGTAGTTATCATACCAACCACTTCTGGGGGAGGAACTGTGTTCTCAGGGATCACCTGAGGGTTCTCAAAGTACCGGTTCTACCCAAAAAGAACAGACAATGTTTTTCCTAAAGTCAAACACAACATTCCTTAATAGAATACACCTCAAACTAGGTGGAAAAAAATTATTTAGATATGTATGTATAATGACTGCTAAAAGAAATGAAAATGTTCTGCATGCTTTTGTTGCACCAACCAACCCCACAGTACCTGAGGCTCAAGCATTCATCCCCACCCCCCCCAAACTAAACCTTGTAGCCTGCAGCTGTCTAAACCAACACCCAGTAAATGTTTACTCTTTATTTGGGACCATAAATGTAACAAGTTAGACAATGTTCTCCACCTCCAACAAGAGAAACAAAACCTTGCCCCAAGTATTTTCTCCTAAAAAGATGAAAAATCCATATTATATTATTACATTAGTTTTATACATTCATAGAGATTAAATACTCGAAATACCCTTAGAACACCCAAAAATCAATTTTACCATATGCTAATTTTAATAAAAAATTTTAACTTGAAAAAGTTTTTAAAATAAAAACTCTGGCACAGATTTATTCATTCCCTGTGATAGCCAAATTTTTAAATTGGAAAACCAGCAAAAGGGAAATGCTCAAGGTACACGCCATGTAACGGAAAATTCTGGGGCCATTAAGAATTACAAACGCCAGAAAAAGAGTTACGGAAGAACATATTCCAAACTGGTAACAGCAAGTATCTCTCATAAATGAGAACAAGGAAGGGAGGAAACTTTCTTCTTCTACTCTATACAAGTTTATATTGTAATACTGTAAAGAGTTTTTAACAATGTAGAAAAAACTTGATATAGAAAAATACTGAAAACACACAATACTTCCCCAAAACGTCTTCAAGACTCTGAGCTCAAAGGAAAGTGAAAAACAAACAAAATCTCCATGTCAGTGGTTACATGCAATGAGAGAATCATGACTTATTTTTTGCTTCTACATAAAAAAATAAAGTGTTTAAGCCAAATAAAACCAAAAGAACTCTTCTTTGAAGTGGATGATATATCAACCTAGAATTCTGACCATTACCAAACATTTCTCATTCCAAAATTAGCATCCCCCAATTATTTCTTCGACTCAGCTATTCCAAATTCCCTTTAGAATGAGGAATAAACAAACATAACTAAAAAATTCAAACTGTATTAAAAACATACCACTACTTTTGGAAGTTCCTTGTAAATCTGTTTCACAAAATCCAAAAAATGATGAATCTAAAAAAACAGACACTTTCATTATTATAGGAAGATATTTATAAACAGAAAATACTTACAATAAATATAAAAGAAATTAATAGTCTTAATATGTAAGAACTCATAAAACAGTCAAGAAAAATGTCAGACTCAAACTATACATGTTGACTAGATAAGAACAGACAAAAGAAATACAAATGATAAACAGAGAAAACAAGTTTCTAATTCAGGAAGAGCAAAGAAATGGAAATTCATCTAAATACCACTTCTTGGCTTTCAAAAAACACTACATATCCTGTAAGTTTGAAGTTATTCCAAAACAAAAAGTTAATAATAATACACAATCTTGGAGAGGGTGCAATGAGAGAGAAACTCTCATATCCTGCTGAAGGAACCATAAACTGCTGCCACCTGTCTGTAATAATATGTATCAAGAACGTTAAAACATTAATATTTTAGAATCAGTAATTCCACTTCTATAGTCTATAAAACAATGTGAACTGTAAACAAAGATATTCAGTAATAGTCCTAAGATGAAACTTTCTCCAAATACCTTATCAAAAAATAAGGACACGCATAAGAAAGAATATTATGCACCCACTAAAACATAACTTCATAAAGAATTTGATTATAAAAATGCTTACATATAATACGAAGGGAAATGATCAGGATATAAAATGTTATATGCAGTATTTTTGTAATTATATAGGAAAAAATATATAAGTATATATATACATGAGGAAAAAAGGAAAGAAAAATCACCAAGGTATTAAATATTGTTTATGACAAATTTTACTTCATCTTTACACTTTTTTTAATTTCCAAGTAATCTGCAATAGGCATTTACTAAGGATATCATCAGAGAAAATATTATCTTAATTATGGCTAATTTTGCATGCTTATTACTTCCTATGTAAGGCATCCATGTGCTAGTAACTTTAGATTTAATTCTTCAAGTAACCTTTTGAAGGCATAAAATAATTGCCCCCATTTTATGGATGAGGCTTCAAAAGTTTAGGAGCCTACCTAATGTCATGTAACTACTGAAGTGCAGAGCTGAGATTCAAACCCAGCTCCAGTTCCAGAATGCACATCTTAACCCTTGCATAAAATAATCAGTGCCTCCTGGCACAACAGAAGTGAAAACCATCACACCCCAAACAGAACTGCCAGGTTAACAAGTTTTCACTATTGAACAAACAGCAAAGTATTGAAACACACTTTCAAAAAAAAAGTCACTGTTACACCTAGAAAGAATTTCCCCCTACTTAGGCTATATTTTCTACACCTAAGAGCAGCACATGTATAGTCAACTCTAAAAGGGAGCAAAAATGTATACAACAAAAGGAATTTGTAGACACACCTTAAAAATGCTATCAAGAAAAACAACTTACTTCTTGTGTGATCGGTGGCCTGAACTGTTTGTGTAGCTCAATAATTATTCTTAGACAAATAAGAACATTTTCTTCATTTTCCGTCTTAAAAAAATAAAAATAAACATTTAAAATAACTATACTTTTTAGAACTTATTTTCAATCTAAAAATCAAAGATGATTTTCTAAGCATTTTCTGCATAAACTCCCTCTAACAACCAACTTTTATGTGACTTGCTGAAATTCACACACACAGAAGGCACTGTCCCTGTGGGACCCGCCTGTGGCCTCCAGCCAACCAACCAGATGGCACCCCACCAGCAAGCTCTACTCAGACAGGTGAGCAAAGTGGAACTTATGGCAAGTCCCATGACCTAAGGTCTTCAGGGCCACCTGACACTTGCCTTTGCTTGAAGATACTGCCAGAAGAACCAGAAAGAACAAACATTTAAGGAGCACCCACTATTTACTGGACACTGTGCTAAGCAGTTTCTAAGGACTCAAGAATGGGTGGTGTGCCCCAATTTTACCCATGAGGAAGCTAAGTGCTCAAAAAATTAAGCAATGTGGCTAACATGATACAGCTAGTAAACGGCAGAGCCAGGATCCAACTCCATAGCACATCTTTCCATGGGTGCCCAGAAACACAAAAGAGTTTTCTGTAACACAATGAGACATGGAACTGCAAGAAAACAGTTTTAGAGTTCCCCTTAGCAGATACAATATGGATTTGCCTGGAGAATTTAAGCAACTACTTTGTGTCAAGCACTGTGCTTGGTCCACAAGGAAGAACAAAGCTCGGAGCAAAGGAACCATTCTCCAGCTCATTTTCAAAGATACCCAATCCATCTAGTCAGTGCCCCAGTGACACAAAATAGCAATCTGCAATTCAGTAATCCTTCTTAACAATATGGTCAAGTGAGAGACTAAAGAAAATTGAGGGAAAAGAATTTTTACCCACGTGAATGAGAATTGTAATAGAAATAGTTGTGTAATAGTGAATTTTATGAGAAAAACATTGCAAGTTTTGACTATGGCTAAATGACGACAATTAATTCTCAAAAGTTACCTCTAAAAAGCGAAACATCACAGACAAAACGTTTTTTGTATGAGGACGAAGATGTTCATTTGTGGGTATTCTATGAATTATTTCCAGTACTAGCTTCCGCAGTTGCTGGCAAGGAAAAATTAAAAAAATGTAAAGACAAAGTATTTCCAAGAGTTCCAAATTAATTCTTTCACAGTCTACAAGTGTCACATGGGCATCTGTAATCAGCACTGGTGGCCACCATACTACAAGATGGATACTATTTTAAAACAGTCCTGTAAGTTATTTAATCATAACTGGAGCATGTAGCCATAGAACATTACTTTGAAGATTTCTACATTTGTATCAAATCAACTATGTCAATTTTCCTCTTTCACAACTAATCATTATTTCTAACAGATGGGCAGTAGGGTATGAATATGGGGTGAATTTAAGATGAAAGAACAGAGCACAAACAACTGAGTGTGGGATCTCCCTTCATTATCTCAGTTTATTTCCTATAATGCTCTCCCCAATTACCTTGAGTCCAAGGACTAATTATATCAAACTGTACTAAGTTTTCATAGTCCTGTCTATGGAGCCAACAAATGAACGTTGAGTCACATATACAAGATCTTAAAATGGTATAATATAAAAATGCTTTATGGGAAATGGACATGGCTCAACTGATAGGGCCTCCGTCTACCAAATGGAGGGTCCAGGGTTCAATCTCCAGGGCCTCCTGACCAGTGTGCCAAGCTGGCCCACGTGCAGTGCTGCCATGCTCCAGGCCCACGTGCAGTGCTGCCATGCTTCAAAAGTGCCATGCCACACAGAGGTGCCCCCGCATAGGGGTGTTCCATGCACAAGAAGCACGCCCGGCAAGGAGAGCCACCCTGCGTGAAAAAAGTGCAGCCTGCCCAGGAGTGGCGCCACACACATGGAGAGCTGATGCAACAAGATGATACAACAAAATAGATGCAGTTTCCCAGTGCCACCAGATAATGCAAGTGGACACAGAAGTGGACACAGCATACAGACACAGAGAGGAGACAACGGGGGAAGGGGAAATAAATGAATCAAATCTTTAAAAAAAAAAAAGTTTTATTTAGCAATAAACTCTTTCACTGATAATATGTGGTGTGTTTTTTTAAAGTTATTTTTAAAATATTTGCTGAAGCATATAGAAAAAAGTGGTATGATGGACTGCTTTAAAATAATAAAGGTGGGAGGAGGGGATGAAGAGAGAGGGTGGAGGTACAGATAAACTGGCTTTGAGTTTTACAAATTAAAATTAGTAAGATTTGAGTTAAGCAATGGGTATGGGTAGAGTTGTTAGGCTGTCCTTCCCACTTTTATATATATTTGAGTTTGTCAACATCAATCACCAAACTTTAATAATTTGAATTATAAGAGATGACCTAGCTAAAACAAATGCAGGACATAAAATGAAAGAGGCAATGGTCTAGGACAAAGTTATCCATAAGTATCAAAACATTTCATTTTTAAGTGAAACCTTAAGTTTGAGTTGTTTTAATTTCATGAATGCAGGCAAAGCCATCCTACAACATGCCAATTTCTCATTAATTCTTGAAAAGAATACCTGGGCTGGTTTCTCCTGAAGAAACTGGACTTCTCCATCTTGAAGAAATGTAAGAAATCGAGGGATTATATGTTCCAGGAATGTAGAATACTGAGGAGATGATGTTACATTCTAATCATGAAAAAATAAAACTCCATTAAGTTATGTATTTTCATTTCAAATTCACATAGTATAACATCAAAGGAAAATAACACGTTTTAACAGATCGGTCATTTTTAATACTTCCAAATGCTTTAGCTTTTAGTGATATATAGGTTTAAAAGTGATATATAGGTTTAAATAAATTAAAATGACTACTGCTTCTGAGATCCAATCCAAGAAAGCCAAATTCTAAAACTTACTTTTCAAACTAGGAATACCAATGCTGTAGATAGTGTTGAACTTAGAGCTGTTCTAGCTGGGTCAGTAAGTCCGAGAGTCTGAAAGACTACTTAGCTTCAGTCTTAGTTTCTTTATCTGTAAGGTGGAAAGCCTCAACAGACACTTTTTCTAACATAAAAATCTAAGGATTACAGCCTTCACTATTTATCCCAAAACCTATTTTAAAAGAATAAGAAATGAAACTAATATTTACCAGATGGTATAGTAAAACGACTACCAGAGTAGTATTCAGGTCCCACTTAGGAAGTATGAACTTTGAACAGGCACTTAGCCTGTGTCTCAGCATCCCCATGTGTTAAATGGGAAAATATGATTTCCTCCCTACCTTATAGGACTTTTGTGAAGATTAAGTTAATATCTGTCACGTTCACAACACTGTATGGCAAATGCTCAATTTTAGCTGTTACTATTTACAGAACACCTGTGTGCCAAGCACCATGCTAGATACCTTTTATTCTCTTACTTAGTTCTCACAGCAACCTAAAATACGTATTATTTCCATTTCACAGATAAAGAGGCTCAGAAAGGTTAAACAACTTGCCAACTCTGAGAGTTAATAACTCTTAGAAGTGGGATTCCAATCAAGTGTATCTTACACCCAAGCCCTCTTCTCTCTTTTATCACTTTACTTATCCATTCAACAAGTATTTATTGAGCTCCTGTCATGTGGTCAACAGGGATAAAATTATTAAATAAACATAATTCCTACCCTCAAAGACAAGGGAAACAGCAGTGTAGAGGGAAAGACAGTTATCTAAAAAGGACTAATGGTGCAGGATCAAGACGAAGGAAGAACTAGCAACTAAGGGAACAAGTAACAAAAGTCCATAATTTACTGGAGTGAGCTGACAACAGAACATCTTTCTGAAGAATGGATGTTCACACTAAAACCTGAAAGGCAAGTAAAGTTATCCATGTGAAAAGCTGGGGAAGAAGGTTCTGAGAAAAGCATATGCAAAGCACAAAATTCAGAGAAAGCATGAGTTATAAAAGGTATTAGGTTGGTGCAAAAGGAATTGTGGTTTTGGACTATAAATTTTAAATCGTTATAACTAGGCTCAAACACACCTTTATTAATCAAAATAGGAACCATTACAATCAACACATTTTTGCCAATGAGAAATAATTTTGCTTATTCCTATAATGTAAAGATCCGTGCTTCGGGGTTCAATGAAATTTTGGAATGCATTTTTTGCATCCTGCTGGTTGTGGAGGCATTTTCCCTGCAAAAAGTTGTCAAGATGCTTGAAGAAGTGGTAGTCAGCTGGCAAGTCATTAGGTGAATATAGTGGATGAGGCAAAACTTCATTGTCTAATTCATTCAACTTTTGAAGCACTGGTTGTGTGATGTACAGCTGGGCATTGCCATGGAGAATTGAGCCCTTTCTGTTGACCAATACCAGTTGCAGATGTTGAAGTTTTCAGTGCATCTCATCGATTTGCTGAGCCTGCTTCTCAAATGCAATGGTTTTGCCAGGATTCAGAAAGCTGTACTGGTAGCAGACCTCCAAAAAGTGACCATGACCTTTTTTGGTCCAAGTTTGGCTTTGGGAAGTGCTTTGGAGCTTCTTCTCGGTTCCACCACTGAGCCAGTCATCACGATTGTTGTCTAAAATCCACTTTTCATCACTTATCACAATCCAATCAAGAAACTGCTCAGTGGTGTTGTGTAGAATAAGAAAAGACAACACTTCAAATTGACGATTTTTTGGATTTTCAGTCAGCTCATGGGGCACCCACTTACTGAGGTTTTTCACCTTTCCAATTTGCTTCAAATGCTGAACCATAGAATAGTCAACCGTTGAGTTCCTTGGCAACTTCTCTGTAGTTCAAGAGGATCAGCTTCAACGACTGCTCCCAACTGGTCGTTGTCAACTTCCAATGGCCAGCCACTATGCTCCTCATCTTCAAGGCTCTTGTCTCCTTTGCAAAACTTCTAGAACCACCACTGCATTGTACGTTCATTAGCAGTTCCTGGACCAAATGCATTGCTGATGTTGCGAATTGTCTCCGCAGCTAACGACCCATTTTAAACTCAAATAAGAAAATCGCTCATATTTGCTTTTTGTCTAACAATCATTTCCATAGTCTAAAACAAATATAAACAGCAAATAATAAGTCATTAGTAAAAAAAATACAAAGCAAGAAATATACATCAAAATAATGTATAACATAACCACATTTATCTAAGAATGTAATACCAATATCAATGGTGAATTTCAACAATGCAAAACTGTAATATTGTACTTTTGCACCAACCTAATGTTAAAAAGAGTTCAGTACAGTGAGAACACAAGTTCAAGAGAAATGAGTTGAACTTTTACTATCACAAGTCTGAGAAGCCTATAAGACAAAGCGTCTGGAGCTCCTGAGATGATCTGGACTGAAAAGAAAGATTATATAATATATATATTATATAGAACATATATTACATAATATGTATAATATATATAATATATAATGTATATGATACATATATAATAATCTTACATATAAGGTCATCTTAGAACAGTCTATAAAGGAAGGGATAGAGAAATAAACAAAATACCAGAGAAGAGTGGTGCCAGAGAGGCAAAGAAAAAAACTTCTTCAATTCTCGGTTTTGCACCTGAGCATCAGTCACCCAGGGCCAACTCAAGGCATAGTTCTAGGGGAGCCATTCAGAGATTACTTTGTGGGTGGCATCAGCAGGAGTTGGGCAACACCTGAATAGTCTCTCCCAGATAAACTGAATTCCTTGGGAGTCAAGAATTTGTAATCTTTTATCCCGAATGCTTAAGACTTTTTAATGAAACACTCACATTCAAGAATCCAAGGAAAAGAGGGATAAGATTCAAGCTGGGACAATGAACTAACTGCTAGGTTATCAAGAAATCAAGCATATCTGCACATAAGCCCATACCAACTACATAGCTCTCAAATATGAGTTCCAAATTTCTTCAGTAAAAAAGATTCATTCAGCAAGTTATTCACTTATTCTGTCAATATTTCACTCAATTTCTTTTGATCCATATGAAGTTTTCAGCTGATTTCTAACTCAAAGGTTTATTTTCTGTCCTGAAAGATGGCCCATATGACAATTACTTAGCCCAGAATTTTATTCCTAAGTGGTAAGTGAATTGACTCTCTCAAACTCCTTTGAAAATTTTCATTCATTTCATTTAAATATTTTTCCTGGGGTGGTAGTAGTAGTAATTTAGAATTACCTACAGATAGTTTTTCTAATATTTACTTACTTGAAAGACTAATTATCTCAATTTCATTTAAAGTAAATTAAGGGAAGCGGACTTGGCCCAGTGGTTAGGGCGTCTGTCTACCACATGGAAGGTCCGCGGTTCAAACCCTGGGCCTCCTTGACCCGTGTGGAGCTGGCCCATGCGCAGTGCTCATGCACACAAGGAGTGCCGTACCACGCAAGGATGTCCCCCGTGTAGGGGAGCCCCACGCACAAGAAGTGCGCCCCCATAAGGAGAGCTGCCCAGTGCGAAAGAAAGTGCAGCCTGCCCAAGAATGGCACCATCAACACAGAGAGCTGATACAAGATGACACAACAAAAAGAAATACAAATTCCCGTGCCACTGACAACAACAGAAGTGGACAAAGAAGACACAGCGGATAGACACAGAGAACAGACAACCGGGGTGGGGGGTGGGGGGGTGGGAGGGAAGGGGAGAGAAATACACAAATCTTTTAAAAATAATAAAAAATAAAGTAAATTAAATGCTTATATCATTCAAAAGCCACATTTCAAAAAGACTCAAGTATACTTTTCTACTTTTATTTCTATTGATTTAATCGATGCAAGTGAGACCAAGTGCCAGGGACTAACTTGCTAATTGCCAGATCATAAGCAGAAAAGTTAAGGCCTTGGCACCTCAAATGGGGTGAGGAAACCTAATCCAGGGAGCCCCATCCCACGCTCAGCAGCATGGCTTGTTTCTTATGGGTTTGAATACAGCCTGATTTCAGCTTCTCAAATAAATCTGTAGGGCTGTGGTTCTCTCACATGAAAATGCAGAACGCAATTCTATCTTATTCTACCTCCCCTGCTCTTCGTCTGTCTTTTTTAATTCTATTTTATTTTTTAACAGCTTGCTTTAGCAGCTTGGGCAGAAGAGAAAGCTCATTAGTTAGATCTCTAAATATCTTGAGATTTTTTTTTTCCAGCTCAGTTCAAGTCAACAAGTCCTTATAAATTTCGTTTTGTAAAGTGCCAAACTAAAATACTGTATTTGTACAGCTATAGGACATCTGATTCAATTCTACTTTCATTTATTTAATGCTCACTAATATATATTATCCTTATTCATATTAACTCCATGAAAAAGGTTTTACTATTTCCATATTAAAACTGAGAAATGTGATTTTCTCTTCTGCTTACGAAACTGGTACCAGACTAATAAAAATGGACAAAATACTAGATAACTCTTCAGATGTTGGAAAAGAGGCAGTACAAGACTGTGATCTCCAAAAGAAAGGAAATTTACCAGGTGAACCCAATGATCACTCTGGCTCTCTCCCTAATTACAATTTCCTGATTCAAGCTCAGCAAGCTGGTGTCCAAATAGAGCACGGCGGTCCTGATGAGTTGAGGAGGAAATGGTCAGCAATTGGGGCAGCTGAAGTAGCTGGAATCTACAAGGCAGAGCCCCAGAGAAGTGGGAACTAAATGTGCGAATGGTCCCCTATGAGGCTCCCATACAGAAGACTAGGATTGAGAGATGAATGGAGATACTAAATAAAGAGGATGTTGGGGTTCCAGCCCAGTCAGAGTGCAAAGATATGATGATAACATCCGAGACACCCAGCACAGGAAGGTCTATGCTCTGAGATAAGGCCTGTTTAGACCCACCCGAATAAAGCCTGAAATCAACCTCTGATGAGCTCCATGGGGAGATAGTTTAGAAATTGAGAAAAATCAACCCTCTAAAGAGGAAGATAACAAAATCTTCCTCTAAAATATTCAATGTCCAGTATACAAAAAAATGAAATGAAGTGTATTAGACACGCAAAGAAACAAGAAAATGTGACCCAAGTCAACAGAAATAGATCCTCTGATAGTCCCAATGTAAGATTTAGCAAACGAAGACTTTTAAGCAGCTATTATAAATATGCTCAAAGAATAAAAGGAAAATATGCTGTTAATAAATGACCTGATAGGCAATCTCTGCAGTGAAGTATAATCTATAAAAAATAACCAAATGGAACTAAAAGTACAATAACAGAAACTTTTGAAGTCAGATGGGCTTTAACAGGAGAATAGTGTTGAACCTGAAGACAGATGAATAGAAATAAAGATAAAAAAAAAAAATGAACAGGGAAGCAGACTTGGCTCAATGGTTAGAGCATCCGCCTACAACATAGGAGGTCCAGGGTTCAAACCCAGGGCCTCCTGACCCATGTGGAGCTGGCCCACGCGCAGTGCTGATGCGCACAAGGAGTACACCTGTAAGGAGAGCCGCCCAGTGCAAAAGAAAGTTCAGCCTGCCCAGGAGTGGCGCTGCACACACAGAGAGCTGATGCAGCAAGATGATGCAACAAAGAGAGACATAGATTCCCAATGCCGCTGGCAAGAATAGAAGCAGACAAAGACGAACACACAACGAATGGACACAGAGAACAGACAACTGGGATGGCTGGGGGGGGGGGAATAAAAATAAATCTTTAAAAAATAAATAAATAAATGAACAGAGCCTGAGGGATCTGTGGGATAATGTAAAGCTCGAGAATTCGAGGCCCAGAAGAGATAAACTATTAGGTCACACAAATTATACATAATAGAGCCAGAACTAAAGTCCAGGTCTCAATCCACAATAACATACCATTTATTATCTAATAGCAAGTTCACAACTTAAGTTTGAGTGTGTCTTCAGAGTATACACCTAAAAGAGCTATTATATTTTAGCAGAAAAATATTAACAAAACCAAAACAAAACCAACACTCCTCCATATCACTATGTGTGAAGAACTTCGACTCTAAGTACAAATTTTCAAATTTCAATTTTGAAAAGCTGTAAATTACATTACAAAGAACGTATTTTGAGTTACTAGTAAAAAAAAACCTGACAGAGCAGCAAAAGGAAAGCATAAATGTGAATATTTATCACAAAAAGTATAAAATATAAAGCCCATACCTCAAAATTTTCACTAACTTCTTGCATCATCTTTAACTTTGTTTCATCAGCTGTAAATGGCAAAACAAATCATTGGCTAACTGAAATTATGTTAAGGATACTCCTAAAATTACATGAATTTAATAATTTAAGAGAAGCAATCAGATCTTATCAGTTTGACTGTCACAGTCCAACAGAAGGCACATTAAGTATTTCCCTACAATCAGTCACACACATTTGTACTCCCAGAAACACTTGTGCATACAACAAGCATACATATATACAAACACAGACACACACACACACACACACGTGTGCCTCTTTGGGGCTCCAGCCAGTAAAGCTCATCACTTTGCTTCTCCACAAGGTTTTGAGAAAGTGTAAATTATGAAATAAATGTTATTATTTATCTCAATGTGCACATCATTTGAACTGAGATGCATAAATCACACTAATACATTTCTTAGTGACAAAAAGGATCAACTCACGTGTATTTACATCAGTTAGAGCTGCCACAAATTGAAGGTATTTTTTCATCAGTGTGGTTTGGTCAACCACTGTGGCCCCTTGTGTTGCAACAAAAGCCATTTTTCTTTTGAGCTAGTTTGTTTCTTAAGATAATGGTGTCAGTTTCATGCGTTCACCCAGCCTATGGAAAGAAGCATATAGTTAGTCAACTTATCAAGGGCATAGGGTCACAATCTCCATGAAAGTCTGATGTAAATGCCTGTGTTCATCTAAATTTTTTGTGTTAATCAAGAATCCAAAACTGTTCCCTCTACCTTTTTGAAAATAAAACGGACCTAAATCCATTTTATCTATTAATTTCTAAACATGATTTTAAAAATATTTGCTTGTTTTTATCTACCTTATTTTTTTCTTACTCTGAACCAGGGATTGGCACCCCTTTTTTTTTTTTATGTATAAAGCCAGACAGGAAATATTTTAGACTTTGCAGCCATGAGGTCTATGTTGCAACAACTCAGCTTTGCTTATAGCTAGAAATTAGCCACAGATTAACAAATAAACGAATGAGCATAAATGTGTTCCAGTAAGACTTTATGGATGCTTAAATTTGAATTTCTTGATTTTCATGTATCCTGAAATACCATTCTTCTTCTGACTTCTTTCCCATTTAAAAGTGTAAAAACCATTCTTAGTTCAAGTCAGAAAAAAAAAAAAAAAAACCAGTACAAATTTAGGGAGCAGGTTGGATCTGGCCTGTTGACCAGTTTGCCAACCACTGTCCTAGGCAGTCTGGTTCTCAAACTTCAGTGTGCATTAAAACCACCAGGTGCCAGAGTCGGACTCCCAAGCACCACCCAGATAGGCTGTGTGTGGTAAAGTGAAAGATCCAGGAAGCTGTAAATTTTGTTTGCAGATGTCCCATAACAGGCACTCCAAAAAACAAAAAACAAAAACAAAACCTCCTTGAATGAAAAAGCTCCCCAGTGACTTAAGAACAGGCTGTTGATGTCCCCACTTGGAGAAATGCTCCTCCAGGATGACACAATTGAATGAGACTTGGTTTCTATTTTAAGTGTGGTGAAACTGCTCCCTTACCCATCCTCCTTTACTCTGCATTAAGAGGCAGTTGGTTGCATAGTTTAGTTTTCATCTTTCTGTTCAACAAACCAAGAACGCCTGTGCAGGAGGATGCTCTCCCCTGCAGTTCGCACCTTCGTACCAAATGATGGGGACACCTCCACTCCAAAGAATCCCTTCCGATCACTCTCGCAGAGACAACAAAAGCACTTCTTAGATGCGGAGAGTACACCACCAGTCTATCTCTGGGCAAAAACAGTCACACACGAAACCAAGACCACGGATTCTGTCAGCCCTGCTGAGCGGCCTGGAAATTGCTTGCATCTCTCAGGTCACAATCTCTCCTCCAAATAGCTAAGGCCCCCGCATCGGCATCTCCACACCCAGGGACCCACAACTCACGAGTCACGGCCTCCTCCCGCCTAAGAATCCCCCTAGTCCTGCCCAAACTTGTTAAAGGCTCGGATCCCCTTTTACAAGTTCTCGCCGGCCCGCAAGGCTCCAGAGAGTCAACTCTCCCATTTCCCGGGGCCCCGAGAGGCGAGGCCCCGCAGGTCTCTTGGAAAGCAACTGAGACCCCGGAGTCCGAAGGGCCCGGGCTCTGCCGACCCCCCGCGCCGGGCCCAGGTGGGAAGCCGGGCAAACGGCCCCCCGGGCCGCCCACCCCCCGCAGGCCCCCAGGACCCGCCCCGCCGAGCCTGAGGCGGCGCCGCCTGGCCAGAGGGGGCGCTGTCGTCGCCGCTACCTTCGTGCTCCGCGCCGGACCCGGCGGGGCAGCTGCCGGCGTGGAGGCCGGGGGACGCCAAGGCCGCCGGGAGACGTCTCCGGGGGGAAAGGGCTCCCGTCCCTCGTCCGCTTTCCCCGCTCCCAAACGGCCCTCCGGTTCCCTCCTTTTGTCACCGTACCCCGGCACTCAGCGACCGCCTCCCGGGCCTTGGTACGGAGAGCGCCGAGGGCCAATTCCCGCGCCCGCCAGCCCTGCGCCTCCTGCTTCTCCCCACCTGGGCCCGGCACCGGGTGGAGGTTTAAAGGTGGCCGCAGGCCCCCGCCGCCGGGCCTGGGCCCCCGCGGGACGCCAGAGGAGCCCGGCGCGGTCGGAGCCGCCTTCCGTCCCTTCCCGGGGTGGGGGGCCGCCGTTCCGCAGAGGCCTCCCCACGCCCCGGCCGCCCCCGTCGGGCCGCCGCGCGCGCCTCCCGGGGCCGTTCCGCAGCCCCCGCTGCGGGCGCCCGTCCTTACCTGGACCTCGGCCGCCGGCCCCCCGCAGCCCCGGCCCGCGACCCCGAGCTCCGCCGGCCCCGCCGCAGCCTCGGCTCCGCCGCGCGCAGTCCCGCCCCCGCTTAAAGCAGCAGCGCCCGCGGCCCGGGAACTAGGCCCCGGCGCTCCCGCCCCCAAGTGGGTGCGGCCTGGGCGGGCGACGGGGCTGAGGAGGGGCGTCGGCGGCTCCCGCGGGCCCCCCGGCGCTTTAAACCCGCGCTTCAAACCCCTGCCTCAGGGCGCGGGGCCGCCGACCCGGAGGCCCCCGCGGGCAGGTGCCCGGTGTCTCTGCACCGCTCCCGCCCCCTAAATGTCCAGGGGAAGAGGGAGGCTCGGGGGGCTGCTCCTGGGCGGTGGGCACCCGTGAGGCTTCCCGTGCAGGCGGCGGTCGGGCCCGGGGGCGGGGGGCAAACGTGGCAGGCGGGGCGGGGTTTTCTCCCGGGATCCTTTCCTGGGACCCTGGGGTCCTCCCTCGACAGCTGAGGAGGAGGAGGGTCTTGGGGAAGGGGAAGGCTGGAGACAGACGCGCCGAGGAACCCCCTGGAGTTGGGCCGCCTCGGCGGCAGAATCGCCCGCTTGTGGGGCAGCCGCCTCATCCCGAGGCGCGTTCTACCTTCCCGGGGCCCAGAGGCCGGGGCCTCCCGCTGCTGCTCCACCCTGGGGCAAAACCGGGTGGAGCCGAGGCTTCCCGCAGGGCCCAAGCAAAGCCGAGGCCGAGGCCGGGAGTGGGGCGGGATGTTCTACGTCCAGGTGAGGGAACCCAAAACAAAACTAAAACTCACTGAATGTTAGTGCCATTTCCTACCCTGAGCCGGAGGATTGGGGATCGGGGCGTTGACCTACTGTCGCGCCTCACCTACCGACTTCTTCTATGTGCGTGGTTCCTGGTGACAGATGGTTACCATGCCCGAGGGACAGAGCCTAAAAGTGATCACCGAATTCCATCACCTCCAGGACCGCCTGCCCTGTCGTCACACCCACCCAAATCTTGGTCTCTCCAGGCAGCGGCAGTTCGCCCTTGGTAACAAACAGCTGGCAATCCCTGCAGAGTTCCTATTTTGCAGAGTTGCCCTGTTTTGGAAGATGCTCCTTTGGTGCTCAACGTTGTCGCTCAAGATTGAGCCACTGCCGAAGTGGTGGCATTGTTCATTGGGTGTTTTTAGCGCCAGTTATTTCTGCCCTAAGAAAAATAAAATAGTTCAGAACACCCCCTCCGCCCCACCCATGGAAGAAGCCTGTTTAGGAGTCAAAATCTATGTCTCAACCCCCTCCTAAAAGTCAGAAGTGCAAAGTTGGGGAATGCTGAAAAATCTGAGGCCTGAAATCAGTGTGCTGTTTAATATTATTTGGAAGGTACAGAAAAAAAACTGCAATGGACAAAATCTTTAAGTTTTGGCTTAATTGCTAATACCAAGACCATCAATTAAGCCTAGCTCAGAGCAATCAGGTGCCTCAGACTTGGTGAAACCCCCACACTTCCCCATGGCCTGAGCTTCTATCTAAGTCCTTATTGCTAATGGCTAATGATATTGAGCATCTTATACTTACTGGCCATTTGAATGTCTTCTTTGGAGAAATGTCTATTCCAATCTTTGGCCCACTTTTTAATTGAGTTGTCTTTTTGTTGTTGAATTGTCGCTGTTATATATTCTAGATATTAATCCCTTATCAGATATATGGTTTCCATATATTTTCTCTCATTCTGTAGGTTGTCTTTCCATTTTCTTACTAATGTCCTTTGATGCCCCTAAGTTTTTAATTTTGATGAGGTCCCATACATTTGTTTGTTGTTGTTACTTGTGCTTTTGGTGTAAAAATCTAAAAATCTATTGCCTAATACAAGGTCCTGAAGCTATTTCCCTATGTTTTCCTATAAGAGTTTTCTAGTCTTAGCTCTTATATTTAGATCTTTGATTCATTTGGAATTAATTTTTGTATATGGTGAGAAGTAGGGGTCCATGTTCATTTTTGTTGCATTTGGATTTCCAGCTATCCCAGCACCATTTGTTGAAGACACTACTCTTTCCCCCACTGAATGGACTTGGCATCCTTGTCAGAAATCAGCAGGCACTAATGTACCACGCTAACAAAACATGTTAATGTGGGAAAGTGTGGGAGGGGGAGGGCGTGGAGTATATGGGAATCCCCTATATTTTTTATGTAACATTTATATAATCTAAAGCTTCTTTAAATCTTTTTTAAAAATTTAAGTAAAACTCCTTCTAGTTTAGAGAACATTGAAACTATTATTTGAGGCGGCAGACTTGGCCCAGTGGTTGGGGCATCTGTCTACCACATGGGAGGTCCGTGGTTCAAACCCTGGGCCTCCTGGACCCGTGTGGAGCTGGCTATGCGCAGTGCTGATGCATGCAAGGAGTGCCGTGCCACGCAGGGGTGTCCCCCGTGTAGGGGAGCCCCATGTGCAAGGAGTGGGCCCCGGAAGGAGAACCACCCAGCGCGAAAGAAAGTGTAGCCTGCCCAGGAATGGTGCCCCACACACAGAGAGCTGACACAACAAGATGAAGCAACAAAAAGAAACACAGATTCCTGTGCCGCTGACAACAACAGAAAGCAGACCAAGAAGACAGCGCAGCAAATAGACACAGAGAAGAGACAACCAGGGGCGTGGGAGGGGGGGATATAAAATAAATAAATAAATAAATCTTTTTTAAAAATGTGGTACATACCTACAAATATTATTTTTTTAAAAACTGTTGAGTTCTAAAATAACCAAAATAAAATATTTGTAAAAACTAAAAAAAAACCCAAATAAGTGACCACCAAATGATCTCAGATGTAAAGAGAGAAGCAAGATCATATGTGATAGATTGAATTATGCCCACCCCCCATTCATCTTCAAGTCCTAATCACTGGTCCTGTGGTTGTGAACTCATTTATATTAGGTTGGTGCAAAAGTACTTGCAGTTTTGTATTGTTGAAATTTGCCATTTGATATTGGCATGCATTCTTAAATGTGATTGTTACACATCATTTTAATGTGAATTTCTGGCTTTATGGTTTTTTGGCTAATGACACTACTTGCTGTTTATTTTGTATTCATTTTTTGTTGTTGTTTTGTATTTTGTTTCTTTGTTTTATCGGGTTGCATCATCGTCTTTTTGGTGCTTGCTTTGCCCTGCAGGAGCTTGTGCCTCTCCACACAGGTCTGGGTCGCCTTTTTTCTTTTTTTACCAGGAAATCCCGGGGATTGAACCCAGGTCCTCCATATGGTAAACGGGAGCTCAATTGCTTGAGCCACAGCCGCTTCCCTTTATATTCATTTTAGACTATGGAAATGATTTTAGACAAAAAGCAAATTTGAGCGATTTTCTTATTTGAGTTCAAAATAATTGAAGATCCGATTAGTTGTGGCCAAACTGAATCATAATGGACCTTAATTCAATCTCGCCATGTGACAGAGGCAGAGATTGGTTGTTAACAAGCCACCACCAGAATTCTACAGACTTCAGAGAAATCCTGGCCTGCCAATAATTTGATTTTGGACTTATAGATTTCAAACTGTGAACCGATAAATACCTGTTGTTTAAGCCAAAAGGAAAAAAAATCAACTGTCCAAAAATGCATGCCTTTAACTCTGGACTTCTGATTCTATTCCATTAGTTTATATATGTATTCTTGTGCCAGCACCACACTGTTTTCATTACTGTAGCTTTGTAGAAAGTTTTGGAATCAGAAAGTATAGTCCTCCAACTTTGTTCTTTTTCAAGATGGTTTTGGTTTTCAGGTCTCCTTACAATTCCTTAAAATTTGAGGATCAGATTTTCCATTCCTGCAAAAAAGGCTGCCGGTATTTTGAGAGGGATTGAGTTGAATTTGTAGATCACCTTAGGCTGAAATGATGTCATAACAATATTAAATCTTCCAACCCATGAACACTGGATTCTTTCCATTTATTTATGTCTTCTTTAGTTTCTTCAGCAACATTTTGTGGTTTTCAGTGTATGAGACTTTCGCCCCCTTTGGTCAAATTCATTGTTAGGTATTTTATTCTTTTAGATATTATGTAACTATTTTGACCTTTACTTGTATTCTTGTCTGCCTCCAGAAGGAGAAGTTCTAGTTTATTACCTGATAGGTAAATAAAATCATATCCCTCCTCTGCTTGAAAGATCTGCTTCAAAGACCACTGGATGGTTAAAATGGGAAATGTTATATTGCGTATGTTACCACAATAAAAAATTTCAAAATATTTTAGAAGCCTAGAAAAATATATACCAAAACAAAACCCCTCTAAGACTTTTCAGCTTATCATCGACATCTTGCTGGTTTCCCAACCCACCCCTCGTTGACTATGTTCCAGTCCCAGTGGCCCACTTAGCTTGTTCCTGCTTTAGGCCTTTGCCGCTAAGGCATAAAGATGGCTCCTTGTCATCCTTGCTCAGCTCACCTGTTGTTGCAGCAGTCAGGAGTTCTGAGCAGCAGAAAAACCCAAATGGCACTCGGAGAGGTGGAGGAACAGATTTATTATGTGCAGACCCAGAGGAGAGTCAGTCTCCAAATTCTGAGCCCTGTTTTTCAGTTTTCATAGGTTTATATAGGATTTTATGCGGGACTGGCATGGCTCTTGCTCATAGGCTAACGCATTGCTAGGCAAAATTTTGCAAGTGGAGTTACAGAAGCAGAAGGCAGGTACAAGGTCATGCTTTTGGGGGTTGATTTACAGAAGCTGGGGGCAGGAGTGGTTTGTTAGATTACAGAAGTGGGGGCAGGGGTGGTTCATTTGCTAGTCTCCTGCAAAGCTGTGTTTTTATGGGCTGATTTAGAGAAGCGGGGGGCAGGAGTGGCTCATTAGATATTTTTCTGCAAGATTATGCTTTTTATTTCTCAACAATGTCATCTCTTCAAAGATGCCAGCACAATCAAAGGAAAGCTCTGCCCCATAATGCTGCTTCTCACACACCGCAGTCTGAAACGATTTTGTTTATTTACTCATTTATGATGTTTCCCCTCCTTTTCCGCCTTTAAACCTCCTTTCCTATCTTTATTGACCAATGTACTCGCAGTGCCCCTTGGACATTATTTAATGTTTAATAATAAACAAATCAATCTGCACCCTGTCTGGATTAATACTGTGTGAGCTGAAAAGGAAAATGCAGGGAGCCCCCAAATGGTCACTCTGGTGGGCACAAGCCATCCGCACAAGGACTCTCCTTCAGGGGATGGGACAGGGCACTAGGTCCCAGCCTTACTTTTTGAGAGCCACCAGGAGGTCATTGCCCCTCCACTGCCTGCTGGCGTGCTGGAGTCCCTGCTTACCCAGCCCCCTTTGCCTCACAGGTTGGACCTCCTGGGGGCTAGCCCTGCAAAGAGGGCCCCCACCCCAGGGGGCCAATTAACAAACTGGCATCTCATCCTCCCTAGGTCTCTTGTGAACTTGAATGGGGCATCCCAGTGTCCTGATGTCTGACAATTCCAGCTACCCTGGTGTATTCAACTAAGCCACAACCCTGAACTCAGTTTTGCCCACTGTAAGCTTTCTGGGACCTTAGCCCCCAAAAGCCTCTCTCAGGAGCTGACCTATGGCCCCCACCTCCTGCAGTTACATTTTCAGTGCCTGACAACGAGGATTCACGTTAGGAACATGGACTGGGGCTGCTGCCCTCCCATCTCCGAAGGCAGATCCAATGACACCACCCTTGCTAGCACCCATAAACAGACTAACCCGCTTTAGAAAGATTGACACAAAAATTGACACCAAAGAAGTGTGACTCTTCCATGACCGGGAACATTTAATTAACCAGAACACGCTACCCCTGCTACAGAGTCAGGTAAGTAAATAAGGTTTTTAGGGGCGGCAACTTCTGATTTAATCCCAGGTCCCACACCCTTGCCTGTGGCTGCTGTTCTGGAGGTTTGACCCCAGGTGTCACCCTCCATTAAGGCTGCCCTTGTGTCTGTTCTGATCTGTGCTTCTCTCACCCAAGGACTGCTTGTCCCTCTGTGTGCCACTGTGGGGAGCGCATGAGAGAGCATCTAGGAAAGCATCCTACAGGGTCTGGTACGTAGTAGGCTCTTAGGACTTGTTCCAGGCCTCAGGGAGTCATAGACCAGAAGCCCCGTCTTGCTCTTTTAGCCCTTCAGCTAGCATCAACTCTGCACCAAGCTACAGACAACTCTCATTATTGGTAGCAGTTATGTTCTATGAAGTTGACAGGAACTCTGAATTAGCAAGTACTGGACCATCCATTGCTCCTGGGGTAAATGCAGGGATAGTTATATTATCCTCAACCCATCAGTCTTGAATCTTGTTTTACGTGTTTCTGTTTAAAGACTTCTTTTTAGGGAAGCAGACTTGGCCCAACGGATGGGCGTCCACCTACCACATGGGAGGTCTGCGTTTCAAACCCCGGGCCTCCTTGACCCGTGTGGAGCTGGCCCATGTGCAGTGCTGATGCGCACAAGGAGTGCCGTGCCACACAGGGGTGTCCCCTGCGTAGGGGAGCCCCATGTGCAAGGAGTACACCCCGTAAGGAGAGCCGCCCAGTGCGAAGGAAAGTGCAGCCTGCCCAGGAATGGCGCCACCCACACGGAGAGCTGACACAACAAGATGATGCAACAAAAAGAAACGCAGATTCCTGGTGCCACTGATAAGGATAGAAGCGGTCACAGAAGAATACAAAGTGAATGGACACAGAGAGCAGACAACTGGGGGGGTGGGGGAGAAATAAATAAAAAATAAAATCTTACCAAAAAAAAAGACTTCTTTTTAGTATATATTTTTGATTCGCTGACATTGAACTCAGTATACTTTGGATGAGTTAAATGCTTTATTAGTATGTATCAATCAAATCGATGTGTTTAAAAAAATAATGGGAGCTGTACTGATATTTAGTAGGGTTTGTTTATGAGGAAAACCCAAGTCCAGGTTAGCTAGGCTCCAGATAATCCCTGCAACTAGGAGAGAGATTAGAACAAGAAAGCAAGGCCAGCAAGGGGGTTAAGTTAAACATGCAGATCGGGCGAAGGCTGTGTCTCAGCTAAGTTTCTTTTTTTTTTTTAAAGAATTATTTATTTATTTATTTCTCTCCCCTTCCCCCCCACCCCCACCCCGGTTGTCTGTTCTCTGTGTCTATTGGCTGTGTGTTCTTCTTTGTCCGCTTCTGTTGTTGTCAGCGGCACGGGAATCTGTGTTTCTTTCTGTTGCGTCATCTTGTGTCAGCTCTCCGTGTGGGCAGCGCCATTCCTGGGCAGGCTGCACTTTCTTTTGCTCTGGGCGGCTCTCCTTATGGGGCGCACTCCTTGCACGTCGGGCACCCCTACGCGGGGGACACCCCTGCGTGGCAGGGCACTCCTTGTGCGCATCAGCACTGCGCATGGGCCAGTTCCACACCGGTCAAGGAGGCCCGGGGTTTGAACCGCGGACCTCCCATGTGGTAGGCGGACGCCCTAACCACTGGGCCAAGTCCGCTTCCCTCAGCTAAGTTTCATTGACATATGTGCCATAGCTCTGTTGACTGTCACGGCCTTCTTGTGCCTACACTTGGGGGCCATTTTTTTTTCTTTTTTCTTTTTTTTTCAGGTACTAGGGCCAGGGATTGAAACTGGGACTTTGTATGTGGAAAACCGGCGCTCAACCACTGAGCTACACTGGCTCCCCTGAGTTGTTTCTTTGTTTTTTTTGTTTGTTGTTTATTTTTTTTTGTTTTTAGGAGGCACTGGCAACAGAACCCGGGGCCTCCCATGTGGGAAGCAGGTGTTCAACTGCTTGAGCCACATCTCGTCCCCTTGGGGGCCATTTTAAACAGCAAAATCACCAACAAAAAGCACAAAAATGGGGACAAGGTGACACTAAATCCCCTGACAAAAGGACACTTATTTACAGTATGAGAGCTGAAACAAGAAAGCAGAACATCACCTTGTTTGACCTCACGTGGGAACGTGCCTGTTGGGTACTCAAAATTTTTGCTGTTCTGTCCATGGCCACGAACGACTGAAAGTGCCTCAAATATTGATTTGGAAGTGATAAATAAATTTTAGTGGGCATGCAAATTTGCAAATAGGAAATTGTGAATAGCTGGCAATGGGCTGGTGGGGCCGCCCTCAGGGACCCCACAGCTGTCCCAGAGACAGGGGCATGCCCTTGATGCCACAGGCCGTGCCATCAGGCCCATCGGTGGCCGCCTGCCTGCACAGGTAGGGAACCCCGTGGGGTCTCTTGCCAGGTTATACTGTACCGCCTTCCTGTCTTTACCGGCAGCCAGGGCCGGCCCACCTCTAGGAGCGGCACGCTCTTGCTCCGGACCGGAGGTGGGGGCGCCTGCTTAAGCCAAGGAGTGTCCGGGGAGCGACCCTGTGACCCTCACAAGGCCCTCAGTCAAAGCGAGGACGCCGTGGGCGCAGCTGGGAACACGACCCCCATTTCACCTAAGAGAACCCAGGCGCAGGGAGGGTGGGACGCGGACGGGCATCCCCCGCAGGGCCGAGGGCGCAAGCCCCTGGCTCCGAAGAGCCAGCCCTTCGCCCTGAGCCTGGCACACGGCGGCCCAAGGGCTCCTGCCCGAATCGCGGCCTCTCGGGGCCGCCAAGAAGGAAGAAGGCTCAGGGCAGGAGCCCCCGGGGACCGGCACGCGCCTCTGGGGACGCTGAGTGACAGAGACTCGGGCGTGCTCGGGCGGAGAGGGGGCAGCGGATCGCTGGCGGGGCGCGGGACCGGGAAACGGGGCGCGGGACGGGGAAACGGGGCGCGGGCGCGCGGGAGGCGGCGGCGCGGGGAGGGGGCGCGGCGCGGCTGACGTGGGCCGGGGTCGGCGGCGGGCGGCGGCGGCGCGCAGCGGCTCCGCATCCCCGGGCGGGGGCCGGCGCGCGCGCAGTGCCCGCACCTCCGCCGCAGCCCCGCGCCGCCTGGCTCTGCGCGCCCCCTCCCCGCGCCGCCATGGCCGCGACCGTCGCGCGGCGCCTCGGCCGCCTCCTGCGGCTCGCCTGCCTGCTGCCCCTCGCCCCGGCCCCCGCGGCCGCAGGTAAGGCGCGGGCAGGCCGCCCCCCGGCCCTCCCTCGCCGCCGCCGGGGGCCGCGGGGCCGGGCGGGCGGGCTGGCCTGGGCGCACCACCTCCTCCCGGGGGCCCTCTGCGGCGCGCGGCGACGGGGAGGACGGCGGGGGCAGGCGGGCTCTCTCCCCTCTCCCCTCTCCCTTCGCCCTTCTCCCCAGGGGTCGCCAGGCCTTTGCGGAGGCTCCCCGCGCCCGCCGGGGCCTGCCGCCTCCCCGGGTCGGCCGTGTCCTGGGAACCGCGCGGGGTGGCCTGCCCATCCGTCCAGGTGCCCGGGGGGTGCTGGAGGGCGATTCCGGGCCGGGGCCGGGGGCATCCCGGGAGCGCGGACAGGGGGCCCGCCGAGCCGCGTTTTGGCCTTAAGACGTCGCCCTCGCTGGAGAGGTTGTCCCCCTGTTTCCGGTGGCTCCAGGAGGATGGGTTTTTGTCTTCCATTTTCTCTTTGGTTTCCAAAATGGACCCTGAGCTGCCAGGTTTTACTGGGACCTTTTGGACTGTGCCCGCCCCCGCCCATAAGACCAGGGCCTCCCTCTTTGCCACATTTGGGAACCATAAAAGCACCCGGACTGTAGAGTTGTCAGGGGAACAGGTGGGACGTGGGCAGCAGTGGGGGGTCAATATCCAGTGCTTGCCACCACCGTCCCTTCCCCATAGAGAGTGTAGAGAGGGAAGAGAGCAGATGCCGGCCTGCCAAGCAAAGCTGTGATCCCCAAAAGAGGGTCTTGTTCCCCTGCTGAAAATTCACACAGAAATTGGGTCTCCTGTCCATTAGGTTTTCCTGTGTCCAGAAATTGTCAATGGATCCTAAATTACAACCACCAAAAAGGAAAAGCAAATTAATTCTTTGGAAGTCGTGTGTGGTTCCCAGGCTACCCCATGCAGGGCTCTTGTACCCATAAAATTCCAGTAACTGGGAATGGGGCTGGGGAGCACCCCTCCTCCCTCAGCCACAGGAGGAAAGGCTCTCGCCTTCCCGAGGCTGGGTCAGCCAGCGTGGGGTGCTTCCCCCCCTCGGGGCTGGAAGTTAGGACTCCACACACCGGACGGTGAATTCCAGGCCGTGTCATCCAGACTTCTGAGGTATCCTGGGAAGTGTTTTGGGCTGTCAGCATACTCAGTGCGAAAGGGGCTGATGAAGCCACTTTCCAGAATGTTCCTGGACAGTGTCTGCGTTCCAGGTGGAAGCCGTGGGGGCCTGTTGGGTGGGCTGGGTTGGGTGAGTGGCTGCTCCTTTGCGTTTTGGTTGGGTCCCTTCAGCCCTGGGTCCCTGGGGGCCCCTGTGGAGCTCTCTTTCTGGCCTTGGGGACGCACCCTGTCAACCCTTGCCATGACTGCCTTCGAGGCTAGGGCTCTGCAGAGCCGTGTCTCCTGGGCCTGGGCCCTTCAGCCTCATTTGGAAAAGCCCTCACCATCCATTTCAGCCCTGGACACTCTCGTGAGCCCCAGGGAAGAGGGGCGTATCACCCAGGGGCTGTGCAAAATACCTGCTTGGGAAAAATCAGCTTCAGAAAGAGTCATCTTGGAGCCTCCTTGTGACTGGGGTGCGGGTGGGGGCCAGGGGAGCCCGTGAGCAGGGCCTGTGTCTGCTGCAAGGACCGCCACAGCCAAGGACGGCAGCAGCCACGGCCCCTCTCCACCCCCGCCCTAGCCGCTGTCCTGATTCCATTGCCCTGGCAACGCATCTGCGTCGTGCTGACACGTGCCCATCTTGCTGCAGACGCTGCGTGGCCGTTAGCATGCGGCCGAGTGGCTCTACCTGCCAGCCCCCGCTCCAGCCCCCGCGCCTCGCCTGGGGGTAGGGGTGGAGTGTGCCTCTGGAGCAAGGCCACCTGGCAGCCAGTCCCCCTGCTAGCCTGGCTAAGTGCTGCCTCCCAGCCCAGGGGTGGGGCGGGGGGAGAACCCACGGACTCCAGGCAGCAGCGTTAGCCCCTGCCAGTCTGTGTCAAGGGCATGCGGTATTTGCTGGGAGGAGTGTCTCCCCAGTGCCTGGACTTCCAGCTATGACCCTTCCTGGAGTTCAGACCCGGCTTATCCCTTTTTCCACACAAGCCTTTTCTCAGAAGTGACCAGCCCTTAGCATCTCGACTGTCATCCAAGAGATGGCCCTGAAGGAAAAGGAAGTGGGTGACGCCAGTGAAAGGCTGTGTCCCCTGTGGGGCAGGCAACATTGTCACAAGGCTATTGGGACACAGCTGGAAGGACAGCAGGTCTCTTGTGAGCTCCCCGAGGGCAGGAGGCGTGGCCCGCAGCACCTGAGGGCACTGGCATGGAGAAGGAGGTGTCAGCATTAGCTGAGGGAGCCCTCGGGGCACTGCCCTTGGCCACACCCCCTCTCCAGGTGCCACGCAGCACTGGACACCTACGTTGAAGAGGCACAGGGCAGAAGGAGAGCTGCCGCCCCTGAGGAACTCCATCCAGTGGGGGAGATGGAGCAGTGATACAGGGAGGCTCAGGCTGTTAGGAGAGCACTGGCAGAGCTGGAGTGCAGGGCAGACCTGGGAAGAGGTTTTATCCATGAACAAATAGGTGTGGAGAAGGGGCCAAGGCTGCCTGGGGGTGGGGATGGCATGTGCAAAGGCCCTGAGGCTAGACAGGCCAGAGCATGTGGGGGAGCTGCCAGCAGCATGGCACGGCACAGGTGTGCTAAGGTGTGAATCGGCCTCCACCCCGAGAATGGTCCAGGATCAGGTTTACCAGGTGGGAAGCTCTGTCGGGGATGGCTGAGAATGGGACAGGACTGGAGGCTGGGGGCCGGGCACGGGGATAGCTAGGCTGGGACAGAGGCGGCTAGAAGCAGCGCTAGTCGTGATGGAAGGGGGGTGCATCCCCGGAGGGGAGCAGTTGGAAGAGTGCGGGCGAGGGGACCGAGTCTTTTTTTCTTTTTAATTTTATCGTGGTGCTACGTACCTGACATAAGGTGAGCCATTTTTAAGTGTACAATTCAGTGGCATTAATTCCATTCGTAATGTCGTGCAGCCATCACCATTACCTATTTACAGAACTTTTTCATCGCCCTAAACTGAAACTCTGCGCCCATTGAGTATTGGCTCCCCATCCCCCCCGTCCCCCACCCCTTGGTAACCTCTAAGCTGCCTTCTTGTCTCTTTGGATCTGCCTGTTCTAGATATTTCATGTAAGTGGAATTGTGCAATATTTGTCCTTTTGTGTCCATCTCATGCAGCGTGAGGTCTTTAAGGCTCACCCGGGTTGTCACATGTATCTGAACTTCATTCCCTTTTTACAGCTGAATACTATTCCATGATGTATATAGACCACATTTTGTGTGTCCATCATTGGTTGAGGGACACTTGGGTTGCGTCCACATTTTGGCAATTATGGCCGATGCCTCTATGAACATTGGTGTGCGAATATCTGTTGGAGTCCTTGCTTTCAATTCTTGGGGGCATATCCCGGCAGATGGGATTGCTGGGGGCACAGGGCCGTTCTGTGTTTAACTTTTTGAGTTTCCCGCAGCGGCTGCACCGTTGTGCATTCTCACTGGCAGTGGGCGAGCGTTCCCACTTCTCCGCATCCTTGCCAGTCCTTATTTTCCGTTTGCTTGATTATACCATCCTAGTGGGTGTCTGAGGGTTGATTCTTGGGGCAGCTGGGTCCTCTAACCTTAATTGGGGGCGGGGGGGACGGGAGAAGGGTTGTGGGTTTGAGGCGGGAATCCAGAGGGCCTGGACCAGCGCTGCCCAAGCGTAACCACAGGTAGCTGTTAAACCTTTGAAATGTGGCTAGTGCGATGGAGGATTGGAATTTCTATTTTTAGTTAATGTTTAATCTGAACTTGGTTGCACCTGGTCAGTAGCTGCTGTCGTGCCCGGTGCGGGTCTAGAGCTTCAGGGTCAAGTCTAGATTCTGGGTGCCGTCTGCAGAGAGGATGAGTTTGGCAGGGAAGGTGGGGTGAAGCGAGCGAGGCAGGCAGCCTGCCTGGGTCTCTCTTCCCTGCTTCCCCCAAATGCTCCCTGACCTCGCGCCCTCCAGAGATCCCACGAGGGCAGAGCCAAATGCCAGGAGGAGCGCTGCCCGCCACAACCCCCTCAGGCTCTTTCCAGCCTCGGTGAAGGGCTGTGTACTTGCTTGGGGTGTTATGGTGCAGAGACTGAGCATGATGTTAGCAAGACCAGAGACGTGCTTTCAGTATGTTGTCCTGGGGGAACAAAACTGTGTACAGAGTATGATTATGACTCAATAAAAACCTCTTTGTGCCACAGAGAAAACAAGGACAGTGCTGGGATGGCGGCCGCTGTCTTTGGGAGGTAGGATAATGGGACATTTCTAAGGTTCTTAATGAGTATGTATACCCTTTATGATAGAAACCAACTTTATTTTTAAAATCTTACCTTGTTTGTATGATAAAATATTATGCAGCTGTCTAAAAGAGTTGACAAGGATGACATTAGGGAAATACCTATGATATAAAAGTGAAAACAGGGTGGTGGACTTGGCCAGTGGTTAGGGTGTCCGTCTACCACACGGGAGGTCCACGGTTCAAACCCCCGGCCTCCTTGACCCGGGTGGAGCTGGCCCATGCGCAGTGCTGATGCGCGCAAGGAGTGCCCTGCCACGCAGGGGTGTCCGCCACGTAGGGGACCCCACACGCAAGGAGTGCGCCCCGTAAGGAGAGCTGCCCAGTGCGAAAGAAAGTGCAGCCTGCCCAGGAATGGTGCCACACACACACAGAGCTGACAGAAGATGAAGCAACAAAAAGAAACACAGATTCCCATGCCGCCGACAACAACAGAAGCAAAGAAGACGCAGCAAATAGACACAGAGAACAGACAACCGGAGTGGGGGGGGGGGGAGGGGAGAGGAAAAAAAAAAAGTGAAAACAACCAACAATGGGATATAGAATCTTATGTAATTTTAAATAGTGTGTAGTAGGAAATGCCCACCAAGTATGGTAAGAATAGTTATTTTTACAGTTTTGAAATATATCCATATACCATACAGTCTATCCAAAGTGTACCATCAATGGCTTTTAGTATAATGTCATACATTCATCATCACAAAAATTATAGAACAATTACATTGCGCCATAAAGGAAAACTTCACACCCCTTAGCAATCACCTCTCAATTCCTCCGTCCTTCCCCAGCCCTACGTAGCCACTAACTTAAATCCATCTTTATAAATCTTTATAAATAAAATGAAGTTTTATTTTTACTAATATACCTTAAAATTTCCTTCACACTTCTTGCAGATTGCCTACAATTATTCTCACTTCAGTGTGGTGGTGGTGATGGGAATGTGGCTTAAAAGGCCTCTTCGCTGGCCTCTGGGCCACCCAGTAGGATCTCCACGAGCCCCCCTGGCTCAGGGGGCTTGAAATGTGCCTTGTTAGGGTGACTGAGAAACTGGATCTTAAATTGTGTTTCATTTCATTGGAAACCTAAATCTCCTAGACGTGGCCGGCAGCTCCCCGCCGGGCGTTGTTGTGGATCTAGAACTCGCTTCATGGATTTAGACATGGACCCAAAGGAGAAGGGGGCTGGTCTCAGAGGGGGCAGCCAGGGTCTGAACCTCCTCCTCCGTGGCTTGTCCCGCCGTAGTTGAGGTGTTGGGGCTGTCACGGGGTCCACACTCACCCAGCTGTGTGTTTCAAACGTGAACTCTGCCGCACATGCAAAACCCAATCCAAAAGAGTAATGGGAAATTCTCAACAGGCACGGCCGGAGCAGCCCCTCCAGTGCTGCTCACTTGCTGTCATTTCTTGGCTCATAGGGGCCTGGCCAGGCCTGGCCCGTGCCCTACGTGTGCCCTGTAAGGTCCAGTTGGAATACGATTGGGGGACACCGTAAAGAAGGTGTGATCTGGTGTCAGCCGGGCTGGGACTAGAATCCTAGAAGCCAGCCCAGAGGGTGGCGGTGGGCTCCCTGGCCCCCTCCGGAACACAGCTGCTGCAGTCAGCTCACAATAGGTTGGCTGGAAGGGAAGGCAACACAGAACTTAACAAAATAAAGGAACAGAGAGAGACACACAAGAGAGGAGATAAAGCTGGGAGCAGGGGAGTCACAGCTTCTGGAGGTGAGACCTCCACCCTAGTTTCCACCTCTTATTTATTGGAAATTCCCCGAGCAGCTGTTTGCTATCTGAACTGCAACATCATCTACAATAATAGGGGACAACTGCAACATCTACAATAGAACAGGTGTAACATTTACAATAAGGAACAGGTCATACAAAGTTCAAATGCAATCCAAACTCTTTTCCCCACATTTCCCCCTTTTTGTTTTTGCGCATGGGGGTCACACAAAAACTAGATATATCCCAATAAGTGTTCTGCTAGATAAAGTGCTTTTCCAATGCTTTGCAACATCTAACTTATGGCTAGGAAGTCATGTACCAGCAGCCAACCAGAATCTTGAAAGTGCTGACCCATAAGGCATTGGTTCACTGACTAACAAAGCTTCCTGCATGATATATTCACTTTTAGGTTTAACAATACTAATTAAATTTTTTCTCAATACATTCGGTCTCAGGATTGTTCAAACTTAAAACAAGAGATTTATGTATACATTCAACAAGGTACATTTATAGTTCATGAGATCACTTAAGTACACAATGTTACATTATTAAAGTTCTGATTAGTATTCAAGCATTTTATACATAATCCATAACTACCGTAGATTATAAAACAACAAACAATAAGACTTCCAACTAGCAGACATTTAATGAATAGGCTTTCATTTCTCACGGGCTTACTTTTCCCAACCAGCAAGGCTATATAGGCCCGTACTCGATCAAAAATGATCTCGGGCAAAAGAGGAGTTATGTGAGAGTACACGAGGATGAATATAAAACAGCTAATATTACACCAAAAACATATAGGGGACGACAGACTAATAATGAAAACCATAAGACAAAACATAGGATAACTAAAAAATTTAGAAAACTGTACAACCTAAAGTATGGACCACATAGTAAGCACAAATGTTACCTTGTTTGAAAACTATAGTTTCGGAATCTGTACATCAGTTTCAGGAAATATGATATGAATAAGTTAAAAGATTATTGCTGTGGAAGGGAAAAGGTTTTATGGTGGATCTGGGGAAAATACTGTATATTGTATATATGAATTTTGGTGATCTAAGACTCTTCTGAAGCTGACATTATGTTGGGATTCACTTTACGGGAAGTTTTGGATCACAGAGTGGTTCAACAATGGCAGCGGAGGAATACTGATATGGGATGTTATTGACAGGATATATATGGTTGACAGGGAGTTATACAGGGCATATGCCCAGGGTATATGGTAATGTCTACATATACTCATAGTGGAAACAATTAAAAACAACAGCTGGGGGGGTACTGGGCTCCTGGCCGGGGGGTCACTGTTGTGGGCCCTGGGAGAGCAGCGGCAATCCTCCAGGTGCAACGGCAAGAACCAGGAAGGAAGGAGGGCCCAACAGTGGGCTCTTGATACTAATGGCTACACTTTTGAGTCTATGCACCTGCAATAAGAACAAGGCCTAGAGTAGCATTGTGCCTGGGGGTTTCCTCCTGACAGCCTTCATGTTACTCAAATGTGGCCACTCTCACAGCCAAACTCAGCGTGTAGATGTGATGCATTCCCCCCAGTGTGGGACACGACACCCGGGGATGAGCCTCCCTGGCACCGAGGGATCACTACCACATACCAGCTGAAGAAGCAACTAGAAAATGACCTTGAATTAAAGATTCAATGCGGAACAGCAGAATATACCTATCTACATATAATAACATGACTTCGGGAAGTGGTTTGACCTAATGTAAGGGGGAAATGGAAAGGAGAAATGAGATTATAAGGCTGTGAGTCTCTAAAAAAGAGTCTGGAGGTTGTCAGAAGGAATACCCCTATGTACAACTGAACAGAGTCTAAGAGACAGATAAGGTAGATACAACCCCAGGTATTGGTTCTTTTGAGGGATAAAGAGACCCACGGGTTCTACGGTCATGGCAGAAGGGGTTCACTGCCATGACAGATGGCCCTTCTTTGGAGCTGGTGTTTCTGCGTGATGGAAATGGACTCAGAGGGGATCTCTTTTCACAAGACTTGCATGCTACTTTATTGGAATTGTAGTTGGTGCTGGGTTTAAGATATATGTAGGGGATTTGAATCTCTGGACTGATAATATGACACCCAGGCCCAGAGCCTCAACAGACTTCAGCTCCTACACTTTGACTTATTGGACTTACTCCACTCAGCTAACATGGAGTTGAAGAAGGTCAACCACCACAACATGGAGCCTAGAGTGTCTACAACTAGAAGCGGGAAGAGTGCATCCAGTACCCATGTGGAATCTAAGCCCTCACTTGACATAGATGTGCAATGGACACAACCAATCCAATGTCCACAGAGAAAATGTGGAATGGGTGTGGGAACGGTAGCCATGGGGGCTGCTGGGTGTGGGGAACGGGAGGAAGAGATGAGATGTGGAGGCGTTTTCAGGACGTGGAGTTGTCCTGGATAGTGCTTCACGGACAATTACGGGACACTGTAGATCCCCCCAGGGCCCACTGGATGGAACGTGAGAGAGTCTGGGCTATGATGTAGACCATTGACTATGGGGTGCAGTGATGCTCAGAGATGAACTTACCAGGTGCAATGGATGTATCACGATGATGGGAGAGAGTGTTGCTGTGGGGGGAGTGGGGGGCGGGGGCGGTGGGGTTGAATGGGACCTCATATATATTTTTTTAATGTAATTAAAAAATAATAATAATAATAAATATTTTTAAAAAAATGATCTCATTTTCCCCAGTTTGTATAGTGCATCTTCACTGGACCTGGGGCCACATCCAATTCCCAGGCTAAGTCAGTATCCACCCCCCCTCCTTTTTTTTTTTTTTTTTAAGCAGCCTGCTGGAGGTTCTCCTACTCCCATGAAGAACCTTTCTTAATTAACACATCTCAGTCTGGGATAAAAGATTTTTAGTATTCTAACAATATTACAAATTCTATTAACATGAGAAAACATTGTACTTTATCAATTACAGCAGAGAGTATAGTTTTGTCTTACCCAACCAAACAACATTTAATAACTTGATAGAGTAGCAGGGACCTTACAGCTTGTCCCAATTGTTTGCCTATTCCAGGCCCTTAAAATATACCATTGTCTGATGTTTTTTAGTAGGGCCACTGCCACAGGTTTCTTCTATGCAACCAGATTCATTGCCATCAGGCCAGGCAGAAAGCCTTGAAGAACTGCAGAAGTCCATTGTTGACCTTTTCACACAGTTTTTGCACTTTTTTTAATTCATTCAGGCTTGTTTTACTTTTACACAACACTTTATCTCACTGAATGCTACCACAATACTTTTACAACTTGCTATATGCATACTAGTTCTGTCCCGCATATCTCCATTTCTGATTTTATAAAACTAACCACTTTATTTTAGGATAAAATACATCGTATTAAATTTCAGTTAGCATTCCCACAAACCTTTTACCTTTTTCAATATTCGCTTAACTTTTACCTCTTTCATTATCCTATGAAGAAAAATAAATTATTCAATTTAAGCAAGAATTATTATTTTTTAAAGATTTATGTATTTATTTCTCTCCCTGTCTCCCCCCTGCCCCAGTTGTCTGTTCTCTGTGTCTATTTGCTCTGTCTTCTTCTTTGTCTGCTTCTGTTGGTGTCAGCGGCACGGGAATCTGTGTTTCTTTCTGTTGTGTCATCTTGTCGTGTCAGCTCTCTGTGTGTGCGGTGCCATTCCTGGGCAGGCTGCACTTTCTTTCACGCTGGGCGGCTCTCCTTATGGGGCCCACGGCTTGTGCGTGGGGCTCCCCTACGCGGGGGACACCCCTGCATGGCAGGGCACTCCTTGCGCTCATCAGCACTGCGCATGGGCCAGCTGCACACGGGTCAAGGAGGCCTGGGGTTTGAACCGTGGACCTCCCATGTGGTAGACGGACGCCCTAACCACTGGGCCAAGTCAGCTTCCCAAGAATTATTTTTTATGAAGAAACTTATAGTAGTTCTATTAATCAAAACTTACAACTATAGAAATCTCATTAACATTTTAAACTTAGGTAATAATATAAGTGCTTATTTAATCTTTTGGCCATTTGAATACAGCTCTTTCAGAACCTTTCAAATTATATCACTATCCAGAGGTATCAAAATATACACTGACAATTCTTTCTCTCTTCCTTTTTCCGTCCTTTCTCCTTCCCTCGCTTGTTTCCGTCCTTTCTCTTTTCCTCGCTCGCTCTTTTCCGTCCTTTCTCTTTCCCTCGCTTGCTCTTTTCCGTCCTTTCTCTTTTCCATCCTTTCTCTTTCCTTCGCTTGCTCTTTTCCATCCTTCCTCTTTCCCTCGATCGCTCTTTTCCTCGCTCACTCTTTTCCATCCTTTCTCTTTCCTTCCTCTTGCTCTCCCGGTCCTTTCTCTTTCCCTCCTCTCTCTTCCTTCCTTCCTCTCTTCCTTTTTCTTTCTTCCTTTTTTCTTTCTTCCTTTTCTCTTTTTTCTTCCTTTTTTTCTTTCTTCCTTTTCTTTTTTCCTTCCTTTCTTCCTTTTCTCTTTTTTCCTTCCTTTTTTCTTTCTTCCTTTTCTTTCTTCCTTTTCTTTCTTCCTTTTCTCTTTTTCCTTCCTTTTCTCCTTTCCTTCCTTTCTTTTTCCTTCCTTTTCTCTTTTTTTCTTCCCTTCTTTTTCCTTTCTTCCTTTTCTCTTTTTCCCTTCCTTTCTTTTCCTTTTCTCTTTTTTCCTTTTTTATTCCTTTTTCCTTCTATCTTTTTCTTTTTCATACACACTGAAACAATTACAACACACATTGACATTGAGAAAACACAAAAGCAGTTCCAAATCTATTAATCTAGAATTTCTTCATTGCTTCCTTTTATAATTCAACATTTCTTTTCCAGCTTCCCTCCTTCCTCTCAATTTCTTTCTTAATCTCTGTCCCCAAGCCATACTTGCTTTATGATGTCATACTTGAACTAGTTCTGTAGTTTAGATACTTGGATGTAAAGCCATGCTAGTCTTCAGAATGAGACCCAGCCATGCAGTTTCCAGCGTCCATCTCTCCACCTGCACGACCGGAGGTTTTGGGTTCCACAGGAACTTTTGTTGTCTCTTGGCGTTCATGGTATGGCTTTATCTGATGAGCCGGTACCCACACAAGACATTTTCCATCTCCTGGGGAAAAACAAGCAAACTCTTGAGGACTCTGAAGGCTTTCCAAACCACTCGGGGCTCTGTGCCGTTACACCAGCTTCAGTTTCCCTTGAGGCGATCCTTCTTCCCTTTGGGTCCCTGTCCATGTCACCAGTTGCTGCAAGCCTTCTTCCCTTTGGGCCCCAAGTTAGGCAGCAGTTGCTGCGAGCCTTTTTCCTTTTGTGCCTCACTTTGGGTGCCAGTTGCTGCAGTCAGCTCACAATAGGTTGGCTTGAAGGGAAGGCAAAATAAAACTTACAAAATAAAGGGACAGACAGAAAGACACACGAGAGGAGATAAAGCTGGAATCGGGACTCACAGCTTCTGACACTGAGAGCCTTGACCTTAGTTTCCACCTCTTACTTATTGGAAACTACCCGAGCAGCTGTTTCCTATCTGAACTGCAACATCATCTACAACAATAGGGGACAACTGCAACATCTAACAACTGCAAGAGCTACAATAGAACAGGTGTAACGTTTACAGTAAGGAACAGGTCATACGAGGTTCAAATGCAATCTAAACTCTTTTCCCCACACACAGCCTTTGTTTCTGGGCCCCTAGGCCTGTACGAGCTCCGCCTCATCACCGATGGCCCTGCCACCACGGGGGCAGAGGTGACCGTCTCGGCCGGCCTCGTGGCCAAGGACAACGGCAGCCTGACCGTGCCTGCCGACGCGGGCCTCTACCACTTCCACTGGATCCACTCGCCGCTGGTGCTCACCGGGAAGAAGGAGAAGGCGTGGAGCTCCACCATCCACGTGGTCGGGCACATGCCGGGGGACTTCCCCGTCTCCGTCTGGGTCACGGCCACCGACTGCTGGATGTGCCAGCCCGTGGCCCGGAGCTTCGTCATCCTGCCCGTCACAGGTGAGGGCCCTTCCCGTTTGCAAATGTCTCTGCAAACCCTTGGCGCAGAGGAAAACATCCAACCGCGCTGGCGGCCAGTGCGCCTCCGGCCCGGGAGTCCTCCTCTGTTGCCAGAATTAAGAGAGGATCAGAAAATTGCAGTCAGACCCACTGCTGGCAGGGGATGCTTGAGCACAGATTGCCACTGAGGGAATGACTTAACACAGCCTTTGGGAGAGCAGTTGGTCAATGGGTATTAGTAGTTATAAACTTCTTTAGACTTTGGCCCCATCATCCTTTCATATTTGTTCCGAGAGGTCCCTGCCCTCAAATAGAGAATTTATCTTCAAGAAATAAACCTCCATTTGGGCAATCCTTTATGTGCAAGTTGTTCACTGCAGTGGAGTTTATAATAACACACACACACAAAAGATAAATCAACTCAGTGCACAACCATAAGGGGACCAGTTAAGTACGTTGAAATAATGTATACAACCATTAACCATGACCTTACAAAGAGTTGGAAAAGTCATGGGGAGATACTCATGCTTGTAAATGTTTTTAAAATGCAAAGCACAAATCTGTGAAACCAATGCCATGTTTCATCTATGTATGAAACACCTACTTTGCAGTACTTCATAATGTCGACAATGATTGTGTTTGAGTGCTGGGCAATTTCTTTTCCTTTTTATTCTGCTTTTCAGTATTTTCCATAGGACCTTTGTTGAGCATGCCTTACTTTCCGCGTTTTGGTCTTGGGCATCTTTTGTCCCGGAAAGTTCGAGGTCCTGGTGAACGGGGTGCAGGAGGGAAGCTCTGCAGGTGGCCCAGGTGGTGACTGTCCGTCCTCGTCCAGGCAGCAGGGATGACAACTCTGTGTTCCCGTGGGGACCCCCGCCCAGCTCTGACCATCCAGAAGGCTGGGGTGGGGGGAGGCTGTGAGGTCGCCCCCAGGCTCTGCCCACCCCACGTTTCTGAGCTCTCACCCTCCCCCTTCTCTCCCAGAGTTCCTCGTCGGCAACCTCGTCGTCACCCAAAACAGCTCCTTGCCCTGGCCCAGCTCCTATCTCACCAAGACCATCCTGAAAGTCTCCTTCCTTCTCCACGACCCAAGCAACTTCTTCAAGTCGGCCTCATTCCTCTACAGCTGGGACTTCGGAGATGGGTATGCCTGTACCCCCTGGATGCTCCCAAGCCGGGCCCGTGGCTGGCAGCCTGGTGGTCGCTTGCGTGTTGCCGTGTCCCCTGTGGTTGTCCATCTTCACCCACTCACTCTCTCTTGTGCCAGACGTTCCTCAAGCGCCTGCGTGGTGCCAGGCTCAGGGTGCTTGGGGCCCACGGTGAACGACTCACCGGCCCTGCCTTCGAGGCGCCTGCAGCCTGGTGGAGGAGGGCACTGGCACCCAAAGCAGCCCTTGAAGGAAGGTCAAGATGGGTGTGATTTTCCACCACCTTCCTGGGCACCCAGCCAGCCAGCGGCAGATGTTGGGGAGAACTCAGGGGCTCTGGCTTCATTGCTCTTGACCCCTCCTCCCAGCAGGCCAGGCTTCAGGAGGCAGGTCTAGAATTAGGGGTCTGGTCCTGAGCCCAGGCAACCTGCAGACAGCCCCCCTCCGCTGAGCTTGTGTGAGCCGGCACTGCCTACTGCGAAGCTCAGGAGAGACCCCGCACTCTGCTTGGGTCCCCCCAGGCTGCCCGCCAACAGGCCCTCTTGCTGAGCCGTGTCTCCCCCCGCGGTGGGGAGCAGTGGTGCACGTGAGGGGTTACACACGACCTTGGAAAACGGGGCTGCAGGTGCCAGGCGTCTGGTGTGCTCTGCAAGGCTGAGGAATGCTCAGTCCTAAAGAATTCCAAGATTTGGAAGGTGGAAAAATATAGACTGGAGCTGGAAGGAATCCAGACAAGCTGGCCGGGCCAGCACGCACCTTCTTGAAGGAGAGATGCTTGCTCTTTTTGGAAATCCCCCACCCCCTGACAGCAGAGAGCACGCGCTCTACCTGGTTTTGCATGTGTGGGCTGCGAGGCTTTCCGTCAGCCTGATGGGGGGTTGCTGTTACACCCAGGCTCCAGGTAAGGTGGTGCAGGTGAGAGGTTTAGGTATTGTTATCCTCTTTGGGAAAATGGGAATAATCACATTTTACTCCAGGGGTCAGGGTGGAATTGACCTTCAGAACAAGGCCTGCGGGCTCCAACCACCAGGCCCTCTTGCCTCCCCAGGAATAGATGCCAGGAAATCCCTCCCGGACCTGTTGCCTGTGCGAGCCCAGGGTCCGCAAATGCTGTAAAGGCTGGGCGGTGAATCGCTTCAGCCCTGGGCACAGGGTCTCAGTCACAAAGACTCCACTCAGCCGTGGCAGTGTGAATGTCGCCCAAGGCAAGAGCCTGGCAGTATTTTGATAAAACTTCATTTACAGAAGCACACAGTGGGCTGGCTTTGACCCCGGGGGCTGTAGTTTGTAATCCTGGGTTGGGCAAGGTCTGCGGTTACTACCTGGGGGGCTTCTGCTTTTCATTTGAACCTATTTCTTTTGCTCTTTATTAAAACAGCCCCTAGTTAAGACAGTTACCTTACTAATAGGAACACTTTCCTTGTGATGTGAAGTGAAAGTTCAAGTTTATTTTTTTCTTTCTGGGGCTGCCCTTTTGTGTCTTTTATTTCTTCATATAGAATGAGCGGAAAGCCCAGTGTGATTCTCAGACTTCTTATTTTACAAAATAGGTTTGGGGACCCAGACAAAATAGTAAAGCTGATAGCAAAAGCAGTCACTGGCTGCTTTAGATTGGGATTTATGTCTTGTTTTAAAAATGCCCAATGGGAAAGGTGAACAAATATATATGTATGTATATACATACACGCATGAATATGCAAATATAGCTGCTGATCAGTACAGAATATAAAGAAAATAAAAATAAAGCAACAGTCACAATACTACACCAGGAAAGTTGAATTTGAGATGAAAAGTGTTAAAAACAAAACAGGGTTCTTTTAGATGTAAAAGGTAAATGTACAGCAATCATCTCACAGACCTAAACCTTTCTTAATGGAATATCGGAGTATCAAAATATAAAAAGAAGGTCCTGTTACAAAGAAGTTTTCCAGAAAATGGGGGAAAAATCCCCAGAATATCATAGAAGATCTTCATATTTTACATTTTGTCTTTGGTATTTTTAAGTGGGTTAAATAAATAATAGAACCTTGGGCCTAAAAACAAACTATTGCATGGGGGTATTTACAAAAGCAAAAAAATTGCATTCTAGAACTCAAAATGTCAGAAAATCCTCTAAATAATGTACAGGTTCCATTTACTAATTACAGAACAGATCAGAAAACCATTAACATTTTTTACAAAAACCTAACCAATTTGATATTTTAAAACATGATTCTAAAATAGTTTTGGGTCAAAAGGTAACTTTACACTGAGATTACGTAATATTGAGAAAATAATGGTATGAGGACATTGTATATCCAAACTTCCAGACAATTCCAGAGTCATAACTACAGTTAAAATCATAGTTTTAAGGGCTTTAGTTACTAAATAAGAAAGAATGAAAATAAATACTCAATAAATTAAAAAAATACACATCAGAAAAATAAGGTATTAGTATATACAAAAATGGATTGGGAAGTAGAAAAACAGAATTGATAAATTGAAAACCTGGCTTTTTTTTTTTTTTGCAAGAGAAATTAAGTGGAAAAACCTCAAGCTGGTATTTAATTTTTTTAAATGAGAAAATACATATTTACATATACAGTAAAAAATACCATCAGTTTGTACCTCAATAAAGTTGCTTTAAAATGTTTAAAAACCTCTATCAAGAATGAGAAAGTGGTATAACTACAGGTACATAGATAAGATTTTTAAAATAAGATGATACTTTGAACAGTTCAAAAATCCATGATGAAGGAAGTGGTTGCAGCTCAAGCAGTTGGGTACCGCCCTACGTCATGGGAGGTCCTGGGTTCAGTTCCGAGCACCTCCTAAAGAGGACGAACAAAACAGTGAGTTGATGCAATGGGCTGGCACAACAAGATGACACAATGAGGAAACAATAAAAGACACAACAAGCAGGAAGCAGATGTGGCTTAAGCCAATGGGTGCCTCCTTCCCACATGGGAGTTCCCAGGTTAGGTTCCTGGTGCCTCCAAAAAGAAGACAAGCACAAAACTAACAGACACAGAGAGCAGACAGTGAGCACAAACAACATTGGGGGGCAGGGGGAGAAATAAATACATAAAATAAACTTAAAAAAAAAAACCCAAAAACTCCATACTGATATATTTGTGGGTGTCATGGAATTGGATTTGCTAAGAAAATAGAAAGTTGATTCGCGAAGTAGAAAATGTTCCAAAAGAATTCTCTCTAAAAAGGGGGCCAGAACGAGATGGTTTTACTGGCAAGTTCTTTCATACTTTCAAAAATCCAGTAAACTCTCATGCTATGGAATAGAAAGTTTCTCAATTTCTTCTACAAAATTAGCCTAACCAGCTCAAAAAAGAAAACTACATGCCATTTTCACTTAAGCCTCAGATGGCAACGATTTTGGATGAAAGAGCCAATTTAAAACAACACTTCATTAAAATAATAATACACCGTGGCCACCAAGAGTTGTGCATGTTTAAAATTGTCACCAACTCATACTTTTTTTCATTTAAAATTTTTAAAAATTGAAATATGTCATTCATACATGAACATGCATAAACTATAAGTGTAGAGTGAAAGCTGTGAACTTACAAGACAAACATGCGTAACATCACACAGGGCCCCCACACATCACCCCACCACCAACACCTTGCATTGCTGTGAAACATCTGTTACAAATTATGAAAGAGCATCCTCAAACTATTACTACTAACTATAAGCCATATCTTACATTTGGTGTATTTTTCCCCCAACCCACCCTATATTTTATTTGTTTATAGACCAGTTTATCTAACATGTATGGTCCATGGTATTTGGTATAATCACAGAGTTGTGCCTTCATCACTTCAATTAATATTAGAACATTTTCATTATGCCAAAAAAAGGAAAAAACAACAAAAAGCAAACCACTATCATACCCATATGTTAGTGCTACTAATTACAAATCCAAACTACTTTTATATTCAGAGGGAGAGAGAATAATCCCCAGGGCTCTTGAGAGGTCTAGCCCGCCAGTAACAGGTCCTTTTGAGTTGCATGTTTTATATTGAAAACAGATGCATATTTTGTTCACTATTCCATAAAGTATCTGTGTTTCTTCCTTTAAAAATTTTTCCCCATTTTTAACCACTTCCAAGTGTACAATTCGGTGGTGCTAATCACACTCACCATGTGGTGCTACCCTACCTGCCATCCATTACCAAAACTTTTCCATCACCCCAAGCAGAAACTCTCTGCCCATTAAACATTAACTCCCCATTCTGTGTTTCTTTTAATTTAAAAATAATGTTGGAAGATGCATTAGATTTGCCCCCACGATCTTTGCATAACCCAATTTGAGAAGATGCATTAGATTTGCCCCCATAGCCTTTGCATAACCCGGTTTGAGAAGCACAGAAACCAGGATTGTCTTGGAATACCAAAACTTCTTAATACTATTAAGAACTCTATTATTTTAATTTATCATTTTAATAAGTTAAAGGACAAAGATCATACAATCATCTCTTTAGATGTCGGGTGTTAGAATGAGCAGAAATGGACATTTAATGTTATCTCAGTAACTAGGAAGAGAAATTTCTGAAACTAACGACCAACATTATTATTATACTTATTATTCTTGTTGTAGAATTTGTGAGAAGTTCAATTATTTGCGTACAGAAAGGCCAGGACTCAGGAATGATTTTGAGAAGGAAAAATGGTTTATTGACGGCCGGCCGGACCCAAGGGAGCTTTCAGTTTCAAACCCGAGCCCCGGACAAGATTTTTGAGTTCCTTTTATACAGAGGAAAGGCCAAATGGTCCTTTTGTTTCAGTTCTCAATAGGCTTGAATTAGCATATATCTTCCACATCCTAGGTAAGCTTTTAGCATGGACTTCATACATTCTAGATAAGCTTTTAGCACATTTGGTTTGCGTTTTCCCTGAATATTTAAAGTTTATAGAGTTCGCATTGATAAATTGTTTCCTGGGACTGGAGTCGTTGCCATGGTTACCAAGGGCAGGGCTGCAGCCTCTCATCATCCCACACCCACAAGTCAGGACAGACAGCTTAGGTTAAGGTTATCTCCAAAGAGACAAAGAGCCTCCCACCCACAGCCCACATCATTTCCCCCCCTTATGCCGAAGCTTAACTTGCTAAGCTTTGGCATAATTATTGTTGGAGCTATGAGGTGGGTGGCTGTCTGTTGTTTTGATTGATTACTTTACTTATCAGTTTTTAGTGTAGCATCCAGGACTTTGTTTTTAGAAGTTTAGAAGTTTTCATTCTGGACAGCAGAATCCTGGGGTGGGGACCCCTGCAGTCATCCTGGGGCCACCAGCGCTCACTTGGATTTCCAGTCAGGCTCCAGATCCATCTATTAATTTTGTTTTACCCTTAAAGAGTTTACACCTTTACTCTTAAAGGGGTACTGAAGGGAGATGATCTCTTTTCTGTAACTACTTCCTGCTGGCCATGGGCTGTAGTCATTGCCTAACAAGGTGTAAAACTCTTATTTTAACTGGAGGAAGTTGGATCTGGCATTCTGTATGAAGCTGGATGAAGTTTTCATATGGTTATAAGATGTTCATTCTGAAAGAAACAAACTTAATTAAAATTTTGGAATACCTGTTTTTAAAAGAGGACATTGGATTACAGAGGTAGACAAGGTTAGGTGCTTATAAAGATAGCACCCCTTTTTAAAAGCTGGTGGGAACAGTATATATATATATTTTTTAAAGTTATTTTCAGAGAGAAATTGCAATAGATACTTAGCTTTGTTCTGAAGACACATTTCAGGCTGTTTAATGATTGGCACTCATGTGCTCTGTTAGATGCTTCTAGTGAACTAGCACCCTTTGGGCAGTTGGTTTCATTCAGGATTAGTGTACCAAGTTGCAAATTTTCTTAGTTTTTAGCTGTGGGAGTGGATCAGAACTACAGAATAAAGTTTTTTACATTTTGGTTTTAATAGTACAATTTCTGGTAATTTTGACTGTTTAATAGGTGACCCATTATTAGCAAGCAAGCCTCATTTTTGCTACACAGTAGAGTACACTAGAATAGTAAGTTGGCTGAGCCTGGCTAAGACCGTTGCCTTATTTTATAGACATTTTTATTAATTATTTAGAAAATAAAGTTACCAGGAATTTAACATGTCTAATATACTTTTGTACCTGATCCAAAATAGAAAAGATAATGTTATAATTATTAGGCATATACTTAGTACAGTATAAAAGTACAGTACTTTAATATTAATTAATGTACTACTTAATGCATAAGGATTCTGAGTTGCAATTAATAGTTTTAACTTTCAGGTTTGTAATACTTTACATGTTCTCTCTCCATGGGAGCAGGCCATAATGCCAATTGTGTTTAAGTTTTACTTACAGTATCCTGGTATCATGGCTCCACTTAGCATGTTCTTCACACAGTGAGCAAGTCGCAGCATCGTTGATTCTAGAGAGTTTCCAGTATTCTACCAGCCTGGTGCATAGTGCTCTCTGGCACTATGGAGCAGTGCCATTCTGGAGGCGATATCCATTGTACACCTGGCTGTACTGAGTCATCATTGGCTGCTGCAGGAGCTTGAAACTGCAACGTAGTTTCCATCAATTTCAGGAGCAGAACCAGAGCTGATATAGCAAATATTTCTAATTGAGGGGTCAGTGACCAGCCTAGCCAGTAACTCACATGGAGAGGCCTGGTTTGAATGCACGGAAGAGTTTGACAATGTTAAAGTTTATTCTTTGTTTTTATATATATTTTAAACAACGCAACACATCATATATCAAATGAGTGTTTACTTATACAATTTTACTATTAAGATAATAGTAGGTATTTACTTTAGTAATAGAGGGAAAAAACTATTTTTCATTGTTAAAATGAAAACAGAAGATTCCCAATAGAATCAAGATAACTTTTTACTACCTTTTACTTAAATATGTACCTTGCGGTGGCCTTCAGGTTTTATTACCATGAAGTTATTCTTTGCAACCAATACCAATCCAAGTTTTTAGTTAACAATGACTTCTAGAACTAGAACTATTTAAATATTTTCAGTTTGGAAGATGTTTTACAAACTCTTTATAATTGACTACAACCACATTGACTAGTTACCTTACGTTTAAATAATCTCATTAAATTACAATTACTAACCAAAGAAATTTACTTTATTTATTTAAGAGAGCATATCTACAATCTTTCTTCTTTAGCTTAATTTCGTTAACGTGAACTTACAATTTTTATTACTCTAAAGATTTTGTACATATAATGTTAATTTAGTTATGGGTAATTTATAAACAATGGGAGATTACACTCAAGCTAAATAAAATTGAAACCATTATAGTTTATGCAAGGAATGTTCTCTTTTTTTCTTTACAGGAAGCTAAAAATGGCTTTTCTTTGTTTAAGTTATGAAAATGCATAATTTTTAAAAGCATACTGACTACCAGGTTTCAAAACATGTTACACAATTACCTAATTTGTTTAATCATAATCCAGGAAAGATCTCTCCATAGTTTTTATGGACTTTACTTACTGAAATTTGTCAACAGAGCCACTAATTACCTTTATGTCATGGCTGACAAAAGGTTTAAACTGGGAAATTACAGGGCAAACTGATTCTTAATTTCCCAGTGTAGTAGATAAGTTTAATCTGGCACACCTAGTCCTGCCCTCAAAGCTCTTGCAAAGAGGAGGCCCTTTCCCAATAGTTCCTATAATTAGATTTCTATATGACCTTTTCATCCTGCTTAGTCTAATTTGGGCTCCAGGAATATTTATTCACATATAACTGCATATTTAATTTTTAATAATTTGAATAGAGCTCTTTTAGGAATTTTCACTTGTTAATTTGATATTATCATCCTGATGTATGAAGATATACACTGAGCAAATGGGCAGACACAAATAGAGTTAAGACACAGAAACACAATGCATAGATGTTACTTATAATTTGCATTACTTTATACCGTTTAGCTTAATTTGGGGTCCAGAAATATATGTTACTTATATAACTGCATATTTAACCTCAATAATTTGAGCAAATAGGCAGACATGAATAGTTTGACATAAAAACGTAACTTTAGTTACTTAAAACTTCCATTTTTTTACAAAATAAGTGTGACTGCAAAACATTTCAAAGACTCCTGAAACTTTTCTTAATTTGCACTATGACTGTGCAGTTTTACACTATGACCATGCAGTTTTACACAAGAATTTTGTTTCTTAACTAATGGATTGTAACTAAAATGTTCCCAATGTTTTAAGACAATTCTTTTTTGTTTCAGAACTTTATATTTAACCTTGAATTTAGCAGAAGTTTGGATAGGCAACAAGATTAATTCTATGTATATTTACTGAGGCTATTTGAAGTCTCAGGGAGACAGACTAGTTTCTCTCATGAATTGCCACTCTTAGGAACACTGACAGTTAAAGCAGGAGACTTACTTTATTCCCCCCAGTCCTTGGAGATAATAAAACTCCAGTGGTCATTTAACTCTAAGGGCTAAGAATTCCACCAGGCAGCAATTTAGTTTACACTTGGATTCATGAGAGAAAGCAGGGTTACTAATACCAGTAGGACAGGAGACAGGGATGTCCCTGCTCTTCTCTGGACTGTAGGGGCAGAAGCTATTATGAAATAACCATAGGCAAAGGCAAGGGGTGAGGTTAGGCTTGGAGTAACCATAAACGAAGGAAAGGTTAGTTTAGAATTTACACTTACAATAATAGTTTCAGGCTAAATTCACTCAGTTATAATTTCAGTTACTATTTTTCTGCTGTTTTATAATATAAATGCATCTGTAAATGATCTTAACTCTTAGTTACAGTTTTCATTAAGTTTTAACCTTAAGGTGAGTTGGATACTTTTATTAATTAAGCTACAAGAATTTTATTAGTAACAATTCTGTGAAGTGCTGCCTTTTCTTAGTAATGGAACAAATTCTCATCTGCAAGTTATGCATTTAATTAATCAGCAAGAGAGTATTGGCATTTAAAGATTCATTTTAAACTACGTTTTTACCTTTTTACCGTGAATTCTTAGGCACCAGCAACTGACAAAAGCCAAACATAGATTTCAAAGTGGCATTTCATTCCTTTTTTTTCTTTTCCCTCTGTAGTCTCACAACCCTGAAGTTCCCAGCCAGACCACTGAAAAGGCTATCAAGTGATTAGAGGTCTATTGTTTCAAGCAGTAGCCTCCTTTCTTTAGACAAGTTTATAGTTCTAAAACATTTCAAAGTATTTCTACAGTCTTACAGAGAGAGAGATTTGGAAAAGTAAAGAACCTGGGCAGAGTGCAAATGTATTTTGGCCTTGACACCCTAGGGAGGGAACTTTACTGCATTTATTTTGATTCTGCTTTTTATCCCCTTCACCTTCCCCCTTCCAGGCAGTCGGGTGCACAACAATCAAATAGGAATGTGGCTTATGAATAGAAGGTGTGGACTCGCTGGAAAGGGGCAAGCCGCTCCCCCCTTTCCAGCTTTCTGCCAAAATGGGCAGACAGAACTTATTCAAATTCGGCACCCCTCCCAGGGACCCAGCCACCCTGACTGGGGCAGCCCCAACAAACCCCGGGTGCTTTGTGCAGACAAAGACAGCCTCCAAGCCCTGGCAAAGGGGCAGACCAGAGATGAGGCAGCAGAGCATGTGCAAACATACAGATTCTGCAGTTTTGCCCCATAATCAATTCACCCCCTTGCCAATGGCAAGGGAGGGTTCCAGCTCAACTAAATTCCACCACTTTACATAACCACACAACTCCAACACCAGCATTGAGCTGACATAGACAGAAGCACAAAGGTCACTAATCTGACCCAGAAGTTCTATATATATGTTTCTTTTTAGCATAGCTGCCCCCACAGCCATCACAAACTTTAGAGAGAACACTTAACACTAACATCTTGTATAAAGACAATTCATTCACAATTCAGCATCATAACAAAAGATTCCAGCCAGACCTTTTTTACTGTTTAACTTTACACCCGGACCAAGCTTCACTAGAAAAGCCAATCCATTTTCCTGTAACTAAGTTTTTTAAAATCCAGACCAATTTCCAGGATGTTAGGACTTGAATCTATAACATCCCTTTCTATTATAATCAAGCCTGCACTCGTTCAGTGGATATAAGACCAGTACCAGATTCTAATGTGCAGTTAGACAAACCCAAAACACCAGGCTTTTTCCTGTTTTTTCTCCTTTTTCTAGACCTAGAGAGAACGGCTTCCCCTCAGTTTGCTGGGGCTACTAGGGTTCTCTCGGGAGGTGATCAGCCTCCCTCCCTAGCAATTAAAGCTAGGATTCTCCAGACTGTGCTCAGACTGGGGAGTCTTACCTTCTTCCATGTTCAGAGTTCTTTTTCGTTCCCAGAATCTTTCTCTTCAGACCTTCCATTGCTCTCGATTTTTGTTGGGAAGATTCTGGTGGAGCCCACGTCTTTTCTGGATTAAATTTAATCCAGGGGCACCCAGATTTGGGGTTCACCCGAGTCCTCCCGGCTTCCTCGGGGATTTGGAAGGGGCAGCAAAATGCTACCATCTCTGGCCTTCATTTGCAATCCCGGGAGAGCCCCCAAAAATGTAGAATTTGTGAGCGGTTCAATTATTTGCATATAGAAAGGCCAGGACTCAGGAGTGATTTTGAGAAGGAAAAATGGTTTATTGACGGCCTGCTGGACTTGGGAGCTTTCTGTTTCAAACCTGAGCCGCGAACAAGATTTTTGAGTTCCTTTTATACAGAGGAAAGGCCAAATGGTCCTTTTGTTTCAGTTCTCAATAGGCTTGAATTAGCATATATCTTCCACATCCTAGGTAAGCTTTTAGCATGGACTTCGTACATTCTCGATAAGCTTTTAGCACATTTGGTTTGCATTTTCCCTGAATATTTAAAGTTTATAGAGTTTGCATTGATAAACTGTTTCCTGGGACTGGAGTCGTTGCCATGGTTACCAAGGGCAGGGCTGCAGCCTCTCACCATCCCAAACCCACAAGTCAGGACAGACAGCTTAGGTTAAGGTTATCTCCAAAGAGACAAAGAGCCTCCCACCCACAGCCCACATCATTCTAAGTGGTGAATTTAGAATATGGATTCCTCAGCCCTTCATGAGAAAAGGGGTCTCTGGTCAAACCCTTTGTGGGACTCATTCCATTGAAATCCTCTGGCAAAGCCTGCCCTAGAGATGAGAAAAAGACTTGCTGCCATTCAGCATTATTCTGAAAGTCCTTACTTATTCAATAAGTCAAGAAAATAAATGTGGTGTAAACATTGACAAACAGACCATGAGTATTTACAGAAAAGATGATCTACTGGAAGAGCTAGACAGCGACGCTGTCTGATGGAACTTTCAGGAATGTTCTCTGCCATGCCACATGTGGCTGTGGAGCCCTTGGATTGTAGCTAGTGTGATTGAGAAATTAAATTTGTAATTTTATTTAATTTTAAATAATTTAAATTAAAATATTGAAATAATTTAAATAAGGTGGTTAGTGGCTGTGTTTTGGACAGCACTGTTTTAGGAAATCGACAGAAAAAGAATGGTAAGAATTTAGTAAGGTGGCCCATTTTATTGGCTCGTAGTTTCAGAGGCTGGAAGGCTACCTTCCTCCAGGGGTTGGTATCCTCTGGCCAGTTGGCAGTCTTTGGGGTTCCTTGGTGTATTACTAAGTCAAAGGGGTGCTGATGCAAAATACCAGAAATCCGTTGGTTTTTATAAAGGGTATTTATTGGGGGTAGGAGCTTACAGATACCAGGCCATAAGGCATAAGCTACTTCCTCACCAAAGTCTATTTCCACGTGTTGGAGCAAGACGGCTGCCAGTGGCTGCCAGGGTTCAGGCTTCCTGGGTTCCTCCCTTCCAGGGTCTTGCTTCTTTCTGGGTTCAAGGTTCCTTTCTTCCCAGGGCTTGCTTCTTCCTGTGCTCAGGGATCCTCTTTTCCTGGAGCTGACTTCTGGTTCTTTTCTTCCCAGGGCTTGCTTCTTCCTGGGCTCAGGATTCCTCTCTTCCCGCGTCTTGCTTCTCTTTCCTCTGTGTACTTGTTGTAGCAGTTGAGAGAGGTTCAGTTATTTGTGTATTAGAGAGGCCAGGACTCAGGAATGATTTTGAGAAGGAAAAATGGTTTATTGACGGCTGGCCAGACTCGGGAGTTTTCTGTTTCAAACCCAAGCCCAGAACAAGATTTTCAAGTTCCTTTTATACAGGGTGGGGAGTCAAATGGTGCTTTTATCAAAGAAAACTATTTTCTTTGTTAGTTAAGTCTTTGCCTGAGTACCAGGTAGGTTTTGAATTAACATATCGCCCACACCTCAGGTGAGCTTGAATTAGCATCTTGCCCACATTCTGTCTGGATGCAACCTTGAATACACATTCAGTCTTACATCCTTTCTGAACGTTCAAAGCCCATATCACTTAACTGGATTTCTAGAGACTAGGCACACTTGGATACAGAATTAGATAATTTTGAATTTATGCATAGGCTATATTATATTTCCCATTTGAGACCAAGTCCAAGTTCCCTTAAGTTTTGGCATCACCACCATCAGAGTTTCCCTTGACTGACTGGTGTGTACATAGAGTTTGCATTGCTAAATTGCCTCCTGGGACTGGAGTCGTTGCCATGGTCACCAAGAGCAGGACTGCAGCCTCTTACGGTCCCACACCCACAAGTCAGGACAGACAGTTTAGGCCAAGGTTATCTCTGAAGAGACAAAGAGCCTCCCACCCATAGCCCACATCATGCTTACTTCCTGGGGCTCCAGCATAAGGCTTCAGCATCAAACTCCAACATCAAAAACCCCCCAACTCTGTTCTTTGCCATGCCTTTTATCTGTCAGTCCCACCCACCAAGGGGTGGGGACTCACACCTTAATCATAACTCAATCATGCCCAGGTACAGATCAGATTACAAACATAATCCAGTATCTATTTTTAGAATTCATAACCATATCAAACTGCTACATCCCACCCTCTGAATTCCAAAAAGACATTACAATATTCGAAAAATTCCTTAAATCAATAACAATGCAAGTACTAAATCATATCACAATCAATTTAAAGAAATAGTTTGTCTTGGGGCAAAGTCCTGTCTGCTATAGACTTCAAAACAATTTATCTGTTTCCAGTACACAAATGGACAGACATAGGATAAACATTTTCATTACAGTAAGAAGAAATTGGGAGGGAAACACGAGTCACTGGGTCCTCTTCAGTAAACCTGCAGGGCATCCTCCATTCTATTTCAGTCTGAGAGTCATTCTTAAGATGATGGTTTCTTCTCCTTGGGACTATATGGGGACCCACCCTTTCCACAGTCTTGCCCAAGGGCCACTTTCTTGGTCCCATCCTCATCAAGCATCTGGGTGTTGACCAAGCTCCAGGCCTCTTCCTCCAAGACTGTTGGGGTGATTGCCACACCTCATCCAGTCTTTGGGTGAGAGTCTTAACCCCCCAAGTACAGTGATGTGAAGACAACATTCCGCCTAACCTTTGGCAAACAGGCTCAGTCCTCTCAGAGCAATGAGTTGACCACCTGGTCTTCCCTAACCAGGGACAGGTCCACCCCTCTCAGACCTGTGGGGTGCTGACCTTAACTGCCCTTATCCTTGGGGAATGTGTGCCACCCTATCTGTATCCTGGGGCAGCAAAACTCTCCCAGAACATCAGACAGGAACATCCACCCTCTTCAACTGCTGGGGCAAACTCATCCTCTCTGTACACATGGGTGGGGTTCCTCTCTTGGCCCAAGGTGAAGTCTTAATTCCAGATCTCGGCTTCCACGGTTTTCCTCTTAAAACTGTTTCTCCTTCAGTCTCTCCTTTCCATGTCCTTTTTATTCCAGGCTGACTGGTTTTGTTCATACAGCTCTCTCAAAAAAGTCTGTTGGTTTAGCATGCAGGAAGCAGGGGTCCAAGCCATCAGACAGTAAGGCTTTCCACAAGTCTTTCCTAGATAATTACATCTTCAGTCTTGATTTACCATTTCCAAGTTTAGTTAAGTCCTCCAATGGGGCACTTTCATCTGGGATCTTGATTTCCAGAAGCTTGAAATTTCCAGAATCAGTTTCTCTTTCCTTTGTGCCCAACAATTCAGTTCTCCACTTACGTCGCTCATCTAGCATTATGCTATAAGCTGCGAGGAGAAGCCAAGCTGCATTCTCCAAGTTTACTTTGGAAAGCTCTTCAGCTAAATGCCCAGGCTCGCCATTTTCAAATTCTGCCTTACATAAAACACCAGGAGTTAACTTTGATAAGTTCTCTGCAACTTTAAAACACCAATCACCTTTCCTCCAGTTTCCAATAATAGTTTCATCATTTACTTCTAAAGCATCTCCCAATTCCTCCAAAAAATACCTCTTACCCATTTATAAAACCAATCCAGCATTTTGGTAATTGCAAAAGCACTTCCCCCTCCTCGGTACCAAATTCTGTACTAGTCAGCCAAAGGGGTTCTGATGCAAAATACCAGAAATCGATTGGTTTTTATAAAGGAATTTATTTGGGGTAGGAGCTTACAGATACCAGGCCATAAGGCATAAGCTACTTCCCTCACCAAAGTCTATTTTCACGTGTCTGAGCAAGATGGCTGCTGATGGCTGCGAGGGTTCAGGCTTCCTGGGTTCCTCCCGTCCAGGGTCTTGCTTCTTTCTGGGTTCAAGGTTCCTTTCTTCCCAGGGCTTGCTTCTTCCTAGGCTCAGGATTCCTCTCTTCCTGGGGCTTGCTTCTCTTTCCTCTGTGAGCTTACTTCCTGGGGTTCCAGCTTAAGGCTTCAGCATCAAACTCCAACATCAAAACTCCAACATCAAACCCCCCCCCAACCCAACTCTGTCCTTTGCCATGCCTTTTATCTGTGAGTCTCACCCACCAAAGAGTGGGGACTCAACGCCCTAATCAAAACTCAATCATGCCCAGGTACAGATCAGATTACAAACATAATCCAGTATCTGTTTTTGGAATTCATAACCATATCAAACTGCTACACTTGGCTTCCTGTCACAGAGCAATACATGGCAGTGTCTTTTCCTTTCCCTTCCAGGTTCCGTTGACTTCTAGTTCTGGCGGTTCCTGCGGCTTCTATTTTTGCGTCCAGTTCCCTTTGCTCATATGGACTTTCGCCGTATTGGATGAAGGCCCACCCTCGTTTGGCGTGGGCATACCTTAACAAATAACGTCTTCAAAGGTCTGATTTACAAATGGGTTCACACCCACAAGAGTGGATTAAGATTAAGGACATGTTTTTTGGGGGTACCTAACTCCAAGGCACTACACCCATTAAAATATCAATAGCTTTCATATGTACCAGTAGTAATCAATTAGAAAATAAAGCGGGGAAACCCTGTTAATAAGGGCAAAATAGTATACAAATTAAACATAGGAACACACTTAACCTGGAAATGGGTAAGACCCTGTGTGAAGAAAACTAGATTACTGAGGGGTAGCAAAGTTTTTAGTAAATGGATATACACACTGTGACCAGGTGGTGGGTATATAATGGATCTATTGTCATAAAAATATGAATGGATATATTGTGATATCCATTTCCCCAAGTTATTCTGTAAATTTAATGCAAATCCAATAAAATTTCAATAGGAATAATTTTTGAAATATGACAGATTCTGAAGTTTACCAGATTAACATTTTATTTATATATAATTTTTGTGTGGGTAGTTTTAGAACATAATAGGGAACATCTGTCTCCAAGCAGTGAACAATCTTCATACTTCTTAGGGACATTTCCTTTCAAGTTAAAAGACTTCATTCAGTATTCCTATTATAATTGAACAATTTTTTCTTGACTAGCTAGTGAAATAAAATAAGAAATGGAACATAAATATCGGAAAGGAGGAGACAGATGTCATCAGACACAGATAACAATACCTTTCTCTTGGAAAGCACAAGAGACTCAACTAAAAAAAAATCTTAAAACTATAGAGATTTTAGTAATAAAGCTGGTTACAAAAGAAAGACTCATAGCTCTTCCATATAGTGGTAATTGTCGAGGACTGAATCATGCCCCTCACAAAAAGGAGGGTTAAGTCCCAACCCCCAGGCCTGCGGGTGTGAAGCCATTTGGGTCCCATTGGTAAATGGGACCTTTGAGGAGGTTATTAGCTAAAGTCTGCCCAAACTGAGTGAGGATGGACCCTCGTCCTATATGGCTAAAGACCTTGTAAGCAAAGGAAATTAGACACTGAAAAGCCACCGGGAGCAGCCTGAAGCCAGAAGTCCCGGAACCCAGAAGTGAAAGGAGAAGATGCCGCCATATGCATTGCCACGCGCCAGAAAAGCCACGGACCAAGGATGGTCAGCAGCCAGCCCCAGAAGGCCACCGTCTCCGGAGAGAAATCACCGCCTTGCTGATGCCTCTGTTTTGGACTTCCAGTGTCAAAACTCGGAGCTAATAAATTCCCGCTGCGTAAGCCAACCCCGCTGTATGTGGGAAGAGCCCTTCCCTGGCAGGTTACCAGGCGAAAGGCACCTGCCGCTGGGAGTTCTCCCACCTGTAACTTGGAAGCACAAAGACACGGCAGCCACTTAACCTAAGCACACCACGGTCCCGGCAAGGTCTACAGGGATGACCCGGGAGCTGGGCTACCCCAGGGCTTGCAGGTGCCACAGAGCAGAATCGCAAGGTGATTGGCAGGGACCCTCACCAGCTGCATGTGCCGCCCAGGCTGCCTCTTGGAGGTCGCAGCTCATGACGGCCACGTCAGGGTCACCTGTGGCTCTAAGTGTCATCGATGGGATCACTCCTGAGGACCAGGACAGGGAATTGACCCTCTGTCATCTTCCTCCTCTTTCCCACCTGCTGCCTTGCAGGACCCAGATGGTGACCGAGGACCCCATGGTCTACTACAACTACTCAATTATTGGAACCTTCACCGTCAAACTCAAGGTGGTGGCGGAGTGGGAGCAGGCGGAGGCGAACGCGGCCAAGGGCGTCGTGCAGAAGACGGGCGACTTCTCCGCCTCGCTGAAGCTGCAGGGTGGGTCTGGGGCCCCAGCTGAAGCTGCAGCGTGGGTCCGGGGAAGCGGGGCGTTTGGCCCCACCGGCCCCTGGCTTGGGTGGTGGCGCGCTTTCCCCAGTGGCTGCAGGCGGCGCTGCACCCAGTGCGCAGGCGGTGCCACATCTCCTCAGACGGCCTGGGGGCGGCTCTCTCTCGTCCCCACCTTAAAGAGGCCGGGAAGGTCCCTGAGGAGCAGAGCCGGGGTTGGGACGTAGGCCTGTCTGCCCCAGAGTCCTGCCTGGGGCCAGACCCTCTGCCCCGAGCTGGCCCCTGCTCCCTCTGCCACACCGTGCTGTGGCCACGGCCCGACCCTCAGGCTGTGCGCCATCCCTCATGGAGAGGGAACCCCGAGCCCGTTTCTGGGCCTGGGTGAGGGGGCACTTAGCTGTAGTGGATTCCTTGGGTCTGCTGGGGGAGGGGGGGAGCAGAGCCCAGGCCTGCCCTGCGACCCGGTGACCAGGGTCCTTCCCCTGACAGGTGGGCGGGACCAGGACATGCAGACCTGCGACCCTCCCATGCTTGAGGGTGGGGGGCGCCCTCTGGATGGGAGGGGCAGAGCGGTGGTGGCACAGCCCCAGCTCCTGGGAGCCCTGACAGCCGTCCTCAGTCACCTTGCTTTCTGCCTTTCAGAAACCCTGCGAGGCATCCAGGTTTTGGGACCCACCCTCATTCAGACCTTTCAAAAGATGACCGTGACCTTGAACTTCCTGGGGAGGTGAGTGGGCCCCCAGGTGTGCTCTGGGTGCCATATAGACCCTGCCTGCACCCTCCGGAGCCCTGTCCGGGGGCTGCTGGAAGGCCAGAGCCACCGTGGGCGCAGCTTCCTTTCCAGGTGCAGAGGGAGGCCTGGCCTTTGGGGACTGTCTGAAGTGTGGGCAAAGGCAGGGGAGGGGCCAGTCCTCTGGGAAGCCCTTGCCCCCACCTGGGCCGGCTCTGCAGCCACCCGGCCTCTGTGCAGGTAGCTCGACCTGGACTTCCCTTCCTGCCCCCCTGCCACGCTCAGCCTCTCCTCACCCCTCAAAGCCCCTCTCAGATGCCCCAGTCCTCCCAGAGAGCCTTTCTGCTCTCTAGCCTGGGCAGGGTTGCCGGGCCAGGCAGCCAGCAGACAGGTGGTTATTGCACATCTGCCTTGGACCAGCTGTAGATGCTGGAGGGACAAAGCAGACGAGGCAGAGTCACTGCTTCAAGGATTCCACGTGCATCTTACAGCCTCTGAGCCTGTCCCTGGGCTGGGCCAGCAAACCAGAACGCCCTCGCCCCTTTCTAGCCTAGCCAAAGCCTACTTATCCTTTAAGATCCTATTCAAATGCACCTCCTCCTGGTAGCTTTCCCTGATTACCTCATTAGCATAACCTGTGTTTCAATAGCACAGCTGTACTCCATTTAGCGCAGGGGTTCTTAACCTTTTTTATTCCACAGACCGCTTTGCCAATCAGCTGAAAACCACAGACCCCTTCTCAATGAAGCAGCAGGTAGTTTTATGACACTCAACATCGGCATGTCTGTAAATTAAATTTTAGGGTTATTCAAAATTATGTTTGACAACTTTCCCATAATTTCAATACCTTATAACCTAACACGGTTCAACGTCTGTTCAAACGGTCATTTTCTGCAAACCTTTAGAAATTTGAGTTTCCGCACAGTGTCATGAAACCATCTCCACCATCCTTACTCGCCTTTTTTTCAGGCAGTTACCCACTGCACTCAGTACATACTACATCCAAATAAAAACCATACTAAGTCCACACTGTACTGTGTATTATTTAATAAATATATCACACCCGCACCAACACATCAATAATGTGCTTTTGAATTTCCAGTTCTTTCTAGCTCACGGACCCCTGGCTAAGAACCCCTGATTTAGCTGGCTGTGCCAGTCTGTTTGCCTGGGATCCCCTTGGGGTCCCAGGACATCTCATGCACCACTGTGCTCCCCTGGTCTGGAATGTGTGATGCCCATGCCCTCCTGGCCTTCCCTGGCCTTGGTCTGTGCTCTCACTCTTTACCAAACCGCTTCTGAGAAACCCCCGTTTCCCTACAGCCCCCCGCTGACCGTGTGCTGGCGCCTCAAGCCCGAGTGCCTCCCGCTGGAGGAGGGGGAATGCCACCCAGTGTCAGTGGCCAACACGGCTTACAACGTGACCCATACCTTCAGGGAGCCTGGGGATTACTGCTTCAGCATCCGCGCTGAGAACGTCATCAGCAAGACCCATCAGTACCACAGGATCCAAGTATGGCCCTCCAGTAAGTGACGCCTTGCCTTCTGCTCCAGTGCACACAGCCAACCCCGCCATTGCCACCAGCATACTACAGCCGGGCAACCCCACCATCATCAACAGCCAACCCACCCAACGCTAACATCGTCAATCAACCTACTGAGGCCAGCAACAACCACCACCATTGACCAATGGGGCTAAGACTGCCACCACCAGACTCTACCATATCAGTAATGACTACCTCTACCAATTCCACCAACAACCACCTCTACCAACCCAATACCATCACCAGTCAAGTCTGCCAATACCAGCACCAACATTTACCACCATCCACTCGGCTATCACCAACCAGCTTCCAGCTTCACCAGTACCACTCATGCCATTTCTCACACACAATACTAACAAATCGTCCAACCTCGCCATCGCTAACTCTATGAGCATTCCCGCCAAAAGCCTTAGTAGCCTATGCCCCAGAACCAGCAGGTGACTCTAATCATGACCACTGTCATCTCCACATTAGCATCATCACCATCATCAAAACCACCAACCCCAGCCCGTTCCCTTAATATCACCACAGCCACACATCAGATATCACCTTCCCCCTGCCCCACCTTGACTCTCCTGCACCCAGACTTCACTACGTGGGGATGCAGGGTGGGCAGAGGTCCAGGGCTCAGCAGATTTGACCTCTGGGCCTCTCTTGACTGAGTTATTTACCTCCCAGTTCCCACCTCTGTTAATGGGACAGTAACTCACTGGGCTGTTATGAGTCTGCCAGGGGTATGAGCTGCTCAGAAAGCCCCAGGTATGTATCAGTAAGAGGGATGCCCAACCATCTCCCCTTAGAGTACCCTTGACCAAACCATCATCAGGCCTGACCCTGGCTTGTAGATACAGGCATAGCTGATGACAACATCAGGTGTCTCCCCTTCCTTTCCATGGAGGCCTAAAGAAAAGGGCTTTCTTAACTAGAGGAGTAAGTAGGATCCCAGAGTCCTAAGGGATGCTCTTCCAGTTGCTCAACCCAGTCTCACTCTTCATGATATAAAAGGGGAAGCTCAGGTTCAGAGGGGTGGCAAGACTTGATGCCAGCCTCACCCTACACACTGTCAGATTTCTGGCCCAAGTGTTGTTCTCCAGGGACAGGAGCTCTTCCCAGGCCCCCAAGCATCAGACCAAGCCCTGCCAGCTGCACCCACCCCCAAGGTTGGCCACTGTCCACTTAAGTCTCCCCAATCTGCCCTGAGCCCTTGAGCACACATGGCAATGTATTCTGGGCCCTGGGTGACCTTGGCTGACCTTGTGAGTAGGGCAGACTGAGGGCCCGGGGCCACACCTGAGTTCTACAGAGAAGACACACAGCACAGGTTATTGGTGCCACCTCTTCTTGGGAAATAGATGCTCATGGTGTATGTTGGTGTCTGTACCAGGAGGAAGGAGAGGAATGAGTGAGAGGAACCCACACTTTTCACCCGTGTGAGGCACAGTCATTCCTTCACCCCGCCGCATCCTCATGGCTGTCTTGTGGGTCAGTGTTAGGGTCAGGCTGCCTGGTTAGAGCCAGAATTTAAGCTAGGACTCCTAACTCCAGATACTGAGGTTTTCCTACTCCACCATGCTGCTTCCCGGAAGTAGGGTCAGCAGGTGAGCTCTGAGCTGCCAGAGGACCAAAAGCCATGGCAAAGATCACAGGCTTGCTTGAGTGTCCTTACAACATGTCTCCCCCAGCCAGGTCATCCAAGAGAGAGCAAGAAGGAAGCCATGGTATCTTTTATGACCTATTCTCAGAATTCCCACCCTGTCACTTCTTTAGAAGCAAGTCACTAGGTCCAATCCACACTCAAGGGGCAGGGAATTTAAGCTCCCCCTATTGAAAGGAGGAGTATTGAGTAATTTGTGGGCATATTTTTAGGCCCCACATGCTCCAACTTACTTTGTGTGAAACCTGGTTTTGCTCTAGTCAAGGTTGCCTGGCTGAGGTGCATGCACAAAAGTGGAAAAAAAAAACCAACCACTGTTGGGGTTTGACTGTTCTCTTCCTCATTGTGGTCTCCTCCTGAGAACTGGCATTCAGCACCAACTATATAGTCTTGTGACTTTGCCCTTTCTCACTCCCAGGCCTCCAGCCAGCCGTCTTTGCTTTCCCATGCGCCACTCTCATCACTGTGATGCTGGCCTTCATCATGTACGTGACCCTTCGGAATGCCACTCAGCAAAAGGACATGGTGGAGGTAGGTGTTCAGTAGAGCAGAGGCAGGACCTCTGAGCCCTGGACTGTGGAGAGGGGGTGGGGACCAGGCCAGGAGGCCTGGAGTGGGTCTTGATATCAGAACACAACCCCAGGGCCGGCGGTATTGTTCCCAAGAGCCATCCACAGACCAGGCAGGATTGTTGGGTCGGCTTGTTTCCATTTGACTTATCTCCTGTGCGCTCCCCTGCCCTGGCCGTGAATCTTATGAGCTGGTGAGAACGAGGGCGGTTGGTAGAGGGAGAACAAGGGAGCACAGAAGCCAAAAGCAGTGCATCTATATGTAGTGCCAGAAAGAGGTTTTTGTACCCCCTGCCACTGGGCTGCTGAGCTTTTAAGGCCACCTAATGGGGCTCTTGGTGGGTGGGTAATTGACCCATGGGGTTTTGTTCACCTTAGGTGGCTGATTTTGACTTTTCCCCCATGTCTGACAAGAATCCTGAGCCACCCTCTGGAGTGAGGTGCTGCTGCCAGGTGTGCTGCGGGCCCTTCTTGCTGGAGACCCCCTCTGAGTACCTGGAAATCGTCCGCGAGAACCATGGGCTCCTCCCACCCCTCTACAAGTCTGTTAAGACTTACACTGTGTGAGAGTCCTCCCTCCGTCCCATCTCAGTGTTTGCTGACTGCTGCCTTGGAGCCCCTGAGAAGGGTGGCACATGCCCCCGAGCAGAGTGAGTTCGTACGTGCAGGGCCATTTGCCCTGTCCATCTGTCCATCTGTCCAGTCCAGCCACTACCAGAAGCCCCTCCCAGTAACCCCCCAGGCCAGACTTCCCTCTGAAGAGTTCAGCCACAGCCCCCCTCCGTCTCCCCCCTCATCCCTGCCTTTGGCAAGGCCCCAAGCAGAACTCAAGGCATTTGACGTGGCTCCTGCTCTCTCCCAGGTATGCCTGGAAACTCCTCACTCGTTCATCTGCTGTCCATCTGGACCTACATGCCCCCCCCAGGTGGTCCTGCCTGTGTCAGAGAGCTAAGAGGAAGGTCATAAACTGTTAGGAATACTTAACTAAATTAATAGAAAGACAATAATAGACAAAAGAAACAAAAAAGAATACTTAACTAAAGATCACACACACACTTGCACGCACACACAGACATACGTATACATATGTCACACAGGCATCTCAGACAGTTTCTCTGTGTCAGTTAAGCTGGGTGCTGGGATGTACCCTGAATTTGAACTGAAGTGAAATCTGGTCTCTTCCACCTGGCCCCAACAGCTCCTGGACCCAATACCTTGGTCTGTGTGTCGTCTCGGTGGCTACACAGTCCTGTTCCAAGGACACCCTGTTCCTTGCCTGTGCACTGGAGTTGGGTGGGGGTGGAACTAACTTCATGAGTGCAGCGTGCTTTGTAAATATCAACTTCTTTTATTGAAACCTATAAGTTAAACTTGAATTAAGGAAAAGGGCTTGTAGCAGAAGGGGAGCTTGAGCCAGTATGGACCTGGGTTCCCAGGGCAGTGGGCAGTGTCAGTGCCTGCCCCACTGCTCCCGAGGTGGCCTTGAGGTGGAAGAAGCAGGACTGGTCAGAGCCCAGGGTGGGCTCCACCCTTCACCCTTCTCCCCTCTGGCCCATGGGCCTGCGAGAGCCCATGCATATGAAGGGTTCCAGGTGCAGAGGGAGAGAAGGCTGGGGCCCAGGTCCAACATCCGCCAACCAGACAAGCCATTTGGGCAGGGAAGGAGTGGGGCCTGGGGTGGGCTCCATCACTGTCATCGTTTGCTCTTGGACTTTGTGGGAAACAGCATTTGCGCTATTGTGCAGCTCATTCTCATGAAATACTGCCATTCACTGCTGAATAAAGCTTGTGGCCTCTGAACCTAGCCAAGCACCTGAGGCGTGGCCAGAGTTTCTCTTCCGTGCATGCGCATTTAAGCAGTTCTGGGACGTGGCGGGACCACCCCGGCCCGTGGCAGAGGGAACTGGGGCTGCTGCTGGGTCGTGCGTCTGGAGCAGGGGCTCAGACCAGCACTTCTCAAAGTGCCATTCCGGGGTGCCCTGTGGACTGATGGGCGTCTCCGGAGGCGGGCCCAGGGCTGGTCTCAGCACGTACCCCCCGCCCGGCAGCTTTTAGACATGCCAACCTCGGGCCTCACCCCACACCTGAAGCAGCAGGGGAGGGTCTGAGTGTGGGCGCAGCTGTGTTTTCCCAGGCCCTACAGGGGTCAACTGTGGAAACCTCTGGTTTCTGGCAGAGCTCCTTGGACCTCGGCGTTCAGCCACATGGCCTCGTCCTGGGGGGGGGCTGGGGTTCTGCACTGCCAGGTTCCCAGGTGATGCCCTCAGCCCTGCACTCCACTCTTGAGTGGCAGACACCTGCGTCTCCAGGCTTTCTAAGCTCTTTTTCTTCAGGAAGGGCTTTGGGACTCCTCTTTTTAAAAAATATTATTTTCATTGTGGCAAAATTTGCTGTTTTATACATTTTTAAGTATGATTCAGTGGCGTTAATGATTTTCACCGTGTTGTGCAAACGTCAACATCTCTAAAATTTTTCACTCCCCACCCCAAACAGGAACTCTGCACTCATTGAGCAGTAACTCCTGTTCCCCTTTCCCCCCGACCCTGGGACCCTCCGGTCTCCTTTTTGTCTCTACGAGTTGCCTATCCTAGATAATTCATATAAGTGGAATCGTACGATGCTTTTGTGTCCAGCTTTCGCTCAGCGTGACCGTTACATTGTAGCATCGAGTCCCCCGGGAATCTCCTCTTTCTTTTTTCCTCCACACTCTTCATTTATTATTATTATTACACTTTTTTTTGGGGGGGTTCTCTTCTGAGTTGCCTTGGCACCGCTCTCCCCGCCCCAGCCTGCCCCATGGGTGTGCACCAAGCTTCGGAGCTGGTGGTGGGTGTGAATGGGCCCTGAGAGCTGGGGCTGCCCCTGCCCCGCTCCACACCGCTCTGGGAAGCCCCCCCGCCCACCACACTTGGATGAACTGAGTCTGGAGGCCCCTGTCCAGACGCCGGCATCTTGGATATGTCGGGTGGCAGCGGCGGCAGGACAGGCAGGAGCCTGGGGTTTCGGGGGGGAAACGTTCCAGCCCTGGCGTCATTTCGGAACCCTCGCTGCTGGTTCCATCTCCCTGACCCTCAGAGAAAACCCTGGAAGCTCAGCCAGCGGAAGGGAGCAGTGGTGGTGCACGCCCCAAAAGGAGCTGTGTGTCTGCCAGAGACACACAAGTGGGTGCTCCTTTCCCAAGTGTTTTGTTAATTTTACAAATTGTCAACCACATAAAAGAGGTTGGGTAGAGGGCCATGGGGGTAAGAAAACGGGAAAAAACCAGAATTGTCAAAGGAGGGGTCACTTATTGACCACTTGAGCTGCCAGGCAGTTGGCATTGGGCCTGCACAGTTTCCGTGGACGTGGGTGGTACGGGGCCCAGTCCGCTGGTCAAGCGGGCAGAGCGGGGACTTCCCGAGCTTGCTCCTTGCCCTGGCCATGGCAGGACTTTCACAGTGCACCCTGGTTGTCCCTGCCGGGTGGGGTCTCGTGGGAAGCCCACCAGGTGTCCACTCACTAGCCCCTCATCACTGATTCTCCATAGGCCTGGACTCCAGCAGCGTCCGGCCCGGCGCAGCGTGGCCGCACGGTGCCCACGCCCTTATTAGCAGGGTCGGGATCCGTTCCCTGCCCTCCTGCATGCTCACCCCAGGCCTGGGGGGCCGGAGGGGCCGGGGCAGCTGCTCCCACCAGCCGGCAGTCCCGGGAGGGACTGGGTTTCCTGCGATTGAGAGGCCATGGGTTCCCACGACCACTGTGGAATCAGAGGCAAATCAGCTGAACATATTCTTACTTCCCACACCTGAGAAGAGCCTCCCGGCCTCAGGGGAGCCCCCCATTGCCCTCTGCAGGACGGCAGTTCAGACCTGATAGGGTTAAACTGGGTTTCTAAGAAAATGTGGATGGAACTTGGAACTCGTTACTTGAAGGCTTTGCTTTGAGGGAGGGGATGATAAAACAAAACTGGTGTCAAAAAAGACCTTGGCTTTTGACTTCTGAGTCAGCAGAATGATTGGAAGGGATGGGAGAGGTAGAACCTTCCAGAACGCGCCATGTGTAGGAGTGCTCTCTCGGGCGCGCGTCAGCCACCCAGGGCCTCGTCGCCTCTCTGCCCCTCCTCTGGCATGTGCACTTCGTCCCCAGGCATCGAGCACCGTCTTGAAGCTGGTGATTCCCAAATTCCCACCTCTACCCTTATCCTGGCTCTGACCATCAGGCTCCTGCACCCACCGTCGGCTGCAGCACCACGTGGCTGTCTTCAGGGCACCCCAAGTCAGTGTGGATAACGCCAAGTCCCCAGTTTTCACCCCAGATCTCTCCCCAAGCGTTTTTCACCTATAGCCTTCCCCATCTCAATTTTGGCAGCTCCATCTCTCACCCCCACATCCATCCATCAGGAAATCCTTCAAAATAAAGTTGTTCCTCATTATTCACAAAAAATTCATTCTATAAAGTTAGTGTGGGGAATAGGATTTGGCCCAATGGATAGGGCATCCGCCTACCACATGGGAGGTCCAGGGTTCAAACCCCGGGCCTCCTTGACCCGTGTAGAGCTGGCCCATGTGCAATGCTGATGCATGCAAGGAGTGCCGTGCCATGCAGGGGTGTCCCCCGCATAGGGGAGCCCCACATGCAAGGAGTGTGCCCCACAAGGAGAGCAGCCCAGCATGAAAAAAGTGCAGCCTGCCCAGGAATGGCGCCACACACACGGAGGGCTGATGCAGCAAGATGACGCAACAAAAAGAAACACAGATTCCAGGTGCCACTGACAAGAATACAAGTGGACACGGAAGAACACACAGCGAATGGACACAGAGAGCAGACAACTGGGGGGAGCAGAGAGGGGAGAGAAATAAATAAAAAATCTTAAAAAAATAAAAAAAATAAAGTTAGTGTGAACACTGAGGCAGGAAATTCCAAACCATTGCTCCCAGGGGTTTGGTTCTGGAGAGCCTCTGGACACAACACATTCATCAACCAATCAATATATAACCTTGTTCTGTGTGTGTTTCTTTTTAAAGTCTCCTCATTTAACATATTGCTAATTCATAAACACTGAATTCATGGCCAGCAGCACTATCACCCACACCTGAATGAAGTTTCTCTAGCATACGTACTTGCTCCATAAGGTGCATTGCAGCCTTCTTGCACTTAGGAACACTAGACAGCACTTCAGCACTACACTTGGCCATTTCAGACAGTGAAATCCCCATCAAAAAGTGCAAAAACGTGGCACTAAGACTGTCAAAAGCACACCTGTTTACAGCACGAGAGCTGAAATGGGGCAATGTCACTTTGACTTCAGCTGGGAATGTGGCTCCAGGTCACTTGGATATTTTACAGGCCCACGAGTGACCGTGAAAGTGCCACGAGTATTGATTTGGGGGTTACAAGTAAATTTTAGTGAGTAGGCGAATTCACAAATGTTGAATCCCTGAATAAGGAGGATCGACTGTGGATCCCAAGTCTGGTCCCTCCTCCCCGCCTCTGCTGCCAGCCCCTCCCCGTGGAGCCATCCGTTAGTGCTGGCCGCCCCCCTCCCACGCCACACCTGTTCTCAGCACCAAGGGCCAGGCCTTCCTCTGCTCAGGGCCTTCAGCGCCTCCCATCTCTGAGGAAAGCCAAGTCCTTCTGACAGTCCTCAGTCCCTGCCTGGACAGGCCCTGGGGCCGCCCTGCCCCACGCACTTGTCCTTCTCCCTGGCTCTGCCTCCCGCAGGCCTGCCCGGAATCCTCACCCCCAGGCAAGCCCGGGGCTCCCTGCCCTGCGTCCTGGCCTCTGCTCAGCAGTCACCTGAGGGAGGTGGGCTCCGCAACCCCCTGCCTGCTTTTTACCCCCTCGGTGGCACTTACCACCTACTGTACTCTTGGTTGTACTTATGTCACTCATCTGTCTCCCAGCATAGAATGGAAATGCCCAGAAAGCAGGGACATTGCCTCTGTTGTCCACTATTTCTTTCTCCAGCACCTAGAATGGTGCCTAGTAGGTGCTCATTAAATTACCAATGGGAAGCGGACTTTGGCCCAGTGGTTAGGGCATCCGTCTACCACATGGGAGGTCCAGGGTTGAAACCCAGGGCCAACTGACCCGTGTGGAGCTGGCCCATGCGCAGTGCTGATGTGCGCAAGGAGTGCCCTGCCACGCAGGGGTGTCCCCGCGTAGGGGAGCCCCACGCGCAAGGAGTGCGCCCTGGAAGGAGAGCCACCCAGCACGAAGGAGAGTGCAGCCTGCCCAGGAATGGCGCTGCACACACAGAGCTGACACAACAAGATGACGCAACAAAAAGAAACACAGATTCCCGGTGCCGCTGACAACAGACGCGGACAAAGAAGAACACGCAGCAAATAGACACAGAGAACGGACAACTGGGTGGGGGGGAAGGGGAAGGGGAGAGAAATAAATAAAATAAATAAATCTTTAAAATAAATAAATATTGCCGAGGGGAGTGAGGAAAGGCTCCCCTGAGACTTCTTACCTCACGGTCCCTGGGATTTCGGAGAGGAAAGAAGCCTGCAAGGGAAGGGCTCACGGCCTCCCTGATCGGGGCAGGGTGAAGGGCCGCAAAGCCCTGCTGTGGCCGTGGGGTGATGCCAGGTGGCAGGATGCAAAGACCCCCGCCCGTCCTGAAGATGGAGCTGTCGTCTGGGGAGTCCTTCCCTGCCTGGAGGACCCAGCGCTGCCCCAAGGTCCAAGGGCGTCTCAGAAGCTGGCTCTGGTCGTGCTTGCTCCTCCCGGGAGCGGAGGGCTCCTGCACGGGCTGCCCAGGTGACACATCGTCCCGGGCTGGGGAGGATGCTGGAGGGAGGGCCCGAGGACGGGAACACAGCAGGGGCTGCAGGGCAAGGCGGTCCAGGGCTGAGGAGGTGCAACCCTGGGGTACGCCGGCCCCCAGGGGCCCAGGACAGAATCCATACACCTGGAAAGAAAGTGCAGAAATCACACCCCTTGATTTAGGAAACTTGAACTGAATTACGGCTTTAAGGCAGGCCAGGGAACCGAGAGTGTCTACAGCTGCAAGCAGGAGAATTGTATCCATCAGCTATGTGGGACCTAAGCCCCCTCTTGATTTAGAGGTGGAGTGGACATCACCATCCCAGGGTCCGCAGGCTGGAGGAATGAAATATGGGTTAGAGTGGGGGAAAAAAAAAAGTAAGGCAGGAAAGCGGATGTGGCTCAAGCATTTGGGCTCCTGTCTACCACACAGGAGGTCCAGGGTTCGATGCCCAGGGCCTCCTGGTGAAGGCAAGCTGGCCCGTGGGGCAAGCTGGCCCGTGCCAGGAGTGCTGTCCGTGCAGGAGTGCTGGCCCACGTGGAGAGGTGAGCAGGCAACAAAAAGAGACACAGAGGAGAGACAATATGAGATGCAGCAGACCAGGGAGCTGAGGTGGCTCAAGTGTATGATCTCCTCTCTCCCACTCTGGAAGGTCCCAGGATCGGTTCCTGGAGCCTCCTAATGAGAATACAAGCAGACACAGCAGAAGAACACACAGCGAATGGACACAGACAGCAGACAACTGGGGCGGGGGGATAAATAAATAAATCTTTTTTTTTTTAAAGTAAAGCAAAAAGCAACCCACGCCATGTTGTTAACAGCACCTGTGACTTTGCCACCAACAGAAACCACAAGGGAAGTGGACTTGGCCCAGTGGTTAGGGCGTTCGTCTACCACATGGGAGGTCCGCGGTTCAAACCCCGGGCCTCCTTGACCCGTGTGGAGCTGGCCCATGCGCAGTGCTGATGCGCGCAAGGAGTGTCCTGCCTCACAGGGGTGTCCCCGCGTAGGGGAGCCCCACGCGCAAGGAGTGCACCCCGTAAGGAGAGCCGCCCAGCGTGAAGGAGGGAGCAGCCTGCCCAGGAATGGCGCCGCCCACACTTCCCGTGCCGCTGACGACAACAGAAGCGGACAAAGAAACAAGATGCCGCAAATAGACACCGAGAACAGACAACGCGGGGGGCGGGGGAGGGGGGGTTAAATAAATAAATAAATCTTTAAAAAAAAAAAAGAGAAACCACAAATATTGTCACGGCGCATTCCAAATGTGGCAGATCCCTTGAAATATTTATGCTCAGCAGGACTAAGAAACTACTGTAGCTATTAAACCCTGCCGCCACGAGATCTTATTTACCGAAGCCCGTATGTCACTACAGTATTGATATCTTGATAATTGTATTTCAATATAATTGGTTTCCTTAGGAATGTTATCACTTTATATTATGCTTTAAAAAAACATTACTCCAGAAGTGTTCACGGTGCCAAGAAGGCTATCAGGCCCCTGTCGCTTTTTCTGGGGAGGGAACGGGGTGCTCTGGGAGGCAGCGGAAAAACCCCTTTGGGGGGCTCAGGCAGAGGCAGCCGTGGGCGCCTGACCCCGCTCAGACCACCCGCCTGCAGCGCTGAATTCGTCCAGCAGGTGGCGGCATCCGCCCGGCGATGCTCCCTGCAGGCCCTGCCCAGCCTTTGTCAGCTGCCCCGGAGGAGGGGAGCAAGGAAGGACACGGGTCCTGGCCACCTTGGCACCTGGAGATGCACACACCTGTGCACATGCCACACTCACCCACCTGCTCACATTCACACAGCAGCCCCCCTGGTAACCAGCTTCCAGAACATTCTGCCCCTTCCGGGAAAGAAGGCTTTCCAGGGGCTCCTGCCCTGGGGAAGCCCATTCAGAAGGAGGGGACTGGACCCCCTTTGTTCTGCCTCTTCGGAGGCACCCACGGGTCAGCATGAGCCACGCGCGCAGCCTCAGAAGACGCTCACCGCGGCGGGGGGAAGTGGCGCTGAGTTCCAGCCTGGCCCCCGGCCCGGCGCTTCCCCGGCCTGAACTTCTGTTCCTTCTTGTTGCCCGAGCTGGATCCATCGTATGAAGGGCGCGGACGGCAGCTTTTCTGGCTACTCGTTCCGCGAAGGCCTGGAGGCGCCCACCGCTCGCCTGCCAGGCCCTGGCCCACGCCCCCTGCTTCCCTGCTCGCCGCCCCGGGGCTCGGGGCTGTGCAGACGCCGCAGGCGGCAGGTTCTGTTGGAACAAGCATGAGGCAAGGCGGGGGTCCCTGCCCCGGCGCCTCACCCCACCTGCATCTCCCAGGTGACCCCGGGAGCGAGTTGCGCGTCTGGGGGCAGTTCCTAAGAGAGCCCCCCCCCCCATCGTTCCTATGAGGTGCCGGGGGTGGGGACACTGCGGCCGAGGCGAGAAGGCCCAGCCAGGGTCCGCCACCATCTACTGCTCACAGGGACCTTCTCCCCCGCAACCAGGGATAAGGGGCGGGGTGTGCAGGCCTCCCCGGAACAGGGGTGGGGGGGGTTAGGAGGAGGGAGCAGACAGGAGCCAGGCCAGCTTGACCAGGACTCCAGGTCCCAGGAGGACAGGGGCCTCTGGGGCCAGGGCGCAATTGCCCCTGGGGTCTGCCGCCGCCTCCTGGGCTCTGGGTGGCAGCCACTCCCCCCTGAGGCCGGGTCGACCCCTGCGACAGTGAACTCATCCGTCTCTCCTTCCCCTGCCTCTTTCTGATCAGCTCGTGTCTCTTCTTCCGTCCAGCTCGTGTCTCCTCTTCCAACCAGCTCGTGTCTCCACTTCTGACAAGCTCTCCTTTCTGACAAGTGTCTCCTTTCTCTGTAAAAGGCATGTACGCCCCGCCGTGTGGGACACGACACCCGGGGATGAGCCTCCCTGGCACCGAGGGATCACTACCACATACCAGCTCAAGAAGCAACTAGAAAATGACCTTGAATTAAAGATTCAATGCGGAACAGCAGAATATACCTATCTACATATAATAACATGACTTCGGGAAGCGGTTTGACCTAACGTAAGGGGGAAATGGAAAGGAGAAATGAGATTATAAGGCTGTGAGTCTCTAAAAAAGAGTCTGGAGGTTGTCAGAAGGAATACCCCTATGTACAACTGAACAGAGTCTAAGAGACAGATAAGGTAGATACAACCCCAGGTATTGGTTCTTTTGAGGGATAAAGAGACCCACGGGTTCTATGGTCATGGCAGAAGGGGTTCACTGCCATGACAGATGGCCCTTCTTTGGAGCTGGTGTTTCTGCGTGATGGAAATGGACTCAGAGGGGATCTCTTTTCACAAGACTTGCATGCTACTTTATTGGAATTGTAGTTGGTGCTGGGTTTAAGATATATGTAGGGGATTTGAATCTCGGGACTGATAATATGACACCCAGGCCCAGAGCCTCAACAGACTTCAGCTCCTACACTTTGACTTATTGGACTTACTCCACTCAGCTAACATGGAGTTGAAGAAGGTCAACCACCACAACATGGAGCCTAGAGTGTCTACAACTAGAAGCGGGAAGAGTGCATCCAGTACCCATGTGGAATCTAAGCCCTCACTTGACATAGATGTGCAATGGACACAACCAATCCAATGTCCACAGAGAAAATGTGGAATGGGTGTGGGAACGGTAGCCATGGGGGCTGCTGGGTGTGGGGAACGGGAGGAAGAGATGAGATGTGGAGGCGTTTTCAGGACGTGGAGTTGTCCTGGATAGTGCTTCACGGACAATTACGGGACACTGTAGATCCCCCCAGGGCCCACTGGATGGAACGTGAGAGAGTCTGGGCTATGATGTGGACCATTGACTATGGGATGCAGTGATGCTCAGAGATGAACTTACCAGGTGCAATGGATGTATCACGAGGATGGGAGAGAGTGTTGCTGTGGGGGGAGTGGGGGGCGGGGGCGGTGGGGTTGAATGGGACCTCATATATATTTTTTTAATGTAATTAAAAAAAATATTTAAAAAAAAATAAAAATAAAAGGCATGTACGCAGGGGTGCCCATGTGTGCATGTGTACGTGGGCACACGTGCGCATATGTGTGTGTGCACCTGCGCATGTCGGAATGGCACCCTGGGCACGCAGGGGGCCTTTGACAAGTGGGGAGTGCTGGCCGAGGCCCTCAGGAGGGATGCGGGAGCCGGGAGAGGCAGGGGAGAACCTGCAGGGCCAGGACTTGCGAGAAGGTGGGAGGGGGAGGGTGGGCCTGGGCGGGGAGGGCGGCTGCAGCCCCACCCCTGGGGTACAGCTTGCCCTGCTCATTCCCCCGTCTGGCACATGTCGGGGTGACCCAGACCACCTAAGGCTCTGGCTCAGATTTTGCATCGCAACTTTCAAAACACGCCAGCAGCTTAAGGCTGTGATTTAGATGGAGGAAGACGCCCCCTTCCAAGCGCCCGCTGGTCCCATGGCTTTATGTGCCATCCACATGATGCCCAATCTCTGTCTCCAGGTTCTGATTGCACCCCCGAGCCCCAGATAGGTAGGTCTGACCCTGTCTTGACATCTCCCACCTCGCCGGCCCACACCACGCTCGGATCTCCTCCCCAGGCCTGACCTCTGAGCGGGACATTTTGCGCTGCAGGGCGACCCGTCTCTCCATCCGGGCGCTTGAGCTGCACACGTGGGGGTTATTTTCTCCATCATGCGGGTCTTCTCTCGGATCCTGGGACAGGTGCAAGTGGGAGTTTTCCAGAACATGGTGCTGAGCGGGTGGGGCCCCGAGGCCCCCCAGAGTGAGGCCGAGCCAAGGAGCAGGGGCACGGAGGGCCGCGTCTGCTGGGCCAGCCGGCGGTGGGGGCCTGCGGGCGCCTTCCAGGCGGGGCACAGGGCTTGAGCCAGCGCTTTGGAGAGGGCGGTCAGCAAACAGGACCCGGTGAGGGGCCCCGCCCCGAGCCCCCCACGAGGAGCACGGTGGCCGTCGCTTCCTTTAAAAGAACATGTGCCAACACGGGTACGTGAACTCGGCCATCACAGCCATTTTTAAGTGTCTGCTCCAGTGGCATCCACACACTGGCCGTGCTGTGCAACCATCACTGCCACCCATTGCCCAGACTTTCCTGACACCCCAAACAGAGACTCTGTCCCCGTGAAGCAGCAACTCCCGGCGCCCCCTCTGCCCGCAGCGCCAGGGCGCCTCCGGTGGACTCTCTGCCTCCATGGATTTGGCTCTTCTAGGTAGGCCACCTGAGCAGCTTCACACGACAGCGGGCCTGCTGTGGCTCGGCTCAGCACCGTGTCTGCCAGCCCCTCCGTGGGCCGGCGGGTCAGCACCGCATGCGCCTCCGTGGGGACAGACCCCCTCCGGTGGATCCATTCACCTGCCCCCGGACACGGGTCGCTTCCGCCCCTTTGGCGGGCGGGGAGAACCAGCGCCGCTGTGGGCGTCCGTGCGCGCTGAGCCCTCTTTTCCGCCCTGGGGAGGGACCAACGAGCGGAGATGCAGCGCCTGTACCTTTGCTTCCAGCCACCCCAAAGCCCACGTGCTCCCAGGAGCGGGCAGCAGGGGGCGCTGCAGGCTCTTCTCTGGCCCCCAGGAAGGCGGCAAGAGAGCGGGGACCCCGGCCCGGGGGGCGGGATGCCCCCCGCCGCCCTGCGCCCCGCAGCGGCGGGTCCCCGGAGGGGCACTTGGCGGGGCGCTGGGCCACCCGCCGCCTGGCCGGGGCAGGGGCGCCGGGAGGGGCCGCCTCGTCCCTCAGTTCTGGGGCGACGGCGAAGGCCCGCCGGGTCCTTGTCCTCCCACCGAGGCCTCGAGGAAGAGTCTCGTCATCCTCAGGACAGTGACTTGGCGTCCGGCGAGCCGGGGGAAGGTGGCCGCGGTCTGAGCAGCTGAGTCCGAGGAGGGACCAGCGCCCTCCGGGAGGTGCGGGGGTGGGGGGCCGCGGGGTGGCGGCAGGCTGCGCCCGTGGCGGGGGAAAGCGGTCTCCAAAGGCGCCCAGAGCCCCCCACGGCCGACCCGCCGCGGCGGGTTCACGGTCAAAGCCGGGGGGCAGGGACGGCCGGACCCGGAAGCGCGGGGGCCCAGGGCCCGCAGACGTGGAAACGCGGCTGAGAAGGCAGCCCACGCCCCTCCCGGCTGAGCCGCCGCCCCAGCGCGCAGCTGGGGTTCGGGGTCCGCGCTGCCGCGGGGCTGCGGGGCCTCTGGCCTGGGAGTGGCCCCCAGTGAGCGGGGGAGGAGGCCGCGGTGGGGCGCCCGGGCCCCGCAGGGGCTGCCAGGTTCTGTCCCCCGAATTCTCTCATCCTCTCAACAGCCCTCGAGGTGGGCCTGGGGGGCTGCCTCGGCGCAATTCCTCGCAGGCCGGGTGCCCTTGACGAGGCACCTCGCTTTTCTGAGGCTCGATCTCCTCTCCCATGCGGGAACAAGGGCGCCTCCTTCCGGGGACACATTGTGCCTGGAGCCGTATATTAAGTGCTCAGTAAATATGAACTGCTGCGGGGAAGCGGATGTGGCTCAAGTGATGGGGCCTCCCCCTACCACATGGGAGGACCTGGGCTGATCCCTGGGCCTCCTGGTGAAAAAGAAGAGAAAGCGTGCCTGTGCCGTGAGCCAGTGCCAGTGAGTCACGCCGCAAGACGATGACACTGCAGGAGAGAGACGAAGGGGAGAGGCAAGGTGAAGCGCAGCAGAGACCAGGAACCGAGGTGGCGCAATTGACAGGGGACCTCTCTCCCCATCAGAGGCCTCCAGGAGTGAATCCCAGTGAATCCTAGAGGAGAGAAAGAAAAGAGAAGACCAAAAAGAGAAATAGACACAGAAGATCACACAGCGAACGGACACGGACAGCAAGAACAGCAGGGTTGGGGGGGAGGGGGGGAAGGGGGGGAAGTAAATAAATCTTAATAAAACAAAATGAACTGCTACAACTCCTACTACTATTATTTTAACCACAACCCCCAGCAGAGGAAACTGAGGCCCAGAGTCGAGGCTACCTGGGCACAAAAACTAGAGAGGGAAACCTCCCCCTCCAGTTTTGAAGACAAATGTGCTATGACGTGGATGAAGCTTGGAATCATTATGCCGAGTGAAATAAGCCAGGCACAAAAGGGCAGATGTTGTCAGATCCTACTGACACGAGGTACCTGGAGACAGAAAGCAGATTAGGCGGTTCCAGGGGCCGCCACGGGGCAGGGGGAGCTATTGCTTAACGAGTGCAGGAAAGACTTGGTAATGGGCGGTGGCGGTGGTGGCACAACACTGTGACTGTAATTAATGCCACTGAACTGTGCACCTAAAGAGGGTTGAGATGGGGAATTCTGCACTAGACATATGCTACCACAGTTTTTAGAAATTCAACTGGCAGCATTTCCCAGACATGACCTCACACAAAGTTCTGGAACCTTCCAAGCTCCCTGACACAGAGCTCTGTAGTGGGAAAGGGAGCTCAGCCCCATGAGTAAGTCAGGCTGAGCTAGAGGAGCCAGAAGGAGCCACTGGCCTCTCGGGGCCTCAGTTTCCCTGGAGATCATCCCTTGGAAGTGGTGGGGAGCAGGGCGTGGGGATGTGGGTGGAAGTGTTTTTGTTCCAGGAATGGAGACCCCAGCTTGGGGCTCCGGTGTGGGGGGTGTCAGATCTGGGGTCTTGGGGCCAGATCTGAGAGCGGGGCCAGCACGTGGTGGCAAAGAAGAAGTTGGCCCGGACACCTGGAACAGGCAGTGAGGACTTTACTCAAAGCTGTGTGCAGGAGAGAAGAGAGAGACTGGAGTCTATTGAGAGAAAGAGAGAGAGAGAGAGAGGCCATTGAGGATGGATGGATAGAGAGAGAGGAAGGCTATTGAAGATGGATGAATGGATAGAGAGAGAGAGAGGAAGGCTGTTGAGGATGGATGGATGGATAGAGAGAGAGAGCGAGAGAGCCCAGCTGCTGTTGTGCTATAGAGCCCGGCGGCCGTTGCTGTGGAGGGAAAGCTCAAGTCCATTGCAGCAGGGGGCTGGGGGGGGGGTTGGAGGACGGGGTGAGCCCGTGGGAAAGTCTGGAGGGGGAGGTCGAGCCCCGGGGGCACCTGCCGAGCTCACTGTCGAGTGCTCTGGACCCTGAAGGTGGGGGGCGGCGAGCAGGAGGAGCCCGGCTACAGCCCAGCCTGGCTAAGGAGAGTTAGGGTCGCCTTTGTCAGCAGGGGCGGGGTGTCCCTCAGCTCCGCCGCTGCGCAGGATCCCGGGGTCCAGGTGAAAGTGGACAATGTCAGCCGTGCGGCCGCGAGCAGGTGCAGCATAGAGACGTGGGAGGGCGCAGGGGGAGGACGGGGTGCTGACGGGGCACCAGCAGGGGAAGGAGAGGGAGGGTGTGTGGAGGGAGGGGGGAGGGGCAGTTATGACGCCTTTTGGGGGGCATGTGGCCCGCAGGTCCTGGGGGGGCGGGCCTGGGGCCCAAGGATGCCGCAGAGGGTGTGCGACTGCTGCCCGGGCGGGCCGGAGCCCGTGAGCAGGGGCTCCCACTGGCGGCCTCTGGCTTGATGGGCCCCCCGGCAGGTGGGGTTCGCGGGGCGCCTCCCTGCGTGGGGGTGGCCTTCAGGAGAGGCGTCTGTGTTTCCTCCCAGCCCAGCCTTCTTTGGAAACAGCGCAGAGAAGTCCATTGCTTATTCAATGAGCCCTTTTGTTAAAGGCGAAGAAAAAACCAGGAGAAGCCGCCGCAGCTCCGTTTGTGCAGTTCCTATAAGGCCCCCCGCCTTAGGGAAGGGCTGGCTCCTTGGGAAAACCGGGGCGCCGGGAGGAGCGGAGGCGGCAGCTGGGGCGAGGGCGGCGGGGACCTGGGCGCAGAGCGGGGCCCGGCTGTGGCCGGAGGGTCCGGGGATGCCGGGCACCCTGTAGACCTGGGGAAATCCTTTCCGTCTTGAGCCTTGGCTGTTTTTTTTTTTGAGCCTTAGTGTTCACATCTGTATAATGGGGAGAATAAGAAAGCTGAGTGCCGGGGTTCAGGGCTGAGTAGGACGAGCCTAGAAAGGGCGGAAGGTAGGGGATGGCCAAAGGGGTGTATGACGGACAGAGGCTGGAAGGAGGGGCGTGAGGGGGCCTGGGGGGCGCAGAGAGGCACAACCGAGGTTTGGTTCGCAGGGTCTTGATTTGCTCCTGGAGCTCCACGGGCCGGATCAAGGACGACATTTGCCAGTCTCCTTACAGCGGGCGTGGCTGGCGAGACAGGAGCTGACGGTGTGGGCTGGGGGCTTCCGTGACGTCCCCTCAAAAGGGAGACAGATGCTTCTCTCCGCTGCCGCGGCCACCCCCTAGTCCAAGCCTCTATCGTGCCTGTTGAGTTTGATGATGATGGCTTCCTAACAGGTGTCCCTGTCTCCCTCCCTGCATTTTCCCCAAAGCTGCCAGAGGGATCCTTCCAAGACAGAAATCTGACCCTGCCATTGCCCTGCTCAAGAACCTGCCGTGGCTCCCCACTGCCCAGGAAGAAATCCAAACTCTGTATTGGACCCAGCTCACTGCCCTTCTCACACTCCCTTTAGCCTTGCACTGTCCAGTAGAACTATAATGTGAGTCACATAGGTCTTTTTTCCCCTTCTTTTCACCTATTTATTTATTTGGAGGTTCCAGAGATCGAACCCAGGACCTCATACATGTGAGGCAGGCACTCAACCCCCGAGACACACCTGCTCCACCACATGTCTTTTTATTTAAATTTTAGAATTTTTAAAAAATGTGTTTCTCTCTCCTTCCCCCTCCTCCTGTTGTCTGCTCTCTTGTCTGCTCTCTGCGTCCATTCACTGTGTGTTCTTCTTCTTTTTTTTTACCTTATGTTTGTTTATTTATTTATTTATTTAAATATTTCTCTCCCCTCCCCCCCCACCCCAGTTGCTGGTTGTCTGTTCTCTGTGTCTATTTTCTGCGTGTTCTTTGTTCACTTCTGTTTTTGTCAGCGGCACTGGGAATCTGTGTTTCTTTTTATTGCGTCATCTTGTGTGTCAGCTCTCCGTGTGTGCGGCTCCATTCCTGGGCAGGCTGAACTTTCTTTTGTGCTGGGCGGCTCTCCTTACGGGGCGCACTCCTTGCGCGTGGGGCTCCCCTACGCGGGGGACACCCCTGTGTGGCACGGCACTCCTTGCGCGCATCAGCACTGCGCATGGGCCAGCTGCACATGGGTCAAGGAGGCCCAGGGTTTGAACCGCAGACCTCCCATGTGGCAGACGGACACCCTAACCACTGAGCCAAGTCTGCCGCCCTGTGTGTTCTTCTTTGTCTGCTTCTATTCTTGCCAGTGGCACTGGGAATCTGTGTGTCTTTTTGTTGCATCATCTTGCTGTGTCAGCTCTCTATGTGTGTGGCGCCATTCCTGGGCAGGTTATACTTTTTTTGTGCGGGGCGGCTCTCCTTATGGGGTGTGTTCCTTGTGCGTGGGGGCCCCCTATGCGGGGGACACCCCTGCGTGGCAGGGCACTCCTTGCGTGCATCAGCACTGCGCATGGGCCAGCTCCACACAGGTCAAGGAGACCCGGGGTTTGAACCCCGGACCTTCCATGTGGTAGACAGATGCTCTATCCATTGGACCAAATCCGTTTCCCCACGTCTTTTTAAATTTTCTAATGACCACATTAAAAAAAAAAAAAAAAGAGAACGGGTCAGATTCTTTTAACAATGTATTTTAGTTAACATACTCTATCCAAAACACTATCATTTCAACATGTGATCAATATAAAATGTATTAATGAGGTATTTTACCTTCACGTTGTCGTACTACATCTCTGCCATCTGGTGTGTCTTCCTCTTTTGCAGTGTGTTCCAATTGGATCTGTATTTAGATTTTGTAAAAACTGCAATTGAGACAGCAGATTCTCATACCCAATTTGTACTACACATAATTAAGAGCTTTCCAATAATTGAATTCATTGTCAGTTTTTAAGAACTGAGTCTAATGAATTAAAATGAGACACAACTTAAAAAGTTGTCACACCAGCCACGTGTCAGGGGCTGAGGGGTCCCAGGGGCTGGTGGCTGCCGGGCTACCCACCCGGCTTCACAGCCCGTGCCCGCGACATCCGACAAACTTCCTGCGGCGGTGGAAGCGCCCTGTGCACACGCCGTCGGATACAGCGTGGCTTTGGAACGCCCAGGAGCCGAGGACTCAAGGTTGTTTAATTTTTATTGACTGAAATGTAAATAGCCACATGTGGCCAGTGGCTGCCCTACTGGGGGGTCAAAAGTCTGGACACCCCAAGAAGATGTTACTCCCCCAAACGCAGTGCTGTCACTCTCAGCTCCCAGCCGTGGTGTGTGCCATTTGCTCTGCCAGAAATACTCTAATTCCCCCCCAGGCTTCATCTTGGCCGAGGCTCAAAATCGAATTCGTTGTCAGCTGCCCCTCTTCTGTGGTCTCCCATCCCCCTCTTTCCTTTCCCATCCTTCTATTGTAATTCATTGTTCAATTTCTTGGACTGTAGCTGTCTGGCTGGTCACTTTCTGCCAAATGTATGGGGACTAGTGCATAGCAGGCATGCAAATTACAGATTGAATGAATGAATGAAAGATGTGACACTGCCTGGGATTCCACCATCAGAGTTATTTTCTCCATGGTTAACGTGGTCCTTCTCTACTTATCAAAATCCCCTCCTCCCTTTTCAGGCCGGCAAATCTCCAATGCTGGAAATTTCCTAATAGCGACTATTTATTGAGTGCACACACTGTGTGAGGAGTCGTTTGACACACTTGATGCCTGTGAGTTCATCTCATCCTCACATCAATCCTATGCTGTAGGTGATTTGATTGAAGAAACGGAGGCGCAGAGAAGTTTACTAACTTATTCAATGTCACGCAGCCAGGAAGTGGCAGAACCAGAACAGAGGGAATTGGTCAAAATTACTAGGAGAAATGACTCCAGTGCTCTGGAGCATGCCACAGTAAGAAGTACATTCTACATTCAGAGCCAGCCCTCCCAACACGCACACCTACCCCTGAACCAGTTTCATAAAATATTACTTACGCTTAGTACAAGCAATGCATTCTGGTATGTTCTTTTACTATCTCGTTAAAAGAAACACTGGTTGTGACCACTGAATGGATTTCACGACCCACTCTACTACCTTTTTTATTTTTTTTCCCTCCCTTCCCCTCCTCCCGCCCTGCTGTTTTTGCTGTCGGCGTTGTCTTCTCTTCTCGTTTCCTTTCCTCTAAGATTCACCGGGATTTGAACCTGGAGAGCTCTGATGGGGAGAGAGGTTCCCTGTCAATTGCACCACCTCAGTTCCTGGTCTCTGCTGTGCTTCACCTTGACTCTCCCCTTGTCTCTCTTTTGATGCGTCATCATCTTACTGTGTGACTCACTTGCATGGGCCACTGGCTCACCACGTGAGCACTGGCTTGCCACGCGGGCACGCTTTCTCTTCTTCTTTTTCACCAGGAGGCCCCAGGGACTGAACCCAGCTCCTCCCATATGGTAGGCGGGAGCTCTATCACTTGAGCCACATCCGCTTCCCTCTACTACACTGTTTTTAAAACATTTTATTAGAGAACATTTCAAACGTTCAACATAGAAAGAAGAATGTTCTTTTATCCCCCTAAACTGGCTTCAACAAATATCAGCTTGTAGCCGGTCCAGCTTCTTCTTTCTCACAGCCCACTTCCCGTCCTGTTTTATTTGGAAGCGATTCCCAGGCTTGATGCCATCGAGTCTAAATATTTTGGTTCTGTGATGTTTTTTGGCAATCCTGTCCCCTCTTGAGGTGGGAAAGCATGGACCCAGGGACTGTGGGGGACTTCAGTGGAGAAGATGAAAGCTCTGCCCACCTCACTGCCTCGCCCCCCAGAACCTGTCTCCTCTGGATGGCGGGGGGGGCCCTGCCAGGGGCAGACTTCCTGCAGTATCAGAGCCTCAGGGGTGGCTGTCAGGAGCGGCTGCTCCTCGGAGGGTCCTGGGCGAAGGCCCACCGGTCCAGCTTGACCACCGCGATCGGCTTGAGGTGTGCAGACGTGACCTGCACCTCGGTGTGAATCCGCTGGAAAGACCTCACTTGTAGTTCAAGTGTGGCCTAAGCCGATGAGGGTGACTCTGAACCCGGATTACTGGAGGCCTTAAAAAGAGCCAGATGCTGGGAGTCAGTGGAAAACCCAGAAGAGAAGAGGGGATGTCACCACGTGTCGGGAAAGCCAGGGGACCCCGAGGATGGCCGGCAGCTGGCACCAGAATGCTGCTACCTTCGGGGCGCAAGTGAGCCTGGCCAATATCTTGATGGAGTTCTGGCCTCCGAAACCGTGAGCCGATACATGCCGGTTGTTTACGCCAACCCGTGTTGTCATAGCAGCTGAGGCAAACAGAGGCAGAGCGTAGTCTGGCCCCGTGGGCTGGGAGAAAGACCTCAAGGGGGTGTCAGGAAAACTGGGCCCCCATTCCCTGGGCCCACTAAATCACAGCATAAAGCAGGTGGGTCACCTCTCTCTCTGGCCTCGGTTTCCCTTCTGTGTGACCAGGAATTGCAGATCAGGTCCCTCCAGCATGCACATTCCTCCCAGCCCCGCGGCTCAAGGCCGGGGCTCGTACACATCAGGCCTCCAGAGTGGCTGTTTCTGGAAGGACCAAGGGATCATCTGCCTTCGCGGGGAGGGGCCTGTGGGAAGAAAAAGCGGGGAGGAGCCCGTGGCGGGAGGCCGGGGGGCCCGAAGGGGCCCGGGCTGTGGGCCGGCCTTGTGGATCGGCCATGCCACTGGGGCAGGGTAACTGGTGGGCCGTTCTGGTGGAAAGACGAGACTTGAGGCTTGGTCTGGACAGAGACAAGGGGCTGGGGGGGGGGAGGCGGTGAGGGGAAGGCGAGGGGCATCGGGCCAGAGGTGGGATTGGCGGAAGGACTTCCGGGGGCAGGATTGCCTTGTTGCAGTTGGAAGACGTCCAGGCCGAGACGGCGCCCTGACCGGGCAGCGCGGAGTCCCTGACGCCCCGTGGACCCCGGGCCCCCCCAGCGGGACAGGGACACTGGCACTGGGGAGGAGGAGCCAGGGAGGCTGGGCCTGGGCTGCTGGGAGCCACGGGCGCCTGCACCTCCTGGAGAGCTGGCGGAGGCCTGGCGCCCCTCCCAGGCCGGGGCCGGCAGGACAGGGTGGGCCCAGCAGGCCGGCGGGGGTCCTGGAAGAGAGAGGCAAACGATGGAAAGGAGCCGAGCGCCGTGGGCTCTGCTGGGGCCCCCGGGCTCACCCCCGCCCCGTGCCCACCCAGCAGGAGGCCTGCACCCCCGGGTGGGTGCGCGCGGTGCGCTTAGCGGGCGTGTGAGCCCACGTGGGGCGCGCTCATCTCCTCCCTGCCTCTGCCACTGCCACACTCTGCTCCTGGAGGCGTGTCCTAGACATCCCCTCCCAGCCCCGCGTCCCTGGGCTGCGGTAGCCGAGTTCCCCTGCCATGAAGTTTCCGCACAGACCCTGCCGGGAAGGTCTCTTTCTCGTTGATTTCCGGTGTGGAGGAGACAACGAGGGCAAGAGTCCTGCAGGCGTCTCCGAGGCACCTTCCTGTGCACAGCAGGCTCCTGGGCAGGCCTGCCGTGAGGGCAGAGGCTCCGACCCCCAGATCCAGCCTCTGGGAGGTGGGGGGCAGGTGGGGGGGTGTCCTGGTGCGCCAGGTCCTGCAAGGCCCACCTGGCCCGCCCCCCCACCTCCCCATTCCCACTGAGCTTGGGGGCCCGTCTGCACCCAGGTTTTTTATTTTTTTAAGATTTATTTTATTTATTTCTCTCCCCTTCCCCACCCCACCCCATTGTCTGCTCTCTGTGTCCATTTGCTGTGTGTTCTTCTGTGTCCGCTTGTATTCTTGTCAGCGGCACCGGGAATCTGTGTCTCGTTTTGTTGTGTCATCTTGCTGCATCAGTTCTCCGCATGTGTGGCGCCACTCCTGTGTGGCTTCCCTTACGGGGCGCACTCCTTGCGCGTGGGGCTCCCGTACGCAGGGGACACCCCTGCGTGGCACGGCACTCCTTGTGCGCATCAGCACTGCACATGGGCCAGCTCCACAGGGGTCAGGAGGCCCGCGGTTTGAGCCCTGGACCTCCCATGTGGTAGATAGATGCTCTATCAGTTGAGCCAAATCTGCTTCCCTGCACCCGCATTTGTAGCCCCAGCACCTGCAGGTGCCTCGCCTGTCCTAGTAGGTGTGTTTATTCAGGTCCACCGAGAGGCAGGTGCCAAAGCACGATAAACACGGCAGGATTTTATTAGGGGAACTGGCTGAGTGAGAGCGCGGGGGAGGGGGCTGGGACGGGGAGAGAGTGGGCACCCTGGACCGTTTCTGCGTGGCCCTGGGGGAGTCCTCAGGCCAAAGGAAGAGGCAGAGCTCCGAGTCCCCGGGAACGGTCAGCCGCCTTCTCCCTGCTGCTCCCAGGTGTTGGCGGGGCCTGGGCCCCTCGCACGCCCACGGCTGGGGTCTGGGGGCTTCTCCCGCGGCAACTGAGGATGACCAGGTAAGGCAGGGGCTCCCTCGAGGAGGACGGCGTGCTCTTGGCGCGGGGCCCCTGCCGAGGAGTTGACATCAGAGGGAGCTGCTGTAGGAAGGGGGGCTGAGACCCCCTGGGGGCACAGAGGGGCGCAGAGCAGGGCCGCCTGGGGAGGGGCAGCTCAACCCGCTGCCGTCAGAGGCCATGGACCCCCAGCCGCCCTCCTGGGCCGTCCTGCGCCTGCAGATCCCCGGAGCAGAGTAAGAGGCTGGAGGCTCCAGGAACTCCGTATCCTGAGCTGCCCGTCACCCCACTTCCTAACTCAACGCTTCCCTGGAACTGGTGGGGCACGTGGGTCAGGGAGAACATAAACCTTTCTCAGAGCCTCCTGGGCACCCATGGGGCCAACGGGGCTGAAAACAAACCCAACAGGGGCAGCGAACTCACAGCCGCCCGGCTAGGGAGTGCCTGCCTACAGGGTTTAAGTGGTCCAGCCTCCCACAGGCTCAGCTGGGCGACGCTGGGGCTTAGACCAAGTCAAAACCGTCTAAGCAACAACTGTCAAATCTGGTCGTCCAGGCATCTACGGGGGCTCCGGTCCAGGGCTCCGCATACAGCAGGCGCTCAATGCATGCCTGGTCAATAAACGAGTGAACGGATGAACGCCCACAGCCCGGCCCCTGGCACGCAGCTGCTGCTTGGGACAGGGAGGGGTGAGAAGGAGGCCACAGGTGGCAGCGGCTGTACCTGCCGCCCAGGTGAGTCCCCAGCCCGGGGGGCGACAGGATCGCAGGCCCCCCAGGGAGCCGGCGCCCCGGCCGCAGAGGCAGAGCCGAGCTCGTGCCGCGGGGCCTTTTGATGAATCGTGAGGCGCGCCAGCAGCAGGTGTGAGCGGAGCAGAGGCCGAGCGCGCTCTTTCTGGGGCGTGGGTGCGTGCACTTTATTTCTGGAATCGAGGGATTCTGGCTCTTTTCTGGAAGAACTGAACCTTCACACCCAACGGCCAGGTGGGCTCCTCGGGGCCAGGACACAGGGAGAAGGCAGCAGGGCTGCGGGGGGGGGGGGGGGGGCACACTCCCTTTAGGGGACCCTCGTCGCCTCGCAGCTCTGCTCCCCTCCCTGCAGGTGCGTGACATCCCTCTCATCCTGGAGAGATGTGGGGAGCCCTGTCCTGCTGGCCTGGCCCCCCCGCAGCCCTCTTTGTTGTTTTTTTTTTTTGTTGTTTTTTTTTTTAGTTTCTTGTTACATATTCATTTATTTATTTTTATTTTTTTAATTCATTTTTTAAAAATGTTACATTCAAAAAATATGAGGTCCCATTCAACCCCACCGCCCCCACCCCCCACTCCCCCACAGCAACACTCTCTCCCATCATCATGACACATCCATTGCATTTGGTAAGTATATCTCTGGGCATCGTTGCACCTCATGGTCAATGGTTCACATCATGGCCCATACTCTCCCACGTTCCATCCAGTAGGCCCTGGGAGGATCTACAATGTCCCGTAATTGTCCCTGCAGCACCACCCAGGACAACTCCAAGTCCTGAAAACGCCTCCACATCTCATCTCTTCCTCCCATTCCCTGCACCCAGCAGCCACCATGGCCACTTTTCCCACACCAATGCCACACTTTCTCTGTGGACCTTGGCTTGGTTGTGTCCATTGCACATCTATGTCAAGAGGGGGCTTAGATTCCACACGGATACTGGATGCAATCCTCCTGCTGTCAGTTGTAGGCACTCTTGGCTCCCTGGTGTGGTGGTTGACCTTCTTCACCTCCATGTTAGCTGAGTGGGGTAAGTCCAATAAACCAGAGTGTAGGAGTTGAAGTCACCGCAGCCCTCTTTGAAGACGAGCGCTTGGAGGAGGGGTGGCGGCAACGGGCCGTCCCTGGCTCTCCCGTGGGCCCCCCACCTCTTCCTGCTCCTGGTCTCCGGCACGTCTGCCTTGCCCATCTCAGCCGACGGCGCCCCCGCCCTGCCCGATGCGGAGGTGTCACCCCGGCCTGCCTCTTTCACCCCCCACCTCCAGTCTGTCCACAAGTTCCACCGGCAGCCTTCACTGCTGGTCCAGAATCGGTTCTGATGGTTTCCACAGCTCGCACCGGGGCGGACGATGGCCGGGTTTTGCCGTAGCTTCCGCCCTATCCATTGGGTCAAGTCCGCTTCCTGTAGCAGCCTCTTAAGACACAGATTAAGCTACGGCCCTGCTCAGCTCCCTCTCCCTGACCCTGCTCCCACTGGGCTCCTGCCTCCACCTCTCGCATGTCTCCCTGCACCACACTTTTTGCTATTCTTCAAAGCCTGCTCTGCCTCAGGGCCTTTGCGCGTTCGGTTTTCTCTGCCTGGCAGGCTCTTCAGGCAGACGTTTGCTGATCCTGTCCCTGCACTTCCTTTGGGTCACCTCTCAGAGTCTCTGAGCTCCCCGCACACAACAGCGGCCTCTTCTGCCCACTCTCCCACATGCAGTGCCTTTCCCCTCGGCAGCCGTCATCACCTGGACATGCATTTGTCTACTGTGTTTTTGGTTCTATTTTTTTTTTTAAGATTTAATTATTTATTTATCCCCCCCCCCATTGCTTGCACTCGTTGCCTGCTCTCTGTTCGTTGTGTGCTCTCTGTGTGCTTGTCTTTTTTTAGGAGGCACCAGGACCTGAACCTAGGACCTCTCATGTGGGAAGCAGGCACTTAATTGCTTGAGCCACATCTTCTCCCTGCTTCTTGTGTCTCCTCGTTGCATCATCTTGTTGCGACATCTCGTTGGGTCAGCTCGCTGCACCAGCCCTTCGCATCAGCTCAGTCTTGCTTGTCTTCTTCAGGAGGTACCAGGAACCAAACCTGGGACTCCCATGTGGGAGGCAAGTACCCTCTGCTTTAGCCACATCCACTCCCTGTAATTGGTTCTTTTTTTTAAAAAAAGATTTATTTATTTCTCTCCCCCATCCCCCCATTGTCTGCTCTCTGTGTCCACTTGCTGTGTGTTCTTCTGCGTCTGCTTGTCTTCTCATTGGGCAGCTCCGGGAACCAATTCTGGGACCTTCTGGAGTGGGAGAGAGGCGATCACTCTCTTGTGCCACCTCAGCTCCCTGTTCTGCTACATCTTATTGTCTCTCCTCTGTGTTTCTTGTTGCATCATTGTGCTGCACCAGCTCTCCATGTGGGCCAGCACTCCTGTGCGGGGCAGCTCTCTGCATGGGCTGGTACTCCACGTGGGCCAGTGTGCCTTCTTCAGAAGGCCCTGGGCATCGAAGCCTGGACCTCCAAATGGTAGACGGGGGCCCAACTGCTCGAGCCACATCTGCTTCCTGTAATGGGTTCTCGTCTGTCTCCCCTCACTAGAAGAGAAGCTGCAGGAGAGCAGGGACTCAGGCTCTTGTACCGCTAATGCTCAGAACAGTGCCAGGCATATAGTAGGTGCTTAGTGAATGCTGAGTAAATGCCTTTGAGACACTTCCACCATGTATCACGGACCTGACAGGCCCAGCACCAGGGCTGCACAGTGAGCCCTGTTCCTGCCCCCGGGGGGCTGAGTGAGGCCCTGGCTGGGGTTGTGGGGTCCTGACTCTCCTTCAGGCTGGCCCCCCCTCGGGGTGGCAGCCTGGGGAGGAGACAGCCTGCCCCGCCGCTGTTTGGGGCTGGGAGCCTGGGCACCTCCTCTCTACTGGCAACACGATGAGGGGGAGGCCGTGGTCACCCCTGTTGGGGCAGACGGTCTGCCCTCCCCTGGCCCCCACTCGTCTTCCTCCCCCTCGATGGGCAACCCAGCGGCGAGCTCACAGCGTGGTCCGGAGCATGTGCCCACTGCAGGAACCTGCTCGGCTCCTGCCCTGCCCTCCGGGGTTCACCTCCCAAATAAAATGCTTGTGCTTGGCAGTGGACTTGGCCCAGTGGTTAGGCCGTCCGTCTACCACATGGGAGGTCCGCGGTTCAAACCCCGGGCCTCCTTGACCCGTGTGCAGCTGGCCCACGCGCAGTGCTGATGCACGCAAGGAGTGCCCTGCCACGCAGGGGTGTCCCCCGCGTAGGGGAGCCCCACGCGCAAGGAGTGCGCCCTGTAAGGAGAGCCGCCCGGTGTGAAAGAGGGTGCAGCCTGCCCAGGAATGGCGCCACCCACACGGAAAGCTGACACAACAAGATGACGCAGCAAAAAAGCATAGATTCCCGTGCCGCTGACAACAACAGAAGCGGACAGAGAAGACGCAGCAAAGAGACAGAGAACAGACAACTGGGGTGGGGCGAGGAAGGGAGAGAAATAAATAAATAAATCTTTAAAAAAAGTAAAATAAAATGCTTGCGCTTGAACCCCTGGCCCGGGGCTCAGGAAGTGAGCAGGTGCCTCTGCGCCTTCATCTCTCTCTACAGTGCAGGAGACACCCTGGCGATGGGCAGAGTATGCCATTTTATTTCCCCATGGCAGCCAGAATCCTTAAGAAAATTCTCTGGGCTGCTTGATTCCAGTGTCTCTATGAGATTTGACTCATTCAATCCAGCCCCGAGACATGTCACCACTATTATTGCACTCTATTCTCCTAAGAAACCTTCCAACTATTGGCAAGAACACTAATTACTTGGAGATTATTCATGGGACAGGCAGACAAATGTGAAACCCTAGGCAACTGGGCTGGAACCCCACTGCCAGTCGGCTTGGTCAGCTGGGTGCTTGGTGGTGCTAGGATAAACTTGGACAAGTTGCTATCCCACCGCTCATTCTACTGCAGCACCGGGCAGAAAAACTGGCAACGTTTTGTGTGCGAGAGCTATGTTCTTTAATCCTGCCTACAGCCCAGCTCCAGGGCAGTGGGGGGAGTGAGCTCCATTTTACAGACGAGGAGACTGAGGTTCAGAGCGGCTCAGTAACTTGCTCAAGTTCACGCAACAGCAAAGCAGCAGAACCAGACACAATCCTGGGAGGTCCACTCTGATCCCTGTTCCTACTTGTCACCACTTGGCCGAGGAGACACACACACCTGCAGAGACATAAGGGACCCACTTCCTCCTCCAATGCTGGTGCTGGGAGCACAGATGCTTTCTTCCACCAGCGGCTCTGCTGCTGGACTCTCATGCCCTCAGCCTCTTGCATCTTTTATTTTTTAAAAAAGATTTATTTATCCCTGTCCCCCTTGCTGCTTGCTTGCTGTCTGCTCTCTGTGTCCATTTACTGCACGTTCTTCTGTGTCTGCTTGTCTCCCTTTGTTGCGTCATCTTGCTGTACAGCTCTCTGTGGCGTGGGCCGTCAGCTCTCCATGGGTGTGGGCCAGCCTGCCTTCGCAAGGAGGCCCCGGGACACGAACCCAGGGCCTCCCATATGGTAGACGGGAGCCCAATCAGTTGAACCACATCTGCTTCCCTCTTACATCTTGTCCTCTCCATGTTTTTTGCAACCCTCCAAGCCCTTTGCCCCCAGAGCCACTGTCATGGTCTTCTTTTTTTTTTTTTTTTAAGATTTATTTTATTTATTTCTCTCCCCTTCCACCCCCCACCCCAGTTGTCTGTTCTCTGTGTCCATTTGCTGTGTATTCTTCTTTGTCTGCTTCTGTTGTTGTCAGCGGCACAGAATCTATGTCTCTTTTTTTGTTGCATCATCTTGCTGCATCAGCTCTCCATATGTGCGGTGCCATTCCTGGGCAGACTGCACTTTCGCGCTGGGCGGCTCTTCTTATGGGGTGCACTCTTTGTGTGTGGGGCTCCCATTGTGGGGGACACCCCTGCGTGGCAGGGCACTCTTTGCGCGCATCAGCACTGCACGTGGGCCAGCTGCACACGGGTCAAGGAGGCCCCGGGGTTTGAACCGCGGACCTCCCATGTGGTAGACGGACGCCCTAACCACTGGGCCAAGTCTGCTTCCCCGTCGTGGTCTTCTAGCAGCAGGGCCACCCTTATCCAGCCTCGCCAGGCTCTACCCCGGGGCTAGTTTCCAAACATACACGTTGGTTCCAGCATGCAGCTGAAGGGCAGGGCAGCTGGGAATTGGAGAGAACGGGGCAGCGTTATGGAAAGTCTCTCCCAGATGGAAAATTTTACCCAGACTCCCCGAGTTCCCAGCATCTCACTTGTCACCCTGTCGCCCCAGCAGTGGGGAGGAGGCTCATCTGCCTTGTGAAGGCAGATGCGTGTGTGAGGCCAAAACATAATGCACTTGCTGTCGGGAGGACATTCTAATGAAAACCACTCTCCACCCTTTTCGAGACACTGTTTGTCTGATGGATCACTCAAAGGAGCCTAATAAAGTCCCAGGTGAGGGAAACAGATTTGGCCCAACAAGGAGTGTGCCCCGTAAGGAGAGCCACCCCGTGCGAAAAAAGTGCAGCCTACCCAGGAGTGGCGCCGCACACACGGAGAGCTGACACAGCAGGATGATGCAACAAAAAGAGACATGGATTCCGGGTGCTGCATGACAAGAATACAAGCAGACACAGAAGAACACACAGAGAATGGACGCAGAGAGCGGACACCTGGGGGGCAGAGAAGGGGAGAGAAATAAATAAAAAATAAATCTTAAAAAATAAATAAATAAACACAGTCCCGGGGGTGGCCACTAGGCCTTCCATGGGTCCAGGAGCAGCTCTGCCTCCTTATGGGACCAAGGCTGCGTCCCCCTCTGCCTTCGTTCCTTGAATTCCGCCTTGGAGCCGATGTCCCCGGGGCTGGAGTCCACGCTGTCCTGTCCACGCTTCTCAATCGCACCCGCTGCCCTTCCATCTCCTTTTGGACCCCGTGGGCCGAGGCAGCGAGGACTCTCCCAGCTGCCTTGGACGTGCCCGTCCTGGGTCTGCGCAGAGACGCCTCCATGTCACCAGCTTCTCCTGCCCATCCCACAGTGAGGCGCACGAGGGGCGCTGGCTAGCGGTGCTCGGGGCAGAGGTCTGTGCCTGCGTGACGGACCTGGGTCCCCCCACGGGCACGGCTGCGCCGCGGGCCCCCTTGGGTGGGGAGGACGAGCTCGCGGGGGAGCCATCCAGCCAAGGCCGGCTGCCGTGGCACCAGCCCCGGGGACATGAGGCAGGATGGTAAGACCTGCGCATGGACGTTGGCACCTTCGGCGCGGGACGTGACCCGGGAGGAGCCCTCCCGACGCGAGGACAAGGCGGACGCCACGCTTCCTGGAGACGCTTGCAGGGGTGACCTCGGCCGCGGCTGGCCTTCGGGGTCACTGCCCGCCAGCACCACGCCCCCGCCCTGCCTCCGCCCTGACACCGTGTCTGCAAACGTCCTGGCTGGGGAGACCTCGTGCACCATCACAGACCCCATCTGGGGGTTGGGGGCCTGCCTGGGACACCCCTCCCCCCAATAGCCCGTGGAGCCCCCCGGGATCCCAGCCCGCCCCTGTGTTCCGCAGAGGGGGCGACTGAGCCCCAAGGGGGGTGGGCATCTCTGGGTGGGGGTGGGGTCAGTGGAGGCGCCAGGGAACAGTGGCCGGAAGATGCTTAACGAGCATCAGGACCTTCACGGCAACCTCGTGGCGCTCTCCAGCCCACCGCGCGGCTGCGCGTCGTAAGTAGGTGTCCTTTGATGACTGGAGCCCTCTGCTGCCTTTAATATTTTATTTATCCTCCACTGAGCACTTGGCATCGGGTCTGAGGTGCTGGGTGGCGTGGAGGCTGTTTGCTGTCTTTTGAAGACCCACAAAGCCCAATTTGTGTAAATGATGATACAGGCAAGAGGCAAGTTTTCTGAGAACGGCCGAAAGGCAGCTACACCTGGTCTGCAGAGTGCAAATGTGTGCAGGGCTCCCCAGCCCAAGGAAGTCATCACCCAGGGGCTGGAATGACTCAGGCTCCGACACGAAGCTCGGCCTTGTGTACTCAGCTCAGGTTCACCTGACTGTCCCATCAGCACGGTTACCTGTTCAGGTAAGTCCTGACCATGATCCATTCAGCCAGGCTCGGGGGATTCAGGATGAGTTGACGTGGGTGGGAGGAGGAGATGCCGTGAACGCAGGACCCAGTGTCCAGGAGCAGGAGAACAGCCAGGAGCGCCCTGTGGCTGCACAGAGGAGGGAGATGACACCCAGGGGATTGGATAATAGATGTGGCTCAAGAGATTGGGCTCCCGCCTACCAGACGGGAGGTCCCTGGTTCGGTTCCTGGTGCCTCCTAAAGAAGACAGTGAGCTGGTACGACGGGCAGGCGCTGCAAGCTGATACAACAAGGATGCAACAAGAGACACAAGAAGGAAAACATAACAAAAGACACAACAAAGCAGGGAGCAGAGGTTCCTGATACCTCCTAAAGAAGACTAGCAAGACAGAGAGCTGGTACAACGGGCAGGCATGGTGGGCTGATGCAGCAAGATGACGCAACAACAGACACAAGAAGAAAAACACAATGAGAGACAACAAAACAGGGCACAGAGGTGGCTCAATGATTATGTACCCACCTCCCGGGTTCTGTTTCTGGAGCCTTTCAAAGAAATGAGGAAGACGAAAAGACACAGCAAGGGCAAACAATGAGGTGGTGGGATAAATAATGAAAACCCAGGGGGTTGGGGGACCCCGGGGCGGGTGGCCCAGCAAAGGCTTCCCAGAGGAGGGGGCCGCTGGATGTTCTCCCCTGGCTGTGAACTTCTGATCGTTTAGACATGACCTTGGAACCATCTATGAAGAGAGTGTCTCCAAGCCAGGGAATGGTGTAAACAGGAGAGTGGGGAGAAGGCTCCTAGGTTAGAAAGACAATGTTTCAAGGACTGCCAAGGACTTTCGGCACATTCCAGGCAGGGGGTCAGCCCAGCCAGGGAAGGGGCAGGCGGGGCCTGGGGCCCAGGGGCCCTGACTGCCCAGTGAAGCCGCCTGGCCTTTGGGGTGATGCCAATGCCAGCCCCCTGCCCAGAGACCCTTTTTTTTCTTACGATTTATTTTTTTGTTTCTCTCCCCTTCCCTGGCCCCCCCCCAGTTGTCTGCTGTGTGTCCATTCGTTGTGTGTTCTTCTGTGTCCGTTTACATTCTTGTCAGTGGCAATGGGAATCGGTGTCTCTTTTTGTGGCGTCATCTTGCTGTGTCAGCTCTCCGTGTGTGCAGCGCCACTCCTGGATGGGCCACGCTTTTTCTCGTGTGGGGTGGTTCTCCTTACAGGGCGCATGTGGAGCTCCCCTACGCGGGGGACACCCCTGCGTGGCACGGCACTCCTTGCGCGCATCAGCACTGCGCATGGGCCAGCTCCACACGGGTCAAGGAGGCCAGGGGTTTGAACCCTGGACCTCCCATGTGGTAGGTGGAATCTCCATCCATTGGGCCAAGTCCACTTCCCCAGAGACTCTTAATGAACTGTGCTGGGGTGGGGTCTGGGCACTGGGGTGTTAAAAATGCTCCCCCGCCCCCAGATGGCTTCCCCGGCCGCCCTGGAATCAGGGCACGTGGGTTCTGCTTCCAGCTCTGCTGCCACGTTGCTGGGTGACGTTGAGGCCGGTTGGTTTCCTTTCTGGGCCTCAGTTTCTCAGTTTCTCTTTAGTTCCCTCCAAGGAGGAAAAAGGCGCGACTGGATCTGCTCCTGGTCCTCGGGCACCCGACCGCCGCTCGGCCGTCCCGGGCAGGGCTGTTTCCTGCTCCCCCCTGAAGGCAGCCCTGCCCCCAATGCCAGGGACCCCCTGGCCTTCTCCCACCACCTGCTCACCGCTGAGGGGGTGAGGGGAGGAGGCCGGGGGCTGAGAGGAGGCGGGGGCCAGTCCTTGGGCGTGGGGCTCCCCCTGGCGCGCATCAGCACTGCTCATGGGTCTGGCCTGCTTTTTAGCTCGCTCTGGCCCCAGCTGCAGCCCCGGGCCCTGGGGAGCTCGGGATCCCATGCAACACGCCACGTTAGCCCGCGCCCCAGTTTCTCCAGCTTCAGGTCAGCCTGCAGCTGCCCCTTCTGTGGCCTGGAAAACTGGAAGCCGGCACCCCGGCAGGGGTGGTTGCCATGGAGATGTCCAAGCTCCACCCCACCCCCCCCCACCCCCCCCCCCGCCTCTTCGCGGGATGGAGCTAGCCTAGCCGGGGTGCAGGCTCCGACCTGGTACCCGCCAGGGACGTGGCTGGGCTCCATGCGCGGGAAGGGGGTCCCAGCTTGGAAACGACAGCAGCAGCCGAGGTTTGTCACGTGCTGGGTGCCACCCAGCCCCTATCCGCTGGCCTGTAGGAGCCCGTCCTCGGGTGCTGGTGGAGGGGACCGTGGGTTGAATTGTGTACCCCAAAAAGACAAGTTCAAGTGCCCCAGGAATGTGACTTATTTGGAAATAAGGTCTCTAAAGAGATGATTAGTTCAAAGGAGCCCAAGGCGCTTAGGTGGATCCTCAGGGACGGAGGGGACATCGGAGTAGCCAGCCACAAGCCAAGGACGCCAAGGGGGCTGAGCTCCCCGAGTACATCCCGGACCCAGGATTTCGCAGGCAGGCGCTGTCCCGGAGGCTGGCAGGACCAGAGGACAAAGACCCAGGACAGCCGTGGGGGTCAGCTAGTCCTGCCTCCGCGCCGTCGGCCGTGGGAGCGGAGGTGATCGCGGTGTCACCTTTCCCGAGGGGTCCCCTGTGCCCCAGCTGGCAGGCACGGGACCACCCACCGCTGGAGCCCACTCACGTTTCTGCCTTGTCCAGCCTCACACTCCTGCCAGCCCTGAATTGGACTCAACATCCCAGCTGCCCTCCTCCAGCATCCACGAGAGGCGGGGGGCTGGATGGGAGCACCCCCAGGTCCTGAGGGGAGGCCTGGCCATTTCAGAGGGTGCAGTCAGCCCAGCACCCTGAGAGTGGAGGGGACCCTCTGCACCAGGCAGGTTAGAGGTGGAGAAACAACTCGGGCATTGCCCAGCTGTGTGACCGTGGGCAAGTTGCTTGACTGCTCTGAGTCTCACCTACTTTCTCACAAAACTGGGGCTAGGGGTGATTGGGTCCACTTTAGAGAGTGATAACGAGGGAATGGGAGACGGCATAGGAAAGGGGTGGATGCTCTTAGAGGTCAACAGTGTCAGTGGAGATTATTATGACGACTCCCAGACCGATGGGTGCACGGGCTTGCTAAGCCTCAGGGGGTGCAGTGGGTGCGGGGCTTGGAGCAGAGCACACTTGATTCAGGAGTCCAGCGCGAGGACCCTGCCCTGGCTGTGGCCATGCGGGAGGGCGTTTTGTGTAGCAGGACGATTCTTTGGGTTTGTCCGGGAAATCCCAGCTGGGGGGAGCTGGTGGGTTTGCACGAGCCTCCAAACTCCCGCCAGGATCCCTTTGGAGGTGGCTGAGCACTTTGGTTATGCTTATCAGCATGGGCTTTGGGGCCTGGCACTCTGGCCCTGAGTCCTGGCTCTGCCGCTGTATCAGCCAGAAATCGCCATAGTGGTGCTGCGTAACAAATCAGCCGAGGATTCTGTGGCCTATGAAAACAAACCTCTATCCTCACGCTCATGGGTCTGCGGAAGGGCTGTGATCCCTGAGCCTGTCTGGGCTTGGCAGGGGGCTCTGAGGCAGGCTGCGGGTCCAGTGGGCTTGCTCCAGGTGCAGGTGAGGCCGGCAGGTGGGGCCGAGTCCCTCAGGGCGGAGGCAGCAGGGGACGGGGCAAGCACAACCACACAAGCACATTTTGGGCCTTTGCTTCTTGCGCATCTGCTTATCTATCCCATTGCCTGAGACACGTCACCTAGTTGGACCCAAAGCAATGGGGAGGGGCGAGCGGTAAATACCTGCTCTAGGTTCCCACCATCACTGCCACTTAGCTGTGTGGCCTCTTAGCAGCTGTGTATCCCCTACAGCCTCAGATCCTGGCTCCTTGTCTCCAAATTGAGAAAATACCAGCAGCGTCCACCAGTGATGAGGATGGAGACATGCCTGGAGAGAGCCAGCACCGTGTTCTCACCTGAGCACCTGTGACCTGTCACCTGGGGCGTGCGGGCTTGCAGGGGGACCCGGGGCTTTCTTCTCGGGTTCTGAATAACTAAATGTCAGGGCGACCAGCCCAGGCTCTGGCGCCCCAGCGAGTGAGTCCCAGGGCCGACTCTTGATGGCCACCTTCCCAGGGGGTGGGTGGGAACTTCCCAGGGCTGCCCTCAGCCCAGTTACAGGTTTGCTCGCCTGCTTTGCCCTTTCCCCTCCCCATGATGAATGCTGCGTCCTGTGTCTGGTTTCTCTCCATGAGGGTCGGATGCTCGGTTCTCTGCCCTTCCGTGGAAATTCTATGGGCAGACAATGCCCATTGTAGCAAGTACAGCTCGAAAGTCACTCTTCCGCGAGGTGGATTTGGCTCAACGGATAGAGCATCTGCCTACCACATGGGAGGTCCAGGGTTCAAACCAGGGCCTCCTTGACCCGTGTGGAGCTGGCCCATGCGCAGTGCTGATGCGCGCAGGAGTGCCGTGCCCATGCAGGGGTGTCCCCCACGTAGGGGAGCCCCACGTGCAAGGAGTGTGCCCCAAAAGGAGAGCCGCCCAGCGCGAAAGAAAGCGCAGCCCGCCCAGGAGTGGCGCTGCACACGTGGAGAGCTGACACAGCAAGATGACGCAACAAAAAAAATGCAGATTCTTGGTGCCACTGACAAGAACACAAGTGGACACAGAAGAACACACAGTGAATGGACACAGAGAGCAGACAACTGGGGGAGGGGAAGGGGGAGAGGAAAAAAAGCCACTCTTCCCCGCCCCCACCCCCAGCACCCCACACCAAACCTCCCCTATGCTCTACCCCCATGGGGTGCTGGGAGCCAGGGAGGCGGTGGCTCATCACTCACGGCCACGCGTTGGTGGTTCGGGATTTGCAGGCATGCTTGGGTGCTTACTGTTTGTCAGGCCCTGACTGGGTGCTGGGGACACACGCTCAGACAGGACACTGGGTGGGGAGGGGCCCGGGCTCTTAGGGGCCCTGGGCTGTTGGACGCTTCCAGATACATTAGCGCCTCCCCGGCTGGCAGGCGGGCCGGGGCTGTGTCCCATTCATCCGTCTCGTCTTCCTGGCCAACGGCCTGGGCAGGTGACGCCACCTGGAAAGAAGTCACCGTCTGGGGTGCGGGTCCAGGGCCGCCTGCCCAGCAGACCGGCCTTCCAAAGCCGGCTCGGACCCCGGGCCGCCGACTCCCGCGCCCGGTTAGAGGTTGGCATTCTTTCTTTCCTTTTTTTAAAACTTCTGCTGACAGCCCGAGAATCCTGTGATTTATACGGTTAATATGAGAAGCAACATCATTATTCTGCTAATATATTATTCATCTCGCTAGTCATCTATCCTCCCAGCTCCGCGAGCCAGCTCCCCCCCGCCCTGCTGTTTTAATAGAGCCGCATTTTAAATGGCAGAACAGTACATTAAACATGTATAAGATGTAATCTCATTTAGGATGCTCTCTTCCAGCCCGATCCTCCGCCTCAGGAGCAGCACAACAACGAGGCTGCCGGGTCTTATCAGCCCCACCCCGGGGTGGGCACAGAGAACAAAGCGGAGCTCTAATTAGGGCAACAGGGAGACTTCTGGTGTGGGCCTCCCCTGATGGGCAGGGGGCATCAGCTCCTGGGTGGCGGCGGCCCCTCCGGTGCTGGTGGCCAGGGGAGAGCACGGGGTGGGGGCGACAACAACTTACCCTCCTCTTTAGCCTCGTTAGAAGCACTTTGGATGGCTACAGCCTTCCTGCTGCGCTCCAGCCTCTCCCTCCTAGACCGTGGATCAAACCCGAAATCCAAGCCTGGAGCCGGGGCTAGAATCCTGTGCCGATGGGGGCACGTGAGAGATGCTTGGGAGCTTTGGCACTGGGCCAGCAGACTTTCCGGTCTCCCCTAGTTCTTTTTTTTTTTTTTAAAGATTTATTTATTTCTTTCTCTCCCCTTCCACTCTCCGCGCCCCCCCCCCCCCGCCGCCATTGTCTGCTCTCTGTGTCCACTTGCTGTGTGTTCTTCTGTGTCCATATCTATTCTTGTCAGCGGCACCAGGAATCTGTCTCTTTTTGTTGCGTCATCTTGTGTCAGCTCTCCGTGTGTGCAGCGCCACTCTTGGGCAGGCTGCACTTTCTTTCGCGCTGGGCGGCTCTCCTTATGGGGCGCACTTCTTGCATGTGGGGCTCCCCTACGTGGTAAACACCCCTGCGTGGCAGGGCACTCCTTGCGCGCATCAGCACTGCGCATGGGCCAGCTCCACACGGGTCAAGGAGGCCCAGGGTTTGAACCATGGACCCCTCATGTGGTAGGCAGACGCTCTATCCATTGAGCCAAGTCCGCTTCCCTCCCCTAGTCCCTCTTGTTTCAAGTGCTGGAGGAGGCTGGACCCGAGAAGCTGCACAGTTCCCGCTGCCCTTGCCCGTCACCCAGGCGGGATCCCAGGAGCCCCGGCAGCGGTGGGAAGGGGTCATCGGGCTTGCATCCACCGCGGCCATCTGTGATCCTCTGCTTCTCCACCAGCACCCACAAACCCCCCGGCCGGCACGGCTGTCTGGTCCTCAGTTGCCTTGCCATGCCAGAGGTCAGGCCTCCCCACCGAGGGCTCGGCTGCCGCGCGTGTCCGTGGTGGGGTGGCCGACAGTGTCGCTCTGGGAGCAGGAAGTCCTGATTCAAAGCCCAGATATAGAAGTTCAAGTCCCACCCCTGGCTCTGTGGGTGGGGGGTGTCGTTTGTAAGCAGCACCTCTGCAGACCCTGCCAGGAGGAGGCCAAGCTGAGCCAGGGCGGCCTCGGCCCATGACGGCTGGAGTCCTGGAGCACAGGAGATTCTGACTCAGGAGCTGGGAGAAGCCAGAGGAGAGAGATGGCCACGTCCAAGCAGGGCGCCGCGTGGGCCGCGGGCACTTGGACTTGGACTTCCGGCGTCCAGCCTGGAGCAGAGCTTTCCTCTTGTTAGGCCACTGGGCTGTGGGATTTGTCCTGGCAGCCGCCGCAAACTGCGTGTTGCTGAGGCAGGGAGAGCGTGGGGTGGGGTCTCCTTATTTGGGGGCAGGGCCAGAGTCGGGGGACCACGCAGGCAGCAGGGAATGTCACAGGATGTGGGGTCGAGGTTCGCGTGGGCTAGCCTGGGAACCTGACGGCCTGGGTCCAGCCTCCTCCAGGCCTGGCCACCCATGGCTCTGTGGGGGGAAGGCTCTCTGCCTCATGCCCTCCTGGCCCCCACATCGGCCCACCGCGTGGCCCCGGCAAGTCCCCAGATCTCCCCAGGCCCCTGGGAACAGCGGCTGGGCTGGATGGGCCCTCAGGTGAGCACCCTGACCCGAGGCTGCGGCCCAGCTCGGATCTGCCGGCTTTGGCCCTGAGCTCTGGAGGGACAGGCTCAGCTCCTGGGCAGGAGGGACCCTCGTCCCTGGCTCGGCAGCCCCCAGGCAGTCCAGGCGGGCTGATTTGCCGCCTCTTCTCTGTTACTCTCTCTCTCCCCATTCTCCCTTCTCTCTCCCCCTCCCGTCTCTCTCCCCCTCCCCTCTCTCTCCCCCTTCTCTCTTTCTCCCCTCCCCCTATCTCGCCCTCTCCTCTCTCTCCCCCTCCTCTCTCTCTCCCCCCTCCCCTCGCCCCTCCTCTCTCTCTTTCCTCTCCAATCTCTGTGCTTTCTCCCCACCTCTACCCCTCCCCCTCCTCTCTCTCCCCTCCTCTCTTCTCTCTCTCTCTCCCCCTTCTCTCTCTCCCCCTCCCCTCTCTCCCTCTCCTCCCCCCCTCCCTTTCCCCCCTTCCCCTCTCCCCCTCCTCCCTCTCCCTCCACCGTCACTGCCCTGTCCTGTACTCTCCCCGCCGCCCCTCCTCCTCCCTGGTAACGAGTCCCTAGGAGATCCCCCTGCCGGGCGCCGCCTTTCCTGTTGGCAGAGGAGGGGTCCTGGGAGCCCCTGGCCTGGTTTGCTCTGCTGAGCTCGGCCCTGACTCGTGGTTTCCATGGGAACGGCACTTGGCTTGCCACCAGGGCGGATGACAACCACGGCAGTCCTGCGGGCCACGTCCAGCTGCCTCGGCAGCCAGAGGGGAGGGGCTGCTGCGTGGGGCCGCTCCCCCGCCCCCCGTCCGAGGGCCAGCCCAGAGCGCAGGGCCCCTGGGGGGACCCCTGCCACCTGCATGGCACCACCAGTGCTGTTAGGGTGCAGGAGGAGCGGGATGGGACCCGGGACAGGGCCGGCCCCACGGCGTGAGGGCGCCAGACCGCGTCTGCTCCTCCCGGGCCTCAGGGGGAAGGGCACCCCCTGACCTCTTCCAGCTGTGGGGGACCCGGGCGCTCCCTGGCTGGTGGCAGCGTCTGTCGCATCCCTGCCTTGGCCTGCACCGCCATCGCTTCCTCAGGACACCTGTCGGATTGGGCTAAGCGCCCCCACCTCCATCTAATTATGGAGGCATTATCTAACTATGTGGGCAGCCACCCTATTTCCAGATAAGGCCACCTTCTGAAGGGCGGGAGGTAGGGCCTCAACGGATCTTTGCAGGGACACAGCTCAACCCCGACAGTGGCTCAGGGCTCCCCACGGCGCAGGAGGGAAGCGGCTGAAGCCGGCGGCCCCCTCCGAGGCCCGCTGGAACGAGCGCCCTTTGGCCTCATGCCGTGGCCCCCTCCTCCCGGTTCTGTGCGGGAAAGAACCAGGAGGCGAGGGTCACCGGGCCGTTCTCGGAGAAACGCCCACATCGTCCCATCTCAGGGACGAGAGCACTGGGTCCAGGACAGTCAAGCGATTGGTGCCGCATGAGCAAGCCAAAGAGGCGTGCAAAACGCAGCGGCTGGGACCCCGTGTTCAAGGCGGGCCGTTCCAGGCCACCCCGTGGCGTTCGGAGCAAAGAAAGGGCAGGGTGGGGGGCGAGGGGCGGGAAGGACCCGCATGCGCTGCCGCGGGCCCCCAGCCTCCTGGCTCTGCCGGGCAGCCCCTGCCCCCGCGGCCTTGTCCCCAGTGCCGCTGGTCCCTGAGGCTCTGGTCCCCCACTTTGGATTCATAAGGAGCCCCTTGCCCCCGAGCATGGACTTGGACCCCCGTTACCCCCACAGAGGCCCCAGGTGATGCAACCTGGAGTACGGGGGGCGGGGGGTTCAGCTCCCCAGGGGGTAGCTCTGACCAAAGGACTCAGCAAATGGGACATGTTGGCAGAGAAATTCCTCTCTCTCTGTCTTTTTTTTTTTTAAAGATTTATTTTTTATTTATTCCCCACCCCCACCCCAGTTGTCTGCTCTCTCTATCCATTCGCTGTGTGTTCTTCTATGTCTGCTTACATTCTTGTCAGCGGCACCAGGAATAATCTGTGTCTCTTTTTGTTGCATCATCTTGCTGCGTCAGCTCTCTGTGTGTGTGGCGCCACTTCTGGGCAGGCTGCGCTTTTGTCACACGGAGTGGCTCTCCCTATGGGACACACTCCTTGTGCGTGGGGCTCCCCTGCGTGGGGGACACCCCTGCGTGGCATGGCATTCCTTGCATGCATCAGCACTATACCTGGGCCAGCTCCACGTGGGTCAGAGGCCCTGGGTTTGAACCCTGGACCTCCCATGTGGTAGGCGCATGCTCTGTCAGTTGAGCCAAATCCGCTTCTCTCTCTGCCTTTTGAAAGACTGCTGGGAGCCGCGGCTCTCGGTGCAGCCTGTCTGGGAACAGCCCACAGGGCCGAGCCGCCCGGGCCGTGTCTCCGTAGCTTGCAAGGCAAGGCCAGCTTGGCAAGAGCCATTCTGGGTCCATTTCCGCCCTCCCCTGTCACCCGGCCCTCGGTTTGCCCCTTCCCGTCTGGCATCAGCACCCACATCTTGACCCCCCTTATATTTTCTAGAAAACTGAAACCAGGAAAGACACGACGCCCTATCCTGCAGAGAACGGCATTTTTCAAGAGGCTGGACAGCGGGCAGCAGGTAAGCCTTGACGCTGACACTTGACAGTGAATCCGGGCTCCTCCGCTCAGGGCTCGTGTGCCCTGGACAGGCCATTTCAGCCCCGTGGGATGGAACCTGTCTCAGTGGAGGCTCAAGCCGAGCCTACGCGGGAAACCCCAGGGAGGGTTATTTCCCCGAGTAAATGCAGCAATTCCCATTTTCAAGGGAATTTCACCCTGACCCGCCGGCACGGGCTTCGGGCACTTGTCTTCTGAGTTCACCCCGTCAAGATGCTGTGCCAGGACTTTACGTGGGTTATGTCGCTTTAACCTCAACCTAACCCGTGGGGAAGGTACGGTGATCATTCCCACTTAAAACTGGAGATGAGAAGCCTGACGCCCAGAGCTGTTGAAGGCTTGTCCAAGGCCACGCAGCTGGCAAGAACGGCAGCTGGCACTCGAACGGTCTAAGCGCAAGGCCTTTGTTCTTCACATAAAAGAAGAGTGTCTTCTTCTCCTCTGCCTGGCGAGAAGGATTTGTCTTTTAAAAAAACCTACTAAGTCATCTCTGCGCGGGAGTGAGTTCCTCAACGCCAGGGGTGTGTAAGTGGCGGCAGGTGCTGGGTAGCCCCCGGCAGGGATGCCGTAGTGGGGCCTCCTGCACAGACTTCTGTGACAACCAACTCTAAGTGCCTTGAATTTCATGTGCAAGCAGACAGCCTGCCACTCTGTGACACAGGTGAAAGAAAGGCGCGCTTGTGATTTAATCCATCTTTAGGGATAGGACTGAGGCTCATGCCACCTGCTCATGGTCTCCAGTTTAGCACCCACGTGGTGCCAGGTCGGCGGCCCGGGGAGCTGTTGGGGTTTGAGGCCCTCGGTGCCGACAGAGCCCCTCGGTGGACTCCTCCTGGGCTCCCCAGCAGCTGTTTCCAAGCTGGGCCGCCCGGGCTCATCCTCAGTTTCCCCAAGAGCACACGCTCTTCTCTGCTGCCTGGTTTATCTGGAAGCTCTCCTTGTTCCTCCAGCCTGGACACAGCCCCTCTTTCTGCACCCCACCCTACGTGCTCTATTCCTCCCGGGGGGGGGGGTGCTGGTTGCGGGGGGGCTCTGCTGTGAGGCTCTGGGCCCAGCAAGCAGCCCCGGCCAGGGCCACCCACACCTGCTTACTGCAGCCGGCCCTAGCCTGGGAGGCCGCCCCGCCTTGGTGTGGGTGGTCCGCCCCATTGCGTGGGGGACAGGGGCGGGAAAGCCCACCCGGCGCTTCCTAGGGGAAGTGGGGCGGGGAGGGCAGACTTCTGGAGCTGGACTCACGTCCGGGCTGCCTCCAGCTGGTAGGTCCCTTCCTCTGTCCTGGGCCCCCCCAGCTGGCAGGAGAGCTGGCAGGGAGGGCTAGGGGAGAGGCTGGAGGGGAGGCTGGAGGAGAGGTAGAGGGAGAGTTGGAGGTGAAAGGGGAGGGCTGGAGGGAGGGCTGGAGGGAGGGCTGGATGGGGAGAAATGCAGATGAGCCTCCATCCCTGCAGGAGAAGCCTGAGACCTTAGTGGCCCTGGAGCCTGGGTGAGTCCTCAGCTGCGAGCCCCGGGGGTTGCCGCATCAGCTGCCTGCCCCGTGGGGGATCCAACTGCTGGGTCTGGGGTGTCAGGCGGGGCTGTCCTGAGGGGTGGACCCTGCCCTGTTGCCGCCACATCCAGCCCCCTTCCCTGGACCCAGCCTGGGTGGCTGCTGCCCCTGAGCCCCCAGCACAGCTCCCCCCAGCCCAAGCCTGGAGCCCAGGAGCCCCCCAGGCTCCAGCCCCGCCCTCCCACCTTCCACAGGAGCCAAGTCTGGGGGAAGCAGCCGCGTGGGGGGGGGTGCTGCGCTCTGCTCACAGCGTGGATGCTGGACATGGACGCTTCTCCCCAAACAGCCTCAATAGCAGCTGGTGAAACGAGCCGTGTCCGCTGACAGCCCCCGCGGCGCTGTCCGAGAGGCTGGGACTTAGCAGCGCTGGGCGGGCCCCAGGGGAGGTCTGGAGCCAGCCCGGGGACACGGGGTGCTGGACCACCCACTTGCTGGCGGGGTGGGGACGCCCTGGCTGCCTGCCGGCCCTGCAAGTTCCGCCTCGTGGCTGGACGGCGTAACGCTGGGGTGTGACCCGCCATGTTCCAAAGGCCCCCTGTGGGGGTGGGGGGTGAGGGAGGGACCCCCATCCTCAATAGGGCAAGCTGGCCAAACGCCATCCCTGACATCAGACAGAGGAACGCACAGTTTATTCACGGAGCTGCTCACAGCCCTGGAGCGGGCGTGCCATGCCATGCAGGCCCCTGGGGAGTTTGCGGGGACCCAACCCCGCTCCCCACAAAAGGCGGGTTCGTCTGAACCCACGTACCTGTGGGAGCGAGCCCATTTGTGAACAGGACCTTTGAGGATGCCATGTTCTGTGTCTCGTGAATCGGATCATGCGCATCTTACCTAGATGAGGCTAAGCTGAATCGGCCTTTTTCCACCGGGCTGGCGCCTTGTAACGAGACGAAATCTGGACAGACTCAGACAACTGAGCAGAAGAAGGAGAAGCTGCAGAGGAGCGAGGCGAGGAGCAATGAGGAATGTGCCCCGGGACACCACGGAGCCCCACAGAACGCCTGCCCTTGATGTTGCACTTCAGCTTCCCAAACCGTGAGCCTCCGACTCCCATTGTCCAGGCTGACGCGTCGTGTCTCACGTGTCACAGCCGCCTGGGAAACCAAGACGGGGCTGCGCTCAGGAAGAGCCTGAACCAGCGGCTGCTGCGTGAGGCTCGGTCCCGGGGCCTGCATGAGGACGTGTCTGGCTTGTTGGAATAATTCTGCAGGCTGGCGGGAAGGGGAAAGCATTAGGTTGAGAGGCCCGCGGTTGCAGCTGATGCAGCGGCTCGGGGAGCCGACTGGGTGGGGAGGCATTCCCACTGGGTGGGTGGGGGCACGGCTGGTGAGAGCAAGGGACGCACGGCTGGGACTCTGTGGCCCTGTGAGGCTCAAAGACGTGACGTTTCAGGCCTTGCGTTACCTGCTGGTGGGTATTTCCCACAGCAGGTCGCTTCTGGGGTGGGGGGATGGGGGCTTCTCTGGGCTTTTGGGCCGGCAGTGTTTGCCAAGTCCAGTGGCCGAGAGTCTGCTCGCAGGGACCCTGCCACAATCCCCCTGGGGCTCCCCAGCCCTGACACTGGGCTCATTCCTTAGTTCTGGACCCTCAGGGGCTGAATGACAGGGGTCAGATCCTGGCCCTGTCTCCTACCCGCTGTGTGACCCCGAACCAGTCTATCAACTACTCTGAGCCTCTATTTTCTCACCCATCAACCAGGGACGTCCCAATCACCTTGCAAGACCGTCTGGAGGGATTAGAAATGACTGGTAAAGTGTCGGCATCTGGGACACACCAATGCCTGTGGCTAGTGTTGGCATGGCGACGAGGGTGCTGTGGAAGATGGCAATGGCTCCCAGACCCGGTCCCTGCCATGCACCCCTCCCCCACCCCCTACCTGATCCTGCTCGGCTGGATCCCAAGAGATGAAAGGAGCAGGACTTGGCAGCTCTAGATTCCCTGGATTTAGAAAACCTTCCCTGGATCCAAGCTCTGGGTCTCATCTCTAGAGTGAGAGGATGGGGCCACACCGAGCTCAGTAACATCGGGACGGTACCTCTGAATCACGAAGACAGGGGCGCAGGGACCACCCACATGCTCCCCAAAGCAGACTCTCAGCAGGGTGGGTGGGTGGGCGCTTCTCCAGGGCGTTTGCGAGCTGGAGCCAGATGAGACCCCGAGGGCTAAGCATTAGTCAGCCTTCTCCAGGGAAACAGAACTGGTGGGAGAGCTTGTGTAAATACTGTGGGATTTATCATAGGAATTGGCTTCTATGATCGTGGGGATGGGCAAATCCAAATTCCGCAGAGCTGGCTGCGAGCTGGGAACTCCCACGAAGGTTCTCGATGAATTCCCCAGGAGAAGCTGGCGGGCTGAGGTAGAGATGGAAATTCTCTCTGCTGCCTGCTGAAATCATCACTTCTTTCAAGGCCTTCAACTCACCGGTTCAACTCGTTGCTGAAGGCTCTCTCCTCAGTTGATTACAGATGTAATTGGCCATGGATATAATCAATTTACTGATGATGTAAGTCTACAAATTGTCCTCATAGTAACCAGTAGGCCAGGGCTTGCTTGACCAAACAATGGGGCTCCATTACCTGGCTGAGTTGACACAGGAGCCTAACAATCACCATCTTCCCGTGTGAAAGAACTAGATAATGCAAATGCACAGAGACAGAAAGTAGGGAGGGGCGCAGATGGGGAGGTGAGGCTTAATGGGGTACAGCTGTCTGGGGTGATGGAAAAGTTCTGGTAATGGATGGTGCTGACGATTGCACAACGTCGCAAATGTCATAAATATCACTGAATTGTATGCCTGAAAGTGACTAGAAAGGAAATGTTTTCTCTGTATTACCACAGTAAATATTAAGAAGAAAAATGGCAGCCCTCATACACATAGGCTCCTCGGAGAAAAGTCTCCTGCAATCCAAATTTTAGAAAAGCAAAGCAAAGCACTGGTGGTATTTCTGTCACTGAAGATGATCACCACCTTGCTCTTGGTTTTGTTTCATTTTTTTAAAGATTTTATTTTATTTATTTTTTATTTATTTCTCTCCCCTTCCCCCCTGTTGTCTGCTCTCGGTGTCCATTCGCTGTGTGTTCTTCTGTGTCTGCTTGTATTCTTGTCAGTGGCACTGGGAATCTGTGTTCCTTTTTGTTGCGTCATCTTGTTGTGTCAGCTCTCCGTGGATGCGGCGCCACTCCTGGGCAGGCTGCACTTTTTTTGCGCCAGGCGGCTCTCCTTACGGGGCGCACTCCTTGTGCATGGGGCTCCCCTACGCAGGGGACACCCCCGCGTGGCACGGCACTCCTTGCGCACATCAGCACTGCGCATGGGCCAGCTCCACACGGGTCAAGGAGGCCTGGGGTTTGAACGGCGGACCTCCCATGTGGTAGACGGACGCCCTAACCACTGGGCCAAGTCCGCTGCCCGCTGCTCTTGGTTTTGGAGCCCACCTTCCAATGGAAAGAGCATCTCAAAGTTCCGGGGACTCCAAGGACAGACCTGCGTGGCAGAAAGAAGGGGCGGGAAGTGCCAGAAGACCCGCCTTTGACACACTCAGCTCAGAAATCCTGACGGGGAGCCCCTCAGAGGAGGGGTCGGGGATGCTTTCAAATTCCATCCTGCCTTGCAGGAAAGTGTCATCCCCTTGGAACTTGGCACCCCCGTCTGCTGAGCCCTCCCGCCGGTTGTCGGGCGCCACCACCCCTGGGCGAGTGGAGTCCAGAGGCCGTCGCCCCCCCGCCCTGCTCTCCCCGGGGAGATGGTCCCGAGGGCTCCGGGAGGGCCCGAGGGGGAAATTTTGCCAAGAAATTCCGGCCAGAGAAAGAAGAGCTCAGAGGGGATGGCGTGACGAAGCCGGACGCGTGGCGGCTGCCAGCAGCAGGGGTGGCTTCTCCCCCGGCCCTGGAGGCCAGAGGCCCAGAGGCAGGTGCCGGCGGGCCCCAGGGATGTCCCTCCTGGCCTCTCCCAGCGCCTGGTGGCCACTGGCCGCGCTGGGGTTCCCCGGCTGCAGACGCATCACGGCCACCCTGCCGCCACCGCCACGTGGCCTCTCCCCGTGTCTCTCTGTGCGTCCACCTTTCCCTCCTCTCTCAGAGACACCCGCCCCCTTGGATTCGGCCCACCCTAATGCGCCGTGACCTCATTTGAACTTCCTTTCCCTCTGCGATGACCCTATTTCCAGACAAGGTCATATTTTGAGGTCCTGGGGGTTAGGACTCGAATACATCTTTCTTTGGGGGGCGCCTCCACCCCCTGGCACAGCGGGAGCCTGGCGCCACCTTCTCCGTTGCCCTGGGGGGAGGCCTCGCGCTTGCCCCGTCAATGCCCGCAGTGCACCCGGGGTGCCCATGTCCACGACGCCTGCGGAGGCCGGGCCCTGCCACCCCGCTGCCGGCGCCAGCGGCTCCGTTTCCTTCCTCGACGGCTCCAGGGGCAGAGGCTGGCGGCGGGCACTGCCCTCTGCCGGGCCTGGGGCTTCCCCGTGCCCAAGAGCCCCACCCGGGGTCAGGGACTATTTGGGCTGGAATCGATGTCTGCCTCCCCACGTGCCAACCACAGGGAGCAGAAACGGGGGCCGGGCAGCCGGGCCGCCTTGCACCAAGGCCACCCCTTGGGGCCGGTGCCCACCAGCCAGAGGGGCCCCGGGCTGTGACTCGGCTCCAAGGCCCCTGGGAGAGCGACCAGGGCCGGACACCAGGACCAGCACGCCTCCCACCCAGCTCCCTGCGCGGCGCCCGCAGGTTTCCATCAAGGTCAGCCGCCCGCAGGCCAGGGTGGGGGACGCCCTAGGAATGCCGCAGCCCTGGCTCGCTCACGCAAAATTGCCTTTTTTCCCATCTCGTTTTGGATGCTGTAAAAATGTCGAGGACTTTAAAGCCCTGCCTAAGGAGGTTTCTACTGTGTAATTTACAGCGCACGTTACCCTCCGGCTCCCCGGCTATCACACCCAGCATCCTCAGCGGGCGCCACCATCCCCACGACACCTACCTCCCCGGGAGCTCGCGGCACTTACCTCTCCTCTCCAGAGACTTTGGAAATCCATCCGTCCCCCACGCCCCCGCCCCCCCGTGGGGGAGGAAAACCAGGGAGCCACTCTCCCTGCCCGGAGCGTGGGATTTACTATTTGTGTTCCGAGTTGTTCGCCCTCTTGCTTCCTGGGGACAGAGTCATGACGCACGTGCCCGACATGCAATTTCTTTCCTGGGCCTCGGATGCTGGTTGGGAAAGTCAGAGACTGGCTGCGGCTTCCCCTCGGAGATGAGCGAGCACGCCGGTCACGTCACACCGGGCAGCACGTCAGGGTCAGTTTCCTCGCTGGAGTTTTAGAGTGGCAAGAAAGGGCAGGCTGTGCTTTCATCTGTAATACTGCAGTCAGACAAATGGGAGGTACGCAGGCATCTCCCTCGCTAAGGCTGCGGCCCCGCCCAAGTTTGAACCCTGGCTCCACCACCTACTTGCTGGCTGGACACAGTTGACATGAACACACTGACCTGGTCAGCAGACTAAGCAAAGAGGGGCTTATTGGAGGGATATGGGGGCACCCCAGCCTGGATGGATGACTGGTGGGGCTGGTTGGGAAACAGGCAGGAGGCCAAGAGCTTGGGTGGGGACGGCCATGATGGTCAACTTGACTCCAGGCAAGGGGGCTTCCTTTCCTACAGCTGCTGCAGCGAAGCACCACAAACTGGGTTGTTTAAAACAGGAATTGGTTCTCCCAGCTCTGGAGGCTAAAGGTGTGAAATCAAGGTGGTAGCAGGGCCATCCTGTCTGCAGGGTGTTGACAGCAATCCTTTGGCTTGTGGCAACTCAGTCTCTGCCTCCGGCACATGGCCGTCTTCTCTGTCTGCTCCAAATCTCCCCTTCTTAGAAGGACACCAGTCATGTTGGCTTAGAGCCCACCCTAACCCACTTGGCCTCATCCTAACTCATCACATCTTCAAAGGTCCTGTTCCAAACAGGGTCACATTCCCAGGACCAGTGGTTAGGACTTGAGCATCACTTTTTGGGGGATGCAGTTCACTCTTTAACAGTCCACCCTCTGCACCCCAATTTGTGTCCTTCCCATGTGCAAAATACATTCACTCCATCCTAACATCCTCAACAGTCTTAAGCCATCTGGCATCAACTCTAAGTCTAAAATCTCATATAATCAGTTGTAGGAATGATGCCCTCAGTATGATCCATTGTGGGGCCAAATTCTTCTCCATCTGTGGACCTGTGAAATGATAAAGCAAGGTATCTACTTCTAAAATACAATGATGGGACAGGTATAGGATAGACATTCCCATTCCAGAAGGGAGACATTGCATGGAAAACAGGAATTATGAGTCCCAAGCAAGTCCAAAATCCAGCAGGGAAAATTCCATTAATTCCAAGGCCTGGAGTGATCTCTGTGGCTTGATTCTGTCACATGAGTCCCCTGGGGCACTGACCCTATTCACCCCAAACAACACTGGGGATGGTGGCCCCGCCTTGGCCTGAGGAGGTCCATTTGGCCCAGACCTTTGGACGCATGACTCAGCCCTTGGGCTCACTCTTCCTTCACTTTGTCCCATCTCTGTCCCTTTCAGTCCAGGCTGGCAATACTTCAGCTGGCATAAATTTCTCAAAATTCTGTTGGTCTTCTGTGCAATTCATGGGGGTCCAAGACATCAGACAAGAGGGGTCCTCTACAGAGCTTTCCTGGACAACCACATCTCCATTCCTAGCTTCTTCTGAGATGGTTTGATTGGATCCAAGAGTCATATGCCTAATCTCCTTAGCAAATGGTTGTCTAGCCTACCCATGGCCTTGTTTCCTGATTACGTTGTCTGGACAGGCTGAGCATTTTTCAAATCATCAATTGCTGGTTCCTTTTTGCTTAACAATTCATTCCTCAGTTTACCTCTTTCCTCTTTGTATTTTACTGTAAGCAGCAAGGTGAAAACAGGCTCGGAATCACTGCTTGAATCACCTCCATGTCCACTGCCAGCCTAAGCTACCACTGATTCCCTTCAGTGTCTGTCTGTCCCATTATCTCACGTTCCTGCACAAGTTTTCCCTGTTCTTAGAATAGGATACGAATCTCCTTCCATGGGCAGCGAGCCTCCTGATACTCGTTCCCCTTCTTAATTTCACTCCACTCTTTCCCCCTATACTTCCTACTCTAGACACACAGGAATCCCTTGGATACCCCATCTTGGGTGACTGACTATCCAGGTTTTTGGCACTAAGGGGTTCCCCAGGACATGGTACTTTCAATGCTAAAACCAGGACCACATCAGATTAACCAGGACAGGTGGTCACCCTACTCCATCTTGCCAGGCCTGCTCCCTCCTCATCCCTGACTGCCCACCCCACCCACACTGAGCCAGGTGCCCCTCACCTGTATTCCCACAGTGACCCATTCTTCCTGTCTCAACACCCTCTGCCCTACACTGACATTGTTTGCTAGTTTGTTCTCTTCCTGCTGCCTTATTTATTGTAGCACCTCTGCACCAAACACAGGACTGAGGTCAGCTGAGCATTGTGTGTGATCAGGACTAGAGCGTGTGGCCGGCTTTACACTCAGAAACCCCAGAGAGGCATCTGTTCAGTTCTCTCCCTGCCTGGAGATACTCACTGAGGAGTATCTGATGGCAAGCAACAGAAAAAAAAAATACTGGATTCATTAAGCCAAGAATAAAATAAATGAAGTGATGAGGAGCCTCTGGAGGGTCGTTCATAGGGTCTAAGGCAGGAGGGAAGGTCCCCTGGGCCTGGCAGAGTGTGGCAGGACACGTTGACAGCCTTGAGATTCAGATTTCAGGGAGGAAGCATCTGATTGGTGCCTCGATTGATGCTCCCACCAAGACAGAACCCAGGGGGCAAGGTGGTCCCTCAAAACAAAACGAGGGTGCCATCCAGACAAAGGATGGGAAAGGGGTTTCCTAGGTGATCAGGGCACGGGAAGATGGCGGAGGGCTGAGGTTTAGGTGAAGAACTTGTTTTCTTTCCCACCAGCTTTGTTTGCCCCTCAGTCAAGTGGGCCCCCTGCAGCCTCTCAACAGATATTTTCTAAGCACCATCCAGCTGCCCTGCTTATTCTAGGCACTTGGCAGTAAACAAGACAGATAAAATCCCCACCTTTCTGGGGCTTAATTCGAGTGAAAAAAATCCTGCCTGGAACACCTGTTGTTACTCTCCCAGAGGGACCCGCAGCCTCCCCTTCCCACCTGTGTCCCCCCTGCTGTGACTTCGGTGCTCAGCAGCGTGATCCCAGCAGCCTTTCTCCTGGCGGGGGAGCGGGGCGGCACCTGCAGCACGGGGCCTGACTCTGCCATCCATCTCCCAGGCTGCCAAGCGCACACCCCTCTGTGTCTTTCTTTGTCTCAGGAACTAAAACAGGAGGTGAGTTTATCAGACGCAAATTGCAAAGAATCTCATTCATTTTGTGCAGTAATTAAGTAGAAGCTGTTTGGAAATATGATTATAGATTGGCCCATCAAAGCAAATTAAATCTTTGAAGAGTAATGGCCTCATTAGCTTCAGAATTCTGCTATTAAAAATCTAAATGCCCTGTTGTTCCAAACCAGGAAATTCCAGGCTCAACTGTGAAAGGCATCAAAGGGACATTAACATCAGGTGGTTGTGGATTCTGAGCAGATGAGGGTGTAACCCATTTGTCAAGATGAGCCCAGCTGGCTAACCTTTGGTTCCTTATTTTTCACTTCACAGGGTCCCTTCTTCAGTAGACATTTGTTTACAAACTATCTACTCTGGGGCATCTTGGCCATAACTCATGGTTAGTTCCCACCCCCATCCTCACCCCTCGTCCTTTCCCAGCTGTAGGACTTAGTCTTCTTTTCTTTCCTTTCCTTCTCAAAGCTGCCCCTAAACATCTGTTCCCAGTTTCCTTAAGACCACGCCTGCCTCTGCAGCAGACCCCAAACCCAGATCCCCTGCACATTTTTAGTTTTGTACCTGACCTGGGAGAGAAGATGGATAAGGGGTGCCCAAAGATTCTAGACTCCACTGGGGTCTTAGCCCTTCATGCCTGTCTGAGCTCTGACCCACATGCAGGGAAAGCCCTGTGGACCTTGGGCCTCCTCTGCTAAGCTTCTGGAGGGTAGAGCTCACCCAGCACAGTTGACTGACACTGCCTGTGGATGTGGCCATTCATTTCCCCTCTTTTAGTAGTAGCACCCTGATTTTGCAGTGGGGAACCTCCCTCCCATAATGGCCACATGTATTGGGCTGGGTAACACTGTCCCCTCCTCGTGAGAGTGGACACATGATCCAGGTCTCGGCCAATCAGAACAATTGATTCCCCTGGCCAAAGTGATTGGTCAGGGGTGGGCATGTGACCCCATCAGGCCAATCAGAGCCAAAGAGATTGTACTTTCACAGTGGGTTGTTTTTCCCAGGGTGCCCAGGTGCTAGGAGGAGAGGCTGAAGCTACTTGATGCCCTCTTGCTGCCTGGTGGGTGCTGCCCGGAGAAAGGCAGAGCCACGGTGGAGAGAAACTGAGCCCCAGGGCAGGCGTGAACACTATGAGTTGGGATTCTGTCTGTTGTATTTGAAAATGTTCTAGCAAGTTCTGTAAACTTCTTCCTTCTTCAGCACCCATGATCCAGGAGGCCTGACTAACAGCTCATGGATAAGATTGCTGGGTATAAAAGGGTCCTTTTGGGGATGAGCTTCCCAGAGGTCCAGCCAGGGTCCTTGCCTCCAGGCCTCTCTCCCTGGGAGAGTGGTGGTGGGTCCTTATTCCTACAGACCCCTTTCAAAAGGCAAAGAGGATTCCCACTGCATTGCCCAAGAAGTCAATGCCAAGATGGGTTTAACCAGCCCAGGATTTTATTAGGAGAAACATCTACCCATGGGAGAAAATGGGGAGGGCTGGGAGAGTCATTAGCCCCTCTCCCAGTGCATCTGATCCTGGGTGAAGGAGAGAGGGAGAGACAGCTGTTTGGCATTCCTAGATGGCTGTGCAGTCTAAGGGAGGCTCGGTAAGGCTGTTGGGGGATCCAAAGTGGGCTGCCAAGGAGACCTTGCCTCCCACCCTGTTGGGCTCAGTCATTGGCTGGGAGCAGCCTGTGGGTGCAAACAGTGATGAATCCCACAGTCCAGCCACTGGGCCCTTGGTCTGTCCTTCTCCTCATTGGGGAGGGGTGTCTCCAAGGAGATTCTCTTGGCCCCCATGCTAGGTTTACCATGCCGCCCCTCCTGGGTGAAGGAGCTGGACTCTGAGGAACAGGGCTGTCATCTCACCGAGACTGAGCTTCTCTGATGGGAACCTTCTGGGTGCCAGGTTGCCAGCTCTGACTCAAGAGTAAACCATATCCAATGATGCTTGTTTGTGGCTAAAAACAAACTCTGGAGGGGAACAGATGTAGTTCAGTGGTTGAGTACTTGCTTTGCATGTACAAGGTCCTGGGTTCAATCCCTGGTACTTCCCCCCTCCCCCAAAAAAAGGACTTTGGAGCCATTAGCCATTTACTGTCTGTGTGGCCCTTGGCATCTGACCTACCTTGCGGAACTCGGCGTCTTTGCCTATAAGATCACTCCTGGGAGTTTGTTAGGAAGTTACTCATTCATTCATTCCTTGTTTATTGAGTGTTTTCTATAGCAAAGCCTTGTGCTAGACATTGGGGTGAATCAGGCAGTTTGGGGGCACCGGCCGCATGGAGCTAAAGCCTAGTTGGGAAGGCTGATGAAAATAAAGCAAAGAGGGGAGAGGCGGCGAGGCAGGGGCTGGCTGTTTCGGTGGCCTAATGGCCTTACGGTGATTCTCATCGTGATGAGCGTGTTCTGGGCCTCGCTGGCCTCTTCATGTCCTGGTTCGTCCCCAGGGGTCCCGACGGGAGTTAGCACCCCTATGTTGGTGGCCTGGTGGGCGTGCTGCGATCTCTTCCGGCTGATGGCAATTCGGGCCCAATTCAACCCTCTCTCTGGACCACAATGGAGACATGAAACCATCTGGTATCTCGAGGCTCTCTGGCCTTGAGGGTGTCCTCCACGGTGCTCACATCACTGAGGTCGTGAAGAGAACTCCTCCAGAGGCAAAATCACCCCCAACCCCAGGCCATCTCCCCCGACACGCCCATGTGGGCCTCAGCTGCCTTACACCTTGGTACCGCATTTGAGTGTCTTGTTCTGAAACACCGTGTTTTTTCCTGTGACCTTCTTTACACTTCGGTGACGGCTGTGCCTCCTTAACCTAAACTGTGCTGACCTCTACCAAACGTGGACACCGTCTTCTGAGATGAAAGGCGCTCGTCTTCTGAGACGCACGGTACTCTCCTAGGACTCTGCGTTTGAAGCGGCTCCTGCCTGTTCACACCATGAGAAGCAGCCAAGGGTTTAAGAACAGCCCAGAAACGGCCTCAAGTCCGCTAAGACTCCAGCGGGGCAGGTGGCAGCAACGGCACGGAGGGACGCTCTGTCCCCACATGACAGAATAACACCAAACTGTATTTTCAGGATCAATTTCTTACTTCTGCCATCTTTTGGAATAAATGATTTTTCTGCTTTCTATGGGGCAAAAAAAAAGAACAAAATGATTACAAATGTCTTGACCCCGAGAGTCAGGTGTGGGAGTGGGTGGGTGGGAGCCCGAGCGCTGCCTGAGACAGGGAAGCCACCCTCGGAACTGCTCCCTGAGACTCAAAGCGCCTGAAAGAGCCCGGGAAGGGATGGGGACGAAGGATGTAATTAGGGGAAGTGCTTCAGCTGGACCTGACACTGGACGCCCCGCCCCCAACCTGTGACAATTGAGATTATTTGCGAATGCCCAAGAGAAAGAGTATGTTTGCAAACTAATCTATTCCACTGGGTGTGATGCCCTGTGATTGCATTAAATTCACTTGGGGGGACTTTATTTAAGGTGACTTGAGCCAATCCATTCAGGGCTTTGGATTGGGCTAGTGAGTAAGGAGCGACTCAGGTCGGGTCTCCCACCCCCTTGCTGGGTCTAATATAAACAGAAACACAGAGCAAGACGGACTGAGACAAACCTGGGAAGAGAGAAAGCTTCGTCAGTTTTGATCCCAGGGCCCCAGGGGTGGGGGGTGGGGGGGAGATGATAGTTTGTAGCTGCGCCTGGGAAGAGACCTGGAAAGAAAGGAGCCCTAGGGAAGTGGATGTGGCTCAATGGATAGAGCATCCGCCTACCACATGGGAGGTCCAGGGTTCAAACCCAGGGCCTCCTGGCCCATGTGAGGAGCCGGCCCATGTGCAGTGCTGATGCGTGCAAGGAGTGCCCTGCCACGCAGGGGTGTCCCCCACATAGGGAAACCCCACGTGCAAGGAGTGCACCCCACAAGGAGAGATACCCTGCACTAAAAAGTGCAGCCTGCCCAAGAGTGGCACTGCACACACAGAGAGCTGACGCAGCAAGATGACGCAACAAAAAGAGACACAGATTCCTGGTGTCGCTGTCAAGAATATGAGCGATACTTAAAACTGGCAGGGGAGATACCATGATCACGAGGGTGGTTTTCCCAGGGTGAGCCTTGTCCATTGCACTCCGGGTGTGCTGACCCCTGCGATTTCCCCGAATGTGGGAAACTCAATTGTATCATTTGTGGTAGTGGGGGACTGTGTTTGCAGTCTCCCCTGAAAAAAAAAAAAAAAGAATACAAGTGGACACAGAAGAACACACAGCGAATGGACACAGAAGGCAGACAACTGGGAGTGAGGAGAAAAATAAATAAAAAATAAACAAAATAAATCTTTAAAAAAACAAAAACAAAAAAATGAGCCCTAGGCCAGGAAAGAAAGGACTGGAAGCCCAGAAGGAAGGAGAGACCAGGTAGAACTCTGCGACAAGCTCACTTCAACTAGCTTTGGTGAGGAAGCAACCTTGAGCTGGTTTCTTTAGGGCCTTGTCACTGTCAGCTTTTACCCCAAATAAACCCCCTTCATAAAAGCCAACCGATTTCTGGTGCTTTGCATTGGTAGTCTTTTAGCAGAATAATATATACTACCCCTGGTACCCCTCCTGGCCTGGAGAGCTGCAGATTGTGGGGTACGGGCCCCTTGCAGCTGGGCAGATAGCCTGGAAAGCAAGCCTGGAAGAGGTAGGAGCAACCCAAATGTCCATCCACAGACGATAAGCAAGCGTGGCTTATCTGTCCGATGGTATGCTCTTCAGCGTAAAGAGGAGTGAAGTACTGACACCGTGCGGTGACTCCGATGAACCTGGGAAACTTTAGGCTAAGTGCAAGAGGCCAGACATAAAAGGACAAAATTGTATGATTCCACTTAGCTGAAATCCCTAAATAGGCAACTCTGTAGAGACAGTTGGATTAGTGGTTATCGGGGCAGGGAGAAGGGGGTGTCAATGCTTAATGGGCACAGAATTTCTGTTTGGGGTGATGAAAAAGTTTTGGTAATGGATGGTGGTGATGGCAGCGTAACACAATGAATGCAATTACGGCCACTGAATTGTACACTTAAAAATGGTTAAAATGGCAAATTTTATGTTGTATATATGTTACTAATATATATTTTTTAAAAGCGAGGCTGGTCCCATCTAGGGGGTGCTTCTGGCCTAGAGCCCCTTGAGAATCAATCCAGGGTGCCCGGTTTGGCCAGGGAGTGGCTGTGTGGGGACAGCGGGAGAGAGGACAGGGCTGGCCCTGATCTCCAGCCAGAAGAGGCCTCTTCCACGTCACATCACATAGGGAGTAAGACACAAGTGCCTTGGGGGTAGGTAGAAATACTGTGCTGGAGAGAGATGGTAGTTGTAAGATACACGCAGATTGTAGGAATACTGACATGTGGGCAGAAAGAGAATCTTGGAAGGGAGGTGAGTTAGCCCAAAGGGGTGCTGATGGAAAGTTACCAGGACTCTGTTGGCTTTTATAAAGGGCATTTCCTGGGGTGAAAGCTTACAGTTACAAGGCCCTAGAGAGTTCAACTCAAGGTACCACCAGAGGTACTTCCTCACCATCTGTCGCCACGTGTTGAAGCAATGGACACAACCAATCCAATGTCCACAGAGAAAATGTGGAATGGGTGTGGGAACGGTAGCCATGGTGGCTGCTGGGTGTGGGGAACGGGAGGAAGAGATGAGATGTGGAGGCGTTTTCGGGACGTGGAGTTGTCCTGGATAGTGCTTCACGGACAATTACGGGACATTATAGATCCCCCCAGGGCCCACTGGATGGAATGTGAGAGAGTCTGGGCTATGATGTGGACCATTGACTATGAGGTACAGTGATGCTCAGAGATGAACTTACCAGGTGCAATGGATGTGTCATGATGATGGGAGAGAGTGTTGCTGTGGGGGGAGTGGGGGGCGGGGGCGGTGGGGTTGAATGGGACCTCATATTTTTCATAATGTAATTTAAAAAAATAATAATAAATAATTTAAAAAAATAGAAAAAAACACAAAAAAACAAAAGAGAAGAAAGGAGAAAAATATGCATTAATAGATCTATTATAACATAAAAAAAAAAAGATGGTGGGCGATGTCTGGGATGGTTCAGCCTTCCTCTTCCTCTTTTTTTTCTCTCTCTGTATTATTATTTTTAAATGTTACATTAAAAAAAATAAGAGGTCCCCATATACCTCCCACCTCCCTCACCCCACTCCTCCCACATCAACAACCTCTTTCATCATCATGGCACATTCTTTGCATTTGGTGAATTAAGATTTGTTTTATTTATTTATTTATTTATTTCTCCCCCGCCAGCCCCCATCCTATTGTTTGCACTCACTGTCTGATTGTCTTTTTTTCGGAGGCACCGGGAACTGAACCTGGGGCCTCACATGTGGGAGGGAGGTGCCTGATCACTTGAGCCACCTCTGATCCCTCCCTCTCTTCCTCTTAAGTCTCCGTGGGCCCAGCTTCTTTTGATCTCAGCTGTAGGCTGGCGTAGGGCTCGTCTCTTTCCGGGCTCAGCTGCTCTGGTCTCTTCACAAGGTCAGCTATAGACCATCAGGTGAATGGCTCATCTCTCTTCTCGGGGCTGTAGGATCAAAGTTCATTCCTCTTCCGTTTCTGTGGAGCTCTCTCTACTCTTCTGTGCATTTCTTCTTCTGCCTTCCTAACTGAATATCCATTTAGATAGCCCACCAAGGGGCGGGGACTCAACCCTGCACGCCCTCATGACGTGGTCAGATCAAGCCCTAATCTTAACTTAATTTAATCAAAGACATCTCAGCTGAATCTATTACAACCAAAGGGGACAGACCAGTTTACAAACATAATCTCTCTCTCTTTGGAATTCATAAATAATCTCAAAATGCCACAGGAAGAAATACGGGAACTGAAATTCCCTCTGTCGCGGGTTGAATTGGGGCTCCGAAAGGCTATGTCCACATCCCGCCCCTGGTACCTGCGAGCGGGAAACAAGGGTCTTTGCAGATGTAATTAAGAGGAGATCTCGAGGTGGGATCGCCTGGATTCACCGAGGAGTCCTTAAATCCAGTGACGAGTGTCCTTACGAGAAAAGGAAAAGGCCCGGCCAGGAAAGGAGAAGACACGGAGGTGCCAGGGGAGATGCCGTGGGATGACGGAGGAGAGATTGGAGTGATGCGGCTACAAGCCAGGGAACGCTGGGGACGGCCGGGTGCCCCCAGAAGCCACACCTCCGGCCTCCAGACCTGGAGAGGACCCCCTGCAGGGGCTTGGACCCCCCCCCCAGTTGGTGGCCCTTGGCTGCGGCAGCCCCCCGGGAGCCAAGGCAGCCTCCACAGTGGGGAGCTGTTTCCAGAAAAATGCTGCCTGCGTTTTCAGAGTCTCGGCAGAGGGGCTGTGGGCAAAGATGACACCCCAGACAAGGAAGGGGGGCCCGTGCACCTCTCCAGCCTCGGAATCCAGCTCCGTGGGCTCTGCTACTTCTGGAAGTCCCGGGGGCGTGTGGCTGTGTCGCTCGTGACGTCCGTGTCCTGCCTGCCTGGCTCCCGGCTCCCTGGAAGCAGGCAGGGTGGGGAGGGGGCCGGGAAACCCCGTCCCTGGAGACGGCTGGATCGCCCCCGCTCTGCCAGCCGTGCGCGGGCGCCCTCCCCTGTGAACCTCGCCAGAGCCCGGCAGGGGACCGGCTGCTACTGCCCCCATTTTGCATCTAGGGAAGTTGGTGGTAAGTATATCGCTCGCCAGGACGAGGCAGGGCCGGGAGGGGAAGCTGTGCTCTTGACGCCGCTGCGCACCCCAATCCCACCTGCGCCCCTGCTGGGCCTCGGCGCTGCACTTGGGCGCGCCCTCGAGGAGCACCTGGAAGCTTCCGGGGGACGCTCTCCCTCGGGAGGCGGAACAGGAGGGTGCTTTTTGTAAACACTCCCCCCCCCGGTGACCCCCGTCTGCCTCCCCCGTACTTGCTCCTCCACCCCCCACACCACCCCTAGGAGACGAGGAAAATCCTCCGATCCTCCCAGCACCCCCAGATCCCCTCCTGGCGTGGCTGCTGGAGCGAGAAGGTTTGGTTTATTCCTGCTCCTTATGGGAGAACTTCCCAGAGCTGTGGGGAGGACGGGCTGGGTGCCCGGGTTGCACAGGAAAAGCAAACACATCCTACTACGCCACGGAACGCCCAGGAAACCCGGAACGACTCGGGCCGGAGCTGGATGCACAGCCCGAGGAGAGCCAGCCTTCCTCACCTCCGGGCTGGGGCCCTGCAGGAGGTGGGGACCCCCGTGCCCCTGCCCCCACACCCACTCCGATCAGCTTCATTCACATCTGTTGACCTGTGGTTCAGGGAGAAGGGAGGGAGAACTGTGTGATTCGAGAAACTCACCTGACACAGGGTGAAAAATGCAGACCTAAGGGTCCCGTTGATGTAATTTCCAGAGCTGTAGAAAACCAATTCCCATTCCCCGATTTCCTTAATCTGTTTGATAAATGGGCCCTATAATTACATCTCCTTGCGAGATGGCAAACAACAAAAACTCTGAGCCTGGAAGGCAAAATAGTTGCTTTGTCATCGCATTAGGCAAAGCCGACAAGGAACACGTCCAGGATAAATTTAGCTTTACGTTTAATTTACTCCACATTGATTTTCATCAGTGTGAGTGAAGCAATTACCTCTGAGCTAATTCTTACCTAAAAGAAGAAGTTAAAGTTACACGGTGTACAAGTTAGGAACTTGGGGCTTTTTGATGAACAGAGCAGTAGAGCTCAAGTGTCTGGCTGCCACTTGAATCGCTTCTGCAAGTAGACTTCCACTAAAATGGCAAAATGGGTAACGATGGGAGGGGCCAAGGTGGAGGGGTGGCTGCCCCACCTTACAGGTGGATACGGTGGAAGACGGAAGGTTAAGTGTCCGGAGCTGGGGTGGAAGGTAGAGTTGTGGAAGCCCCTTGGAAGGCGTTCCACCAAGATGGCGGCCTGCCAAGGAGCTCCAAGTTGGCCATGCAGAGAGCAAGCCCAGGCTCCCTGCTGGGACCTCCTCCCACCCTCCCACCCTCACGCTGTGAAGACCCACCTCACTCGTTCATGCTACACGAGTGTCCGCCCAGTGTCCGTCCTGATGGGACCACTCATTCCCTGGCCTTGGCAGATGTATTGGGTGTTGGCAGGAGACTCCAGGGCCCGTGACGTGGGCCTGTGTGATGCCCAAAGAAGGATAGGAGACGAAAGCCAGGGAAGGGCAACCAGACTGGCAAGGCAGACCCCGGGCAGCCCGGTGGGGTGGGGGGCTGTCTTCCATGTGGAGTGACGTCCCCACACCTGGCCTCTGCCCCACGGGGACCCCACACCCTCTGTCGTGGGTTTGTGGCGTGTGCCCAGGACACAGCAGCTGTGACACCACGTCTAGTGGCGTTATGACCATGGCGTGGGAGGGGAGTAAGGCGGCTTGAGGTGCCATTCCTGGAGCACCTACTACGCGCCTGGAGCTGCAGGTGAGCAACTACCTGCTCGCTTCCCCTCCCGTGGACCCTGGGAGGCTCAGTGCTCCCGTTTTCCACGTGAGGAAGCTGAGGCCGGGGTGTCTTCGTTTCTAGGCCTGCTCTGACCAACAGCAGGCCAAGTGTTGGCCTAACCACGGGAACCTATCGCCCCGCGGTCTGGAGCCCAGAGGTCGTGGCACCGGCAGGGCCCGCAGGGTCCGTCACGGCCCCACAAGTCTCCGACACGTGGCGACGTCCCTCTCCTTGGGTCTGCGCCTCCTGTTTCTTCTGGTTTCTTCTGAGTCACTGCATCCAAATTTCCTTGGCTTCTCGGGGCTCCAGTGGGACGATGACCCACCCCATGCAGTCTGGCCTCATCTCAACAGGATCCTCAGGGACCCTCAGCACAAGTGCGCCCCGCCGTGATCGACAATGACTGATACTCGGAACAACATTGTCAAAGGTCCTATTCACAGGGCCAGGGGTTGGCGCCTGAACAGTGTGGGGCGACCTGACATCCCCCCAACAGGGGTGTACACCTGCGTGAGCCCTGAGCGTGTGCCTCCAAGGCCCCCCTTCTCTGTGACGCCCGGCCACCTCTCTGTGCGGGAAGAAGGACCCGCGAGCCGTCAGTGGGTGGGGAGCGCCACGTGGTGCCAGGTGCGCGCTCGGCAGGTGGGATGCTTCGAGCAGGTGGGGCCGAAGCCACGGGCAAGGGTGGGGACTGACGAAGGGAGGTGGTCAGGGGCAGCAGGGCCAGGTGGGGGCCTGCTGCCCAGGGCAGGCCTTGGGGCTCTGTCTCCCGACCGCCTTAACCTCTTCGGTAGGTCAGAGCTCGGAGGGGCCGGGGTCCTGGAGAGGAGCCTCTCCCGGCCGCCACCCAGGCCCTGCAGCCAGACCTCAGCTGGTGCTGTGGGAGGCTGGGGGTTGACTGAGCCCGGATCACCTGACGGTGGCGCAGCCCCCAGGGAGGGGGAGAGAGCGGACACCTGCACCGTCCACTCGCCAGATGGGAAAGGAGTTGTGACACTGGGCCCTCGCACCCTGCCTGGCCATGACGGCGCTGGTGCAGGAGCCCATTGGGACGCGTCGGTTCTACTCTCTCAGGACAGGTGAGTGGCCACCTGTCCACAGAGGTCCCCCAGAGGCATAGTCATGCCAGGAAAGGAGATGGACGTGGGGGGACATCCCCGTTGTCACGTGGCCTCTTCCCATGTGTGTCTCCTGCGTCTTCTTTTCTTCCTCTGTGGACACCGGATCCTGGATTTAGGACACGTCCCAGTCCAGGACTGTGTGTACCCCAGAAAATCACCTTTTTTTTCCAAATATTTATTTTATTTATTTCTCTCCCTCCCCCCCTCGTTTTCTGCTCCCTGTGTCCATTCACTGTGTGTTCTTCTGTGCCCGCTTGTATTCTTGTCAGTGGCACCGGGAATCTGTGTCTTCTTTTCGTTACGTCATCTTGCTGGGTCAGCTCTCCATGGGTGTGCAGCGCCACTCCTGGGCAGGCTGTTCTTTTTTGTGCGGGGCGGCTCTCCTTGCAGGTGCGCTCCTTGTGCATGGGGCACTGCACTGTGTGGCACGGCACTCCTGTGTGGCATGGCACTCCTTGCACATGGCAGCACTGCACGTGACCAGCTCACCACATGGGTCAGGAGGCCCTGGGTACTGAACCCTGGACCTCCTTTATGGTAGGTGGACATTCTATCAGGTGAGCCACAACTGCTTCCCAAGGAAATCACAGTCTTAAGCTAATCCATTCCCATGGGTATAAGCTTATTTGTAAATAGGACCTTTGGATGAAGTTACTTCAGTTAAGGCATGGCCCAGGGTGGTTCTTAATCCTCTTACTGGAATCCTTTACAAGAGAATGAAATTCAGACAAAGAGAAAGCCAGAGAAGCCAGAAGCTGAAAGCAACGAAACCAGGAAGAGAAGGGGGAGACCAGCAGATGCCACCAGGTGCCTTGCCATGCGGCAGAGGGGCTGAGGATCACTAACAGGTCTTTGGGAAGGAAGCACCGCCTTGATGATGGTTTGATTCAGCCACTCTCACGGCCTCAAACTGTAAGCTAATAAACTCCCACTGTTAAAAGCCAACCCATTTCACAGTCTCTGCTTTGAGCCGCACACAAAACTAAAACAAATACATAGCAGTCCCAGTCAGCATTTCTGAGTGCTTACTATGGGCCAGGCATTGCGCTAAGCCTCGCGAGTTTTAACTCACTGATTTCTTCCATCCGGCACAGGAAGCAGTCACTGTGGTAGGGGCTCAGAGAAATCAGCATGCTCTGGGGCATCTGACTAGTAAGTCGGGGAGCTGGGATGTGAGCCCAGAACCCCAGCAGTCTGTCTTGCCAGCCTGCACCCATCCTCAGGGCACAGCTGTGCCTCACCCAGGATGGTGCTCAGGGCTCTGGAGCCAGCGTGTGGGTGGCGGGGCCCCTCCCCAAGGGGGAGGGCAGCAGAGGAGCTGGCGGGGTCACAGTTAGGGAATCAGTCAGTTTTGGATATGTTGAGTCGGAGGGTCCTGCTTCATTGTCACCTTCACCAGGGGCCCTTCGGAGAGCTGGGGTGGGATTTGGACCATCTGCTGGGGGTTTCCGGGCAATCAGAGGCTCCCCACCTCCCATCCCTGCAGAGTCCCTCAGTAGCCAGGTCCTCACGCCCACTGTTTTTGCTGCTGCAAAAAAACTTCCTTAACAACTTTGCTTGGGTGGACACAGCAGCAAACAATGCCTATTTTTGGAAATGCTGCATTTTCACATCGGCTCTTCTCCCACGGGTTCTTGTTCGCATTGGCGTGTTTGGCACGAGGTTTTAAATTGTTGATTTTTACGCTAAATTCGCTCCCAGAAATGTCAAGCGTCACCAAGGCCACCGAGAGTGGAGCCTGTATTATTCTTTGTTCTTTGCTCCGCTGTTTCTCTTTTCACACACAAATGCGTCCTTTCATTTGGCAGCCTAGGGAGCCTCTCCACCTTGAACTGAGCCCATACCTGGAAAACCGGCTGCCGGCCCCTCCCTCCCTCCTCAAAACAGACACACAGGGCTGCCTCCAGTCTCGCCATCTCTTTTGAAACAATTGCTTAATATTTGATGAGTGGAAAGAGGAGGGCTTGCCAAAATCCACAGAGCCTGGCATCACTGGGGAGCCGTGGAACATACCTTCTGGGTTTGACACTGTCCCAATCTCCCTGCAAAGGTGTCGAGTCTGTCGGTTGCCTGTGCTCCTGGACTGCAAGGAGGCCTGTTGCAGGATAAAAGAACTTGGCTGGTGGGAAGCAGATGTGGCTCAAGCAATTGGGCTCGTGTCTACCATATAGGAGGTCCAGGGTTCAATACCCAGGGCCTCCTGGTGAAGGGAGCTGGCCCACGCAGTGTTGACCCGTGCAAGAGTGCTGCCCCGTGCAGGACTGCCGACCCGCGCAGGAGTGCCGGCCAACACGGAGGGCTGATGCAGCAAGATGATGGGACAAAAAGAGACACAGAAGAGAGACAATAAGAGACTTAGCAAAAACCAGGGAGCTGAGGTGGTGCAAGAGAATGATCGCCTCTCTCCCACTCCGGAAGGTCCCAGAATCGGTTCCCGGAGCCACCGAATGAGAATGCAAGCGGACACAGGACACACAGCAAATGGACAGAGAGAGCAGATGGGGGGTGGAGTGGGAGAAATAAATACATCTTAAAAAAAAAAGAATGTGGCCGGCCTTTCACCCCATTTCTGGGAGACACCCAGGGGGCCCCGGAGGTCGGGTGCCAGCCCAGGGTTGCCCTGGTCCAGGCCAGCACGTGCAGCTCTTGCTCCGTGGCTGGCTGCACTGGTGGGAGGTGGAAATGCTTAAGCACTTCCAGCTCTGTGTCCCTGCACCAAATGGCAGGCCTCCAGGTGCGGGCGGTCGAGAGAGAACGGACAGGGCTGCGAGGACAGAGCAGGCTGTGAGGGAATCCCTGGGGAGAACTGACTCTGAACTTGACCTCCCTGCTCTGCAGGTAAGACAGCGAGTCTCAGGGAGGTAAGGCAAGTTGCTCAGGGTCACTGAGCTCGGAAACGAGAAGCAGAACCAGGATTGGCGCCCAGCGGCCCTGGATGCCCACGGGCCGCTTCTCTCGTGGACGGTCACGCCCTGCTCTGGGTCCCCGCCGTGCCGCTTACCTCTCTCCTCGGCCGTGCCGTGGAGCCCCACACTCATGCTTCTTCCTGCGTGTCCCCCCACCCCCACCTCTTCCCACTGCTGGAGCTGTTTCGGTTTCCTAAATCGTTCTTCTAATGGTGTCCTCCTCCCTGCCTTTAGAGCGATTGCCTTAGCTAGCTCCCTGTGAGCAGAGACTCCGAGCATTTTAGGAGTCATCTATTTTCATAAAGCAGAAGACCTCAGTAAATTGTTTAAACGTAAAAGCAGTTGGAAGGCCCTCAGTCCATGGCTGGTTTGGCAGCTACACAAAGTTATTTATGATCAAGCTTCTTCTATCTCTTTGCTTACAGTTTTTATTATGTGGTTTGTAGTCACAAAGTGGCCTCATGGTTTAAGATAGCTGCTGGAATTCAAGCAATTATATCCATATTCCAGAAGTGGGAAAAGACAAAAAGTGCATTTACTACGAAATTGGATCCCTTTAAAAGAGTTTTTATGGATGCCCCACCCAAGGATTTCTATTTACATCTCATTGGCTACCTCTAACTGCAAGGGAGGATGGAAAATGTAGCTTTTAAATAAGACTAAATGGGGGAAACGGACTTTGGCCCAGTGGTTAGGGCGTCAGTCTACCACATGGGAGGTCCGCGGTTCAAGCCCCGGGCCTCCTTGACCCGTGTGGAGCTGGCCCATGCGCAGTGCTGATGTGCGCCAAGGAGTGCCCTGCCTCGCAGGGGTGTCCCCCGCGTAGGGGAGCCCCACGCGCAAGGAGTGCACCCATGGGGAGAGCCGCCCAGCGCGAAGGAGGGAGCAGCCTGCCGAGGAATGGCGCCACCCACACTTCCCGTGCCACTGACGACAACAGAAGCGGACAAAGAAACAAGACGCAGCAAATAGACACAGAAAACAGACAACCGGGGGAGGGGAGGGGAATTAAATAAATAAAAATAAATCTTTAAAAAAAAAAAAAAAAAAAAAAAAAAGACTAAATGAGAATTAATCAGGGTTTTCTTATTAAGAAAGAGGAAAAGATGTGGCCTCGGCGAGTGGCTGCTGCATGGTGGGCAGACTTGCATCTCTGCAGCGGTGATTGCACAGGAGCCGAGCCTCATCCTGGAGGGCAATGGGTGCTTGTCTTCCTCCCACCAGAGCTGAGAGAAGGGGGAACCCTTTCCTTGGGCCTGGGGTGCCCTGGGCTGGACCTGAGCCCATAGAAGCAGCCGTGCCCTGCTGGCAGTCAGCTGGCACCAAAGGGTGGGACCCTGGCAAAAGCCAGGCCATATACGGGGGGTGGGGACACAAGAGGAGGACCATGGAAGCAATCCGTGGCTCATTTTTGTAATTTCAAGTTGATCTTAATAGAACCTTAATTATATTAATTATGACCAAAGGAGAGATATCTGGGGTGAGGGGAGAGAGGAACTCTGAGCTTCCTGCTTCCATCCTTGAGTCATTCATTTGCTTGCTCATTTGTTCATTCATTCATTCGTTCACTCAAAGAAGCATTTCTTGCGTACCTGTAAGGGACCAGGATTGCCAATAAAAGAAGTTTCAGGGAAAAGTCTTTTTCTTCTTCTCCTTCTGAACTTAGGTTAATTATTTTTCTAAAAACATCTTCTACCTGGTTATATCATGCATGTGACATATAGTTAGGCTCATTTATGCAAGTTCTCACTTTTTAGACTTTCCTCTCCCAACCTTGTTAATTTTTTATTGAAAGATGTGTTCAGAGAAATCCCCTGTTGCCAGCCACCCCTGTAGGAAACCCATTTCATTAATTTGGGGGTTATCGTTCTAGTGTTTGTTTGCAAACATTAGCAGATATATATATTTACATAGTTTCATTTTCTTTCTCATGTGAAATACAGCTTACCATAGATACTTTACATACATTGCATTTTTGCACTCAACAATATATCCTGGTAATCACTCCATATCGGTACAGAAAGAGCTCCTTCTTTTCTTTTTTTAATAACTGCCAGTTTATTCAACTGCTCTCCTATGCAAGAGTATTTATTATAGCTAGTGCTGTAATGACTTATTTTGCATATCTATAGTTGCTGGAAATGTACCTTCAGGGTAGATTCCTGGAGTGGGATTGCTGGGTTAGAGGTAAATGCACAGTTTTGTTAGCTCCTGTCACATTTCCCTTTCTGGGAGGGTGGTACCGTTTTGCGCTCCTACCAGCCATGCAGGAAAGCGCCTGCTCTGGGGAGGGGGATCGTACCAGGAAGATCCGCAGAGAGCCTCATTCTGTCATGGCCCCATCATCTTCCCCAGCTGAGGGCTCCAGCAAAGGGAGGGATGGAAAGCAGATGGCTGTAAATGCCTGTGTCCGCAAGGTGTTTTCTGCTTTGTGTTAGGTGGAGAGAGAGGCTCCAGAGAATGTCAGAGGTTAGCAGCCTGCACAAGGGCCCTGCTCTTTAGAGAGACATCCTGGGAAACCACCCACTCCCTCAAATCAAAGGGAGCAGGGACAGCCCACAGAATTTCCCCCCAGAACGTCCTTATAAAGAAACCGTGAGGATATTCTGGGGACTCTCTGTGAATCCCCAGAATGAGCAGAACGTGGTGGGAGCAGGGGGTCCCACAGGAAGCTTGAGGCAGAAGCCCTTTACGTTTCAATGTAGCATTCCAGGAGGCCGACAACTGTAGAGTGGTATCAGTGCCCACTGGCAATTTCAGTTATCTATTGCTATGTGCATTAGTTACCCATTGCTGTGTAACAAATTTCCCCCAAACTTACCAGCTACACAATCAAGATTTATTATCTCACAGTTTCTAAGAGCCAGGAACCCGGGAGTGGCTTAGCTGGGTGATTTTGGCTCAGGCTCATTCATGAGTTTGCAGTCAAGATGTCAGCAGGATTCACCGACATCTGAAGGCTGGACTGGCACAGGAGTTTCTGTTTCCGAGATGCTGCGTGGCTGCTGGGAGGAGGCCTCAGTTCCTGACCATGCAGAATGCTCCAGAGGGCCACCTGGGGATCCTTACAACATGACAGCCAGCTTTCCCCAGCGGGAAAGAGAGAGAAGGAGAGAGGAGGAGGCCGCAGTGCCTTTTCTGAACCCCTCTCAGAGCCACATACCATCACTTCTACTTTATTCTATTTATTAGAAGCAAGTCAACAAGTCCAGCCCACACCCAAGGGGAGGGGCATTTGGCTTCATTTTTCAAGGACAGTAAAAATATTTTGGACGTATTTTAAGCCACCCAGACTCCGTGTGCGGTTTCCTCAATCCCAGCTCTGCCATGCGGCCTGGGCTCAGCAGCGCGGCTCTTCCGCTGGCTTCCTCGCACAGCTGTGGTCACCCAGAGCGATGTGGGTTTGGGGGTCTCATGCGACTTCGCCCACGCGCCTGGAGGCTCAGCTGGGAGCGTGGACAGCGCCGGGCTTGGCCAGGTGTTTCTCTCTTTCCGCGTGACCTCCGCAGCGGGGCGGCTTAGGGCTGCAAAAGGGAGGGTTCCAATAGCACAAGCCCTGACCTGCCTTCTCCAGCCTCTGCTGGGGCCAGCTTGTTAACATCCCAGGGGCAGAGCAGGTCCCACGGCCGAGCTCAGCATGAACGCGACACGGCAGGAACCACCGTCATGGTGTCTGGAGCCAGACGCCCTGGGTTCAAACCTTCCCTCCCCCTCCCCAGACTCCTGGTTCTCCCTCGTTCTCCTCATCTGTCAGGCGAAGAGTCATTTCCCCAGTAAAATGCATTTGCTGAGCACCTACTACAGGCCAGCATTGTTCTAGACCCTTGGAATACATCTGTGAACAAGACAGACAATTCCTGTCCTTGAGGAACTTATATTGGGGGAGAAAAGGACAATAAACAATAATGTAAATGGGTAAAAATATAAATAAGTAAATAAATATATGTAGAAATGAATAAGTAGATTAGATTATTAGTATGGGAAATGAAAAAGTAGAGCAGGATAAGCGGGGAGGGCAAACAGTTTACAAGCAGAGTATTTAAAGAAGGATGCTCAGTATTTTGGCTTGGGTGGTAGTTACCCGGGTGATTTTACATTTGTCAAAACATTGAACCAGACAGTTCAACTCTGTGCCTCTTACTGCCTGCAAATGACATTTCCATGAACATAGCATTTTAAAAATGGTGATCACAGAGGACTTCATGGAGACAGTGAGGTTTCTAAAAACTGGGAGGAGGTGGGAAAAGTAGCCAAACAGACACCTGGGGAAAAAGTGAAGCAAGCAGCAGGGATAGCTGGAGTTGAGACCCCGAGCATAAGTCGACTACAAGCCCAGCGCTACGAAGTCCAATTGTACACCCTTTGGTTGATGGATGGGTTGGCTTTGGCCGGGCAAGACAAAAAGATGAAGTAGTCCCCTGACCCTCACAGGGTATCAGGTAGGACACCTGGATTTATCCCAGTCCTTTAGGTGCAGCTGAGAGTTGGTATCAGTTAATATTTGCTGCAATAATGCTACATGATAAGCTATCTAAAAATCTCAGTGGCTCCCAGCAACAAGAATATATATTTTTTTCTTGCACATGGGTCTTTGGGTGCCTGGTATGGCTGGACTCAGCCCGACTCAGCAGTGCTCGGTGGCACGCTGCGGGGCTGGGGTCATGTCTGTTACGCAGGTTCGCTCTATGTGTCGTCGCTATTCTTGGACCACGAGCAGGTTTCCAGCCTCTGCTCCTCTCGCATCTGCTAAAATGAGTCATACAGCCAAGGCCAGGATCAGTGGGGCAGGGAAGTGCATGCCACCCCCACCCCCACCCCAACCCCACACAGCAGGTGCTGCAGATCCCCGGGCAGTGTGTGTGGCCCCCTCGCCTGCTGACAGGGAGAGGAGTGTTGGGAACTTTCGTCCAGTCTCGTCCAGGATGTCCGAGGCCAAGGCCAGCCTGCCCTGGGCTCTAGCAGCCTCTGCTCTCAGAAGCCCCGTGATGAGCGGTGGGGGGATGTTTTCCTTATTGATGGGGGCGATGGTGGGGGGGGGGACTCCGGCAATGTGAAGACGTGCCCACTGCCTTCACCTGCCCCCCTGGGCTTGGTCCGGGATCCTCTGGGGTCTTTCCCACCCCTTCTGGACCTCTGCATGCTTTATGGACAAACAGGAAGAAACTTTCATCAGGTCCTGCTCTGAGATCTGATATCGTGGCTTGGATTTAAGGCTTTAGCTTGCATCCTTAGAACAAGCAGCTTTCATTTCTAAGCTTTATTGAACATAGTTGGTTTTTTTTTTTTTTTAAATAATGACCCATCTACAACTTCTGAACAAAGTATAATAAAACTGACAAATACCGGTACACCGTACACAGATTGCCACCTGGAATTTACTGCTCCCCAACCTTTGCTGGCGAGTCACACTAAATTTACAACTTGGGCCTTCGTCCATCACTCTATCTTTTAATACAGAATCTAATCTCGCCGCTTCTTTTCTTCCTTAATATGGTTTCTCTGGAGGTACATCTGCAGGCCGGATTTTTATCATTTGCAACCTGCTTGAAATTATTGCCTTGTCGATAAATCAGAGGACTTTATTGGGATGCTTGAGCAGACTCTTTAAACACCCTAAATTTAATGCCTTGACTCATCCTGGGATATCTGCCAATGGGAAGGGTAACTGAGACCCCTTTTCTACTTTGGGATCGGCAATCATCCCCTCAGGGTGAAAATCAAATACTTTCTGCAATGATTAACATTGAAATTTTGTGTTATATATATATGTTATCACAATGAAAAGAAAAATGCAATTTAAAAAGCCTTCCCTTCCTTGGGAGCAGGATTTGGGAGCTGACAGTAAACGCTGGGGGTGGTAGGATCTTCCAGGGGCTGCTAGGAATCCCGGCTCAGGTGCGTACATGCTGTGTGACCTTCGGCTAGGCCACAGCTTCTCTGGGCCTGTTTCCCACTTGTAAGGTGGAGATGGATTGTGAGAATTAAGGAGGGGCACCTAGCACACAGTAGGTGCTCAATCCTCATTTGTTCATGGAAGTGGGTCCTCAAAGAATCAAGTCTCTCTCCCTGATTTGCCCGGGGCCCGGTGCCCACGAGTCCACCTTCCCCTCCTGCTGGCCCCAGGCCCCCCTGCCCTGCCTCTAAGGCCTCCCCGGGGGTTTCCAAGGGCGCCCTGCCACCCTGGGGCCCCGGGAGGAAACGCCTGCTCTGCAAGGCTGGGCACAGAGGCCAGGCCCCCCGAGGCCTTGGAAGGAGCCCGGGAGCACCCGCCACCCCACCTTCCAGACGGGCCCGGGGCCCTCCCGCTGGGCGGGGGGTGCTGCCCGGCTGGTTTGGTAGTCCCGGCTCACCATCCGGGTTCTGAGGTGCCAATGGCCTCGCGGGGGACCCGGCGACCTGCCGGCCTGGGCTCGGCCTTCCCCACCTGAGGCACGCAGACGCCGGCACCTCAGGGGTCCACGGCACGGTACAGTCACAGGGAACCCCGGGGGGCATCCACCCCCACGCCTGGATCTCTCTCCCCTCCTGGGGGCTGCCGCTAAGGGGGGGACCCAGACACTCCTGGCCCAGGGTGGACACCAGGGGCCCTGCTGGGGAGCTGCTGGGGGCAGGTGCCCTTCCCTCCCCCTCCCCCTCTCCCTCTCCCCCCGCCCCCCACGGCCTGCTCCCTGCCTCCCTGCCACTTCGTGTCACCTTCCCGAAGCCCCTGGTCCTTGGGCACCTACCCAGGACACACCTGCTCGGGACAGCGGTCCCTGACTGGGCCCGGCCCAGCACCCTCCCCCCATCCTTTCCAACTGTGAAGTCCTGGGGCGGCCTTGTGAATGGCCCTGTGGGTGCTAACATCTCTCGCAAGCCTCCCGCCCCCCAATCCCTGGCAGGTCCAGGCCAGACAGGCCTTCTGGGAGCTTCTCCAGGGAAGGTGGCGGGAGGGAAAGGAGAGGCGCAGGCCGGGCAGCGCTCACGAGGGCAGCTGGGAAGGAGGCCGCGGCCGCGCGGAGCCCCATCCAGGACCCCATGCTGGAATGAAGGGGTCACGCGGCTCCCGGCCCGGGCCCCAGCAGGGCATCCGGTGGCGGCGCTGGGTTGCTTCATTTGTGTTTTGTTTTTTTCCTCTCTCTCTTTGTTTTTAAATGTTACATTAAAAAAAGATGAGGTCCCCATATACCCCCCACCCCCACATCAACAGCCTCTTTCACCATCGCGGCGCCTTCGCTGCATTTGGTGAACACATCCTGGAGCACTGCTGCGCCCCATGGCTAGTGGTGTGCACTGCAGTTTACACTCTCCCCCAGGCCACCCAGTGGGCCATGGCAGGACCTACAATGTCCAGCATCTGTCCCTGCAGCACCCTAGAACAGCGCCTGCCTCGCTGCCCCAGTGCGGGGAGGAGGGGCGGGAGCAGGTGGCCGCCCCGCGTGGGCCTCCGGGAGTCGGGGAGGCGGCGGCATCTGTCTGGGGGAGGCGCGGGGTGGCGCGGGAGGCCCAATTGCTCCCGAGGTCTGCGAAGGCCCCCCGGGGCGTGCGAGAGGAAGGCACGACTGCACGATCGGGGGCGCGCGTGCCCCTCCGTGTGGACGCCGAGCGGCAGTCACGCTCCTGCGCCCACCCCGCGAGGCCCCCCCCTCCTGCCCGCCCCAGCTGCTTTGCCGCCAGCCTCCTCCAGCTCCCGTCTGTCCCCACCTGTCTCCCCAAGCCCGCGGGAGCGCCGGGACCCCCGCCTGCTCAGGCTAGCGGGCCACTCCCAACCCTGGCCGGGCTTTGGGCGCCTGGGGCCCAGGAGCGCACCCCCTGCTCCTGGGGGAACGTGCGCCCCTGGCCTTCCAGAGCCCCACGGCCGCCGCTCGGCCCCTCACCTTCTCACCCCCCTCTGCTGTTTCCCCCCACTGCCCCCAGCCTCCCACCTTGGGCGTCTTTAGCTAACCCCGTCCTTCCCCGGCTGAGCTCAGCGGACCCCCGGGTGGGTCTAGAGCCCCCTGCTCGGGGCTGGCTTGGTCCCATCGCCTGGCACACAGGCTAGGCCCTCTTTGGTTGCAGCAGGAATTGGCGACGTTAAGCTGAGGCCCCACTGGGTTCGGGCAAGAAGCCCTCCATCCAGCTCGACCGGCGGCTTCTAGCGGGGAGAAGGCGGCCGGGGCCAGGGCAGGGCGAGCCTGGGGTGCCCGGCCAGGGCCCTGCCAGTGCCGGCCAGGCCCGCAGCGGCCGTGGTGAGGGAGCGCGCCCTCCAGGCTGCCAGCCCAGAACCGGGAGGGGCACTACTCTGTGGTTTCCAGGCACCCAGAGTGTGGGGCTCCGTGCAGGCTGTCCTGGGCCCCAAAGCCCCCCGGACGTGCAGCTCCAGGCCAGGTGGCCCCTTCCGCGCAGGCGCCTGCACCGTCGCCTCCCCGCTTCTCCCCTGGGTGGTCTATTTGACAGCTGGAGCCCACCAGGCCCCAGCCGAATGCCCCACCCCTCCTGCCTCCCCGCTCCTCCCTAAGCACCGCTCCACCCAGCTAACGGTGGCTCCTTCCCTTCTTCACGGCCAAAGCTGGCAACACTCCATCCAGGGTCTATCCGTAGAACCTGTTGGTGGATCTTGTCCCACTCCCTCCTCCTCAGAAGGCCCCTGCTGCAGCACCGCCCCACGTCCTCTCTGACCTCACAGCTGACCGCTGTCCTCTCTGAGATGTGTTCCGCTTCTCCCTTTGAACGCGCGGACGTGTGCTCCAACCTCAGGGCCTTTGCACTGCCTGTTGTCTCGGGCTAGCTCGGTCTCTTACCACCGCAAGGCTTTGCTTATCATCTCGATGTGGCCCACGCCGACCACTTCCTTTAAAACTCAACCCCCACCTCCTGCATGCTGTACCCCTTTCCCTGATCTAGCTGTTAACAGCATTTGCAATCTTCTAAGAGCCCACATCATCTATGTGATTGTTCCTGATATTAGTTCCCTGTGCTCCCCACTAGGACGTAAGCTCCGTGAGACTAGCAGGTACTCCGTCAACGTGCTGGATGAACACGACACCTCGGCTAGACTTCGGAGGACCCACAGCACACTTCGGGTTCCACCTGCGGCAGGTGAGCAGGCGCTGGCTGCTGACCCTCCGGACCCTCTGTCCTTGTCTACAAGGGGCAGACTCCTCGCAGAGGCCCGGCTGGGAGGCGCAGCGACGGGTGCAGAGCTCTCAGCCGCACGCTTGGCGTGGCAAGAGCTCTAGACCGCGGAGGCAAACCTTCATTCCCAGGAGGAGCCGCGGTGACTGTCGAAGCTGCCATCAGCTCCTGCCAAAAACGACCCTGTCACACCTCTGCCTCCTGCCAAGGGGATGGCAGGAAACTGGGTGGTGACCCTGCCCGGCGGCCACCCAGCCCTCCCCCGGGGTGCCTGCCCGATGGCGAGAGGTGCTTCCCTGCCCCGCCCGCCATGTCCCCGCACCCTTTGACCTGTGTCCCTGCAGGATCTCGCCGATCGTCCTCTTGACACCGTCGGGGCTCTGCCCACCAGTCCCTGGGTGCGTTTCTCCGTGTGAACAGGGCCTCAGGCGGGCGCTGCCTCCCTGACCAAAAAGGCCTGTCCCGGCCAGGGCCTGCTCTCTGAATTCTGCCCGGCTCCAGGGAGCGAGCGTGCAGTCCGGTGCTCACGGGCGGGTGGGCGAAGGGTGCAGCGGAGAAGGAACCCGTTCAGAGGCAGATCCACCTGGAAGCTATTCTTGTTATGATTTTTTGTGGTTCTATTTATACTCTTTATTATGTTCATTGACCTGTGACTGCCCTGAGGCTGCTACTGGAGCTCGTAGTAAGTTTTCAGATCTGCTCCGTGGATCCTCCACATTTCTTCTTCTTCAAAACGTTTTAAGGTATTTTACTAATCTATTTCTGTTTATCTTTCTAAACACTAGAGGAACAACTGAGTTGGTAGCTGGATTCCGATGAGATAAAAGTGCCTGGACAGAACTTTTTAGGAGTAATGCTTCCATAACTTGAGTTGCCTTTTCCTGTTACTTTATTACTTGCATTCTAAATAGGTATTAAATTTTTTTTTTTTTTTGCTATTCAAAGTCCTTTGTGCTTTCATGTAAATTGTACTATCAGCTTGTCAATGTCTTTTTAAAAGCCTACCATGATTTTGGTTGGAATCGCATTTAAACAATAAGCCAGTTTTGGGTGGTAGCTATTATTTTTATTTCTATTTTCATGTTTCCGTTTTGCATAAAAAAACCAAAGTGTCCATAATTCCAGCAAAAATGGGGGGGGGGCGGGGAATGAAAGTTTGGAAAGGGGGGAAGTGGGTGGGAGGTTTCCTGGAGCCAAACTGTGGGGTTTGAGGGCGCAGTCCCCTGACTGCCACGTTTGCTGAAGACTTCTGACCCCTAGTGCGAGGAGTTAGGGTCCAACTATGAAGTGACAGCGAAGCAACCACACAAGCCAGCCTAACTTCTGATACGAGCTGCAAGTGTGGGGAGGGGGGGTAATTCCCTAGGGCGGGCAGGGTACATCAGAAGCTGTAATCACGGCTCTGTTGATGACAGGTCAAGTGATGTGAGGTGACCCCACGCCCTCGCCCTCCACCCCGAGGTTGCTCTTTCTCACCTGGCCAGCCCCCGCCTGAGGCTGTTGGGTGTGGCGGCCCCTGCCCCAAACCAGGACACTCCAAGGCCAAACTCCCCCCTACACAAAGGTTTAGGGGTGCAGGGGGGATGCTCAGCTGCCCTCCCCAGGGCGGCTGTGGGGGGTGTGGGGAGCCAGGGCTCAGAAGGATACTCCCCGGGGGCTCACCAGGTGCCAAGCGCCGGAGTTCCTCACGCCCCGTCTGACTTTCGTTAATTCCCAAAAAACCAGTGAGGCCGTGAGGGCCCCATCTGCTGTTTCTGCCTACCCAGCACCCAGTCCCTGCTACCCAGATCTCCTTGGGGGAGGGGGAGGGCCACCCTTCTCCCCATCTTCCACCACGTGGTGGGGGTTCTACCTCCAGCAGTGAGCATGTGATTAGCCCCAGCCAAGCGGTGTATACCATGGCCTGGGGGGTGAGCATGTGACCTAAGCTCAGCCAATCAGCATAGGGCCTCAGGCTGAGGCATGTGACCCAGGCTCAGCCAATCAGTGCATCGCATGCCCCTGGCTAGTGACTGGCTCAGAGATGGGAAGAGGAATCAATCCATCCAATCAGAGCCAGTGCCAGGCACCGCTTCTTAGTGCAGGTAGCTGGGCTGGCCCAAAGGCTTTCCCTGGAGGCAATGTGAGCTCACCTGGTGCCAGGAATTACCGCCTTGGGTGCCCTTGGCTCTGATGGATGGGAGTCAGTGGTTAAATACTGCAGCCTCCTTACCCTTCAGGCCAAACAAACAACCCTGAGGCATGATCTAAATAGTTTTTCAGGGTTCCCCGGAGTGATTAAACTCCAGTTGCCCATAGCAATAACAGCCTTGATAATACACACTGTGTTGATTGCCTCCTTTCCCTGTCTCACTTCTCAACCCCCAAATAAAGGATTTTTATTCAAATATGTGTCTCAGGATCTGCTTTTGGGGAGTGCAAAGTAAAACACAAGGCACAGAAGGCGTCCATCCAAATGAAGCCAGTCCACAAGATGGCACAGCCTCAGTGACAGCACTTGTGCCCCTTGATCCAGCCATGCCTGAAGTCCTCACGCAGGGTGTTTTAGTAACGTGAGCCAACGAGTTTCCCTTTCTGCTTATGTTTGTTTGAACTTGGGTTTCTTTCATTTGATGTGGAAAGAGGGCTACTGCTATTACCATATCAATATATATGAGAAAACTGAAAGGAAGTGAAAGACCCAAGCAGATTCCTGCCTACCGGTCATGGCAGCCATACCTCTCTGTGCTGCAAGTCTGGCCTCAGAATGGGGCAGGGCCCTAAGGAAACTACGAGAAGGAGAGGTGGGTAAAATAGTGGGGAGCCAAGGCAGACAAGGAGCACTTCAGCTTCTGCAAATAGGCAAATACTTATTAGCTTCTGCTACCGGCCGAGCTCGGACTCCTCAAGTGCTTCCCAGTCCTGGGTGGGGTGGAGAGACAGACACGGGGGCTCAAGTCCCAGAAGGTGCAGTGACATCTGCCTTCTCCAGGTCACACAGCCCCTGGGGCGGCCCTGACTCTGGGTCCCGCTCATCAGGGATGTGCTCTGCCCGTGGCACTCGGGGCCCGCAAGGGCCCTGCGCCGTGACCAAGGCTGCGGGTCCACACTCGGCTCTGGGTGGACCTCTGCGCTGCGTGAGCGCCTGTGGACGACACCTCGCCCTGCGCCCAGAGCTCCTCAGGACTGTGCCGTGTTCCTGGTTAGCAGGTGGTCTGGGAGGCTATCTGTGGCTGGAGGCGCCTCTTAATTTTAAAAAGAATTTATTGTGGTAAAATACTTGTAGCATAAAATTTGCTCTTTTCACCAGTTTTAAGCCTACAATTCAGTGGCATCAACTATATTCACAATATTGGGCAACCATCACTGCCCTCCACTCCCACCCCTCTTCAGCCCCCCAAACAGAAACTCCGTTGCCACTGAGCCACAGCGCCCTGTTCCCCCGCCCCGCAGGCCGTGGTGACCTTGGACCTACTTTCTGTCTGTGAATTTGCTTATCCGAGTTATTTTACGTAAGTGGAATCCCACACTGTCTGCCCTTTTGTGTCCGGCTTCTTTCCCTTGGCATAATGCCGCCGAGGTTTATCCAGGTTGCCGTGAGTTTCAGAGCTCACTCCTTTTTATGGAGGAATGACATGCCATCGCACGGATGGGCCACCATTGTGCATGTCGTCATCCGCTGGTGGACACTTGGGTGCTTCCGCTTTTTGGCTCTCGGGACTCACGCCTCCACCAGGCTTGGCGTGGTGGATTCTGTTCAAGTCACTGTTTGGGGACTTTCAGGTCTCTCCCTAGGAGGGGAATTGCTGGGCCACAGGGTAACTCTATGTTTTTGTTTTTTTTTTAAAGATTTATTTTTCATTTATTTCTCTCCCCCCTCCCCCCCTCTCCCCCCATTGTCTGCTCTCTGTGTCCATTCTCTGTGCGTTCTTCTGTGTCCGCTTGGATTGTCAGGTGGCACCGGGAATCTGTGTCTCTTTTTGTTGCGTCATCTTGCTGCATCAGCTCTCCATGTGTGTGGCGCCACTCCTGACCAGGCTATGCTTTTTTTGCGTGGGGCAGCTCTCCTTACGGGGCGCACTCCTTGTGTGTGGGGCTCCCTATGCGGGGGATACCCCTGTGCGGCACGGCACTCCTTGCGCACATCAGCACTGCGCGTGGGCTGGCTCATCACATGGGTCAGGAGGCCCTGGGTTTTGAACCCTGGACCTCCCATGTGGTAGGCGGACGCCCTATCCATTGAGCCAAATCCGCTTCCCAGTAACTACGTTTAACTTGCTGAGGATTTGCCAAACTGTTTTCCACAGCGGTGGCATGGAGACGTCTCTCGAGCACCCTCCCTGGCTTGGAAGGTCCAGTCAGCCGGGCCCCTGCTGAGCCACAACCGGCTGGCACCCGCAGAAATCAGGCGCCAGGGCCTCCAGCACGTGCAGAGGTCCCCCCGGCTGGCAGCCGCGCTCTGCCCGTCCGGCTGCGCTTTGCCCTTTCCTGGGCCGGGGAAGTGGAGCCGCAAGCAGCCAGGCCGGTGGGCACAGGCCCACACAGGTGTGAAGGAGGCCGACCTTGGCCGCAGGCGGACAAAGAGGGGCCATGCAGGGGGAATTGTGCCAAGTCTCAGCAGGGCCCCGGCCCAGTCCATGGAGGACAGACATCTGCGGTGTAGACGGAGTGGGCAGGGGCGTCATCGGAGGATTCTGGGAGGAGCGGGGCATCTGAGAGAGCCTGGACCAGCAAGCGGGGCATGGAGGACGGGGTGATCGCTGCGCCCCAGGCCCCGCCTCACCTTCACCTGCTCTAGCAGCACACTCGCGGGCAAAAGCCTGGAGTGGCTGCTGCTCCGTGTGCACAGTGATGAGAAAGCCTCTTGGAGAATGAAACCATCCCGGATGGCTGGGAGCCAGGAAGCGCAGACAGTTAGTGGGGACCCATCTCAGCGTCTGGATCCAGCTATCCCTGAAGCCGACACTATGCCACTCCTAAACCTTCAGTTGTGTGAGCCAAGCAGCTGCATTTTTTCTTTTGTCGTCTAATTTGATTTTAAGAGTCTCTGGCATTTGCTATTAGAAGAGTGACGTTTACCTCCTATAAAGCTCACTTAGCTCCTCTGTGAAGTGGGTGCTATGCCTCTCCTAGAGGATTCCAGTAAACACAGTTTTCAACTGGGAATTGGGAAGTGCTGAGTAACCGCTGTGGAGGGTGACCACGAACGTCCTTGTGACAGAGGGGACTGCTGGGGTCCGACAAGGGGCCATGACTGAACCCACGAGGAGGGAGAATCATAATGAACTGATGACGGGCTTCTCCGGGGTCCAGAGCCAAAGCTAAGCCAGGCATGCTGGGCCAGGGCCAGCTCACCTGGGGGAGCCCTGCCGCCTGCTCAGCCTGCACGCAGCAGGTGCAAAGCAAAGAAGCGCGATTCCCCAGGCAAAGGTGGAGAGCTGGCTGCCGGAAACGCCTTCCCACACACTTAGCTTGGCCTTCCTGCATGTTCCCGCACGGGCCAGAACTCGGCCAGCGGCAGGCCTCTGGAGAGATGATGAGCAAGGAATTCAGGACGGGGCCGCGTGCGGGAGGCAGGCGTAGGGGACACCCCGGGGCTGCGGGAATCCAGAGCAGACCCGGGGGGGGGGGGGGGGCGTTCCCTGCGTGAGGCTTGATCGGGCCCTGGAGTTGGCAACTTGCTCAGTTAAGGCGTGTAGGGGCAGGGCCCCTGCCTAGCCGGCTTCAGTGCACTGTGCGACATCGTCGTGGAAAGGGCCTCCTTCCGTGCTGATGTGAAAGCTCCTTCAGGGAGAAAACGAATTAAGACGCAGGCTTGGTGGGGAGCAGATGTAGCTCAAGCGGTTGAGCGCCTGCTTCTGCATGGGATGTCCTGGGCTCGGTTCTGATGCCTCCTCAAAACAGAAACAAACAATGAGTGAATCAAATGAGAACACCAACTCGGGGGAGTGATGTGGCTCAGCGGTTGAGCATCAGCTTCCCACAGACGAGGTTCCGGGTTCAATCCCTGACCTCAGTACCTGGAAAAAAAAAAAAGAAGCAGGTTTGGGAAGAGCGGCCCCCGGGGGCCAGGCCTCGGACCGCGGCTGTGGGCCCAGCAGGGACGGGGTGTGGGAAGCTCCGTCTCCCTGTTCTGCCTTCACCCCATGTGGGTTGGAGAAGGGAGAGGGAAAGAGCTGGCAATGCCAGCCAAGCTACAGGCCGGTGTCGCGGAGCTGACGGGCTGAGTTTTTCCGTCTACCCTTTACATTCAGTACCCAGAAACGCCAGGGCACGGAGACAGGCGTGGGCCAGCCTGCCTGCGGGGATTCTAGAAGGCTCCCTAGTATTCATTGCCCTTGGTTTTCCCACGGAGTCCTGGGCAGGTGGAGCCTGTTCCAATGGCCTGAACGGAGCAGAGCTGACCCCCAAGGCAGCCAGCCCCCGACCGAGCACCGTGGACTTGCAGGCGCACCCCAGCTGGCCTCTCCAACCCTCCGGCAGCAGGGCCTTGGGGCTGGTGAGCTGCTGTCTTGTGGCCCTGGGACCCAGCACAGGGTGTGTCGGGCGTTGCCTGCTCCTCTGAGCTCAGCCTGCTGTTACTTCTCGGATCCGGTTCCCAAGGTTCCAACGCGTGGTGAGCAGGGAGGCTTCTCAGCTGGGCACGGAGGGCGTTGGAGGAGGAGACGGAGTGACGGAGGGAGGCGGGGGGGGGGGGGGGAGGCGGCCTTCCCCAGCTCTGCACGTCACCCCGGGCCCTGAAGCCTGCCGCGGTGAAAGCAAGACATTCTCTGCAGGTGGCTGACGCAGTGGCACGCTCAGTCCATTCTGGAGGGGACTGGGATAGCCTCGGAGCCTGGCTCCTGTGGATGGACCACCTGGAGCTGGGAGGTGGGAGGCCCCAGGGGTGCTCCGCACAGGATCCTGGGGCAGCGTGCCCTCAGGAGGCACTCAGGCCGCCCCCCCCCCCCGTGGGGGGACCCAGGCCAGGACTGGGAAGATAATGGGGCCAGATTTTGATTGGGCAGGCACTGAATCTTTGGACCAACTTGGAGAGAATCGACTTCTCAATAATACTGATTCTTCCCCTTGGCAAATATACTGCATCTTTCATTTATCTGGTCTCTCAATAATTATATTTTATAGTTTTCATAGTAGGAGTCCTACATCCTTCTACTTTTAAAAATATCGTTTTACAGGGATAGAATTCACATACCATAAAATTCAGTGTTCTACAAGTATACAATTTAGTGGGTTGTAGTATATTTGCAAACTTGTGCAACCATCACCACTAAGTCCAGAACATTCTCACCACCCTAAAAAGAAACCCCATACCCATTTAGCAGTCACCCCCATCCTCCTCTCCCCCCCTCCCCCACAACCACCAATCTACTTCTGTCTCTGTGGATTTACCTAGTCTGGACATTTCACATAAATGGAACCATCCAATAGGCCCTCACCAAAAAAATCCTTCAAACACTATGGGGGAGAATCCCACCGGGTGAGACTTCAAGGTCCCCGGTACCTGGGGTGGTCTTGGAGGAGGAAGGAGTCAGAGAAATCAAAGGGTCTCTCCGTGGGGCCGTTCAAGGGTCCCCAGCCTTGGCTCATCCCGGAGTCCAGGCAGGGGCCGTGTGCACAGCGGTGAGATGGAGCGCCGGCTGGGAAGTGGGCAGGACTGAGTGCCGCCTTCGGCAAGTTCCTTAACTTCTCTGAGCCTCAGTTTCCTCATCTGTCAGGTGGCAGGCAGTGATAATGTGTACCTTGTAGGGGTTTTGTGCAAAGTAAAGGGGCTGATGGACTCAGAGTGCGCAGCCTGGGGCAAACTCTCAGTGAAGAGCGGCTAGGATAATTATCACAGTCTTTACAGGGTCCCTACATGGCCACCCTCCCCTTGTCCACCCCACCCCCCAACAAAACAGCTGCTAAGCTGGCTTCCCGCTGGCCCGCGGCTGCCCTTGACCTAGTCCTGATGGTCACCAATGTCAGTTTTTGGTTTTGACTCTGACAGGCTGTCTTTCAGCTTCACCCCTATAGCTCTGGGCAGTTTTCTCCCTGTAGGATTTGGGGACCTGCTGTGTGACTTGCTCCCTGTTCACAGCAAGTCCCCAGGACCCTGCCCTTGATAGATGCCTTTGGATACACCCAGAAGCCAAAGGCACTTTTGCTTTTGATTGAAAACAAGCAGTCTAGTTTACCTTAATTTAGATACGCGCCCACAATTTTTCAAGAGACAATGTGGGGCATGGAAGGAATTCAAGTAAATGCTCTTTAAATCTGTATTATGAACAGATGTGCAATTATTGACCATTCCAAGCTGAGGCCGGCAGAAGTGAGAAGTGGCTGCACTCTATTCATTTTGCATAATGAGAAAGAAGAGGGCAGGATACACCCACAGATGTACCTACTGGGACCCTTTCATCTCCTGCAGGAAAGGTCAGCAGAGGCCCTGCCTAAAAAAGAACCCAAACAACAAAACCCCAAAACAGCCGTAGTGCCACCAGCAGGCCCTTGATTTCTGGTTGAATTACAACTCCCTGCCACGGTGTCTCCAGGCACGCCCACGTCCAGACGCAGAGTCGGCCACTGGGCACCCCCTACCCTAGTGATGTGTCCCCAATTCCAGCAGCTCGGATAATTATGGCCAACCCCGCTTTCCCTCCCAGCTGGCAGCTATGGCAGGGGGCCTTGATTAAAGGATGCTTCTGGCTGGGGAGAGGAGGGCCACGGGAGGGCTGCTGAGAAGCTATTAACACAAGCTTTAGAGTCACCATCTGCAACAGTGTCCTGGATTAAAGCGCCCACCTTGGGTTCAGCAGAGGTTTGTTGCCCTGGTTGAAACAGCTTTGAAGAGACACAGGACCATTCCTGGAGAAGCAATTCAGAGGTGGCAGGGCCATGGCCGCCGCGAGGTGTGGGAGGGAGGCTGTAGCAGGTCCAGCTGGTGGCCGGCAGGGTGCTAGGGTTAAGCTGGGAGACGGGCCCAGCCCATGGCAGATCATGAGACTAACTATGGAGATCTGAGGGGCCGAGGTGGGGGCCAGCTCCTCCTGGGCACAGCCAGCCAGGAGAGGGGTCCCGTCCTAGAATATGAGCCCCTGGTGGAGATGCCCCAGCAGACAGCCCCCAGGGCTTCCTGCTCCCGTGGAAGCTTGGGTGTCTATCCTGAAATGATGCAATTTCTGCCTTCACCAACCACAAAAAGGAGGGACGACCCCCATGCCATACCTGCAACTTGTCACTTCAGGGGGCTTCCTGCTTGGGCATCGCGCCCAAAGCTTTGCCTGGCTCCCGGGAGCCTGCCAAGAGGCCCCACAGCAGGCCCCTCAGCTCGGGGGTAGGTGCTTCCAGGCCGAGTAGAGATCTCCCCTCTGTTCCCGGGCCCAGCGCGAGAAGGTTCTAGTCAGGGAGCGGGTGGACTAGTTACGAGTGGAGCCAAGTAATGACATCGCAATTCTTCCCAGGAAAGAGTTGTGTGGGGCTGGAGCAGGAGTGGTGAAGGGCCAGGGCAGGGCGGAAGCAAGACAGAAACCCCAGCAATCCTCCTTTGCTTTTCAAGAAATTTTATTGAGGGTCTACTATGTGCCAGGCTGTGAGCAAGGCAGGTGACTGACACCACGCTCGTAAACGGATACATGAATGACTTCGGAGGCCAGGGGCCAGGATCAACCAAACGAGGGGCCGTGAGCAGGGGACGGCAGGGCTGGGGAGCACCACTTCCGGGAGGGCGCTTTTCCGGACGGAGCACTTCCGGGGAGGGCTGAGCTAGGCAGGGCGCCAGTCGCGAGGGGGGCGTGTTGGACGGACAGTGAGGGGGCGGGGCCGAGCGCACGGGGGCGGGGCCTGCCCAGCCACGTGGGTCGCGGGACAGCGGTTCCGGTCAGGGAGTGCTGGAGGCAGAGGAGCAGGTCCGGTGAGGGCTGGGGGAGGGGTCGATGGCATCCTGGCTGCTGGGCTGTCATCTTTCACAGCTGACACTGGTGCGCAGCTGCCCCACGCCCGGGCAAGAGTGAGCTCTATCTATATAGGTCATGAACATTTCCCCCCTTGAGATGCAGCTTTGTGGCTCAAAGGTAGAAAAAATTGTTTTCCAGCCAGTTGTCTGGGGGGTGTGAATCACACGGGTGATTCGGCTGATTTGGGGGTCCTGGGGAGCTGGGTGTGTCCGTCGTGGTTCTCTGAAGGAACAGGGACAATAGCAGATCTAGATTCAAGCCTGAGTTGAGAACAGATGCACACACGTGCACATAGATGCACACAGAGCAGGATGGAGATGCACAGACTCATCTACACGTATTAGGAAGTCCTCTCTATGGAGATAGCCTATAGATGTATGTATAAATATTAAGATAATAGTTTAAGGCACTGGCCTGTGTGATTGTGGGGGCTAAGCCTGGAATCTGTAGGGCAGCTGGCAGGTTGGAGACTCAAACAGGAGTGGATGTTGCCATCTTGAGGCCAAATTCCTTCTTCTGGAAACCTCCATTTTTGCTCTGATGGCCTTTGAGTACTGGGATGAGCCCACCCTCGTCATCAGCAGTGATCTCCTTGACTTAAAGTCAGCTGGTGATAGCTGTTAACCACCTCTACAAAATACCTTCCCAGCAGCCCCTGGATTCACGTTCAGTTAAATAACCCAGCACTGTGGCCTAGTCCAGTTGACCCATAAAAATAACCACCAGAGGAGGCCCAGTGAGCCGCCCTCTGGAGGTGAAACCTCTGAGGGACTTCACCTGCAAATCAGAGTGGACGGTGGCCGCTCGGCCGGGGACGGTGAGGCGTGTTTATTGAGGGCCGTGGTGGCGGTGCCGTCACAGAGCGCCGGGAGCCACGCACAGCAGATGGCAGAACAGGCTGGGGCGAGCCCGTGGTCAGAGGGCTCTGCGTCTGGGCTGCCGTGACCACGTACCACAGGCATCGGGGTTGAAAACAACACACTTGTTCTCTCGCAGTTCCGGAGGCGAGAAGTTCCAAACCAAGGTGCCGGGAGAGCCAGGCCCCCTCTGAAGGCGCCAGGGAGACTCCTTCCTGGCCAGTTCCAGCTTCCGGTGGTGGCAGGTGCTCTTCAGCATTCCTTGGCCTGCAGTTGCCTCACGCCTGCCTCTGCCTCTGGCATCATATGGCCCTCTGTGTGTCCGCATGTCTGTGTGTCCTCCCCTCTTCTAAGGACAGTTGTAGATTTAGGGCCCACCCTCACGTAGGAGGACCTCATCTGAACTGCCGAATTACAGCCACTGAGAGTCTGGTTCCAAATAAGGCCACGTTCACAGGTGCCAGGGGTGGGACTTCAGCATATCTTTTGGGGAGACACAATTTAACCCGCAACACTGGGGGAGAATGGGCGGCCCGGGATGCTCTGCAGCTGGAGACATGGGCACAGAGGGTGGAGCAAGGGGGTTCCAGTGGGCACCATGCCGTGCTCCAGAAGGGGCTGCCCTGCTCAACACAGGCAGGGGTGGGGAAGATCAGGCCCCTCCAGACAGGCTCCCCTTGTTCCACAGTAGCCGTGTCAGGTGATCAACGCTTACTGGACACTCCCGAGGCCAGGTTCTCCTACCTGGCCAGTTTCATGATTTCAGGTGACACAACCCCAATGCAACCTGACTTTGGAACACACCAAAAAGGGGAATTTGTGAGCACGTATAACTGAAAGTCCAAGGATAGGAGGGATTTCAGGCATGGCTAGATACAGGAACCCAGAGCTCAGGTCTCTGTCCGGCTCTCAGCTACAATTTCTCTTCCTTCTCAGACTCCACGTGGAAGTAAGGTGGCCGCCAGCGTCTCCAGCAAGTCCACACAAACCCTCAAAAGACCTTGTCTTGCCCCTCAAGAGGAGGGCACGGGAGCCCTGCAGTACATTCCTTCGGCTGCACTGAGTACATGCCTTTGTGAACCAACCTTTGGGGCTAGGAGAATGCGGTGTTCTGATTGGCCAGGCTTGAGTCATGTGCCCAGAGGAAAATCGGAGCGTTGCTAACCAAGAGGGTGGAGTGAAAGTAGCACGGCCAAGGCGCATCCCTGGTCTTCTGCTGGTAACAGGCTCGACTCTCACCCTGCCAGCCTCCTGGCAAATGTCACGTCACTACCACCAGGGGACAGAGGGGAGAAGGTGGGGCTGGCCTTGGCAGAACAAGTCAGTATTCTTGTCCCCCAAAAGATGGGACAACCGAGACATCTCCATTCTCTCTCTCTCTCTTTTCTTTAGAGGTACCAGGGCTGGGGATTGAACCTGGGACCTTGTATGTGGGAAGCCAGGGCTCAACCATTGAGCCCCATTAGCTCCTGAGTTGGCTTTTTCACTTGTTTGCTTGTTTGTTTGTTGAGGTACCAGGGATTGAACCTGGGACTGCCACGTGGGAAGCAGGCGCTCAACCACTTGAGCCACATCTGCTCCCATCGTCTCCATTCTGAGGTCATCCGACCCTCTGCTTTCTCAGAGATGAAGGAAAAACACAACCACGCCACCCCAGCCGATGACGAGTTCACACCAACTACCCGACAGGAAGAACAGAGCTTCCCCAAACCAGCCTCTAGGGCCCTGTACTTCTTTATTTTGTCTTTTAAAATAGTTCTGGAAGCAGTGTTTATAGACACCAAATGTAATTTTAGACCTAAAAATGCCCTCGTGATAAAGTCACCAGACAGCAGAGTGCCGTGGAGTTAATGAAGCCACACAACGACCTGTCCCTGCGTGGAAGTGCCATCAGTGTCATCGTTAAGGAACTGGGTTTTAGTGGGGAACAGCTTGTTTCCTCTTTCCTGCCTGGCCTGGACTTTCGGCAGAGACACGAGAACAATTCCCTTTTATTGCACTGGAGCCACCTCCTGTAATTCTGCTGTCATTCCGATGAAAATGGAAGACTGATCGCACCCCAAACCACCGCCTCGGCAAAGTAATTTCTCTCATTGTCTGAAACAATTTTCAGAGTGTTTCCTTGTCCAGTTAGAGCAGGCGTAAATCCCTGGTTGGTTTCCTTTCATCTGGGTTCACCTGGGGGGGTTCTTCTGAGGATTCCAATTCGAAAACCTAATTGACCATACACAAAACAAAGGCCTTTGATGGTTTTGTGAGAGAGAGAGAGAGTGTGTGTACGCAATATTTGATGGGACTAATTTTACCATGTTTTAATTACAATGCTGGATGGCATTATAAATTTGTGTTCAATTAGGCTCAAGCCATCAACTGCTGAATACATTATAAATTTTGTTAAATCAGCCCAGCTGATGTTAAAAGCTCCATAGAAATAACAAGCAAAGATACTGTCATCAGATTAATTGAACCCCCAGTCCCCATTCAAAAATGCATGTGTAGCCATAAAATTGGTTAAATAAATAAATAACCCTATATTGAAAATCAGTATGGATATAAAATCAAAGCATAAAGCGTACTGCAAAGTCCATGTTAAATCTGGAATGCCTCTGCCGGCTATTTTATAAGCTAGAGAAATAGGTCATCCAGACAAAAATTGGTCCCCTCCTGGAGGAAAAGTTTAAATCGCATCTCTGCAAATCCGACCCACCAGCCTCAGCAGATACTTTAAACGAGGCGCCCTGGTTAGTCAAATACTCTAGCTAGAAAAGGGGATTAAGAAGTGGGGCGGACATCACTCCTGTTGTCATTTTCCTTTCCTTCCCTCCGTCTGCCTTGATCCCTGAGTGACTGGGTAGAGAGAGGCATAGCCAGTCCCTCTACCTGGCCCGGCTGGCCTGGATACACACTGGGCGCTAGAAGGAAATCTTCCTTGTGTTGTCACCAAGCTGTTAGGGTTATTTTGTTAATGCACAAAGCCTCTCCTATACTGACTAATACAAGAATTTGAAAATAATTGAAATGTGAAAACTAAGAGAACCTAAATTTTGATCATGGCTTTCCTGTGTCCCTGCTAAGAGCTCTTTGGTAAAGGCCCTTTGGTCTCCTGGGGGGCGTGGAATGATTCTTTTGGTCCTTAATGGTTCCTTTACTAATCTGTGCATTGATTCTGGCACTTGGAACTTGTGTTACTCTGGGCCATTGTTTTGACCTGACCTTCTTAAGAAATGTGCTGATAAAAGGAGCCTAGGACTCCATTCATTCGTTCACTCATTCATTCATAATTTTCTCAGCATCAGGCCATGCTAGGCACTGCGCCAGGAGCTGAAGGGGAAATGCAGATCTGATCTCCTTACTGCCCCACTGAAGCTCTCCTGGGCTTTGGATCAAGTCCAACACAATTTCCCTGATCACCAGGCCCCTGGCGGCCTCTGCCAGCCCATCCTGTCCCCTCTCTACCTCTGTGGCTTTCATCCCTGTCACCTCTGTCCCAGCTGTGAGCCACATGTTCTGCCTGAGGAACTTTCACTCCTTCAAGCCCCAACTCCAAGGCTGCTTGTCTCTGCAGCCCCTCCCCGTCTCCCATCCCCCACAGTCTAAGTGCCTCCTCTATACCCTCTGAAATGGCATCGTGTGGTTTTCACCCCATTGACCAGGTCCCAACCCCTCCCCTTTGTCTCCCCCACCTAGCTCAATGCTTAGCACACTGTGGGGCTCAGTCCTTGTTTGTTCATTATGGGGGGGGGGGAGTGGCAATCCTAGCCCATCTAGAATGGCAGCCAGCTCCCCCACGGGAGAAGCCACTTCTTAGTAGCAGCAGGGCCAGCTCCAGAAGCAGCGAGCTCTACAAACATCTCTAATCAGGGGCTAGCAGCTCCCTGGAGGCTCTTTCCCCATTAACAGAGAGTAATGGCCGCCTGCAGCAGATTAGGCCTGTTTTAATCCTAAAGAGCAGTCATTAGCACTCCCTGTCCTTTGTAGTTAAAGAGGACGAGGCTGGAGGAAGCCTCAAAAAGGGCCACTTCTTTCCATCTGCACTCACCCCAGTTCCTGGGTACCACATTTGTCTCGACAAAGTCCCAGATTCCCAAGCCCCGCCCTATTTCCTGATCAGAACATGGAGATGGCACCTGTTGTTGCAAAAACATTCCTCAGGCAACCGCTGGGGTGAAACTCAGATTTCCAAACTGAAGACCATGTAGGGGGCAATTCCCACCACTCTTCCTTCCTTTCACCCTCCACTCACCTCCAGCGCCAAAAGGGTGGGTTATTCCAGGGGCTTATGAAACCAGATGCTCTTTCCAAATGGGGCCCTCTCTCCCGACAGCAGGTACTCGCAAACCTGGGGGCACATCTCAATCAAAAATTCTCAAGGGTGGGGCTGGGGCAGCAGTACTTTCTGAAGTTCCCGTATTATTCCTCTGTGCAGCCGAGGTTGGGAATAATGACCCTAAGGATGTTTGGGGGAAGCAGGTGCAGACTTCCAGGTAAGAAGCAGTGGGAGGTTGGGTGGGATGGAATTAGCACCCTGACCCCTTGGAAGAGAGACCTGCTGCCTTTTCCCTGCCTCCCCAGCCTCCAAACATTAAAGAGGCTATTGTTTCTATCAGAGGAAGTGAACTGAATATTTCAAAGCCTGCAGAAGGTGTCTGGGAGATGTTTTAGGTGGCTAAGAAGCAGCTCTATAGGATCTGCCTGTTGCTTTGGTGAACACAGCAGCTGTAGGTCTCACGTCTGCCTCCCTCTTCTGCCCCTTCATGACCCAGTAGCAAGGGCCTTGGACTTGGAGGGAGGACACCGAGCTTCTGATCCTTCATTACCAGTCCTGTGACCGTGGGGCATGTGCTTAACTTCCGCTGGGCCACAATAACCTGGTTTGCAAAACGGTGGGGACGGAGACGTGACCTCGGTTGAACGTGCTCCTAGACCGCGAAAGGACACGTCCTCCTGTCATTCGTTGTCGGCAAACGCTCGCTGAGCCGCTGTGGCCGGTTGAGAATCAGCCCCTGTCGGATAAGCCATCGACGGGACTCGCTGTGGGGCCAGCGGTCCCCCTTCTCCAGGCAAAACTTTCCGGGGATCGGCTGGGGAAGAGATTCCGAGACCCCCCAAAGGAGTGTGAATTAGGCCTCAGGGTGATCAGCGTTTGGGGGGCCGAGCGGAGGGCTCGTCTGAAGGCCGCCGCACCAGGTCGCACCCGGTGGCTTCAAACAGCGGAAGCCCGCCGCCGCGCAGCCGCGGAGGCCGGAAGCCGGAAGTGGCGGCGTGCGCGCGGGCTCCCCCTGCAGGCCTGGGGAGGCATGTGTTCCGGGCCCCTCGCCTGGCCTCTGGGGGCTGCCGCTGTCTCTCTCCATCTCTCTTTTTCCAAATCTCCTCGTTTTATAAGGAATCCTGTTAGATTAAAGGCACTGTACTCCAGTAGGACCTCATTTGAACTTAACTAATTCCATTTGCAACAATGCTATTTCCACATAAGGTCATGCGAACAGGAGCGGAGGGACTTGAACATGTCCTTTTGGGGGGACACGATTCAGCCCATAACAAGGTCATTCTCTAGATTTTAAAATTGAATTTGAACCATTACCCCTCCCTCTCCTTTTTTCCCTATTAATTTCAGTATCTTGGTAGCATCTCTTTCTTTTGTAAATACAGAGACTATTTTACTGTTATCAGAATCATTTCTCACTCTCTATTTTCTTTCCAACAATAAAACCTTCCGTGGTGTCCCCAATTATGAGGATACCTGGAGCTATTTACATCTGACAGCTTAAATCAAATATTTTAAGACCAGTCATGGGGAAAGCAGTAAATTCACGACTGGGCTTTAGTCCAAACGATGAAAAAGATCTCACATCAAAGTATTAAACAGTGGCAAAGCTGGTGGCTCATTAGAGGTCAAGATCTGCGATCAAGACTGACAAGTATTTTAATAAAAAGAAAAGATGAGAAGGCAAAATTTTCTTCTTTTCATTCAGTCTTTTCTCTTTACTTGGGCCTCCTCACTGGGATTGTAGATGATCAGTTCTTGGAGAGAGAGAGCTCTGAGGCATCTGGTTTGGATTAATGAACATGATCAGAGAATGTACTTATAGGGGCAGAGACAGAGGGAAACCAAATGGCCCAGTGAGCCATCACTAGATGAGTCTCTGTGTCTTGTCAAAAATTTCCCATTCCTGGGAAGCAGGTGTAGCTCAGTGGCTGAATGCCTGCTTTCCATGTATGAGGTTCCGTGTTCAATCCCTGGTGCTCCAAAAAAAACAAACAAAAAAGTTGGGAGCAGAAGGAGCTCAAGCAGTTAAACGGATGTCCTGGCTTTGGTTCCTGATGCCTCCAAAAAAAACAAAAACGACAAGCAAAACAAATGACAAAACCAACTCAGGGAAGCTGATGTGGCTCAGTGGTTGAGCACTGGCTCCCCACATAGGAGGTCCTGGGTTGATTCCCTGCTCCCCGGTACCTCAAAAAAAAAAAAGCCCATTCCATTTCCTTACTAGATACCCCACCTTGTTTTGAGCCAAATCATCCTCCACTCAAAGAGATCTACGATGGTCCATGATCAGCCTTAGGGTTAGCAGGACACCTCTCTTTGTGCCAGGGTCTCCCTACTAGGTAGGGACTAAGGAACTGTATTAGATACCTATGGCTGTGTAACAAATGACACTAAAACTTAACTCCTTAAAACAATAAACATTTATCATCTCATGTAGTTTCTGAGGGTCAGGAATTGGAGTGTGGCTCAGCTGGGTGGCTCAGGTTCAGGGTTTCCCACACAGTTCAGTCAAGATGTTGGCAGAAGCTGCTGGCATCTGAAGGCTTGACTGGGGCTGGAGGATCTGCTTTCAACGTGCCACACACATGCTTGGCAAGTTAGGTGCTGGCCATTGTGGAGGCCTCAGTTCCTCCCCACGTGGACCTCTCCATGGGGCAGCTTGAGAGTCCTTACAACATGGCAGCTGGCTTCCCCAGAATGAGTGACTCAACAGTGAGCAAGGTAGAAGCCACATAACTTTCTTGGAAGTCAACACCATAATTTCTGCAACATCCTTCAGTTGCACAGGTCAGCCCTATTTGGCAGGAGGGACCACACCAGGGTGTGATATCAGGAGATGAGGAGATGAGGATATCAGGAGACTTGGCTGCTGCAGATACAGAGGATCTTCCACCAGCCACCTTTGAATAGGAAAGCAAGTGCTTTGAAGAGCATGATATACAAGCTGTGGCAAGGCCTGCGTGCCCATTTTCAAGGCGTTTTCTACCAAGAAGGGAAAGAGAAATGCATGGCAAATAGGTTGTATCTTGCATGTGGTTGCAAATCAATTCGTAGTGGCTATCCAGGATGATGGGATGAGAAGGAATCTGGGCCCCAGTCTGGGCTCAGCAGAGCATGGTGATTGATTGGTGATGTCTGCCATGGGCACAGGAATGGGAACTGGTGGCAGGTGCTAGAGGTACCTCTGTGGCCTCTGACTTACCATGGCCAGGCTCTGTGGAGGACACAGAACAATCAGACGTGGCAACGGGCAATAAGTACTGGGCTAATTATGATTCAAGATGGGGCCACAAGACTGAGACCCTTCGGCAAGACAGGTGTGGAGGCGACCATCATCTGAGGAGCAACTCAGGAGAAAGAGTTCCCCACCTAAGTTCTGTTCTGGCCCCCAAAGTTCCCAGCTTCACAATATAGTGAGTTTAGAAGCAGAAACCTCCTCAGAGGTCATCAAGTCAAACGGGTTTCAAACAATTTTTGGCTTCAGACCCTTTTTTTTTTTTTTTTTTAATCTCATATAACATATAAAACAAGTAAAGGTGGAATTGTTTGGGGTGAAGCGAAGGTGGGCTTGGAGCATTGCCTGGGTCAGCATAGAGGTCTCTGAGATGGCTCCACTAGGGTTCCCCGGAACATGGTTTGAAAACCATTGGTTTACCCCATTTCCCCCATTTTACAGAGGAACAGATTGCGTCTGAGAGAGAGGAAGGGATTCTCCCAGCACCTGCTGGGAGTGGGCTACTGGTTTGGCCCTCAGTGTCAGGTCTTCAGATGGCCATGGCTCAAACGTGGGCATTATTATCTGTGGGGGACTAACACGAGGGCCCTGGAGTAGCCAGTTCCGTGACTGCCTGTGACCCCCAGCAGTGGTCCCCGAAGGACACGTCGGCTGTGACGGGAGAGGTGCTGCAAGGGCTCGTAGCGAAGGCACCTCCCCGCCTCCCTCCCCTCCACCCTCAGCAGCCTCAATGCAGGGCGGACACGCGCGTGTTTATGTCAAGCGCATCCAAAGCTGTAAGAAAGGACGACGTCAGGGATTTCCAATCCTAACAAGAGAGCGTTCAAAGTGTGTCACCCTGTTTTCCCTCCTCGCGGAGTTAGAGCACCAGGCCGGGCTTCTGCGCATCTTCAGCCACGGGCTAATTTAGCTGTGATTTGTGGCAAACATTTATGGTTTAATAAAGTGACTTTCCAGTTGCTGTGTTTATCACAACTCAAACAAGGAGCCTCGCTGGGAAAGCATCTGGTGCCGATTATTATTAAAACATGCTTTCGTGAGCCATTTTCTGAAGCTCCTTCAAAGTCACTCAACCTTCCCAAGCCCGATGGTGAGAAATGAGTTGAGAAACCTGGGGAGCTGGAGGCTGAAGCCAGAGCGGGGCTTCTGTGGGGAAGGGTCGTGGTGGGGTAGGGGAGCCAGGGGTCCAGGCCCTGGACAGACCCACCGGGGTTCGCCACACTAGAGGCCACCCTGCCAGGAAGCTGGCTTAGATTCCCAGGGCGGCTGGACCAAAGCCCCACAAACTGGGTGGTTCCAACAACAGACATCTACCCACTCACAGCTCTGGAGCCCAGAAGTCAGGGTGTCGGCAAGGCCGTGCTCCCTCCTAAGGCTCTAGGGGAGACTGCCCCGTGCCTCTTCCTGCCTTCTGGAGGCTCCCGGAAATCCTTGGTGTTCCTCGGCTCGCAGTTGCATCACTGCGGTCTGTCTCCACCTTCCCTCCGCTTCTTCCCTGTTGTGTTTCTTCTCTCTGAGTCTCTCCTCCTCTTATAAGGACACCAGTCATGTTGGGTTAGCCCCCCACCCCATTCTGGTATCATGCCATCTTAACTAATTTCAACTGCAATGACCTAGTTCCAAATAAAATCTCATCCCCAGGTCCTGGGCATTAGGACTTCAGCATAATTTGGGGGTGGGCGTGCCATAATTAAACCCTAACAGTCCACCTTCTGATCCTACAAAAGTCACATCCTTCCCACGTGCAAAATGCATTTACCCCATCCCAACATCTCCAAAAGTCTTCACCCATTCCAGCATCAACTCTAAGCCCCAAATCACTTCTAAATATAATCTACTAAAAAGTCCCAAATCTCATCTTCTGGATCGTCTAAATCAGGTATGGGGTGAGACTCTGGGTCCATCCTAGGGTAAAATTCCTGTCTGTTTACGGACTTGTGAGAGATAGAAAACACATGATCTGCTTCCAGAATACAGTGATGGACCTTCCCTTTCCAAAAGGTAGAAAATGGGAGGAAAAAGAGGTTACCAATCTGAAGCGGGTTCACAGTCTGGTAGGGCCAATTCCATTAGCTTTCAAGACCCGGGAGCTCCTTCTCTGGGACCTGATGCCGCCCCCTCAGACCACAGAAGCCACGTGGCTATCATGACTGGTGTGGACTCGTGAAGGACACCCTTTGCAGACCGTGTGGGAAATGACTTTGTTCCACTTTCTTCTGATTCCAGGAGCCCACAGGAGTCCTGCCTGCGGTGGCTTTTGGGGTACACTCTCCATTCCGTCCAACAGGGATCAGCAAATGGACCATGGAGACCTATTTATTTTCTTTATAGTATTTTCAGGGCTTTGAAAATGACCATTGTTTGGAGAGGACTGAGGCCTGCATTTCAGTTTGGCACTTGGAGTGAATCAGAAAGGAAAACTGAGGAGAACGACACTCAGGCCATGAAGTACCTGTCCTACTTGCTCTACCTGCTCTGCCTCGGGGGCACCGTCTACTCACTCCTGAACGTCAAGTATAAAAATTGGTACTCTCGGCTAATCAACAGCTTCGTCAACGGGGTGTATGCCTTTGGCTTTCTCTTCATGCTTCCCCAGCTGTTCGTGAACTACAAGATGAAGTCGGTGGCTCACCTGCCCTGGAAGGCGTTCACCTGCAAAGCTTTCAACACGTTCATCGACGACGTCTTTGCCTTCATCATCACCATGCCCACCTCCCACCGGCTGGCGTGCTTTCGGGACGACGTGGTGTTCCTCGTTTACCTTTACCAAATATGGCTTTATCCTGTAGATAAGAGCAGAATGAAAAGTTTGGAGAGTCCTACGAGGAGAAGCCGCGCTGGAAGCACCACGCAGACTGAGGCGGCGCGCCCCCCTCCCGCGCCGCGCGCCCCCCTCCCGCGCCGCGCGCCCCCCTCCCGCGCCGCGCGCCCCCCTCCCGCGCCGCGCGCCCCCCTCCCGCGCCGCGCGCCTCTGCTTCGTCTCAGCGGGGAGCGGTTCTGAGCACCCGTCGACAGAGTATTCTTGGAAGCCTTGGGCAACCGTTCTTGACGGCTCTAATTGCCAAAACCCCAGAACATTCCGCACAGCCCTCCCTACCGCCCTTGTGTTGCACTCGGGGGGCTCTTGGCGCCTGGGAGGCCCCCAGACAGGTCGGCCTCCGCCTCGCCCCTGCGCGGCCTGGCAGGGCGGCCCTCACTCGTGTCGGGCGGGCGGCAGCTGCGCCCCTCACTTCGTGCTGCCCCCCGGCAGGTGCCGGGTTCCTGGGCGGGCGGGAGGTCCTTCCGGGCGGAGCCGGTGCCCTGAGCGCTGCCGCGAGCACCGACCCACACCGGCTCCCGGGCCAAATGGCTTCTTCTTCTTGTTTAAACTTTGTTTTAAAGCCTAATGTATGTATGTTTCTATTTTTAAATAAATTTCTCTGGCTGTGAAAAAAAAAACACACTTCAAATCACAATGGAGGTCTTTAAAGCAGTTAGTTTGTTCTTGGAGTTTAACCCAGACTCAAAACTTATCAGACGATGCCAAGAATGCTAGGGTCAGAAGATTACCCTCCCAAGGATGACATTAGCAAAGACTTGAAAATTAATATTGATCATTGAACATAGCAAGTTTTCCAGACCCCAAAAGGCTGTGGCTGAGAGCTGGAGCCCTCCTCTCACTGGACAGGAGGAGGCTGGAGGAGTGTTAATATGTCTTCAAATTCATTCATTCATTCATTCATTCATTCATTAATTAATTCATTCATTCATTCAACAAACACTAATTTAGCACCAAGTGCTATAGCCAACCAGAGTTGATTCTAGCCAGCACAGGAGCTCTTTCTTCTCAAAAGCGTGGTCCTTAAACCACTTGTTAAAATATTAGCCTCCAGGACCCCTAACCTCTAGGGATGGGGCCCGAGAACCTGCATGTTAATTTCCGTGTGACTCTGGGCTGACGTAGGTTTGAGAGCCTGAGTTCCACAGGCGTCCTCGCAGCTGGTCATTCGGCCCCTGCTTGGGCACGCTGGCAATGAGCGCCACCTCCCAAGGTGGCCCTTCTCCCGCGGGCTGCTCTGACGGGCTTGGGCCTTCTTTATTCTGAGCTGAGCCCTGCGTTCTGCAGCTCCGACTTGGGTCCTGGCGGCACCCTTGCTCGCTCTTCCGGTGTCTGAGGGCAGCGCGCGTGAGCAACCAGAGGTGGGAATGGAAGGGAAGGCAGCTGAGGGCAGAGCGAGAGGAGAGGGGGACAGGGCTAAAGGAGGACAAGTGATTGTGTTCTCCATCCTCATGGAGAGGAGGGATGGGGAAAGAAGCAAAATAGTGAGATGGTATTTTCAAATGGTCACCTTGGTGTTCTTCTTTCCTGGAAGTCAGGGGCGCTCCCCAGCCTCAAAGAGAATTAGAGTTGTTGAGGGTGGCCTGCTCAGAGCTCCGCCTTGACTTTTGGAATAGACTTTTGAAGGGTAAACAGGAAATGACCCAGCTGAAAGCCAAAGCCGTTGGTTCTTTATAGCCAGGGCTGATTGGCAAAAGGAAGGTTCTAGAATAGTGATGCCTAATAGAAATAGAATGTAGGCCATATTAAAAAGGAAGTAAAGAAAATAAATACATAAGATGGGTATATCTAAAATATATCTAGGGGAGCGGATATGGCTCCAGCGGTTGAGTGCCTGCTTCCCACACAGAGGGTCTGGGTTTGTTCCCCAGCGCCTCCTAAAAGCAAATAAACCAAAAAACAAGTAAACCAAAAAACAAAGAACGAGCGAACAAGTGAAGGTGCCAGCTCAGGGGAGCCGACTGGGTTCAGTGGTAGAGCGCTGGCTTCCCACACGTGGGTCCCAGGGTTCAATCTGGGCCCGGCAGTGGCCACTGGAGGTTCTGAGGGCAGGGAGAGGGAAAGACAGGTGTAATATGGGGGCATTTTCGGGACTTGGGAATTGTCCTGAATGACATTGCCGTGACAGCTACAGGCCATTATATATCTTGCCATAACTTACAAAATTGTGCGGGACAGAGTGTGAACTACAGTGTAAACTACAATCCACGCTCAGCGGCAATGCTCCAAAATGTGCTCATCAATTGTAACAAACGTACCACACTGATGAAGGATGTTGTTAGTGTGGGAAAATGTGGGAGGGGTAGGGAGTGGGGCACATGGGAATCCCCTATATTTTTTATGTGACATTTCTGTAATCTAACTATCTTTAAAAAATTTAAAAAGCGTATATTAAAAAAACAGAACAAAACAAACAACAACAGCAAGCAAACAAACGAAGGTGCCAGCTCGGGGGAGCCGATGTGGCTCAGTGGTCAAGTACTGGCTCCCCACATACAAGGTCCGGGGTTCAATCCCCGGGTCCTCAGTACTTAAAAAAAATAAATATCATTTCAAGATGTAATCTCAATAAAAATATCATTTCTTATCAGAAATCTTACTTTTTAGGGTACTGTTTTCAAAATCCAGCATGAACTTTAGACTTACAGCACATGTCAGTGTGGACCCTCCACTTTTCAAGGGCTCAGTGGGTGACCACTGGTAGTTTGGACGGCAGAGCTCTAAATGGCCAAATGGGAAGGCTGGGTAAACAGGGCACAGAGTCAGCCATATTACATCATCAGAAAGAGAAGAGAGGGAGATCTACCCACCCACTGTGCTCCCAGGGACAAGGGTACAGCAGGATCCCTTAGGCTTGGGGGTGGGGGGCCAGGGCTGGGGCTAGGGTGAGGAGAGTGAGGCACTCACCCCAGACACAAAATTTAATAATAGCTTAATGCGATATTTAAAAACATCAAAATCCATGGTGAACAAAACATCAAAATACCAAAACGTTAAGTAAAGGCAGGATCCAAACCTGCACTCACTCATCCTGCCTCCAGTGCAGACCCCTGGCATGCATCAGCATCACAGGTACATCTCTTCCCTAGCTTTTAGGGCTGTGGTTGGGTCAGGGCTGACCCCAGCCTAGCTCCAGGCTAAGCTTGTGACCCAGAATGTTCCAATTAAAGCTATCCTTTGTAATTAAAAATAATTTTTTTTTAATATAAAGGGTATTTAATTGGTGTAGAAGCTTACAGTTACTAGGCCATAAAGCATACGTTACTTTGCTCACCAAAGTCTATTGTCGTGTTGGGGCAAGATGGTTTCCGACATCTGCCAAGAGTTCAGGCTTCTTGGGTTCCTCTCTTCCTGGGGCTCCGTTTTCCTCCAGGGTCAGCGGCTGTGCTCTCTTCACAAGGCCAGCTGTAGACTACCAGGGCTTCTGCTATGTCTAATGAGCCATCTCTATTCCTTTGTATTCTTCTCTTGTGTGTTCACTTCCTGGGCTCCAATTCAAAGCTCCAACGCCCTCATAACCTTTGTATTAATTATCTATTGCCACAAAATAAATGATCTCCAACGTAGTGGTTTAAAAGAACAAAATGCATTCATTATTTCCTGGTTTTGTTGGGTCAGGAATATGGCTTCGTGGAGTGGTTCTGGCTTGGGGTCACTCACAAGGTTCGGTCAAGCTGTTGGCCAGGTCTGCAGTCACCTGGAGGCTCGGAGGGGGCTGGAGGAACCATTCCCAAGATGGTGCCCCCAAGTGGCAGCTGCCATGCTGGTGCTAGCTGTGGGGGGGTAGGGAGAGAGCCTCAGCTCTTCTCAACATGGTCCTCTCCGTAGAGTTTCTTGAGCTTCCTTATGACATGGTGGCTGGCTTCATCAAGAGTGGGAGATGTGAGAGTCAGCAAGGTAGAAACTACAATGTCTTCTAAAACCTAGCCTCAGAAGTCATACTCCATCACTTCTTCAATATTCTACTGGTCACACAGGTTGGCACTCTTCAGTGAGAGAGGGGACTACGTGGTATGAATATCAGGAGGCAAAACATTGGAAGCCACTTTGGAAGCATCCTACCACACCATTTTAGAGCAAGAGCATGCATGTAGCCCATGGTGGCTCCAGAACTTTCTTTGGAATCCCTGGGCAAGAGACAGCTTCCTTTGCAGAAGACTGGTGTGGTGGCTTGGAGTTATGTACACCAGAAGAACATGTTCTGAATCTTAATTCGTCCCTATGTGTGTGAACCCACTGCAGGCAGGCTCTTTGGAAGATTTATGTTTAGTTAAGATGTGGCTGATGGAATCAGGATGGTCTTGATTTTCTTACTGGAGGCCTCATAGTGAAGGCTACAGAGAGAGCAGCTGCGGGGAGCGGCCAGAGGCTGGAAGTCAGCAGAACCTGGAAGAGCGAGCAGAAGATGCCACCATGTGCATTGCCAGGTGTCAGAAAAGCCAAGGACCAAGGATCACCAGCAGCCACCTCCAGAAGGCCACCGTCTCAGGGGAAAAGGCATTACCCGGTGGATGCCTCCAGTTTGGACTTCTCTTAGTCTCAAATCCACAAGCCAATAATTTCCCATTGTATAAGCCACCCCATTGTACGGTATTTGTTTCAGCAGCCGAGAAACTAAAGCACCTGGTCGCCAGGTAGAAGGTCTCTAACATGGACTTGCGAGGGCTTTCTGAGGCCTTCCCATACCTTATGTGCTTATTTAACATATATTATTTCTGATTATAAAAATACGAAATCTTCTTTATAGAAATATTTGAAGGTATAGACACTAACAAACATCACTCCTGGTCTTGCCACTTACAGGAACCCCCTGCTCACGTCTCGCCGCATTTCCTGAGTCCTCTCCCCCTTCTCTGCTTCATCGTGCTCTCTATCTGCCCATATCTGTCTCTCTTTTCACCGCCCCCCACTCATCACCCTTTTTATAGCAAGACATTAAAGCTGGTCTCGTTCCTGCACATCTCCTGTGGCATAAAACTAAAAATAAAAGCTAATGAGTCATGGTATCTCCAGGCTCTGGCTCCCCGGGGGGAAAAGTTGGGGTCTTGGAGCAGCCTCAGCGCAGCTGCTAACGCACCACCCGGGCCGCGGCCACCTGCGTCCCCAGTGGGCTGGTGGGACACCATGGGGGCCTTGGCTCTCTCTGAGGTCAGAGTTAGAGCCCAGAAGCCCCCACCAGCAGGGTGGGGGGGGGAGGGACTCCTTGCCCTCAAGCCTTTGTCCATCTGGGTGCAGGCCTGGGGCAGGGGGCAGCTGGGGTAGACTGGAAGCTCTGGCCCAGGGTCCGGGGGTAGGTGGGCCTTGAGGGGGGTCGAGAACTCCAGCTTGGCCTCCTGCGCTGGCTTCTAAGTGTCTGTTCTGGAGGCAGTGCTAATGGCCGGGCTGCCGGGACCGAACTTCCGGGACCGAACTTCCGGTCGCCGGTGATGGCAGCTTGACTGATGGATTGTAGGGGGGCCAGAGCCCACCCTCACGACTCTGCTCTCTGGGGTCCATCCTCCCTGGTGGCACTCCACGGCAAAACTGGGGTCCCCCCACCCCCACCCCCCTCCTCACCACACTCCCCTTCCTGCCCCCACTGGTGGTGGAACAGGCGGATAGAGGGTCTCCTCCTCCCCCTCCTCCTCCTCCTCCACGGGTCCCAGGCCCATCCTCCTCCCCGGCTGAGTCACCCCTTCCTTTTAGCCCTCTCACTAGCCGCGACACTCATTAGTATCAGGGCTAAGGCCCCTGGAGGTCGAGGAGGCATCCCGCACCTCCACGCTAGGCGAAGGTGTTATTTTTTAAAAAAACTTATTACTTTATTTTTAGACCTTCCATTCTTTAGGTTCTTTTTTTCTCTTTAATTTTATTGCAGCTACAGGTACATTTACTCTTTAACCCTTTCGAAGTGTGCCACTTCCACCCTTTTTAAGCGTACCATTCAGTGGCATGTATGACAGTCAGGATGTTGCGCTGCCATCGCCACCAACCGTTCCCAAGACTCTGCGTCACCCCAGACAGTCGCTCTGGCCCCCTGAGCGTGAATTCCCCCTCCCCCCAGGAACCCCCATTCTTTTGCCTGAATGGATTTGCGGAGCCTCAGCATTTCCTGGAAGTGGAATGTACGACACATGTCCTTTTGTGGCTGGCTTATTCACTCCACGTGGGGTAGTCAGGGCTCGTGTCGCAGCGTGGGCCAGGACCCCTCTTCCTTTCCTGCTGGGCGATGTTCCATCGAGTGGCTGGAGCATGCTCCGGGCGTCCGTTCATTTGTCTGTGGACCCCTGGTTTTTGGTCCACCTACGCCCGTTTCTTGATACTTTCAACAACTCCCTGCAAGCGTAAGAAGCCCCGTTTCAGAGCCAAGGAAGCCGAGATGAGGTCACCTTGCCAATTGAGCTCCTGAGGCTGCTGGCTCCAAAGTCACTGCTCTCCTCAGTCATCCCCTGACGCTGCCACCTTGCGAGCCCACCCCGTTGCACACCTCCTCCAGGAAGCCCAGCCAGATTCCAGCAGAGCCAGCATGCCCAGGGCACCTGTTTCGCCCTTTGCCCGCATTCCTCTGTCTCCTCTAGCCTCATTCCTTCCTTGGAAAGAGGGTTGAACAGTGCCCCCCAAAACCCACAGCCACCTGGAATCTCAGAATGTGACCTGATTTGGAAATAGAGCCTGTGAAGGTGCAACTAATTCAGGCTCTCGAGATGAAATCCTGCTGCACGTGCGGGCAGGCCCTAAATCCAGGGACTGGTGTAGTCACGAGAGGAAGAAAAGACACAGGGCCAGGGCCGTAAGGGAGCATGGCGGAGAGCGGAGGACGATGAGCCCTGGAGCCTCCCGAGGGAGTGCGGCTTTGCCGAGAACTTGACCTCAGGCTTCTGGCTTCCGGAACTTGGAGAGAATAAATTTCTGTGGTTTTGACCTCCTGAGTTTGTGGTCATTTGTTATGGATTTAGGGTGGCAACAGAGGGCGCCCAGGGGCTGCTGAACTGCAGGGACCACCCCTCTCCCACTGCCACCACCTGCAGGATGGGGTACCCCCAGGAGGGGCAGGGCGCTGCCAGGGCAGAAGGCCTCGTGGCTGCCGGAAGGAGCCCCGACGCTGCGTGCGGTGAACCTGGTGGGTGAGCCAACCTTGCAGCCCACCACCGAGCAGACCAAGAGTCATCTCCTCTCCTTTGCTGTTGATGAGATTCTGGTGCCAACTCGACAAAATGTGTCTCATGCTGCACATATTTGGAAACTGGCTTTTTATGTTGCTCATTTAGAGAAGAATGAAGTCTTCCTTGGAGCGCAGGTTGCAGTTATTAAGTCACAGCCAAGGAAACGCAGCCAATATCGCGAGTTTGCAAGAAAATAGATGCTAAGCTATTAATTTGGAGTCTAGTATATCAAGGCTCTCGATAAACTCACCCCTCCGTTCTTGCCATCAGATTGCATTCCTGCTCAAGTGGGGATCCATTTTTCATCCAAATAATTCTTGGCTCTGCCAACATAATAATGCAAACCCCTCACATCTCAGTGTGAGATCTGGCCGGGAAAAGCAAAGAAATCTCAGCTCTCATATTCTTCCCCAGAGCTATGTAGGCCAGCATTCATCAAGAAGTACACAGAATTTGTTTCCTTAAAAAAAAAATTGGTTTACTTTCCTTCTTGTTCATTTAAAGAAAGAATTTGGCTGCCAAAGAAGAAAGTTGAGAATAGGGGAAGAAGAAGGAAGGAAGGATGGAAGGAAGGAAAGAGGGAGGGAGGGAGGAAGGAAGGAGGAAGAGAGGGAGGGAGGAGGGAGGGGGTTGAATGCTCCATGATAGCTCATAGCACAGCCTCTGACTTCAAATCCAGCCTGGATGGGAGGGAAGGAGCCAGATGTTCTGTGAGAGCTGCCATGTGCCCACCTTAAAAATGGGCAAAGAATTTGAACAGATACTTCACCAAAGAAAATACATGAATGGTAAATAAGTCCACAAACAAACCATCAGCACTGTCAGATGTTAGGGCAGTGCAAATTTAATCCCAATGAGTTATGACAACCCCAGACTGGCAAGGAGGTAGAGCGACAGGAATGTTCTCATCCACTGGTAGCGGGAATGCAATGCGCACAGCAGCTTTGCAAGACAGTTTGGTGGTTTCTTAGGAAGGTAACACCAGGGTTTTTCACCCTTGGAACTGCTGGCATTTGGGGTTTGGTAATTCTTTCTGTGGGGCTGCCCTGTGCATTGCAGGCTGTTTAGCAGCCTCCTGGCCTCCATCCACGGGACGCCAGTAGCAACCCCAGCCTATCCATCCATTCCTAAGCATTTCTCCAAGAGAAGGGAATACTTAACGTCCACACATAATGCTGCATTCCAATGCTCACAGCAGCTCACCTGCTAATCACCCCAACCCGGAAACAACCCGGGTGTCCCCCAACTGAGGAATGGATCCACAAACTGGTGCAAGTGTACAGCTGAGCTCTGCTCTGCAGGGGAAAGGGATCATCCCCATGCTCCCAACCCCCCGGGTTAAGCCTCACGTGTGTTCTGCTGCGTGAAAGCAGCCAGCGCACGAGGCTGGTGCCTCATGGTCCCATGGATGGCACGATCAGGAATAGACCCCACTGCAGGGAGGAGAACCCAGGCTGGGTTGCCAGGGGCGGGGAGGGCTGGCTACAGAGGGGCACAAGGGGATTATTTTAGTGCAGAGGAAATGATCTCTGTCTTGATGGGGGTAGTTACGTGATGTAAGGGTTCATCAAAACTCATCAAAACTCAGAACTGTACAAAAGAGGGACTGGATTTTATTGTATGTAAATTATACCTCAATAAATCTGATTCCAAAAGAAAAGAAAGAAGGAAGGAGGGAAAGGAAGGAAGGGAGGAGGGAGGAGGGAGAAAGGAGGGGGAGGGAGGGGGAGAGCCGAAGGAGGAAGAAGGAGGGAGGGGGAGGGCCGAGGGAGGAGGGAGGAGGGAGGATGGAGGAGGGAGGACGGAGGAGGGAGGAGGGCGGTTAGGCTGGCTTTGAAAATCCCAGCACCCAGTGTCTGGAATACGGAGTTCAGCCACCAGCACCTTTTAAAGTCATCACTTTTAAAAGCAGATGGGCTGGAAGGCAGGGACAGCTGGGCAAGCCCAGTGACCTGACGAGGCCCCAAGGGAGGCGCTGGCTGGAGTGGGGAGCTGGCGGGCAGCCCCCCGAGGGGCAGCAGGAAACTTGGGGGGCGTGAACCCTGGGGGTGAGCCCCCCTCCTTTGTCTCTACCCTCCCCCTCCTGAAGACTTTCCTGCCCCGGTGGTGCACGGAGGCGGCAGGGCTCAGGACCCGGGCGCAGCCCTGGAGCTCTGAGCGCGTCCCCGGCATATTCAGATGGGGAAGGGGGTGGTGGCGGGGGGGCGCAGGGTGGGCAGGGCTGCACCCAAAGGTCCCGGGACCCTGAATCTCTGGCCAGCCTGCCGTCGTCTCCAGCTCGGATTTTCCATGGGTCAAGGCTTCCTTGCGCTCCAGAGGGGTGGCGCCGCTGCTTCCCTGCCCATGTCCCCCTCCGCGGACCGGAGACCCTTACTCAGCTCTGCGCTGGGTGGGGGTGGGGGGTCGCGCGGGGACGGTCATCAGAACCCGCAAGGCGTTGCAGCCCCACCGGCTGAAAGCTCAGGTTAGCCCTGCTGCCGGCGCGCAGGCCAAGGCCGCGGAGTCTTCCGGGTTTTGACCTTGGCTTGGGCCTGGCGTGGCTGCAGCTTTAACCTGCTTCCGGGTGCAGGCCCCCGGGACGGAGGCGCCCAGGCCGGCAGCCCCCCACGCACACGCACCCCGACACCTACCGGGTTAGTGCTGCCAGCGCAGAGGGGCGGGGAGTCCCCGCAGGGGAAGATTTTGTTGTTTTTGTTAAATTCTTTTTAAATGAAGAGGCTTCATTTTTTAATTTTTTAGCACAGCCTTAGGTTTACCTCGAACTCGCTCGGGAAGCACAGTGAGGCGCCACCCGCCCCCTCTCCCCTGCAGTCTCCTCCCTTACCAACGTCTGATTCGGGTGGTACATTTGTCACAACTGATGAGCCAACACTGATGCATTAGTTTGCCTCGGGGTCACTCTCTGGGTTATTCGTGTGTGTGTGGGTTTGGATAAACCCCTGAGTCACCCAGAGATCTCAGAGAATAGTTTCACCCGTGCTCACCTATCAGGAACCCTTGCCAACCACCGAGCTCTTTACGGGTCTCTATAGTTTTGCCTTTTCCAGAACGTTGCCTACTTGCGAGGGCACAGCGTGCAGTCTTTTCAGCCTGGCTGCTTTCCGAGGGCAATCTGCATTTAAGGTTCTGCGGAGGGCTTTCAAGAACTCCGTTTCCAGAACCGGATCCTCCTGGGAGGGGGACTGCAATCAAGATTTTCCTTTCTAACCTTGCTTGTCAGACCCCCATTTCCCATTTCAAAAGAAAAAAAAAAAAAGTCTCTCTACCCCAACCTGAATCCTGCCAGGGTGCAGAGGGAGGGCAGGGGCGAGTCAGGGAGGGGTGCAGCCCAGAACAAAACTCCTTCCATTCTCATCTACATATTTTATGAGCCAGTTTTTTTTTCAAATGCTTGAAAGTCATTTATTTAAAAATAACATTAAAATGTTTAAAAATTACATTAAAAATAAACAGAGAAAAATTGATGCTGAATTGTCTCGTTTTGGCAAGAGTAATACCCAGCCATTGATACATGAACTAACTGTGAAAAAAGACAGCTCCATATATCTCATTAAGAGATGCAATTCTAATAAAATTTTATTTTTATGTTTAATAATTATTTATAAAAATGTGTAATGAATTGGTTTTGATAAATTGGGTACTCTTAATTGTACTGTTAGCTCAAACAACAGCAAAAAAAAATTAACTCCAGGGCTTTGTGGTCACAGGTAATTAAAAAATCTAATTTTAATTTATATACTTTTTGTTGAGAGAATTATGATAGGGTGATTAATAAAAAACTTCCAAGCATAAAAATATATTACATTAGAATACAATTCTGCAGGGCAAATGTAATGGAAATATGAGTTCAAGGAGAGAAAGGAAAGGTGGCAAAATTTTCACCTATTAAAAAAGAGCTTGTTCACATATTTTCTAAATGAGTGAAGATAGATCTCGAAATTCCTGTGGCATTTAGATTTCACTGGATACTCTAAAAGAGTGAGATGACAGTTCGATTTTAAAATGTCAATATTTATAACCCATTATTTGCAACTATTTAAACTTATAAAAAAATTTTAGATGTCAATTTAAAAGAATGTGAGAGGTTGCAAAGTTTGGCAAAATTCTTTGTGGTGGTAGAGGAGAGGACATAAGCAGAGCTTAATAATAGTTTTGATAAAAGACCCCTGATTCATAGAACCCCTCCTATCCTTATCTGAGACCACTAACTTCTTTTCCCCCAAAAGTGCTAACTCGCCTAGGTAGGTAGCTTCCCAGCCCACAGATGACCAGAAGCAGCAAAACAAAATGGCGGTAGGGATGGGGAGGAGGAGGGAAGCAGGAGGATGGGAGTATGTGCCTGCAGGAGGGTACTTACAGAGGAACAAATCGGATACCTTGGCAGGTGGGGAGGCCAGACCTAAAAATCAGAACCCAAGTGTCCCAAGTGTCTGGGGCTTTCGGCTTGGAGCAGCCATCCTCACCATCTCTCCTGCTGACCCCATAACAGGTGTGCGCGGCAAGGGTCAGTTGTGCCCGTCATGGCGTCACCTGGCTGAACGCTAGTCCAGAAACATCACTGGGGACTGCGTAATATATTCCAGGTAACAGATTCTAATTCCCTGCTGGCCTGGCAGCCTCGTGTCAGAGATAGTGGGTGACGATAGGTACCCGTTATTGAGGCTTTCTAGCAGCCAGGTGCAGTTTCTAAGACATTATGTGTATTAATTCCAAGAATCCTCACTGCCTTCCGTGAGGTAGTGTGGTCAGCTGACCCTGTCCACCCAAGCTATCAGGCCTTCATCCCTGAGTCTGACTTGTTGCCCTATACAGAAAAAGGATGATTGCGGGGTGTGTGTCTTGGGAAGCAGATGTGGCTCAACTGATAGAGCCTCTGCCTACCATATGGAGGGTCCAGAGTTCGATCCCCAGGGCTTCCTGACCCGTGTGGTGAGCTGGCCCACGCGCAGTGCTGCCATGCATAGGGAGTGCTGTGCCATGCAGGGGTGCATGCAAGGGGTGCCCCACACGCAAGGTGTACGTCCCTCAAGGAGAGCAGCCCTGCATGAAAAAAGTGCAGCCTGCCCAGGAGTGGCACTGCACACACGGAGAGCGGACACAGCACCAAAAGGAGACAGATTCCCAGTGCCACCGAGAATCCAAGCAGACACAGAAGAACACACAGTGAATGGACCCAGAGAACCGACAACAGGGGGGAAGGGGAGAGAAATAAATAAAAATAAATCTTCAAAAAAAAAAAAAAGGGGGCTCTTGAGATGAGGGGAGGAGGCCATGTGATGGAGGCAGAGAGGAGTGATGCGGCCACAAGCCAGGGAGAGCTGGGCACCGTGCCGGGCAGAAGAGGCGAGGGACAGGTCCTCCCCTGAAGCCCGGAGCGAGAGCGGCCCTGCAGCCACTTTGATTCCAGCGCAGCAAAATGGACGTGGAACTTCTGGCCTCCAGAGCCGTGGAAGAATAACTTTCTCTTGCTGTAAGGTTCCGTGTTCAGGGCAGTTTGTTATGGCTCCCCCAGGAAACGAATACAGGTGGGTACTCCTATTATCTCATTTAACGGACAAAGAAAGCGAGGCTCAGAGAAGCCGGATGGGGCTGCCTGTTCCGTGGAGGATGTGTCTGTGCTCAGGTTCCCCTCGCAGCAGCCGCTTTAGGTTTCAGGCTGGTGCCTGCCGGGACTGCCTGGCACCTACTGCCAGGTTCCAGTGTGCCAAGGGGCAATGGCCAGACCGCACGTGCTGCCAGAAACCATCCCAGGAAGCTAAACTGCCGTCTGCGGCGGCAGGACCAGGGAGCCAAGTCACGGGCCCGCTGGCAGCCGGCCCCAAATGGCCAGGACTTGATCAATAAGCAACAACTTCCCTAATGTTTCCAATTTAGCACTGGCCCAAGAAAGCCAAATGTGCTCCCTTAACCGATCACGTAGCACACCCTTTCAAACATGCGCTGCAAAAACTCTGACTCCCGTGGACCCAAGTCGGGTTGGCCTGATGAGTTGGACGGATGAGTAGGTCCCACGGGGACACGGGAGTAAAAGCAGCAGTGCCTTTAGGTGCAAGCAAGTCCTCTCTAGTGGATCCTGTGGGAGCCGTGGATCTCGACCTACTAATATTTCCTCTGCAGATCCCGCTTCAGTCAATGAAAAGGCTTTGAGAACCAGGAAAAACCATTGGAATGAACAAAGCTGGTTGCTACGGGAGGAGCTGGCCTTTGCTTCCAGGCAGAGGGGCTGAAGGGAGCCCAGAGCAGCTGAATGTCGGCAGGTTCGGCAGGGGCAGGACCTCAAGAGGGGCTGAGAAGTCTGGGCAACTTGGGAACTCTGCAGGCACAAGAACGCCGCTGGGCATGGCGGCGTTGGAGAGAAATGATTGCACAGGCGGGTATAAAAGATTAGGTCTGCCAAGACCCCCCTGCCAACCATATTTGTACTGATGTGTGCCATTTAACAAACACAAAATATCAGGCAGATTCCTTTCCGAAAAAGAAATCCACTTTTTTTTTCCCCCAAGAAAAAGAGCTGTTGATCAGATGTTTCTATCCAATGAAAAAAATAACTTCCGAACTTGGTTCAAAAGTCATTACCAGTTTAACTTCACTGCATCTTAAAGAAAATATTTTTATTGTGGAAACTTCCACGTATGAACAAAATAGCGAAAATGAACCCCTGGTACGCACTACCCAGCTTCAACCACTGAACTTGTTTCTTACCTGCCTCCATTTGCTGCCTGCCCATCCCTGGATTGTTTTGCAGTAAACCCCAGACACCATCCTTCACTCATAAATATTTCAGTATGTGTCTCTGAAAGATAAGGACTTGCTTAAAAAAGTATAACCACGATATCATGACCACATCTAGAAAATTAATTATACTTTTCACAACTATCCTCAAATATCGTCAGTGTTCAAGCTCCCCGTCTCCTCAATTGTGCTCCGAATGGATACTTTTTCACGGTCTGTTGGACTCAGCATCCAAATGAGGTCCACACTTTGCAATTGGTTCATATCTAATTCTCTTTTATTCTGGAGGGTGTCTCTTCTTCGCTCTCCCTTTTTCCTCTTGCAATTTATTCATCAAAGCAGCGAGGCCGTTTGTTCTGTGGGCTCCCCCACAGGCTGGATTTTGCCGTCTGCTCTCTGTGGTGTGTGGCGACTCGTTCTTCTGTCCCCTGTATTTAATCTAAGGACCCTGCAGGTTCAGGCTGCTGTTTTGTCAAGACCGCTTCACGGGTGAAGCTGTCTTCCCCCGGCGGGGGCCCTTTATATCAGGGGGCCCCTTGCTCAGCCACCTCTCATGTCACTGCTTAGTTCACAATATGCTGATACTCTAAAGCTCTGCTTCCTTCTGAATTTACGACTTGGAAGATTTCCACAAAGAGAAATGCTCCTTCATGAACTTTTTGGTTATCCTGCGAGAATGTTTGTTCAGAAAGGAGAGCATGAATGCTTGATTTTTTTTTTTTTTTTTGCCCTTTATTATTTACCAAATGTTCAAAATCAAGTTTCAACCCAATGCAATTACTAGTCTCACTAATGCTCTGATTGCCCTCTGCTAGGTAGGTTTTTAGTAAGGCCCTTGGAGAAAGGTAGAGACCAAAGAAATCAGCCGGGGTGAGCTGGGCGGAAGACTCCTTGGTGTGGGATTTCCTCTCTTTACATGAAGATTGAATATTTGAAAAGTCAACCCAGTCTACCTTGTATTTGTGTGTTGAACACCTTCAAGGGAGAACTTTCAAAGAGTTTAATGCCTCAAATGCTTGATCCTGGTTTTGGATCAACCTCAGAATAAAACAGACTCATCTTTTATACTATAATTACGCTATCGCGCTAAATTCAGTAATTTGCACGTGTAAATTTCTAGCAAGGAAAAGAGGTGAGTACATAATTTTAAAAACCATGGTAATTTGTGCAAGTTGACTGGCTCTGCTTTAAACTGCAACCTAAAATGATGGGCTTGGATTTGGTATTTAAATGATATGTTTGTAGTGTCAATTACTGCTAAAACAGCATGTAACTAGCAAGAAACCCAAATTCATTATGTTACAGAGAACCGGATCCGTTTGCCAAAATGTTATAATTTGGTGAAAGTGTCCAAATGTCTTTACAGCTTGGACTGCTAACTATTATGGGTTGGTTCTGTTAGTTTTATCATTTGAATCTAACCAGAAAACAAAAGTCTTTTCTTGAATTTTACTGTAACCTTAAACTGAGAAACAGCTGTTCATGTATTTAATACATTCTTTTTGCCATGTTACAAAATCATTCTTCAGCAATTGCTATAACATCGATCAGTTTATTTACATTTTCCATTTTGAAATAGTTGTGACCACATGGAGTGCTTCTTCATATGAGACCCTGTACATGATATAGCTCATTTTCTGCCTTGATACAAAACCTAAACCCCAGACATTAAAAATCCCCCGACAAGGGAAAGAGAGATGGACTGAAATGAACCAATAACTGACATTGCCCTGGTGCTTTTATTTATGGGAAGTCCTTGCCCTTGTTGTCAGAGAGTCAGCTGGATCCCCAAATCATAATCCTGTAAAATTATTTTGTTTCACGATGGAACACTCCCAGCCATTAAACAGAATTTCTGATGCTCATAATTATTTCTGTACATATAATAGCGGCCTCTGGAGTAGTTGTTAAAGGGAAATTAGCCCTCTCCTTTAATTTGCGATGCTAAATGTAAGTGATAAACTTCAACTCCCTTTTATTACAGATCAGCCGAGGATGTGTGTCACCTGTGAGCCACTGCCATCGCTGCTCCCTGGACAATGTGACAATTCGTCTTTCAAATATTGTTTGGTTTGAGATTTACTAATGCGTTCATAAAAGAAGCCCAAATCTGTTAAGGTTTGGACTTCTTTTGTACCTGTTGTAACATTTCAGCTCAACGAGAGTCATATTTGCTTCTATTTGATGTAAGTTTGGCTTGATGGATTTCTTTTTTTTTAATTATTTTTTAATTGAAATTGAAACTGACGTCATTACCACCTTTTATTTTATTTTATTTTTCCTTTTTTCCTCCCCCTCTCCCTCTCTCGCCCTGCCGTTTTTGGTGTCTGTGTCCTTGATGGATTTCTTTAGCTGAAACTTGTTCTGGAAAAGGTTTGATGCTCGAATACAGCATGTTTCTAAGAAATTCTATCTCGCGTTTAATTCTTGAACACCTGATATACGTCAAATTACACGCAAACATACTTTTTCTTTTGAGCAGCAGTCATCGTTGGTGGCTAAATAGCTACGGGACCCTGCTTCTGTTAAGATGTAGTTGGCTATGCAAGGAGAATAGCATCCAGGGATTTAGTCTCCAGCGAACTTGGTGCAGCAGGGAAGACGGAAGACGGGACGCCCTGGAGAAGTGAGCTCCCACGCCTTGGCGCCGCCCACCTCCGCTTCCCGCCCGGGGCGCAGTGGGTTTCTGGGAAGTTGGCGGCACCAGACAGGGTCCTTCTGGGGTGCTGGAATGTTCTACATTTTGATCAGGTGGGCACATGGGGTACCTGAAGTTAGTGGAGCCCCTGCACTTAGATCTGTCCACTTACTGTAAGTTACATCTCAATAAAAAAGTAGAAAGGAAGGAAAGAGAGGAAGAAGGAGAGAAGGACAGAGAGGGAGGGAGGAGGGAGAAAGAAAACCAAGAGCTCTGTTGCCTTGCCTCGGATTTGCACTGTTGACAAGTAGCTTGGGCTTGGTGCAGCCAGAGCCTCAGGCGTCTCATCCCCGCACACCCAGCAGTAGACTTGGAGACCTGTTAGGGACGGTGAGTTGGTTCTCGGAATGTGACGAGGCCAGCCAATTGCCCCCTGCTTTTGCACCGCCTGCAAGTACTTTGGGCTGGTAAAACTCGAAAGGAGGTGAATTAAAATATCAAGGCAGCCGAAATGAGTATTTAAAGCACGCCCTGCACCCCAACATCAGTTTGAGGCGGAAAATCAAGCCCGGCTCCCTTGCAGAGCGATGTTCTGAGCCCGGTAGCTCTCTTTCATGGAAGGGCTGCTTAAATATTGCATGGCGGCTCCCATCTCCTCGGGATTCTCGGCAGCCGCGTTTCATCTTCCGCCTCCATCAAAGGCGAGATGGCTTCATCACAGATTCAGAGTGTACATGTTGCCGGCCCCCTGGGGGCCAGCCCACGGAATTAGCATTTTCTACAAGCAACGGATGAAACTTGGAATCCAATCAGGCGGACGTGATTAAGAGGAAAACGAGGGCTGCAGCCGACAAGCGCGCCTTTTGTGGAAGACAGCGGTCCCTACGGCAGGTACAGTCTGGGGAGGCTTCCTGGAGGAAGCAGAGATGGAAATGGGACCCCGTTTAATCATAAATAATGACAGGGTCTTTGTTTGAACACGCTTTAGAAGCAGAGCAGGATGCAAGTGCCAGCGGCTTATTGGGGAGGTACAAGGAGCACCAATACTGGGGGGGGGGGGCATGAGACAGGGATGAGGGGGCGACAGAGAACGCACTGACGAGCCAGTTTCCACAGTGGGTGACTGGAGGGCCACCCTGGAGGGGCCTTGGGGAAGAGGTGTGCAACGCTCGCTTCAGAGTTACCCCACCCAAGTGTGAGCGAGCCGGTGCTCAGGACGTGCGCCGCCGACTGATGGCTCTTGGAGAGGGGAGGTGGCTCTGTTCCACTCCTCTGCTGCCCTGAGCACCTGCGGACGCTGGTCACAGGCTGGAGAGGCAGATGGAGGTGGGTGGAAGGCGGGATGCCTGTTGCCATGGCGACCATGCCTGGCGTGCTTGTCGTGGACCAGGCGTGGGGCTAAGCACTTTCCCCAACCCTCCCATCCCATCCTGGTGGCGTCGGAAGAGGAAACTGAGTCCCGGAGAGGCCCCGGAACTCGCCCGGGGGGTCAAGTTGGAACTAGCCCTGGTTCTGCGTTAGCCACGTGCTCGATCCCCTGGACGGGCTGACAGATTGGGGCCAGCTGCCCTCTCTCCTCCACCTGCAGCCTTTCTTCTGAAATGCGCTGAGTCCAGATGGGAACAGAGAGGGTCTGTATCTGAAAGGGGTAACGCACTCCTCAGATTAGAGAAAGCCCGTGGCAGGTGTTGGCAGAGCAGACAGGCTTTCCCCTCCTGCCTCTTCTGGCCTCTTCCTCCCACCTGTGGAGGGGCAGTAGGTCCTGAGGGACGGACGGAGAAGATCATGGTGGATCTCCACGTCTAGACTCCAGGACGTCGGGGGGACCCACCCTGAGGGGCAGGCTGTGGGTGGGACCCCAGAAGGCCCCCGCCCTGGAGGCCCCAGCAGAGCCCCAGAAAGCCACGCTGGGGCCTGGGAGGTCCCACCAGCCACGAGCTGCAGGAGCTGTGGACCCAGGGGTAAGACATCCGTCCCGCTGCAGTGTGGTGCTCTTCTCAGCCAGGACAACACCTAGGAGAAGAGCTTTGTTCTGCTTTCTGGTTATATAAAAAGACATATGGTCATTGTAAAAGAAATTGCCACAACACAGAGAATTGTAAGGAAGAAAAATGGCCTGGAATGGTACCAGGCCTGTGACGATTACACTAACCTTTCAGAGGTCATGCTTTTGTGCACCCTTCCAACATTTACACACACACACGCACAGGCTCATAAACGGGACGGTGTCGTACAAACACATAAGCTCACGGAAACTTTTCTTGCTTTTCTTCCCTGCTCCCCCTCCCTCTCTTTCACCTTCTCTCTCTCCCTCCATCCCTCCCCTCTTCCCTCTCTCCCCCATCCCATACCAGTGCTAACGGCCTGGTATCTATCTCAATCTCTACCCTTCTCCATCCTTGTGTAGATTTGGGCACACATTTAGTGATAGATCTATGTGTCCTGTTATCTATGTCAGGACACAGCAATGGTTTTATGTTTTTATTTTAAAGATTTATTTTTCATTTATTTCTCTCCCTTCCCCTTCCTCCCCCCCAGTTGTGTGTTCTTCTGTGTCCATTCGCTGTGTTCTTCTGTGACCGCTTCCATCATCAGCGGCACCGGGAATCCGTGTTTTTTTTTTTTTTGCGTCATCTTGTTGTGTCAGCTCTCTGTGTGGGCGGCGCCATTCCTGGGCAGGCTGCACTTTCTTTCGCGCTGGGCGGCTCTCCCTACGGGGCGCACTCCTTTTGCGTGGGGCTCTCCTACGCGGGGGCACCCCTGTGTGGCAGGGCACTCCTTGCGCGCATCAGCACTGCGCATGGGCCAGCTCCACACGGGTCAGGAGGCCCGGGGTTTGAGTGAACCTCCCATGTGGTAGACGGACGCCCTATCCATTGGGCCAAGTCCACTTGGCTAGCAATGGGTTTATTGAGCTCATGGATTCTGTAGCTCAGGAATTCAGGCAGAGCAGTCTTTGCTCCCCAGTGGCTGGGGCCTCAGCTGGGAAGACTCAGATGACTAGGACTGACTTGACCAACTCCAGAATCACCTGGAGACTCTTGACTTACATGTCTACGTGACGTATGGGTCCAAAGGGAACTGCTGACTGGAATGCCAAAGCGTGGCCTGACCATGTGGCTGGCTCTTCCTCACAACTCTTGAGCACATGGGTCCCAGGAGGAAACACGTGGAGAGCAAGCATTTCCAGAGACCCAAGCTGCCAAGCTCCTCCGGACCTAGGCTCAAAGTCACTCTCTCACTTTGGTTCAGAGCGAAACGCTCAGGCCAGCCCAGAGTCAGAGGCAGGGGAAGGAGACGCCAGCTCTTGAAGGGGGAGTGGCAAGGTCATTCTGCAGAAGAGCGTGTGGATGGAACACAACATTGCATCTTTGTGGTCGGTCTCAGAGAGAGACGGGCTGACCCTCTGCAGCTGGATGGAGCACTTATCGGGGGATGGCGGGATGGAGGCTCCTGGGTGGAAAATGAGTCCCAGTGGCCCCAAGCTGCTCTGGAGGAGGGTCGCTAAGGAGGGACTAAGTTGTCTCCCAAGCACCAAGCATGGGCTCTTGTTCCCTAGTTCACCAAGCCAAGGGCACGCCTTGTTGTTCCGGAACGAGGACAAAGCTAAGGAAGGCCAGAGCCCCGGTGGCAGCTGAGCCTGATGGTGGGCCAGCGACGTGGGAGACGCAACGGTCTCGTTTGACCCAGGTCTATCAAGGGATGGCAGAGGACACACAGCTGCTCACGAGACAAGGCCAGGAGGTGTTGGGTTTTCTCCCCCCAGGGGAGAAGTGGGCAATGGAAAGTTACAACTCTGACCAGTTGGCAGGGGCGCCTCCGTCCCTCGCCAGGGCCTGGAGTTCGCTACTGCTGTTGGCAGAATAGCAGTTGTGGCAAGAAACCGACTTACTGCGAAGTTAATGAAATTCAAGCCCCAGGCCCCTGCCTGGCAAGGGCCGGCCCTGAGACCCAGCTCCGAGTTTGGAATGGTCGTTTTGTCTTCTCAGCAAGATTCTTCTGAATCATATCAGCTTTAGACCCTGCAAAACCTGGGTCCCCTCCTAGGAAGCACTGATTTGCAAGGCAATTAAGGCAGGGTGCCAAGCCATGGTCTCTAACTTGGAAATTTCTAGCAATCCCTGAAGGACGCGTCGTCAAGAAGCCCAGAGCTGCGTTTTCGGTTGGTGAGTTTTTTTCTGCTTATTCTTATTTTGTCGGGGGAACAAAGGCTCACGAAGGGGAAAGAAGTTGGGGAAATGGAAAAATGCATTTGCATGTTATCAGATTTTAAAAAATAAATAACTCCCCTACCAAATCAGTTCCCAAACCCAAATGCAAATGTGGGTGGAGAGCCTTGGAATGCAGCCCTCGTCAAAGAGGCAACTGTAAGATTTCACTTCCAGCAGCTTCCTTCCCTGTCATGCCCTTTGGCAAAGAAGTCGTACGGACCCCAAGACTGCGCCGGCTGCGGCGACAGCTGCGTGCTCGTTCGTCAGATTTCACCCGCGAGAGGTCAGTGTCGCCACCGAGAAGAGCACAGCCTTGGGCGTTCCCAGACCACCAGGGGTCAGGTTCACGGCTCCAAGTTGACCAGCGAGCCAGGCTGCCGCGGTGGCCGCCACGCCCTGGTGGTGAGGACAGGAAGCGACGCTGTGGTGGGCGCTGGTTTAGGAAGAAAGGTGGTTCCTGAACGGAGGGCGGGCGGCCCCAGGGCCCTGCAGCAGGCGGGAACCCAGGACCCTGAGGCTTCCGGGGACCCTGTTTCCACAGGCTAGGGGCTTAAAACAGCAGCCGTTTCTTCTCTCCCGGTCCTGGACACTGGTCCAAAGTCAAGGTGTCGGCAGGGCGGCCCCCTCCGAGGCTCTAGGAGGAGACTTCTTGGCCTCTTCTGGCTTCCGGGGCCCCAGGCCTGCCCTGGCTGGTGGCAGCGTGGCTGCCATCCCTGCCCCTTCTGTACCGGCTTCTCCTCCTTGTGTCACCATCTCTGTGTCTCTTCTCCTCTTATAAATAAGGACACCTATCAGATTGGATTAAGGGTCCCCGGCTCCAGGACGACTCGTCTTCACTAATTATATGTGCAATGACCCTATTTCCAAATAGCAGTCACATCCTGAGGTAGTGGGGGTTTGTAAGACTTCAACACATCTTTTTATTTTTTTAAGAATAAATTTAATTTTTCAGTTAGCTCTTTTTTTAAAAGATTTATTTTTATTTATTCCCCTCCCCCTTGTTTTGTGCTCGCTCTCTGCTTTCTATGTCCATTTGCTGTCTGCTCTCTGGGTCTGCTCATCTTCTCCAGGAGGCACCAGGAAACAAACCTGGGACCTCCTATGTGGGAGAGAGGTACTCGTTCGCTTGAGCCACCTCCGCTCCCTGCTTTGTTGTGTCTCTCATTGTCTTTCCTCTTTGTGTCTCCTTGTTGCATCAGCTTGCCATGCCTGCCTTTTGTGCTGGCTCGCTGTCTCACTCATCTTCTCCAGGAGGCACCGGGAACCAACCTTGAGACTCCCATGTGGTAGGTGGGAGCTCAGTTGCTTGAGCCATATCCATTTCCCAACAAATCTTTTTATATTTATTTTTTTAAAAATTTTAGTCATAGGTATACACCATAAAATTTGCCATTTTAACCATTTTTAAGGACACAATTCAGTGGCACTAATTACATTCACAATATTATACCATCACCGCCATCCTTAACCAAACGTTTCATCACCCCATTCATTAAGCAATAACTCTAATTTACTTTCTTTTTTTTTTTTTTAAAGATTTATTATTTATTTAATTTCCCCCCTCCCCTGGTTGTCTGTTCTTGGTGTCTATTCGCTGAATCTTCTTTCTTTGTCCGCTTCTGTTGTCGTCAGCGGCACGGGAAGTGTGGGCGGCGCCATTCCTGGGCAGGCTGCTCTTTCTTTTCACGCTGGGCGGCTCTCCTCACGGGCGCACTCCTTGCGCGTGGGGCTCCCCCACGCGGGGACACCCTTGCGTGGCACGGCACTCCTTGCGCGCATCGGCACTGCGCATGGCCAGCTCCACACGGGTCAAGGAGGCCCGGGGTTTGAACCGCGGACCTCCCATATGGTAGACGGACGCCCTAACCACTGGGCCAAAGTCCGTTTCCCTAATTTACTTTCTGTCTCTATAAATTTGCCTATTCCAGATATTTCCTATAAGTGAAATCATACAACATGTTTTCTTTTGTGTCTGGCTTATTTTACTCAACCTGACACCTTTAAAGGTCCACCCTTGTGGTCCTTTTTATGGCTGAATAATGTTCCATCGTATGGGTAGACCACACTTTGTTCATCTGTTCATCCATTATCCATTCATCCGTGTCTTCTGGCAGCCATCTTGTGACCATGAGGCAAACCAGCATGAGGAAGACGCCAACAAAGAGGACGGAAATGAGAGAAGTGCAGGAAAAGAGTACTTCAGATTCATGAGAAAACAAATGTTTGTTATGGTCAAGCTGGGTGGTGTTGGCTTTTCCACCATTTGCAAAATATACCTTCAAGAGATTTACTGAAGACATACCGGTCACTCCCCCTCTTTTTTCCCTAATGGATTCTACTCTTCTCTTCACCCATTTACATTTCTTCCTTAGCTCCGCAACTGATCCAATCACGTCCAGAATGAAAACCCCACACTCCTTTTGTTGCAGCAACCCCTCTCGTTTCAGGCCGTCGCAGCCACGTCCGCTCTTGCCCAGCCTCTCACACCGTCTTCCATTAGTGTCAGCGCCGGAGCTCCCCGAAATAAAGTGCCGAAGCACAATAACTGAGTTGGGCTAATTAAAGATGTGTATCATTGTTGGAATTGTCTCTTTGGAACCAAAAAATTAATTATGTTTCCTTGGCCTGGTGACCAGATGTGGAAAACAAACCAACAGATACACATAACTGTTTGCTATCTACCGTTCTCCCAATAAATTATCTCTAGTCCAACTTGGCCTTGTCAGATTCTGTGGGGGGTGGAGGAGGCGTCTCTGATGGGCTTTAAAGAAACAGATTTCAGACAGTTTCTGGAAATGCGCCCGGGGAGGAGAAGCTGGGAGCCGAAGGGGGAGGCTTTGAGGGGCCACAAACCAAAGTGGGTCTGAAGCTCTGCAGTCAGAAATGCGTCTGCTCGTTGGCTAGCCTCACGGGGACTCCGGTGGGAAGGGGACGTTCCCTGCCAGGGACGTCCAGGTGGCTGGGAAGAAGGGTGGCTGTTATACAATGCCACGTGGGCCGCTTCTCCTGGGGCAGGAGTCCAGGCCTGCCCACGCCCATCCACGAGGGGACGCTTTTTCGTGGGGCTCGTCACAAGACTCACTTCCGACACCCAGTGCTGGTGCAGGGGCCCCCGGGACCACCTCCAGCTTGGTGATGCCAGGACGTCAGAGCTCACTGACAGCTGCCCTGCTCGTGTCCTGCAGGGAAAGGGAGGGGATGGAAGTCACCGAGGGAAGCGGCCCACGGGGCAGAGTCCCGCTGGCTTCACCCCCCTCCCCTCCTGGTGGCAGTGGGCAGCGTTGGCTCCTTCGGAAGTGACGGGGACACCGCGCCCGGGGAACGGGCTGCCGGGGAGGCCTCCCCCGCCGTGGCGTCCGGTGTTTTTAATCGGGTTCTGTCACATAGACGTGGCCGACTTCCCGGGCTGCTGAGCTCAGCCTCCGGCCCCCCGAGGTGGAACTGGCACCGCACGACGTCACCTTATTAGACTACCTGGGGCAGCCCGCAGCCCCCAGGCAAACGCTCTTTACCCACAGAGGCAGCTCGGACTCGGTGGAATATTCTGGGGAGTGAGAGGCCGCCTCCCAGGAGCTGAAGGCAAGGTCCAGGCCTCTCTTTGGGCAAGGTTCATCTCTTCACTACGTGCTAGTTACTTGTGCGTGGTCTTTTGCTTTGCTTTGTTTTTCATTTTAATAAAGATATAGGGTTAGTGGGAAGTGGCTGTGCCTCAGACAACTGGGCTCCCGCCTACCACATGGGAGGTCGCTGGTTCGGATCCCGGTGCCTCCTAAAGAAGACAGTGCGCTGATGCAACAGGATGACACAAGAGACGTGGGGAGGAAAAACAGTGAGAGACACAATGATGCAGGGAGCGGAGGTGGCTCAGGAGATTAGATTAGATACTGCCCTCCCACATTAGAGGTCCCGGGTTCGGCTCCCAGTGCCTCCTAGAGAAACATGGAAGACAAACTGACTCGGCAAGTGAAAAACAACCAGGGGCGGGGAGAAATAAGTAAATCTTTAAAAAAAAAAAACAAGGTATAGGGTTACTGCACATACATACAGCCCGGGAGTCGCCACCTGCGTCAAAGCACAGCCCGTTTTCATGCCCCTATCCCAGCCGGCATCGCCCTCTAGGGGAACCACTATCCATCACCGCAGAATTCTTGTGCCTGTAATGGAACTTCCGAGAAATGCAAACATGTGGTCTGGTCTCCTGGGGCCTGGCTTCTTCGGCTCAGCGCAGCACCTGCGCGTTTTCTCCAAGCTGTTCCTTTCACCGTTGCCTCGTGCTCCGACCGCGTGGAAGCCACAGAGTGTGTCATCCTTCTGCTGTCGCCGGGCATCAAAGGGTATTCCAGGTTGGGACAATTACAGAAACGGCTGCTGGGAGCGTCGCGCACACCTGCCCGCCCTCGTGTCTCTTCAGTGGAATCGCCAGGTTGTGGGGCGGGTGTGGGCTTTCGGGGATACGGCAGCTTTCTAAAGTGGTCGCACCAGTTTGCTCATTCCCAGCTCCCAGGAATGCGTTGGAGCAAATAGGTCTAAAGCCAGAACGGATGCCCACCTTGGGGGGAGAGGAGGGCACTGAGGGCCAGGAGGCTGGGTCCTCCCCCCGGCTCCCCTCTGCCCCGGGCTGGCCTCCTGGGGGAGGCAGTCAGGAAGCTCGGTGGCTTTAGCGGACCACCGGGGACTTGCCAGAAGTGAGGTCCAGGCCACGAGGGACCCCCCTGCTCCAGCTGGACACGCTGGCCGAAAGGTTCTTGGGCATCCCCCACATGTGAGCGGCCCTTCCCAGAACGCCCGCTCTCCATCCAGCCCCCTGACACAGTGTGGTCCTGCCTCTGTCCCCCGACCCCCCAGGACAGATCTGGCTCTTTGGAGCATTGGGGAGAGCTTCTGCACTGGGGTCACCTCGGGGCGTTTGGGGCAGCCTTCTCTGCCAACTTCCCGGGGCCTTTGTAGCTGAACTGGCCTGGCCGGAATCACCCCAGAGCCACTGGCCCACGGAGTGGCCCAACTGCCCTGGTGTCTTTTTTTCGGCCTTATCATCCAGTCCCAGACACGTTCCCGCGTGCCTTTGAGAGCCCCTGAAGCTGCATTCCGGGGAGGGAATTCGGGATTTGGAGTTTTAAGGGAGCCTTCAAACACGGCCCCCGGACCAAACCCCTCCCTTACAGATGGAGACCCCTAGCTCTGAGAGGGCACGGGGCGACAGCCACCCCCTCCCCGCCAGCCTTGGGGGTGTCTGTTTGCAGATGGAATGGGCGGTGAGAGGGTTGCACAATTAATGTAATGAATGTCATTCCATGGGCTGTCTGCAAAACTGCCAGCTTAGAGAGGCTAAAGTGAGATCTTGTCTGATCAGGTTTTAAGCTCTGTGATTAACCGACGACGTGGCTGGAAGCCACAGAGTACAAGAAACACTCTCTGTAGGCGGGGAGCTGCCACTGACATCTGCACTTGAGTCGTGGGGACGCCAGGTTTGGGGAGTCGCTCGCTTTTAGGAAGGAAGGACAAGACTGGACAATAATGAAAGAGACCCCAGACCACCCAGGCCATGGAAAGAGATGTCCTTTAGTGGCTGCTTTGGTACGCGCTACGGGACAGTGTATCTTTCGTGGCTCTGTTATTCTTTTGGATTTGCTATCAAAATTATCCTTTTCCGCCCTACATCCAATTTATGGATGCACACGTCTAATTACACCGGTGTTATACGGTTGCACATTAAACCTGGTGGCTGTGGAATCTCATTAGTTTTCGCTCTGCTAAATCACCGTCTTAGCTCGACCCCACAAAGAAGGAGGTTTTTCTCTAAGTAGCAAGTGGCGGTGGGGTCTGCCTGCTGGAGCGTTCCCTAATTATGAAACACACTCAAGTGCTTGTTAGGAACTTGAATTTCATTCCAGTCACTGCCAAAGTCATTGGTTGCATGCAGGATCTTGGATATATCGTTTATGTTTTTATCTATTTGCATAATTCCGAACTGGAGACAACCAGCTTGGGCCAAGGAGCGCCCGGTCATTCGTGCAAGCTAATAAGGGGCCGTCGGGTGGCATTTCCACCAAGGGACGCCCCAGCCCATCTTGCTCTTCAGTCTGTCCTTTGCCTTCAGCCAAGTAAGTTCCGTGAGCTCAGCGTCAACCGAATCTGAGAAATGTTGTTGCAAACGTTTGTGGAAATAAATGGAGAGCGCCCAAGTCAGAACAAACAAGGCTGCTTGCTCAGAGCTGGCTGGGGAAGGGATCTGCCACCGCCGCTGGCGTTGGGGAGAAATGCAGGGACGGGCAGAGGAGTGGGGGTGAGGGAAGACACCAGGGGTGCCCGGTGGCAGGCTGGGGGCGGGCATCCTCTCCCATGGGTGCAGGGAGCGTATCGGGCTTTTCCCGGTGGGAGCGGGCACACATGACGAAGGCGTTAGCTCCCCATCGCGTCCTGGCCGTGCGGGGCCGGTGCTGGCAGGGACGGTGGGCTGACTTCCTGGCGGGCTGCCCTGGCCGGTGGCCAGCCGCCTGGCCCAGCGTTGCAGGTGGTTGGCCTGAGGGTCCTGTCACTGTCACCCGGGCTGGGGCACGTTGGAGGCCTGGAGGACACGGCTGAGAGCGGCTCCAGGGACAGCCGGAATCCCCGGGGGACTGGCTCCCCAGCCCATCCCGTGGCAGCGCCTCCCCGCCGGAGCTCAGGGCCTTCCACTTGCTGTCCCTTCTGGGAGCCCCGCCACCAATCCCTCGAGCGCACACCGGCCCGCTGGCCCTGCTAACGTTCCGCCCGGATGGCGCCCCGTCCCCTTTCTTAAAGCCCTTCCAGGGCTCTGGGGAAAGTACATGCCCCTTGCCTTGGAATAATAAGGCGCTTTTTTTTTTTAAAGATTTATTTATTTATTTATTTCTCTCCCCATCCGCCCCCCACCCCGGTTGTCTGTTCTCTGTGTCTTTTTGCTGCGTCTTCTTTGTCCGCTTCTGTTGTTGTCAGCGGCACGAGAATCTGTGTTTCTTTTTGTTGAGTCATCTTGTTGTGTCAACTCTCCGTGTGTGCAGCACCACTTTCTTTCATGCTGGGCGGCTCTCCTTACAGGGCGCACTCCTTGCGCATGGGGCTCCCCTACATGGGGGACACCCCTGTATGGCACGGCACTCCCTGCGCGCATCAGCACTGCGCATGGGCCAGCTGCACACAGGTCCAGGAGGCCTTGGGTTTGAACCGTGGACCTCCCGTGTGGTAGACGGACGCCGTAACCACTGGGCCAAGTCCGCTTCCCCAAATCTTATTTTGATGCTGGGGACATCCAAGGCGGGTAATGGACTCACACAATCCAAATTAAATAATATTTTAGGAATTCTACTCTCAGCACTACCAGCAAATGTGCCACTTTGGGGATGAATTATTTATCTGTTTGGGGCTGAGAGGAGAGCAGCACAAGCCACGCGAGCCCTGGACGAGCAGCAAACGAGGGCTTGAGGGCCTCCGGCCCGTGGCCGGCTTCGAGGCCTGACCCTGGCTCTCGGGCCCCGCATTTCGGCCAAAGCGAGCCAGGCGGGCGCTGGCCCCGGAGACGCTGAGGATCCGCGGGTCTCAGGGTGACTTTTCCGCCCGCCGCCGACAGCACGTCCTGACAAAGGCACTTGAACTTTTCCTGTTGTGAGTCTTGTGTTGGGTCAAAGTGTGTCCCTCGAAAAGATGGGTCCAAGCCCCAACCCCTGGTTCCAGCGACGGCGCCCCTCTTTGGGTATAGGGTCTTTGCGGGCGTCACATTAGGGTGAGGTCACCCCGGAGCGGGCGGGCCCGAGGGGCCCTGACCCTCGTCCATGTAAGAAGAGAGCGATGTGGGAGGACACGGAAGAGCGGGACAGGGGTGGGAGTGGCCACCGGCCACGGAACGTGGGGGGCCCCGGAGCTCGGAGGGGTGGGGGAGGGGCCTCCCTAGAGCCCGGGGGGAACTGGTCCCACTGACACCCCAACTTCAGACCTCCGGGCTCCAGACGGTGAGAGAGCACCTCTGCTGTCTTCAGCCCCCCAGTCTGAGGTGCCTGGTCACGGCAGTCCTCAGGAAGGGATACTGGCCGCCATCTGAACGTAGAGGTCTAAAGAGAATTTGGGAAAGCAGATGTAGTTCAACTGATAGGGTGTCCGTCTACCACATGGGAGGTCCACAGCTCAAACCCCGGGCCTCCTTGACCCGTGTGGAGCTGGCCCATGCACAGTGCTGATGCGCGCAAGGAGTGCCCTGCCACACAGGGGTGTCCCCTGTGTAGGGGAAGCCCACGCACAAGGAGTGCACCCCGAAGGACAGCCGCCCAGTGTGAAAGAAAGTGCAGCCTGCCCAGGAGTGGCGCCGCCCACACGGAGAGCTGACACAACAAGATGACGCAACAAACAGAGACACAGATTCCCGTGCCGCTGACAACAACAGAAGCGGACAAAGAAGATGCAGTGAATAGACACAGAGAACAGACAACCAGGGTGGGGGGAAGCAGAGAGAAATAAATAAATAGATAAATTTTTAAAATAAATAAATAAAGAGAAGTCGGGCTTTTCTGCCTTATTCTGAACCGGGAGGGGTCAGGTTTTTCTTTTCATGTCTTTTACAGAACGCGTTGGGGTTTTGTAAAAGTGAAGTGCTGCAGGTTTCGCAGGGGTGGGCGGGAGGCCTGGACAGGTGGGGTGTGTCCGGGCAGGTCTTACCCGGCAGGAGGTACTGCGGCCCGAGGGCTCGGAGCCTGGACTCATTCCATCCAACAGAATTTCCAGCTGTGATGAAACGTTCTTTCTTTGCGCCATCCCACACAAGAAGCGTTTAGCCACGTGTGGCTCCCGACCCTTGGCACATGGCTAGTGTGACAGCGGACCTCAACTTCTTGTTTTAAATTCAATTTAAATTTTAAAAAGAACATGCGCTGCACTGACTGGGAAACTTTTTTTTTTTAAGGTTTATTTTTATTTCTCTCCCCTTCTCCTCCATTGTCTGCTCTCTGTGTCCATTCGCTGTGTGTTCTTCTGCATCTGCTTGTAGTTTTGTAGGCAGCCCTGGGAACCTGCGTCTCTTTTTTGTTGCGTCATCTTCCTGCATCAGCTCTCCGTGTGTGCGGTGCCACTTCTGGGCAGGCTGTGCTTTTTTTCGCGTGGGGCAGCTCTCTTTGCGCCTGGGGCTCCCCTGCACGGGGGACACCCCTGCGTGGCACGGCACTCCTTCTGCGTGGCAGCACCGCACATGGGCCAGCTCACCACATGGGTCAGGCGGCCCTGGGTTTGAACCCTGGACCTTCTATATGGTAGGTGGACGCTCTACCAGTTGAGCCACATCCACTTCCCTAAGGACCTTTGGAACAACTTGGGTGTTTGAATCTGCTTTTCCAACAGTAAACGTCATGAAATCTAGAGACAGATCAAGCATTTCTGAAGAAAATTAGGGTCTGAATTTATTCAAGCAGTCGGTGTAAAACTCACACCAGATCTCCAAGATTTAGTACCCCAAACAGCCCAATATTTCATGAATAATGTATATGGATTTCATGTCAGAATGATAAACGTTTGGGACGTAATGGGGCAAATAAAATATATTATTAAAATTAAGTCCATCTGACTCATTTTACTTCTTTAACGTGGCTACTAGAAAATCTGAGCTGCACACGACAGTGGCAGTGTTGACAGCAGGGCCCCGGCTAGGCCACAGGAGTGTAGGGGTGAGAAGGTCTCAGGGCTGGGGAGAGACAGACGAGGAGCAAGGCAACAAGCAGGAAAATTCCAGTGTCGTGGGAATGAACAAGTCCTCTACCTGCCTTGGGCCCTCGGACCAGAGTCTACAACCTGCACAACTGTAAGTGGCAGACCTGCTGAGGGCCCCAACGCCGGTGGCTCCCAGGCAGGGGGATCAGCAGCCAAGGTCAACGGAGAGTCCTGGCACCAGGGTTGTTCTCACCCAAGCCCCAGTGACCTCATTTCTAGAACAAAAACGCAGGCCCCAGGTCCAATGGCAAGATCCTGTGGTCTCAGCCCTTCCGGAAAGCCCAGACATTGCCCGCGGAAGGCCCTGGACTGAGCCGGGATCTCGGAGACGCAGAGCCAACGGGACCCAGGTATGTGCGCGTAGGTGCGAGAGATCTACATAGGGAATGGCGCACGGGATCGTGCCAGGGGGCAGGTCTGAGGTCGGAGGGCAGCCCCCAGCCTGGAAACCCAGGCAGGTGTGGCCAGGGCAGTCTCGAGGTGGGATTCCTTCTTTGGGGAAACTGGTTTGCTCTTCAGACGGTTAACTGATTGGAGGAGGCCCTCCCACGTCATGGAGAATAATCTCTTTTGCCTAAAGTCAACCGATGGTAGCTGCTACCCACCTCCACACAGCACCTTCCGGCAATATCTAGACTCGACTGAACGGCGGGCACCGAGCTAGCCAGGGGCACAGGGAACCTTCACCATCACGCGCACCCCACCCCGTTTCCTTCCTCACCTGGCACGGCCCCCCCTTCCCGCCCCCGGTCACAGCTGACCTGGGGAAATGGCCAGGTGGGACCGGGGAGCCCTGGCTTCCTCAGTGGGAGGGTCCCTGTTCAGTCAGAAAAGCACCAGAGCCGCTGGGGTGGACTTGAAGTTCCTGTCCATGGAGAACCCTTGAGAGGACAGAGCTGGCAGGACATGCAGGCGCAGATGGAAAGAATCTGAGTGCTGCTAGCTGGGCATGTCCACGCATTTGAAAATCAAATGCGGAGAAGCGGATGTGGCTCACGTGGTAGAACGTCCGCCTACCATATGGGAGTACAGGATTCAAACCCAGGGCCTCCTGACCCATGTGGAGCCGGCCCATGCGCAGTGCTGCTGCACACAAGAGCCATGTCACTCAGGGGTGGCCCCTGCATAGGGGAACCCCACACGCAAGGAGTGAGCCCAGCGAGGAGAGCCGCCCCACATGGAATTTTAAAAGTGCAGCCTGCCCAGGAGTGGCACCACACACACGGAGAACTGACGCAGCAAGATGACGCAACAAAAAGAAACACAGATTCCCGGTGCTGCTGACAAGAATGCAAGTGGACACAGAAGAACTCGCAGTGAATGGACACAGAGAGCAGACAAGGGGGGTGGGGAGGGGAGAGAAATAAATAAAAAATAAATCTTTAAAAAAAAAAAAGAAAATCACACGCGGCTGCAGAGTGGGGGTGGGCTGGACCCAGCTCCCCAGCAAGCCTCAGGCCCCGTGGGAGCTCTACAAGGAGGCAAGGCCGGGGCTGGGGCCTCCGTGCCCCCACCGGGGCAGTGCCGTCTGCTGGGGCGTTTAGACCCTGCACGAGTCACCTAATGCTGCGTGAGCTGAACGCCGTCGACGCTTCTTCCCGCGGGTTCTGTGCGGGACTTCGGGCCGGCCCTGGCCGGCTGGTTCTGGCTTGGGCCCCGCACGAGGCTGCGGTCAGCGCCACGGCTGGATGGCCGGGCTGGGCCGGGAGGCTTTGCTTCTAGAGTGGCTCCACGTGGCTTGTGAGCTGGTTCCCTCCCCACTAACGCCCCCAGTTTACTAAGGGGAAACTGAGGCACAGAAAGATAAGCTGCTTGTCTACGAGGTGAAGCAGCCATGAGGGGGAGAGCTGGGGATCCCCTGTCAGGGCTCGACGGCTGCACCAAACCGCCTCTGCGGGGAGGTGGGAGCTTGGCGGCCAGGCGCCACCTCCGTTCACCGTTCATCGCTGACGGAGCTGAAGGCAATCAGTCCTCCAGGGAGCTGACCCAAGGGCGGGTGAGTCCCCTGGAGTACACAGGGGCAGGGGAGGGGCAGGCCTAGGCGAAAAGAGCATGAGACTGGAGCCTGGGGTCCTGGGTTCGAATCCTGACGCTGGCTGGTTATGTGGCCTTTGGCAAGTCCGCCAGCCTCAGTGCCCTGCTTGCCTCATCTCTAAAATGCGCCTCATTCATGCGCCTAATGCCATTTACTCAGCACTTACTATGTGCCACGTTCTTTTCTAAAAGGTACCGAGGTCATGGTAGCTGGGGGAGAAGGATAATAAACAATTAGGATGATAAGACAGTTTCAGAGAAGGAAAAAACACACTAAAGGCATAGAGGGTGCGGCAGTTCCTCTGCCCTGGGGGGTGACACTGGGCTGAGAAGGGGACCTCGTGGGAGATGTGGGGTAGCAGCGCTCCTGGGAGAGGGAACCGTCCATGCAAAGGCCCAAGGCCGGCCTGAACTTGGGGGTTGCAAGGGTCAAGTACAGCCCCACAGCCTGTGCTGACCTAGCTCAGGCCCTGCGGGGCAGCAGCTGTCAGGCGGGGGACGGAGGGCTCGAGGGACAACGGCTCCAGGCCCCAGAAGGAAGAGCAGTGAGCCGGGCAGCCACCCCCGACGCCTCCCCAGATCCACCGCCCGCGGGGGAGCCGCTTTCCCACAGGCGCCAGCTGCCCGGGGTCTGTTTGGATTTGTGGTTAGGGCACCGGTACCCCTAATTTATTTTTTCCTTTGTGACTCTCTCCGAGTCGTCTCCCAGGAAAAGGTGCTGGAGAGGAAAATCATCAGGTTTTAAACGAAAAACAAGAGCTGCATACACACCGTTTCCTGCGCTGCCCCGGGGCAGTGCATGCTGTCGGTGCCCAATGTGTGCCCGATATCAGTGAACGGCATGCCCAGGCGGGACACTCCGTCCGTTCCCTCACGGGCCTGCCCGCTGCCGGCACCCTGGGCAGGAGTCGGGCCGCCCCGGCGAGGCCGCAGGGGACCAGGTGGCCCTCGGTGCCGGGCGCGGCGTGTGACCGCATGTCCCTCCACGAGCCTCTCCTGGAGCCCCGTGTCTCCCGCCTTGACGTGAGTTTTCAGAGCACCAGGTGTGTCCTGACACCGCCCCAGCCCAAAGTCCCCGCGTGGTCCGCGGGGCTGGGACAGGTGCCCGGGGCCGGGGCTGGCGGGTGGCTCGGGGACGAGCCGGGTCCAGGACAGCCTCGGGCGGCCCGACTGGGCCTCCCCACTTTGGCCCGGAGCCCCTCGGCGGCTCTTCGGGCCACCGGGGCCGGACAAGCCCACCCCTGAGTCTTGCCTCAGACCCTCCGCCAGCTCTGCTCCCTGCTCCCCGCTGCCACGGGACCCCAGGAGCCGGGCAACTCCTAACCCCAGCCCCCGGCCCGAAGGGGCCCCGCGCCCCGCGGCGGGCAGCTCCCGGCGCCCGCGGCTCGACGTCGGAGCAGGAACGAGACGCGTCCGTGCGCAGGGCCCGCTGCCCTCGCCGTGCCTTTCACCTTCCTTCTGCTGGCTGAAAATAACTGCATGGCAGCGAGGGTGGCTTCACCCCAGTGCCCTGGGGAAGGAGGGTGCCGCCCCCAGGGACCCCAGGTCTGGGGGGCTCACGTCCCCACGGCCAGCGCGGGCCACGCCAGCCCTGCTTTGCTGTGGACGCTCCCCTGACGGGCTCCGAAGGGAACAAGTCTGTGGTTCCACCCTCCTCAGCCTCAGGCGTCTCCACGCGAAGCCGGCGGCTGCTCTGCAGGGATTTTAGGAACATGTTTCTGTGTGATTTGGGATAGTTCAGTAATTTTCCAGAAATGCATCCACAGCCTGCTCCGCCTTTTTATGTAAATAGTTTCCCCATTTTAATAATGGGAAGGATAGTTACCATTTATTAAATACTCTCTGCATTCCAGGCACTGTCACCCTGGGAGGGAGCAACCCTGATTGTCCTCATTTTCCAAACGAATAAACTGAAGTTCAAGTGAACACTTTGTGCAGTCGCATCCTACGGGATGCGGCACCACTCGCCGGTCTCCCACAGACAGCAAGAACTGGGTGTGCAAAGCCGTTCCTAACCCAGTTTCCCTTGTCTTCCTCTTCTAAAGAGGTGGGAAAGCTAAAATACTTTCCCAGACTTCCTTGCAGGTAGATGTGGCCAAGTGACTAGCTTGGGTCATCAAGATGTAAGCAGAGAAGACCAGGTAGAGGCCCTTGGGAAAGCTTTATTAAAGGGGCAAGGTCAGCCATGCAACTTTTTCCTTCATCTTACCTGGAATGCAGACTTGATACCTGGGGACACAGCACCCATTTTGTGGCGATGAGGAGGTAAGAGGAATCTGAGTTATTGATGGCATCTGTGGACTGCCTTCCCCAGGATTCTTATACCATTTATTGGGTTTCCTGTTACTTGCAGACAAATACAACCATAAGCCTCCAAAGTCCATGGTCTTACCCAATTTTGAGGCTGCCCATCAAGTAACTTGTTTCTCTCCCTGTTGCTAGGATACAAAGAAAAGAATTGTATGTAAATCAGAAGGTAATGAAATGCAACCCTCTCTTTGGGCCAAATTCCACTTTTGGTGGTCAAGAATATACAGTTGAAGCGATGAAGTATGAAAACCAGCTTCAACCAGTTGGCCGGACCTGCGCAGAAGCAGCCCCTTGCTGTCCTCACTGCAACTTGCTTAATTAACATAGTAAAATTCCCACCCAGGGGTGGAGTTATCCGCCCCTTTCTTGATCATGCAATGTATGTGCAAGCATGATTTCCTAAACATGCTAATCATACACTTATATAACCAGCTATGTGTGTTCATCCATATGCATAAAAACTAATGCATAATCAAAGCAAATGCTAAGTAGTAACTTGGATATCTAAGCAAGAGTGGAACTGCAGCACGGGGAGTCAGGTCTGAGTCACTTTGGACTGGCCTTGGCTCCTCACCTCTGCAGACGTAATAAATGTGAGTTTGCCTGACTCTCGTGTTGAAGTTTTCTTCCTGCCACCTCTGGTTATCCAGAAAGGCCCTGCTTTGAGGCCTAACATTTGGGCTGGGTCCTGGGAAGCAGTATCAGGATGAACCTCGATTTTTCTAAAGCCAAGGATTCTGACCCACAGAACACCACCGAAATGTCCAGAAAGTTCTAAGGGTGGGAACTGCCACTTCCTCAATGAAGCCAAAGATGTCGTTTCCGAGGGCAAAGAAGTTGGGGTCCCTGCAGAGTAGCTGCTTCCCACGGGAGAGTCGGGGGGAGGAGAGAACGGACCCCCACCTGGTGCACAGTCGACCCACAAATCTCGGGACTTCAGGGTCTGCCCCTGGTGACTGCCGTCATCGCTCTCTCCCACTTTGGGGAAACCGAGGCAGGATCACAGTCTCTGTCTCCCCATCTGGCCTGGCAGGCAATGACACGGCGAGGAGACCGGCGCCGTCCAGCCCCAGCGAGCTCCGGGGTCTGCTCCCCCGTCCCTTTTGGCACTGGTCACCTGGAGGGGGCTCCAGCTGGGTGACCATGTGGGCCTGGAGCAGGTCACGCCATTTCTCTGCGCCTCGATTTCCTCGTCTCTAAAATGGGGAGAAAAGCCTTGCCTACCTTATAAGAAGGCTGCCAGGACTGAACCAGCACGCACCAGGAGCACAGAAGTGCCGAGCACGTTGTCGCTATTGTCACCACCAGCTGGTGGTAGGGCGTCACTGCCGCCCTCCCAGGCCCAGGGACCATCGCCCCTCCCCGCCCCCCTGAAGTTCAGCACGGGTGACCTTGGCTGATGAAGTGTGACCTTCCGCATGGAAGCATTTAAAAGCAGGTGTGCAGGGAGCGGGTGTAGCTCAGTGGTTGAGCGCCTGCTTCCCAAGTATGAGGTCATGGGTTCAATCCCCAGTATATCCTAAAAAAAAAAAAAAAATAGCAGGTATGTGGACTTCCCAGACCCCCAGGCACCTCTTCCCTGGGAAGCTCATGTTTTTTTTTTTCCCTTTTTCCCTCCCCCTCCACCCCACCTTGCTGTTTTTTGCTGTCTGTGTCCATTCACTGTGTGATCTTCTGTATCTATTTCTCTTTTTTGTCTTCTCTGTTTTTCTCCTCTAGGATGCCCCAGGATTCAGCCCTGGGGACCTCTGATGTGAAGAGTTTCCCTGTCAGCTGTGCCCCCTCAATTCCTGGTCTCTGCTGTGCCTCACCTTGACTCTCCCCTTTGTCTCTCTTTTGTTGAGTCATCATCTTGCTGCGTGACTCACTTGTGCGGGCACTGGCTCGCTGCGTGGGCACTCAGCTTGCCGCACGGGCACACTTTTTCTTTTTATCAGGAGGCTCCAGGGATTGAACCCGGGTCCTCCCATTTGGTAGGCGGGAGCCCAATCACTTGAGCCACATCCGCTTCCCGGGGAAGCTCACGTCGATGGTGACGAAAAGGTGTGGGCAGCTTGGCTCGCTGGGGCCACCGGGAGGGCGGCCGCCTGGAATTGTGTGAACAAGAAACGGATCGACTGGGCTAAAGCCGTGCACACTGTGAGTTGCTTCTCACGGCGGCAGAGCCTGGCCAACCCCGACCAAGACCCCCTTGCGATGACCGATCCTGGTCCCTGGCCAGGCTGGGGCGGCTGCCCTGGCTGAGAATGAACCTTTGCCCTCGGCCTTGTGTTCCCGGGGTAGGAAGGACGTCCCTCTTCTCCTAAGAGGGGCGGCGGGGGTGTCCCCGGAGGAAGGCTCAGCTCTCGGGGGCGCTTGCTGCAAGCGTCCACTCACGAGGGCCCCCCAGGCACAGGGCCGGATGCACAAGATGGGAAGGGGCTTTGCGGGCACCACCCTGGCCTGCCAAGAGCGCTAGGCCCAGGCGGGCGCCCACGCAGACCCCACGGGCAGACACGAGGCCTGCGGTGTCCAGCCTGGAGGGTGCCGGGCCCGGGCCATGGGGCCAGGGCAGGGTGGGAGGGGCGGCAGGCACCCGCTGCGAGCTCGGCTCCCTGGAGAGCGCGAGGGAAGAGGCGACAGGGCCATCAGCCGGCAGCGGCGCCCCGGTAAGGAGCGCAGGAACCAGAGGGCCCTGCAGCGGGCCCGTGGCAGGGTGGACGGGTTTGGAGCCGTGTAAACCCCCGGGACACGTGCCCTTAGGTCCGATCCACGCCTGTGGGTGTGAACCCACTGTGGGCAGGTCTCTGGAGGCGCTGGCTCAGTTGAGGGGCATGGGCTGGCGTCCTCTATCAGGGTGAAACTCAGGCAGAGGGAGCCGCAGGAAGCAAGCAGCAGAAGCGGAGCCCAGAGAGAAGGCCGTTCCAGCCGCCGCCACCGCTCCCGGCCGGGGGACAAGGGCCCAGAGCCGCCGGCAGCCGGGCTTTCGGGAGAAAGCTTCACTCTGATGGCGCTTCGATCTGGACGTTTTCTCCGCCTCAAAACCACCAGGGAATAAATCCCCAGTGTCTATCCCTCCCTGTTTCACGGAGTTTGGCGGCACTGCAGTGGGGTAGAGCTCTCCTTCCGGGGCCAGCCTGGCGTCCTGAGGGCACCCAGGGGACGGGGAGGCCAGGTGCCCCCTCCACCCGCCCCGACAGCGGTGGCGCCAGCAGGCATTTCACCCACCTGCCACCCCGTCCACGGGAGACGCCCGAAGCCCCACGGCCAGGCGGCTTCTCAGACCCAGGGCTGCGGCCTGGAGCTGCTTCTCCCCTCAGTGGGCCCTGGCGGGCGCCCGGTGGCCTCGGGCTGGACGGCCAGACGGGAGCCCCCAGCCTGGAGCAGGGCAGCCGGCCCAGAACAGGGACTGAGTCCCCCAAGGGCGTGGGCGGGGGCCCGGGACAAGGCGTGGGCAGGGCTCCGAGGCCCCCGTGTGGCCCCCAGGTCCTGAGATTCGGATTCGGCCTGGGCTCTGGGAGGCCCACAGGGAGAGGAGCGGCTGGGCCGTCCCCCTGGGACCCTCTGCGTTTGGACATTGCCTGCGAGTGGTGGGAAGACGAACGTCCCTTTCCCTGGCTGCTGTTTTAATGGCTTAACAAGGAAAGTGGACTTGGCCCAGTGGTTAGGGCATCCGCCTACCACACGGGAGGTGGGTGGTTCAAACCCCGGGCCTCCTTGACCCATGTGGAGCTGGCCCATGCGCAGTGCTGATGCGCACAAGGAGTGCCCTGCCACGCAGGGGTGTCCCCAATGTAGGGGAGCCCCATGTGCAAGGAGTGCGCCCCGTAAGGAGAGCCGCCCAGTGTGAAAGAAAGCGCAGCCTGCCCAGGAATGGTGCCGCACACACGGAGAGCTGATACAAGATGATGCAACAAAAAGAAACACAGATTCCCGGTGTCACTGACAAGGATACAAGGGGACTCAGAAAAACACACAGCGAATGGACACAGAGAGCAGACAATGGGGGGAGGTGGGGAGAGAAATAAATAATAAAATAAATCTTTTAAAAAGTAAATGAAAAATGGGGACGCAGGTAGCGTTGGCCTCCAGGGACCGCGAAGTTGGATCACCTATAAGTGACACCCTCGCCGCCCGCACACCCGAAAGGCTCACGGAATGACAGCGGCCGTCGGGGGGAGGAAAGGGCGCAGCGCCCCGGGCGCGGATTCAGGTCTCGACTCCGACACTCCCACGCGGGGGTCCCGGGTGACTCAGCCCCTCGGGGTCTTGGTTTCCTTATGGGGAAAATGGAGGCTAAAGATGCCAGCCCCAGGGGAACCTTTACAGATACCCCTACGGCGGGGCGTGCTGGCGCCCAGAAGGGCTCGTGGGCGGGCCCCGGGCTGGGGACAGACGAGGTTTTGGCAGACGCTGGAGAACAGATCTCGAGTCCACGGCATCGACGGAGACCTGTCAAGAGCTAGGGGGCCCCAAGACCCCGTCACGTCCCACACCAGCCGCAAGCACGGGCGTGCCCGGGGTCACCCTCACTGCGGAACGATTGGCTACGAATTCGGGGCTCTCCTCGGACTCCCTCCGATCTGATAATTTGCTAGAACGCCTCACGGGAGCCGGGAACGCATGTACTCCACGATTGTGGTTTCGTGATGCCCGAAGGAAGCGGGTCAGAGCAGAGAGGCGAGGGCGGCCAGGCGTGCAGCTCCGGTGACCCTGGGAGCTTTCACCCCCCGCACGGCGACGAGGTGGCCACCAGGGGCGCCGCCCCGAGCTTCCGTGCCCGGGGCTGTGATGGGGGCACGTGGGCATGGTGGATGGAACCAAGGTCCACGCGGCTGAGCGCCACCCCAGGCCCCTCCCCTCCCTCTAAGGCACCCTCGAGGCCCCCAGTGGCTCCTGGTCTCACCGGCCCCCACCCGAAGACCACCTGTGTGACCTTAGCAGAGACTCTCAGGGGTGGGCCGGGGACCCCCTGGGACCAGCAGACCCGCCAACTGCTGCCCCCAGGAACCGGGAGCCAAGGGCAGAGGCCCAATCCTTCCTTACACAAGCACGGCGCTTGCTCTCAACCCCACGGAGAAGAACTCACCTTCCCTTTATCGCCGGACCAGAGTTTCACCACTTGGGGTTTCAGAAAGCCAGGCCGCCGGCGGTGTGAGGGGCCCTAGCTCCCACTCCAGGAGAAGTTTTCAGAATGGGGCTTGGGGTGCCTGTCTTGGGTGCGAATCTTGCCCCACCTACAATTGCTAGGGCCGCCTCTTTGGGTGAGTTGCTTGATCTCCACGTGCCTTGGTTTTCTCATCCCTACAATGGGCCACGGGGAGGATTCCATGGGGCGGGTCACCCCGGGAGGCCGAGCAAAGCGCTGGCCGGGGCAGGTCCTCATGCTGGCGACTGCCGTCTCCCCCACTGCTCTGTGGAATCTTTTCTTTTTTAAGATTTATTTTTTATTGTTTCTCTCCCCTCCCCCCCCATTGTCTGCTCTCTGTATCCATTCGCTGTGTGTTCTTCTCTGTCCACTTCTATTCTTGTCAGCAGCACCGGGACTCTGTGTTTCTTTTTGTTGTGTCATCTTGTTGTGTCAGCTCTCCGTGTGTGCGGCACCATTCCTGGGCAGGCTGCACCTTTTTCGTGTGGGGCGGCTCTCCGTACGGGGCACACTCCTTGCACGTGGGGCTCCCCTACGAGGGGGACACCCCTGCGTGGCACGGCACTCCTTGTGCGCATGAGCACTGCACATGGGCCAGCTCCACACGGGTCAAGGAGGCCTGGGGTTTGCACCGCGGACCTCCCATGTGGTAGGCAGACGCCCTAACCACTGGGCCAAGTCTGCTTCCCTCTGCGGAATCTTAAGCTCAGCGAGCCGCATGGGGCCCGAGCAGCTTAGAAGATAAAAGGCCCCGGGGAGACAGTCCTGTCCTCCCGCCCCGCACATCCTTCCTGAGCATCGGGCCAGGCACAGCTCTAGGTGCTGGGGGTGCAGTGGGGAGACCCCCCAGTCCCTGCTCAGATGGAGGTGACGTTCCCCTGGGGGGTGCAGGAGACAAGCAGAGCCCACACGAGAGCCACGCCGCGACCACGGAGAAGGGGAACGCGGGCTCGGGCGGCCAGCGACCCAGAAGGGGCAGTTTCGGCCAGGAGCGCCCAGATGCCCATCCCACCGAGGAGCCTGGGCTCCATTCCAGGATTGCCCGAAGAGGGCCGTGGGGTCCCCGGGCCCTCCCTGCCAGGCCGAGGGGGGAGGCAGGACAGCCCCCGGGAGGTGGGAGAAGCCCCGCGCAGCGGCCCGAACTGCGAGACCGCCTCTCCGAGAGCCGCAGGCGGCCGGGCCTGGCATTAACCGTGAGTGGTAATTTATTTATCAGGTCTCTGAAAAGCCCGGCTCTGCCCGGGATCGGGAGCCGCTCTGCAGTTAACCCCCCGGCCTCTGGCCAGCGGCGGGCAGCGGGAGCCAACGCCGTCTGCGGAGGGGGGTCTCGGCCTCCCCGGGCCGCCCTAAGTAAGGCGGGAGTGGATTCCCTCACCCTTCCGGAGGCTGGCGGCCAAGGCCCGGGTGCGGGCAGGACCCGGCTCCCTCCGCAGGGCCAGGCAGGCGCCCCTCCGCCAGGCCGCTCCCCGGCGCGCAGGCCCCGTGCCTGTGCCCCTGCGCCCACCTTCCCTCTTCCCTTAGTCCCAAGCCAGCGTGGCCACGGGGCGACCCCCACGAAGCCCCTATTTCCAAGCAAGGGCGCGGGCATGGCCACCGGGGAGGACGGCCGAACAGACCTGTGTTTTGGGGGACACATTCCAGCCCACAACAGGGGGTGAGACGGACGCAGATTCTCTGGAGAGAGGAGGCCGTGAGGACGTGAAGAGCGTGGGGCCCTCCGCCCCCCACCCCCTGCCGCGCTTCCGGAGCCTGGCCCTGCGGCTGCAGGACCTTCTGTCATAGACGGGTCCTCGCTCCCCTGCGGCAGAAAGACACAGCCACGCTCCCGCCACGGCCTCCGCAGGCGGAGGGCGCTCCCCGCCCAGGGCCTGTGGGCCCTGCCACTCGCTTTGGCCAAGAGGACGTCGACAAGCCGAGGGGTCCAGAGGCTTGAACTGTGTGGCAGTAACACATCCTGAGCAGCTGCTGTGGCCTGGTGACAGAGGGAGAGAGGAGTTGTAAGTTGCAGAGCTGCCCCCGTCACCCACAGAAGTAGGGGCATAAGAATAAATGATTGTGGTTTTAAGCCACTGGGTATTGGGGTTGCTTGTTACCAGCATTATCATGGCAATAGCTGACTAATACACCCAGGCTCCGGGGAAAGGCACAAGTAGGAGATCAGGGGCTTGGGTGGGGTGGGGGAGAGAGACTAGATATTACCATCCCCCCACTCAGCCCTGCTTCCTCTCTGTTCTGTTCTTGTTCTCTCCCAACCTGGTCACACCCCCACCCCCACCCCATCTCCCAGGACAAGCCACCGTCACCTCTTACCTGATTGCCTCTTCGGTCGTCCCCAGGGTCTCCACCTTGCCCCATTCAGTCCATTTCCCATTGCAGCTGTGAGGGTCCTTTTAAAATCAGGTCCTGTCCTGCCCTTGCTTAAAAGCCTACAATGGTAAGGAAGTAGATGTGGCTAAACTGATAAGGCGTCCACCTACCACATGGGAGGTCCAGGGTTCAAACCCCGGGCCTCCTGACCTGTGTGGTGAGCTGGCCCACGCACAGTGCAGCTGTGCACAAGGAGTGCTGTGCCACGCAGAGGTGTCCCCCATGTAGGGGAGTCCCACACACAAGGAGTGCGCCCTGCAAGGAGAGCCACCATGCACAAAAAAAGTGCAGCCTGCCCAGGAGTGGCGCTGCACACACGGAGAGCTGCTGTAGCAAGATGATGCAACAAAAAGAGACACAGATTCCTGGTGCCGCCAAGAATGTAAGTGGACACAGAAGAACACACAGTGAATGGACAGAGAGAGCAGACAACTGGGAGGGAGGGGGAAGGGGAGAAAAATAAATACAACAAAATAAATCTTAAAAAAAAAGCCTACAGTGGCTTATCACCAAAATCCCTGCAAAACACAAGGCCTGCGTGATGTGGCCCCACCGTGTCCTCTTAGCCTCCCATCCCCCCTTCCTCGCTATGATCCGCCCACAGCAGCCTTCCTCCTCCCATGAGCCACCCCAGCTCATCTGAGCCTCGGGGCCTTTGCACAAGCTCTTACCAGATTTTGTATGGCTGGCTTCTTGCCTTTTTGATCTCAGAGAGTCCTTTTGTGTCCACCTTCTCTATAGTTGCCTTCATTTTCACAGCTCCTGCTTCGTTCCATTTACAGCACCTGTATTAGTCAGCCAAAGGGGTGCTGATGCAAAATACCAGAAATTGGCTGGTTTGTATAAAGGGTATTTATTTGGGGCAGGAGCTTACAGGTACCAGGTCATAAAGCATAAGTGACTTCCCTCACCAAAGTTCATTTCCATGTGTTGGAGCAAGATGGCTGCCGACGTCTGCCAGGGTTCAGGCTTCCTGGGTTCCTCTCTTCCCGGGGCTTGTTTCTCTCCAGGCTCAGCTTCTCTGTTTTCTCCACAAAGTCAGCTGTAGACCCTCAGGTGGCCAGCTCTGTCTCTCTCCCTGGGGCTCGATTCCCTCTAGGCTCAGCTGCTCCGCTCCTCTGTGTGCTTACTTCCTGGGCTCCAGCTCAAAACTCCAACTAACTCCTCTGCTCTGCTGTGCAGTTTTCTCTGTGGGTCCCCAGTTCCCAAGGGCGCGGGAACTCAACGCCCTGCTGGTGTGGCCCAATCAAAGCCTTAATCATTATTTAATCAAGTAAAAAAATGAAACCTCTGAATCCAATATATTCTAATTTTCCCAGAGGGGCAGACAAGTTTATAAACATAATCCCATATCTATTTTTGGAATTCATAGACTATGTCAAACTGCAACAGCACCCAACCTCATTCTGAAAGGGAGAATGGAGGCAAGGCCCACAAACCTCCAAATCTGCTGGCCCCGGCCTCCCAGACGCCCGTGGTCCCTGGTGCTCCCGGCTGCCACGGTCACCTCGCTTCATATGGCAGGCGCTGCAAAGCCACCTTGGGCTCCGGGCCAGACCCCACTGCTGTCTCAAATTCACCTACAGCCCCAGGGCAGTTCCTGGACGGGCTGGTTGCTTGCCCCCCAGCACCCCGTCTCTCAGCTTCCCTGGCGCCACAGGGGATTGCTCAGCTCAGACGTGGCACCTCCTCAACCGCGGAGGCACAGCCCGGGCACTGCATTTCCTTTTCTTCTTCTCTTTGCCTTTGGAAGAGAGAACAGAGTGTCCGGTGCTGCCCTATTCATGTTTCCACAGGAACAAATGTTGGTTGTGTGCGCTTTTGTGTTGGTTTTTGAAAGAAATGGGAAGAAGGGGAGAAAATCTGCTCCTCTTTCCTTCCCTCATTGCCCCCTCCCCACCCCCGCACACTCTGATTGTTACAGGTTTGCTTCGTGTTTTGTTTTTTGTTTGGGGCTTGCTGGAAGCCCGCCTTCCTGTGCATAATTCTTGATTTGCCCATTTTCTGTAAAATCTCATTACACCAAAAAAGGAAAGGAGGACGGGGAGGGGTGAGCCTTGGGGGGCGCAGGCCCGCTCGGGTGGCGGCGGCCCGCAGCAGCCTGCGCGTTTCCCCCTCTTCTGTCTGGCACCCCTGCTCCCCCAGCCCTGCTTCCTGGGTCCCAAATGAACCTACGTGCTCCCAAGTTCTCAGCTCAGGGCTCTTCTGGGGCAGCCCAAACTGAGAGCCCGCCGGTAAGAGGAGGACGGCAGGACGCGGGGCTGTGGTTCTGGGTGACCAGCCTGTCCCCTTCTGCAGGGAGAGGGGATGGGGGGTCCCTCAGAGTCCCCGAGCAGGAGAGCTCTGGGTGGCGGCCCTGGGGCTGTGCGCTCCACAGGATCTGGGCCCGTGCCCTGTGCACGGGCCGGCTGGGGACATCCCTCCACCGTGACCTCAGGGGTACCCCTGAGGGGGTGCAGCACCCGCGGCCAGGCCCCTCAGGGAGCCCCTCGCGGTCCCGCGGCTGGGCTCACTGCCCTTGCCCACGGGGCACCTGCCAACATCGGGGGGCCTTTTGCCCCTCGTGCTTCCGGCCGGAGAAAGGAGCGTGAGGGGGGCGGGCGGCCCCTGGTGGGCGTGGGGGCGCCTTCCCAGGGCCCCACAGGGGGACACCCGCCCTCTGCTCCCCGCCACATGCCCCACCCCTAAGCACCCGCCCCCCGGGGCAGCTTCGGACTCCGGCACCAGATGGCCCCGCCAGGCCCCAAGTCACGGCCAAGGAAGATTTGATTAACTTGCCTAATGGGCTCCGAAGTCACTCCATTTTTTTCCTTGACAACTGTATTTTCTCCCTAAATTTGTTATTGATTCCTCCGAGGTAGGGATATAGGTGTAACAGAAAAAGTGTTCTGTACACGGCAGGCCAGGGGCCGAGAGCGGGGAGTGGGGGTGAGGAGGGCAGGGGCGCTTTAGCCTAAGACCTGGCCGTGCGTCCCGGGTGCGAGCATCAGCGGCTAAAACCCCAAGAAGCCCAGTTCAATCCAAATTCAGATAAGAAATACTTGGTAGTGCCATTACCTCATGTCATACTTATACTGAGAAATACTTTGCGGGAAGTAGACTGGCCCGATGGATAGGGCATCCATCTACCACATGGGAGGTCCGCGGTTCAAACCCCGGGCCTCCTTGACCCGTGTGGAGCTGGCCATGCGCAGTGCTGATGCGCGCAAGGAGTGCCGTGCCACGCAGGGGTGTCCCCCGCGTAGGGGAGCCCCATGCGCAAGGAGTGCGCCCTGTAAGGAGCGCCACCCTGAGTGAAAAAAGTACAACCTGCCCAGGAGTGGTGCCACACAGGGAGGTGACGCAGCAAGATGATGCAACAAAAAGACATACAGATTCCTGGTGCCACTGACAAGAATATAAGCAGACACAGAAGGACACACCGCAAATGGACACAGAGAGCAGACAACTGGGGCAGGGGCAAAGGGGAGAAAAATAAATAAAAACTAAATCTTAAAAAAAAAAAGAAGAAATGCTTTGGAGTTTACGCGAAACTCAGGCTTTGCTGGGTGCCCTGGGTTCCGTGTCAGCCCTGTGGGGGGGGGGGAGGGGTGTTGTAGCCCAAGGAGCCAAAGCTGCGTGGCAGCCTCAGAGCCCCCCAAAGCTGGCCCAGGCGAGACCCCTATGAGCAAGAGCTGCTGCGGCTTTTTTTCCCCTTTCCCCCAAAGGCCTCCTCCAGGTCCTCCTCCTTTTGGGGCGCGCCGTCTTGGGGCGGGGACCGGGTGCTTCGTCGCCAGGAGGTCCACAGTCAAGTCCCCCCGGCGTCCCGTCTCTGAGCCAGGAGTTGGGGCTCGGGGGGCTGCTCTTGGCTGGCAGCACCTCCTCCTACCAGCGTCCAGGTGAGACCTGCACCCACCTCCCCGCAGGCCCCTGCCCCAGGTGGCGGGCCAGGATGCCGGGTGCCGGGCCGGCGCAGGGCAGGACTCACCTCACCTGCCTGGACATGGAGGCGTCGGGCAGCGGCCCCCCGTAGAGGGCCAGGGGGCCAGGGCCGGAGGGGAGCAGGGGGGCCGGGCGGGCTCGGAGCAGGCCTGGCCAGGGCGTCTGCAGGGCAGGCCGGGGGGCCCTGGGAGCCTGGAGGGGGCGTCTGCCCTCCTCCGCCCCGGCACCCCGCGTCTGCCGGTTTCCGGGACCCCGGCCGTCGTGGTCCCCTCTGCTCCCGGGTGCCTGCTCGGCCGCCCTCCTGTCCTGACCGCCTGGGCTGGCCCTGGCCCTGCCCCCTCTGGCCACACTCCTGCCCTGGGTCACCTCTTGGCTTGAACGCACCCTCTGCGCCTGTGCCTCCTGCGACCTCGTCCCCCTGGGCTCCGGGCTCGTGCACACACCTCCACCTGGGTCCACGGACGCCTCCGGCCCCAACGGCCAGGCCTGATGCATCCCGCAAACCCACCCTCCCCCAGGCTCCACCCCAGCGCCCCTGAGTCATCCGTGCCGCCCCCCTCCTGCACCCACAGCCAATCTGTCGGGTCGCCCTGTCAGTTCTCCTTTCAGGATAAATCCAGAATCCAGCCCCCTCTCACCACCTCCGCTGCCACCACCCTGGGCTCAGCCACTGTCACTTCCCTCCCAGATTAGTGGCATTGCTTCTCCCTGGTCCCCTGCAGCCTGTCCACACAGCATCCTGTCCATGCAGCAGCCCATCCATGCAGCAGCCTGTCCGTGCAGTGCCCATCCATGCAGCAGCCTGTCCATGCAGCAGCCCGCCCATGCAGCAGCCCATCCATGCAGCAGCCCATCCGTGCAGCAGCCCGTCCGTGCAGCAGCCTGTCCATGCAGCAGCCCGTCCATGCAGCAGCCCATCCATGCAGCAGCCCGTCCATGCAGCAGCCCGTCCATAAGCGCCCGGCCACGTAGCATCCTGTCCATGCAGCAGCCCGTCCATGCAGCAGCCCATCTGTGCAGCAGCCTATCCATGCAGCAGCCCGTCCATGCAGCAGCCCATCCATAAGCACCTGGCCACACAGCATCCTGTCCATGCAGCAGCCCGTCCATGCAGCAGCCTGTCCATGCAGCAGCCCATCCATGCAGCAGCCCATCCGTGCAGCAGCCCATCCATGCAGCAGCCCATCCGTGCAGCAGCCTGCCCAAGAGCGCCTGTGCACTCAGCAGCCCATCCATGCAGCAGCCTGTCTGTGCAGTGCCCGTCCATGCAGCAGCCTGTCCGTGCAGCAGGTGGAGCTGCTTGGCGTGGACGGTGGACATTCTTCCCACCAGAGACTGCAGGAGGCTGGAGAGGAGCCTTCCCTGGAGCTGTCGGCAGGGGCCAGCCCTGCCCGCACCGGGATTTTGGAATTCTGACCCCGGAACTGGGAAAGAGCAGATGCCCGTTGTCAAAGCCCCCCCAGTGTGGGGTCCAGGAGAGCAAGCCTCACATCTCACCTCCAACAGCCCAGTGGGCCGCTCCTAAGCTGAGAGCTTCCCCTTTGGGCTCCCGGCCCCTCTCCTTCCACCACCTAGATGCGCCGTCCAACGCGGTGGCCTTGAGCCCTTGAAACGAGCTCTACCCGAATGACACGTGGCGTGAGAGGGAAGTAAATCTTGCTGCCTTCTGGGTCGTGGAACCCAAAGAAGTGCACGTGAACTATGTCACGAATCCCCCTTACATTGCTGACATGTTGATGTGCTATGGCAATATTTTTGACATACTGGGTTAGATAAAATATGCTATTAAAATTAATATCACTGGGAAGCAGATGTGGCTCGAGTGATAGAGCTTCCACCTACCATATGGGAGGATCTGGGTTCCATCCCTGGGGCCTCCTGGTGAAAAAGAAGAAGAGAAAGTGTGCCCACGTGGTGAGCCAGTGCCTGCGTGGTGAGCCAGTGCTCGCGCAAGGGAGTCACACAGCAAGATGATGACGCATCAAAAGAGAGACAAGGGGAGAGTCAAGGTGAAGTGCAGCCGAGACCGGAAACTGAGGTGGTGCAATTGACAGGGAACCTCTCTCCCCATCAGAGGTCTCCAGGTTCGAATGCCAGAGGAGAGAAAATGAGAAGACAACACAGCAAAAACAGCAGGGCGGGAGGAGGGGAAGGGGGAAAATAAATAAATAAATAAGTCTTGAAAAAAATTAATATCTCCTGTGCTCTGGTTCTTTTCTATACAGCTATTAGAACATTGACTCTTTTATATAGCTGACAGAACATTTTTTGTGTAGCTATTAGGAGAATTACTTCTGTGGTTTGCGCTTTATTTCTATTGGAGAGCAGGGCTCAAAATCCCCCTGCTCGGAACCAGCCCCTCTCTCGAGCCTGCTCTGCGCCTTCACCCCCGTCCTGATGTTACCTGTTTAGTTGTTCTTTGCTTGTCTGCCATCTGTTTCCACCTAGAATGTAAGCTCTGTTGAAAGCTGGGGCTTTGCCGTCTCCCTAGCACCTAGAACAGTGCCAGGCACATGTAGGTGCCTTCTAGATGTCTGGGCAGTGATTTGGCCTGCCCCTGCCGGCAGACGTGCCACCAGGAGCAGGAGTCGGCTCCAGGACTTGGGGTGCCGAGCCCGTCATCAGCTGAGAATCAGCCCACCTTCTCCAGGTGTCGGAGTCCCAGGCAAGGCTAGCAGGTGAGAGTCATTAATGAACTTACTCTTTCATTCATTTATCCATTTATTCGATAAACTCTCACTGAGGGAATGGATGTGGCTCAAGCAGTTGAGCACCCACCTCCCACACAGAAGGTCCCAAGTTCAGTTCCAGGTGCCTCCTACAGAAGACAAACAAACAATGAGCAAAAGCAACAGCAGACATTGAGCAAAAACAACGAGCAGACAATGAGAAAAAACAAGCAGACAACAAGCGAAAATAGTGAGCAAGACAACGAGTAAACAACGAGCAGACAAAGAGCGAAAACAAACGAGCAGGGAGTGGATGTGGCTCAAGAAGTTGGGTTTGGCTCCCAGTACCTCCTACTGTAAAAGAAAAAACAAGCAGACAATGAGCACAAACAATGAGCAAAAAACAACGAGCAAACTGACGAGGGAGCCATCTCGGGGTGGGGGCTCTCACTGAGCAGTCTGGTAGAGGGAATGCCCTGCAGTCAAGGGATTTATGACCAGAGGGATGGAAAGACACAGAACCCCCCAGATGGCAGCCCGAGATGTGGGGTGAGAGCATGGAGTGAGTCAGCAGGGCTGCTGGTTCATCTGGAGGAGGAAGTCAGCAAGGCTTCCCGGCGGCTGAGCGGGCAGGGAGCCCCAGCTTTGCTGGCACATGGCACCCCAGCCAGTGGAGGCCTGGGAGGTGTCTGGGGAGCTGGATTCTCAGGGTTCCAGGCTGGACCCCCGAGGCTGAGCCAGGAGGCTGGGAGGTTGCCTCTGAGCCAATGGCGGGGAGGGTTGCTGGGCAGAGGAGAGCCTGGAGCAGCAGCAGGGACAGAGTGGGGGGCACCACGGCACCCCCAGTGCCCCCTCTCTGGGCCGGGCCCACCTGTCTTCCCAGCAGTCCCCGTGTGTGGGTCTGGCCCCCCAGTGCCAGCGGGGCTGCTCCGCCCAGCGGGCCTGGGGTCCGTCCCCCATTACCTTGCCCTGCCTCGCTCAAGGGAGGAGGCGCGGGGCAGACGAGAGAGCAGAAATCTAAAAAATCCAAAAACACAAAACCCACAACTGGGTTTTTCCCTGACTCCTTTGTTAATATTCCAGTGGCCTCTGAAAGGTCGCCTAACATTTCGAGGCTTCGTGAGGCTGCCTCATCAGGATTAAATGAGATAATTTCACAGAGTGCTTGGCACCTAGTAGGTGCTTCATGATTCTTGGTGCCTTTCTCTAAGTAGGCTTTTGAATGTATTAATGGGTAACAGAAAACCAGACCCAAATTCACTAAAACGATAAGGAAATATATTGGCTTGCCTATCTGGAGGTGGGGCAGGCTTCAGGACGACGCAATCCAGTGGCCACAGTGTTATTTCTCCATGATTCCATCAGGTCTAACTTCCTCTAAGCATCACTTGGCTGCGGGCTGGCCCCCACATGGTGGCAGAATGGCTGCAGCAGCTCCAGGCCTCACACCTGTAACCACAAGGTCCAGTGGATGAAAGAGACGCCTTGTGTTCCAACGTGCTGAGGGAGAGTCCCAAACCTGACCCCAATGGGACTCCCGAGTTCAGGGGAATGAAAAGTGTCGCTGGGCTCGGGCTGACCCAGGCCCTAGTCAGATCTCCTGGGCAACATGTTGGGCTGGACAGGAAAGGCATCACATCCGTACGGGTAGCTGGAAACGCACCTCCGGGCCCACAGGTAAGGCTCAGGGAGCGAGTCCCCACCTAAAGGAGGTCAGACCCACCTTTCAAACCCAAGGCCGCCCCCTGCCTTTCCGAGGGCCGGGTATCCTGTCCCTAAGCCCAAGCGGGGGCTGCAGGGCCGCCAGGCCAGGGGTTCCCTGAGTCAGGCCCTCTGGGGTGAAGACCACCTGGCCAGGCTCCGGGAGGTGCCGCAGCAGCAGCAGCAGCGGCCTTGCTGCCGACGCCAGCCTGGGGCGGCCTCTCCGGGGGGCCGGGTCGCTGGGAGCTCTCCATCGACAGCACCAGACTAAAGCGTCCGCGCCATCCCGTCTCGGAGCTCCTCCTACCTGCTGGGCAGTACCTTTCCCCCTTATGACTAAGGGACGACAATGATCATCTACCTGGGAAGTGGACTTGGCTCAACTGATAGAGCATCCGCCTACCACATGGGAGGTTCGCGGTTCAAACCCCGGGCCTCCTTGACCCGTGTGGAGCTGGCCCATGCGCAGTGCTGATGCGCGCAAGGAGTGCCCTGCCACGCAGGGGTGTCCCCCGCATAGGGGAGCCCCACGCGCAAGGAGTGCGCCCCGTAAGGAGAGCCGCCCAGCGCGAAAGAAAGTGCAGCCTGCCCAGGAATGGTGCCGCACACACGGAGAGCTGACACAGCAAGACGATGCAACAAAAAGAAACACAGATTCCCGGTGCCGCTGACAAGAATACAAGTGGACACAGAAGTACACACAGCGAATGGACACAGAGCAGACAACTGGGGGCGGGGTGGGGGAAGGGGAGAGAAATTAAAAAAGAAAACTTTAGGAAAAAGAAAAAATAATCATCTACCCGTGTTACAGGTGGGGAAACTGAGGTCCCAGGAAGGGAGGCAACAGGCCCCAATGCGTAAAACCACAAAGCAAGCCGGTGGGCTCTCCGGCTGCCCCTCCCGGGCTATCAGGGAGGTGCTCCAGTGTGAGGAGGAGGAGGACAGAGACGAGGCCAGGTGGCCCCTGGGGCTTCTCTGGGCACGGTTTTAGATGTGGAGGACGCAGCAGGAAACAAAACACACAGGAGTCCTGCCCTCGTGGGGTTTACAGTCTAGGGAGGAAACAGGATAAAGAAGGAAAACGCACAGATCATCAGATGGTGATAACCGCAAAGAGAAAGGGAAGAAGTGAAGCGGGGGGTGGGGGGGTTCCCTGGAAGGCCGGCCCCAGCCTGGCCAGAGGCAGCTCTGGAGGGAGAAGAAAGCCGCCGGGTGGTCCCTGCGTGCGGCGGGGGGACGGGCTTCTGTGCCCCCAGGTCAGCCGCGGGCTCAGGGCTGCCCTGGAGGGGGTGGGCCAGAACCCCCCAGCTTCTCCCCAGACCTGCAGACCTGGGTGACGGGGACCGCCGGCCGGTGGCTGGGGTCCAGGTGGGCCACTTGGGAAGTTGTGCTGCATCGTCCAGCTAAAGGGCCCCCAGGCCCCCGTGATCCCTGCCACCAAGCTGTCCCTCCAGCAGTGACCAGATCATCCATTCCCAGCCCCTTGGGACTCAGGGGCTCACGGGGGGCTCCGAGGGAGGGAGTCGGTGCTGTCATCAGGACTCGGCTTCCGAGTGTCAGCGTACCCCCGTGTGCCCGTACCTTGTGCTGGGTGGAGATGTGCTGCCCACACCCCCCTGCCGGGAAGCATGCTCTGCTCCGCCGAGGGGACCTCGGTGGGCAGACGACCTCCAGCTCTCAGCTCCGGCAGGGCTGGCCTCGGCTGCAGGGGCCACCTTGCCCGAGGTCGTAGCTGCTGCGGGCGGTGACTCGGGATGCTATTAAGGCCCGGCCGTCTTGGGCCAGCATGGGACAGGCCGACAGGCCATCCTTACTCCAGAGTCCTTGCCCACACCCCGAGGGCCTGCACCCACCCCGGGGCAGTCCCTGAGACCTGAGGATGAGCTTAGACCATCGACCGCGGACCTGACCTCTCCCCACCCCCCCGGAGTCACGGGTGGACGGGTTTCCCCAGTTCTAGAAGGAAGGGAGGGGCTGCACCTGTTTCAGGGTCTTGTCAGTGAAAGTCAAGGTCATTATCAAGAGAAGGGGGGAGAGGCCAGGGAGGCCACGCCAGTGTCTATGGCCCCCTCCCACGTGCCCACGGAGTCTGTTCGGTTGTCAAACCCAAACGGTTTGTCCAGACACTGCCATAGGTTGAACTGTGCCCCCCCCCAAATAAAAAATCTGTCTACATCTAATCCTTTTTTTTTTAAAGGTTTATTTTATTTATTTCTCTCCCTTCCCCTCAGTCGTCTGCTCTCTGTGTCCATTTGCTGTGTGTTCTGGCTGCTTCTGTTGTTATCAGCGGCACGGGAATCTGTGTTTCTTTTTGTTGCGTCATCTTGTTGTGTCAGCTCTCCGTGTGTGCGGCACCATTCCTGGGCAGGCTGCACTTTTCTTTCGCGCTGGGTGGCTCTCCTTACGGGGCGCACTCCTTGCGCGTGGGGCTCCCCTACGCTGGGGACACCCCTGTGTGGCACAGCACTCCTTGCGCGCATCAGCGCTGCGCATGGACCAGCTCCACACGGGTCAAGGAGGCCCGGGGTTTGAACCGCGGGCCTCCCATGTGGTAGACGGATGCCCTAACCACTGGGCCAAGTCTGCTTCCCCACATCTAATCCTTGACAGTGCAAATGCGGCCTTACTTGGGGATAGGGACGCTGCGGATGGAATCAGGCTGAGACAAAGCCGTAAAGGACACGGCAGCCCCCAATCCAGGGACTGCTGTCTTTATTCTTACTTAATTTTGTATTAGACAGTTTGTAGACTGGAGCCTTTCTAAGATGAAGGAGGAGGCTGTTTGGACACAGACATAGAGAAAGGACACAGGGAGGAGGGCCATGCAACGATGGAGGCAGACATGGGACACTGTGCCTGTGAGTCAAGGGACCCAAGGTCCCCCAAGCTGGAGCAGACCCTCCCTCACAGTCTCGTGAAGGAACCAGCCCTGCCGGCATCCTGCCTTGGGACCGCTGGCCTCCCGAATCGGGAGAGAATCCAGGGGTGCTGTCCTGAGCCACCCAGCTGGGTGGTGCTTGGTCATAGCAGCCTGAGGACACCGAGGCAGGAGCTCTGGGCTAGTTTACGGGAAATTCCCCGGGCTGCCTGGCGGGCTCCCACAGCGGGCTCTCTGTGCAGGTGTATTAGCCAAAAGGGTGCTGATGCAAAATACCAGAAATTGGTTGGTTTTTTAAAAGGGTATTTATTTGGGGTAGGAGCGTACAGGTACCAGGCCAGAAAGCATAAGTTACTTCCCTCACCAAAGTCTATTTCCACGTGTTGGAGCAAGATGGCTGCCGACGTCTGCCAGGGTTCAGGCTTCCTGGGTTCCTCCCTTCCAGAGTCTTGCTTCTCTCTGGGTTCAAGCTTCCTCCCTTCCAGGGCTTGCTTCTTCCTGGGCTCAGGGTTCCTCTCTTCCTGGGGCTGGCTTTTCTTTCCTCTGTGTGTTGACTTCCTGGGGCTCCAGCTTAAGGCTTCAGCATCAAACTCCAGCATCAAAACTCCATCAGACCCCCCGACTCTGTCCTTTGCCATGCCTTTTATCTGTAAGTCCCCACCTGCCAAGGGGCGGAGACTCAACACCCTAATGACGTGGCCCAATCAAAGCCCTAATCATAAGTCAATCACGCCCAGGTACAGACCAGATGACAAACATAATCCAGTGTCTATTTTAGGAATTCATAACCATATCTGACCGCTCCAGCATTTAAGTGGTGTGTAGAGGAACCCAGGCTCTTAGAGCCAGTCATGAACGAGTCCTCGCTCGACCGCAACGTTCCTCACAAAAGTGCGTCGCCAAGGCCATCTGGGTCTTCCCGCAGGGTCACCATCCTCTCCGTGCACCGTGGTGGCCTCCTGGGCCTCCGGCTGCAGGGAGGGCAACTGACCCACAGCCCCAGCAGCCGAAAGCCATCGCCACGGTGACACCGAGGCTGCGCTGCTTGCAGGCTGCTCCCAGCCAGTGGCCGACGGCGTCACCAGCCAAGCCCATTCCAGGGAGACGCCGGACTCTTCTGAGGACTCAAGACGCCCCATCGGCTTGGGCAAAATGGTCTCAGAACTGCCGCCCAGTCGAGGACGTTGCCTGTCCAGCCTTCCCTTCTAGCCTCCCCGGGCTGCCGTGCAGAGCAGCGCACGGTGCGTGGCTTTAAACCACAGGCATGGGTCGCCTCTCAGTCCCGGGGGCTGGAAGTCCGAGCCCGAGGCCTCGGCAGGGCTGTGCCCCCGCCCACGCCTGCAGGGGAGGCGCCTTCCCTGCACCGCCCGGCTCCTTGGAGGTTGCGGGGCGTCCTTGGGGTTTCTCGGCTTGTCAGCTCCGCCTCCACCTTCACGTGGCCTTCTCCCCAATGTCCGTCCATCTCTGCACCCCAATTTCCCCCTCGTCATTGGCTCCAGGGTACCGCCTAATCAGTATGGCCTCACCTTAACTTGAATTACTTGATTACAGAGGTAGTGGGAGTCTCCTGGGATTGGGGGACAAAGACCAGTCAAGTTCCTTCTGACACTACCAGCAGAAGGGCCAGATGAGGCTAGACCACCTGCTGCCAGGTGGAGAACGGAAGGGGCAGGAGTGCCGCCTCCAGACCACGCGCGACGAGCGACCTGAGCCGCTGAGCTAGTCCCCGACTTGCCCAAGCAGGCGCCGCTGGAGGCGACAGCCAGGGCTCGTGCCCAGGGCCGTCTAACCCCCGCGGCCCCGCGCTTCGCCCCACCGCGTGCCGCCTCTCCGAGGGTGCACTGCGGGCTAACCTCCGTCTTCTCCAAGCGTCTCCGGTGTCTGGGGGCGAGGCCCTGGCGATCTGCACGTTGGGGTGTCTGCCGTGCATTGTACTCTGGTGATGGCTGAATCTCAGCAGGATGCTGCGTCGTGCCAGAGCTCTGAGCCCGGGCACCAGGCGGCTCCCCGGGGAGGGCGGGGCCACCAAGGGCCACGTTAGGGCGCGGCCACAGACGGCGCCCCTGCCTCGGTCCGTCCTTCCATCCTCACACACGAAGGCAGGCTGTACCCAGTGTCTGGCCCGGGTGCCTACCCCCAGCACATTTCCCCGAGGCCGGAGGTGGGTCGTGTGCCCGGGCCTGAGCTGCGGAACCAAGGGGTGGGAGCACCCCGGCTGGTTTAGAACCTCCAGGGCCCACCACTGGAGAGGGATTCAGCGCCCCTTCCCAAACACAGCAGGTGGGTGGGGGGGGAAGAATGCCCACCGACCATGCCAAGCACGGCTGTTTGAGTTTGCTAAATGCTGCCAAAGCCATATGCCAGCAGTGAGCCGGCTTTGGCAACGGGGCTTATCAGGTTAAAAGCTTACAGTTCTTAGGCCGTGACAGCGTCCAAATCACGGCTCATCAGAGATGCTTTCTCACCAAGCTGCAGCTGTGGACAATCAGGCACGCGGTGGCGTCTGCTCGTCCCTCTTCTCCCCTCTGGGATTTGCTGCTTTGGGCTGCTGGCTCTTGTGCTTTCTCAGCTCCCAGGGCCTTCTCTCTCCTCCCCGTCCCTGCGGCTTCCCCCCCCCATATCTGTGGCTTTTAACTCCTCTGTTCATAAAGGACTCCAGTAAGAGGGTCAAGACCCGCCCTGGGTCACGCAATCTTATCGAAGGCCCTTAACTGAAGGAATTTAATCAAAAGGTCACACCTAGATAGGTTTACATGCACAGGAATGGATTCGATTTAAGAACAGGATTTTCTGGGGTCCATGCAGCCACAAATGGCCACAACCGCTATGCAAATGCAGGTGGGAAGTCGGCTTGTGTGGTCGGGGACACTTCCCTGAGGATGGGCAAAGAAAGGAAAGCGCATTGCCATTAAGCTCCAGCCTGAGCAGAGGTTGATGTCTTGGACTATTTTCCCAGGAACCTTCCCCAAGGCCTGGCACACAGCAGGCACCTAATAATTGCACAGCTGGCAACTCTCTCCACACTGGAAGGAGGACAGGCCCAAAAGCTCCTTCATTCTTCTGAGTCAAGTGGCTTCCCCCGCCTTTGCAATCGATCAGCCGCATCCACCAAGAATAGCCTAGAAACTCAGCAGGGCTCAGAGAAAAGATGTTCATATTTCCGTGCTAATGCAGGGAACATAATTTACATGCCGGTTGGGCCAGCGTCTGTCTCGTTTTATTTCCCTTTGCTTCCTGGGTAATTGGAATTTGATGCCCGGTGCCCCCGCCCTTTGTCTGGGGCTAATTCTGAATGGAGAGTGATCAGATCGATGGAGGTGGAAACAGGGAGAATTCTTGTGAATAATAATAATAAAGCAACCAAGTGCAAGCCTGAGATTGTGGCTGGAAAAGTTGAGCTGATCCCTGGTCTCCTAGCCCATGAAGAGCTGGGCATTGCACTCACCTTCTCTTCGCTCACTTGAGGGAGGTAATAGGGATGGCTGAACACATGACCCCTGGCCCTGGGCAGGTGGCGCTGCCAGGAGCTGGTTAGTCGCACAGAATGCGGGTCTGGGGAGTAGGACACCGCTTGGGATGGAGGGTCAGGCAACAGGGTGCACCAGCAGGAGCTGTGGGAGGTGAGCCTTGTAGCAACAAGAGGGAGGGGGTTCTCCTGCTTCCCACGGGAGCACGTGCGTGGCTTGTTGTGAAAATTCCACAGGCTGGCCGGGGCCTGCAGCCACCACTCAGGGGTACGCCTGCCCCCCGGGATGACGAGGGCCGTTCAGCCAGGGGCCCTCACCTGCAGGAGCGGAGTGGGGTGGGGAATTGGTGCTGAGGCTGGTGCAGCCCTCGTGCTCTTACCAGAGGTCAGGGCAGCACGTCGCATTGACCCTCGGCCCACGCTGGGGCTTCAGGGCTTGTGCAGGCCCCACGCCCTCGTGCACATCCCCAAACTCCAGCGCCATTCCCTCCGGCCTGGCGAATGGTGCCCCTAGAGAACGTCAGCGGGTGCGCCTTGGGAATCGTCCTCTCTTCCCCTTCAGCCCTTTTTTTTTTCTAGAGACACTCATGCGGGACCCTTTGGCACACCGGACTTGGGGCTGGCTCGAGGGGTGCTGCGTGAACGGGTGGCACCAGCTCTGCTCCTCACCGAGCGTTCTGCCTTGCAGAGAGGCAGAAAATAAACAGATTCCTGAACGCCCGATGGGTGCATGGGGCAAGGCGGCAGGGAAGGGGGGATTGGGGGTCTCTGGGGTGAGGGTCGGGGAACAGGGTCATTTGAACCAATCCCTGAACTGTGGGAGGGAGTCGGTCCTGCAGGGAAAATCCTGTTCTGGGCTCTCGGCATCACTCAGGTGATTCTCTCATTCACTCATAGGCCCCAGAGAGGGTGACCGCAGCAGCTGGGGTGCAGGCAGGTAAGGAGGTGCTTAGGAACCCGCAGCGCAGGGGCCCGCTGGCTGAAGCTTGGCTCACACTCGAAACAGAGAGAAATAATAAGAAACCAAGCAGAGCTGGCGCCAAGCTTCAGAGTGAGTGTGCACGGCGCACACGGGGCCCTGGATGGCCCGCAGAGCGCGGGCGGGGGGCCCTCCGAGAAAGTCCAGGGGCGCCAGCCCCGGCATCCACTCCGCCCGGGCCCCCCTCCCCGCAGGGGCAGCCCCGCCGTGGGCTCTCGCCATCCTGAGGGACAGGGAAGCGAGGGTCCTCCTGGCTTCTGGCCCCCCAGCTCTGACCTGGCTCCCAGCTGCCCCGAGTCTGGTACCTGCCCCCGTGCCACTTGGCACTGCAGGTCCCCGGGTCTCTCCGTGCAGCGAAGGCTGCCTCCCCCAGGCCCCAGAGTCCCCTTCTGGGGATTTGCCTGCGTGCCCTTCTCCCACCCCGTCACTGAGTTTCCGGGCCGGTGTCCTCTGTAATAACGGCGTCACCTCCACATTCTAAGTATTCACCAGGCGCTGGCACCGAGGGACGCCTTCCGTGGGTCCTAGCCTCCGAGGTGACCCCGTAATCGCGGCCACCCGGGCGTCATAACCTTGCCTTCCACCTGTCAAGGGCTGACTCGTGCCCTCCAGAAAAGACACGCTCACATCCTAACCTCTGGTCCCGCGTACATGACGTAATTTGGAGACAGGACGGTGTGGTGAGTCAGGCTCAACTGGGTTAGCTGGGCCTCCGCCAGCAGGACTGATGTCCACATGAGCAGGGACGTTTGGACACAGGCACAGGGCAGACGCCGTGTGACGACGGAGGCAGAGATTGAAGAGCTGCGGCTGCGAGCTGGGGGCGCCACGAACCGCTGGCAAACCGGCAGGAGCTGGCAGAGGCCGGGAGGGACCCTCGCGCAGGGCTCAGGGGGAGGGCAGCCCTGCCACACCTCGATTTTGGACTTCTGGCCTCCAGGATGGTAAGAATAAATTCTTACCAAGGGGTACCTTGCTGCAGCAGCCCCAGGAGATGAAGAGGTCCCTCCCACGTACTGTGCCAGGGTTGGTTGGCGGGGGGCGGGGGGCGGGCAGTGGGGTACAGCAGCAGCGACGGCATGTGGCTTCCAGGACTGGTCTGCCGCTCTCAGATCACTCGCTCTGGGGGAAGCCACCTGCCATGACCAGAGGCACATGGTGTGAAAATGAGGCCTCCTGCCAGCTTGGGAGTAGATCCTCCAGCCCTGGACAAGCCTCGGCCAGGAAATTCCTAACTGCTGCTTCAGGGGAGGTCAGAAGAACCACCCAGCTAAGCCTCCCCAGGATTCCTGACCTACAGAAACTGAAATAACAAACGTCTGCTGTCTTCAGCCGCTAAGTGTTGGAGTTATTTGTTACGCGGCAATAGCTAACGCATGCATCTCCTTCAATCCTCAGAAGCTTTTGCTTTGCCCTCTCCTTGTACAGGTGAGAAATGGAAGCTCAGAGAAAGCATGTCGCTGGCCCCCAAGACACACAGAGAGGAAGTGGTCTAGAAGAATGCAAACTTGGCCGTTTACGTCTGTTACGGCGAGGAGCCTCGGCGGAGCTCTGCGTGATGGGTGCAGTTGCAATTGCACTTCCCTTCTCACAGAGCGTGTGTTCTCCGCCCTCAGCTCCTTTAGTCCTTGAAATCAGCCCACGGGAGTTAGTCACCCTGGTTTTACCGATGAGCAATCTAAGGCTCAGAGAACTCGCTCAGGGGGACAGAGCTGGGGTGGGGGTGCCCAATCAGAACTCAGGCCCTCGGGGGTCCCTGGAGCCTGGGAGCCCCGGAGGGGGTCTGTGGCCTCAGGCTCTTCTCTCCCCGTGGGCTGCAGGGCCTGGGGCAACCCAGGAGCTCCCCCTCTGTCCTCCCCAGTCCCTCGGCTGGCCAGGCACCCACGGCCCGGGGAGGTGCTGACGCTGTCACCTGCAGGCCTGGGCCTTTAAGAGGCCTCTGTTTCCTCTGGGTCTCGACTTTTAAAGAGGTTTAGAGTCCAACTTGGACCCTCAGCTCCCCGTATGCCTGTAACCATAGCAGCAGTTCACCATGCAGCAGCAAGTATCTGGAGAAGGAGAAGGAGCCGGGCAGGGAGGGAAGAAGAGCCAGGGCTGTGGGGACGGAGCTTCGCCCTGGGCGCCAGCCCTTGTCCCTCCCCAGGCACAGGTGCTGTCCCCAGGCTCGCAGAGGGCACCTGGCAGCCCCCTCACGCCCGCTGCCCCGGTCTCGGTGGGTACGGGGCCTCGGGACAGCTGTCGGGGTCGGCCCCGGCGGCTGCCGCTGCCCTCTTGGACCTGCTCCGTCTTGAGCCACAGGTCCCTCCTCTGTGGCGTGGAGATCGCAGACCTGTCGCCTCTGCAGAGACGTCGAGGCGCGCAGGTGTATTCCAGCCCCCCAGAGCCACCCAGTCACGCGCCCCCGGCTCCGTTCTGGAACATTCCGATAACCAGCAGCGGGGTGGCAGTGGGGGTGGCTGGCCCAGGCCTCAGCCGGGTGCACTAGGGGCCAGCCCCTGGCCCCCCAGAGCCGCCGGACACAGCAGCATAGACAGGGGGCCTTGGGCAGCGGGAACGCACCCTCCCCCGTGGAAGGCTGTGAGTCCGTGCCAGGTGCGGGAGGCCCCAGGGGAGAGGCCTGCAGGGCCTGTCCAGCCTCCGGGGGCCGCCAGCCACCCCTGGCCTTCCTCGCCCATGGCTGTGCCACTCTGCTCTCGGCCTCCCCCATCTGTCTGTGTGTCCGCGTTTCCCTCTTCCCGGAAGGCCCCCCGAGCCCGCTCGCGCCACCTCAGCTACCCACATTGTCCAAGGGCCCGTTTCCAAACAAGGCCTTGTTCTCAGGACCAGGGTGAGGATGGGGGGACCCCATTCACCCCAACACGCCAGCTGTGCTGCGCTGGGAGCCCGGGCGGCCGGGACCCTCTGCCACGCGCCGCCACCAGCTGGCGGGGGTGCACGACGGTGGCGGCGGGCTGCCCACAGGTGTGCCCGGGGCTCGGCCTGACCTACGCCAGTGCGAGGCGCGTGCGAGGCGTGTGCCTCAGCAGAGGAGAGGGACGCGGGGCCCTGCCGTCCCAGGTGCCAAGAAGGGAAGGGCCTCGGCATTCCAGTGCAAGGCAGCGGGGGCTCTGTCATCCTCGCGGCCTCCCAGGTAACTGGCCTGTGCACGCTTGGATTGGTAAATGGGCCAAATAGTGCATTTGATTAATTAATTTGATACCGGGGTCGGGGATGACCGCAGGACCTTCTATGTGGGAAGCTGGCGCTCAACCACTGAGCCACTTCGGCTCCCGAGTTGATTTTTTTCCATTTTTTTGCTTGTTGTTTGTTTTTAGGAGGCACCAGGAACTGAACTCAGGCCCTCCCATGTGGGAATTGGGTGCTCAACCACATGATTACATCCCGGGGGAAGGGGGTGGCAGAAAGGTCACCTTCTATTATTAAGAGAGCAGGCGTGCTCGGCGAGCATGCATAAGATGCTACCTGAAGACCTGGGCATGAGTCTTGGCTTGGTTCAGAGCCCGGGGCCTCAGTTTCCCTGCTGGTAAATAGGGCTTGGACCAGGTGCACTGGCCTGCCCCTCGGTCCAGCTTGAGCCAGCTTGACTGTCCTCACGAGAAACACCCTGGATGCCACTCTGCTCTTTCTTCTGGAAGCACAAATACCTTTACTTGTTCCATTTTCCTTTTCCTTGACTGGAAATCTTAAAATAGGAGAGGAGGGGAGAGCTGTGAGGAGGGGTCCCTGGGGAAAAGCTCATCCCAAAGGCCCCTGAGGGACGGCCACGAGTCGGCAGCACCTGGGGCTCTGCCACCCCTGGGGGGTACCACCCAGAGCTCACCTGCGCCCACCTGTGCTGAGCCCGGGGCCAGGTCCTCTTAGACATCGGACCTTTTAGCTGCATGTGGAGCCGAGGGCCAAGGGTGCTGCACCCTCCACCCCCCTTCACCTGGCCTCCTCCACCCCCCAGAGGCCCGGCTGTGTGGCCACCTGGGGACCAGGTGACAGCACAGCTGCCTCATCGGGGGTGGCTGCCCACAGCGGGGGATGCTGGGCTGCCTCTCCGGGGGGGCCTCCCCAGGCCAGCCCAGCAGGGCAGGAGCTCCAGGGGCCCCGGGGGACATGCACCCAAGGGAAGGGCCTCAGAGAGCCCCCGCGGCCGGCCCGTGGCCCACCCAGGCGCACGGCTCCGTCATCTCGTTGAGCCTGGACAGGAGCGCAGGGTCGGAGACGGTGGGCTCCAGGCGTGGCCTTGGCCGGGTGAGGGTCCCAGGTGCTGGTGGAGGGGGCTGCGGGAGCTTCTGTGGCTGGAGCAGCGAGCTCGAGTGAAGGAGGGCGTCCCCGGGACGTGGGGGGCCTCGGCCAGTGCCCCGGCGGCTGCAAGAGCTGAGGCCTGAGGGTCCCAGAGAAAGCGGGTCCTGCCTCCGGAAAGCACCAGCTCTTCCTCTCCGTGGTTCCAGCCTGCCAGCCTGCCCCGGGGATTTTGGACTTGCCAATTCCTTAAAATAAACCCCTCGCTCTCGCTATATATACACACACACGCAGCTGTACATCCTCTTGGCTTTGTTTTCCTGGAGAGCCCCGATGGATCCAGGTGGCCAGACAGACCACATTTGGTCAAGGTCTTACCCCAAGGCCGGCAGCTGCCGAGGACCTGCTGGGACAGGCTCCTGGGAGCCGGGCACCCGGCTCTGTGGCTGCCGGCAGCCCTCCTCCCCGCAGGCTGACCCCGGGTCCCCTAGCCCAGCCCAGCTCGCCCACCCCAGCTGCATCCTCACCCAAGGCTTGACCTCAGGCCGACACACACCTGGACGAAGACAGGCACCCGAGCTGGGGCTCCAATTTCCAGCTCGGCCCTTCCTGCAGCGAATATTCACCGAGCACCGTGGACTTCTAGCACTGCAGACGCAGTAACCCGAGAAATGAAGCCCCGCTCGCACGGAACCGATTCTGTGTATTTTTTAAAATTACTTTATTTTTAAAAAAACCTTCCAGAATTTACAAACACTCTATACCCACTAAGCAACAACTCTTTCCTCTCTCTCCCTATGCCCTGGTAACCATTCACTTTTGGCCTCTAGGAATTTGCTCTTTCTAGATATTTCACACAATAGTTGACCTTATATGTCTGGCTTAATTCACTCAGCATAATGCCACCGTGGTAAACTGAATTCTGCACCCCCATTTAGACATATCCTGAATCTGCATTCCTGCAGGTGTGAATGCACTGTAAATAGGACTTCTTGAAGATGCTATTTTTTTAAAGATTTATTTTTATTTATTTCTCTCCCCCCCCAGTTGTCTGCTCTCTTGTGTCCATTCACTGTATGTTCTTCTGTGCCCGTTTGCATTCTTGTGAGGTAGCACCTAGAATCTGTGTCTCTTTTTGTTGTGTCATCTTGCTGCATCACTTCTCCGTGTGTGCAGCACCACTCCTGGGCGGGTTGCGCTCTATTTGCGAGGGGCAGCTCTCCTTGTGGGGTGCACTCCTTGTGCGTGGGACACCCCTAAACGGCGGCGCCCCTGCGTGGTACGGCACTCTTGTGTGCAGCAGCACTGCACGTGGGCCAACTCATCACACGGGACAGGAGGCCCTGGGTATTGAACCCTGGACCTCCTATATGGTAGGTGGACACTCTATCCATTGAGCCACATTCACTTCCCATGAAGATGCTATTTTTAATTACAGTTGAGGGATGTGGACTTGGCCCAGTGGTTAGGGCATCCGCCTACCACATGGGAGGTCTGTAGTTCAAACCCCGGGCCTCCTTTACCCGTGTGGAGCTGGCCCATGAGCAGTGCTGATGCACACAAGGAGTGCTGTGCCACGCAGGGGTGTCCCCCGAGTAGGGGAGCCCCATGCGCAAGGAGTGCACCCCGTAAGGAGAGCCGCCCATGGTGAAAGAAAGTGCAGCCTGCCCAGGAATGGCGCTGCCCACACGGAGAGCTGACACAAAATGACACAACAAAGAGAAACACAGATTCCCGTGCTGCCGACAACAACAGAAGTGGACAAAGAAGACGCAGCAAATAGACACAGAGAACAGACAACTGGGGCCGGGCAGGGGGAGAAGGGGAGAGAAATAAATAAATAAATAAATCTTAAAAAAAAAAATTACAGTTGAGCCACCTGGAGGAAGGTCGGTCACATTCCAGGTGACTGGGGTCCTTTATGAGCAGGAGACATTAGCCAGAGTTGAGAGAAGGCCATGGAGGAGCCGGAAGCCAAAAGTCAATGCAACTTGGCAGAGAGAGGAAAGGGCATCAGCATGTGGCGTGAGGCAGGGATACGTGCCAAGGAGCCCCAAGAGCCGCCGGCAGCCGGCACAGGGTATTACCCAGAAGAGGCAGGAGAAGATGCCGCCATATGCATTGCCACGCGCCAGAAAAGCCACGGACCAAGGATGGCCAGCAGCCAGCCCCAGAAGGCCACCGTCTCCGGAGAGAAATCACCGCCTTGCTGACGCCTCAACTTTGGATTTCTCTTAGCCTCAAAACTGAGACATACCAGGGAGCGGATGTGGCTCAAGCAGTCGAGCACCTGCTTCCCACATGGGAGGTCCTGGATTCGGTTCTCAGTGCCTTCTAAAAAAACGAAAAACAAAGAACTAGACAACATGCAACAAACTAACAACCAACTAAGGGGAGCCGACGTGGCTCACTGGTTGAGCTCCGGCTCCCCACCTTTGAGGTCCCGGGTTCAATCCCCAGCCCCGGTACTGCAAACAAACCAATAAAACCAAGACATACATGTTGCAGCACATCTCAGAACGTCAATGAAACTGATATTTTAATGAAGCGGAGCCGACAACATCAGGTAAATAAGCAAGTTTTGACAAGTGCTCAATAGGGACTAAGCAGGACAAAGTGACACAGGGTGATGGGAGGAGAGGCAGCTGCGTGGAGAGCGTGGGAAAGCACTCCAGGCAGGGGAGCAGCAAGTGCCAAGGCCCTGAGGCAGGAGAAGGCTCACCTCTCCAGAGAACGGAGGCCAGCGGCCTGAAGCTTAGGAAGGCGGGGCGGTGAGAGTGGGACAAGGCCGCCAGAGTGGAAGGCAGATGTCCTGAAGTCTTCGTCTGGACCCAAGAGCCAGGCGAAAAAGCCATCGGAGGGTCGGAAGCAGGGAGTGCCGTGACCGGATTTGTCATTATAAGTGCGACTCGTGGGAATGTGAAATGGTGGCGTCGCCGTGGAAAACACTTTGGTGGTTCCTCAAAAAGTTAAACAGAGTTTCAAACGAGCGGCAAATGGGGGCCTGAGCAGGTCTCCTCTGTTCCTTCTTGCCCTGTGCCGCTCTGCGGGAACCCGCCGAAGGTTCCGTGACCGTCACGCTAGATAGTGGGACGGCCCTGCCGCAGGAGGTGCTAAGCAGAGAAATGGATCTGAAGATTATCCAGTGAGAATTTTACATGACCTGCATTCAAAGTCCAGACTCTAATGGATGATGTTAACAGCCTTATTGATAAAGAAAGTTTGGAAAGCCAAGAAAACATTGGGTTCATACAGGCAACTGAAGTACTGATAAGAAAGAAATACAATGGATATCATTAAAATGAGGGAGTTTTTCCAGAAGTGTCGATATAATCCACGGGCCAAGGAAAATCCAGGGGTCGAGCAGGAAGTCATCACCTCTAAACCAGAGTTGGCTAAATGCGAACATCTTCAAAATCCTAATGTGAAGGATGATCTGTCTGACCTTATGAGTCCAGGCATTTCTGTTTCTAATACATCTCCATCTAGTCCACAACTTTCTGATTTTAGACTTGAGTGGTACATGATATCCCAAGTTCTGCCAAACCAGCCACAGGCAGTGAATAACCATCAGGAAGATGCAAACATTTCAACTCCACCTATCAACAACTCAAGTACTAAAAACTCCAAAATGTACACCAAAGAATGTATAACTCCTAAATTAGAACACTTCAGTATTTCTGAATATGCTAGGTATTTAAGTGAAAATTATACAATAGGGCTTAAAAATGTTTAGGCATAATAAAAGCAAGGACACCATAGAAAGAAGACCAACGACCCGTGTTAATTTCTTTGCCACTCCTGTTCCCATAAATCCAGCAGTTCGAAAAAACGGCCATGGTATGTGTGATCTAGATGCCAAGTGCACAAATTCACCCTTGGCATCCACATTCTGCACACCCGGTTTGAAAATTCCTTCTACAAAATACAGTACAGGGAAACGAGTGTGGCTCAACCAATTGGACTCCCATCTACCATATAGGAGTCCAGGATCGATGCCCAGGGCCTCCTGGTGAGGGCGAGCTGGTCCACATGGCGAGCTGGCTCATGCGGAATGCCAGGCCACGTGGGAAAGCCACCCCGCGCAGGAGTGCCGGCCAATGCAGAAAGCTGGCGCAGCGAGATGACACAACAAGAGACACAGAGGAGAGAAAATAAGAAGACGTAGCAGAACAGAGAGTTGAGGTGGCACAAGACGGTAATCGCCTCTCTCTCACTCCAGAAGGTCCCAGGATTGGTTCCCAGAGCCGCCTAATGAGAAGACAAGCAGACACAGAACACACACTGAATGGACAAAGAGAGCAGGCAACAGGGAAATGGGGGGTGGGGTGGGGGGGGGAGAGAAATAAATAAAATAAATCTTTTTAAAAAACCAAAAAAAACAGTACAAATAAAGAAAATAAAAATTTTAAAAACAAAAAAATAGACAACAATAAAAAAAATAGTACTATAGTTTTGGTATTCACAAGTTATCCGTTATCCCAAGATTCCTTCTCACGAGAATCTGCTCAGAACACCTACACCTCCAGAAGGAACTACAATTCCAGAAGACAGTCTCCAGATTTTGTCAAAATACAATTCAAACCTAGCTATTCTGGTCGCAGTGAAAGCGGTGCCACCCGGCACTCTTCCGTACTAAATATGAAGTACGGAACACCAAAGATGTAAGTAACAAAGAAAACTGGTAAAACTTTTTCATGCGTTTCACACTCTCAAATCAGCTTCTTTCACCACATGGCTGCTGGCAGCTCCCAAATTCGCCTCCAGCTTCACTATTCAACAGACAGCCTCACCCGTTGTGGTTCCAAATCAGAAATCTCGGGGAAGGCTTCTGGTGGACTCGTCTTGGGCCTAGTGCCCTTCCGTGGGCACTCAACTGTGGCCAGAGGAGACGGAACACTATATACCTTTAAGGCTACCTGATAGCTTCAAGGTGCCCTTTTAGACCAAGTCCAAGATTATTGATTCAAATATCACTGGGAGTGTAATTTCACCTAATTCTAAGTTCATGAAAGTGCTGTGGGAGAACCTTTCAAATTACACCCAATGGGAAAATGATGGTCTGGCTTCAAGCAGACACCAGTTAAAATTTGTGAAGAAACACCTGACAAGTATGACCAGGTGCTGCAAAAGCTCAAGACAGGCTTTGGGAAATTTGGTGAAGAAAAGATTACCCTCGTTTACCGTTGTTCCTTGAGAGTCAAATGTGAAGTGACAGCCTGTCACATTTATGCTCTCATGATTTCTGTCAGGAAATTTTCACCAAAACAAATTAAATGTTTGATTTATTCTTTATTCTATGAGTGTGCAGTTATAATTTAATTTTTGTTCCATATGAGGTTAAAGAAATTATCTTCAAAATATTTAGTTTTATTTTTTCAAGGTCAATCTTCATGTATGTTAATGAGTCCCAAAATGTATGTCAACCTTTCACTATAAACTGTAAGATGCATGTATTTGAATCCACAGAATTGGATGAGATTGTTTAAGGAGGGAGGGTGTATATTCCTAGAGTTCTCCAAATTATTATAGAGGCTAGAAAGAGGCAGAGTAATCTAGGAAAGGAGATTGGGAGGAGATCAGTGCAGTAGGAAGGAAATATTTCAAGGAGAGTGATCACCTTTACTTTGTCAAATGTTGCTAAGAATTTAAGTAAAAAGAGAACTGAGAATTGATGTTATTGACAACGCTGGCAAGATTAGTTTTGGTAAGAGTGCCGGGGAAAAGTATGGAGAGCACTGAAGAGAAAACAGACCGATTTTAAAGACAATGGATTCAGGCAGCTCTTGGTGACTCTAAAGAAATGGTGCAGCAGCTAAAGGGGGATCTGTGGCCAAAATGCTTTGTTTTGTTCTAAGATAAACAAAGAATGTTGTCTCAAGCATTGCTCCTTGCCTGCTAGATGTCTCCACTTGTTTTGTGATGGCTCCTCAAGTTCGCTTTGTCTGAAATTTCTTTCCTTGCCCCTTAACCCCAATTTCTACTACTAGAACTGTGATGTTTCTGGCTTATCAAGCTTCAAATGTCAGGATCTTTCGAGCTTATCTCTCCCTTTCTTAAAACCCTTCAGCGTCCTCCCACTGTCCTGAAAATGAAGTCTAAGATCCTTAAAAAAGAACAGCTAAACATAGAATTACCGTATGACCCAGCAACTCCCCTTCTAGGTATTTACCCAAAAGAACTGAAAGCAGGGACTCAAACAGATACTGGTACACTGAGGTTCCTTGCAGCATTATTCACAATAACCAAAAGGTGGAAGCAACCCAAGTGTCCATCAACAGAGGAATGGATAAACAAAATGTGCTATGTTTATAGGATGGAATATTAGTCAGCCATAGAAAGGAATGAGGTCCTGATATATGCTACAACATGGATAAACCTTGTTGGTAAGTGAAAGAAGCCAGACACAAAAGGACAAATTATGCATGATTTGGGAAGCAGACTTGGCCCAGTGGTTAGGGCGTCCGTCTACCACATGGGAGGTCTGCGGTTCAAACCCCTTGACCCGTGTGGAGCTGGCCCATGCGCAGTGCTGATGTGCGCAAGGAGTGACCTGCCACGCAGGGGTGTCCCCCGCATAGGGGAGCCCCACGCACAAGGAGTGCGCCCCGTAAGGAGAGCCGCTCAGTGCGACAGAAAATTCAGCCTGCCCAGGAATGGCGCCGCCCACATGGAGAGCTGACGCAGCAAGATGGTGTAACAAAAAGAAACACAGATTCCCGTGTCGCTGACAACAACAGAAGCGGACAAAGAGAACATGCAGCAAATAGACACAGAGAACAGACAACTGGGGCGGGGGGCAGGGAGAGAAATAAATAAATAAATAAATCTTAAAAAAAAATTATGCATGATTCTCCTTATATGAAATATCTAGAATAAGGAAATGCTGAGACAGAAAGTAGATTAAGTTCACCAGGGGATGGGGGGAGGGAGAAATGGAAGTTGTTGCTTAATGGGGTCAGAATTTCTGTTTGGGACCAGAATTCTGTTTGGGGTAATGAAAAAGTTTTAGAAATAGTGATAATGTGTACACAACATTGTGAATGTAATTAATGCCACTGAATTGTACACTTAAAAATGGTTAAAATGGCAAACTTTATGTTATAGATATGTAACATGATAAAATATTATCCATTCTTAGGAGGAAATATATACCCTCAAGCTTATTTTAGGAAAGAATATAGGTAGAAAATAATGACCTAAGCATCTAACTTGAAGAAATTAAGAAAAAGAACGTAGGATAAACTCAAAGAAGAAGTGAAAGTACAGTGTTCAGGTTCTTATACCATACATGAAGTGGTGTAATATTACTTGAATGTAGACTTGATAAGTTGAAGATATATACTATAAACCCTAAAGCAACCATCAACTTAACAAAATAAAGAGCTATAGTTAATAGACCAACAAAACAGATAAAATGAAATCACATAAAATAATTAATCCAAAAGAAAGCAGAAAAAAAAAAGGAAAACAAAGAATGCTGGGACAAATGCAAAACCAATAGCAAGCAGATAGGTTTAAACCTAACCATATCAAAAGCCACAAAAAATGTGAATGGTCTAATAACTGAATTAAAGGCAGAGTTTATCAGATTGGATGAAAGAGCAACACCCAACTATTTTGCCTATGATAAACTCACTTCAAATTTTTTTTTTACGAAGTTAGAATAAAGGGCTGGTAAAAGATATACTATACTAATACTAATCAAAAGAAAGCTGGAGTGGTTATAAATGAGACAGAGTAAAGGTCAGGGCAAAAAATATTGCCAGAGATAAAGAGAGTACTTCATATTGATAAAAGAGTCTATTCATTAAGAGGACATAAAAGTCCTAAATGTTTATGTATCTCATAACAGAGAATCAAAATAAATGAAGCAAAAACTGATAAAATTGCAAAGAGAAATAGGCAAAATCCACAATTAATGCTTGGAGACTTTAAGACCCCTCTTTCATTAATCAATAGAACAAGGAGATAGAAAATCTGTGAGGATACTGAGGACTTGAAAAACACTATCAACCTGCTTGACCTACTGGCATTTATAGAACAGTACCCAGAGTATATGTTCTTCTCAAGTGTACCTAGAACATTCACCAAGAAAAGAGTATCTGCTGGCAAGACCCAGGAAATTTCACTACACAGAGAGGCAATACACTGCATCAGTTGAAAGTTAAGCCAAAGCATTTTTTTCTTTTTGGGTTTCTAGGTCCCAAATCAAATACAGAATCTCTTTGGTGTAGGGAAAAGAAGATGATTAACCATTAGAGGGGAAAACAGTGTCAAGTGTCAAGAAACTCAGGGTCAAGAAAGTGTCAGACGTGAAATAATACAACCCTGCAAGGCAAAAGTAAAGTGTAACTAAGACTTACAGGAAGAAGACCAGAGGATGAATTGACTTTCCTCAGTTGACGAGCAGAATACCTTAACCTAGGAGTCTCAAATTCAAAGACCAAATTGGTTTAAAAAAAAAAAAAAAAAAAAAAGATGAGTGAGGCAGGATGAATTTAATAGGGGGAGAGACCTGAGAACGCTAGGGGCACCACTTAGTTCCAGCTGACTGAGGTCATGTGGAAATCTGGCCCTAATATGCCAAATCTTGAGAGCTTTCAAAGGAAATCAGAAACACAGATTTTATGAGAAATAGTCAAATTTTAGGTGTTGATGAGTGAGAAACAAACACTTTTTTAATTAAAATAATTTTTAAAAGGTAAGCTAGAGGATAGTGAAATAGTGTCTTAGTATGAAAATCCTAAGAGAATATAACTGTCACCCTGGAAGAGTACCCATCAAAAATATTTTTTAAGAACGAGTTTATATTAGACTCAAACTGAACACACCCTCAGATTCTCTCAACCACCTCTTCTTTTTTCTCTCCTGGTTGGCATTTCACCCATGATGAGCCCCGCTCTGCTTCCAGACTCCAGTGAGATTTCTAGAGCAGGGCGTGAGGTTGACTTCCTGCACTTCTGCCAGGAGATCGATTTTGCACACTGAAAACGTGAGGGAGTTAGCTCCCACTGGGTGCATCTTGAGCAATGGGAAATGGGGAATGGAAGAAAACTGGGTAGATAGAGTCCTCCCCCTTCTGCTCCATGGTGGACAGCTTTCAGGTAGAGTTCTTCCTTGCAAGTCTTCCAGAGAAGTAGAGAAAACATTCCTGCTGAGAGGTCTACTGGGTGGTGCCCAGCTGCGGAAGTGACCAGGGCAGTTAGCATTTCCCCTTGCTTGGCTTCCTCCTTTCCCCCTCACGTTTCCCCAGGCTTGTACCTCCCATGGAAATGGAATACAGCCCTGACATCATGGGCCACTGTCTAGAGCACCCAGGCTGAGACAGGGTCAAAATAAAGACATTTCCAGATTAACACCAACTGAGACTGTTGACCACCAATGGCCCTTCATTAAGGAACTTGTAAAGTATGTACTTCAAGAAGGAAAGGGATGTCAGAAGGAAGGTCTGAGATGCACGACAGATAGGTGTTGAGTGCATAGTTTCTAAAGTAGTAGAGAGAAAATAAAACTCAACACAAATGGGAATAAGGAGGAGAGAGAACATGGCAAAAATGCCACATGAGATGGGAGAAACAAATTCAAACTTACCAGGAATCACTGTCAAGGGAAAGAGACCAAACATTGCAGTTAAAGATGGTCAGACTGAGTTTTAAAAGAGGAGGAAAAACAAAATAAAAATAACAAAGGTAATATAACCACAGGTGTATCGCAAATTAAAAAGGTAAGAGAGTATTATAACCACATTTATGTCAATACATAAAGTAATCTTAGGCAAATGGACATATTCTTCGAAAAATATAAATTACCAAAACTGAGACAAGAAGAAGAATGGTCCTATAACCACTAAGGAAATTGAGTCAGTAATTTAAAATCTTCCCTTAGAAAAATGCCAGGCTTATAAGTTTTATAAACTTTTTAGGAATAGATTATTCCAGGCTTATACTAACCTTTTCTGAGACTGGAACCGTAGGAAGCTCTCCCAGCTCTTTGCATGAGGTTGCTATCTAACTGTGACACCAAAAATAGACAAAGGAAATGGAGGCAAATGTCACTCATTAATATAGATGAAAGATCCTAAGCAAACATCGACAAACCAAGTCTAGCAATATATAAAAAGGATAATACACCATGATCTAGTTGGATTTAATATGAAAAGTTGTACAGCATTAGAAAAATTTATGTAGTTTACCAGGCTAACAGATTAAAGAAAAATATATGACCATCTCAAATAAATGCAGAAAGTGTATCCAGTAAAATTCAACATCCATCCATCCATTATTTTAAATGGAAAAAGACCTTAGTAAACTAGAAACAGAAGGGATTTTAAAAAATTGTGCTAAGCAACATCCTCAATAGTTCTCTTTAAAATCAGGGACAAGGTAAGGGAGCTCTTAGCCAGTGAATAATACAAGAAGAGAGAAATAAAAGTTACAAGAAATAGGTGAGGAAAAAATAAAAGTGCTATTCCTTGCAGATTATATGATCTACAAAGAAAACCCAAATTCTTAGAATTAAGGAAACAGTTCAGCAAGATTACGGGATATAAAATTTATATACAAAAATCAACTACTTTTATATGCCCCAGTTGCAAACAATTAGAAAATGCAATTCTTAAAGATACTGTTTGCAAAATAGGGTCCCTATATATCTAGCAAATCTAACATTGAAAGTTTGCAGATTATAAAACTTTATTGAAAGACTTCGAAGGCCTAAATAAATGAAGCTATATCCCACGTTCATGGATGCAAGACTCAATATCATAAATAAGTCATTTCTCCCTAGAGTTATCTATGGAGTCAAGTAATCACAAACAAAATGCAAACAGTGTTTCATGGAACTTGACAAACCAATTCCCAAAAACAAATTGAAAGTTGAGGGTAAAAATTGAGCCAATATAATTCTGAAGAAGAAGAAGAATGTGAGGGGATTCTTATATTCTTCATATAAGTATCAAAACTTAATATGAAGCTGTAGAATTAAGACGTGCTGGAGTGTGTACAGAGAGAGGCCACTGGATCATGTGAGCAAAACAGAGAGCTCAGATACAGTCCCGTCTACATGTGGAAATTTGATAGTTGACTTTGCTGAGCATTGGGGACAAAATAGTCTGGGCTGTCCCATATGGTAGCCGCTAGTCACATGCAGCTACTTTGATTTAGATTTAAATTAATTACAAATTAGTGAGAGAGGACTCGGGTAACGGCGTGCCAGGACTGGACGGTTGCAGCCATGGTTGCCCAGCCAGGACCGGAGCCGAAGCGTCGTCATCAGAATGTCGAGCAAGAAACAAGTTGAGATCTTCCCTTGCGAATGGCACAGACCGTTACGGTGGCTCGATTAAAAGGAGGACAGACAGGTGGAAACCTCCTGAAGAACAAATCTGATGCCTTGACTCTTCTATTTCAACAGATCCTAAAGAAGATAACAGGGTCTAAAACGTTGACGGGCAAAGCGATGAGAGATGCTGCCTTTTCGCTTGCTGCGAGCCTAAGTTCCCAGCAGGAGACTTCAGCACCGCAGTTATCCAAAACGCGAATAAGGTTCCAGTGAAGAATCATGCAAAGAAAGATAATGTAGCAGGAGTTACCTTGCCAGGGGTCGAACATTACGAAGGGACTGACAACTTATCAACTGACTGGGTTGAGCCCTCCTCGGGACTGGGTGAGCCCGAGGAGGGGAACAACTGGCTACATTAAAGACGAATTAAGCCAAAGCAGTGGAACTACTGGTGAACTGGCTTCGCTGCAGACTTCCTTTGTTACTCTGGATGAAGCTATTAAGAAAATCAACAGGCGTGTAAATGCCACTGAGCATGTCATCGTTCCTTGGATTGAAGGTACCCTGGCTTATATCATCACAGAGCTGGATGAAAGAGAGCGAGAAGAGTCCTATAGGTTAAAGAAAATACAGGAGACGAAAAAGATTCTCAAGGGGAAATCCAAGAAGGACTTGGGGCAGCCGAGAGCAGCTGGGGAGGTGATGGAGCCTGCTCATCTGGCTAAAGAGAAGGACGGGGACCTTCTGTTTGAATGATCTTTCCTGCCCTGTTCCTTTCAGAAGACCTAAAATTCTGGCTCCATTTTAATTCACAGTGTATAGGTATGGTATGTGTAGCTACTTATTTTTTGGCCTACAATTTCCACTGGTGGTAACATTTCCCGGGACATCAATTTATGGGATTACTTTTGCAGAATCACATTTAGCAAACGTTTATCACAGATAAAAGAGATTTGTAGAAACTGCCCAGGAACTTGTAGCATTTACTATGCAGAAGTGTCACCTGGCTCCAGTTACATCCGTGCTCTAGGTGGTCTGCTTACCGAGCATATCAGGAAATAACCCTTAGGAAGCATCAGTGGTCACAGGCCACTACCACATATATACCCTTTGTCACTCCCCACATGCAAACATTTGTGCTGTTTGAGATCGCTGCCGTCAGCTGTGTCTGATCGTGGTACCTCTCCAGTGTTATGAATACATCCACTTATTTTTCCTTGCATGGCAGGTCTCTATCCTCATGTCATGGAAGTTCAGGCAATTTAAATGTGACTATGGTATAAACAGTAAAATAATTGATTAAAAAAACAAGTAAGTAAGAGAAAAGCCTCAGTTCCTTAGTCCCACTAGTTCAGCAGCCATGCATGGCTAGTAACTGTCATTGTTGGACATGCAGATACAGAACATTTTCATCGGTGCAGAAAGTTGTACTGCATGGTGCAGGAACTCCTTGATAAATGGGGTTAGGACAATTGGTTTTCCAACATGAAAGTTTAATTTGGATCCTTATCTCACAAAGATTCATTTTGAGATGGTTTAAAGACCTAAGCTAGAAAGGCAAACACATAACTTTGAGAAGATAATATTTGAATTCTTAAACAAGATACCAAAAGACCTAACCCTAAAGGGATAGATTGAGTTAACTTTACTTCAACAAAATTAAGGACATTTGCTCATTAAAAGATACCTTATTAGGACAAAAAGATATGCCACAAACTGCAAGGAAGTATTTGCAACACAAAAAAGCGGCCAAAGAATTGGTTTCTAGATCCTAAAGAACTCCTATAATCAATAAGAAAAAGACACAGAAAACTAAGGGCAAAACACACGAACAGTCAAGTCACAGAAGGAACACAAATGTCCATAAACATGAAAAGATGCTCCACTGCATTATTAAACAGGAAACTACAAATTCAAAACAAATTAAAAATGACTTTATTCCCACCAGATTGGCAAATTATTTTGAGATCTGGCCATGTCAAGAGTTGGTGAGGAGCAATTAGGGGTTTCTACTTTTTTGGAAACCAATTTGGTATGACCAGGTAAGTGTGAAGATGCTCACACCTTTCAGCCTAGTAATTGCACTGCTAGGTATTGGCTGTAAAGAAAATTCTTGCATATTGCACTAGTAGATATACCCATCCGAAGTTCATCCAGAGAAGAATGGTTAAATAAATGTGGCATGTGCATTAAAGAAAGACTATCTAGCTGTGAAAAGTAACGGACCATAGCTATACACATCAGCAAGGAGAAACCTCAGAAAAATAATGTTGAGTCAAAAAAGCAAATCACAGAATAAAAAAATCTGAGTGGCCAATTCTCTCATCTCCTTCAAGTCTTGGCTCAAATGTCATCTTCTATTTCACAACCCGACCTAAAATCATATGCCCTTCCACCAACACACTTCTACTCTGTCTTATTCTGCTCCGCTTTTCCTTTTTCCAGGACACCTACCAACTTCTAGCAAATTATGTCACTTACTTCCTCCTTGTGTCGAGTCGTTATTGTCTGTCTCCCTCTTCCAGAATGTCAGCTTCACGAGGACTGGAATCTTTTCCTCTTTCATTCATTGAATCTCTCCCCAGTACCTGAAATGGTGCTTCTTATCCCACAAAGTGGGCACCGAACAAATATTTCTCAAACTGAGTGGTTGGTTCACTTAAGTTTGTGTACAATTATTCCTTAAATACATTACACCTAATCTTTTTTAAGTATGGTGCCTCATAATAAAATGTCCTTTTAAGAAAACAGATGTGCTATTTCTTGCAACGCCGGAATCTCAGGCCGAGACGGGCGCCCTATGTTCTGTGCCGCTGCCTCAAGCACAGTGAGCCCGGGTTTGACTGTAATTCTCCCCCAGGGCATGCTCTCTGGGGCCGGATGCTGAGTAACAAGGAAATGTCAATCTACCCACAAGCCGTAGTCTTCTGTGTTTTATTTCTGCTTGAACAGAGTTTTAAAATGTGCTCATGAATATTTGCACTGACAACCACCGAGAGCAGAGCTGCTTAGCAGAGAGAAATAAAGCAACCTGGTAAATCTGCCTTGCGTTTCTGTAAGAAAACAATGGGAAGCCAGCAGCCTGTCAAGGCCAAAGTCTTGAACACATGTGCATAATCCTGGCCTTGACAAGTTTCTTTATCGCACTGAGGACCCCGGCAACAATGAAATTGCTTCTATAAGACGCTCCCATCACCAACCCCATGCCGAGCCAACTGGCTGCTCCCTGGACCATCGAGGCAGTGTTCAATAACTCCATTGGCTCAGCCCACAGTTGAATGGAGAGGAAGCAAAATAAAGAAGCATCACCATGGAAAACGCTCCTCCCCAGCACGGGCCAGGTGAAGGCTTTCTGATTCTCTTTTTTGCTTAACTGGCTGAACAGTTTGCCTTCATTCTAGACAGTGAAAGTAGGAGCATGTCTTATTCTCTATCAACACTCCACACGGGAGGCTTCCTAAATTGATTTGCGCAGGAATATGACTCCTGCCGTGAGGAAGCTCTAGCTCTCTGAGGATGAGCTGGGTGATGTTTCGCTACATCTCCCACGTGGTGGGCAGGCCAAGAAAGCACGCTGTGAGGGTCCCGAGGGCAGGGGCCATGTTTTTAAACTCAATTTTTTTTTTTTAAATCTCCAGCTTTGATTGTGGCAGTTTGGGATTATTTTAAGAATCCCTAAAAGAGAAAGATTATGTTTGTAAACTAATCTGTTCCTCTGGGTGTGATACCCTTTGGTTGCATTAAATTCAGCGGAGGTGTCTTTGATTAAAATACCTTTTAAGAGCAGGGTTTTTTTTATTTGTCCATGTCAGTAAGGCGTGACTCAGGTCCCCGTCCTGTGGGTGGGTCTGATCTAAACAGACATTCACACAGACAGATGGACATGTGGGAAGAGAGAGCTTTGTCATTTTTGATTCAGCCATGTGACAGAAAGAAGGCGCAAACAGCTGAGGCCCCAGGGAGAGACGAACCATTTTGCCTGAGACTTCACAGCTGACCTTGGGGCGAGAGCCAAGACTGATCTAGGAAACCATGAGAGATAAGCCCTATGCCAGGAGAGAGGGGAGTTCACTTAAGCACGGAACCTCGAGAGGAAGATGAAGCCCAGGGGCAAGGCAGAGGCCAGCCAGAGATGGGCGCCATCTTGCTTCAACACGTGGCAACTGACTTTCGTGAGAAAGTACCTCTTACAGTACCTTGGGTTGGACTTTTTATGGCCTTGTACCTGTAAGTTTTTACCCCAAATAAATACCCTTTATAAAAGCCACCAGATTTCTGGTACTTTGCCTCAGCACCCTTTTGGTGCACTAATACACTGACCTCTCCCAAAATCCAGTTGCTCAACTGGACCGCTCCATTGGCATGTATTCTAGGCATCTCAAACTGATGTCCAAAATAGAACTCTTGATTTCTTCCTCCATCTCCCCATCTCAGTAAATGTCATTCACCCCCCTGTTCAGAACTAAAACCTCATATTTTTCTATTTTTATTGAGATATAATTTACATTCTATAAAATCACCCTTAATTTTAAAAAGCACTATTCAGTGGCTTTTAGAATTTTCACAGAGTGAATTGCCACAGTCAATTTTGGAATATCTTCATCACTGCAAAGAGAAACCCCGTACCCATTAGAAGTTATTCACTGTTCCCTCCAAATGCCCCTGCTGCCCTCCCAGCTCTAAGCAACCACTTATCTACTGTCCGTCTCTGTAGATTTGCATATTCTGGACATTTCATAGAAACGGAATCCTACGATACGTATGCAGTCTTTTGTGACTGGTTTCGTTCACTAGGCATAATATTTTCAAGGTTCATCCATGTTGTGGTATGAGTCAGTACTTCATTCATTGCCGAATAATGGGACATTGTTATCATTAAAATGAAAGGGAAAAGGAGAGGTAGAGGTAGAGGGAGAGGTAGAGGGAGAGGGAGAGGGAGAGGGAGAGGGAGAGGGAGAGGGAGAGGGAGAGGGAGAGGGAGAGGGAGAGGGAGAGGGAGAGGAAGGTCCTGGATAGGGGAAAGAAACAAAAAAATAAAACACAAGTCCACAATTAGACCCAATTGGAAATTCAAAACTTGCTAAAAGAACTTATAAAGAAAAAAAAGAGTGCAGATTGACTTTCGCATCTCTCCAACATAGGTTTGCATTTACTTTCACATCTGCTGCAATGTATCAATCAGCAGATCTATGGCCTTAATCAATACTGGGGCTCAAATTACATTTAAACCTGGGACCCTAATAATTTTAAACAAGGTAGCCCTTTAATCTTAGGGGTGTTACTAAACATAAAATAGAGGACAAATAGTTATGCCTCATCTTAACCTTGCCTCAATTCTCCGTAGTCTTAATGCCCATTGCCCTAAAATATTCCATAATTGCATGAATGCTCTGAGCCAGTGATCAGTAAATTTAAAAGTCCTTGGTATTTACAAACTGGCTTGAAAAAATGGGACCCCATGGACCTTCTCCCCTTTGAAAATAGTTACCACGGCCCAATGTGAGCTAAACAGGGGCCTTCAAACACTGAAACTCATTAGAAAAGACCCATTTAGTGAAGAGCTGATTACCCCACTGTTTCTTCATTAACAGCCTAACTTGGTCTTTTCTTAAACTTGGTAAAAATGAATGGCCCTTCCCTACACGATGGACTACCAGAGCCTTAGGCCCACCCATAAGGCCCCTACCAATACTGCTGACATTTGAAATTACTCATTCCATGCAATCAGCTACTAGTAAGTGTTTTCCTATTATAGAATTTGCTGGTATGTTCTGCTCGGGGCCTATTTAGACGGCCTATTGGAGTCTGCCTTCCCCTTCAAAGGGATACCATCTACCTTGACCTGGCTTCCCACGGGATACCTTAACAGCCTCGTCCTCACAGAATCTTCGCAGGCCTCTAACTTTCTCCAGGTGTGATATGGCACTGAGGACATCTTCCTCCAGGGAGAGTCATCTGATACACTCATTCCAGACAGACAGACATTTGCAGAGGAGCTCACAGAAAAGGAAAAAGGGGATGGGCTGTTGCCCCACACGGGGTTAGTTCCCACCACCTTGGCTAAATTCCTCAAAGTTATTTGGCAAAACTGAGGACTACTCCACCCCTGATGCTATCAAGAAACACCGATAACCCCCTCAGCATCCCAACATCCAAACGAGCCAAACATCTTTTTGGGTCCTGGAAGCAACAGGTTCAGCATTTACATATTTTACTTAAGTTCATTCATGCTATCACTTGCAAATCGGCCTACCTTGAACGGGGCCCCTATAATAGAAGACTCTAGAATGTGACCAAATTGCCATTCAACAGGCACTCCCATTATTGCCCCTAAAATTATTCCATTGAAAGTCTTTAGCCACCTCCTCTCACGTCTCCTGGAGTCTCTGGATCACCTGTGCTGCCCATAAGTGCTGTGATGGGTAGGCTATTGTGTCAACTCGGCCAGGTAAGTGTGTCCAGTTGTTTAGTCAAGAAAGCACTGTGCTAACTGTAACACAAGGGCATTTATGGACTTCAGTCACCATTGACTTTACTGCAGTGGTAAATCATAGATAGCTGATTACATCAGTCAGGGAGATTGCCATCAGCAATGAGTGAGGCTTAACCCAATCTGTTGAATGCCTTAAAAGGGGAAGTGATGCCAGCATTGAGGGAGAATTTCCCAGCTCATCTTTGGACAGCCAGCGTCTCCCAGGACTCGTCAAGAACCTTCACTGGACTTTCACTGCAGCCCCTGGTTGCAGCCTGCCTGTGGAACCTGGACTTGTGCATCCCCACAGCTGTGTGAGAGACTCTTATAGAATCACATACTATTGACAGATATCTCTTGTTGATTATGTTTCTCTAGAGAACCCTGACTAACACCATTGCCCATGGACTTCTGATACAAAAAACTGCCCTCCCTGACTCTGGGCTCTATGTCATTGGAGCAGCAATTGCTCTCCTGGGCATAGAGGTTCTCACAGGCCTTGGGTCTGTACTTTTCATACCTAAAGCTCATTATGCCTTGGGACATGAACCAGCACCTCACAAGTTGAGGGCCTCCTTGCCGCAGGATCGGACCAAACCTGGGCCCTATGGCATATTCTACTTGCAGCAGGGGGTGGCTCCCTGTTCTCAGTCCCTTGCCGGGTACCACAGTCCCAGAAGGGGTCACCCTTCTCTCAGATCCACTGGCTGCCCGGGGAGCTCCTTGGGATCAGCAAAGGGGGTTCATACGCTTCACAGATGTCATCACCACCATGACACATGCTGGAGCTTAATGGAAAGTTACTGCTTTTCCTCCCTTAATCTGGACCTTCCTAGAAACAATGGGTCCTGAGAGTCAGCACACGTGGCCACGCTTCAAGCTGTCATCTTAGCGCCGGGTGCCCTGGTCATCCAGCCCCATCTGCACACTTGTACAGACTTACAGACTTTCACAGACTTACGGCCATTGCCCAAGAGTTGCCCCCATTGGGCCAAAGGACTCAGAATCTCTTGCCTCAACGATAACTGAAATACAAATCACCACCACAAGGTCTCTAAACCTACTGAAGCCACAATACAAGGCTCCTAATCCCCTGCAGAGTTCCCGACATCTTAACGACTACGGCACTCACTTCACATCTCAAAACACGCAAGGCTGGGCCCTTGAGAGGGCATTCAGTGGACCGTTCACCTTCCTTACCAGTCTCAGGCTACAGGCTTCGAAGAATGCCTCAGGGGTTAAGTTCAGATTCAGTTATATACAGCATGGCACGTTTCGGTCATCAAACACAGGGATGAATTACAATAATCTGACTCCATTTTTTGATGTTTCACTGCTGAAGTCTTTTAAGCTTCACCCCTCCCACTTCCCTTCTGCCCCACATCTGGGAGGCCGGTAAGAAACCTGGGGTGCTGACCCCTTCCGTGCTGGTGGGAAGTTCAAACCACATAGGGGGACCATCACCCTGGCCCCACCCTTTAACCACCATAGCACCCCAAGCCAGTCTCCTTCCCCTGCTCTCTCCAGCCTAAAAAGGGCCTGCTTGAAGCTGCTCTGCTCTCCCCAAAAACGCTCATTCACGTAAGTGTTTGCGGAATCATCAGTCTTGACTTTGAAGCAGGTATTTTCTGTGGAGTATGTACAACAGCCGTCTTAAGAATATTACATCTGCCAAACCATGAACACGGCATGTATTTTCATTTATTTAGATAGTCTTTTTTCAACAATATTATATAGTTTTCAGGATAGAAGTCTTCCAGTGTTTTTTTGGTTAAATTTATTCCTAAGTTGTTGGTTTGTGGGTTTTTTTGGTGCTATTGCAAATGTAATTGTTTTCTTAATTTCATTTCCGATGGCTCATTGCTAGTGTATAGAAATACAATTTTTTTGGTATATTGATTTTATATCCTGTATCCTTGCTGAACTTGTTTATTAACTCTGGCAGTTTTTTATGGATTCCTTAGGATTTTACATTTACAAGAACATGTCATCTGCATAGAGTTTTGCTTCTTTACAAATCTGGATACCTTTTCTTTCACTTTCTCTCTTAGTTTCTATAGCTAGGACATCCAGTACAATATTGAATAGAAGGGATGAGAGAGGACATCTTGTCTTGTTCCTGATCTGAGGGAGAAAACATTTAGTATGACCTGAGCTGTGGGTTTTTCATAAATGCCTTTTATCCTGTTGAGGAAGCTCTCTTTTATTCCTTGCTGAGTGTTTTTTGTTATCAAAGGATGTTAGATTTTGTCAAATGTTTTTTTCTTCTTCATATATTGAGATAATCACATGGATTTTGTCAATTGTTCTATTAATACGGTGTATTGCATTGATTGGTTTTTTTTAGGTTGAACCAAACTCATACTCCTGTGCTAAGTCCACTTGCTCATGATGTATAATCCTTTTCATGTTCTGGGATTTCGTTTGCCGGTTTTTGGTTAAGGACTTTTTACGTGTATATTCATGAGGGATATTGGCCCATAGTTTTCTTTACTCATGATACCCTGATTTTGGAACCAGGGTCATTCTGGCCTCAGAGGATGAGTTAGGAAGTGCTCCCTCATCTTCTACTTTTGGGGAGATTTTGTGGAGGGTTGGAGTTAATTCTTCTTTAAATGTTTGGTAAAATTTACCACTGAAGCCATCCGGGCCTGGGTTTTCCTTTGTGGGAAGTTTTTTTTTTTTTTTCCTTCTTTCTTTATTTTTTAAATGTTACATTAAAAAAATAAGAGGTCCCCATATACCCCCTACCCCCCTCACCCCACTCCTCCCACATCAACAACCTCTTTTATCATCATGGCACATTCATTGCATTTGGTGAATACATTTGGAGCACTGCTGCACCACATGGATAATGGTTTATATTGTAGTTTACACTCTCGCCCAGTCCACCCAGTGGGCCATGGCAGGACATACAATGTCCAGCAGCTGTCAATGCAGTACCACCCAGGACAACTCCAAGTCCTGAAAATGCTCCCACACCATATCTCTTTTTCCCTCTCCCTACTCTCAGCAGCTACCGTGGCCACTTTCTCCACATCAATGCTACAGTTTCTTCCATTACAAATCACAAAAGTTTCATAGCAGAATATCAGTAAGTACACTCTAATCCATACTCTATTCCTCCAGCCTGTGGACCCTGGGATGGTTATGTACACTTCCCCTCTGTATCAACAGGGGGCTTAAATTCCACATGGATGATGGATGCAATTCTCCTGCTTGCAGTTGTAGGCACTCTTGGCTCCCTGGTGTGGTGGTTGACCTTCTTCACCTCCCTGTTAGCTGGCCAGGGTAAGTCCAATAAACCAGACAGTAGGGGTTGCAAGTCTGCTGAGGTTCAGGGCCTGGCTATCACATGGACTGTCCAGAGATTCAGGTCTCCTGTGTATACACCAACCCAAACACCAACCACAGGTCCGGTAAAAGTAACAGAAGAGGCATGTGTAGAAAGGTCATATCTGAGTCCAATTCCATCACACTAAGGAAGACAAACTCCAAAATAGGGCCAACTGACATGGCCCTGAACTCCAGAGCCATCTGCCATGACCGTAGAACCTGTGGGTCTCTATAGCCCTCAGGAGAACCAGTACCTGGGCTTCTATTTACTTTGGCTGTCTTTGGGACCCTGCTGAGGTGTGCATAAGCATTACCCCTCTGATGGTCTCCTGACTCTTTTTTGGAGACTCATAGCCATGTAAACTCATTTGTCCTTTCCATTTCCACCTTTTATCCAAAGTCATAAAGCAATTTTTAACTGTTGATACTACATGTAGGCTGAGATATTCTGCTGATCTGAGTTGACCCTTTTATTCAAGGTCTTTTTCTAGTTATATCATCAGCTGGTGCTTGGTCATAATCCCTTGGCACCAGGGAGGCTCATCTCCGGAGTCATGTTCCATGCTGCGGGGGAGGTAACACATTTTACATACTGAGTTTGGCTTAGAGAGTGGCCACATTTGAATAACATGGAGGCTCTCAGGAGGTAACTCTTAGGCACCCTGCAGCTGTAGGCCTAGTTCATATTTCAGGCACACAGCCTCATAACCATAGCCATCAGTATCAAGGGCTCATTGTTGGACCATCCATCTTTATTGGTCTTTGCCATTGCACTTGGGAGATTGTTGCTGTTCCATTGGGGAATGTGATAGAGCTCCCCTGGCTAGGAACTCAGCACTCTCTCAGTTGTCGTTTTTAACTGAAACCACTATGAAAATATCCAAACATTTTTATGTACCCTGTATACATGCCCTGGAGAACTCCCTCCTAGCCGTGTGCCCCCATCAATAATACCTCACACCCGTGTTCCTCCCCTGCCATAGTCGAACCTCTCTGTGGTCTGAAACTTCTTTAAAAATGAAACCTAATATATTGCCAGGTCATAGTGGGTTATATCATTGGGTGGAGACCCATACAATGAGAGTGAAGGTATACCAACATTCTGGGAAGGACTGATGTTCTCAAACAGAGGGAACTGTATCTCTTGAGAGAATTGGTAGCTCCCAATGGGTTAGGGTAGTCGAGTATGTCAAGCCCTCAACAATGTTGCAAGTAATGAAGATTGATTGTCACTGTGGGTCCTGAGGGGAGGGGGAAAGAGGTATTGAATAGATGGAATCAGTGTAACTGTGGGGCAATGGAAGTGTTCCACAAGACCATGCAATGATGGATATAGGACATGCTAAATTACACCAAAAATGTATAAAAGTCTGTAGGCTAAAATGTAAATCTTAAGATAACTAAAAATTTAGAAAATTGTATAGTCTAAAATATAAACCCAAATGGAACCATGTTTGAAAGCTATTGTTTCAATACCTGTACATCATCTGCAGCAAATATAATATGAACATGTAAAAAGATCATTGCTGGAGAAGGGACAAAGGGTTTATGTTGGATATGTGGGAGTACCATATATTGTATATGTGAATTATTGTGATCTAAAACTTTTGTGAAGACAAACTTAATAAGTAGAAAAAAAAAAAAAAAGAAAGGATATAGACACTGAGGAATAAATGGAAGAAACTGCCTTGCCACTGTACATACAGGGCAACACCTATAGCAGTGATGAAAGGCAAAATGTCAAAAACAAAGCTTTTTCATTCTTTCATTTTTTATACTCCAATTTATTTTTACTTTATTTAATTTTTCTAAATTAGTATGTATTTTATATCTAACCTTTAAACTCATCACTATATTCCATTTTACTATTAATTTGTGGGAAGTTTAAAAAATAATGGTTCAGAATCTTGACTTGTTATTGATCTAATCAGATTTTTCTATTTCTTTTTGAGTCAGTTTAAGTAGTTTGTGTCATTCTAGGTATTTGTCCATTTCATCTAGGTTACCTAATTTGTTGGCACATAGTTGTTGATGAGATTGCTTTATAAGGCTTTTTATTTCTGTACAGTTGGTGGTAATATGCCCTCTTTCATTCTAATTTTAGTAATTTGAGTCTCCTCTCTTTTTTTTCCTTGTTGGTCTAGTTAAAGTTTTGTCAGTTTTGATGATCTTTTCAAAGAATCAACCTTGGTTACATTGACTTTTTTCCTACTGTCAGTTTATTGATTTGAGATCTTTTTTAATACAGGCATTACAGCTATAAAATTTCCTCTTAGCACTGCTTTAGTTGCATCCCATAAATTTGGGTATATTGTGTGTGTATTACTGTTATTTTTTAAAAGAACAAAACAGTTTTATTATTGAATAAGCATTAAACCAAGGTAGAACATGCCTCACGGGCAATCGGCTGAAGAGATTGCAAAGACTGAAAGAAACTTCACCCTTTTAAAGAGTCCAGCAGACACAATTTATTACACACACGTCGACTGTTTTTTCCAAAGGAAAAACGAAACGTCTGTTATCTTGCTGACAAACAGAAAGTTTAAGCCAAGCACCCAGACTAAACTCCTCCAGAGGCAGGGACAGGGGAGCCACAGTTCACACTTCAAAGAGGTGGCCCAAGTCCCCCAAACAAGGCATTCCTGGCTGCAAAATCAGCAACACAAGGCTTACTTAGCTTTTGAAGAGATCCACTTAAGTATCAAAGAGACAGGGAAAGCACTACCAATTTCAAATTTTCAAAAAGAAGTACTAGGGAAGCGGATTAGGTTCAACCGATAGAGCATCTGCCTACCACACGGGAGGTCCAGGGTTCAAGCCCCGGGCCTCCTGACCCGTGTGGTGAGCTGGCCCACGCGCAGTGCTGATGCACACAAGGAGTGCCATGCCACGCAGGGGTGGCCCCCACATAGGGGAACCCCACGCACAGGGAGTGCGCCCTGTAAGGAGAGCCGCCCCGTGCGAATAAAGCACAGCCTGCCCAGGAGTGGCGCTGCACCACAGAGAGCTGACACAGTAAGATGACGCAACAAAAAGAGACACAGATTCCCAGGGCCGCTGACAAGAATACAGGTGGACACAGAATTTCACACAGCGAATGGACACAGAGAGCAGACAATGGGGGATGAGGGGAAGGGGAGAGAAATACATTAAAAATAAATTAAAAAAAAGGAGTACTAACGGCAAAAGGGGTTGGGAAGCTCTTTTCCTTTTTGATACCAGGTTAAATATGAACTCTTTTAGGTTTGTGTTTCCCCTTACCTCGGCCCGCCTTCTTTTAACCTGTTCCCCTGCAGGTCGGCCCCTCACACGACATGCTGCTGATTACCTCTTCCAACCTGTCATCGTTGCCATCTGTCCTTCATTCGGTGTGTTTGTCTCCCAGGAAACCTGTGATTTTTGACGGGGTCCCCACCCCTTGTTCTTTTTTGCTGCGGTTGAGTCGGACAGTCCCTTACAGCAGCGCTTCTCCAACTTTAATGTGTGCGCACGCCCCTGGGGAACTGGTTCAAATGTAGGCTCTACCTCAGTAGGAACGGGATGGGGCCTGAAAGTGCGCATTTCGAGCAAGTTCCCAGGTGACGCCGCAGCTGCTGCTCAGGAACCACCCCTTGGGGTAGGGAGCCTGGAAGCACCTCTGTGATTCTCCGCAGAGCCTGGGACCCTCAGGGCTGAGCGGCCCCTCCTCTGCCCGATTTTCCTGACACAGTCTCTTGCTATTCATTTATTCGGTAATAAATATGTATTGACTGCACGCTCTGTGACAGGCGTTCTTAAGGCAATGCGACTCTCTCTCCTCTGTTCTGCTGTGGCTGGCGCTCCTGTCCCCTGAAACCCAGGACCACAGTTTGGAGCAGTGTTCTCTTAAACAGCCGTGGCGGGTCCACTGTTCTCGCACAGCTTAGCGTCCTTTTCCGTGTGGACTTTGCAGAACAGCTCACGCTGCAAGCATTTTCTCCCGCTGTCTTTCCGTGAAAACGAATCACGAGTTGGAAAACATGCTTGTCAGAGCACATGCCCTGACTTTCCTTTTAATCGAGGTGAAATGTGAGCAACAAAAAATTTACCATTTTAAAGTGTGCAGTTCAGTGGCAGGTAATACACTCACAATGTTGTGCAACCACCACCTCAAAACAGTTCCAAAATGTTTTCATCACCCAAAAGCAAACCCCACTCATCAGTCCCCTCCCCCCAGTACTTGGCAAACACCAATCTGCCATACGTGTCTCTACGGATGAACCTATACTGGATATTTCATATAAATGGAATATTTGTGACCTTTCGTCTGGCTTTTGTCTGGTTTTTGAGGTTCATCCATGCTGTGGCATGTATCAGTACCGCAATCCCTTTTATGACTGAAAAATAATCCATTGTATGAATGTACTACAAATTGTTTATGTAGTCACCTGTTAATAGACAAGGGGATATTGTGATGCTGTGAACATTAGCATGCAAGTATCTGCTTGAGTATCTGTTTTCACTTATGTGAAGCATGTACCTAGGAATGGAATTGCTGCATTATATGGTAATTCCATGTTTAACTATTTGAGGAATTGCTAAAATGTCTTCTCACTATTTTACATTCCCACCAGCAAAGCATGAACGTTTCAGTTTCTCCATATCCTTGCTTTTTTTTTCGTTTTTTTTTTGTTTTTGTTTTTTTAAAGATTTTATTTTTATTTATTTAATTCCCCTCCCCTCCCCCGGTTGTCTGTTTTCTGTGTCTTTTTGCTGCGTCTTGTTTCTCTGTCCGCTTCTGTTGTCGTCAGCGGCATTGGAAGTGTGTGCGGCACCATTCTTGGGCAGGCTGAATTTTCTTTTATGCTGGGCAGCTCTCCTTATGGAGCGCACTCCTTGCACGTGGAGCTCCCCTACGCGGGGGACACCCCTGCATGGCAGGGCACTCCTTGCGCGCATCAGCACTGCGCATGGGCCAGCTGCACACGGGTCAAGGAGGCCCGGGGCTTGAACCGCGGACCTCCCATGTGGTAGACGGACGCCCTAACCACTGGGCCAAAGTCCGTTTCCCCATATCCTTGTTAACACTTGCTATTTTCTGGTGTTTCTGTTTTTCTTTATTACAACCATACTAACGGATGTGAACTAATATCTCATGGTGTTTTTGCTTTGTATTTTTCTAATGACTAATCCTGTTAAGCATCTTCTCCAGTACTTTTTGGCCATTTGTATGTTTTCTTTGTAGAAATGTCTATTCAAGTCCTTTGATCATTTTTTAACTGGGTTGTGTTTCTGTTGTTGAGAGTTCTTTATATACTCAGGATACGAGGCCCATATCAGATACATAGTTTGCAAATATTTTTTTCTCATTTTGTAGGTTGTCTTTTCACTTGATAATGCCCTTTGATGCCCAAGTTTTTAATTTTGATGCGTCCAATTTAAATGTTTTCCTTTGTTGTTCATGTTTGGTGTCATATTTATGTTATTTGCATCTACTTCTTTCTCAGTCAGTCTAGCTAATGTTTTGTCATTTTAATTAATCTTTTCAAAGAAATAGCTTTTGGTTTTGTTTATTTATTCTATTGTTTTACTTTTCTTTATTTGGTTTATCTCTACTAATCTTTATTATTTCCTTCCTTCTGCTAGGTTTGGGTTTAGTTTGCTCTTCTTTTCCTAGCTCTTTAGGGTGGAAAGTTAAATTATCGATTTAAGGTCTATCTTCTTTTTTAATATAGGCATTTGCAGCTATAAATTTCCCTATGAGCAATGCTTTCATTGCATCTCCTAAGTTTTGGTATGTTTGTTTTATTTCCATTTTCATTGGCCTCAAAGTATTTTCTGATTTCCCGTATGATTTTACTTTGACACATTTGTTTAGGGTTGTTGTTTAATTTTCACTTATTTGTGGAGTATCCCTCGATTTCTAGCTTCATTCCATTATGGTGTCATAGAAGATAATTTGTATGATTTCAATCTTTTAAAATTTATTCAGACATGTTTTGTGGCCTAACATATTGTTTATCCTGGAGAATGTTCTATGTACACTTGAAAAAAATGTGCTATTCTGCTGATGCTGGGTGGAGAGTTCTTTATATGTCTGTTGGCCTAGTTGGTTTATAGTGTTTTTTTAAAGTCCTTTGTTTCCTTATTGATTTTCTGTCTAAATGTTCTATCCATTTTCAAAAGTGGAGTATGGATATCTCTAACTATTACTGTAGAACTATTTCTCCCTATCATTTTGAAAATGATCGCTTCGTATATTTTGGTGGTCTGTTGTTTGGTGCATATATATTTATTATCATATCTTTTTTATCAGTTGATCCTTTTATTCATATGTGTCCTTCTTTGTCTCTTATGACAATTTTTTACTTAAAGTTTATTTTTCTAATATTATAGCCACCCCAGCATTCTTTTGATTACCATTTGCAAGAAATATCTTTTTCCATCCTTTCACTTGAAGCTTATTTGGGTCTTTGGATATAAAGTGAGCCTCTTGTAGTCAGCATATAGTTGGATCTTAGTTTTTTAATCCATTCTGCTAACTGGTATCTTTCAATTGGTGAGTTTAATCCATTTACATTCAACATGATTATTAATAAAGACATTTCTACTGTTTTGCTATTTGTTTTCTGTCATATCTTTATTTTTCTCAATTTCTCCAATACTCCTTTTTGTGTTTGATTTTTTCTTAGTGTACTATTTTGGTTCTCTCCATTTATTTTCTGTACATTTTTTAGTTATTTTCATAAAGCTTACCCTGGGGATTATACTTCATACCCTAAATTTATAACAATCCAGTTCGAATTGTTATCAACTTAACTTGAATAGCCTACAAAAACTCTGCTCCTGTGCAGCTCCATCTCCTTCCTTTATATTATCACAAATTACTTCTGTATACACCATGTGTCCATTTACATAGATATATAGTGTTTTGTACATTTGTCTTCTCATATAGGAAACTGAAGGAGTTACAATATACAATAATACAGGTTTTTATATTTGCCTACATAGTTATCTTTATTAGTGTTCCTTATTTCTTCATTTGGCTTCAAGTAACTGTCTAGTGTCCTTTCATTTCACCCTTTTAGCATTTACTGTACTAAATACTGGGTATTTAGTATTTGGTTTGCTCCAGCATTGAATTCTCTCCATTTTTGTTATTCTGGGAGTATTTTAAGTTCTCCTTTGTCTTTGAAGGATAGTTTTGCCAGATATAAAAATATTTGGTTGACTTTTTTTTCTTTCAGCACTTTAAATATGTCATCCCACCGCCTTCTGATCCCCGATGAGAAATCAGCTGTTAATCTTATTGATGATCACTTGTACATAACAGTTTCTCTGTTGCTGCTTTCAAGATGTTGCTATTGCTGTCTTTCAACAGTTCATGACATTTCTAGATGTGGACCTAAGTTTATCCTACGTGGTGTGTAAGCTTTTTAAAACCTCAAATCTGATTCCTCTGCCCAAATCCTAAACATCAGCAAGTCCTGGTAACTCTACTTCCAAGTGTATTCTGAATCATTCCACTTGTCTCCTCTCCTACCACCCTACCCCAAGCTACCATCACCTCTCACCTAGACTAGCTCAGTAGCCTCCTCACTTCCACTTGCAATCCCCTCCACTTCATTCTCCTAAAATATTAATTAAATCACCACAGGCTTTGGCTTAAAAACTCCAATTTCCCCACTTCACTTTGATTAAGATTTTAACTCAGGCTCTGTGTGATCTGGACCTGCCACCTCTCCAAACACCGAGCATTCCTTCCCTGCTCAGTCCATTGCAGCCAGTGGTGTTTCTTCTACTTGAACATCCCAAGCTCAAAACTACCTTAGACCCTTTGCACCAGCTGTTACCTGTGCCTGAGAACATCCACCCAAGGTTGGCTCCTTTTCTTTAACCAGGTCCCAGTTTAAATGTCATCCCAGTAGGAATACTGTGATGTGTCATTGTATCGTCAGTATTTTCCTGCCTCTGTATTTGCTTTCTATCTACACTCCCCACTGAGACTAATCTCTACCTAAGAAGGGAACCTGGCTATCTTAAATTGTACCTCCAGTATCCAGAAAAATGCTGACACATAGTCGGTGCCCAAAATATTTGTTGATTGGACAGATGAATAAAAATACTTGTGCTCAACTGAAAGATTTCTTTCCTTTCCAAGACCTTCTAGATAAGAGTTGGTACTGGGATCTACTGTGTCTGTGAAGGATCCTGGACTGCCTGCTCCATCAGCAGGGACTTGGTCCAGGTTGCCGTTGCCTTAGCTGTATTTTATCACTTTCCAATTCATGAATCATTAATTATATAGCTACCATTTCCATGTCAACACTTAACCAACCAGAATATTCCATCATTCAGGACACTAACTCACTGCTCTAGGAAAACCCAATTCCAGACTTAAGCAAAGTTGGGTCTTGGGTGGGGAAACTGAAGCCATGGATCTCCTTCAAGTGGGAGGCTCAAGATGTAAGGCACTTGCCAGATTGACATGTATGATTCTTGTTTCTATTTTTATATTCAAAGGAGGACCAGTATGCAGCAATGATAAGGAGATGGGGGTTCTCTCATATTCCCACATCAGGTCAGCATGGAACGTCCTGGTCCCAAATTCTGGGTTCAGATCTCCAGTTGCAGGGAGTAAGTTTTCTGCCTCTGCCTACCAAAGCCTTGAGGCACAGGTAGTGCCAGGAATCAAGGAAGGCCAGCTCAGGGCCCGGCATACAGTAGCGACTTCATAACTGTTCACATACGAAATAAGGAAACCCCTCAGGACCTTTCACTGGGGGGGGTCTAAGTAGCTTGTGTTTTCATCATAAAGAGGATTTTTAAAAAAAGCAAAACTGCTCTCCACCTGGTCTCAGGGCTTTCAATTCCAAACACCCCCAAACAGGGAACCTGGCCTGATTTCATATTCTACCTAACACTAATGACATTCAACTCCTGCCAAGTTATAATTCATAACATTGAAAATGTACTCCCGGAACCTCAGTGACCCATCGATCTTGGTTCTGGAGGTTAAAGCTTCCACTGTGGTCTTGGTATCAAGTACATCAGACATGCAGTATCAGTTGGCCCCAAGCCTGGATTCTGCTCCCTTAGAAAAATACAAATCCAGATACTGCTACTTGGGACGGGAACAAACCGAGTGACATTCCACAGCTACGGAGACAGAGTAAAAATACAAAAATGGAAAAGGGAGGGACTTAATGTCTGTGGGGACAGAAAGACAGTTAACACACCTGCCAGGGGCAGGTGTGCACACATCTGGGAGGAAGCGAAAGACCAGAAGGCAGGGGTGGGTAGGAGGGAGGGGGGAGGCTCCAGAGCCACAGACCAGCTGTGACCCCAGCTCTGCCCTGCATCACCCCAGGGTGGCTGCTTAATTGTTCCTGTAATTGGATTCCCTTTCAGAGGGCTGCTAGGAGGATTAGAAGAGATGCTGTATGGAGGAGCACCTGCCCACCATGGGGGCTAAAGAGGCACCAGGCCTGGAAGGGAACTCGGGGCCACCTGAGCTCAATCCTATGGTCAGGGAGATGGGGCAGGGCTCTGGAGTAGGCGGGGCCCCAGAGCCCACGCAGAGCCTGCTGGGCCCACAGTCTGTCTGGGGTGAGGGGAAGGGCACAGGCCTGGAGCACCCCTCCCTCCAAGCACCCCCAGTTCCCATGAGTTCACAGGACACAGTCCCCCGAGAGCCAACTGTGGCCACACCCAAGAAAACCAGAACAGCCAGCGTTCTGCCAGCAGGTGCAAAGCCCCACCCCTGCCACCCTCAGCCTAGAAAGGGGGGAGGGAGGAAAAACACTGATCATCTTCCAGTGCACTTTAATCAGAAGTCCATCATCAAGAGTTCTCGTGGCATACAGTGTTATGATGGGAATGTCAACTCAGTCCAACAAATGGCGTTTCCACAGATTTGCACTTCAAACATGTATGAAAAATAAAATATATAATATTTAGCTTTATAAATTTCCCCATGTAATTACTTTATCTGTAAAATAAATTACTACCTCTGTCCAATATATTAAGCGGTCTGGAGTTACAAAGCAAGTATCAACCAGACGATATCCGTTTTCTTTAAAAAAAAAAAAAAAGCGCTGGGGGAAATACTTTACAGAGTCGGTCAAACACTCACAAGGATCAACGTGAACTAAAAACGAGCACACTCCGCACAGTGGGAAGAAACATCAAAAATGGGAGCCTTCTACTGGCTGTTCTTTTCTTTTGGGAAAAAAAAAATCCCCAAAGCCTACGGAGTGTTGTAAAAGCTGCAGCAGAACTTTTGGCACAGTCGAGAGGCCTTTCAAAGTCAAGCCAGGGATGACTCCTTTAAAGTAAGGTCTGAGCGAGAGGTGACAGAGGGGAGGGGGTGGCTGCTCAGGGCCTGCCTCTCCACCCCTTTCTAGAATCACGTGCCCCCTCCTCCCTCGAAGCAGGCGGGGCCTGGTCTGGGTAGCCCGCCTCCCTCTGCCAGCTCAAGAGTTCCGCAGCAGGCAAGACTGACGTGAAGAACACTAAGCAAGGCCCTTCTGGGCAGCCCGGGGAGGAGACGCTTTGCGACGTGCTGGGCGGACAGCAGGGATGCACTCGAGACACAGGGGACAGGCCACTCCAGCAGGATGGCTGCACCGCCTTCACGAGGGGACAGAACACGCACGCGGGGCGGTGAGGACCTGCCAGGGTGGCAGGGGCAGGGCTGCACTAGCATTTACAGGGGATCCAGAGGAGCTCCGCGCCTCAGCCCCACCCACCGCGGGAAGCACCCCCTTGTGGCTCAGGACCACTTCCCAGGGGACTCTGGCACTCCCCGAAAAAAAAAAACAATACCAGATCTCATTAAGCAGTGAGTAAGCCAGGGACAAACGCTGCCGGGCTCAGCTTCGGGACTCCCCAGGAACGGGCTCTGGGGCCCCTGGTTGGTTCTGGCAAGAGGCTTCCACTCAGTTTAACTGGTGGAGGAAGAGGGAAGAGCCCCTGAACGTCCCCCGGGACAGCCCGGCCCCAGCCGCCTGGACAGAGGAGAAGGCAGCTATAAGTCGAGGAGTCGCTCCTCGCAGGTCTCCACGGGCCACTTGGAAGCCCCTCCGAAGACGTCGACGTTGTTGTCCACCCACGGGATGACGTTGCCCGGCATGTTGGTGGAGCAGTTGGCGATGTTGACGATTTCCTGCGCGCGCAGCACCCGGTCCCATATGTTGAACTGGCTGAGCTCCCCCACGAACGCCTGGGTGGCATCGAACCTGCCCCCGATGGTGTCCTGGGAAACGGGGACAGGGATTCCGCATCAGTGCGGGTCCAGGGGCGAACAAGGCCACCCGCTCTCCTGGCAAATAAACCACTCCTGGAAAAACGCCTCGAGTACAGACCAAAATGTCAACTCTTATCTGTCCAGGGCCAGGCGGCCGACTTCTTCCCTCAGCGAGGCGGCAAGTTTCCCAAAGGCAGCCTCCGCCGTCTCGCCTCCTCCTCCTCGGCCCCCTCAGGGCCAGGCAGCCCCCACACCCCGCAGGGACCCTGAGCGAGTTCCTGAAGACACGAGCCCTGCCGCCCCAAGCCAAACGACCGCAGAGGTTCACAGGGACCGGGGCGGCACCAGCCAACAGCCTCTTCCCCGAGGGAAGGCGAGCCGCCGGGCACCCCGCTCACCCGTGTCTGAGCCCACCACACCAGCCGGGTCCCTGTGTCAGCCCCCAGGCCCAGGGACAGCCTGGCCGTGCTGGCGGGGACCTGGTGGACCTACACTGGGGGTCGCACCCCATGGCCGGGTCCGAGAGGAAGGCGCGCGGCTGGGGCCGGGGACAGCCTGCAGGCCCGGCCAGGCCCCCCTCGCCACGCCCGCCCCGCGCCCCACCTGGACTCACCTGCTCTTGCCCAAGGATCAGCACGCCCCCTGGCTTGATGGGGTGCCAGGGGGCCAGGTTCTCCCCAGTGCCAAGCTTCTCCCCATCCTGGAAGGCCTCCCACATGCCGTCCCGCGTCGTCCAGGTGACGCAGATGTGGTGCCACTTGCCGTCGCTGACAAACAGGGGCAGCTGGGCGACCTGTGGGCGGCAGCGGGCAGGTGAGGGCCCGCCAGGCCCAGCACCCCCGGGGGCCCTCGGCAGGAAGTGGGAAGCATCTCCAGCTCCTCCCATCACCACGGCTCCCTCTTGGTTCCGCAGCAGCAACTCTGCTGTGGGGACAACAGGCCTCTCCCCGCTACCTCAGACGCACCCGGTGGAGACACCGCGTGTGAGACGCAGACTCTCGGGAGCAAAAGGGCTGCTTCTGTGCCAGCCCGGAACCCCAGCGCAGCCCCGACTCTCCATTAGACCTCCCGGGGACCCTGGCGAGGCTGAGGGTCTGGGACACCGCGTGGACCAAGCAGGTGGGGGGCCGCCCCTCCCCTGGCTGGCCCAGACCGCTCCAGGTGGGAGGACCCCAGGGGAGGTCAGGGCTGTCCTGAGGCCAAGTCCCAAGGGCACCCCGAGGTTCGCAGGGATGTGCGGGGCCCCGGCTGGTGGGGTGTGTGTCGGGTGCTCCTGTGAGGAGGCCCGAGGGCCCCCAGCCTGGGTGGCGGAGGTGGGGGCGGAGGGGGGGTGTGACTCCTGGCAGAGCGCCAGCCCCGCCCACCGGAGACTAGGGGAGCTCCAGACCCGCTCCACCTGGCCGGTCTCCTAGCAACCCGGCGCCTTCCTCCAGGAATTAGATGTTTACGAGGAGTAAACTGAGAGAGAAACAGGGCAACAAGGCCCTGGGTCTGTGTCCAAGGGTGTGATCTAGAACAGTTCCTCCCCGGGGCTCCAGAAAGAGCCCAGCAGGAAGATTCCACAGCCTTCCCCACCTAAACCCACCCCGCAGCGATGCCCAGGACGCCAGAGGGCGCAAGGGCTCGCGCGGGCCGCCCAGGGCTGGCCTGGGCTGGTGTGGGCCTTCACGCTCACTCCAGGTTGGAGGGGGCCGACTTCGGGGGAAGGTTTTTAAGGGGGGCTGCTGGAGGGTCTCACTGAGGCCGGGGCTGAACACGCTCCTCGGTGCCGAAACCCGCCAGTCCAGCAAAAGGGATATTTCCTTTGGAGAAGACAAGACCACAGGGCAGAGAACGGGGCAGGGGCGGCCAGGGGCTGGGCAGGGACAGGGGTGGAGGGGCGCCAAAGGAGGAGGAGGGAATTCTGAGCGAGGGGCAGCTGTGAAACTTTCTGTATTGTCATTGTGATGGTAGCTACACAACTGTATGCATTGGTCAAAACTGGTCCAAATGTAGACTGAAGGGGGGAGTTTCATCATAAAGTATATTTCAATAACCCTAACCCCTTCCCCACCGCCCCAAGCATGTGTTCATGGGACGTATCACTCGGGGGGAGATACACCCGTGGTCAGGGCAGCCCTGGGAACAGCCCTGACTGGCCAGAGGGCCAGTGACAAGTCAGGCTGGCAGAGACCCCCACCCATTCTGTCCCTTCACTACCTTTGGGCCTGGACTCCCAGAGGCGGCTGCCGCCGTGCCTGCCCCCTCCCCCCAGCCTGCCGTGCCCCCGGGAGCCCTGCAGCCCCAGGCCTGCTAAGGGCTGACGCTGGGCCTCCCCCAATGCCCCAGCGGCCTCACCTTGTCGTTGATGAGCAGCTCGATGGGGTTGTTGCCCCACTCAATCAGCACAATCTCGTTGGCCTGCCCCGGCACGGCGTAGGAGAACGGGGTGCCAATGCCCGGCGAGGCGCTGGACCGCAGCCACAGGCAGATGGTGAAGGCGTACAGCTCGGGCAGCGTCTTCTTGATCTTGCCGTACAGGTAGTTTGTGCGGAGAGGAAGGGACACTTTGAAGGCGTCTGGCGATTTAAACGCACTGTTGCCTGGTGGGGGAGAAGGCAGAGGCACCGGTCAGGCCCCCGCCTAGCTGTCAGGGCGCTGCCATTCTGGCGGGAAAGCCGGACATGACCCCAGCCCAGCCGAGTGGCAGAGGTGACGGAAGGACAGTGGCCAGGCAGGGGAGGGCAGGAAGACGCCTCTCTTGCCTGAGCGAGGGCAAGAGGAAGGGAAGCTGAGCTGACATCCAAAGGACAGAAGCCGGCAGCCTGGAAGGATCTGGGAAGACACTCCAGGCAGAAGTGACCACATGGTGAAGCCCCAAGGAGGCCGGGAAATCTGTATTCTGTCCACCGTGCCCAGGGCACTTCAGAGAGCTGGCTCAGTCTCATGCTCCCACTGACACCCCAAGTCGGCCCGGAAGCGGCTTTGTGGACGAGCGAGATCCCCGCTAAGACTGGCCTTGCTCACTGCTCACCACTGTCCTCCCCTCCTCAGAGGATGGCGGAGTTTATTGGCCATTTCCTGTCCTTTGGACCCTGCGCATTTGCACCCCTCCCCCACTGGGTAAGCACATCTGGCCAGAGCCTGGCCCTGGGGCCTGCTGGGGACTGGTGAACTGCGAACACTCCTCCAAGGTCCTCGTCAACAACTGGCTCTCGTAAATGGCTGTAGTAATTTCCCATACAGTTTTGGTTTAAACTCAAAATTTAACAATAACAAAAAGAACTTAGAGTTGTCCTGGGTGGTGCTGCAGGGACAGTTATTAGACATTGTGTGTCCTCCCATGGCCCACTGGGTGGACTGGTGGAGAGTGTAAACTATAATGTGGACCATTGACCATGAGGTGCAGAGGTGCTCAGAGATGTATCCACCAAGTGCAATGACTGTCCCATGATGATGGAGGAGGTGGCTGTTGTGGGAGGAGTGGGGTGACTAATAGATTGAACAGATGGGGTGAAATATTCTAAGGATATTTGGGGTAAGATATTACATACTTCCAAAACAATACTTAGAGAATTATTTAACAGATTTTTAAATCTTAATCTTACCCACTTTGTCACCCTATTAAACAACCAGAAGATTTAACAAAATGACTTCCTCTAATCCCCAAGATGATTATTTTTTCCAAACACGTCTGTCACTGAATTTAAATACAACGAAGGGGGGGTGGGCAGTGGTATATGGGGACCTCATATTTTTTGAATGTACCATTAAAAATAAAAAAATAAAGGCAAAGAAATTAAATTAATAATAATAATAATAAATGTGCGGACAGCAAGCCCCTGTCTGGTTATCACAGATTCCAAAATTTGCAGGGTACCACCGGATTCTGTGAGCTGTCATGGCAAAAGCTTCCCTCTTATTTGGGGACCAGATAACCTCCTTCACTCATTCAACAAGTATCTATTAGGCACCCACAAGGGGCCGGAAGGCTACCACTGCCATCAGACAGGCAGGCTGTGGGCAGCCAGCACCAGGGCTCGGCTGCCTGCCGGCTTGTGGGCTCCAGCAGCCCCTTCCTCGCCCTTCTGTGACGCCCTCAGCAGGTCTCCACCACAAGACCCCAAACTCAGTTTGTGCCATGGTAAAGAGCACCTAAGATGAGCCCTTCAGCGACATGGCTCACACCTGCTCCAAGACCTCCAAGGGGTATGGCAGGGCCTGGGCCCCCCCTTAGCCTCTCTTCAGCAGGCAGAGAATAAACCCCAGAACCTGGGTCTCCCCGGACATCTACCCCAGCCTGCTGAGTGCAGTCACCCCATTCAGCTGGGCACCCCGCAGCACAGGCTCGGGTGCTGTGGAGCCTGCCGAGGGCTAGGGAGAGCAGGTGACCCGGCACGGCCCACCCAGAGCGCAGGCTGGGACCGGCCCGGTTGAGGCTAGAGCAAAACAGAGAAGGATGACCAGGAAGCCCGACACGAAAACTCCGCAGGTTCACAGTTAAGGTGTCAAAGGTTCAGAGAAGCGAGGGGACCTGGCCACGCCCAGACTGGCGGATGGCAGAGCAGGGAGCAGGGGCCCCTCTTTCCACTGCTTGGCGCCTCATGCGCCTCATCTGCAAACAGCGGATGTGGGCATTGCTAATGAAGGCACTGCCACCTAACCCAACACAGCGGTGGCGTCCCGCCTCACAGGTGGGCAGGCCTGACGGCTCAGCGGACTCACTGTGGGTCACATCCTCAGCTTGGGGACCACAGACAGGCTGAATTAGAGCGGGGAGAGCCGAGGGCAGAGGAGGGGCCTGAACCCTGAGAGCTGGTGTCCTTTACTTAAATAAAACAGCTAAGAGGTTGAGGAGAAACGTGGTTAGAACTAAGTAAGGGATTAAAAGGCCTGACCAGTAAGTCAGGAAGGGCCGGAGGTAGACAGTGAGGAGGAGGGAAAGTGCAGGGCCAGAGGAGAGAGAGGAGCGGGCTTCTCGGGGCCAATGTCTGTTTCGGCCCCGAGTGCGCCGGGCCTCTCGCAGTGAGCGGGAAATGAGGAAAACGAGGGTCAGGGGTCCGGGCAGCGGGGGCACCGTGTGCAGGGGCAGGGCTCTTGCCCCCGGGCGTCGGGGAGCCTCTGCCCACAGGGCTGGACCCACACACAGCTCCAGGCTGCGGCTGGGACTCCCCTTGTCCTCTGGGGTTCCCGCCAACGTCACCCCCAGGGCTGAGATCTCCCAGCCCCGTGGATTCAGGCATCAGTGGCGCTGCCAAGACCCCGCCCCTTGTCTATAGCTAATTCCTCCCTCCCGGGGCTGTCAGCGGTTACGAAGCTACGAGTGTAGCGCCTGGCCCAGAAAGGGGCAACGGACGATTGTCCTCCAAGGCTGCCCGCTTGCCGGAGGCTGAGGTCTCTCTCTGTGCTCGGCTGGCCGTTTCTATTTTCTGCTGTATTTTATACTCATGGTATATTTGAGGGCTGGGGGTTGACATGTCCCGTTAAACCTGTCGCATGTGGGACAGATATAACTGAATTGCCCAGAAGGCAAGCCAGTCAGCAAACAGTCACTTTGCTCGAATGGTCACTTTGACCTATCCAAGGTCCCAGAAGTGGGCGGAGCAGGAGGAAGGATTCTAGAGCTCTGGTGGTGGCGTCCAGTGGGAGCAGACTGAGCAATGGGAGCTGAGCTCCTGGTCCAGACCTGGGGACCCGCAATGGACAGCCGGGGACCGCGGGGGGCCTGAGTGCGCGACGACCCGGTCTCCTCCCTGTGCTACGGGAGCCACGAGGGCTTCCAGGAGAGCCGAAGGATCAGGAGCACGGGCACTAGGGGCCCCGAGGCCTGGCTGCTCCTTTCCACCTCTGCACAGACGGGCCGGGGAGGGAAGGGACAGTCACGAAGTGGCCAAAGGCATGAAGGACACCAGGGGCAGTCATCTGAAACCCGAGTCCGAGCTGGAGGACGGGGCGAGGGGCAGGCTTGCAGACTGCTGCTGCTCGCCGGCTGGGGGCCCAGGCCCACCTCACTCCCCCCTCCCTGAAGCACACCCTGGTTGCACTCTGGCTGAGATCCTCTGAGTGGCTTTCTCAGTTATAAACTGAGCATAACCCAAATCCCACCTCACAGGGATGACGCACTCAGCACTCTGCCTGGCGCTGCCCCGCACGCCAACTCGGGGCCTTCTAACCCACCTCCTCGTAGCAACTCTGTCACCGAGGTCTCCAGCAAAGCCCTTCTTGCCTCCTCCAACCGCCCCTCTCCAAGGAATAACTAACCTGCCCTGAAGGGGCCAGGGCTCTGCTGCGGTGGAGGCTGGAGCAGGGGCAGGCGAGCCGCACTCACAGCTGATGCACCGTCCCCCAACCCCTCATCGCGTGAGAAGGGCCAGAGCTGCGACTGCTCTTCTTTGGGGAAGGCTCTGGGACCCAATGAGCTTCCTGAGGTCACCCGGCAACCAGAGGCAAGGCAGACGGGAAACGGTTTTGAAAATTCAAGAATCGAGTCTGACAGGTAAACCACGCACACCCTTTTCTGGAAAGGGTAGGGAAGAAAGGATAGCTCCTGGGAGAAGAGGAACAGGGGAGGGATAAAGGACTCCCGTGACTTCTGGGCTCCTGCTGTACAACGGCACAGTGCCCCAGCTGACGTGGGGAGACGTTTACTAAGGTCGTTGTGCAGTAAGCACACTCTCGCTCGTAACTCATGAGACCCAGTCGTGAGAACTTCCTTTGGGGGGTTAGTGTCCGGCTGAGACTAGAATCCCAGACCCACCAGCAGCAGACCTAAAGCTGCGGTCCGCCCGGCGGCGTGGCCTTGACGATGCTACCTGACGAGCTGGGACCCGGCTCCCTCCCTTCCTCTCTCCTGCGGGGAAACTCATCCACCAGTGTGAGCAGAGAAGGGAAAGACACCCCAACTTGCTGCAAGGACTGGTGGAGACGAGGAGTGAAACGGCCACCAGACGGGAGGTCGGGGTTAGGCTGTTTGCCCGGCTGGGCCTGGGTTCACCTGCCTTTGCAAGGTCGATGCCAGTGGAGGGTGGGGGGCGGGGGCCTTACTGTTTGCTCAAACAACTGTGAGCACATGCCTGCTGCCCATAAACCAAACTCCCGGGTCTGACGACTCTCAGGCCAATGCCCAGCAGGTTCCAGGCTGCGCCCTGCGGGAGCGCGTCCCAATCCTCTCGTGCACCCCCGTGGAAAACGCAGTGCTTCATCTGAGAGAGGGACAGAGAGAGGCGGACGGCAGCTTCAACTGTACAGACTGGGCACTGCCTAGAGCCCGTCCCCAGCAAACAGGTCCCCAGGACGCAGCCCGAGGAAGCACAGCGGCGTGGCCACTCCCTCCAGCATCCAGGGGCCTCCTCTGTACATGGGCCACCTGGCTGTGCTGCTGGGCCCCTCTGCCGCCCCCTCTCCCTTCCTCATGCCAGAGCAGCTAAGAAACAAAGCTGTGGGATGTCGGGTGGGGTGGAAGCAAGCAAAGCAGTCACCTCGCTCCAGCTCCGTCACCCTCTGCAGCAGCGCGTTCAGGGTGCTCTCGGTCTTCTGCCGGTGAGCTGAGGTCTCATTGTGGAACAGGGACTTCTCGTCCTCGAGCTCCGCCACCTTGCGCAGCAGCTGCCTCTCCAGGTCCCCAAGGCGCTGCTGAAGCATCTCTCGAAAGTCACTGGGCAGCGCCGCATTGGACACATTCACTCGGAGCTGGTGCTTTTGGGGGCGGGCGGCACAGAGAGAGAGGCATTCAGGCCAGTTGAAAAAAACGTGCTCTGCGGCTCCAATGGCCCGACCACACAGCGAGAAGCTTCCAGACTGCGAGCATTACATCGTGCCAGGCACAAAGGGGAGCATTTCAGTGATGTCTCTTTTTTGCATGGAAAGGATTTCAAAGTCACAAACAATTATTTTGCTGCAATACTTAAAGCTGGTGAATCTGCTTTCCCCCTCTAGGAAAGCTCTTTTTCTCCTCTTTCCTCCTACTAAAAAGTCAAAATTTTAACTAACACCTCTAGCCCTCCACAGGGTAAAAACCAAAACACAGCTAGGATTTTTTTTTTCAGTTTTTAAGAGTTAATCAAATGGTACTCAAAAGCTGATGAGCTTTCATCTAAAACCAAAAACAACCGCCAAGTTCCAGCATGGCACAAAGGTAAATAACAACTCACAGAGGTGTTACTGGGAAACAACATACCGAAAACATTCCTGTTCTGAATTCCAGAAATCTGTTTTCAGTACTGCTTTGAAAACCTCACTTCCTAGTTCTTTTACTACCGCTACCCAGACATGAGTCCTTGGCAAGTTACTTAGTCCTCTCTGCGTCTAGGTGTGTCAAATTGTGAAGGGCAGATAACAGGTCCTGCCTCGAATGGTTGTTGCACAGATAAAACTAGATGACATGCCTGATGCATACGGAGTGTTCAAAAACTGTTAATGTTATTAATCATGAGCCAAGGGATATATAGATGCTGCAAATACTGTTTCTGACGATCCTGTTGGGAAACCCTCAAATAATTTTGCAGTCATTACCATCCTTTCATTTAAGCTTAGTTTGGCTAATAAATATTTTTGTAATAAATATTTTGACGAACATTACTAACAGAAATGGCCACACTCCTTAAATAGGGAGGAAAGTAAAGATGCAAATTAAATGAATATTTCCCTCTCAAAGTTCAAAACTGCATAAATCTTTCAAGAAAGAACGGAAAAAGGTGTGCTCCCCCAAAAGCAAACGGGAAGGAGGCGTCTTTGAAGTTCAGACGTTTCCTCCAAGCCCTGGAGCGCTCCGGGGTAGCGGGGAAACCCACCCGCGCGCCCCTCCGGCGCCCTCTGCTCCAGCGCGACCTGATTTATAAACGGAAACGCCAGATGCCTCACGCGGGCATCGCGTCGCCTTGCACGGCCTCGGCTGGGGGAGACGCGGGGCGATTCCAGCGGGGAAAACACCGCGCCGTCCTCGCTGACCGAGACCTTGGGAAGAAACTGCCGGCCGAGCGCGTGAACCGGCGCCAGGGGGTGCACCCTTTCCCCGCGCTGAGGCCGCGGGCACGCGGGCCGGCTCCCGAGCACCCCGCCGACTCGGCTCGCCCCGTGCATCGCCCGGGCGCGCGTCCCCCGCGCAGCCCCCGCGGCGGGGGCGCCCCCGAGGCCCCCCGACCGCGCCCCGCCCGGCCCGCGCCGCTACCTCGAGGCTCTCCAGGCGGTCCTTGAGCGTCTGCAGCGAGCGGCTGAGCTGCTCCACCACGTGGCCGGGGTCCCGCGGCAGGTCGCCCATGGTGTCCTTGCCCGCGGCCGCGCGGCCCGGCGCCCTGGCGCCCGCCAGCCCCTCGCAGCGCGCCAGCTTGCCCGTGAGCTCGCGGATGGCCTCGCGCTGCGCGCCCAGCGTCTCCTTCTGCTGCACGACGGTCTCGCGCAGCTGCAGCACGGCGGCCCGCAGCTCGTCCTCGGGGCTCGGCGCGCCGCCCGGCCCGGGCTTCGCGGGCCGCGGGCAGCCGCCGCGCGCCGCCTCGGGGGGCAGCGCGGTGCAGACGAAGCGGCCGCCGGGCGCCGGGCCGTCCTGGGCCGCGGCGGCCGCGGCCAGCGCCACGCCGGCGGCCAGCAGCGCCAGCATCGCGCCGCCGCGCTCAGCTCGGCATGCGCGCGCGGGCGCCGTCGGGGCGCGGGGCCGGGAGGCCGCAGCCGTCGCGTAGCCCGCACCCTCGCTCGGCGCGGCGCTCTGGGCCCGGCCCGCGCGCGCTCTTTCTTAAGCTGGGGCGGTGGGGGGCGCCGGCGCGTGGGGCGCGGCGCCGCGAGCTCTGATTGGCCGGGCCGTGTTTGCGTCACGCGGGGGGCGTGGCCGGGGCGCGGCCCCAGGGCCCAGGCGGCGCGAGGACCGGCGCCTGAGGCGGCTCGCCGGCCCGTCGCGACCCAGGGTTGAGGTGAAAAGTCGTCTCGGGGCCCCTTGGACGGTGGCCGCCCGCCCGGTCCAAGCGCCCCGAGCCCGCGAGCCTCACGGGCTGAGAAGAAGCCGGAGCCCTGGGCGCCTCGGCGGCCCCCGAGGTGGCTGCTGGGCTTCCGGCGCGGCGCGACGTCCCGGCGTTCGCCTCGGCCCCGGGCGCGGGCGTTATTTCCCGCCTCTCGCGGCGGGCAGCCGGGACCGCGCCTTGAGGAGAAGGCCCGGGCGGGCCTCGAACTCCGGGGCTGCCCGCGCCACGCGCCCGCGCGGCCCCCTGGCTTCGTGAAGGCGGGAAGAAGACGCACGACGGCCGGGGACGGGCCGCGTCGCCCCGACCCGGGAGAGCCCCCGGCGAGGATCCAGGCGGAGGCGCGGGCCGGGGACGCGCAGGCCCTCCAGGAGGCGCCCTCGGAGCCGGGGCCCCGCCCGACGCCGCGTGGTGGAGCCGAGCGGACCCCGGGGCAGGGGCGCGTGTGCCCCCGGGCTCGGCCCCGCTGCGACGAGCGGGAGGACCCTGCGCGGTAGCGAGGGCAGAGCCGTCCTTTATTTTGTGTCTCTGTAGGGTTTTTGTTTTTGTTTTTGTTTTTTGAAGAAATCCTGTTGCAAGGTCATTAATCACATTATCCATTATACCAGAAACAAATGGATTTGTCACTTGTGCACAGAAGCTGGGGTTGATGCTAAAAACAAATTATATCCAAATAAATGAAATTATAATGATAATATAAAATAGTCGGCAGTGATTAATCTGCAGAAACCAAATTTTGACCTGCTTTGCACTTCACACAACAGCTTCTGTTATGTAAAATAGTTGTGGGGTGTTCAAGGACAATGCTGCCAAGTTACAAGAAAAGTTCTATTCGTGAAAATCTCTTCGTGGAGAAAAGTTAATCAGGAAACCTAGTCTCCACAGTCCCCGAGGCAGACGGCAATGAAAAGAATGACGGTTCAAGCAAGAGTACTTGGTAGTAGGAAAGACAAGGGGTAGGGAGAGGGCAATGGGCTCATGTCAGTTGCTCTTCATCGGCCAAGCTTCAATTTGTAAATCTGACCTTGATTAAACTCATTCCTCCTACATTCTTCTTACTTCAACCCCTTGAAAACTTCCCAAATTCTAAAGAACCCACATACTCTCAAATCACAATAATGAATGTAATCAGGCTGCAAAACATTTTATGAAATGTTACAATTCTGATGAGTGCACAAGAGTTTCAACCCAGACACAAGCAGAATTATCCAGATAAGGTTGTGACTTTTCAATCCTCATTCATAAGTTTGTTGTTCTTGTATGAAGAGACTAGAGTAGATCTTTACTGACTACTGCTTTACAGTATTATAACATATTTTGTTCTCCATATCCTTTCTTAACAGAGACTGATATATTCGCAGCTACTTGAAAATAGTAGCTTATCCCTTTAATAATTGAATAAAACCACATGTATTTCCAGAATTTTTATTGTCTCCTAAACAAAGAAGTGTGTAGAAGACAAAAATAAGAAAGCATATGTCCCAAAGTAATTTCTCCGAAGAGATTCAGTACAGGACATGATCAGTGGAATCACCAAAGCCAAGAGCGAAAGACCCAGGCATCTGAGACGTTATTTTCTTTAGAGGCAATATAATTAGAGGGTATATGCTCTTAAGGGTTTTGTTTTTGTCTTCCCAGTGCAATGGAAAGTCTGCCAGCCTAGGAATAAGAAGAGTGAGGCCTCATATCAGCTCTGTCACTAGCTAAGTGGTCTAGGGCAAGTCATTTTTCCTCTCTGGACCTCCATTTTCATGTGTGTAAGATAAGAGGATTTGATGAGAGTCTTCAAAGTTCCTTCCAGCTATACTCAAGAGCTGGTAATTTGAGAAAGAAAGCAAAATCAGTGCTCAGTGTGATGAACATCCCAGAGCTTGTTCTTTCTGTATGTTATGCCCAGAGTGTGGGAAGGCTGGGTGGTTAAGTAAAAACAGGTAAACCTTCACATAAGGAGCTGCAGTTGAAACCTGCTTCAACCACATGAACAGTCACCCTTGACTTACAGCAGAAAAGCTTGTCTCCCTGAAAAATCCTGCACATCTGACTCATTCTATGTGGATGGTTATATGAGTGGCAGAGATCAGGGCCCACAGATTTTCCTCCACTTGTCAAGTCGTGCAGATCTGCAGCAATGAATCAGCTCCACCTAATCTCTTAGTGTAACTGACGCTGCAGCATAGTAGCCACCCACTCATTCACTACATCTCCTGGCACCCAGGTCAGCTGAGAGAGAGCCCAGTATGGACTTAAACCGTGTGCTGGGAATCCTGATGAGCTCATTCCGCCTCCATTTTATTGCCCCATCTGTTTGGTTCCCTTGTTCTTCTCACATGCATTTTTATCTTGGTCTTCTGGGAAATGTGGTAATTTCCAACCCGGTGTCAGAGGATCCTGTCTTATACTTTCTTACATTTCCTTCTCTGTGTCAGTGCCACTGGGAAGTCAAGAATGGGGGTGTGAGCTCAGGAACACAGAATCCAAGGACAGCTTCCTGCAAACATGACTCAGGAACTATCCTCGGTGCTGAATTTCAATCGGAAGGGAAACCAAGAATGTGATGACTTTTTTTTTTTTTTTTTGAGTAGGATTCAGTGACGATACAAGAGAATTTCGAGGCTCCAGAGAATCCTAGCTAATATCCTTGTATGGCTAAAATACTTAGACCTTTTCAAGAGTGAATTTTCACTCAACTGTGCTGCATGGTAGAGCTCTTGGTTCAAATTTTAGTTCTTCAACTTGCTGCTTGACCTTAAGCAAATGGCTTCATCTCTCTGAGCCTCAGTTTCTCATCTCTAAAATCAAAGCTAAGTTTACTATGAACTATTGTTGTCAGGCTTGAGTGAGATAATGTATGTGAATATGTTTGGCATATAGCAAGTGCACAATAGATGCTAATTGTCCTTTTCTTCCCCATTTTTCCTCTGAATTCAGAGCTAAATTATATGGATTCTTAAAATGAGATTTAACATTTTCCTTTGTTTTCTACAATATCCATTTATAGTTAAATAAGCCAATAATTTGTGAGGGTAAAAATTAATCCAACCTCCTTAGAGGAAAGACAAGGCAGGAAAACTTCAGGAAAATTTCCTGGTGTCTCAGGCAGAGAAAGATATCTTAGTTTGTGAGTTTCTTTTAAAGATAAATCATTGTATTTTTAAACTTTAATCAGAGTATTCAAAGTGAACTATTTCACATCTACACTAACTTATTACTAGACTGTGTGCCCAGACCCAATTAAAAGATTTATAATCTTTAACATTTCCATGATTCTGCATTTGATTGCTATGGGATCCCAAGAGATATAAATCCTCCCACCCCCCGAATAAAGCAAATGTTCTTACTTCTGTACATCTGGGCTCTTCTTGAAGAACATATTTCTGGTTTAATTTTAGGAGCATGTGATATGAGACATTGAGTTTCAGGAAGTGTTCCTGTGCAAGTATGTGATCACATGTGACTTGGAGAGCTATGATTTGGAAATTCATTGCTAATACTACCCAACTGATTTCAACAACAACAATAAGAACAACAAAGACTTGGTAACATTCTTTGATTTCAAGCAATAGGACAAGTCACTGGATAAACCAGGGATAATATCTTTGCCCAGTTTTTTTAAAGAGAAGGATAGAGGACAGGGATTTGGGGAGGGGGACTGGGAGGTTGGAGGAAGGGACCTTATCAACTTGGTTTGTTTTGCAGAAGTCTTCTAAGAATGCCATCTCAATTTCTCTATATTAGAAAGTATGGAGAAAGTACCTAACTTTTCCACAAGTTACAAGGAGTGAAATTGGCCTGTATCTGCTAAAAATTTGGAGCACAATATCTCTGGGTTGTTTAGGCACACAGGAAGCTTATATGAATCTTTGAAAGTGAGAACGGAAAGAGATTTTACAGAATTTTGAAGACCAGGAAACAATTTAAGAAAGGTTAAAAGGTTATATGGCTACTTAACAGCAGTACCAAACTGGAACCCAGGTCATCTGGTCCCTAGTTAAGGAATTTTTTTCTTTGTATCACTCTCTAACCTCTTTATTAACCCATTAAAATGTTTAGCTCCCTCTTCAAAAGCAGTTTTGTTAAAGTCAATAATTTGCCCCCAAATCCAATGACCCTTTCCTATCATTCTCCTGGAACTCATTGCAGCATTCGACATGGTTGACTAAGGCTTTTTTATCAAAACTTTCCATTGTTGATTTCTGTGCTGAAGTCTCCTGGTTTTCTTCTTTGTTATCTGGGCATTTTTTCTTTCTTTTTTCTTCTCTGTATCTTCTTTCATTTCCTGCCTCCTTAACATAATGTGTCAAAAGTTGAGCTTTCCTTAGCTCTCTCCTTCATCTCACTCTCTACCTTTATAGGTTTGTGTTTTCAGCTATGATTTCTATGTTAGTGAGTCTATCCCTCATCTATACTGAGATTTAGGACTTAACAAGCCAATTTCATGCTGGATATCACAAAGATATACCACCAGCACTTCTAACTCAATATGTCTGTAGCAGTTTGATATTATTGATGAATTCCAAAAAGAAATATTGTATTATGTTTGTAAACTAGTCTTTTCCCCTGGGCATACGAGATTATATTGGATTCAGAGGTTTACTTGATTACTTGTGTCAGTAGGGCATTGAGTTCCCACCCCTTGGTAGATGGGGACTCGCAGATAAAAGGCATGGCAAAAGACAGAGTTGGAAGGTTTTTGATTTTGGACTTTTGAGGTTGGAGTTTGATGCTGAAGCCCCAGGAAGTATGCTCACAAAAGAAGGAGAAGCAAGCCCCGGGAAGAGAGAAAACCTGAGCCCAGGGAGAAGCAAGCCCTGGGAAGAAAGGAACCCTGAACCCAGAAAGAAGCAAGACCCTGGAAGGGAGGAACCCAGGAAGCCTGAACCCTGTCAGACGTCGGCAGCCCTCTTGCTCCAACATGTGAAAATAGAGTTTGGTGAGGGAAGTAACCTATGCTTTATGGCCTGGTATCTGTAAGCTCCTACCACAAATAAATACCCTTTATAAAAACCAACCAATTTCTGGTATTTTGCATCAGCACCCCTTTGGCTGACTAATACAATGTCTTCAACTAAATGCACTGCTCTCTTCCCCAGGCTCTTTACTTACCTCTGTAGTCCCATCTAAGTAAGTAATACTTTGAAGTCATCCAAATTCTAAACTTTGGAATCATCTGTGTCTTCTCCCCTCCCCCAAATCCATTCAATTTCCAGTCAGTTTCTGGGTCCTAAATCTACTTTTACAACATGTCAACTCTATCCTCACTACTACAACCCCATAGTTTCTGATCTAAACTATGCAAACGCCATCTAACTGAACACATCACCTGTGGTTTCTACCATCTCCATTTCAGCTTACATCCTGTTGACCGATCAGTTTTCCTGAAGCATAACACAAAAGCATTTTACTTCCCTGATCAGAGAACTTCAGTTTCCCCCCTGCAAATTTGTAATTACTTTCATTTCCATCATCTGCTTCCCAACTTCCTATTTAACCATATTCTCTACTACATCCTTTGAGCTACCCCTCACTCCAATTAAACCATTTATTGCTTTTCACACATGACTCACACTTTTCATCTCCTAGGTTTGAGTTTCAGGTTGTTCCCTACAACCTTTCCCCCATTTTTGGAACCACAAAGCCCACTCATCCTTCAAGGCTCTGCTTACATGTTAATGCCTTCACATAGTTTACCCTGATTTTGTCCAGTCTGAAGTGGCACTATAAAGGATAGCAGTTCATCTTCTTTGGTTCTCTCACCCTTTCCAGCCCCATATTAGAGTCCTCTTCTCTACTGGACTGTGAGCTCCTTACGGGCAACATCTATGTTTAATATATTTCCTCCTTTTAATAAACATTTGTTGGATGACTTTGTGCACACAGGATTGTGACAGTGATGTGGGAGAGATACAAAGAAAATTTTGCTCAGCTTATAAACAGTCTTGCAATTTTGTAGAAAAGAAAGGCACTCTGTTAGAACAGACATTTTCATGGAGACATTGGTCATTAAATTAGCCCTTTAAAGGGATAATTGGGGGGGGGAGTGGATAGATGGGAAGTTTTGAGTATTTGGAGGAGAGGTCAAGGGAAGGGAAGGTTGAAGCCATTGGAGAAAAACAAGATTTGTAGTTAGTAATCTCTGACTTTTAGTCCTGCATTCCATATCTGTTCTGTTTCCAAGGAGACCTAAAGATTAGATTTATCTCATTTCCGGTGGATATCACTCACCTATCATACAGAAGGAAGGACAGGGTCATTAGTTTGGCCAGGCAAATAAAATACCTACTTGCAAGAATGAACAAAGTGTGAGTAGTAACAATGTTCAGTTTTAATTGAGCAAAGGAAAGGGGGATTTGTGTCTGAAATGTCTACACATTCCAGACTTTCTGAAATTCTCCCATCTGGATACCCAGATGGAAGTGTCACAGAAATGGTGGAGGGAGGGTTGGCATTTTTTTTCTGTAGGCTTTGTAACATCATTGGTGGTGGCTGGGGAGAAATTATAAAAGAAACGACCTCTCTCCCAGCTCAACCAGAGGTTCTGAGCCCTAAGAGAACTGCAATTAGAGGATCAGAACTAAAACAAGTTCTCCAGTGACTTTATCCTCAACATATTAGGTTCACTGCAGCCTTGAACTTTGAACGAAGATACTTATTGGGTCTTTCATCTCACCTGAATTACTTATTCCCCCTGGAATCCTGGTGTTCACACATGGGATAGCCTCTTCTTGGTGAATGAAAAGGGCATAGAGATTGCACATTTCAGATTGCTAATCAGAGGAATTGAACCATAATAAACCTCTGTCGGGAAAATAAGTTCATCTATATTCCAGATGTCCCGTTGCCATCTCCACTCAGCCCAGGCCATAAAAAGTTAATTAAACCCTTTACATACATTGCTGCTTTTTTTTGGCAGAGGGGGTGGCTTATTCTAACCAGACTCTTCTTTTGCCCTATGATTCAGTGCAGCTAATGGGCAGCCCGTCTGAGCTAAGTGGGGTTGCAGAAGATATTTCCCTTAAGTTTAAGCAGCCTAAATAAATCAATTCTCCAGCTAGGATTTCCTTCCCTCTTCAATTAAAGCCAGTTAAACCATCTATATTCTACTCTTTAACCCAAATGAATCTCAGTTGGGATGCATTACGAAATATTTAAAAACCCTTAGAATGAAGGAAAAATCTTTAACAGAAAGTGATACTGTATTATGATCTTTTTTAAGTCTAGCCTCCTAAAAACTATCTAAGGTAGTAAAAGGGTTATGAGAACAAAGACATAATGCTGTATTGCAGTCTTGAGTCTTTGGGTTTGACAGATAAGGTCAATTTGATGAGAAACAAAAACAAAAAACCTCATGGCACGTGAACACAAGAATAACTTAAGTCAATATGTGGTATTTTAGGGCAACGCTTACCCTTTGTTCTTTTTATTCTATATCATATTTTTCTTTGCCATTTTGATATTGAAAAGGATTCTCTCAATTTCTAAACCCCACAACAAAATAAATATGCATGAAATATGCTACTTTAAACCGCAGCTGATGTTTTGAGGCTTAATCTTTATTTTAAACAAATAAGCAGTTATCATGAGTCCTGATTTGAAAACCACTAAGCCAGGAAGTATAAAGAATATGTGTGTGGCTGGGGGCTCTGGCCAGGTGGGAAGTGGGGTGGAGATACTGCCATTTTCTTTTCCATTGAAATTAACATTAATTCTCAAATAATGGTGCTACAAATCCTGCTGAGGGTTATGTAGGTACAGTAAACCGGCTAGGAAATATTACATCAACTGATAATAACAAATGATAAAGACTGTGCTTTGTTCACCTCTGTGTCTCCAGCACTACAAAAGTCCCAGGCACATTATTAAGTGTTCAATAAATATTTGTTGTAAAAAGATGTTGTGTGTTCAGGGACTGTATGCTTCATGAAATATGACCCCATGAGTAGATGGTGTACTCCAACTAACTTCTTGATCCCAAAAACTGCTTAGTGGCCTAATTTGCTTCTGAAAACTGCATGTAAGACTACTATATTGTATTTATCTATGTACTCTAAAAACGCCTATGTCCAGGAAAAACATCAGAAACAAAAGCCCTTGCAATTTTGGCTGCCTCTTGGGGAATAGAGAATGGGAGAGTAGCCTAGTCTCCGAGGATGAAAACTTTAAAAAGGTATCTTTTGAGGAGAATGAGACAAAAACAGGGAATAGGTTTGAAAATACTTTTCCACTGGGGTAAGCGTCAGCTGCTCTCTCCAGCACCACTGCAAGTAACAGCCCTCACAGAACCTCAGCCACCATCCACGTCACATGGACACACACGTTGCAAATGGGATCTTGGATGAAAAACAAATGAGGGAGAGCATTCATTTACCTCCAAAATTCCTTATATTCTGGCAGCCAACTTCTATGAACTTTACCCTACCTCCATGGGCTGATGTTGATAACTAAGAGATACAATGCACTTGTTTGTCCCCTTAGCCAAAATTAAAGGTCACCCCTACTGAAATTTTGTTGAATCACTAGTCATCCTTATAAGCACATACCTTTGGAAGGCTATTCTATTTTTACAAATCTGAAACAGAAATGGCTTTGTCAAGAGCCATCATATTGACCTGTTCTGTGATCAGAATCTGAGCTGACGGACTGGAAAAGAATGATAGTGAAACCCAATTTCACGACATGTCTTACTGTTGGAAGAGATGAAAAGGAACCAAGAAAATAGGTGGTAGAATGAGGAAGAGAACCTACTCAGCAAAATTTCACATCTCTTCCTGTACCTATGGTATGATCAGGAAATGTGGCATAAGAATTTCTGGCTGTGAAATAATTTCTTGGAGGTCATGTCAAATATTAATGATCTAAAAGCTTGAACACTCTTATATTATGACAGTTTTTATTCCAGACAGAGCAGAGCCTCCTCCTATTGCCTGAACACAACTAATCTCAAATAAGGAATTTATTGTGGAAATGGATCTTGTTCTTTATGTCATTATCCCAAACACTGCCTAAAGATAACTTATGTCATGAAATTCCCAGCCACTGGAATATCGTCATCTTTAGGAGTTTAGACCAATTAAAAAAAATTAATTCCCTTGGATGAGCAAATGTGGCTTCAGTATTATTCTTATTTCTGTAGGTTCCTAGTTTCCCTTGTAATTCTTATTATATTGTCAGGCTCTTTAGTGTTTTTAAGGATTTTTTAAAAATCCAATTTTTAGTTGTTTTCAGTGATAGGGTTGATCTAAATAACCTAGCTCTCCAACTATTGAGATCAAATGGCTCAAACTAAATTACAGTAGGAAGGAAAAAGATAAATGGATCCTAGGAGCATGTGAAAATATGAGATTGCAAGCCTTCCTTTCCCCTTCCTCCCACCAGAATTTACCCAGAAACAAGCAATTTGTTTACCCCTTCCTCCATGCCCTTCATCAAGAGTCTAAAAAGGATTCTGTACATCATGGACATTCAGGATATGTGGAAAACCAAATGATATTACCTTTTCCGTGTTTCATACAGTTTTTATCTTTTGGGTAATACAAAATAAACCAGTGAGGTAATTGGAGATCCTGAAAGCAAGAAGAGATAAGGGGGACAGAAAAAGTATTTTAAGAAATAATGGTCTAAAACTTTCCAAAACTGATGAAAATTATCAACTCAAAGATCCAAGAAGCTAATTGAATCCCAAGTACAAGGAACATAAAGTAAATAGCACCAAGGCACATCACAGTCATGTTGATTAAATCCAGTGATAAGGAGAAAAATCTTAAAAGTTGCCAGAGAAAAAAGAAATAGTATGTACAGAAAAATAAAAGAATGACTGCTGAAATCGTAGTGCAAAAAATGTAAGCCAGAAGAACAGAAGCGACATTTATAATTTATTGAAGTAAAAATCTGGAAAATTAGAATTCCATACCCAGTGAAAATATCTTCCAAAAATGAAGGCAAAATAAAGACTTTTCCAGACATACAAAAAACAAAAATATTCATCACTGGCAGACCCACATTATAAGAAATCTTAAAGGAAATTTCAGGCATAAGAGAAAGTATGCCAGATGGAAGTGTGGAGCTGCACAAAGGAATAAAAAGCATCAGAAATTATGGAGACTACATGATCATCTATGGAGAGAATCCTATGTAATCTACAAAACAAGGTAATAGAACTAATAGTTGAGTTCAATAAGGTTTTAGAATCAACCATAATTCCATATATTAGCAGTAATCACAAATTGAAATTGAAAAATTTATGATAGCACCAAAAAATATGAAATGCTTAGAAATATATTTTTCAAAAGATGTGCAATACTAGTTGTATTAGTCAGGGTTCTCTAGGGAAACAGAATCAATAAGACTCATCTGTCAATAGTTTGCAATTCTTTAAGAGTCTCTCATGCAGCCGTGGGGATGCACAAGTCCAGGTTCCACAGGCAGGCCACAACCACGGGCTGCAATGAAAGTCCAGTGAAGGTTCTTGACAAGTTCTGGGAGATGCTAGCTGTGAAATGGGTTCCTTGTTAGGAAGCAATGCTGAGTGGAACGTCGTGGTGGTAGATAAGACATTCGGTAAGTCCACAGATGGTAGTTTTGGAAGAAGCATTACGTGAAGGAAATGCAAACCCATATCCAGAGTATGTGTCCATTCCAGTTAAAACAAATCACTGCCCCTTCCAGGGTGGAAGTGGTCCAATGTAGTCAACCTGCCACCAGGTAGCAGGCTGGTCACCTTGAGGAATGGTGCCTTATCGGGGGCTGAGTGTGGGTCTCTGCTGCTGGCAGATTGGGCACTCAGCAGTGTCTACAGTCAAGTCAGCCTTGGTAAGGGGAAGTCCGTGTTGCTGAGCCCATGCATAACCTCCATCCCTACCTCCATGGACACTTTGCTCATGAGCCCACTGGGCAATGACAGGAGTGGCTGGGGAAAGAGGCTGAGCATTAGCCACAGAGCGGGTCATCTTCTTCTCCACTTGATTATTAAAATCTTCCTCTGCTGAAGTTACTCTCTGGTGAGCATTCATGTGGGACACAAAAATTCTCATACTTTTAGCCCACTCAAAAAGGTCAATCCACACACCTCTTCCCCAGACCTCTTTGTCATCAATTTTCCAATCATGTTCCTTCCAAGTCCCTGACCATCCAGCCAAATCACTGGCAACAGCCCATAAATCAGTGTACAAATGCACCTCTGGCCATTTCTTCTTCCAAGCAAGAAATGAACAACCAGGTGCACTGCTTGAAGTTCTGCCCACTAGAAGGATTCATCCTCACCCTTGTCCTTCAGGGATGTCCCAGAAAGGGACTGCAGTGCTGCAACTGTCCTCTTTTGGGTTGTATTTGCATAACATGCAGAACCATCTATAACCAGGTCTGAGTTTTCTCTTCCACAGTCAACTGATTGTAAGAGACTCTCCAAGAGGCCAAAGCTGTGGGCTGGGAAAGAGAAGGTAGCATGGCAGGGGTGATGTCGATGGGCATTTGGGCTACTTCCTCATGTAACTTACTCATGCCTTCAGGACCCACTCATGCCTGATCTTGTATATACCACTTCCACTTTATTTTGGAGTGCTGCTGTGTGTATACCCAACTTTATGGTTTGGTGGGTCAGACAATACCCAGCTCTTGATAGGCAACTCAGGTCTCATGGTAACCTGATGGCCCATGGTTGAGCATCCAGTCTCTACTAAGGCCCAGTAGCTGGCCAAAAACTGTTTCTCAAAAGAGGAGTAGTTACCTGCAGAGAATGGCAGGGCTTTGCTCCAAAATCCTAAGGGTCTGCATTGTGATTCTCCTATACGGACCTGCCAAAGGTTTCAGACAGGATCTCTATTTGCCATGGAAACTTCCAGTACCATTGGATCTGCTGGATCATGTAGCCTAAGAGGTAGTGCAGCTTGCATAGCAGCCTGGACCTGACACAGAGCCTCTTCTTGTCCCAGTCCCTAGTCAAAATTAGCAGCTTTTCTGGTCACCCACTAAAGGGGCCGGAGTAGCACATCCAAATGAGGAATGTGTTTTGTCTCCAAAATCCAAAGAGACCAACTAAGCATTGTGCCTCTTTTTTGGTCATAGGAGGAGCCAGATGCAACAGCTTATCCTTCACTTTAGAAGGGATATCTCAACATGCCCCACACCACTGGACACCTAGAAATTTCACTGATGTGGAAGGTTCTGGTATTTTAGTTGGATTTATCTCCCATCCTCTCTCACGCAAAAGCCTTACTAATAAGTCTAGAGTCTTTGCTACTTCTTGCTCACTAGGTCCTATCAAAATGATATCTTCAATATAATGGACCAGTGTGATGTCTTGTGGGAGGGAGAGATGATCAAGATCCCTGTGGACAATATTATGACATTGGGCTGGAGAGTTGATATACCCCTGAGGCAGGACAGTGAAGGTGTACTGCTGGCCTCGCCAGCTGGAAGCAAACTGTTTCTGGTGTTCCTTACTAATAGCAATTGAGAAAAAAGCATTTGCCAGATCAACAGCTGCATACCAGGTACCAGGGGATGTGTTGATTTCCTCAAGCAATGATACCACATCTGAGATAGCAGCTGCAATTGGAGTCACCACCTGGTTATGTTTATGATAATCTGTCATCCTCCAAGATCCATCTGTTTTCTGTACAGACCAAATAGGAGAGTTGAATGAGGACGTGGTGGGAATCACCAACCCTGCATCCTTCAAATCCTTGATGGTGGCACTAATTTCTGCAATCCCTCCAGGAATCTGGTATTAGTTTTTGTTTACTATTTTGCTAGGTAAGGGTAGTTCTAGTGGTTTCCACTTGGCCTTTCCAACCATAATAACCCTCACTCTATAAGTCAGGGATCCATTGTGGGGATTCTGCCAGTTACTGAGTATGTCTATTCCAATTATGTATTCTGGAACTGGGGAAATAACCACAGAATGGGTCTGGGCCCCCTCTGGATCCACTGTGAGATGGACCTGAGCTGGACCACAGTGATGTTTTGTGTCTCCTGGAATTAATGTCACTTCTGAGCCAGTGTCTAATACTCCCTGAAATGTCTGATCATTTCCTTTTCCACAATACACAGTTACTCTGGTAAAAGGCCATAGGTCTCCTTGGGGAAAGGTGGGAGGAAGATTAACAGTACAAATTTTGGGCAGTTTAACAGGATCCTTTCCCGAGGAGACCTGGCCTCCACTTCATTCAAGGGGCTCTGGGTCTGTAAACTGTCTCAAGTCTGGAAAATGATTAACGGGCTGTGTGATTCTCTGCATTTGTAATTTGAGTTAGGGTTTCGTTCACCCAACCTAGAACTCTTTTGTTTATACAGATCCAGAAGAAATTTAGTAGATTGCCCATCTATTTCACTGCTAGGTACCCCATGATGTATTAGCCAACGCCATAACTCTACACGACTCAGACTATTTTGAGTGCTTTTTTGAATCTGTCTTTCATTGCAGTAGCCACGCCCACCTTGACTTTGGCAATTAATTGTCGATACTTGACTTTTACCAGACCAACATCCAATCGTTCCCATAATGTTTAAGAACTCTAATTTCATCACAGCCCTCCCTACAGTAATATCTGGACTACAGAGAAAAGCAACCGCAGAGCTCTTCAAGGAAGATGGAGTTAGTCTTACAAATTTATTCCTCACAGTCTTGGTTAAAGGTGTGTCCTCTGGACATTCCTGGGGGGGGGGGAGGGGTGTTCTCAAATGGTAAATCCATTCTAGCATTCCAATCTCCCTAAACCTTTGAATTCCCTCTTCTACTGTGTACCAGGGCATATTGGGCATCTCATCCTCAGATGTGCTAGGCCATCTTTTGGCCCATGTTTCAATCAGCCACCCAAACAAACTGTTAGAGCCCTTTCTAACCCCTCGAGCTACAGCGCTGAATCCAGAATTTCTGCTTAGTGGGCCCATATCAATAAATTCAGCTTGACCCAATTTTATAGTCCTTCCACCATTATCCCATACCCTTAGCATCCATTCCCACACATATTCCCCTGATTTCTGGCTATATAAGTTGGAAAACTCATGCAATTCTTTCTAAGTATACCTTACTTCCTCTTGGGTCACACTTTGTATTTCACCTTTAGGGGCATGTGATTTTAGTCTAGTAATAGGTCTCAAAGACAAGAGAGGTAGTGGGGGTGGGTAAGGAGAAGGCTTAGAAATGCCTTGCAAGTTACTGACCTCAGGGCATTCCCTTGCATTTTCTTCTGGTAAGACAGGGTTAATCTTTTCAGGCAGGGGTTGGAAGGCAGTTTCCTCAGGGCAGACTGGAGGTTGGGCAGTGCATGCTGGAGTTTGGCTGGTACATGTTTCAGGGCTGGGAGGTGGTCCAGACTCCCTGGGGAAGGCTGGAGGCTGGGCAGGGCAGGCTTCAGTTTGGCTGGTATCCACCTCACGACTGGAAGTTATTTCAGACTCCCTGCAGCAGGTTGGAGGCTGGATGATACAAGGTTGACAAGGTGTGGTCTGGACAGGGCAAGCCATGGCAGCCTTAACTGGTAAAGTCTCAGCAGAATTCAGGGTTCCAATGTTTCCATCAATATCATCATCATCCCGTATGTCTCCATCCCAATTCTCTGGATTCCACTCTTCTCCAATCAATGCCTTCACTTTAACTGCAGAAACCCTGCAGGGTTGAGATTTTAGTTTCATTTGTAACTCCACTACTCATACAATGAGAGTCTGATTTTGGTTCTCAGATATTTTGAGCCTGTGGCTACAGGAGACAAGATTTTCTTTCAGTGCATACACAGAAACTTTCGCATCATCTATTTGGTGTTTAAGTTTCAAATCTGAAGTCTTTAAATCATCTCTTTCTTTTGTAACAGTATCCAGAGTTTCTAGGAGGAGCCAGCCAATATCATTTTACCATTAGACTCCACAAAATTCTGTTAAGGTGTTGAAAACACTCTCACCCAAATCTTTGCTTCTTATAAGCATGGCAGTAAGGGAATCCAGTGATGCTATTTTGCATACCTCGATTGCCAACTCACGCCATGGACGGTTAGCAGCCTCTTCGTTATTGGAAAGGGAGTCGTCAGTACCTTTGAGTCCTATTAGAGTAGAGAGACAATTGCAAAACTCCTAGAACCACCTCAGACACCCCATGTTTAAGACTCTGTTCCTCAAGAACCACTCCCGGTACCAAGCTGTATTAGTCAGGTTCTCTAGGGAAACAGAATCAACAAGAGATATCAATAGTATGCAATTCTGTAAGAGTCTCTCATGCAGCTGTGGGGGATGCACAAGTCCAGGTTCTGCAAGCAGGTCACAACCAGGGGCTGCAATGAAAGTCCAGTGAAGGTTCTTGATGAGTTCTGGGAGTTGTTGGCTGTCCAAAGATGAGCTGGGAAATTCTCAATGCTGGAATCACTTTCCCTTCTAAGGCATCAACTGAGTACAATAAGCCTCACTCATTGCTGATGGCAGTCTCCCTGATTGATGTAATTATAACCAGCTCTCTATGACTTACCACCGCAGTAATGTCAATGTGACTAAAGCCCATAAATGCCCTTGTATTACAGTTTGCCCAGTGCTTGCTTGACCAAACAACTGGGCACAGTTACCTGGCCAAGTTGACACCATAGCCTACCCATCACACTAGTACACTAAAAACTACAAGACATTGCTGAGAGAAATTAAAGAAGACCTAAATAAATGGAGAAATATATCATGTTCATGGATTGGACAACTAGCATTATTAAGATGTTATTTCTCCCCAAATTGGCCTATTGATTCAGCATAATCTTACTCAAACCCTAGAAAGCTATTTTGGAGAAATTGATAAGCTACTTCTAAAATTCATGTGGAAATCCAAAGAACCTATAATAGCCACTTTTGAAAAAAAAAAGAACAAAGTCGAAGGACTTATACTATCTCATAACAGCACTTATTTTAAAGCTACAGCAATTAAGATAAAGTGGTATTGAAGTAATGATATGCAAATAGATCAATGGAATAGAACAGAGAGTCCAGAAATAGACCCCACATATGTAGTCAGTTGATTTTTTACAAAGGTACAAAGTTCAGTGGAGAAAGGAAGGTCTTTTTTTATTATTTTGATATCCATGCCAAAAAATAATCTTAGATCCATACCTTATATCATATTCAAAAGATAATTCAAAATGGATTATAAATCTAAATATAAAACCTAAAACTATAAAATTTATAGAAGAAATGTAGGAAAAATGCTTTTGACCTTGGATTAGGCCAAAATTTCTTAGATATAAAAGGCATGATTCTTTTTTTTTTTTTATCATTCCCCCTTGTTGTTTGCAGTCACTGTCTGCTCTCTGTGTCCATTTGCTGTGTGCTCTCTGTGTCTGCTCATTTTCTCCTTAGGAGGCGTGGGGAACCGAATCCAGGACCTCCCATGTGGAAGAGAGGTGCTCAATCACCTGAGCCACCTCAGCTCCCTGGTTTGTTGTGTCTCTCTTCTTTGTGTCTCTTTTGTTGCATCATCTTGTTGCGTCAGCTCGCCATACCTATCTACCATGCCAGCTTGCCTTCTCCAAGAGGCACCAGGAACTGCACTGTGGACCTCTCACGTGGTAGGCAGGAGCCCAATTGCTTGAGCCACATCCACGTCCCTGATTCATTTTCAAAGAGTAATAAAATTGAATTTTGTAAAACTTAAGAACTTTTGCTCTTTGAAAGACACCATTAAGAGAATTTTAAAAACTCTTCCACAATGATGGAAGAGTTTGTTGATGTGGGAGGGGTGGCGTGGGTGGGGTGGGGGTTATATGGGGACCTCATATTTTTTGAATGTAACATTTAAGAGAAAATAAAGATAAAAAAAAGAAAACAAAAACGAAGCCACAGACTTGGAGAAAATATTTTCAAGTTATAACTTGCATCCAGAATATATAGAAAACTCTCAAAACCCAGCCATAAGAAAACTAATACAATTAGCAAATGGGTGAAAGATTTAAACAGATGCCTCACCAAAGAGGATATACAGGTGGCTGATAAGCCTATGAAAAGATGTATAACACCATCAGTCATTGGAGAAAAGCAAATTTAAACCAGTAGAAACCACTCTACACTGATCAGAACAGAATGTCTAAAATGAAAAAGACTGACCAAACAAGGGTTGATCAGGATATGGAGAAACTGTCAAGGGACTGTAACATGGTACAACTACTTTGAAAAACAGTTGGGCAATTTCTTAAAGTTAAACATCTACCTAACATATAATCCGGCCATTCTACTCCAAGGTATTTACCAAAGAGAAATGAAAGCATAAATTCATATGAAGACTTGTACATGAATGTGTACAGCAACTTTATTTGTAATAACCAAATTGTAAAAACAATCCAAATGATCGTCAGCCTGTGGATGGGTAAACAAAGGGTGGTGAATCCATACAATGGAATACTACTCAACAATAAAATGGAATGAACTATCAATACATGCCATACATGAAAAGACCAGAAAAAGAAGAGTAATACTCATGAGTCCATTTATATAAAATTCTAGAAAACGTACAACTAATCTATAATGACAGAAAGCAGACCAACAGGGAGAATGGAGGGCTGGAGAGGCACTGGGAGAATTACATATGGGAGTGGTGGGCGACGGACTTGGCCCAGTGGTTAGGGAATCCGTTTACCACATGGGAGGTCCGCGGTTCAAACCCCGGGCCTCCTTGACCCGTGTGGAGCTGGCCCGTGCGCAGTGCTGATGCGCGCAAGGAGTGCCCTGTCACACAGGGGTGTCCCCCCTAGGGCATAAGGGAGCCCCACGCGCAGGGAGTGTGCCCTGTAAGGAGAGCTGCCCAGTGCAAAAGAGAGTGCAGCCTGCCCAGGAGTGGCTCCACCCACACGGAGAGCTGACGCAACAGGATGACGCAACTAAAAGAAACACAGATTCCCGTGCCGCTGACAACAGAAGCGGACAAAGACGACGCAGCAAATAGACACAAAGAACAGACAACCGGAGTTGGGGGGAGGGGAAGGGGAGAAAAATAAATAAATAAATCTTAAAAAAAAAAAACAAATGGGAGTGGTGTATATATTAACTATCTTCATTTGGTAATGGTTTCATAGGTGCATATATACGTAAACTTACCAAAATTGTACACCTTAACTATGTGCAGCTATTTTATGTCAGTTTTACCTCAATAAAGCTTAATAAAAATAGAAAAATAAGCTGGTGATCACCAAAGAAGATATACAAAATGGCTAATAAAATGAAAAGACATTCAACATTATTAGTAGTTACAGAAATGGAAACCAAAACCACAAAAAGATGTACTACACCAACTAGAACGCCAAAATAAAAATCACTGCAAATACTGAGCACTGATGAGGATCTAGAGTAATTAGAACCAACGTACACTGCTGGTGGGACTGCAAAATTGTACGTCCACTTTGGAAAACCATTTAGCAGCTTCTTACAAAGTTAGACATATACTTACCATATGATCCAACAGTCTCATTCCTAGGTATCTACCCAAGAGAAAGGAAAAGAGACATCTACGCAAAAACCTGCATGTGAATATTCATAGCAGCATTATTCACAATAGCCAAAAAGTGGAAACAAACCAAATGCCCATGAACTGGTAAATGAATAAACAAAATGTGGTCTATCCATGCGATGGAAAACGACTCAGCAATAAAAAGGAATGAACTACTGATCCCTACTCCAACCTGGGTGAACCCCAAACATTATGCTAAGCAGGAAAAAAGCCTACATAGTATTTGATTTCATTTATATGAAATGTCCAGAAAAGGCAAATACAGGGAGACGAAAAGCAGAGTGGTAGTCACCTGGGACTGGAGGTGGGGACTAGGGTGGGACATGGGCACAGGGCATCTTAGGGGGCGATGGAAATGCTCTAAAACTGAGTTGTGATCATGGCTGCTCAACCATCACCAAATTTAAATTGTACATTTAAAGTAGGTGAATTTTATAGTATGTAAATTATATATAAATCAGTAGAGGTTTTTGGTGGTGTTTTTTTTTAAAAGCCAGCGAGATCACCAGTAGCTAGAAAAGCAGGCTCCAAGGACCGCTGCTGGGCTCTCCTAGTTACCCGCAAACCTGTGCACACGTGCTGTGACATGAACAAATGACTGTACACAAAGGATCACGTACGTGAGAGCACGCTTTTGCACATATGGGCATATAGAAATCTAAATAATGCAAACGGGTACTCTAACTGTACTTTTGAGTTAACACCTGCCTGAGATTTCCTAAATGTGCATTTGAGGTAACACACACACGTGAGATGAGAATGGCCTGGAGTGGAAAGGTCCTGTGACCTTCGCAGAAAAAAATCCGAGGATACATTTTCATCCATGAATTTCCTTCTTCCCTTCTCAATTTACAGCCCCTGCTGACCACCTGAGGAACCTGTCTCCTGCTCGGAACCACTTGATCCTATTACTCACTTCGACCTCAGTAAGGAAAACGCCAACGGTCAAGCCTTCCGCAGCCCTCAGACAAGCAGGCCGAGCACTGCCCAACGCCGTGGCCACGCAGTGCACCATTTGTCCCGTTTAGCCAAGAGGGTTTTTCTCTGAAACTGCAAAGAAGAAAATACCACCTCGTGGAGAAGCACAATGGATAAAGATACAGCCTTCTTTTTTTAAAAAAAAAAAAGATTCTTCTTTGTTTTCTACCTCAGTAAGAGGCCAAGGCCGGGACTTGAGTTGAGTTACAAATCCCCAAAGCAGAACAGATGAGAGCCATTCTCAACTATTCATTTAGACCTTGGCTGGTTTTTTTCAAGGTTAAGTAAAACTGATCCTCAGAGAACCTTCCTGACATAAAACAGAATAAGCCAGTTGCATAAACCTGTAACAGTAGGCAAGTCTTTCACAACTCCCTGTCTCTTCCTCTCTCTCCCTCCCTCTCTCTCTCTCTCTCTCCCCCTCCCGTCCTTCCCCCACCCCACTCACCACCAATACAGGAAATCTGTGAAATAATCCCTTTGGGTCACATTTCCTCATCTGTAAAATGAAGAGTTGTCTAAGGCTCGTGAGAGTGTATGCAGCTTGGAAATGCTGTGAGCTCTACCGTGATTCTAGCACAGCACAACCAGACCTTATTTTAAGATCCAGACTAAAACCATCCATGGTACCGTGAGCTCAGAAAGTTGAAGAATTTTTAAAAATCTAGTAAACAGACCCCTGATCTCAGTGATGCCAGAGAGCTGGTTTCACTGATTTTTTTTTTAATTGGTTAAAGTCGTATCCACCTAAAATTTAAGTCCTGAATGACTCTCAGCCCTGCCTGCCCATTAGAATCACCAGGGCTTAAGTCGTCGGGGGTTGGGATCAGGAGCTGTTTTGTTGTAGGAGTTTTTTTGCTGTTTTTTTACGGCTAAGTACCGCGGCCACATTGATACTACACCAACTATCAGGATGAAAGCAGGCCACGGTCCAAATTTCAGATACTTGAATATCTCGATTTCTCCGCTTTGGGGAGGCCCAGGCTAAATCTGAGAGAGCCTCTGGGAGACAGGCATCTTTCTTCCCTGAAATCCACAGCCTGACAGCCCGCAGGGGCCACACATGCTGCTGCGTGAATTTTTTTTCCCAAAGTCAGTGTGTGCAAAGCAAATATATTTTCAATATTTTAAAATTATGCACATAATAATACCTTTCCACAATAATTCAGATAATTCAGAGGTAAATAAATAAAAAATGAACCGTTTTCCCCTCTCTGCTCCAAATACAACTCCCCTGAGATAATCAGCATTAGCAGCTGGCGATAGATCCTCCCATACTACGTGGTAAAATGCATGCACGAGAATATACAGATATGGGAACTCATATATTGTGGTTTTGGTTTTTTTTTCTTCCTTTGTTATACACAGAAATTAGATATTTTTTAATTTATTTTTTCAGTAATGTGCTTTATTCGTATCATCTGTATCATAAGACTTCCAGTAAAACCTGGTGGGTTTAAAGATCTTCCGGAAAGCTCACAAAAAAGGCAGTAAAGGGACGAAACAGGGCACGAGCTGCAAGGATAAAGAGAACAGGAAGGGAGAAGGGGCAATAAAGCCTTGGAACTGGTAGCAGATGGAGGGGCTGAAATTGCTCAAGGAGACCAGAGAGATGAACACTGGGCTCTAAGGAAAGCCAAAGCCCCCGACACAGTTTCCCAACACAGGCTTCAGGGGCCCAGGCACTTCTAAAAGGGGGTGTGCGGGTGACACTGGACACTGGGAGACCGGCTGAGAGTCTCCAAAGGAGGCCCTTGGGTCCTCAAGCCCCACTGCCCTCCTGAGCTGCTGTCCCACCCCCTCCCCGCCCCGCCAATCTTCACCCCAATGGCACCCAGAGGGGTCGTTCTCAAACCTGAGAGAGCGTCAGAATCCCCTGGAGGGCTTGTTCACGCAGATGGCTTGGCCCCACTCCCAGCGTTCTGAGACAGGAGGCTCAAGGGGGGGCCTGAGAACTTGCATTTCTAACAAATGTCTAGGTGAGGCGGATGCTGGTGATCTGGAGACTACCATGAGAACCGCAGGCCTAGAGGTTTACTCTCTGGTTCTATGTGTGGGCCCACAAGGCACAGAAAAAGGTGCAACTACTATACAGAAAGCAGATTATGGGAAACGGATTTGGCTCAATGAATAGAGCATCCGCCTACCACAGGGGAGGCCCAGGGTTCAAACCCCGGGCCTCCTTGATCCGTGTGGAGCTGGCCCACAGGCAGTGCTGATGTGCACAAGGAGTGCCGTGCCACGCAGGGCTGTCCCCCGTGTAGAGGAGCCCCGCGCGCAAGGAGTGCGCCCCGTAAGGAGAGCCGCCCTGCCTGAAAAAAGTGCAGCCTGCCCAGGAGGGGCGCCGCACACATGGAGAGCTGACACAGCAAGAAGACGCAACAAAAAGAGACACGGATTCCCAGTGCCGCTGACAAGAATACAAGCAGACACAGAAGAACACACAGCAAATGGACACAGAGAACGGACAACGGGGGCGGGGAAGGGGAGAGAAAAAAATAAAAGAAAGCAGATTATATAGGCACCTGCATACCTACAAACTGATTGATTAGTGAGACTCTCGGCCCCTTCTCCCCATTCCAGAATATTCTAGAATGTTAGCAATTAGATTTCTAGCCTTTGGGAGGTAGACTGAAAGATTCTTCCCTGAGGAATCTGATCAGCCCCAAGGAAAAGGAAATCACTTATTTTGGTAGTTGGGGATCCCCCCATCCCACCCCAGTGAAGGGTCCAGTTCTCCCAGCAGGGCTTCTCCACCCTGCACAATAAACTCATCCACCAATTAAAGCAGAAGCCCAGGACTAGAGCCCTGACATTTGAGTTTGTCCTAAAGTTTCCGAGGTGACGATAACATAAAATCGGAGTGGAGAACTAAACATCACAGTCTATTAGCCACAGCCATGTGCACACGAAGTTCCGTTAATGTTTCAGTGCTCCTCTCTTAAGGGTGAGTGGAAAGCCAACAAATCACCTGCTATTTGAGGAATCTCCCACAATGAAAGTCTGAGGTGGAAAATAAGCAGGAAAAAAGAACTCCACGGAAAGAAAGAACGCAAGGAGCAGAAGAAAACTTTGGAAAAATTATAAATTATATCTTCAGGGAGATCAAAGGAGTTATTACATCTGTGAAAAAAAAAGAAGAGGAGGTTACAAAAAGAACATTCAGAACAAAAAAAAAAGCTCTTGCATATTAAACATACTGTGACAGAAATCAAATTCTTTCAATTCAAGGTTTAGAGGGGATGTTGAGGAAATCTCCCTGAAAGCAGAACAGAGAAAGAGAGAGAGATGGAAATAGGAGAGAAAAGATAAGAAAATTAAAACATCAGTCCAGGGGATCCTGCAGATCTACTTGAATAATAGATAACACAGAAGGAGAGAACAAAGAAAACAGAGGGAAGATTATTAAAGTAATAATTCAAAAGAATGGCCCCCAAAGTAGATTGGTGGCTGCCTAGAGCTGGCAGGGGAGGGGAGAATGGGGAATGGTGGCAAATGGGCATAGGTTTTTTTGGGGGGGTGATGGGCACGTTGTAAAAAATTTATATTACGGTGATGGTTGCATAATTCTATAAATATGCTAAGTGCCATTGAATTGTACCTTTAAATGGGCATATTTTACTGAATGTAAATTGTATCTTCGATAAAGCTATTTTTTCAAATGTCCCCAGATCTAAAGGACACGTGTGTTCCCAGATTAGAAGGGCCTGATAAGAGCCCCGTGCAAGGACAGGTCTACACTGACGCACATAATTACATTATCTCAGAATACTGGAGAGAAACCGAAGTCCCTAAAAAGAATTCACATACAAAAGATCAGGCAGTAGAATCGCATCGCGCTTCTTGTCAACAACGATGAATTCTAGGAGGCAGTGGGGCAATGCCTTCAGAATTCTGAGGGGAAAAAAAATATTTCCAGCCTAGATTTCTGCACCGAGCAGCCTTTCAGTCTAGCATAAGGATAGACTAAAGAACAGCTGAAAGTCTGTTCACCACGGGCTTCCGTGGTCTTTGGCGGGTGTGCACGTACCCAGCATTTCTCAGGGAATGAAAGCAACTTTGTGAAATTGTAAACACTGTCCTGAAAAGCCAAGCCCGCAGCCAGCAGAGGTATTGGATACAGAGCTTAAGAATTCCGGCTTCAGGCTGAGCAAGGCGGGACCGCAGCCTTGTGACTCTGAGCCAATTCCCGTGTAACCTCCTGAGACCGAGTCTCTTCTCCTGCAAAACAGAACAGACGCGATCTCCTCCCTGGGTTGCTGTGAGGCCTGGATGACATAGAGACCGTTAGGTGCGGCCGCAGTCCTGTGGGCAGAGCAGTCCTCCCTGACGATGAGCGTGAGTGACAGCCACAAAAACCAAGAGGTCTAAGAGAGGGGTGTCGGTGATTAATTGGGTGGCTCGGGAATGTCAGAGGCTAACTGCATGTTCAGAGTTCAGTTTGCCTGGGCTGAAACCCTGACTCTCCCCAAAGCACCCATGTCTTCTTTTTCTTTCGTTCAAACTGAGAAATGGATTTTCGCCTCTGCTCGGGGTCTTTTGGGAAAAGGCCTAATGGCTTCTCGCTCTAGCTGTGACTGTGGCTGAAAGCCTTCTCTTCTTATCGACCTGTCTTTGTTAGCATCATCCTTCTGAGGTCTGGCAAAGCTCTCACAACTTGTCTATTCCGGGCAGAAAGGGGGTGCCCGGTCCCGAAACGCCGGGGAGGCAGAGGCTCCCACGCGCCATCAGCAAGTCGCGACGGCGGGGTCTGTCTTGTGCTGCGTCGCCTGCTGAAAATACCTGCAGCAAAATACCTCATTAGTGTCGTGGAAGGAATCCCGTTACAAACAACAGGTAACGACAATCCCTCGGGTAAGATCGGCCCCAGGAATCAAGTGGTTTCCTCATGGCTTAAGGATCCGGTGGCCTAGGAAGAAGAGGCAAAGTCACGTGGCCGGGCAGACCAGAGCCACCCTCGGGGTGGTGGCAGGGGACGATCACTGCCGCCCTCGGCCCGGGGCTCGCTCAGGGGCTGGGGGCTGGGGGTTGGGGTGCCTGGTTTTCCGGTTCGTGTCCCGGTTTACAGCCTTGTTCCGCAGACACGGGAGGCAGAGGTGCTGCCACCGGAGGCTGCGCATGGCCTTGGTCTTAGAATCTCCCCCACCCACTCCCTCCCTCTGGAAAGCGCCCCCAGACCTCCCACTCAGGCTCCAGGATTATTCCTCAAGTGTGCTCACACATAGTTAGGAACCGGGGTCTCTCGCTCGCTGCTCTTGGAATCTGTATACATCGCTTTACAATACTTACCGAGGTCTCGTAGCTGCTTTGTCACGTGACCGTCACATCACTGTTCTCTTTCGAACCGATGAGACAGCCGCAGAGGTGAAATGACTTGCCGCCGTCACACAATCAGCCCGTTCCGGAGCCGTCACTTAAAGCCACATTTCTTGGCCAGAAATGACATATCTTTCCCTAATACCATGCAGCTGCTCCTGGAGTAATCACGCTGAGAAATATTTACCAAGCACTCTATGTGTGCCAGGCCACATTCTAAGCATTTTTCACGTATAATTAAATGATTTAATCCTTAGAAATAACCCAGTTTCCAAAAGGAAAAGAGATGACTTTTTTTTAATCCACCCCCCCCCCCCTTGTGGCTTGTTGCACGCTGTCTGCTCTCTGTGTCCACTGGCTGCGGGCTCCTCTGTGTTCTTGCTTGTCTCCCTTCACTTTTTTTGTATGTGTTGCGTCACCTTGCTGAGTCGGCCCTCCATGGCGCTTGCGGGCCAGTGGCCCTCTGCAGCGTGCGGGCGAGCCTGACTTCACGAGGAGGCCCCGGGACGCAAACCCACGGCCTCCCCTATGGTAGACGGGAGCTCATCTGATTGAGCCACAGCCACTTCCCAAGAGATGGCTTTTCTACTTCTCAAAACAATAGATGCTGATGAGTCTGAAGAGGGGTTCTGGCTACATTCAAAAGCAGTTCGGGGCACTCAAAAATCCCACTTTCTTTTTCTTTCTGGAGGTCATGGGATCTTGCCAAATTGTTTCTCTTCTTTCAGTGACAGAAGCATCGGTTTAATCAGACACGGCAATAGCAGGCGGCGGGGAGCGATCGCAGTGCCCCCTCAGCAAGGGAAGGTGGGGTCCCTCCGCTTAGCAGCCCACCTGCGCAGAGCAGCGAGGCTGGCAGGACCTCCACACCGGCGCCAGCCAGCCAGGCCTCCGCAGCCTCACAAACGTGTGCGTTGCACCTCTGCTGCTGCTGGGAGCTGGAGCCCGCATCTGCTGAACTTCCGGCACCTTGGATCCCAGCAGCTCAGCCTCCACGCACGGGTCTGTGCTCGCACACCACGTTCTTCTGGAGACGGTCACCTGCTCCCTGCAGCCCAGGCCTCCTCGCTGTGTCCCTGACTTGCTCAAGCGCTCTTTCCGCGGGATCCAACTCCGCGATTAGTTATTGACCTTTTTAAAGATTCCCTCCGTATCTGTGGGTTGTTTTTTTTTTTTTTTCCACTGAGTTCCAGGAACCAGACCTGCCTCAAGCCCGTCTGTAAAGGTCAGTGTTGCATTCCCTTTCCAGGGGGCGGGTTCGCCCTTCTTCTCCGGCTTGGTAGGTGCCATTATCTCTCACGCGGGAGAGAATCCTCTCTGAAAACGAGTAGTTCCGTTCTCTCTCCAAGCCTGATGACCGAAACCGTAATCAGCTTCGGTGGCTTATTCCTGTCTTTTCTTTCGGCTCAGTGCTCCGCTGCCTGCCATACATTCACTCATTCATTCATTTAGGAGATTAGTACCCGGTGCCATGCTGGAAGCTGGACACAGAACAGTGAAGACGACGGGCCACAGTCATCGTCCCCTCGGGGCGACTGGACAGCAAACGATTAAAACAGCACGGAAAGTGTGGTTGTAGGTGGGGTATAGGAAGTAGAACAGGCTCAAAGAGCAAGGCCCAGCTCACACCTGGGAACCAGGGAAGACTCGAGCAAGTGGGATCGAAGCCAAGGTGGCCGGGCAGAGGGGCTCGAGGGAGTGGCTGCAGGGAGGGAGAGGGGAGGGTAGCAGGCGTGTTCTAGACTGACACCCCTCCAACACGTGTACAGGCCTGGCGTCTTTAAAAGACCCCGCTGTCTTGGTTCCCGGAACAAATTAGCATAAATTAAACTGAACTAAAACAATGGAAATGTATTGTCCCGTGGTTCCAGGTTCAGCAACCCAAAGTCAAGCTAACAGCAGGGCCATGCTTCCTCCAAGGGCTCTAGAGGAGGAGACTTCCTGCCTCTTCCAGCTTCTGGAAGTTCCAGCGTTGCCCATTTCTCTAGGTTCTTGGCTGAGCTACAAAAAAAAATGAATTTTAAGTGCAAGCCAAGTTTACTTAGGCCAGTAATTTGTTAAGGAATGGAGAGAAGAGAAATGGAAGAAAATAACAGATTATGGGTCCCAGGTAGAAAGGAAAAGGGCTGGAAAGAGGTAAAGAGGAGGAAGTGGATGTGGCTCAAGTGACAGAGCTTCTGCCTACCGTATGGGAGGACCTGGGTTCGATCCCTGGGGCCTCCTGGTGAAAAAGAAAAGGGGAAAGCTTGCCCACACGGCGAGCCAGTGCCCGCATGATGAGCCAGTGCCTGCACGGCGAGCCAGTGCCCGCGCAAGTGAGTCACACAGCAAGACGATGATGCATCAAAACAGAGACAAGGGGAGAGTCAAGGTGAAGTGCAGTTGAGGTGGCACAATTGACAGGGAACCTCTCTCCCAACAGAGATCTTCGGGATTGAATCCTGGTGAATCCTAGAGGAGAGAAAATGAGAAGAGACTACAAAAAGAGAAATAGATACAGAAGATCACAGTGAATGAACACAGACAGCAAGAACAGCAGGATGGGAAAAGAGGAAGGGGGGGAAATAAATTAAAAAAATTAATCTTTTTAAAAAAAAGAAAGGTAAAGAGGGCTGATTCATAGGCGACACGTCCCCATTACAGATGACCAAGCCCCAGGATCACCTGCGTGCTGATCCAGGCAGAGGGAGAACAAGCAAGAGCAGGGCCGGCTTGGACTCCGTGCTTGCTTTTTAAACCATTAGTTACGCCTCCCCTTTGCTAATATCGGAGGAGGAGGCCCAGCTGTTCACGGTTTTGACTGATTACCCCACCCCTCAGTCCCCGGGAGGGCCCAATGATAAGTCCCCTGGAGAATACCCGGGGCTTCCCCTTGATTCCGGAGGAAATCCTGTTCAAATGGGGATCCTCGCAAGGTGCTTCCAGCAGCCAATTTGCAGGGTACCCACGGCCACGGGGGCTTTCGGCCAGCTCCCAGGGCCGGCCATTGATTCCCCACCTAGCCTGCCTCCCCAGGTGCTCCTTGGCTTATGGCAGTGTCACTCCCCACCCGGGCCTCTGTTTCCACGCAACCGTCTTCTCCCTGTGTCTCCATCTGTGTCTCACCTCTTCTTTCTTATGAGGACACCCGTCATCTTGGATTAAGGACCACCACCCCCCCACCACCAACTCTGCTATGACCTCGTTTTACCGGACTCCATCTGCACCAAACTTACCTCCAAATGAGGTCCTCTGCTGAGGTCCTGGCTGTTAGGACTCCAGCACATCTTTTGGGGGGACACAGTTGAACCCACAGGAGCTTTCTCAGGCCAGAACATTCGAGAGCAGAGGCTGCAAAGATGAGCAGAATCAGGTCACGCAAAGCCTTTGGAGCTGCCTTAAGGAGCCTGAACTTTATTCTGGGGGTGCTTCCACACTCCCTCCCCAGGCAAGGCACGTCCATTCACCGGTCAGTGTGAGAGCGTGAAGGCTCAGGCCCCATCCTCTCCAGACTGGACAGCTCCGAGGGGCTGAGGCCTCTGTGGCCACAGGACAGTTCAGTGCCTTTACCCTTCATTTCCCCCACAATAAACTTCCTGCGTGGAATTCTGAGAGCCTCAGAGCCTGCTTCCTGGAGAACCTGACCTCTGGGAGATGAGGTCAGGGGTGACCCAAGGAAGCCGACTCAAAGGAGAATTTTGAGCTGGATCACCACCGCCCCAACCCCCTGCCCCATTCGTGGCATGAGGCTACATAGGTGGTGCGTGGAATGCTAATACTGCCTGCGTGGTGTGCCAGGCAGCTCTGAAAACCTTCGCTGGTGGGGAGCTGGGCTGGAGTGTGGGGCAAATGGGCACCCCGGCTTTTGGGAGGTGAAGGGCCTAAAGTAATATTCTAAGGACCATGAAATGGGATGATTTTTTTTCAGATTTATTTATTCCCCCCCCCCCAATTGTTTGCACTCTCTGTCTGCTGTGTCTGTTCATTGTGTGCTTGCCTTCTTTTTAGGAGGCACAGGGAACCCAATCCAGGACCTTCCATGTGGAAGGGAGGTCCCAATGGCTTGAGTCGCCTTCGCTCCCTGCTTGTTGTGTCTCTCATTGTGTTTCCTTGTTGTGTCTCTTTGTTGCGTCATCTCATTGCATCAGCTCACTCCAACAGCCCATCACTTCAGCTCTCTCTCTTGCTTCTCTTCTTTAGGAGGTACTGGGAACCAAACACTGGACCTCCCATGTGGTAGGTGGGTGCCCAACTCTTTGAGCCATATCTGCTTCCCATGGGATGATTTTTTAATGTGCTCCATGAATACCTTGGAGAAAAGCCATAAAGGGCCAAGAGTGGAATTCAGTGGGCCTTCTTGATAGCTTCTATAGAGGTTCTTACCTTCTGCAGCCAGAAGGCAAAAAAAGTCAAGCCTTCAGCATAAGAGCATCAGAGTTTCAGGGAAGACTGATTTCTCAGTGCCCGCAAATCTGCTGTGTTGAGACCAGGGCCTGAGTGGGGAAGGAGTGGGACCCTGAGACTTGAGATGGGGACATCTGGACTGATGGAGTGGAAACCCTTGAGGCTCCAGATCCCTGAAACCCACCCCCGACCCTGCAGCAGGAAGGAAGACCACGCGGAGACCTCAGCCTTTAAAGCCACGCTCCCCATCTCCTCTCCTGGCACCAGATGGATATCAGGTTTCAAGTCCCACACCACCCAGCCAGAGAAGTGCAGGGACAGCTAAGGGATGAGACTGGCTATGCCCAGGAACTGCTACAGGACCAACTACAAGTGCCACCAGGAGCTAAGAGAGTGTGGACAGGGCTGGATGCTGGGGCCCTGGACTGAGAGGAGGGTGCCATGGATAGGATCAGAGAGAGTTTGTGGATGTGGAACCCTCTGCCACATACTGCATTTAACACCCTGGCAAGGACCCCTGGAGAAGGCGCTAACATGCTGCTCCGGTGTCTTTTGGAAGTGTGGAAAAAGCAGTGGCTCACACTGAGTGAAGTAGAAACATCAGGATTGCTGTGACAGATGGGGGCAGAAAGGCACAAAAGGCTCGGGGCACTCCCCAATAAACTTCATGTGTGCCAGCACCCAAACTGAGACAGCAAAGCTTGAGATGTCTAAGAAGGTGTATTCATTTTAATAGCTTAGGAGTAATTTGCTCCCCTTTAATTTTTTTTTTTTTAATCTTCCATTTACAAGAAACTTTCTATCACAATTCACTTGAAGGAAAATGCCCCATGCCCTTTTTTGGCTCACAATCTTTTTGAACATGAAATACTCACTGATGGAACTGTGTTTGAAAGCTATTGTTTCAATATGTGCACATCAGCTGCAGCAAATATAATATGAACATGTAAAAAGATCATTGCTGGTGAAGGGACAAAGGGTTTGATGTTGGATATGTGGGAGTACACTATAATGTATATATGAATTACTGTGATCTAAAACTTATGTGAAGACAAACTTAATAATTAGAAAAAAAAAGGATGTAGACACTGACGAAGAAGTTAAAGTGCCTTGCCACTGTGTGTACAGGGCAACACCTATAGCAGTGATGAAAGGCAAAATGTCAAAAACAAAGCTTTTCGGTTTTTCATTTTTTGATATCCCAATTTATTTTTCCTTTATTTATTTTTTCTAAATTACTATGTATTCTATATCTAACCTTAAACCCATCACTATATTCCACTTTATTATTAATGGAACCTGGCAATATATTAGGCTTCCTTTTTTAAAGAAGTTTTGGACCACAGAAAGGTTCAACTATGGCAGGGAGGAACACTGTTATGGGGTGTTATTGATAGGGGGCACATGGTTGGAAGGGAGTTCTCTAGGGCATGTATACAGGGTACATAAAAATGTTTGGATATTTTCATAGTGGTTTCAGTTAAAAATGACAACTGAAAGAGTGCTGAGTTCCTAGCCAGGGGAGCTCTATCACATTCCCCAATGGAACAGCAACAATCCCCCAAGTGCAATGGCAAAGACCCAACAAAGATGGATGGTCCAACAAGGAGCCCTTTATGCTGATGGCTATGATTATGAGGCTGTGCCCCTGAAATATAAACTAGGTCCAGAGCTGCAGGGTGCCTAAGAGTTACCTCCTAAGAGCCTCCATGTTGCTCAAATGTGGCCACTCTCTAAGCCAAACTCAGCATGTAAATGCATTACCTTCCCCCCAGTGTGGGACATGACTCCCAGGGATGAGCCTCCCTGGCGCCAAGGGATTACTACCAAGCACCAGCTGATGATATAACTAGAAAAAGACCTTGAATGAAAGGGTCAACTCAGACCAGCAGAATATCTCAGGCTACATGTAATATCAGATGTTAAAAAAAACTGCTTTTTGACCTTCAATAAAAGGAGGAAATGGAAAGGACAAATGAGTTTCTATGGCTATGAATCTCCAAAAAAGAGTCGGGTGGTCATCAGATGGGTAATGCTTATGCATGCCTCAGCAGGGTACCAGAGACAGCCAAAGTAGATAGAAGCCCAGGTACTAGTTCTCCTGAGGGCTACAGAGACCCACAGTTTCTACGGTCATGGCAGATGGCTCTGGAGTTCATGGTCATGTCCATTGGCCTTACTTTGGAATTTGTGTTCCTGAGAGTGATGGAGTTGGACTCAGATATGACCTTTCTACACATGCCTCTTCTGTTACTTTTACCAGACCTGTGTTTGGTATTTGGGTTGGTGCATAATCAGGAGACCTGAATCTCTGGACTGTCCATGTGATAGCCAGGCCCTGAGCCTCAGCAGACTTGCAACTCCTACACTCTGGTTTATTGGACTTACCCTAACCAGCTAACAGGGAGGTGAAGAAGATCAACCACCACACCAGGGACCCAAGAGTGCCTACAACTGCAAGCAGGAGAATTGCATCCATCATCCATGTGGAATCTAAGCCCCCTCTTGATGCAGAGGGGGACTGGACTTAACCATCCCAGGGTCCATAGGATAGAGGAATAGAGTATGGATTAGAGTGGACTGACTGGTGTTCTCCTGGGGAACTATTGTCATTAGTAAGGGAAGAAATTGTAATATTGAAGTGGAGAAAGTGGCCATGGTAGCTGCTGATGGTAGGGAGAGGGAAGAAGAGATATGATGTAAGTTCATTTTCAGGATTTGGAGTTGTCCTGGGTGGTGCTGCAGGGACAGATGCTGGATGTTGTGTATCCTGCCATGTTCCACTGGGTGGAATGGGGGAGAGTGTAGACTACAATGTAGACCACTGTCCACGCGGTGCAGCAGTGCTCCAAGTGTATTCACCAGGTGCAATGAATGTGCATGATGATGGAAGAAGTTGTTGATGTGGGAGGAGTGGGGTAGAGGGGGTGGGAGGTAAGTGGAACCTCATATTTTTTGAATGTAGCATTTAAATTAAATAAAGAAGAAGAAGAAAAAGAAATACTCACTGAAGGAAATTTTCTTTCCTGAGAGGATTTAGTAAGCATACTCTTCAATTTTTCATTTTTCAGAGAAAGCTCTCCACCCTATCTTTCTTGAGAACAAATTTGTTTACTTCTTACCTTCCTTACTGGTGAAAAGGCTTACCTTGGGTAGCATGAATGAATGGTTTTCCTTCTCCTGTTTTTCTGGCTGGACCACATAATGAGAGAAATGCTATGTGAATCACATGTAAAGAGGCCTGGTCACCATTTGCTTGTTGAGGGGGAATTTTCTGTTTGTAGGCTTCTGAGTAACATTTTCATTTTACCAATGGTGTTTTAGACTATGACAAACAATAAGACAATACAACAGCAACAGAATGATAACTAATCCTTAACAAGAGCTTGCCCTGCTTGAATTACTCTTCTTAGGACTTAAATGAGTCAACTCATTTCATCCTCACAACAAACCTCATCCATAGAATTCACACCCTGCCGAGGAGGAAACCGAAGGTTGAGTAACTTGTAATGGACATAAGGTGGACAAACTGGGAAGCTTCCTCTCCAGGCTACAGATGTAGAAACTGAGGCACAGAGGTCATCTGATCTGTATACGAGCCCTTGCAGCAGTGGACAACTCGCCCTTAACTCTGCAGCCCCCATCAGATGGAGCTCAGCTTCAGCAGACGTGAAGGTTTGGGACTCAGAAGTCTATCTGTATCCATTTCCTGCCTCTGGCAAACAAGGATGTAGGCTTTGCAGGTTTGACAGCCATGGATGAAAATTTAGGCAACTAGGGTTCTAGTCCTGCTGCTGGGAACAAGTCACTTTCCCCCCTAGGACTCAGTTTCCCCCTCTATAAAATGAGGGGGCAGACCAGGTCAGGGATTGTATATTGGTCCTCGACTGCCAGTTGCAGTCTGAAGATGTTTAGGCTGCATGATTGGGGGTTTGTTTTAAAAATCAAGTTCCTTTCGGATGACTAATTCAGACACTGGGCCCACGAATCCTTATTGTTTTAAGCAAGTCTGATCCACCCAGTAATCTACTTGCTGGGCGCCCATTGGCAGCTGAGACTGCAAACTCGGGATTCGGTTATCTCTGAGACCAATGGCAACGGTGCGTCTTTCCCCTGGAATTCCTGAGCCAAGGGGACGTGAGACCCCAGGAGAGTAAATGAGGCAGCAGGAGCGCTGTGCTGATCCTGAATATACTGTGCCCAGCCTTGCCCTGTACTGCCCACTCTCACAGAGCAAAGGGGGGCAAAAGGGTGGACTATTCTGGGTGGGATGGGGGAGGTGGGTGCTATGTTCCGCTCTCATTCACAGAGCGGGAGTGCTGCTGGAGAGAGACGTCAGCACCCAGCAGAAGCCGGGGCCACAGTTTGTAGCCCGGGCCGCAGGCGCACGCAGGTCAGGTGGAACTGTCCGAGGTGCTGAAGCCGAGGCGGGCGTGGGGCCCCATTCCCCGGTTGCTGACCAGTCCTGACGAATCCAGCTTGCGACTCCGTCTTTTGCTGTCTGTGGTTGTCATAGTTACCAGGTTTCATCGCCCCTGATTTCTTCTCTTCCCGGCGAAGGGGTCCACACTCTCCCCTAGCTGGGGCTCAGAAGTCCATGGCCAATTACGACCATTGAGATGGCCCTGAGATCCCCACTGCTTAACAGAAGCTTAGCTCCCAAACTTCCCGGAGAGTTGGAGGGGCCGTTTCTCCGTGTGAATGACCTTGACTTTCTTTCCTGTCATCCCTTCTCACTTACTTATTCTATGCCCAGCTCTGGGGCTGACATAATCAGGGCTGCCATTATCCCTCAGGCAATATGACATTTCAAAGCACCCAGGCATCAGATGGACTGAGATAATGTCAGGGAAACTCAATAGGGTTTCTCTCAGGTCCTAATGAGAAATACAAAAGAAACGAATTATGGAGACTTTCTATAGAGCCTTTTAGGTAGTGCAGGAAGGGAGAGAAAAAGAATCCTATCTAATAAGGGCCTTTTTGAGAGGAACTAGTGTTATCGGTCTGCTCTCCAATCCAGATTGAGTTCTGTAGGTGAGAGAACTCTCTTCTCTCCTGGTGAATTTCTCCATGTGAGCTTGGGGACAACATTTCAAGCTGAAGCTAGAATTAGTTCAGCAAATGACAGCGTGTATGTGTACCCCTGGTGGAGAAGCCCATAAATGAATTTCGTTGCTTTGTTTTGGCTCTCAACAAGAACTCTGTCTAAATTAATGTTTTTTAAAATATTATTATTTGAGCTCTGCCATCATTTTGCAAGCTATTCTTAATGTCAGGACTTTTTGATTGTTCATTTCCACAAAACTTCTCTGAGGTACGATAGGATTAAATTAATACATTGCAGAAACTGAGTCCCTAAAGATACAATGCATAAGCCGACTTAAAAAGAAAAGTTATTTATTTTTTCTTTATTGTGACATAAAATACTTAAGGAACCAAGATTCCTTGATAAGCCATTTTGGAATTTTTTTTTTTGCAAACCTGATAGCCTTGAGCATTATGCCTTCCACACACATAGCAGGCACCGAGCAAATAGAAGTTGAATTGAATTTATCAAGTATTTGTTGTCTTCTACATTTAATTATATACTTTTGCTAGAGTAATATTTTGCTAATAGCTTTACCCCAATTCAAGTTTTACACAGTAGACTTAATTTGCTTAATGTGTCCCAAATAGCTCTAAAACTTATGAAATATTTTGTCATTAGCATGTCATTGTGAAATAGACCTAGGCAGAACATTTTTCTCAAGTTAGTGCAACTTGTGTGTACTTTAAAGTTAAACTAGCAGAATCTTTAAACAGATTCTTAAAATAACCTTCTCCTTGATTATCAAACAGTGTAGATGGATCCTTCTGGAGTCCCAGCCATCACAGAGAGAGAACTCAAAATAAGTTTGTGATTAGGGCAAGGGGGGAAAATCACTGTCTAGCCAACTGTGTAAGGAGCAAATCCATTCCCACTTGTCTACGTTTGATTGAACCTGCGTGAACCACCACCACCTCCCACACTGGAGGAAGCACATTAAATACCCACAGGAGATGTCTTATAGATCTTCTTAGACAGGTGCTTTTCACACCTCTGCAGTTTACCTAAGGCTCACTTCACAAAGATGTGGACAGAGCTCTACCCTGTCTAAAGTCCATGAAATGAAATGAAGCCAGAGCTAAGAAATAAGATGTTGTGTGAGCAATGGACAGAAGGGAGTCGGCAGGTTTCTTTTTATTAAAATCTTATTATTTGACATTTTCCACATTCAGTGGAAACCATCATCATTCTCCCGCTCATTTGTTGGTTCATTCCTTCATTCTGCAAGTTTGGGTAGAGGACCTACTATGTGTAAAGCCTGGCTAAGAGGGTAAGTAATTTCAGCTCCATTTTCTTTCTCTGGCAGGAGGGTTTAAAGGACTCCCACCCACATACGTTTATGAACAAGGGCTATAGGTGAGCTCATTGTGTGGGACCATCTCATTGATTGACACCTGGTGGAAGTAGATAGACCCTTAGTGCTATTTTCCCAATCATCCACAGACTTCCGTGAGAGCAAACATATAAGCCAACAGATGAAATACCACTTGAACACAAAATATCTAGGATTCAAGCTCTCTTTCAAAACCTTAAGATTTCAGAAGGAAACTGGCAAAGCCCCATTTACTGCTCTTACAGGATTGTGGCACTTGGTGTAATGCAGAGCACACAGAGTCCTGAGAGGAAGAGGCCATTTGGGAAGAGAGCCCTGGAGATGAATGTCTGAACAGTGAGGAGGGGGAGCAGCTGGCCGCGAAGTAGGACCAGTTAGTTACCAAGGGCATGGTTTCACATCTCCTCTCCCCTGTCTGAAAAATGGAGTTGCTCATTGAATTTAGGCCCTCTCTATTTCACAGGAATACAATGAAAAGGTCACATGATGTACGATGACCATAAAATAGCTGAAACTTGAAAACAAAAAAATAAAAATGAAAACGCTGCTTCCAAGTTACCTGGATGCCCCTGGCTCAGCGTAGTTGACAAAATAATCCCCAACAAGCTTTTGGAGATTAAGACTTAGTGACTAACACTTGCCACGCTATAGGGTGGGTTTTACAAAGTTTACATGCAAAGTTGTTTATTTCTTTTATTAGGTTTCATGCCTGAAATTTGGGTGACTTCCAGCAGATAATGATGGCACTTAACCTACAGACATGGTTCAAGTAGCTGGACTTTCCACAGGTAGGGCAGAATTAAAAGTCAGCACACTAAAAAACAAACAAACAAACAAAAAACCACCAAGCCACACTTTCCCATGCAATTGTGTTATGTCTATAAAAACAGAAGTATTTATTAAAAATGGTTAGTCTATTAGTGAATAGAAAGTAGGCTTGTTTTTGTTTTTGTTTTTTTTTTTTAACTTTGGAAGGATCATATATAATTCAGGGTGTAATTTAGGAAAATACAAACACCTTATTCAATAACTCTGTGCTATCTCCACCCTCTGGTTTTATTGCAATAAAACTCAACCCATTGAAAGGTTATAGAAGGAATCCTGGAATTTGCATACTCACATAGACTTTGGCATCCCTGAAGCCCTTCTGCTACAAATGTAACAGCTTTATCCCACCTTGACCTTCTCATTTATATGCTCCCTGTTAATTGCGTGGGATGACGTTCCCTCTACTCTAGCCAACTGGCCTTTATTTCTCATAAAAACATTTTAAAAATCATATTTTTAATTATTTTTGAAGTTCTGATGTCATGTTTAAAATATATTTTAACAGACTTCCAGTTAAAAATGGCAGAGTAGAGACAATTTTTACTCTACCTTTGTTATTTAAAACCCACCAAAAATCAAAACAGAAAAAAAAAAATGAAGGAAGGGGACATAATTTTCAATGAGACAAGGAAGCTTTCCAAGCTTTGGAAGCAGTGCGGCCAGTCCTGTGATGCCAGATGAAGGATCATGGCTTGTTGATGAGCAGATTACAGGTGTCCTCAAGGACATATGTCACACAACTCTTCGGTCATTCAGAAGAGACAAAATTAGATCCATCACATCTCCAATAATAATAAACTCCAAGTGGACAAGCACTAAAGTAAAACATCGGTGGCTTCCTCTGAAACTGGGTATAGGGCAAAGCTTTTAACTGTGACTTGAGAGCCTGATGCAATAAAATAAAAACTGATAAACTACATAAAAAAGACTTCTTCATATACATAATGTCAAAAGACAACCAGCAACCTTGGGAGACTCTTTCTAATATGTATCAGAGATAAAGAATTAATCTACCTAATACATAAAGAGTTCTGTAAAACTGTAAATGGGTGAAAAGCTCAATAGAAAAATGGGCAAAAGACATGAACAGAGAAGTCACAGAAGAAATTATAAAAATGATCCTTAAATATATAAAATATGTTCAACTTCACCCATGATAAGAAGAATGAAAATTAAAAGTATATTGAGGGAAACATATGTGGCTCAACCAATCGGGCCCCTGTCTACCATATAGGAGGTCCGGGGTTCGATGCCCAGGGCCTCCTGGTGAAGGCAAGCTGGCCCATGCAGGGTGCCAGCCCATGTGGGATTGCAGCCCCACGCAGGAGAGCTGTCCTCACGCGGGGGGAAAAAACACGCGGCGCAGGAGTGCGGGTTGACACGGAGAGCTGGTGCAGCAAGATGATGCAACTAGAGACACAGAGGAGAGAAAATAAGAAGACATAGCAGAGTAGGGGAGCTGAGGTGGTATGAGGGAGTAATGGCCTTTCTCCCACTCCAGAAGGTCCCAGGATTGGTTCCTGGAGCCACCTAATGAGAATACAAGCAGACACAGAAGAACACACAGCGAGTGGACATAGAGAGTAGATGGCAGGGTGGGGGGAGAGAAATAAATACAATTTTAAAAAAACAAAAAACTGTATTGAGATACCATTTCTCATCTATAAGATTGGTAAAAAATATGAAGCATAGAACAGACCCTGTTGGCAAGTCTGTGGGGAAACAGTTTTAACAGATTGTTGATAGGTATGCAAATTATTCAACCCTTATAGAGGGAACTTGTCTCTAACAAAATTACATGTGCTATTACCTTTCTTTTTTTTTAAGATTTATTTATTTATTTATTTTTCTCCCCTTCCTCCCCACCCCAGTTGTCCATTCTCTGTGTTTATTTGCTCCGTCTTCTTTGTCCACTTCTGTTGTTGTCAGCTGCACGGGAATCTGTGTTTCTTTTCGTTGCGTCATCTTGTTGTGTCAGCTCTCCGTGTGTGCAGCACCATTTCTGGGCAGGCTGCACTTTCTTTCGGGCTGGGCGGCTCTCCTTATGGGGCGCACTCCTTGCGCGTGGGGCTCCCCTACGCGGGGGACACCCCTGCGTGGCACGGCACTCCTTGCGCGCATCAGCACTGCGCATGGGCCAGCTCCACACGGGTCAAGGAGGCCCGGGGTTTGAACCGCGGACCTCCCATGTGATAGACGGATGCCCTAACCACTGGGCCAAGTCAGCCGCCTGCTATTACCTTTTAACCCAGCAAGTTCACTTCTAGGTATTTTCCCTGAAGACTTACCTCCAACAATAGAAAATACTGGAGAGAACCTACATACACATACACAGCAGAGTGAATAAACTGGCATACCCACACAATGGAATACTATGCAGCTATTTAAAAATTGAGATTTCTATGAACTGATTGAGTTATTTCTAGGATATATTGCTAAGTGAAAAAAGTAAAGTATGAAAGGGTACCTACTTTCTGTGTAAGAGAAGAGGTAAATTAGAAAATATACATCCATATGCTCATTTGACCAAAGAGGAAAAAAATGACAAATTAGAGATTAATGGGATTAATTACCTAAGGGTATGATTGGGAAAGGAATATAAAGTTTAGGGGCAACAGCAGGGAAGAATGGTGCTTCCCTGAATCTATCTTTTTATACAGTCCTGACTTTGGAACCATGTTAATATTTCACAGAGAAAGAAAGAAGAAAGGAAGGAAAAAATAAAATTAACAAGGAGAAAGGGCAGGAAACCTAAAATTGAGTTTAAAAAAAAAACTGAACCAAAATTCAAATGAATAACAAAAGCACACTGAAAAAAGAACTAACCCAATTAACTTCTGGACAGTTTTTGGAGTATATACTCTCAGGCTAAAGAGAAAAAGAACTCTGAACAAATATTGAACTCTAATTAGGAGCCTTATTTTTATCAGAGGCATGAGCTAGCAATTCTGAAACTACTACTTCCTGAAAGTTCTAGAATTGAGCAAATAAATATATTGTGGATAAAAAGAGTCAGGTTACTTACTATCAAAAGGAGTTACAAATATGGAAGGATAGAACGAACCCTGAGTATTGGGCTGAAATTGGAGGTATCAGAGGGAATTCACGGGTTTTAGTACAACTAGAAATAGAAATGGATCTAGATATGTGAGGGTATGTATATGTAGTTACAAAGGTACATATGTTCCTATATCTATTTTCCAGTTCTGTCTCCTGAGAGAAGCACTGATATCCCACTAACAATGGCCATACTTAGTGCCCAGAACATGGTTTCTAAATACCAATATCCACCAAAAAGAGAAATGACTGACTCATGGCTGGGATGGGGAAAATACAAAATAAGCCTAGACTATCTTCTGCCAAAAAGTAAAGGAAAAAATTGTAAAGAAATATTCAAATAATCATGGGAACATGTCACAAGGACACAGTTGCCAGCTGGAAGGTGTTCCCATTGGCAAACTATGGTACACTTTGAATGAACATCAAAATAAATAGTGATAGTAAAGTATTATAACCTATTGAATAAAGTAAGAATCTACAAGTCCATATTGATACAAATAAATAAGTAAATAGGGGAAGGGATATCTCTTTCTTTTTTACTTTTTATTTTGTATGTTTAGATGTTGTTTTCTAACAGCTTTATTGAGATATGATGCATACACCATAAAATTAAACTATTTAGTTGTACAATTCAATGATTTTAGTATCTTCACAGAGTCATGCAACCTTCACCACTATCTAATTTTTGAACATTTTTATCACCCCCCAAAAAAATCCCTATTCCATTGACAGTCATTCCCAACTTCCCCCAGACCTATTTTTCAGCCCTAGGCATCCACTAATCTATTTACTGCCTCTATAGATTTGCCTGTTTGGGACATTTCATTTGAATGGAATCATACATCGTGTGATCTTTTGTGACTGGCTTCTTTCACTTACCATGTTTTCAAAGACGGTCCATTATTATTTCATTACTTTTTTTTGTAACATTTTTAAAATTAAAGTTAATAGATCACAAAAAAAATTACATTAAAAAATGTAAGAGGTTCCCATATAACCCGCTCCCCAGTCTCCCACCCCCATTACTTTTGTAAATTGTAATTTTTTGAAGATATGTACATCTCAAGCGGACTTGGCCCAGTGGTTAGGGCGTCCGTCTACCACATGGGAGGTCGTGGTTCAAACCCCGGGCCTCCTTGACCTGTGTGGAGCTGGCCCATGCGCAGTGCTGATGCGTGCAAGGAGTGCCATGCCACGCAGGGGTGTCCCCCGCGTAGGGGAGCCCCACGCGCAAGGAGTGCGCCCTGTAAGAAGAGCCGCCCAGTGAGAAAGAAAATGCAGCTTGCCCAGGAATGGTGCCACACACATGGAGAACTGACACAACAAGATGATGCAACAAAAAGAAACACAGATTCCCGTGCCACTGACAACAACAGAAGCGGACAAAGAAGACGCAGCAAATAGACACAGAGAACAGACAACTGGGGGGGAGGAGGGGAAATAAATAAACAAACAAATAAATAAATCTTTAAAAAACATAAGAGGTTCCCGTATACCCCCCACCTCCCCACCCCACTCCTCCCACACCAACAACCTCCCCCATCATTGTGGCACACACATTGCACTCGGTGAACACATTTTGGAGCACTCCTGCACCACATGGATAATAGTTTACCCTGTCATTCACACTCTCTCCCAGCACATTCAGTGGGTTATGGCAGAATATATAAAGTCCAGCATCTGACCCTGCAATATCATTTAGGACAACTCAAAGTCCCAAAAATGCCCTGACATTGCATCTCTTCTTCCCCATCCCTGCCCTCAGCAACTACTGTGACCACTTTCTCCACCTCAATGCTACAATTTCTTCTATCGCTAGTCCCAATAGTTTTATAGTAGAATATCAGTAAGTCCACTCTAATCCATATTTTATTCCTCCATACTGTGGACCCTGGATGGTGATGTCCACTCCACCTCTAGATCAAGAGGGAGCTTAGATTCCACATGGATGATGGATGCAATTCTTCTGCTTGCAGTTGTAGGCACTCTTGATTCCCTGAAGTGTTGGTTGTCCATCTTAACCTCCCTATTGGTTGACCTGGATAAGTCCAATGAACCAGAGTAGGAGTTGCAACTCTGCTGAGGCTCAGGGCTCAGCTGGCACATGGGCAGTCCAGAGATTCAAGTCCCCTGAGTATGCACCATCCCTAGCACCAACCACAGGTTCAGTAAAAGTGACAGAGGAGGCATGTATAGAAAGGTCACATCTGAGTCCAGCTCCATCACTCTCAGGAGCACACATTCCAAAGTTGGGCCCTCTGACATGGCACAGAACTCCAAATCCATCTGCCATGACCATATACCCTGTGGGTCTCCGTAGCCTTCAGGAGAACCGGTACCTAGGGTTGTATCTACTTTGGCTTTTTCTGGAGTCCTGCTGAGGTGTGCATAAGCATGACCTGTCTGTTGACCTCCTGACTCTTTTTTGAAGTCTCTTAGCCATATAACTCATTTGTCTTTGCCATTTCCCCCTTTTATTCAAGGTCAAAAGCAGTTTTTAACACTTGATCCTATATGTAGGCTGAGATATTCTGCTGGTCTAAGTTGACCCTTTTATTCAAGGTCTCTTTCTAGTTGCATCACCAGCTAGTGATTGGTAGTAATCCCTCAGCACCAGGGAGGCTCATCCCTGGTGTCCTTACTTTTTATTACCAAATAATATTTCAATATATGGATATACCACATTTTGTTTATCCATTCATCAGTTGATGGACATTTGGATTGTTTCCATTTTTTTTGGTTATTATGAAAAACACAGCTCTGAACATTTACATACAACATTTTATGTGAACATATGTTTTCAATACTTTTGGGGAATATACCTAGGAGTGGAATTGCTGGATCATACAATAACGCTGTTTAACATTTTGAGGAACTGCCCAATTGTTTTCCACAGTTGCTATACCACCAGTAATATGTGAGTGTACCCGTTTCTCTCCATCTTGCCAACACTTGTTATTGTTTGCCTTTTTTATTATAGCCACCCTAGTATGTGTGAAGTGGAATCTCATTGTGGTTTTGATTTGCATTACCTACTGACTAATGATGTTGGGCATCTTTTCATGTGCTTATTGGTTATATGTACAACTTCACTGGTGAAATATCTATTCAGGTCCTTTGCCCATTTTTTATTGGGTTGTTTATTTTTTTATTTAGTGAGTTGTAAGAATTCTTAATATATTCTGACTCCAAGTCCCTTATCAGAGAAATGATTGGCGAATACTTTTTCCTATTTTGGTTTGAGTCTTTTCACTTTCTTGATGGCATCATCTGCTGCACAAAAGTTTTAAATTTTGATGCAGTTCAATTTATCTATTTTCTCTTTTGTCCCTTGTGTTTTTTATGTCATATCTAAGAAACCATCACCTAACCCAAGGCCATGAAGTTGTTTTTTTTAAACAGGAATTTTATTAGGATATATTTACATACCATATAATCTATCAAAAGTGCGCAATCAATGGCTTTTAGTATAATTCAGGACTGTGCATTCATCACCACAAAATATTTTACAACAATTTCATTACTCCAAAAAGAAAAACTTCACACCCCTTAGCAGTCACCTCTCAATCACTCTATCCTTCCCCAGCCCTACATAACCACTAACGTAATTCCCTTTATAAATTGACTTATATTTACATTTTATATAAATAGAATCATACAATATGCAGTACTTTGTGTCTGGTTTCTTTCACTAGCATAACAGTTTTTTTGTTTTGCTTTGCCTGGTATTAACATCTTATAACATTCACATACACAATTACTGTCCAGTTTGAAATAAAAAGTCTTATATTACCCATATTCATATTTCACATGAGGTTTTTACTCTGCTATACAGTCCCATGTTACATTTTTTAGTTTTCAATGTCATGAAGTTTTGCTTCTATGTTTCCTTCCCAAGTTTTACAGTTTCAGCTTTTATAGTTAGGTATTCGATCCACTTTGAGTTAATTTTTGTGTATGGTGTGGGGTTTCGCATGTGGATATCCAGTTGTTCCCATATCATTTGTTGAAGACTGTCCTTTTTCTTTTGAATTGTCTTGGCACCCTTGTCGAAAATCAATTGCTCATAAATTTAAAGGATTATTTTTGGACTCTCAATTCTGTTCCATTGAACTATGTATTTATCCTCATGCCAGAACCACCTTGATTACTGTAGCTGTGAAGTAAGTTTTGAAATCAGGAAGTGTGAGTCTTCCAACTTTGCTCTTCTTTTTCCAGATTGTTTTGACTCTTTTGCGTCCCTTTCATTTTTCTATCAATTTCAGGACCACCTTCTGAATTTCTGCAACAAAGCCAAGTGGGATTTTAATAAGTATTGCTTTGACTCCGTCGATCACTTTCAGGAGTATTGCAATCTTAACAGCATTATACCTTCTGACCATGAACATGAGATGTCTTTCCATTTAATCTGATCTTTAATTTCAAAAAGCTCTTTCTTACTATGGAACATGAACTAATAATTGCAAAAAGAATGATGATATTAAAAGATCACCATTCAGCAGTCATCCTAGTAATAAATAAAGGGGGTAAGAATCATCAATGGATGCTAATCCTCTTGGGCAAAAGTTTGAGAAGAGGATGTTTACATAATCTAAATATATCTCCTCAAAAGACACTTACTAACTATACAAGATAGAATAATACTTTTACAGAGGGGAAACGCTATATACACCACCTTTACCAGGTGATCAGGTTACTCGGCTGACGGTGATGATGGGATCAATGCACTGCCTGTGCCTCCAGGTATGATGCACAGAGAAAGCTTCTGTGATAGTCCTGCCAAAAAGGCATAACCTGAACCTAATCACAAGGCACTAGGAGGCAAACCTAATTTGAGAGGAATTCTACAAGATAATCAGACTGTACTCTTCAAAAGGTCAATGTCATGAAAAACCAAGACAGACTCAAGAACTGTTCCATATTTAAAGAAGCAAGGCATCGATCCAATGCATGCGCTTGTTTTGTAAGCTCACAACTTTTATAGTACACTTATTGTTTATGTATGTTTATGTATATGAATCAATATATGTAGTAAAGCCAGAGATATCTTTCTAGTCCCTGCTAATACGATGAACAGTGCATGATCTCATATAGCTTAAATAATCTTTATTGTAGAGATGGTCTCCTATATTTGAGAGGAAGTTGCTAATACGTGGACAAGCATTAGGATACAGTAAACTGGGAAGCGGATGTGGCTCAACGGATAGGGCATCCGCCTTCCACATGGGAGGTCCAGGGTTCAAACCCAGGGCCTCCTGACCCATGTGGTGAGCTGGCCCACGTGCAGTGCTGATGTGTGCAAGGAGTGCCGTGCCACGTGGGGGTGGGCCCCGCATAGAGAAGCCCCACGCTCAGGGAGTGCACCCCATATGGAGAGCCACCCAGCGTGAAAAAAGTGCAGGCTGCCCAGGAGTGGCGCTGCACACACGGAGAGCTGACTCAGTAAGTTGACACAACAAAGAGAGACAAGATTCCCGGTCCCACTGATGAGAATGCAAGTGGACACAGAAGAACACACAGCAAATGGACACAAGAGAGCAGACAATGGTGGGTGGGGAAGGGGAGAGAAGTAAAAATAAATTTAAAAAAAAAGTTATTTATTTTTAAGAAAGAGCCTTTAAAAATAAAAGCTACATATACATATAAATAAAATCCATCCACCTGTAAATAAGTGTCCACACACATTAACCTCACAGGTAGAACATTCCCCTTTCAAGGCAGTCCCTCTTCCCACCCCCACTCCAGGCTAGATTTGTGCCGCATGGCATCGGCGCCATGTTTCCTTCTTGGTTTCCCCTGGTCTCCTGTGAGGTCCTCTAGGGCAGACCCCGCGCCCTCCAACCCAGTGCGCAGCACGGGGCCAGCACATGCTCTGGTAAATGCCAGCAAATCGCCAAATGTGCCCTCCCTGCCGCAGAGCCTGACAGACAAATAACTGTCACGGTACTCCAACCAATGTCCAGCCCTGGCTGCATCCAGGCTCCCACCCAGGCACTTGCCATACTTTCTCATTTAATCCTCACACCAAAATGCTCTGATGTGCCTGGCAGTAATCCCGGTTCACTGATGAGGCTACCAAGTCTTTGAGAGACAAATGGCCTGCAGGAGGCCACGTGGCTGGTGGTCGGGGAACCCCCTCTGCCTCCCGAGCCTGCGTTGCTAATTGCAATGGTAGACTCAACATCTCAACCCTGCCAAGACATCCATTGAGTCAATAATGTATTTGAGCAGAGACATGTCAATATTGTTCTGAATAAAATCTCTTGTGTATCAATAAAAGCTCCTTCATAATGGCTCGTCATGCAAATGTCCCCGGCTTCTTTGCCAGGAAGCAGCATCTCTCCTGAGCGATTTGTCTGCACCAGTTTATCAGACAATGAGGACCACACAACCCATTTCCCTTTTTGCTTCTCTGCCAGGGCACTTAGAGCTAAAATGAATGTTTGAATGGAGCAACTCATTTGGGGTACCTGGCAAAGTCCGTTTCTCTTTTTGAGGGGCAGTCCAGTTTTCCTTAGTTGTTCTGCTCGTATTGTGTCTAATTTTGTAGTCAACCTCAAATCCTACTTGGATGTCAGTAGGACAGAAAGAATAAATTTGTTCATGTGGACATGCTGGAAGCCCCTGAATTGTACAATTTATATGGATTGTATGGTCTGTGGGTTATGTATCAATAAAGCTTTTTTTTTTAAGAATAAATTAGTTAGTGAAGTTAAAAAATAAAGTTAATATAAATAAATACAGAGGAAGAGAAAGGGGACTTCAAAGCAGCTTTGTGCGACGGAAGCCGGGGAGTGTTGGTGGTTGGAGAAGGGCACGTTGTTGCAATCAGGGGCACCCCAGGGCAGGCTGAGTGCGAAGAGCTGGCACGGCATGTGGAAGGCTGGAAGGACATTTGTCTGACCGTGGGCTCAGAGAAGAGGCTCACCCAGCTCGGGCTGAAAAATATGGCGCTGATCGTCCAAGCCAGGGGGGCAAACGGGCAGCTGCCCGGCTATATCCAGCCCCCGGATGGTTCTCTTGGCCCACACATTGCTTTGACAAATTTTAAAAATGCTCGCCAGGGCTACAAATGGGGACATTCATGCAAACATCCGGTTCCCGTTTTGTCGGGCAACATCAGAAAACCCGTCCACGGTCTCCAGGCTGTCCCTTGACAAGGGGGACCTAGGGTCGGGCGGCGCCTCCCGGGCCAGCCCCTGTGACCTCACGCTCAACCGCACCCCCCGCCGGTCCCCTGGGCCTCTAGCCAGCCGAGGGAGAGCTGTTGAAGTTTTAGGGGGATGGAGTCATGCGTTGCTGCTCTGCGGTCAAGAGGCTGATGCGTGAGATGGCCTTGAGGGACACAGGGAATTGTCTGCAGGGAGGCAAGCAGGAGTCCAGGCTAGACCACTAAGGGTGAGGGTGCAAAGAAGAGCTATTGGGGGGAAACAAATAGGCTGGACTCCAAGAGTGACTGAAATCAGGCGAAGGAAGTGCCCCCTGCAGGAAGCAGCCTTGGAGAGGCCGGGGACAGTCCGTTTTGGGGTCCACTGGGGGGCCAGCCTCCTTCCATTGTGCAAGAGGCAGCACTTGTCCCTTCTCACGCCTCAGACATGTCAGGGGTCCAGGGCCAGCCGCTGTCCACCCCAGCGGGCTCGTCCTGCTGGGCTCTGCCCCGGCGCCCCGCCCTGCCTTTGTCTCAATAAATCGCCACGTCTGCTAACTTCCAGGTGACGTGAGCCTTTTTAGCAAGGCCCCGGTCCCTGTCCTGCTGGAAACCCCAGAAATGCCGGGGTCGATGGGAGGAGTGCGTGTCAGTGCCTCCTGCGCCTCCTCCCTTGTTTCTTCCTCTTCAGAAGGGACGATCTGGATCCTGCCTCCTGCGGATGTAGAAGGCCCCAGAGACTGTCCCTCCCGCCCCGTCGGCGGGAAGAGACCAGCTTGCCCGGAACCGTCGGAAGCGGCCGGAAACCCCAGGTGGCCCTGACCCAGAGGTGGGGCGCCGTCCAAAGGAAAGGAGCTTTCAGGTGGAACGCCCACAAATCCGATCGGCCGAGGGTGGGCTGGCGCGAGAAATTAGACCCCACAACTGCAAGCACAGGGGAGCTTCCAGCCACGGGCAGGCTCTCCTCCGCGGGCACCGCAAAGGTCACACGCAGGGTGGGAAGCACGAGGAGGCACCCCTGGGGGGCAGGCATGGAGAAGGGGAGGGGCTGCCACTGGGGGGAGGCACCAGGGCTGCCGGGGACCCCCTCCCCTTGGGAACAAAGGCCTTAAGCTGCTGGGGGGGGGGGTAGAAAACTGTTTCCCTGCTAGGGCACAGGTGAAGGCCCCCTGGAGGTGGGGGACGGATAAAAAGAAAAGCTGCCACCCCCAGCAGAGGAGCAGTTATCCTGGACCCAGAATCTTCTACCAGCACCATAGAGGTCTCCTGCTGCGTGTAGAGGGAGAACAAACAGCGGGGTCCTGTGCCCCAGGCTCATGTGCCCGCTTGCCATTCCCCAAACTTGCCCTCTACATCCGCCTCCCCGCCCCCACTACTGCCCATGCCACCCCCTGCACCTGCGCCCCCCGCCACCCCCTCTTGGCTTACCGGAATTCCGGCTGTCCTCCAAAGCGCTCCTCTGATGCTAACTCTGCAGTCTTATCCGATCCTTTCAGTCCAGTGGTTTTCAAGCGGCAGCAGGATGAGGCCAGGCTCTCCCGGGGAACTTGACCACAAGTACACCTCACCCACCCTCCCAGCTCCCCTCACTATGACTCTGCCACTGGAAATGATGATGGCTGCTCCTTTTCTCGAATGGAGAGCCCCTGCTGTCACCAGACACAATCATTCCACCTTGGTCCTGCTGCCTGGTATTTCAGTGGCTCGTGAACTTGGCTTTGCAGAGTTTCTTAGGGCTGCTGAGAGGAGTGGCCTGGGGAAGGGTGGCTAGTATCTGGGTCTCAGGGCTCCGTGGCCGTGGCTTTGGTGACCTCGCCGCAGCCCAGGGCTCAGCCACATATTTAGAGCTTCACAAACCTTGCCGGGGGTCCCAAAGAAGATCAGCCGTGGGGAGGTCCCTTCTCAACAGCTCACAAGTGACTGACGTGTAAGACCAACCTGACATTTATGAGAAGAAATAAAGCTAGTAGATAATAGCCACGTATGCCTGGCCATCTCCTTCTCTTCCTTGAGGCACAGTCTACGGGAAGCTAAATTTTAAGTGGAAGGTTGTTTGAAGAGTCAGGAACCAGAGCAAAGGGGATCAAAGAAACCACTTGTGCGACTGGCGTGTTTATCGGCTTCTTTGCAGCAGTCAGGTTTCAGTGCTGCTGCTGCTGTGTAACAACCCTCAAATCTCAGTGACTCAAAACAACAACATTCATTTTCTGTTCACAAGTTTGCAGGGAAGTAGGGAGACTGGATTTCAGGCAACTGCTGGGGCGCGGCTCCACGGGCCTCAGATGAAAAGGGATACAGCGGCAAACTCTTCTCACTGAAAGCGGCAGGGGTGTGAGAGCCGAGGCAAACCACACGGGCACATTTAAAGCCCTTACTCGGAGAAGCGGGTGTGGCTCAAGCCACTGAGCTCCTGCCTGCCATACCGGAGGTCCCTGGTTCAGTCCCAGCTCCTCCTAAAGAAGACAGCAAGCTGGCGCGATGGGCAGGCAACAAGATGACACAACAAGAGACACGGGGAGGAAAAAACACAAGGGACGCAACCAAGCAGAGTGCGGAGGTGCCACAAGCAATTAGAAGCCTCCCTCCCACACCAGAGGTGCCGGGTGCGTCTCCCGGTGTCTCCTAAAGAAACAAGGGAGACGAACAGACACAGCAGGTGAGAAACAACAAGGGGGTAGGGAGAGAGAAATAAAAAATAAAATTTTTTTTAAATACCAAAAATTAAGAAAGAAATAAAGCCCTTACTCACATCTCAGCTACTATCATTCCAATGACCAAAGTCGGGGCTGGGGGGACCCATCGGTCTCGGGGAAGACATGGCCGGGGCAGGAAGAACTGTGCCAAAGTAATGCCGCCCCCTGCCCCCTGGCAGCCTGGCCAGTGCCTCTGAGCCAGAAGATCTTCCCTGTCCCTGGACCCTGGACCAGGGCGCCGAATCGCCCAGGCGGTTCTCGGACAGGTGGTGGAAGGGGTCCTTTTCGATGACCTTCCTTCCGCCCGGCACGATCTTTATACAAATTGCACATTAAATCCAATTACGGCCCAGCTGACCGAGGACTCGCTGACTTTGCCTGGCTGCTCTGACGCGGGAAGCCTCAAGTCCATAATTCAACTCTCCCAGGTGAGTCCTCCTTCCCCCACTTCCCCGTTCGCTCCGGAGGCTCCGGGAGGCCTCGCTCTGGCCCCCGTGGAGCTCCTCCCCGGGAAGGTCGGCTCAAGGGCAGAGGCCATGAATTATTCATCTGGGAAGTTTTCCTACCGCCCCAGCTGCCTTCATTCGCTGGAGAGGCAGTAGCCAAGAACCACCAACTGGCTTAAAACAACCAGAAACTGAGCCTCCCAGTGCCGGGAGGCCGGAGGTCCGAGATCGAGGTGGCGGCAGGGTCGTGCTCCCTCTGGGGGCAGCGGCTCGCTGGCCGGTCACCCACGGCGGGCCCTGGCCGTGACGGCGTACCTCCACTCTGCCTCTGCTCCGCGGCCTTCTCTCTCGCCGTGTCCAAACGTCCCTTTCTTTTTTTTTTTTTTTTAAAGATTTATTTATTTATTTAATTCCCCCCCTCCCCCGGTTGTCTGTTCTTGGTGTCTATTTGCTGCGTCTTGTTTCTTCGTCCGCTTCTGTTGTCGTCAGCGGCACGGGAAGTGTGGGCGGCGCCATTCCTGGGTAGGCTGCTCTTTCTTTTCACGCTGGGCGGCTTTCCTCACGGGCGCACTCCTTGCGCGTGGGGCTCCCCTACGCGGGGGACACCCTTGCGTGGCACGGCACTCCTTGCGCGCATCAGCACTGCGCATGGCCAGCTCCACACGGGTCAAGGAGGCCCGGGGTTTGAACCGCGGACCTCCCATGTGGTAGACGGACGCCCTAACCACTGGGCCAAAGTCCGTTTCCCCAAACGTCCCTTTCTTAGAAGGACCCGGGTCATGTTGGATTCAGAACCCACCCTGACCCAGTCTGGTCCCAACGGATCCCATCTTCAAAGTCACATTTGCAAACAGGGTGAGGTTCATGGGACCGGGGGTTAGGACTTGAACTTGTCTTTTGGGGGGGACTCAATCCACAATCAAGCCCAACTACCTCGACACCCCTGTGCCGCAGGTGCTCCAGCAAAACTGGGATATGTGTGCCCGTTTTCATCCCACGTCCCCGCCATGTGGGCTCCACGAGAGGGACTCGATCACCTGGGCCGCTGCAGTGCCTCGAGCTGTCCCCGACACGGAGGAAAGTTTCATAAATAAGCAGGAACGGAACGCAGGACGGATTCCTGCTCTACTCCCCCCACCCGCCTGCCGGCGGCCTCCCCGCTCGTCCCTGCCCTTGCCGAGGACTTTCAGGGACATCTTCCGCAGCGACTCTGCCACGCAGGCGCTTCTCACCGGAGGAGCACGGAACGCTGCGTTCCCTTCCCCAGATTTTGCTCCCGTCTGCCTCCCGCGGCCCCGGCGGTGGCTCACTCAAGGGCACGAGTCGTGCTGGCTCTGAGCATGAACTAACAGGGGACGGTTGCACCGATGGCCCCAGGGTGACGTCTGCCGATGCGGAAGTGGTCTCTTTACAGGGAGAACCACAGAAGGGACCGAAGGGAGGTGGCCCCGGGGTGCTTAGGGGCCCGAACGCCAGCCCCCCCAGCCCCTGGGGGCCGCAGCCAAGCCCCCCCCCCTTCCCCGTGCAGCACCCGCCCGCAGCCTTGGCGTGTGATCAGGCCACACAAAGAGGCCATTGTGCTCTGCTCGTCGCAGAGCCGCCTCCAGAAGAAGGTACAGCGCCTGCCGCCCGCGAGCCTGATTCAGAAGCCAGCACTTGACTCTCCTCGACTGTTCCTTCAGCTCTTACTCATTCTTTTTTGCCACACATTCAATAGGCGAGAAAAAAAGTCCTCCCACCCCCTGCTCTCCGCAACACTGGGGGAGAGGGGGCGGCCGGGGAGGGCCATCAGCTGTGGTGGGCTCTTCTTTCCCTGGTCCCCAAGTCTGCAGGGCCCACCTGGTGCATTTTAGCAGCGGGGAGGGGGAGGGGGAGGGGCATTCATTGATAGCAGGAAGTCAGATAAAAATGACAAGCGACTTCCAGCCTCCTTCAGGGCCCTCGGTGGCCCCAGCGGGTCCCGGCCTCCCAGCCGCCCCTCCAGGAAGATGTCAAGGGTGCACGCTGCCCCCTCGCCGGCCGAGAGGCTGCAGCCCAGGGTGCGGCGCTCTGCTCCGGGGAGGGCGAGGGACGTGGAAACGATTGACTGCTGGGGCAAGAAAGGCTGCCCTGGTGCCCCGGGGCTCCAGTGATCAGGGCGGGGGAGACCGCGGCGCGAGTGTCTCCGAAGTCCCCCTCCCTCTCAGGTTCTCCTCGTCCCTCTCTCTCTTCCAAATGCTCCCCGGACATGCTATTTCCAGGGTGAACCAACCGCCCACGTCGGGGCTTCCATCTTTGCAGCCCACAGCACATTCAGTCCTCGCTGCACCCATTTTATGGATTGGGAAACTGAGGCTCGCTGAGGTCACAGGCTCTGCCCAAGGTCGGCCAGCCGGCGGGAAGGGAAGGAAGGCGAGATCCGGTTCTGTCTTGGGTCACTTCGCCCCACGTGGCTCATTGCCACCGGCCCCCACTCGGAAGGAGGAAGGGCGGCGCTGCCACCGCGGCACAGTGCCCTGTCCACACCCCGGGGGGCGACACGCCTCCCTGCGGCGAGCCGAGGGTCCCGCGCCTCCCACGGTGCCCATGCCCTGTGAAGGACATCACGGAGGGCAGGAACCAGCTCCTCGGCAGGCAGGGAAGGCCGCGCTCTCTCGGGCGGGCGGCCAGAAGCTCGGCCCACCCCCTCGCGCGAGCGGCAGCCCCGTTAGCTCGGCCACCTTTGACCAGGACCCTCCCCTCCTGCTGGGCCCTGCCCCGCCCCTTGCTACGGTTCTTCCTCCTCTCCAGCCGCACCCACCTCCTGCCAGTCTGGCCCATCACCGCGGTAATTGGGAACAGACCCGTCGAAACCTTACACGGTGTGAAGATGGAATTTTAAAAAAAATTTTTACCGCTTCTCCCAGCCAGCGGTGGCCGCGACAGAAGGGGGAAGACGGAGCCCCTCTCCCCGCCCCTTTCAGCTCTGAGCCCTGCCAGGATCTCGGGGCCTCGCTTGCCTTCGGAGGGTGTCATCGCCAACAACGAGCCAGTGTTCGGGAGGGGGCGCGGTGGAAGATCCTGGGCAGAAACCAAGGATCTAGGCTCCTATTGTCCTCTGCAGACAGACAGGGGAGAATTTTCCAGCGCCGATGAAAGGAGAGTCTATCGCACCACGAGATTGGTCTATGAGTTTAGTTAAGCCAACAAAGCGACTTCCTTATCCGACTTCTTTTTTTGAAGATAATTGCTGTGCCATCTGACCCTGATGGAAAAGAGCTACAGCTCAGCCTCCGAAATAGTTGTGGTTTCAAAATCCTAGTGACACAGGAGCACAGTCTCCAAGGTGGAAGAGACAAATGTCAATTAGCCAGAAATGTCTCCAAGCAAAGGCTGTAACCGTGGATCACTGTGGATCAAAGAAACCCCCACCATCACCCCACACACACCCATGATTCTTTTGTTTTGGCTTCTTTTCAAATGAGCTAACCTAAAAATACACATAAGATTGAATAGGAGCTAAGACCTCTTCCCCTCTCCATCGGTGGCTGCTCTAACGCAGGATCTGAGAACGGTGAGACTGCCCAGGCCAGCAGGACCTCCGAATGTCACAGCGGTGGTGGAAGACACTGAGATGGCCTTGGCCACCCCGTCCCTTCCTTGTCCCTGGACTGAGCCCTTCCACCCCCCCCCACCCCCCCCGTACCACCCAGAGCGTGGGCGCACATGGGAGGACACCAGCAGAGCGGACCCGCGCCTGGGTTTCCAGATAATTGGATCTTGACCCAAGGAGGGCAGTTTGGACCCCACCCTCTCACCCAGCCCTCTTGTTCCTCCTTGCCTGGGGAGGAGGCGGCTCGCCCTGCTGGTCGTCATGGGAACCGAGGTTAATTGGCTGACCTGGATTTCCATTCCGCTGCCGGTGGCCTGTCTAGTTACAAGGGTCCTTGGAACCCGCTCTCCCTGGTTGCATAATTGACCAAATGAAAAACGCCCCTCGTGGGTCCAGCCCGTCCAGCACTGCCTGCCCTGGGGGCGGACTGGGGCTTTCCCCGCGTGTGTTGGCTGTGGCCTCCACGTTTCTATCTGGGGCCAAATCTAATAAACCCCAGTCCAGTGGAAGCTTCCGCTCCTGTTGGAGACAGAAAGCTCTCAGGGGCTAACCTCTCCCCCACGCACTGCGCTGTCATTTCCGCCAAATGCAGCTGGCCTAAACCACGGCAGAGCGAAGAAGTTCACAGGGACACCGGGGAGTCCTCCTGCTCCGTGGTCCACGGAAGGACGAGCTGGAGGGACTTACAGCCACCACCAGACGACGTTAGTGGGACGCTCTGGATCCTGGACTTCTAGGGCCTCGGAAGTTAAGGACCCACCGTAGGTAGGCAAGGAAGTGAAGAGTTTCTTAAGAAACAGGAAAATAAGAAAAGTGCACGACCCCACGGGTGGCCCAGGATGTGCTGCAGGGGGAGACGCGAGCCTGGGGCCCCGGGGTGGGCCTTTGTAGGGCCTTCCCCCCCCCTTGCTGATGTTGGGGAGGGGCCCAGCTCTTTGCTGTCCTGGTCGGTTGTCCCACCTGTTAGCTCTCAGGGGCCAGTGGGGAGACCTTTGTTCGGAGATATCTGGGGCTTCCCCTTGACCCCAGAAAGAGTTCCAAAGGGGCCCTCGTGGCCAGGGTCTAGGTGAGTCTTTCCAGCTTTGTCCTCAGTGGAGGGGGCTCGGGGAGGGGTCTCGTGGCATGATCTCTGCCGGGGCCCAGCTGCCTCCCTTCGTTCCCTGCGCTAACCTGCCTCACCAGACAGGCAAGTGAAAATGCCCTTTATCTCAACGATATAAATGCCAAGTACTACGTGCTATGGAAATGTTTGGAATCGTTGTGGTGACTTAAGAAGAAGATGTATGTCTTTCTCTTCATTTATTCATTGCATCCGTCCACCCACCCATCTGTCCCTCCATCCAACGATCCATCCAACCATCCATTCATCCATCTACCCAAACATCCATCCATCAAGCATTTATTGGTCACCTCTTACATTTAGTCCCCATAGCAATTAGCACAGTGCCATGTCCTCCCTGGGGATTTAATTAAGCTGCCGAAGGAAGAATCTGCTAAGTAAATTGTGCATTTAATGCTTGTCAGAGTCTCCTAGACCCGTAAATGGATTCCTTTTTTTTTGGCAAAGCTGGCATTATTAAAGATGTAAAATCAAACCTTCTGGTGAGGATTCTTCTGCTGACATAGCAGAGAAATTATAGGAAATATAACTGATATGAGCAAATCGGATGTCACTGCATTTTTTATTGGAAGAATTCCTCTTGTTCTGGGAATGGAGCCCCAGTCCAACCCTTGAATTTTGAGTGGCCTTTGGGGAACAGCTTTTGAGGTTTGGACCTAAATAGATCTTGACCCTTTGGACAGGCACATGGAGGCCATGAGAAGACACCCCCAGCTGGAATTCTCTCAGCCCCAGAGCAAAGTCAGATCTGTCTCTGTTCATTATTTCCACCGAAATCACAGGTCCTGAGAGAAGGAGATTTGGATGAGCTCCTCTCCCGGGCCGCGTGTGTGCATCTCATTGTCTAAAGCCAGAAGGTGACATATGGAAAACAGAACGCCGTCTGAAGGCTGCAGCAGGGCTCGTCCCCAAGCACCAGGCAGCAGGTGTTCTTAAATTAAAGCCCTAAAGCACTCGATGTGTCCCCAGCTCTAGCAACCTGGATGTTGCTGGACTGGCTGGTGCCTCCAAACCGTCTTCCAGAAACCGCCCCCTGCAAACAGCACGACCGTGTGAATTAATTACATGATGCAAAACCACCTGACCCTGTGTCCCGCTGGTCCTTTCCCCGGGGCTAAGGGGTGACGGGGGTGGTTACACGATCACTCTGTGTGCTCCAGGAGCCCCAAGGCTTTGTTGGGAAGCAGCCGGGCTGTGTCCAGTATAAGGACTGGGATAAGGTCACTTCCCCCAAGCAGAGCTCCACCCCCTGAGCAGCAGGAGCATTACATCCACTGTTGGTGTGAACACAGCCCCCGAGGACGGTGCCCGGCCTGGGGGTCAGAAGGCGATGCCCGGGCGGCGTGCAGTGACAACGTGCGGCTTGTCGTGCTTGGCACGTGCCAGGCGGGAGGCTGAGCTCGGCTCAGCTAAGGGCAGCGACAGCTCTGTGCAGAGGATGCTGTGACCCCCACGTTCAGACCCAGGACACGGGGGGCTCTGAGCCGCGACTCTTCACACAGCTGAGGAGCGCCGCAGCTGAACTTGACGCCCACTGGCTGTGCCCGGCACGCCACGCTGTCTCTCTTTGAACAGCGACCAGAAGGGAAGGCGCCCAACGAAAACGGCGGCTGCGCCGACCCCCACCTGTGCCGCGCTCGGGACCCTTTGTCTCCCTGCCCTGCGCTTACTCTCGAGGTGTCCCGCGGGCACTTGGGCCCTGAACGGTGTCATCTCCCTGCTGTCTTGGTTTGCCAGGGCTGCGATGACAAATACCACCTGCTGGTGGCTTCAGCTGCAGGAGTGAGTCGCCTCCCAGTTTTGGAGGCGCCAGCAGGGCCGTGCTTTCTCCGAGTCCGTGGCTTCCTGGTGGCCACTTGCGGGCAGTGGGCCCCTGCGTCCTTCCCGTGGCGATTCGCCTTCCGGCTCCTCCTGCGGCCCCTTGACCTCCGTATCCTAACTCCCCTTGCGTATGAGGACGCCGGCCGTCTGGGATTGAGGCCCACCTGACTAGCTCTTATTTACCAGTGGGCGCCCACCCGTGGGGCCGCCGGGCTGGACCTGCAGATGTCACTACGGGGGATCCCACCACCCCCCCGAGCCCACCCCCACTCCTGCGGCCTCGGCCTCTAACTGGACTCCACGCAGACCTTGAACGTAACCTTGACTCTTGCCACCGCTGCCCCCCCCCAGACAAATCCGACTTGTCCTGGGCTCCGCCCCCGCTGCCCTCCTCCGGCCCCACCCCTGTCACCTGCTCTGCCCCCCCCCCACCTGCCGGCCTCCCCCTGCTGCATTCACACTCCCAGCCTGGGGGGGTCGAGCTCGGCAAACCCCTCAGCCTGGAAGCTGGGTCTGGGCCTCGTTCCTTTCTCCAGGAAGAAGTCCCTACGCCTCTTTTGATGGGATTAGAAGAGATAAAAGAGCCTACATAGGAGTTTTTAGGCGTAATCCTTCCATAACTTGTTGCACTGTCTTTTATCTGTTATTTTATCTTTTGAAGTTGAAATAAAGTTTGAAATATTTTTAAAGAACAAGTCTCTACAAGGCCTTTCCTGTCCAGCCTCAGTTTACCCATGTAGCCTCATTTTCTACAGTCACCCCTCCCTACCTGCGACACACCCATTCGCCAGCATTCCTGCCATACCTACGTCCCCCCAACAGGCCAAGCCCTCTCCGAGCTCCGTGCCCGCCCCCTCCCAGCATCGTGCTTGCTCCTACAGGCCGAGGTGCTCCGCCTGGCGCCCTCCTCCTGAGGTTCTCTCTTCCCCCTCCACTGAGCTCTTCGGGGGTGAGCCTGGGCGTCAGCCCTGGACAGGGTGACCTCGGCTTCCCCAGCACCCTGCATGGGGCTGGCACCCGGGCACAGCTGGGAAATGACCGCTGGGTAAATAAACTCACGCTGGAACCAAGGGGAGCCTGCGGGCAATCCCAGAGCCAGAGCCTGGGCGAACTTGAACCAGTTCCAGGCAGCAGCCGAGAAAATCCACAGAACAGCCTGGGGCTCTGAATTAACTAAGGGCCTTGTCTTTATCTGCAGCGGATGAAAGGGGAATTGATGTGCCCTGCGGGTGCCAAGCCCAGAGCCCCTTCAAACACTGGCTGAGCTTAGAGCCTTCGGGTGCCAGGGCCCCCCACCTGGTTCAGGGACCCACAGCCGAGCCTGCCAGGCTGCCAGGCTCCCGGGGCAGGCAGGTGCATGCGCCCAACAACTCGTCCTCCCACCTGGCCAAGGGCACCTGTGCCTGAATAATGAGGCAGTTACAGGACCTTCGCTGCCCTGATCTGCAGGTTCCTTGAGTCGGAAATTTCCAGAAACCAGGGAGGACACCAAGTCTTTAAGAGCCTCTGCATCTGGTTCTTTCCTGTCCTGGGAGTCCAGAAATTCATCCCCACGTCCGATCAGAAGCTCTGCTGCTTCCGTGGTTATGCAAAGGCTTGCTCAGCCCTTGTGAATTTGGACAGTGAAGCCCCCGCACCCTGCCCGCCAGCATCCCCCACGAGCCCCCAGGCCCCAGCCACACACCTGGCGCCAGACCTGATTACCACACAGGTACTTGCGGAAGCTCCTGGCTTCGTCAAGCTGCTCGCCTGCACCTGCAGTGAGCTCTGGTCATCTAGCCAATCAGGGTGACCCAGTACTTCTGTCTTCAGCCCCGTGCCACGGCGACCGGCTCAGGTGACCCAGGCTCAGAGCATTCCTGAAATTGTCAGGAATAGACACTTGGTCCCGTTTGGGGCAATGGCCCATAAGGAAAATTTGTTGGGAGCTTCCTGGAAAAAAATATTTCCTGGCTTTTCTGAAAGGGCCTCAAGAAGAGATACGGTAACAGATGTGAGGTCTGGAATTCTGGAAGCCTTTTTGCCACCATGAGGGAAGACAAAGATGTCGTCCTAGAAGACAGAGAATAAAAGAAACAGTGCTTTGATAACATTGTTGAACTGGATTGAACCGATCCTGAAATCCGTATCATCTCTGAACCTTCCAGTCAGTCCCCTTTGATGGTGGAGCTAGTGAGAGATGGGTTTTTGTTTTTATTTTTGTTTTCTAACAGACGCGACCCAACCTGGAAAACGGTCCCTACAGCGGTGAGAGCTCTGTACCAGGGGGCCAAAATCTGTGTCCTTTTGTGTCACCCTGAGCCCCTCAGTTTGCCAGGGCTGCTGCTAGAAATTACCACGGACAGGCTGGCTTCACCAATGGCCCCTGGTGCCGGCAGGCTGTGCTTCCTCGGAAGTCTGCGGCATTGCGGGGGTGGCTTGTTGGCGACTGTGGGGTAGACGCAGACGGAAGGACTGCCCTGCCCGTGACCCCGCGGCCCTGGGAGGAGGGTGGCTGGTCTGGCAGCCCCTGACCCTCATAAACGGGGGGTTGGGGTGCCAGCATAGAAGGAACACCTGCAAGGGCTGTCAGGGGTCTGGTGGCTGCTAACTAGTCCTGCCGTTTGTGCTGGTGAAGGCTGACCCGGCTGTCAGGCGTGAGGAGCTGCCCTGCGCCCTGTCATAGGCCGAGCGCCCCTGCCCGCCCCCGGGGGCTGCGGGTGAGGACGTAACGAAGGCTCGGCCGTCCCTGGGCTCCCGTGGGCATCTCTGGAATATCAAGTCGCTGGTCGGGGTGTTACGATGGGCCCAGGGGCAGGCAGGGGCTCCACCTGCGTTAGGATCAGCCCAGGGGCAGGCAGGGGCCCCACCTGCGTTAGGATGGGCCCGGGGGGGCAGGCAGGGGCTCCACCTGCGTTAGGATGGGCCCGGGGGGCAGGCAGGGGCTCCACCTGCGTTAGGATGCGACCAGGGGGCAGGCAGGGGCCCCACCTGCGTTAGGATCAGCCCAGGGGCAGGCAGGGGCTCCACCTGCGTTAGGATGCGACCAGGGGGCAGGCAGGGGCCCCACCTGCGTTAGGATCAGCCCAGGGGCAGGCAGGGGCCCCACCTGCGTTAGGATGGGCCCAGGGGCAGGCAGGGGCTCCACCTGCATTAGGATGGGCCCAGGGGGCAGGCAGGGGCCCCACCTGCGTTAGGATCAGCCCAGGGGCAGGCAGGGGCTCCACCTGCGTTAGGATGGGCCCAGGGGCAGGCAGGGGCTCCACCTGCGTTAGGATGGGCCCAGGGGCAGGCAGGGGCTCCACCTGCGTTAGGATGGGCCCAGGGACAGGCAGGGGCTCCACCTGCGTCACAGCCGTCCACAGCACAACCGCCACCCCCATCCCGTGGCCGTCTGTCTTCCGCCCCCTCCCAGCTCCCTGTGTCCTAATTGTCTCCTCTTTCGGGGGCCCCCCTGCGGCTTGGCCTCGCCTTAGCTCTTAGGCCCTTCGAAGGGCTCACGTCCACAGGGCCTTCGTGAGGGACGCGATTCCACCCGGGACGCTGAGCCGCCCCTGAGCCCCGGACCTCAGTCTCCCCAACACCGAAAGGGCAGCAGGGTGGACCAACAAATGTGCTCGTTGTGAGGTTCCTCGCAGGTACTAGACGCTCAACACAGGGGAGCTGCTGCTCCTGCCTAAGGCCGCTCCAGGGCTCAGCGTCACCATAAAACACAAGGTAGCGTTTGCCTTCCTTTCCTGATACAGGTGCTTTTAGGGTCAAACAAAGGCGATGTAAAGATAAATATTTTTTTAAGATTTATTTTTATTTATTTCGCCACCCCCCCCCAGTCCCCCCACTGTCTGCTCTCTGTGTCCACTCACTGTGTGTCCTTCTGTGTCTGCTTGTGTTCTCATTAGGTGGCTCTGGGAACCGATCCTGGGACCTTCTGGAGTGGGAGAGAGGCGATCACTCTCTTGCACCACCTCAGCTCCCTGTTCAGCTACGTCTTCTTATTTTCTGTCCTCTGTATCTCTTATTGCGTCATCTTGCTGCACCAGCTCTCTGTGTCGCCGGGCACTCCTGCTTAGGGCCGCATTTCCACATGGGCCTGCATCCGCGTGGGCCAGCTTGCCTTCACCAGGAGGCCCTGGGCATCGAACTCTGGACCTCCTGTATGGTAGACGGGGGCCCAATTGGTTGAGCCACATCCATTTCCTGATATAAAGATATTTTGAAAAGCGTGGAACCTCCGCCTGGTGGACGGGGTCATGCACTCGGGGACGCTCGATGGCCGCTGCGTCTGAGCCCTGCCCGTCCCCACGCCCTGCAGGGGCTGGCATCGCGTCCCCTCCATAGACCTGCGGTGTGAGCCATTCCTCCAGAGGAGCTATTAGTTAAGACGAGGGCCCAGCCAGGGTGGCCTGGGTCCAGCGTGACTGCCGTCCTTATAAGCCAAGAAATTTGGTGACAGTTAGTAGGTGACGAGAGGAGACGGACGGGGAGAGAGAAGGCCGCGCAGCACACACATGCACACACATTTATTTCAGGAACGGCTCACGCGGTGGCCTGGAATCCAAGGGGAGGCCAAGGGGCTACAGCCTCTTCTCCCTGGGTCTCCACGTCATGTCTCCCCTCCGTCCGACCAGGGCCCCGGGCGTATCCGACCAAGCCCCCCGTGACCTCGCTTGAGCGTTACCAATTCCACCTGCAATGACCCCCCTGCCAGGAAGATCCCATTTGGAGGTCCCGGGTAAGGACTTGACCCGACCTTGTTTTGAGGGGGCACGACTCAACCCCCACCGCGGGTGGTATCTCCGCGCAGCGCAGTGTGCTGTATTACGAACCAGGGAGTCTCGTTGCTAGTCTTGTTAACTGAATGGAAAGTCATGCATTTTACCCAAAAAAAGGCCCAGGTGGCTGGAGACCAGGATTAGTGGATCAGCTAACGAGTTCCGGGAAACCGGCCATTAGCAGCACCTGCGCACAGCCTCCAGCTCACCTGGCACCTGGACACAAACACCTGGGCGGGGAAACTTATTCTCATCCTCCTACGTTTATAGACCAGGAAGCTACTCAGAGAGGCAGGTGCTTGGCCAAGGTTGCTCTAAGCAGGGATTCAAGCCCGGGTCCTCTGAGAACGTGTGACTGTGGCATAAAGTTTATTTTCAAAAAATAGAAAAAAGGGAAGCAGATGTGGCCCGGGCAGCTGGGTGACCACCTACCAGGTAGGAGGTCCCAGGTTCAGTCCCCAGTGCCTCCTAAAGAAGACAAGCAAGACAGCGAACTGACGTGATGGGCAGATGCAGCGAGCTGATGCAACAAGATGACACAACAAGAGCACAAGAAGAAAACCAATGAGAGACGCAACAAAGCAGGGAGCAGAGGTGGCTCAAGCAATTGGACACCTCCCTCCCACATTGGAGGTCCCAGTTTCGGTTCCCGGTACCTCCTAAAGAAACAAGGAAGACAAACAGACACAGCAAGTGCAAACAACGAGGGGGTGGGGAGAGATAAATAAGTAAATCTTAAAAAAAAAAAAGAAAAGGAAGGAAACTCCAAGGAGGGGATGATTGGACAGGGTCCAGAACACTTCTGTGGAGTGGGCTGTTTTGTTTTTTAAAAAAGATTTATTGGGAAGTGGACTTGGCCCAGTGGATAGGGCGTCCGTCTACCACATGGGAGGTCCGTGGTTCAAACCCCGGGCCTCCTTGGCCCATGTGGAGCTGGCCCATGTGCAGTGCTGATGCGTGCAAGGAGGGCTGTGCCACGCAGGGGTGTCCCCGCGTAGGGGAGCCTCACGTGCAAGGAGTGCGCCCTGTAAGGAGAGCTGCCCAGCGCGAAAGAAAGTGCAGCCTGCCCAGGAATGGCACCGCACACACGGAGAGCTGACGCAACAAGATGACACAACAAAAAGAAACACAGATTCCCGTGCCGCTGACAACAACAGAAGCGGATAAAGAAGACACAGCAAATAGACACAGAGAACAGACAACCAGGGGGGAGGGAAGGGGAGAGAAATAAATAAATCTTAAAAAAAAAAAAAAAAGATTTATTTATTTATTTCTCTCCCTTCTCCCCCTCCCCCCGCCCCAGTTGTCTGTTCTGTGTCCATTTTGCTGCGTGTTCTTCTTTTTCTGCTTCTGTTGTTGTCAGTGGCATGGGAATCTGTGTTTCTTTTTGTTGCGTCATCTTGCTGTGTCAGCTCTCCGTGTGTGCGGCGCCATTCCTGGGCAGGCTGCACTTTCTTTCGCGCTGGGCGGCTCTCCTTTTGGGGCGCACTCCTTGCGCGTGGGGCTCCCCTACACGGGAACACCCCTGTGTGGCACGGCACTTGGAGTGGGCTGTCCACCTCCTGGAAGATGTCCGGCGCGCCTGCCCTCCACGGCACCTGCACACTACTGCTTTCCTCTGGAGTCTGCCAGCCCAGCCCCTGCGCACCGAGCCCGCTGAGCGGCCGCCTGGGTCCCCCGCTGTCCGTTGCTGCCTGATACCTGGTCTCATCACGAGACCGCACTTCCAGAAAGCCAGAGGGAGCCTGGCCTCCCACCTGCCCCACCCCTGCCCCCGCCTGGCATTTCGCTTGGCTCCAGCGCCGATCCATCTAGAAAGGAAGCGGTGGCGTGTCTGGGCGCTAAGGCCATTTGTGGTAAAAGGATCCGGATGTGCAAATGGCTGAGTTCCCTGTTATTGGATTTTTTTTTTCACTAGATAAAAAACAGATTCTTTTTCCCCAACTCACTGCAGCTTCATTCAAGCAGAGGTAACTCAAAGAAGTTATCGTGGCACGTTACATTCATGGCCAGTCCTAAAATGAAAAAGGCCTTGCTTGAGGGGAGACCCTGGGTACAGGCAGCTGACAATTTCGCCCACTAGTTCCTGAGCACTTTTTTGTACGTGGCGCCTTGGAGACCCAGCTGAGTAAGAAATGGGTGGAGGCTGAAGGTGACAAGGACAACAGGTCAAAGATGCCTGCAAGTTCACGTCAGGGAGGGATAAAGAGCCTGGTGGGGTTAGGGAAGAGGGAATGGTTAAATTCGAAAGTGGGGCCCTGCAGGGGAGACTAGAACGGGGGACTGAGGTAAAGGCCCTTGACCTTCACCTGGTACCTGCACAACGATTCAGGGGGTGGCCTAAGGCGGCAGCGAGGCCAGGAGGGAGGACGGCCAGGAAACGAAGCACACACCGATTCTGCGCCTCCTGTGTGCCGACACCCACCGCAGGTCCTACAGGTGGCAGAGGATAGACGGGGCTTCCGAGCGCAGGTGGAATGGGGGGACCGCCTCGTGATGCGTTTAAAGAAAATAAACGAGGACAAGACGCAGGAAGGAGGAGCTGGCGGGGTGGGAGGGGAGGGGCACGGGGGCGGGCAGAGGGGAAGGTGGGGTTCAGTTCAGCCACCAGAAAGCAGTGGGGTGAAGACAGTGAGGACTGCTAGTGCTTTTAGCACGGGAGGGAGCACTTGGAGAGGACACTCCAGAGACAGGGGCCTGGCGCTCCCGCCTGCCTTCCGGGATGGCAGCCCTTCGTGCCTCTGCAGGATAGGGCGCGGCCGGAACTAGGTTTGCGCCTGTGTCCGACTGGTTTCTTGTCCTGTTCTGATGCCCGCACGCCTGCCGGGAGATCTGGCACTTGCGGGTGCCCCACGCGGGCAGGGGTGTTTTCAACGCAGCAGGGACAGCATGACTGAGCCTGGCTGGACTTCGCACTTGTCTGAGCCGCACGGAAAGAGCAGGTCGTGGCCGGCACCGCGGGTGACGACGTCCCCGAGCTCGGTCAGAGCTGCCATCTCAGCAGCTGCCGAGGCAGACGGCCCCGTTTAACTGCGTCTCTGCGAAGGCGCTGCCGGGACCACCCGCCCGTGGGTGGCCAGCAATGACCAGCGCTTTTCCTCCCGAGGGGCCGTCCACGAGCGGTGCGTCCACGGCATCACCCCGAGTCTCGATGGACCAGCTCCCCTGTCATTCGTGCACACATACCTGGCGCCGCAGTCTTCGCGTCACGTAGCTCCTGCTCTCCGGCTGGCGTCGCGGCTCTGGCACGTTCAGGCTGAGGAGGCGCGTCATCCTCTTCTGTTACAACCCCTTGTCGCCAGCACAGGGTAACTGTGCAAAGCAAGGTCCACTGGCCACACCGGCTCCGGATGGTGGAGAGAAGGATCTGGAAGCTCCCGCCTCCTCTTGAGAAACGTGCATGGGGACATTTTTCCTCGTTGGATGGAAAGGGGAACCCACGTCGGAGCGGGCGCCCCTCGGCTCCCAGAGCTCCCAGGGTTTGGCAGAGACGCCGCGCTCCGGCTCCGCAGCTCTCGGGAGCCAGGACACACAGGGGCTTCTGGACAGACGCTCCCTCGGTCCGCTTGCTCGCACGCATCATCGGAGGCCCTACGCGGTTGCCTGTCCCTCTGGGCCGATGACTTTACGAGAAGAAAACGACGAGCCAAGAGAGAAGCAAGTTGAGGCCAGACCGCAGCCTGGCTGCAGGGGGAGTTGCCTTTATCCCGAGGCTTCAGGGAGACTCCTCCGAGGACGCAGGGAGCGCCTCTGGGGCCCAGGGTCGCTCGCGTCTGACTCGGCACTGGGAGGCGGCCCTCGCGAGGACAGAGTAGAGGACAGCTTTGGGGAGCCCTTGAAGCCCCCAGGATGTAGAAAGAAGGCTGAAAACACATGGCGTTCGTTCCGCGAATGCTCGGCGCTGGGCTGGGAAAACGGAGACGGGCAAAGCCGAAGCCCCGCCCGGCGGTCAAGTTCGCGGCGCCAGGCCCTGGCGCGCAGGGGGACGGGGTGTCGGCAGGCCGAGCTCCCGCGGCGGCCCCACCTGCCTCCTCTCCCCTTGCGGAAGCGGGAGAAGACGTGCAGGAATAACACTGAGGTGGCAGGACCTTCTGCCCCGTTCAAAGGCTGCCCCTTCCAGGAAGCTTTCCCAGACCTCTCCAACCCCAGGAACGTCTCCCTCCTCCCCCAAACTCCTGTGAGGTGCCCCTGGGAGATGACCTCCCGGTGCCTCTGACGGCCCTCCCCTTGCACCACCAAGCACCCGCTGGACTGTAAACTAGCAGAAAGCCGTGAGCAGCTTCTGAGTGTTATCTCATGAGTTGCCCACCCAAACTCCAACAGGGAGGTACTGGCATCAACCCCATCTTACACGGGAGAAATTATATTCCTCAATGAAGGTAATGTATAAAAAGCATTCATCGAAGGGCCTGGAACGTTCCAAGTACTAAAAATATCTTAGTTTTAGGAAACTGAAGCCCAGAGAAGTTAAGTAACTTTGCCAAGGTCACACAGCATTGGAAAGGCAGAACAAGGGTTTGAACACAAGTATGTGGGACTCCAAAGTCCATGCTATTGACAAGATTAATTGGTAGCTACTCCATGTAAGCCCCCGGTCCATCCAGGTCCCTGCCCTTGAGAATCTTAATCCTCGTGCTGGAAGCAGACACGCACACAAAGCAGTAGGAGCAGGTATGGACAGGGAGGCAAGTGGCCGGGTGTTGTGAGAAACTGGCTTACCTGTTCCTTATTGTAAATGTTACACCTGTTCTACTGTAGATGTTGCAGTTGTTAGATGTTGCGGTTGTTCCCTATTATTGTAGATGATGTTGCCGTTCTAATAGCAAACAGCTACTTAGTAGTTTCCAATAAATACAAGGTGGAAACAAGGGTCAAGGCTCTCAGTTCCAGAAGCTGGGAGTCCCCTGGTCCCATCTTTATCTCCTCTCTTGCGTCTCTCTCTCTGACCTTTATTTCGTAAAGGTCTGCATTGCCTTCCCTTCGAGCCAACCTACTGTGAGCGGATCGCAGCAGCCGGGCCTGTGGGGTGGGCCTCGAGGCATGGCTAGGGCTTTGACAGGTGGTAGGAAGGGGCATTCCAAGCAGCTGCACCAGCATGTGCCAAGGCCCTGAGGCAGGACACCGCAGTGCGTGAACCGGGCAGGAGGTGCGGCAGGAGGCGAGGACACAGGGCAGGCACATCCAGAGCCTGCAGGACCTTGGCCTCGGGCTGAGGAGTCTGCACTTGACCGTGGAGGCTCCCGAGAAGCAGCACTTCCACCCCAGGCACGCTGCCCAACACTCAGGTGTTTGACCGGGACGACGATGTGGTCAGAGCTGGCTCACCGAGGGACCCTCACCCCACAGCACAGCACCCGCCCCACAGCCGTGCCCGGCCAGGGCTGGGGTGGGCGTGGGGGGCAGCCGGCTGCTAACTGTACCTTTTTCAGGTGGCCTGTCCCCAGAGAAGCAAGCTTATTTGGGAGGGAGGAGACTGGTCATCGGTGCCTTGTGGTGGGGGCTGGAGCCGGCACGAGCCCCTGCCCAGCTGTCCCCTCGCTTGGCAGGAGACGGTGCCCCCAGCCTTGCCTCGGCGCTGGTCTCGGCATGGGCCATGCCCTGGGCCTCCTTCTGGCTGGAGGAGAAGCCACCCGGGGGCAAGTATGCTCTTGTGTGGGTTTCCGGAATAGAACCACGAGTCCAGGAGGGCTGTGGGCTATTAAACAAAGAAGCAGGGGGAAGCGGAGGTGGCTCAGGTGATAGGGCCTCTACCTACCATATGGGAGGACCCGGGTTCGATCCCTGGGACCTGCTGTTGAAAAAGAAGAGAAAACTTGCCCATGCGGCTAGCCAGTGCCCACGCGGTGAGCCGAGGGCCTGCATGGTAATCCAGTGCCCGCATGAGTGCCCACGCGGTGAACCAGTGCCCGTGCAAGCGAGTCATGCAGCAAGATGATGACACTACAAAGAGAGACAAAGGGGAAAGTCAAGGTAAAGCGCTGCAGAGACCAGGAACCAAAGTGGCGCAATTGACAGGGAACCTCTCTCCACATCAGAGGTCCCCAGGATCGAATCCCAGTGAGTCTTAGAGGAGAAAGGTGAGAAGAGAAGACAAAAAAGAGAAATAGATACAGACGATCACACAGCGAATGGACACAGACAGCAAAAGAAAAACAACATGGCAGGGGCGGGGGTGGGGGAGGGGAGGAAAGGAAAAATAAAAAATAAAAAAATCGGGAGCTCGTTAGAGGGGCTGAAGCCCAGCAGCCCACGTTCAGCAGCTCCGCTCAGCCCCACATCAGGCAGGAAAGAAGGAAGGCCCTTCTCCATGCTGACTGATGAGTTTTGTGCACCTCCCTCACAAGCTGAAATTTTCCGTTCCACGTTTTATTTCCTTTCACCTGGGTCCCACAGCTCCACGGTAACGGCACTTTCCGGCACGTCCGACAGAAGGCTCTGGTGCTCTGATGAGGCCAGAAGGACTCAGGGGTGGCCTGGAATTTCAAAGCCCCCAGAGAACCATCCGAGTGGATGCAGAGCCTCCCACCCCCACCCCCACCCCCATTTTCTAACACCGAGGAAAGATGTGGTCCCTGGGCTTGCATTTAATTCGGCTTTCTTGGGTCTTGAGCGATTAAAACCTCATCGCATTCTTTCCCAGCCTCTCCCCTGGGACCTTCCCAGGGGATACCCTTTAGGATTTATGATTTATGCTTTTGCATTTCCCAGAGTGAAGATTGCATGGCTTTCCTGGCTGCACCTCGCACGAGCCGGAGGAGAACAAATCACCTTGGTGAAATAAGTCCTTCCTGGCAGGTAGCACCATGGGAAGGAAGCTCAATCCACACTTGAAATAAACCCGAGAGGAAGAGTTGGAAGCTCACAGTGGGCCCGGGAACGAGGTGTCCCCAGCGAGCGTGGTGCAGGGACGGAGGCGCATCTGCACCCAGGCGCCTTCCTCCCGCAGCGCCCAGCGACCTGAGCGCCAGCCTCCGGACTCGGCCCCACGAGGCCCCGAGAAACGGGCCTGGGCAACTGAGGCCGGGAGAGCGGACCGTCGAGAGGCCGGGCGGGGCCAAAACGGGAAGAGACAGGGCTGGCTTGGGGGAGGGCTCGGGTGGGAGCAGGCTTCGATCCTGCTGCTGGTTGTTTCGAAAAATTAAGGCTGAATTCATTCAGTCCACTGGTTATTGACGCCACTCAAACCGTTCTTCCCAACAGACAAGGCCAGGGAGCGGCGCGACACCCAGAGCCAAAAAGTGGGGGGCACGGGGCCTCCGTCACTGCGGAGTGAAGAGCCGAACCGGGGCGACCCCAGGCCACGGCACCCGACTCAGCTGTGAAAAGGAGCGAAGGTCGATCCCCGCTACGGGGAGGGGGAGCTCGGAGCCGCGACGCCGCGTGGAAGAAGGCAGGCATGCGGGGCCGCCGGGCGCACGGTTCCAGGTGCGCGAACCATCTAGAACATCCTGATGCAGAGAGACGGGGCATCCGTCAGCAGGGGCCAGCCTGGGGGCGGCGGGGCTGGGACTTACTGCTTAACGGGGACCGTTTCTGTTCGGGGGCATCCAAAGGTTTGGGGACGGGATGGTAGCGACGGCAGCACGACCCTGGGAATGTAATTAGCGCCTCCGAACGACGCGCTTCAAAATGTTGAAAATGGCGAATGTTATAGTCGAGATGTGCCACGACCGTAAAATTCTCTTAAGAGCCCCCTGGCCTGGAATCAGCTGTTTGTCCTTTCCAAGCGAGCCTCGGCAGGAGACATGACCTTGGTCTCCAGAATCCTCTCTCAGGGGAAGGTGGATGAGAACACGAGGAGGCGGGGCAGACAGCAGCCAGGGCCAGGCAGGCACCCCGCCAGCCCCCAACGTCGTCACCTGAGGGTTCCAGGCGCCCCCCCCGCCCCTGCTTATCCCCAAAACACCGTCGTGTGGCGACCAGGCCACTCTCATGCTCACGAACAGACGAGAACACCGAGGAATCTTCTTGAAGCCCTCGCCCCCCCCCAAACCTCCCACCCCTGGATGCAGCACCCCCCCCTCCCACCAGTCCCCGTCGATTCCCCCCCCCAGCCCGAGACCCAACACCTGGGGGAACGGGCCTCTCGCCCTCCTCCCTCTGCCTCTTCCCTCACCAAAGCTGAGAACATCGGTCACGTCCCCCCTCCCCGACAGCACGCGGCGTGTGGGTTTAACGTCCTTGGACTAGTTCATGGCGCCTCCCGCCAGGGCCCCCCATTCATCAATTTGTCCTGCCTGGGCTCGTCCCCATCCGCTCCCTTCAGCGCGGTGGCGGCACAGTAAAAGGAACTTACTGGCAGGTGGGGAATAATGAATCCATTGCATTTAATCGGAAGGGCACCTTGGCAGGGAGGCCCAGGCGTCCCCGAGCACAGCCGCCCGCAGGCCTCGTCGGAACGAGACAAGCCGCCCCCTGAGGGCTTCGGGGGTCACTGCCGGCACACGGGGACGTGCCCCGCAGGATGAGACCTCGCGGAGCCGCGTCACCACTCACGCATCCTCCTTCCAAAAGCCCGTCTCCAACTTTTTGGAAATCCCTTGGATAAAACGAGCCGTCACCCTCCTTAGAACGGATTTTGCATGTGTGTGAGCGGAGCAGCTCTATCACGAATCCTACCAGCTCTGTTCTCAAATTAAACTTGACCCCTCAACTGCCTACCTCAGGACAATGACTCAGCCCCTGCTCGATGCTAAAAATGTCAGTCTTCACTCCAACGGGCTACAACACATGGCTGTATTTATAACCCACCAAGCTGCACGTTCGTAGGGTGTGAATTGGTTATTTACTTTAAAAGAACAGGGAAAATTCAGAACCGTAATCTTGGTTGTGGTGCTGTGAGGGTTAAATGTTAAGAACACAGCCTTCTGTGTTCATTTTTTGATAACCCACATCCACCCGTGCCCACCCCTGTCCACCCACATCTGCCCACATCCACCCACACCTGCCCACATCCACCTACATCCATCCACGTCCACCCATGTCCACCCACACCTGCCCACATCCACCCACATCCATCCACGTCCACCCATGTCCACCCACACCTGCCCACATCCACCCATATCCATCCACTTCCACCCACATCAATCCATGTCCACCCATGCCCACCCAGGTCCACCCACATCTGCCCACATCCATATCCATCCACCCACGTCCATCCACGTCCACCCATGTCCACCCATGTCTGCCCGCATCCACCCACATCCATCCACGTCCACCCACATCCATCCACGTCCACCCATGTCCATCCACATCTGCCCACACCCACCCACATCCATCCATGTCCACCCACATCTGCCCACATCCATCTACATCTGCCCACATCCATATCCATCCACCCACACCTGCCCACATCCACCCACATCCATCCATATCTGCTCACATCCATTCATGTCCACCCACATCCACCCATGTCCATCCACATCCACCCGCGTCCACTCACGTCCACCCACGTCCATCTATGCCCGCCCACATGCACATCCATCCACCCACGTCCGCACACTTCCATCCACGCCTGCCACATCCCAGGAGTCTGCAAGGGAGAAAGGCAGCCTCTGAGGAGGGAAAGGCCCCCTCCCTACGACTGAGCATTTCAAAAACAGTCATCAGATGTGCTGAAGACAGTGGCTGGCGTTTGCCAGGCGCTGGCGAGGGCTGGGCACTGTGCCAGGCCCTTCCCTCCAAGGCCCGTTGTCCTCTGAGCAGCCTTCGAGGTGGAGGCCCTTTGGGTTCCCACGTTCCCAGTGACGTCAGGGGCTAAGCTGGGACACACAGAGCAGAGTCCAGCCTTGGGGCCCCCGTGCCCTCGGCTCTCAGGCTCCTGGCTTCACCAACCACCCCAAACCCAAACACGGTGTCCTTTGTGGGAGGCTCACATGGACTGACCATGTTCAGAAGAAAATCTCCATGCACCTGGGGAATTCAGGGCACAGAAGTTTTTAACAACGGACTCCACCCCATAGTACATTCGGGTGATAATAGACCATGCTGATCTCACCAAACTTCTTTCCCACCCAATGCCCCTCTGAACAATTCAACAAAGAGCCAAAGCTCTGTATCTTCTAGAGAAGATGGGAGAGCAGGGAGCCCCAGGACACAGTCCTTCCATGGAAACAACCAATCAACAGACAGGAACTGTCTCCAGCAGCTCTTTTGAAACTCCAGAGGCCAGTAGAACACAATCCAGCATCCAGGAAAGAGGGGAGCACGAGGCTGATAAATCACAGTACAGAAATGTAAACTGCTCTCTCTGTGCAGCAGCTACCGGTGCCCATTCCCCACTCTTAAGGCAGGTCATCATGGGGTCCAGTCCCTGGCGAGCAGCCAGTGACAGAAAGGGACATAAAAATCCTCTTCCCCCAAAACGGGTGTGCACAGCTGATCACCGATCACGGCTTTTAATCAGTGGATTCAGATCGCTGTGTCCTGGCTCGGAGGGCAGTTATTGTTTCAACCCTCCCCAGGCAGGAGCAGAGGTGGTGGAAATTTTAAAATGCAGCGTTTCCTCAGGGCTGTGGCGGAAGGTTAGCTGAAGGGCAGCATTTGCCAGGCAGCCCGGGAAAGCTCAGCTCTGGGGAGCCATCAGAGAAGTTTTTGGTGCCCTTTCTGACCCCTTCCACAGAGGGCTTTGGAGCCAGTCTTTGCTCCTTCGTGTGTCCCCGGCCCTGTTTGTGGCTGGTAAAGATCAAATTGGGAAAGTCCTCTCCTGGGCGACCCTCCTCCCAGAATTTGCCTTCTGGGCAAATGCAGCATGAGGCAATGAAAGGCGTATAAAAAAACCACAGAGGCGACAGTCTGGGATGAGGCTGCTGGCTTCGATACCCAGGAGAGGGATGTCCGTCCCCTGGGACACAGGGGGACAACCAAGCCCCTGTGAACAGCAGACCTCCAGGACAAGACCAGGCGCAGTAGGACGGGGAACCCCTGCACAGGGCATTCGCCTTGGGCAGGCCTTCTTCCTCACGGGAGGGTTAAAGCTCCAACAAATCTCTGTCTTATCACCAGCTGGTTACAAAACCAAGAAACAGACATTCCAGGAAGTAAACCCCAGGGTTAACGTTTTAAAATATTAAAATGTATAGCATGCAACCAGAGTACAAGACAAAGAAACAGAAACTGATGGGCCATCCAACGGAAGAGGATGAAAAGACAGAAAACGCCAATGAAGAAGGCAAGAACGTCTACATACTGAACAAAGCCTCTAAAAAACAATCTTAAAAATGCTTCAGGTACCAAAAGCTTTTAAATGCTTTAGGAGATTGTGGCATGCATGGTGAAGCGATGCACCAAAAAGACGATGACACAACCAGATGGGAAAAAAAAAAGAATGAAGTATCTAGGAATAAATCTAACCGAGGATGTAAAGGAGCTATACATAGAAAACTACAACACTTAGCTAAAAGAAAGTAAAGATGACCTAAATAAACGGAAGGATATTTTGTGTTCATGCATTGGAAAACTAAGTATTGCTAAGCTGTCAATTTATAGATTCAACGCAATCCCAATCAAAATTCCAGAACCTTCTTTGAAGAAATGGAAAAGCCAATCATCAAATTTGTATGAAGGGTAAGGGACCCCAAATAGCTAAAGCCATCTTGAAAAAGAAGAATGAAGTTGGAGGACACACACTTCCTGATCTCAAAGTTAATTACAAAACCACAGTAATCAAAACAGCATGGCACTGGCACAAGAACAGACATATAGACTAACGTAAAAGAACTGAGAGCTCAAAAACTAACCCGCGTATTCACGGCCAACTAATTTTTGACAAGGCTGGCAAGTCCACTCAACGGGGAAAGAATAGCCTCGTCAACAAATGGTGCTGGGAAAACTCGATCTCCATTTGGAAAAAAAAAAAAAAGAGGAAGAAGGAGGAGGAGGAGGAGAACCCCTACTTGACATCATTTACAAAAATCAACTCAAAATCGATCAAAGATCTAAATAGAGGAGCTAGAATTATCAAACTCCTCGAAGAAAATGCAGGGAAGAATCTTCATGACCTTGTGTTCAGCAACACTCTCTTAGGCTTTATGCCCAAAGTACAAGCAATGAAAGAAATAATTAGGTAATTGGGACCTTATGAAAATAGAAACCATTGTTCCTCAAAGGACTGTGAAAGTAAAACGACAACCTACACGATGGAGAAAATATTTGGAAACCACATATCTGATAAAGGATTGATAACCGGTATACAGAAAGAAATAATTCAACTTTACAAAAGACAACCCAATTTTAAAAATGGCAAAAGACTTGAAGAGACACCTCTCCAAAGAAGATATCCAAATGGACAGAAAGCACATGAAAAGATGCTCAACACCGTGAGCCATCAGGGAAATGCAAATCAAAACCAAAATGAGATACCATTAAACACCACTTAGAATGGCTGTTATTTTTTTTAATGGAAATTAACACGTGTTGGAGAGGATGTGGAGAAATAGGAACACTCATTGACTGCTGATGGCAATGTGAAATGGTGCCGCCTCTGCGGAAGATGGTTTGGTGTTCCTCAGAAAGCTAAATATAGAACTACCGTATGACCCATCAACCCCACTACTGGGTATATACCCAAAAGAATTGAAAGCAAGGGCTCGAACAGACATACGCACTGATTTTCATAGTGGCATTATTCACAATCGCCGAAAGATGGAAGCAACCCAAGTGTCCATTGACCAATAAATGGATACACCAAAGGTGGTATATGCATACAATGGAATATCATTCAACTGTAAAAAGGAATGAAGTCCTGACACAGGCGACAACCTTGGTGCACCTTGAAGACATCATAGTTAGTGAAATAAGCCAGACACAAAAAGGCAAATGTTGTATGATCGTGCTGATTTTGAAAGAATCAGAATAAGCAAACTCATAGAGTCAGAATCTAGAATATAGGTTACTGGGGATGGGGTGGGGATAGGAAATGGGACGCTAAGGCTTCAGATGTCCAGGGTTCCTGTTGGGAATGATGGACGTGTTTTGGTAATGGATGGTGGTGACGGTAGCACAACCCTGTGAACACCATCAACAGCTCTGAAATATATTTCTAAGTATGATTAAAAGGGGAAATGTTAGATTGTAAATATGGAAACAGAATTTTTTTTTTAATCCATGGAACTACACACTATACAAAACATGAACCCAAAGTTAAGTCATGGACTTTAATAAATGGAACAATTACAAAAATGTGCTATCATCAAATGTTTCACACCAATACAAGGTGTTGGTGGGGGGGGTTGTATGGGAATCCTCTAATAAATGATTTTTCTGTAAACCCACAACTCCTCTAATAAAGAAAAAAATTTCAGGGGGAAAAAAAAAAAAGAACCAAAGCCTCCCTGATCTACAGACTAAAAGCCAGAGATGTTAATTTACATAAAGTGTTTGAATGGCCTTTTCAGTTTTCACTCATGCGTGGAGGGACCCACCTGGTTGGCTAGTAAGTGACTTTTTCCCCATCTAGGATGTTTGGGTCCTATTCCTTCTTTAGTGAAAATTGAGTTCACGATGTGGAATGTCGTTTTTCTCTTTTAGTAAAGACGGATGTGTGCTAGCGGGCTGGCCTGTCTTTACAACATGGTAATCTCCACGTCAGGAACCAGAGCCTCTGCCCCCAGAGCCTGTGGCGCTGCCTGCAGATGTCCCCCCTTTGCCGACGTAGTTGTCACACTGGGCCCCGTGGTGCTGCAGACTCCTTGCGCCGACACGCCCGGCTTCGAGGACGACATGTCAAGGCGGAGGCGACTCCAACAGGAGGTGCGGGATTGACCCAGAGGGCCCCAGGGCGCGCCTCGTGCCACTGAGCCGCAGGGTTCCCCAGGCAGGGCCGAGGGACGGTCAGGACCGAGGATCGGGGGGAAGGGGCCGTGGTCGGAGGGGCCCACACAGGAGGGTCCTCTGCCTTGCCTGGGCTTCCGTGGCAGAGCTTTGGAAATAGGGTGACACTGGCTTGCTGCCCCCGAAGGGTGCAGTGGGTTGAACAACGACTCCACCTTCCAAAAAAAAATTCATGTCTATCCAGAACCTCAGCCTGTGGCCTTACTTGGAATTAGGGTCTTTGCATATGTGATTAAGATGAGGTTGGGGGAAGTGGACTTGGCCCTATGGATAGGGCGTCTGCCTACTACATGGGAGGTCCACGGTTCAAACCCCGGGCCTCCTTGACCCGTGTGGAGCTGGCCCATGTGCGGTGCTGATGCGTGCAAGGAGTGCCCTGCCACGCAGGGGTGTCCCCCGGGTAGGGAAGCCCCATGCACAAGGAGTGCGCCCCGTAAGGAGAGCCGCCCAGCACGAAAGAGAGTGCAGCCTGCCCAGGAATGGCGCTGCACACACAGAGAGCTGACACAGCAAGATGACACAACAAAAAGAAACACAGATTCCCGGTGCTGCTAATAAGGATAGAAGCGGTCACAGAAGAACAAGCAGTGAATGGACAGAGAGAGCAGACAATGGGGGGGGGGGAGGGGAGAGAAATAAATAAATAAATAAATAAATGTTTAAAAGAAAAGATGAGGTTGGCAAGTGGATGTGGCTCAAGCAGTTGGATTCCCATCTACCATACAGGAGGTCCAGGGTTCGATACCAGGGCCTTCTGGGGAAGGCAAGCTGGCCCACATGGTGAGCTGGCCCACGCAGAGTGTTGCCCCACACGGAGCGCTGGTCCATGTGGTGAGCTGACGCAGCAAGATGACGCAACAAAAAAGAGACAGAGGAGAGACAATAAGAGACGCAGCAGACCAGGGAGTTGAGGTGGTGCAAAAAAATATCACCTCTCCCACTCAGGATCGGTTCCCAGAGCCGCCTAATGAGAATCCAAGCAGAAGAACACACAGCGAAGGGACACAGAGAGCAGACAACCGGGGCAGCGGGGGGGAGAGGAGGGAATAAATAAATAAATCTTTAAAAAAAAATGAGGTCACGGTGGATGGAGTGAGATGTGGAGGGGCGGGCACAGAGGAGGCAACCACGGGATGACGGAGGCCGAGGTGGGCTGACGCAGCTACACGCCAAGGAGCGCCACGGGTCCCCGGAGCCACCAGAAGCTGGAAGAGGCCAAGAAGGGCACCCGGTCCTGCGGCCCCTGGCTTCAGATGTCCAGCCTTCAGGGCTGGGCGAGAAGCACCTGCTGCTATTTGAAGCCCCCAGTTGGTGCTTTGTCACAGCAGCCACAGGAGACCAGTCCAGGCTGTTCATCCTGGCTGGGGATTTTCAGGGGTCTCCACCTTCAGCGGCCCCCATGCCCCCTTCTCCTCCTCATGCTGGGCCTCACCCGCTCTTTGGGGGCCGTTACCCTAAGATTTCATGTGGTGATGATGAGGGAGCATCACAGGGTCAGAGCCCGGACCTGCTCAGCCCAATGGCCAGTCTCCTCTGTGACCTTGGCCGATGTCCTTTGCGACCTTGGCCAATCTCCTCTGTGACCTTGGCCAACTTCCTTCGTGGCCTTGAGCATGCCACGCTTCCCCACTGCTGCATATCAGCCTCTTCTCCACACAGGGTCTCCTGCACCACAGCCGAAGACCAGACGCCGCCCGGGCACGACAGCAGGCCCGGTGAAACGGCAGGAGGGCGCAGGCGTGTCCCCTGCGCACACCCCACTCGAGGCACTGGGCACACGGTCTACAGGTCTGAGCACACGAGCCAGCCCAGCACAGCAACTCGTCACCCCCGCCCCAGGGTGGGCCCGGTGCCGAGCGGTACGAGCGCCCACTCGTTTCTTTTCCTTGTAATTATTAGGTATTTTCTTTATATTGTGTGGTGGCAACGTATATATGACATAAAATTTGCCATTTTAACCACTTCAAGTGTGCAATTCAGTGGCGTTCATTACTTTTACAATGTCACTATCACCACGTCCCATTACTAAAACGTTTCCATCCCTCCAAACCGAAACTCTGAACCCATTAAGCACTCATTCTCCGTTTTCCTCCCTCCAGCCCCTGGTAACTTCTAATTTTCTCTTGATCCTTAGGAATTTGCTTATTCTAAAGATTTCTTGTAAGTGAAATCATGAGATATTTGTCCTTTTGTGCTCTGGCTTACTTCACACAGCCTAATGTCCTCAATGTTCAGCCACGTTGTAGTGTATATCAGAACTTCATTCCTTTTTAGGGCTGAGTAATATTCCATCACGTGGAGAGACCACATTTGGTTTACCCATTCTTCTGTGAACGGACGGATTATTTCCACCTGTCTGCTCTTGTGAATAAGGCCACTATGAACCTCGGTGTGCAAGTATCTTTCCAAGTCCTGGTTTCAATTCTCTTGGGTCTCTAACTAGGAGAATTGCTGGGCCCTATGGTAATTCTGTATTCAACTTTCTGAGGAACAGCCAAACTGTTTTCCATGTACTCCAACATTTTCTGTCATCCTTGCACCGCTCCATTCCAGATTCAAAGCCTGGGGAAAGCCGTGCTGGGCTCCCGCCTTCCCCTCGTTTTGTGGGTCAGGAAGAGGTACCTCCAGGGGAGCCTGTAGGTTCCGGGGAGTGGGCACCCCCAGGATCTGCTGTCCCTCTGCAGATGGTGTGGCAGGGCAGGGTGGGGTGGATCCCCCGAGGGAGCCCACGGCATTGCTGGGGAGGGGGAGGGGAAGGCAGGCCCCGCCCCACAGCCCACAACCCGGCGGGCACCTGTGCCTGGGGCACGAGGCGTCTCCTGAAGGCGCCTCCCTGAGGGCACCGCGGTTTCCTGGCCGGCCCAGCCAGCTCGCAAGATGGGAGCCCAGGACCAGGGCAGGGGGCTAACAGCAGGGCCTTGGCCTAGGGGCTGGTGGCCCATGTCCACCAGGAAGGGGCCGTAATGGTACCCACCTGTCATAATGGCACTCACCTGTCCTAAGGTACCCACCTGTCATAATGGCACTCACCTGTCATACCTGTCATAAAGGTGCTCACATGTCATAATGGTATCCACCTGTCATAATGGTAGCCACCTGTCATAGGACACTCACCTGGCATAACTGTGCTCACCTGTCATAATGTGCCCACCTGTTCAGACTCAGGCAGGCCCACCATCCTCACTTTCCCAGAACCGCCCCCTGCCCTGAGACGAGAGGGTGCAGAGGACGGCAAGGCTGTGAAGGGCAGGGCCCGCCCGGGGCACGTAGCGTTTGGGGAGACACAGGTAGCCCCGCGGCCCCGGGCCAGCGCAGCAGGGGACCTGGCCCTCCACATCAGCTCCCAACCCGTGGCTTCCCATCAAGGGAGAGAGAACAGACCGCGGGCTGGAGAGTGTTCACGGACGTGCGATTTAGCAAAGGTGCAGGGAAACTCTGAGCAAGCAGGATGCGCTTAAATGCAGGAGGGGTGCATCGGCCCGGCTCAAGCACCTACTTGCTTACCCAACACCTGTTACCTGGCAGGTCAGCCAGGATTGTAAAGCAACCCAGCCCGTGACCTGCCTGAGGCCGGAGGGCACAGGGACTGGGAATGAAGGGGTTTGCTGTGTTCACACCTGAGCCCAGGGCCTAGCACAGGTGCACAATAAACCTCCACTGGATGAATGAACGAACAAACGAATGAATAAATAAATCAGAGAGAGGAAGCAAAATATAAACCATAAACATCTGATCGCAGCCAGGATGGAAAGGGGGTTTGAGCCAGGGGAAAGAGCAATCCAGTAAGGCTGCCTGGAGGAGGTGGCATCTGGTTCAAGCCTAAAAGACTGAATAGCCTTTGAGACCTGGAGAAGGAGGACACACACACACACAGTGTATAAATGTACACAGAAGCAGGGGCAATGTTTCCAAGGAGCCTGTACAAGGCCAAATAGCATCAAATTCTAGAACATTGTGGCACTGTAACAACTGAGAGAAGGGTCACAACAGGCTCCCCAGAGGAAGTGGGGGAGGCTTGGCCCCTCCTCCGAGGGGAAGGCCCACCGCCCGCGTCCGCTGATGCTGCAGCTGCAGCCGCATCACGGGGCTGGAAGGCCTCTCCCTGGTGGGGTGGGGGGCCAGGCTGACCGGGGTCCGCCCTTGAAGAAAGAAGGGGCGGAGGGGCAGGGAGGGGTGGGGGTGGGGCGGGAGGCAGAAGGGCGCCGTGCCCAGATGGACGAGAAGGCGCGCTCCTGGGCACTGCCGGGGCTCGGCCTGGCACCCGGCGCGTTGCCCTCCCGACCCCCGAGAGGCGGGGCTCTCTCGTTCCCATTTTCCAGAAGAAGGAAGAAGGAAGCTGAGGCTCCAAGACATGAAGTCCCTGAGCAGAGGCCGTCCTTCCAGACCTCTGACACCAAACGCCACGAGCCTCCTGCGACAGCAGAGTTAGCGGTGAGCTGCCCACCCAAGCGGCAGGGGCGTGGCAGAAACAACCGGTGGGGGTGGGGGGCCAGGCCCTGCCCCTCCCGGGAGGTGTTCTCCTGGGTGGCGCTCCTTCCCGACGGAGCCCACCTGAGTGCCGGTCTATCCTGGATGTGCACGGGCCAGGTCCCGTGGGGGGTCCCGGCCAGGAGCCGGAGGGGCCCAGCTGGGCCGCCTCTCCCTCCTTGAGCAGCCTTGACCCGGGTCCCTCCTCCCCGGCCAAGCCCGGGAGAAGTCCGCAGGGACCGTGCTGGGGAGAGCTGCTTCCTCAGGGGTGCAGTCAGGCGAGCACACCCCCCGGGGCCGCGCAGGAGCACGCTGCGGTGCAGCTCAGGGTGAGACATGGCGGTGCTCCCAGGCAGGCCTGCGGGACAGAGACGGGGGCCCCCCGCCCCATGCAGGCCCCGGGGGTCATGCTCTCTGGAAGGCCGGTCCTGGCCAGGACCAAGCTCCTCGGTGCAGGCTCAGAGCCCCGCGTGGCAGCCCCTGGCTCCTCCTCTCACTGCCCCTGCCAGGTAAGTGCTCTCCGTCAGATATCCAGCCTCCTGGGGGAAAAAAATTTTTTTAAAGATTTATTTTTTATTTCTCTCCCCTTCCTCACTCCCCCCCCCTCACCCCACTGTCTGCTCTCTGTGTTCATTCGCTGTGTGTTCTTCTGTGTCCGCTTATATTCTTATCAGCGGCACGGGAATCTGTGTTTCTTTTTGTTGCGTCATCTTGCTGTGTCAGCTCTCCGTGTGTGCAGCGCCATTCCTGGGCAGGCTGCACTTCTTTTGCGCTGGGCGGCTCTCCTTACAGGGTGAACTCCTTGCGCGTGGGGCTCCCCTACGTGGGGGACACCCCTGCGTGGCAGGGAACTCCTTGCGCGCATCAGCACTGTGCATGGGCCAGCTCCACACGGGTCCAGGAGGCCCGGCGTTTGAACCCTGGACCTCCCTTGTGGTGGGCAGACGCTCTATCCGTTGGGCCAAGTCCGATTCCCCTCCTGGGAAAATTTAACCCATGCCAAGAGAAAATCCAAAACCATCTCCCATCTAGCCACATCTTGTTGAAGGATATTTCTTTTGAAAAGGTAAAAATAATGACTGTCATGCAAATCTAAAATGAACATGGGTGAAAGATTTTATTTAATTCATTCATGAACATGAAACCAAAAGATGTTTCCAGCAGCGTAAAGGAGAAGTGAAGGAATCACAACGAAGAATAAACTTGCGGGCAGATGCAAAGCTAGTCTAGCCGCAGGGTCACGTTCAATCACATTCCACTAGACGCACTTCATTTGCATTTTGATGGACAAGAATGAGTTGCATCATTACCAGGTTCCTACAATTTAAGGAGCTGTGAAATAGCTCAAAGAGTGCACTGGATCCTCAAGAATCTCTCTTGCCCGGTTCAAAGCTTTCACAATTCTTCCCGCCCCTCGGTGGGCTCTGCCTTCCCACCTGATCCTCACCGGAGCCAGCCCACCCAGGGCCCCTCCCTTCTCACTCCCCACCCCCGTGACTCCCCTCCCGCTCCTGCGTGGTCACCAGTTCCGGGATGGCTACTGGCTCAGCCCCAGAAGCAGCTCCTTCCCCAAGCCCTGCGCAGGTTCCTTCTCTTCTCCTTGACTCCCTGGCCTTGGAGGACCCACAGTTCAGTCCCGGCCCCTTCTCTTCTCCAGATGCGCTTGCGCCCCAGGGGTCCTCATTCAGTCCCATGATCCTAAAGTCCATCTACGTCTAAGGGCCCTCAAATTCGACAGCCCTGGCCGGGATCATCTCCCAGACCCTTGGCTCTTCTGGCCGGCTGCCCACTGGCTATCCCGCTGAACTGTCCAATGGACAGCGGAATTCAGCCTGCCCCAACCCGGACCCCCACTCTTCCATCCGAGATGGGCCGCTCCCATCGCCTTCCTGGCCCTGGACCACCTTCCAGGCTCCCCGACCGAAAGCCTGGGGACTCCACGACTTCTCTCCTCCCCCCACTACCTCGAAGTCAATCTTTCTGGAAATACTTTCAAACATATATCCAGAAACCATCCCCTCCTCGCCACCCAGCGGCACCGCCTTGGCCCGGTCCTCTAGCAGCTCACGCCTGGATCACTGGGGACCTCCCGCTCTGTCCTGGCCACCCGACAGCTTTTACCAAATCCCTGCAGTGGCTCCAGACTCATGCAGAATAAATCCCAAATCCTTCAATGGTTTCACAAAGCTCCAGCCACTGGCCTTGCCTCAGGGCCTTTGCACTGATGGTTGCCTCTGCCTGGACACTCTTCCCCCAGGCCTCCACTTGACTGCTTCTCTCGTGCCTTTCTGAGGTGAAAGGCCCCAAATTAAGACCCAATAGGGGGAAGCGGACTTGGCCCAATGGATAGGGCGTCTGCCTACCACATGCGAGGTCCAGGGTTCAAACCCCGGGCCTCCTTGACCCGTGTGCAGCTGGCCCATGCGCAGTGCTGATGCACGCAAGGAGTGCCCTGCCACGCAGGGGTGTCCCCCACGTAGGGGAGCCCCATGCACAAGGAGTGCACCCGTAAGGAGAGCCGCCCAGCGCAAAAGAAAGCGCAGCCTGCCCAGGAGTGGCACCGCACACACAGAGAGCTGACGCAGCAAGATGACGCAACAAAAAGAGACACAGATTCCCGTGCTGCTGACAACAACAGAAGCGGACAAAGAAGAAGATGCAGCAAATAGACACAGAACAGACAACTGGGGTCGGGGGGAGGGAAGGGGAGAGAAATTTTAAAAAATAAATCTTAAAAAAAAAAAGACGCAATAGAATGTGCTGCCTTGACATCTAAGGGAACTGAGGGGGCCTCCAATCGCCTAACCGCAAGGTGCCCTTGGTCTCTGCTCCCAGGGATAAGGTCCGGAGCAGTCTGATATGGGTATGAATTCCAAAAATAGATACTGGATTATGTTTGTCATCTGATCTGTACCTGGCATGATTAAGTTATGATCAGGGCTTTGATTGGGCCACATCAGTAGGGCGTTGAGTCCTCACCTCTTGGTGGGTGGGGACTCACAGATAAAAAGCATGGCAAAGGACGGAGTTGGAAGTTTTTTGAGGCTGGGGTTTTATGTTGGAGTTTGATGCTGGAGTCTTCAGCTGGAGCCCCAGGAAGTAAACTCACAGAGGAAGGAGAAGCCAGCCCCAGAAGAGGGGACCCTGACCCAGGAAGAAGCAAGCCCTGGGAAGAAAAGAACCCTGAACCCAGAGGGAAGCAAGACCCTGGAAGGGAGGAACCCAGGAAGCCTGAGCCCTCACAGACGTCGGCAGCCCTCTTGCTCCAACACGTGGAAATAGACTTTGGTGAGGGAAGTAACCTATGCTTTACGGCCTGGTATCTGTAAGCTCCTACCCCAAATAAATACCCTTTACACAAACCAACTGATGTCTGGTGTTTTGCATCGGCACCCCTTTGGCTGACTAATACAAGGTCCCTCAGCCAAACAACCCTCCTTTGCTGGAGGCCAGGCACCGTTCCTGCTTAACCCTGGGCAGGGGGCTTCAGTTCCCTGCCAGTCAGTGGAATTATTCAAGCAAGACAAACACAGCCCCCGGCAGGAAGCAGGGGCCACCCCACCCTCCTGTCACTACACACCCGCCTCCCACAGCCCCTGCGGGTGCACTCTTTACCACGTGGCCCCTGCCCCCAGGGCCCCACACGGCAGGCGATATACTCGCCCCAGCTGTGAGTACTCAAATGACTAATAAATGCTGTCACTCTCATCTGTCCAGCGTCCTTTGTCATGTGTTCAGCCAACCCGTAATCCTGGAGCCCAAATCCTTTCTTCTCCAAGGGAGTGAAGTGGAAGCATTTACAACACCTTCAAGTCTTTGCTCAAACGTCCCCTCTGCAGCAAAGTCCCCTAAATACCTATCTGATGTGGCAACTCCACTGCCCTCCCAGCCCCTTACCCAGCTCGACTTCCTTTCCCATGACACGCGGTGCCCTCAAACACAGAATTTCTGTGTGGATTGTTTCCTGTCTCCTATTGGAATGTAAGCCCAAGAGGCAGGGATATCAGACTTCTTTTTTTTTTTTTTAAAGATTTATTTTATTTTATTTCTCTTCCCTTGCCCCCCCCACCCCCCCTGTTGTCTGCTCTCTGTGTCCATTTGCTGTGTGTTCTTCTGCATCTGCTTGCATTTTCTGGCAGCACTGGGAAACTGTGTCTCTTTTAGTTGTTGTTGTGTCATCTTGCTGCATCAGTTCTCACGTGCGTGGCGCCACTCCTGGGCAGGCTGTGCTTTTTTCACGTAGGGCGGCTCTCCTTACGGGGCACACTCCTTGCGCGTGGGGCTCCCCTACGCGGGGACACCCCTGCGTGGCAGGGCACTCCTTGCGCGCATCAGCACTGCTCATGGCCAGCTCCACACGGGTCAAGGAGGCCCGGGGTTTGAACCCTGGACCTCCCATGTGGTAGGCAGATGCTCTATCAATTGAGCCACATCTGCTTCCCAAAATCAGACTTCTTGTTCTCCGATGAACCCTGCTCTCGTTTCCTAGCTGCTCAAGCAAACACCATACAAGGGGCTGGTCCAACAACAGGAATGGCCTGGCTCACGGTTTCCGAGGCTGGAAGGCTGGCTGCCTCCGGGGTTGGGGGCAATCTGTGGGGTTCCTTGGCTTTTCTGTCACGTGGCAACGCACGTGGCGGCATCCTCTCCTTTCTCCTCCGGGTTCCACTGACTCCCAGCTGCTGGCGGTCCCCGGGGCCTCTCTTCACGTGCCCTTTGCTTGTAGGGACTCCGGCCCCGTTGAACCGAGGCCCCCTCATTCGGTGTGGGCCCGCCCTCAGACAGCATCTTCAAAGGGCCCCTTTACAAGTGGGTCCCCCACAGGCTGGGACCTGAGCATGCCTTTGGTGGGGGACCTGAATCCACCCCCAAAACACCCAGAGCAGGGCTGAGTCCCCCCGACTCTCAGTTTTCTTCCTGACACAAGAAAACCTCTTTTCTTACCTATCAGTCCACCTTGGTAGCCACGGGCTTTCGGCCAGGGTCCAGGCCAAAGCCCCCAAACCGAGGGACTTGGGGCCAGATGGTGCCCGGCAGGGGCGGGGCGGGGGGGAAGCCTGGGAGCTCTCCCACCTCACTCCCCCCCCAGACGGGGCTGCCATGTGCTAACAGAGGGAAGTTCAGAGTCCCCATAACACTCGCTGCTTCCCCGTTCATTTATGCTCAGGGGGGAGCCCCTGGGGGGGTTGTTGGGCTCATTTTAACCCTGAAGAGTAGGAATTCCAGGTCCCGAGGGTAAAGACTGGGAGACGAGGGCTAATGCAGTTTGAGCACTGATGGGTCCTAGGTGCTTTACCTCGCCACCTCTCAGTCCATCTCCACCGCAGCCCAATGCCGTGGACCCGGGCAGACCAGACACCTCACAAAGCCAGGAGGGAGAGAAGCCAGAATCCACAGCTCAGTCTTTCTCACCCCAAGGGTGGCGTCGCTCCCCAAGATGGGGAGAGCCGTGCCCGGGTCAGCAGTAGGTCGGGCCAGCCCTGTGTCCCTGTCCTTGTCCCTGCAGGCTCAACATCAGCACTCTGATGAGCGCATCTGCTTGGAGGGCACAGGCTTTAGCAGAAGCTCATATTTTACCAGGAAAGACAGCCCTGTCTCTGCTGGAGAATTTCATTGCAGAGTGATGTGCCCTTGTCCAAAGCCATATCCAGGCAGCATGCAACCCAGTAAGGCTCTGGCGGAACTAGCCTAGCAGGTCTGCAGCCCTGGCATGAGCTGTGGAAATGCGCTGGCAGCAAAGGCTTAATCTTCTGCAATCATCTGAAAGAAGGAAAAAGAAGGAAACGAAAGGGGAAAGAAAAAAAAAAGCCCAATGTGGAAAGGCCGGGCCCAAAAGGTTTAATTCACCTGGGGCGTGCTCTGTCACCTGGTGGCAGAAGGAAGACCCTCCAGGGCCACTCCAGGGCCCTGATTAAACGCCTGCCCGAGGTGGAGCCAGGAGCTACCTGGGTGGTAATATTTGCTCCACGAGAGGCCCAGAATGCGTGCTTTGCAAAATTATCCTGGGAGGTGGGTCTCCGCAGCGGTCCTGCCACAAATCTCCTGGCTGCTGCATGCTCTTCAATCCGTTTAATTCAATGCACAGACCTTTTGGATCACCTGCTGTGCACCTGTCCTGTTTGGAGAAAGAATAATCTGCCTGAGTTCATGTCTAGCTACTGTGGGGCTTAGTGAGGCAAGAGAGAGCTGTGGGGGGCTCCGGGGAGGGGCGCGCCAGGGGCAAGTCTGACTTTGGCCTGTTTCTCTCCACCCACACACCTCCCCACCCCGCCAAGGCCACTCGCCCAGCTCTCCCCCACCCCCGCCCCCTGCCCTGCGCTCGCCTTTGGCACTCGATGCTGCCCCCTGTGGCCGCTGGGGGTAAACGCAGCCCAAACAATTCCCCGAGCGGATCAAAAAGCAGGTCCCCCTTAGTCCACCCCAAGGGGTCTCCCCACTTCACCCATTTCGCAAGACTTTACGGAAAAGCTGGAAAGTGGTCGTTCAGGAACAGCGGCCTCATTTCCTAGGCCCCGTTTTCGGATCCAGCCCCCGGTGTGGGCTCTTCCCTCTCGCCGCTCTCTGCGGGACCTCAGCGGGGAGCCCGGGGCTCTGCCGTCCTGCTCGCTGGGCTCAGTTTACCTGGTTACCCATGAGGGTCTGTTCCAGACCAGGCCACAAGAGGCCCTTCCTCTTAAAGCCTGACCTGTTCCGGACCCCACCCACTCAGAGACCCCCGGGTGGGGGCACCTGGACCACCGAGACGACCACCCATCAGGGTCGCAGGAATCCTGCCCCCCCACCCAGCAGGGGCCCCTGCTGAAGTGCCATCACCAAGCAGAGGCACAGACGCCCCACGCAGGGGGACCCCCCCACCCAAGCCCCTTCCAAGGCTCCCCCCGCCCCCCACGCCTCCTCTCCCTGCCCTCAGGAACCCTTCCCCCCTCCCCCTCCTCCTGGAGCGCCAATCTCTTCTGTCAAGTGAGGCTTTTACAAAAGGAGACAATAGCGCAGCTGTCTGCATTGCATTTTGTACATTTCTCAAAGCAAGGAAATGCAAAGAATCTCGTTTCTTGCTTAGAATCTGAAGGAGGGAAGGGGGAAAAAAAAACACTGGGTGAAATGCACAGAGAAATGAGAACCCCAGTAAATAATCTGTTGGGATATAGAGACAGAGACAGAGATAGAGAAAAAGAGATCTGGGGCATGCTGGTGGTAGGAGCTTAAACAGCCATGGGCATAGGTGTGGGGTGCCCCCCCACTCCCAGGTGAGGAGAATGGGGGCAGGAAGCAAGTGGACCCTTCTCCATCTCAAGAAATGATTTTCCTGGTTGACCTGCTCTCAGGATCCCCGGGTTTAAACTTTTGCCATTAGGGATTTCAGACATCCTGAGATACCAAAACTTGCCTTATACAACTTTCCTTCCTCTCCGGGGATGGAAACGAAAACCGTTGAGCTAATTACATGAGGAGATAAAATATCCACTTTGGTTTGTTCCTTGCATTATCTAATATTGGCGTTCCTGGAAAAGTGTGTAAATTGATTTTGGTAAATGGAATCATTTAAAATGCACCAGGGAAATTGGTTATTTAAAGGGAGACACACCGAATTATTTGGAAAATTGAGGGGTTCATCCCTATTTTTGTCTTCAGGGTGTCTCGGGACTCCCACCTGCCGCCTTTGCTGGGGGCTGAGGGGACGATGTGGCGGGGTCTGCAGATTCCGCGACATGGGGCAGAAAACAAGCTGAGCTGATGCTGGTAGAAGACAGAGCACTGAGGGGCACCCGGGGTCAGCCTGCCTGGCTGTCACCTGGCACGTGATGACACCACGGCTTTTCTGTCTGCCCGCCAGCGGCTTGCCCCCATCCCGGCCCCCCTTCCCCTTGCTCTTCCCGAATGTGGCCTCGGCACACACACCCCCCTCCCGAGCTCGCCCAGGCCCGCCTCCCTCCTCCCTGCAGACGGAAGCTCCCACGCACCCCCAAACCAGGGGAGTCCCCTGGGTCACTCCATGCCTCACTAACGCCTGCAGTGACTCGTCCCGTGCACGATGCTTCTGGAGAGAAAGGCACAGCAGTCAGTGATCTCTAGTCACGTCTGACTTTTAAATTTTGGAATCACAGCATGTGAGAGCTCTCCAGACTGGACCAGAGCCTCTGACAGCGGCACAGAGGGACCCCGCAAGGGCCAGGCGAGGGGGCGGAGGAGCCCATGGGTGTGCCTCTGCCCCCCCCAACACACGCACACACACGCACACGGCAGGCAGGGCCAGGCACAGACACTCTCACACACACGTGCATATAACCACACCCATCATGCATACAAGCACACATATGGTGACACTCGTATGCGCACACACTAGGTCACATGCTCAGACACAACGATGCACACACACACATACATTCACATACAGTCACACTCACACTCACACACACCCTCACAAGCACAATCCCTTACTCAAAAACACACACCCTCACTCACATACACATACCCTCACACTCAGTCACTCTTGCACACTCACACCTTCACACACCCATACACCCTCACACACATACACACCCTCACTCACTCATGCACTCACACTCATTCTCACACTCTCAAACATATGCACTCACACTCGCTCATCTCGTACACACACTCACACGCATATATTTACACACTCCTGCACGTTTGCACTCTCATCTGCTTCTATGTAAACGTACTGATGTCCTTCCCTTTGCGGGGGCAGAGAAGGGAGGCCCCGGCACGCATGCTGCCCCCAGCAGGGAGCTGGGAGGGGCCGGTTTCCCCTCCAGCACAGGCTCCAGCTCCCCTCTAGCTCTAGAGGGTTAGGAGATCTAGAAGCCTCCTTGGCCCGTGGGCGTCCCATTCACAGAGCCGGGGACTGTGGCAAGTCTCCCCAGAGGCCTCAGGAGCCAGGAGCAGGTGCACGGGAACTGAGCGGGAGCCAAGGGTAGGACGTCCCCTGTGGCCGGTGCCCGCCAGGGTGGTCCCCCGTGGCCGATGCCCGCCGGTACTCGCTGCGGGAGTGAGGAGAGGGAGGGGCCCTCGGGGGGGAGGGGGGCGCAGCTCGCATACCTGGAGCTTTAAAGCAAATGGGTCATCATGTCGGAGTCAGAGGCCAGGAAGCCCAGAACTTGTGGGCTTGGCGAGGAGCATCTTTTTGAGCCCAGGGTCCCCCGACTCGAGGAAGCTGGAACCCTTGCTCTAGCCCAAACCCCACTTTTTAGATGGGACAACGGTGCTCTAGAAAGTTGAAAGTCGCACGAAGGTCATTGGCGCTGCTGAGCCCAGAACGTGGGGCTCCTGGGGGCTCTTGGTTGACATGCCATTAAACCTTCTCCAAAGGGAGGGAAGTCCAAGTCCACTGAGGCCTCATCAAAGCCACGGGAGGGGTCGGCATGAGAGCACGGTGCTGCCCCTGCCCCAGATGACCTGACCTGAATGGAGGAAACTGGAACATCCAGAGGAAGGAAGAGAAGGGACCTCAACTTCGGGCAAAGCAATTTGCATGCACCTCCTCATTTGATCTGCACAATGAGTAACTGTTAAAGATGGGGACAGCGAAGACAAGGAACTGGTATAGCTGGAGAGTGGCAGAGCTGGGTTTCAAGTCCACTGGTCATGGGCTCCCCTCCGCCACGCCTGCTCTCAGGCCGGTTTGCCTTGCAACCAGCACTGAGGCGGCAGCGCCAGAGCCCCTCCCATCAGTTCTGGGCCCCGCCCATTCCTGTATAGAGCCCCTCCCATTTTGAATAGAGCCCCTCCCTTTTGTCCAGAGCCCCTCCCATTTTAGAGAGCCCCTCCAGTTTGTATAGAGTTCCTCCCATCAGGTCTGGGCCCCGCCCATTCTCATATAGAGTCCCTCCCATTTTAGAGAGCCCCTCCCATTTCATATAGAGCCCCTCCCATTTTGTCTAGAGCTCCTCCCATCCCCGCACAAAGCTCCTCCCATCCCCGCACAGAGCTCCTCCCATCAGAAGCTGAGCGGATCCACCTTGCACACCAGGCATCTGTGCTCCAGGAAGTGCATTTTTCCCAGCAGGCATTTTCAGTCTGAGTGTAGCTTGCTTTTGTTACCTCCTATAGCTACGTTTTGGACTGTTTTTGGTTCTCTTAGAGTCATACTCAAAACTCTTTGGCACAGTGTCTTTGGCGAATCAGTTTAGTCCACAAAGAGTGATGGGAGAAGACGAGTGATCAACATAAACTGTAATCCATGCTGTGCAGCTGTGCTCCAAAATGTACTCATCAAATGCAATGAATGTACCATACTAATGAAAGAAATTGTCCGTGTGGGAGGAGCGGGGGTGAGGGAAGTGGGGTATATGGGAACCTCTTATACTTTTTAATGTAACATTTCGTGTGATCTATGTATCTTTAAAAAAAAAAAAAGGATTAAAAAAAAAGAGAGAGAAAAGAACAAAAACGAGGAACAGGACCGGGGGTGGCTCGGGACTTGCTGGCCGTGGTAGACACATGTGTCACGAAACAGCTGGGGCTGAGGAGCCAGGCCTGCTGGAGACCCAGCTCCCAGCCTCCCGGCCCGGGGACCTTGCCAAGCACCACTGTCTCTCTGCTCCACAGGGTGGACTTTGGAAAGTGGAAAATCACCAACCATTTCCAGCAGGCTCTGTGTGAACACAGACACAGTGTTCACAGAGAAGTCTGCGATCGTTCCAAACGCCCGTCGGTTTCCTGAGGCCTGGGTCACGCCGAATGGCCAGGCGGGTAGAAATCCATTCTCCTCTGCGAGAAACCCTCCTCCCAGGAGAAGGTGAAGTGCAAGTTGGTTTGGCCACCTCACCTCCACCCCGTTAAAGCCCTCCCAGGGGATCGATGGGTGGGGAACTCAATCAAAAAAGCCAACAGCTGTGACTCCTCCCCTGTCATTAGCAAAGTGGCCAAATAGTTAATGGTTTAAAAGCAAGCGGGAAACCAACCCCTCTCTCTTGCCTTTTGACAACTCTTGCTGTAGCTGAGCGTGAGGGTTTCGTCCTCGCTCAGGCCCAAGAGTCGGGGGGGCTTGCTCCTGCCAGGCAGCCGGCGGGGGGTGCTCCAAGATGGAGCACCGGTTCTCCAGGCGTGGGGGACGCGCGGTTGGGGAAAAACCACGGAGACCGCTTGAGCTCAAGAACAGGTCTGCTTTATTGCGGAAGTACACTTAGCTATATAGGGTTGGGTAGAGGGAGGGGCGTGATGAAGGGAGGGTTGGCTAAGGGGCAGCTGTGGACAGGCTGAAGCTGATGGATAGACCTGAGGTAAGCAGTTACTGGGGAAGAGGGCAGATTGTGGGTTGGCAATATGGGCGGGACTGGCGGGAAGGACGGCGGGAGCTGGAAGGGGAGGAGGGGTGGAGAAAGGCGGCAACACTTGCCATTTCCCCTGCCGTTGCCTTGCCCAGGCCCCTGCCCTGATGAGCCTGCAGGTAGACCTGCGCGCTTACAACTGCAACGGGGACGTGGAGCCTGTAACTTGGCACTCTTTATCGCTCTTCAACCCCTTCCTCTCCACCTGGGACCCATGATCTGTTGTTTCCTCCCATTTCTCTTCCCACCATTCCTTAATAAATTATTGGCCTAATTTAAAAACAAAAACAAAAACGAGGACTTGATGCTCTGCAAATTGCCCCGGGCCAAGCTAGTGTCTTAAGCCCGTGAGAAAATTGAGGTGGATGGAATTGTCTGGAACATCAACCTGCAAAGGGAACCCGGAAGGCCCAGGGGGCCAGTCACTGGCGTTTCGTGGCCACATTTTCTTGCCAACCGCCTGCCCAGGCAGCTGTGGCCGCCTCCTGGAGATACAGTAAAAAGGCAGGTGAGTTATGGAGGATATATAATGTCCAGCATCTGTCCCTGCAATATCATTTAGGACAACTCCAAGTCCCGAAAATGCCCCCACATCACATCTCTTCTTCCCTTTCCCTGCCCCCAGCAACTCCCGAGGCCACTTTCTCCACATCAGTGCTACAATTTCTTCCCTTACTAGTCACAATAGTTCTATAGTAGAATACCAGTAAGTCCACTCTAATCGTATTTTATTCCTCCATCCTGCAGACCCTGGGATGGCGATGTCCACTCTACCTCTAAATCAAGAGGGGGCTTAGATCCCACATGGTTGATGGATGCCATTCTCCTGCTTGCTGTTGTAGGCACTCTCGGTTCCCTTGTGTGGTGGTTGACCATCCTCACCTCCCTGTTAGCATAACCCCTGAAAGGACTGGGGGAGAGAGTAAACTACAATGTAAGCTATTATCCATGCGGGGCAGCAGTGCTCCAAAATGTGTTCACCAAATGCAACGAATGTGCCACAATGAAGAGAGAGGTGGTTGACGTGGGAGGAGTGGGGCGGCGTGAGTGTGGGGTATATGGGAACCTCTTACATTTTTTAATGTAACATTTTTTGTGATCTATGCATCTTCCAAAAAATACAATTTTTAAAAATGCTAAAAAAAAAAAAAAGGGCCGGTGGGGTTTCCCCATTCAAAAGGCAGCCTGAGCGCACCCTTCCTCCTTCCCCAAAGCACCACGGAACGAAAGGGTAGCAGTAAAGAAGGGATAGACTCAAGAAGGAGGCTGGTTGGTCAATAAGCAGCTTCAGACTTCCAGAAGACAGAGCAGAGGAGGCCACGTGGAAGGATGGAAGGTTCTAGAACAGACCCAGAGCTGGGTGGGCCCGAGGGATGGTGGGAGGGGCTGAGAGCAGGCCGGCCGTGACACCACCGCTCCTCACCCTCCACCAGGCGCTCCCCGGCCCCTGCACTCACAGCTCGGGCAGCCTAATACCCCCCCACGCACTGTGGACCCCTGGGCCATCAGGAGGGGGCAACCAGCGCCCCAGAATGGCCGTCCTCTGAGGGGGGGTGAGGACATCCATCCTAGAGTGCGATCATGCGGTCACCGCACCTAAGAAGGCCGGCTGTGACGGCAGCGGGAGGCCCCCGGCCGCACAGACCACGCTGCGCCTTTGCTGGAGGCGGAGCACCTCGGCCCATTAGCTAATGAGGTAGGTGAGAGCGGCGGTGGCCGCGACACAGGGGCCAGCCGCCTGTCCCGCACAGGCCTGCACGCGGCCTTTAGCTTTCAGCTACCATCACACCAGGACCGAAACGCACCTGGTTTCGGGAAGGGGAGATCGTCCCTCTGTCCTCCTCTCCGGCCTGCCTGGCTGGGGTAGAGCCCCGCACCTCCAGCCACCTGCCCCCAAAATGGGGCTCTCCAGGGAGGCCCAGAAGGGAACACACAGCCGCCCGTTCCGATCACCTGAGGCCACATGGCCGGCTGGGGCCAATCACAGTCATCCCTGGGATGCCGGCCCGCAACCCCCCAGGGTGGGGGGAGCCGGTGCAGGCTGGGCAGGGGTGCCCCCAGGCTGGTGGCTGTGACTGGCCTTTGCTGGCAGTTCCTCCGTGGCCTGTGCACACCCTCCTGCCCGCCACCCCCGCCCCAGGATCCTGAACTCGCCCCTCCCCAGCGTCACTCTGCCTCTTGGGTCCACTGTCTCCACCGCGGCCCTCCAGAAAGCGGCCCGGGCACTGCTCCTCGGCTGGGGACTGGCGCCCGGGCACACCACCCGCCTGAGGGGCGCAGGCAGCCTCCCGGACCAGCAGCGCCCTCCCGGGCATTTACCCCCAGAGGCGGAAACTTCCAGACACATGAACCCCGGTCGTTCAGAGCACCTTTCTCCAGGGGAAAGCCAGCCTGCCTACAAGAGGGGAAACAAACCATGGCACGGCCAGGCCTCGGGGTACTGCTTCCAGGAACACGGGGTGAGCTCCGGGCTGCGCCCGCCTGACCGGGTCTCAAGGGCATTCGGCGGGATGGAAAGCCAACTGTCTCGGAAGGCCGCGTGCTGTGTGATTCCCTGTGTATCACAGGCTCGAAATGGCAGGATTGAGCGGCTCAAGAACAAATTAGGATTTGCTGGGGATTGGGGATGGGGGGGAAGGGATGGGGGGGCCAAAGGGGTGGCATGGGGGAGATGCTGCGGTGAAGGAATCCGAAATCAAGGGGCCGCAGGTTTCCTGCTCCCTCGGAAGACTCTAGAGCGTGCTGGCCTCTCCTCTGCCTCCTCCTCCTCCTCCTCCCTCCTCCCTCCTCCTCTTCCCTCCTCCTGCCTCTTCCTGTCTCCTCCTCCTCCTGATTCCTCCCTCCTCCCCCTGCCTCCTCCTCCTCCCCCTCCTTCTTATATTCCTCCCTCCTCCCTCCTCCTCCTGCCTCCTCCCACCTCCTCCTCCCTCCTCTTCCTCGTTCCTAAGGGGAGTCCCTGCCCTGAGCCCCATCGTTAGCCAGGGGGACCCAGGTGCGTGTCATGCCGTGTGTCCAGTGTGCGTCAGCGGGGAGGAGACCGTCACATTCCTCCAGCGGAGGCGAGAGTTTTAACATTCTCCCTCCTGAGTTCGGGGAGACCCACTGAAGCTCTTTGAGCTCCTGTGTGTGCTGTAGAATCCTTAGCAGTTGTGGTGGCTGGAGCTGTGTGTGCTCCAGAAAGAAAAGCCATGGGGAAGCGGCTGTGGCTCAGCCAGCGGGGCTCCCGTCGACCATAGGGGAGGGCCTGGGTCCGCGTCCCGGGGCCTCCTGGTGAAGGCAGTCTCACCCACAAGCGCCTCGGAGAGCCAACTCAGCAAGGTGACCCAACAAAAAGGGAGACAAGCAAAAAACACAGAAGAGAGCGCAGCAAAATGGACACGGAGAGCAGACAGCAAGCAAGCTTGCAAGGGGCGGGGCGGGGGAGAAAGAAAACCCACAACAGGTCCTTCACCAGCTCCGTTCCTGTGGCTGTGAGCCCCTGGCGAGGGGGACTATGATGAGGCGATGTCAGTGAAGGCGTGGCCGCCCCAGTCAGGCTGGGGTGGAGCCTGTGCCTAGAGTCTGTACAAGCGGAATGAAATGCAGATGCCCAGGAACCCCGGAGATGCAGCCGGCAGCTGGCCAGCAGCAGAACCCGCCAGGGAAGGGACAGGCACAGAGAGGTCACTGCACGCCGTGTCATGTGGCCGGTGAGAACCGACGACCCCGGCAGCCGGCCCCAGAACACGCCGTCTTCAGGGGTAAAGCATCGCCTTGATGACGCCTGGACTTGGGCTCCTTCCTCGCCTCACAACCGTGCGCTGATAAATTCCCGTCGTCTAAGCCGACTCGTCGCACGCACGGTGCCCACTTGAGCAGCCACGGACACGAAGCCAGCGGTGGCCGGAGAGCCTGCCGGGGCCCTGCCAGCCGTCGGCCGAGGAGGGCAGTGTTTCCTGACGCATCCACCAGCGTCGCCTTCAGCAAATGCCCCCGCTCCCCTGCCCCTCCCTGCCCCTGGGCTCAGGTCCCCGCAGCGAAGGCCCTGACCCTCGGTGGCCCAGAGAGGGGCCTGGACTTTCCTGGTCCAAGTTCCCACTCTGCCGCCTACCTGCTGGGTGGCCTGGGGCGAGCAATTTAACCTCGTGGAGCCCCAGTTTCGTCGTGGCTGCAATGGGGTGGAGATGGTGCATGCTCTTTAGAGCTGATGCCAGCTGGATACAGCAACAGACACAAAGCGTTGACCATGGGACCTGGCACCTGGAAAGTTCTTCGTAAATGCAGACCCTAATCGTATTGTAGCCATCATCCGGGTAAGGTCACAATCCCTGCCGACCCGCCACGAGCCCGACTCCACGTGTTTCTCACCTTTTAGACCTCTCTGTTGCTACGAGGAAGCTGCATCTCGATTATCCGCTCGAGGGTGGTAACAACTTGGCATTTGTACCGCATGTATACGAGGCCCGCGGATGCCTGCTCGCCCAGGCGGCCTCTCCCGCAGCCCTGGGAAGAGGCTGGGAGGCAGGGCTCAGGCGTTCCTCGACCCCGGAGAGGCCCCGGGCTGCCCGAGGCCACACGTGTGTCCGGGCCCGGCCAGGGCTTGGGCTGGGCTTCGCCTTGGGGTCCACCACGGCTGCACGGGAGAAGTGCCGGGACCTTCTCTTGGCCCCTGGGACAGTCGGCTTTACGTGTCAGCTACCCGGGTACTTAATCCAACACTCGTCTAGGGGCTGCCGTGAAGCCATTTGGTCGATGTGGTTAGCATCGCCCGTCAGCTGACTCTGAGTAAAGGGGAACCCCCTCCGTAATGTGGGTGGGCCTCATCCTAGCAGTTGAAGGCCTTGTGAGAAAAAACAAGCCCCCCACAGAAGAGGAGGGTCTACCTCAAGACTTCAGCATCGGGAAGCGGATTTGGCTCAAAGGATAAGGCATCCGTCTACCACATGGGAGGTCCAGGGTTCAAACCCAGGGCCCCCTGACCTGTGTGGAGCTGGCCCATGTGCAGGGCTGATGCATGCAAGGAGTGCCCTGCCACGCAGGGGTGTCCCCCGCATAGGGGAGCCCCACGCACAAGGAGTGCACCCCGTAAGGAGAGCCAACCAAAGCACAGCCCACCTAGGAGTGGCACTGCACACACAGAGAGCTGATGCAGCAAGATGACGCAACAAAAAGAGACACAGATTCCCAGTGCCACTGACAAGAATCCAAGCAGACACAGAAAAACATACAGTGAATGGACACAGCAGAAAACTTGGGGGGGGGGGAATAAATAAATTAAAAAAAAAGACTTCAGATCAAATCCCTCCCGAGGCTCCAGCCTGCCGTCCTGCCCTACGGATTTCAGATGTGCCAATCCCCACAGTTGTCGGCACCAATTCCTTGGAATAAACCTGATGACAAAGATTAGATAGATAGGTAGATAGATAAAGATAATAGATTAGATAGATGATAGAGATAGATGGACATATGGGTGGTGGATGAGTGGGTGGAAGGGAGAAAGGAGAAGCGAGAGCAAGGCTGGCAGGTGATCTGCATATCCTGCTGGTTCTTTCTCTGGAGAACCGTGCCTGGCATCACCGCCCCCGGGAGGTCTTTGCCACAGCTCCTTAATTCTTGGTTAGGATGCTTCCAGGTCTGGCGCTTGTTTAATTTGCTTTTGTGTTGGTCACCTGCACCATGAAAAACCCTTGTTTTGCGGTCAGCCTGGCTGTCTGGCCTCGTTGCTGGTGGCCCTTGCTGGACCCTACCCCACCACCCCCAGCGAGCCCAGGCTTCCCCAGGCCTGGGGCAGCCCCTCACTGGGGGGCATCTCCCTGAGCCTCCAACTTATCCTCCTGCTCCATGTCCATCCACGTGGGAGAGAAGGACAAACAGCCGTGTGGTCAGCCGCTGCCCAAGCCCCAAGCCCCCCACCCCCCCACTGCTGGATTTGGATGTTTCCTGAGTCAAACCACAGTCACCCCAAAGCTGTCATTGCTTCGTTCCTTTCCCCAAGGGTAATGAGCGCCGACGGTGTACTTTGGGGGCCCAGCTGAGAACGAGGCTCACACGTCCCCTGCCTCGTGCATGATGAGCTCCAGACTAGAACCCAGAGTGTGTGCAGGGGATTAAAACAAGGTGGCAGGAGGGAAAGGGCGTCCGTCTACCACATGGGAGGTCCGCGGTTCAAACCCTGGGCCTCCTTGACCCGTGTGGAGCTGGCCCATGTGCAGGGCTGATGCGCGCAAGGAGTGCCCTGCCACGCAGGGGTGTCCCCCGCGTAGGGGAGCCCCACGCGCAAGGAGTGCGCCCGGTGAGGAGAGCCGCCCACCGCAAAAGAAAGTGCAGCCTGCCCAGGAATGGTGCCGCCCACACGGAGAGCTGACACAATAAGATGACGCAAGAAGAAAAGAGACAACAGATTCCTGTGCCGCTGACAACAGAAGCGGACAAAGAAGAACACTCAACAAATGGACACAGAGAACAGACAACTGGAGTGGGGGGAGGGAGGATGGGGAGAGAAAGAAATAAAATAAATCTTTAAAAAAAAAAAGGTGGCAGGAGGGAAAGCGTCCCAATGTCCACTTCAGCCTGTGTTAGGGTTTGAATTGGGCCCCCCCAAAGATATGCTCAAGTCCTAACCTCCCCAGTCCCCATTTGGAAATAGTCTTTGAAGAGGTGAGTAGTTACGATGAGGTCGGAGTGGATTGGGTGGACCCTTAGTGCACCTGGCTGGTGTCCTCATAAGCTCAGGAATTTGAACACAGTCAGAGAGAGACAGAGAGAGACAGAGAGATGGCCATGGGACGGAGGCAGATTGAGTTCTGCCACAAGCCGAGAAACGTAGTGGATTGTTGGCCACCACCTGGACCCTAGAGACTCCGGAGGGAGCCCAGCCCTGTCCACACCTTTACTTTGGACTTCCAGCTTCCAGGACCACAAGACAATAGATTTCTGTTGTTTACGCCAACTAGTCTGCGATACTCTGATACAGCAGCCCCGGCCAACTCAAGACAACTGAGCTATGAGGGAAGGTCAAAATCAAGATGGCATTTATGATGGAATGGAAATGCAAGGACCTGGCAAAGCAAACGTCCAGAAGAAAAACATTCCAGGTAGAGAGAATGACATGTGCAAAGGTCCTGAGGCGGGGGTGAGTTTGCCCTGTTTAGAGGCCAGAGGAGGACCCCTGCTGCTGGAACACTGAGGGAAGTGCAGAGGTATGGGGGCCAAGTTCAACTCCAGAAGACAGGAGGCTGGGGTCTAAGACCATATCCTGCCACTTTGTAACTGAGTCACTTGAGTAAGTCACTTCCCCTCTGGGCCTCCAGTGGCCCCGACAGAGGGTGTCCTGTGTGGACACTGCCCAGAGGCCCACAGTGCTGGACCTCAGAACTCCCCCGTGTTGCCTGCTGGACACATTTTGGTTTGTTGACAAAGGTGGGGTGGGACACTGAAGACCCTTTGAGTCCCAGCCATCTCTGCACATTGTGTTCTGCAGGGACCACTGCCCACGGCTCGTCCCCCGACCTTATGGAGACCCAGTGGGCCAGGACCCTGCCCCTTGCCCTGTGACTGGTTCACCTCAGCCCCATCCTGACCGCTCCACTTCCCACTCACAGGAAGAGAAGCTGAGCCCGGCTGGGCCACCGTTTGTAAATCCAACAAGCAGGTTGCAGTCCACCCTGCTCTCCTACAAGGCTGGCAGAAGAGCTTTTCTGCCTCAATCAGATATCCTGAACCGCGGACAGATTTCCAGATCTTGAAGAGTTCCAGAACAATAAAACACGCTTGGCAGAAAACCTCTCCAACCAGAATTCCATCAGGCTCTGATCATCATGGAGCCTCGCCAGGACATTTTTTGTTGCCAGAGAGTCATAATGATGAGTATTTGTTACTATTTGTACCGTCAACGTGCAGGTCTGGAGGCTGACGAGAACATTCGACCTCGACCATCTTCGATGATCTGTAGGCTCTGGCTCCCGTGAGGAGCCACACGGACGGACGTAGATGGCATTTTGGGTCCCACACGTGCCTGTTTTGATGAAGATGTGCGATGCCCGATTTGCTAGCCCTCGCTCCCTGCAGCACTTGCTGAGCTATATTCTCAACACATGGCTGACGTTTGCAGAGCAGCCCAATGTCATTGACCCTGAGCTCAACTGAGGTTTCCAGCCACACGCCTCTCCTCCAGCCAGGTAAGCGATGCTCGAGACTCAGCCGTCAACCTCGGGATCATTTTGCCCATTACCCGTCAACAAACTCATACAAATTGACTCCATCAGCCCCCCGGGATGAGGCTGGGTTGAAATGGCGTTTCAGCTATACATGGCAAAGTTTAAAATCGCCCCCCAAATTAATCTCCTCGAGAAAAGGGCATGAGGATATCCAAGACAAGTTGAATGTCAGGGAGATGCAGTCAATTTTATTTTTATTATTCCTTGCAGATTTATGTTCCCATTATCTATCACACTCGCATATGATAAAAAGACAGCATAAGAGTACCTCTTTCCCAACAGGAGATCTCATATACTGGGATTGAGGTTCTGATCATTTTATCTACACATTTTATAGGAATGTTTTCTAAGCAGCCGAAAGCCCGTTCATTTAATATTAATAAAACAGATGTTTGGCTGAGAGTGGCTTTTGGACACTGGTGAACGGCGGCGCTGTGAGAGAGTGGCATCTCTCCAGCTCCCGACAGAGCTGAGCCATGGTCACAATCCTGACCCCCCCCCCCCCATCGTCTTCTTTAGCGCAGCTCTAAATGGAAGGGAACTGGAGGAGCTTAGAAATCCCATTCTAACCCACCAAGCTCCCAAAGAGGAGGACATGGCGGAAGACAAACCACACATTTTTTTTTTCAGGTGTTACCCAGGATTGAATCCAGAACCTCGTACCTGCAAGGAAGGTGCTCAGCCCCCGAGCTCACCCACTCCCCGAGACCACGCTTTTCTCCCACCCTTCCTGTATTCATAATCCCTCCCAGGAACCAACTTTAATTTTAAAATGGGCTAGAGAAATAACCACGGACACATGACTTTGGCACCAACGTAAGTCACAGGGAAATTTTGGAGGGATGCGGGGGACAGAGCTTCTCCACCACGCGGCGAGTGCAGCCGCGTCCCTCTGCGCGGTCTGTGCGGGGGGGCGGGGGACAGCATTCCAATCCAACCACGGGCCTGGACACTGTCCCTCGACTCATAGCTTTGAAGCAGCATCTGGTGTGGTAAATTTCCCCTTGGCATCTTCCCAGTGGGACGTGTGGGGGTGTTTCCTCAGGAAGACTCCAGAATCGTCCCAGACTTTCACTATAAATGAGAAGGAAAGCCCCAGCGGGGCCGGGCGGAGCTGGAGCTGGCTCCCTGGGCCTCCGGGCAGGCAGGGCCTTCTTGGGAATGCTTCCCGGGACAAGCCCAGGCGCAGCGGGGCCTGGGGCTGCAGAGGCCAGGCCGAGGCTTAACCGGATGGCAGAGCCCCCGCGCCAGGGGGCAGACAGCTGCGCAGGTGAAAAGGCTCCTGGGCCTTGAGGAAGGCACAGCCTGCAGCGCTGCTCCGAAAGGGGGGGGCTGGGACACCCGTCTTTGTCCCCTCGGCTGAAGAAACCTTTTAAGGGCTTGGGGGGTCCCTTCCGGAAGCGACACAGGGGGTGGGGTGGCAGAGCCAACAGGTGGCTCGCTGTGCCCATGGGAAGACCTTTGGGCCGACGTGGTCCCCAGGCGCTGGGCTGCACGAGGACCTCTGACCCATGGGGGACCTAAGGCCCCCCATCCCTTAGCCAGATGATGTGGCCTCCCGTGGACAGATGACCTTGACCGACTGGCTTGACCCTCCCCAAGCCTGGCACACGACAGGCATTCAGCTCTTCATGAATGACCCAGTGAGTGCAGTGGCCACACAAGGACGCCTCGGTTTTCTCGGGGGGCCCGAGTCGGTGCTCAAAGCAAGCTGTGCCTGTGGTCAGAGCTGTCTGGGAAAGACCTTCGATGGGCCAGAGAGGCCCAGGGCAAGTGTCTCCCTGGCAGGGACCACCCCCCTGCCCCCGCGGCTACCTTCATCGGCCCCATTGGGACCCCCTGGCCTCTTCTCAGAAGGGTCACCTTTCCACCCCTGCGGGACCCTCCCGTTCCTCTGGGTGCCCCCAAACGGACGGAGCGGCGGGCCGGCTGGTGCGCAGAGGCCGGGCGGCACGGGACGGGCAGCTTAGCCCTGGAAGCTGCTGCGCCCGGGCAGGGAGCCAACGGCCGAGTCTGGGATCCTGGGGTTTGCCCCCGGAGCTCCCTCTCGCCACAGGGGAGGCTGAATTCTGCAGAGTGTGACGGTTTTGGATCCGGGACAGTACAGCGAGCGGCGTGAGGGCTCTGCAGGGTAGAGCAGCTTGTGATCCTGCCAGCTGCAGGCTGCCTTCACCCCAGGAATCAGCGGGCATCGCCCCGCACGGGCCCCGGCTCCCACGGTGGAGGCCCTCACGCAGGGCGTGACAGGAAGCCCGGGGCATTTCCAGGGAATGGTGGGAAGCCAAAACTGCTCTCAAAGGTGAATGAATAATGCAAAGGTCTTCAATAATCCAGCAGTTCACATTAAAAATTCCAAAACGATGTGAAGTGGGAAGACACGGCAAACGGCCACTCTGTGTTTTTTGAAATCCGATGTATTCCAGAGGGGAGCTCCCTGGGCTGTCACCACCTCAGCCTCGAGGGTGGCAGCACCCGATGCCCAAACCCCGTCTTGACCCCACTTCCCTCTCCAGCCGACACCCCGTTCATTCTTTGCCCCCCTTCCTCTCCTCCCTCCCTTGACCCCAACCCAGCAGGCTTTCCCCCCACTACCCCCCCAGCCCTGTGGTCATCGAGGTCACCGGTGGCCCCCAGTGGCCAAATCCAGCGGCGGGTTCTCCAGCCGCATCTCACCTGAGCCATCGGCAGCCCCCTCCTCGGGACCCCCGTGTCCCCAGGCCTCCAGGCCCCCACCTCTCCTGGTTTGCTTTTCCTTCTCTGTTGGGGTCAGCTGGGGTTCTCCAGAGAAACAGAATCAACAGGTAGACGTGTACACGGAGAGTAAAAGCTCTTGTTTCAGGAACTGGCCCGCACGGGGATGGGGACCGGCAAGTCCAGAGTCGTAGGGGAGGCTGGCAGGCTGGAGCTTCCAGGGAGGGCTGATGGGGTAATCTTGAGGCAGGATTCCTTCTTCCTCAGGCAACGTCAGCTTTGGCTTTCAAGGCCTGCCGCTGATGGGATGGGGCCCACCCATTTCAAGGGTAACTTCCTTTACTTAAAGCCAGCGGGTGGCGGAGGCTAATTTCACCTACAAAGTGTCTTCACGACAACTTCCAGGCTAGTGTTGGACCGAACAACTGGGCACCGTGGCCTGACCAAGTTCACATATAAAATTAGCCATCACGGGCCCCTCTGCCGGTTTCTCCTCGCCGCTCGGACGTGTCCGCGGTGGGAGGTCCCCGGCTCTGTGCCAGTTCCTTTTCTCTGTGCTAAAGGCTCCTGGCTGCAGCAGGTTGTTTCACATCTCTGCTCCGACCCCACCTCCTCCAGGTCCTGCAGGCGTCTCACGCACGACGTGTCCAGAATGGAGCCCCTGGGAAGCGGACGTGGCTCAGCGGATAGAGCGTCCGCCTACCATATGGAGGGTCCAGGGAGCAAACCCCAGGCCTCCTGGCCCGTGTGGAGCTGGCCCACGCGCAGTGCTGATGGGCACAAGGAGTGCCCTGCCACGCAGGGGTGTCCCCCGCGTAGGGGAGCACCACGCGCAAGGAGTGCACCCCACATTGAGCCACCCCACAGAGAAAAAAAAAAGTGCAGCCTGCCCAGGAGTGGCGCTGCACACATGGAGAGCTGATGCTACAAGATGATGCAGCAAAAAGAGACACAGATTCCTGCTGCCACCAAGAATGCAAGCGGACACAGAAGAGCACACAGCGAACGGCACAGAGAGCAGACAATGGGGAGGGGGGAGATGGAGAGAAATAAATAAAAATAAATCTTTAAAAAAAAAGAAAAAATGGAGCTCCTCATCTTCCCACCAGACCCGCTTCTCTCCCGGACGCCCCATCCCCGGGCCTGCCGCTCCATCCTTCCCCTGGTTCCCATCAAAATTCTTGGCCTCCTCGACAGCTCCTCCTCTCCACCTCGGCCCCGCCCTCAGGAAAGCCTGGGAATCCAGCCACGTCTCCACCGCCGGGTCTGATCACCGTCCTCTCTCTCTCGGATACTGCAGGAGCCTCCCCAGGGTCCCCCTAAAAAAACCGCTTCTCAACACCGCAGCCAGCTCTCCGCTCAAAACCCTCCACCGCCACCCTATTTCACCTATAGAAAAAGTCCGAGTCCGTGGGAGGCCTACGAAGCCCTCCCTGGGCTGGCCTGTTTCTCTTCTGGCCCGTTCTCTCTTACTCTCCCCTCTCGCCCACCCACTCTGCTCTAACGCGTGGGCCCCCTGGCTGGCCCTCGAATACCCCCTGCATTCCCACCTCAGGGCCTTTGCACGGCTGTAGCTCTTTCCCGAGATGCCCAGCGGCTCCCTCCTTTGCCCTCTCCAAGTCTTTGCTCCAAAGGCACCTTCTCCATGAGGCTCCTTTGACTCTCCTAAAAAATCTGTAAACAGCTCCCCTCCTTGTACGCCAATCTCACATCTCCTCCCGTTTCTCGTCTCTCTCCTCCTCTGAAACGCACGCTCCCAGAGCAGGGCTCTGACCCCAGTGCTGACCCCAGTGGATCCCCGTGCCCCCAGCCCTGCTTGGCACATAAGAGGCGCTCAGCTAATGTTTGTTGAATGAACAAAGTAAAAAAGAATGCTACGAAAATAAAATAGTCTAACCATAAAATATACCAAAAGGTTTTTGTAACCTTTACAAAAAATTTCAAAAATAGTACACACCCAAATGCCCTCCACCCAGCTTAAAAAAAGGTGTGACCTGTCCTTTGAAGTCCCTTGAGTGTCCGTCTGGACCACACCTCCCACCCCCAAATTAATCGCCTTAATTTACATTTATCTTTCCTTTGCTTTTCTTTAATGTTTCCTACAAGCACGCATCCCTAAATAGCATTTTGCCTCATTCACATTTTTAAAAATAGCTTCAGTCTTTTTTTCTTTTGCTCATTCATATTTTTAAAGATGTTTTTGTCCACAGAAGTGTGGACAGGGAAGCGGCCTTGGCTCAACTGATAGAGCGTCTGCCTACCAGGTGGAACCCTACCAGAGGGTCCAGGGTTCGATCCCCAGGGCCTCCTGACCCGTGTGGAGCTGGCCCATGTGCACTGCTGCCGTGCGCAAGGAGTGCCCTGCCACGCAGGGGCGCCCCAGCGTAGGGGAGCCCACACGCAAGGGGAGCTCCCCACAAGGAGAGCCGCCCTGTGTGAAAAAAGCGCAGCCTGCCCAGGAGTGGCGCTGCACACACGGAGAGCTGATGCCACAGAATGATGCAACAACAAAGAGACGCAATTTCCTGGTGCCACCTAATAATGCAAGCGGATGCAGAAGAACACACAGCGAATGGACCCAGAGAGCAAAGAACGGAAGGGAAAGGGAGAGGAATAAATAAAATAAATCTTTAAAAAAAAAAAAAAAAAGAAGTGTGGACAGCTGTAGTCTCCAAATTAGGGTGATTTTTGTTTGTTGGTTTTGGTTTTGGTTTGCTTTGTTTTGTTTTAAGCAAATGCTGGCCTCTCATCTCGACTCTGCCCCTTCCAGCTGGTGATCTGTGCGATCTCCCTAACCTCTCTGTGCCTCCATTTTTTCCCATCTGTGAAACAGAGATTTTAAAAATCATCCTAACAGAGACTGTTGGGAGGATTTGTTCACAGCAGCGCTGGCACACAGCAAGCACTCACTAAATGTTGGCAGGTATTCTTCATTCCCTTTCTTGTCCACTGCTGGGCAGATACATTTCTAGCACAATAGTGGACACGTTTACATTTTTATCCTGGGCACCTAACAACCGGAGGCTCGTCACTATGTCTGCTCCCATGAAAGGGAGTCCCGAAAAATCAGGCTTTAGGATGCCTTGACGTCACCTTGCATCCCCCCGTGAGCCCCCTGCTTTCATGTTGTATGGCATTTTAGTTCCACCTGTTTTTCTTTTGTTTCGTTTCAGTGTTTTTCTTTTTAGGAGGTACCAGGTTTTGAACCCAGGGCCTCGTACATGGGAAGCAGGCACTCAACCACCAAGCTATATCCGCTCCCCAAGGAGAGTTGGATTTTTTTTTGTTTGGTTGTTTTGTTTTCAGGAGGTGCCAGGGATCGAATCTGGGAGTTTGTAGATGGGAAGCAGGCACTCGGCCACTCGAGCGACACGTGCTCCCCTCCACCTCGTTTTTTAAAATCTTGAACATTGGTCTTTTGTTGTTGCAGTAAATATTTATAGATAGTGAAGAGACTGGATTTTCTCTGGGTGCTTCCCCTTGGCTTCACAGCCACCCCCCGGTCCTGGAAAGCCTCTGGTCTCACTGCCTGTCACTGCCCACCCTAACTACACGTGCACACAGGCACGTACACACGTGCGCACACTCGCACACGCACAAGCACACGGGGACACGCATGCACTCGTGTAAGTGAGACCTGCCCTGCCAAAACACCTCCTCTCCTGGACCGTTGCCCTCTCCTCCCGCCATCTGCACCCACAACCCTGGGTCGCAATCCTGCAGCATCTTGTGCTCTCCGGGAGCAACGCGGTGGACGAGCGTCTCTCCCGATAAAGTCCCGGAACCACATCTCAGAATCACCTGGCGACTTTGGATTGGACAAGAATAAAGACGAATAATAACTAAATGCCACGTGTCCCACACAGGATCCTGGAACAGGAAAAAAGGGCAGTAGTGGGGGAAATGGCACAATTCCGAGAAGGTCTGTAGCTCAGTTAGTGGCATTGTATCCCTGGCAATTTCCTGGTTTTGATGATTGTACTATGGTTAGGTAAGAGGTTAGCTGGGGGAAAGGTATTTAGGGATTTTCTGTACTAATTTTGCAACTTTCCTTCTAGGTTTCAAATTAATTCAAGATAGAATTTTTTTAAAAAACACACAACCTTGGGAGTTTGGTAAAAATATCTGTATTCCTGGGCGCCATGGCAGACCTGTGGAGTCAGAGGCTCAGGGGCTGGGTTCCAGGTAGCTACATTGTTTAACAAGCATCCAGGTGATGCTTCTGCACGGTAAAGGCTGAGAACCACAGGAGCTCAATCAGCAGGGCTGACCAGGGCTAAATGCACCAGCCCAGCATGGGCCAAGAGAACTTTTGGTGATGATGGAATGTTCTGGATCTATGCTAATAAGATAGTCTCTATTTACGCAGGACTCTAGTGCCCTTGCAATGTGACTAACGCCACTAAAGACCTGAATTTTAAATTTTTTAAAAAGATCTTTAAATTTTCTATTTACTTATCCCCCCCTCACTGCCCCCATTGTCTGTGCTCACTGTCTGCTTTCTGTGTCCATTCACTGTGTGCTTGCCTTCTCCGGGAGGCACCAGGCACCCAACCTGAGACTTCCCATGTGGTAGGCAGGAGCTCAATTGCTTGAGCCACATCCATTTCCCTGAATTTTAAATTTTATGTAATTTTTTAAAAATGCATTTATTTATCTCCTCCCTCTACCCCCTTGTTGTTTGCGTTTGCTGTCTGCTATCTGTGTTTGCTTGTCTTCTTTTCAGAAGGCACTGGGAACTGAACACAGGACCTCCCATGTGGGAGGGAGGAGCCCTATCACTTGAGGCACCTCTGCTCACTGCTTATTGTGTCTCTCATTGTGTTTCCTCATGTGTCTCCTCGGTGTGTCACCTTGTTGCATCAGCTTGCTGTGCCAGCCCATCGTGCCAGCTTGTTGTGCCAGCTTGTGATCTTGCTTGTCTTCTCTAGGAGGCGCCAGGAACCGAATCCAGGGCGTCCCATGTGGTAGGCGGGCACCCAAATGCTTGAGCCACATCCACTTGGCCGTTACGTAATTTTAATTTAAATAGCCATGTGTGGCCACGGGCTGCCATAGGGCCACGCAAAGTATTAATAAAACGGGGCCCAGCTGCTCTGTAGCGGCAGGCTCCGGCATCCAGACGTCCTTTGGGTTCCGGTTATTCTCTCGGCCCAGCCTTGCCTGGGCTGCCGCAGCTTGCACAGACCTGCACTCAGTCCCTGTAGCTCTGAAAGCAGATTGGCGTCGACCTCTGGGGCAGTCCCATGAGGCGTCTGCTCAGCTGTACAACACCTCTCGAGCGGGCTCAGAGGACGGCAGCCCAGGGCCGCGGCCGTGAGGTGCGAGCAGCCGCAACCAGCTCCAGAGGCTCAAGAGACGCCGTGGGGGGGGGGGGTCCGGAGCCCGGGAGAGGACGCCCCCGCCCCATTGTCGCCAGCACCAGAGTCACAAACCGGGGGCTTCGAGCCACAGAAATGCATCCTGACCCATTCTGGACGTCCCCTGTCAAGGTGTCGGCCTGGCGAGCCCCCTCGGGAGCCCCCGGGGAGGGCTCTGTCCCCTACCTGGCCTGGCTCCTGGCAGAGGCCTGCGGCAGTCTGTCCGTCTGTGCCCATCTCTGTTCTTCTCGTCAGGACACTGGTCCTGCTGGATTACGCGTCCCCAACTCCAGCCATGCCAACCTGCCGAGTCCCATCTGTAACAACCTGTTCCCAGGAGGGTCACATCCTGCCTTACCAGGGATGAGGACTTCGGCATATCTTTAGTTGTTGTTGATTGTGGAGGGGAGAGGGGGGCGACGAAATTCAGCCCGTAACAGGGGCAGACCCGAGAGAAGGGTTCCGGTCAGTGGAGTGGGCGCATGCGGCAGGCCGGTCGAGGGTGACCATCAGGCCAGTTACCTGCGGGGACAGCTGGAGCTCAGCCTGCTGGGGAGCTTTCCAGAACGTGCACACACAGCCCAGAGCTCCTGCAGGAGCCGTGTGTTCTAGCGTCTATAAACTTATGCTTTAGCATCTATAGGCGCCCCCCATGGCCATGCCCACGCAGAATTCTGTTTCTCCTGGATAATTCTGACCCCCACTGCATACACATAAGCAAGCTCCAGCGAGGAGGTAACCCACCAATTCCACGCCAGGGCGCCTTCGCCCCCCCCTGCACGGCGCCAGCAGAGGCGCGTGGCAGGCCCACCCTCTCCCTGTCTGTGGCCAGTCCCGGGGCCCCTCCCTGTGGCCCCACGTAGGTACCCAGCTTTCTACCAAGGGACTGTGAGCATAATAAATGCTTAAAACTCTTCCAGAAGCCAGATAGAAATAAACCTATAAAGAGATGATAGATACAGAGATGACAGATAGATGATTGAGAGCTAGAGATGATGGATTAAGTGATAAATAGGGGAAGCAGATTTGGCTCAACTGACAGAGCATCCATCTACCAAGTGGGACGTCGAGGGTTCAATGCCCAGAGCCTCCTGACCCATGTGGTGAGCTGGCCCACGCGCAGTGCTGACATGCGCAAGGAGTGCCGTGCCACGCAGGGGAGTCCCCTGCATAGGGGAGACCCACGCGCAAGGAGTGCACCCCGTAAGGAGAGCTGCCCTGTGCGAAAAAAGCACAGCCTGCCCAGGAATGGCGCCGCCCACACAGAGAGATGATGCAACAAAAAGAGACACAGATTCCCGGTGCTGCTGACAAGAATGCAAGCAGACACAGAAGAACACACAGTGAATGGACACAGAGAGCAGACAAGGGGGGGATGGGGAGAGAAATAAATAAAAAATAAATCTTTAGGAAAAGAAGATAGACTGGTAGATATAGATTTAGATAGACAATGCATAGATAGATGATAGAGATTAGATAGATAGATAGATAGATAGATAGATAGATAGATAGATAGATAGATAGATAGATAGATAGATAGATAGATAGATAGGATGACATAACAAATGTGCCAGAATGTTAAAAATTGGTAAATCTGGGTATCTGGGTTGGGGGTAGATTAAGTTCTCTGTATTGGTTTTGTATTATTTTTGCAATTGTCCTGTAAGTTTGATGTTATTTTTTTTTAAATCTCTTCCAGCCCCTCTCTTGCTCTGCCTGGGCCTGACCGTCCCTCCCAGCAGTAATGCGACTGAGCCGTCACCCACCCAGCAGGGCCGAGGACGCCGGGGCACTGATCCGCCACGTCGGGGCGGGCCCTGCTTGAGGGCGGCTCCCGGGGGAGAGAACGACCGGACTTCTGGCTCCTGAGCCCTCAGCCGGGAGGAGCAGGCGCCGGCGATGGCGCGGGTGCACCAGGTCGTGCCCGGAGGACGTGGGCAGGAGCCAGCCCCCGGGGGCCGGCGGCGGCGGGGTGGATCTGGGGGTCCAGCGAGAAGCACGGGGAGGCTCAGGGGTCTGCCCGAGGAACGGTTAACAGAGGGGCCGAGTCCAGAGGAGGGAGCGCGGCTGGTGGCGAATGGCCGGTGGGACACCCGAGGGCCAGCAACAGCGGGATGCTGTCCCCAGGCCACAGGGCACGTGATGGGGGCCGGGGAACAGGAAGCCAGAGCCCGAGAGGCCGGGGATGGGGCCGGCGTCTGGCCGGCAGGGCAGGGCAACGGGGTGGAGGGATGGTGGCAGTGGGGGGCTGGCTCTCCAGCGTGGGGGAGCCCTCACACGCAGGCCTGCCGGCTGCTGGGGTGCCACCCCCAGGGCCTCCTTCCAGCTTCCAGCACAGCATCGACCGGCTTGCCAAATTCCTGAGAGCGGAACGAGGGGCTGACGCGCCGGCTCCACCACGCGGCTGGCCCGCGGTGTCATCCCGGAGCGCGCGATGGCGCTGGGCGGTGGGGAGCAGCAGGGGACGTAGCCGTCGTCATCCTGATAGTGGTCGTGCTTGCCCGTGGCAGGCACCGTCCGGGGCTCTACCCACTTACCTGACTGAGCCGTCGGGGGGCGCCTTGCGCCGGGGACCCGTCACCGTTCCCACTTTGTCGACGGCGGTGCAGAGGTGCCGAGAGCGGACCCGGTCCGGGGTGAATCTGAATCCCGTTGGTCTAGTTCTCCCTCACGCTCCAAAGACACCCCTGGGGTTCCACGTGTCGAGCTGAAACGGAGCTGCCCCCGCATTCGTCAGCCCGGGAGCCTGGGGCTCCGGAATGAACGGAGGGGAACGGGGGAAACTGAGGCCCCGAAAGAGAACGAGAGGCCGAGCTCCCAGCCAGGGAGCGGTGGAGCCGGAGTGAGGCCCGGGCCCTGCCTTCCAGGGAGCCCCCTCCCCGGCCCCATCGCCTTCCTGGGGGGCATGGACGGGACGGGGGGTGGAGCGTGTAAGCACCCGGGGCTGGGGTCCTACAGAGAAGAGCAAGCGCAGGGGTCCCGGCACGGAGGCAGAATTTGAAACCAATTCTGGAGAGATGTCCCAAGAAGACGTGGGTGATGGAGAGAATCCCGCACCAGGCGGGGGGCAAGCCCACATTTAGGGGCTCAGCGAAGGTCGCCGAGGTTGGGGGAACCCAGGGGCACATGGGGTCCCAGAGCCAGGAACAGAAGGAAGAAGCGGAGGCCTTTCAGGAAGGAAGTGTGTCCGCGGCCTGGCCCCTGCTACCCGCGGACGTGGCCGGACTTAGAAAAGGGTCCTTGCAGGTGTCATCTAGCAAAGTGAGTCACCTTAGGGGTAGGTGACCCTCAATCCATTGACTGGCTTCCTTAAAATAAGAGGCGCTTTGGACTCAGAGTCCTAGACGCCCTGGAAGAAGGCTGAGAATAGACGGAGGCCGAGCCTGGAGCCATGTGGCTGGGAGCCCAGGATGAGGGGGCAGGTGGCACCGCCAGAGGCCAGGGAGGGGCCAGGGAGGGGCCTCCCCGGGGGCCCAGCCCTCCCCTGAGTCCAGGCTTCCGGCCTCCAGCCTGCGAGATGATACATTTCTGTCCCGTTAAACCCCCCGATCCGTGGCACTGGGTCCCGGCAGCCTCCGAATCTTCCAGAGGTCCCAGCGGGAGTGACAGCTGCCGCCGAGGCTGAGTGCCCGCGGGCACCTGGCAGCCCAGGGGTCAGTGGTGACTCAGAGGCTGCGCCCGGCACGTAGGGGAGGGGGGAGCTTGCATGGGGACGAAGGGACCCAGCAGGGGCAGACCATCCCTTCTAGAAACTTCCGCAGGGCTAGGCGAAAAGGAGGGGTGAAGGCAGGCAGAGTCGTCTGGAAGGGGAGCTGCTGGCACCCGCCCGTCGGCTGCCGGGCAAGGAAGGAGGTGAGGCTGCAGACGCCCCCCTCGGTGCCACGGCCCCCCTGAAGTCCTTACACGACTGACGAAAGACCCGCTTGGACCCAAGCCCCGAGGGCCGTTGGGCTCCTGACGTGTGTCTTTTCAGGGCTTGCCCTGAATGAATGTCGGGGAGCAAGGCCTGGACCCCAGTAAGAACAGTAGGCTCCCTGCGTGCAAGGCCCTTTTTTGTCCCTTTTCCCAACATCCTGTCCCTCTGTTACCTCTTCTTTTGAGCCCATGGGTCAGGGGCTTCTCCCCCCACCCTGGCAGAGAACGACGGGACGTTGTGTCCCCGCAGCCGCCCTCGTGGCACTCCAAATCCTGTTCTCACGGAAACACAGACCAAGAGACGTTTTTCGGTTTTGGCTCTTTGAGAAGGTTTCTCTTCGGAGGATAGCAGCCGAGACGCCCGCTTCTCCCTGGCGTGCCTCAGTCTTCGCCGCCGCTCTCTGCTCCTGCTCTGTGGGCCAGCGCGGCTTCCCGGTCATTCATTATTCATCATCATCACAGCAGCACTGCCAGCCAGCTAATTCCTCGTCTCCAAGCGCCGGCTTCCTCTTGTTCCTTAAACGCTCAGCAGGCTGGAAATCCTTCTGAGAAACTCCCGGCCCCTCCCCGCCACTCTTCTTTCCCCAAACAGGCATGATCAGGGTCAGGACTTTATTGGGGATCTCGTAAGAAACGATCGGAGCCTCTGTGTGTCACCGAACACTTAGCAGGGGCCGAGGACAAATGAGGACTAAATGAAACGGCCTGTTCTCACTGCAACGCAGAGGACATTCCTGGCCCCGGCCACGGTCTGTCCCGAGCCTGGCACAGCTGCGACCTCATCCCCAGGCCTCTTGTGTGGAACGTCTGGGCTCCCAAAGCCTCTCCTCCACCCTGGACTCCCACGGGCAGACAGGAGGATGGCTACGGGCCGGGCAGGGGCCGCGCATCTCGGGCCCTCTGCCAGCTTTGCCTCTGTGCGAGGCACCCCATTCCCACGCACACGGCGCCCCTCACTCACAGCCCAGAGGGACCCCTGCCTTGGACCCCGACTGTCCCCCCATCCAAGGCGCTTGCTCGAGGTCCCTGCAAAAGCCGTTCCGGATTATCAGACGACCCAACAATTCCAATCTTAGGACTAGACCCCGGAGGATCTTTGGAAGGCAGGGCCTCAAACAGGCCCTTGTCCACCAACGTTCACAGCCGTGTTTCCACGAGAGCCCGAAGATGGAAGCCGCCCAAGTGTCCATCGGCAGATGACGGTAAACAAAATGTGACGGATACTCACAGGGGACGGCCATTCAGCCACAGAAAAAGAAGGCGGTTCTGATCCACGCTGCAATGTGGGCAAGCCCAGAAGACTGCATCTTCCAGGAGAGAAGCCTGACGCACAAGGCCACGTGTTGCCTGGTTCCACTTGTAGGAGGCGTCCAAGTGCAGGCAAAACTCTAGCCACAGGAAGCAGACTCATGGGTGCCAGGGGCCCAGGGGGTGAAGGACGGGCGGCGACTGCCAATGGGTACAGGATTTCTTTTGGAGAATGATGGAAACGTAAGAAAAGAAAAGGAAAGGGAAAATGAGCCGATGTGGCTCAGGGGTTGAGTGCCGACTTCCCACATCTGAGGTTCAATCCTTGGTCCCTCAAAAAAAAGAGGGGCTGGGAGGGGTCTAGGGGTCTCTAGGTGTCCTGTGTTGCCCTAACAAAGCACACAAACTGGGGGACTTAAAGGAAATGTCTGCTTTTGCAGTTCCAAAGGCCAAAGAGGCAAAATCCGCAGGCCCTGTGGGGCCAGCTCTGGGCCCTCCCTGGCTGGTGGCAGCATCACCCACCTCAGCTTCTGCCCTCGCACAGCGTCCTCCCTCTGTGTGCCTCATTAAGGACCCCAGGCCTTGGATTTAGGGCCGATTTGACCTCACCTTAACTGGACGGCCCCTACAAAGACCCTGTTTCCAGGTAAGGCCCCATGCACAGGTGCCAGGGATCATGCCCTAGGGGGCACCCAATTCCACCCACAGCAGAGGGCTTCCGTGCACCAGCCGCCCAGAGCAACTTCTGGGCACTGGAATCGAGTCTTCCGGAGCGGCGAGGAAAGACAAGACCCCCCAAGAACACCCATGAGACAAAGGATCAACTTAAAGATCAGCGGGTCCCAGAGCGCTCACTGCCACCATTCACAACTAGCCAGGGTAGAGCCTTCCCGCCTCTTTAGCCCATCTTCATTCCCCTACTTTGGCCAGAAACCACGGGCAAGGTGGGTGGGGCGGGGCAGGGGGAAATGGGGAAGGGGGTATAAAAGGCCACTTTCCCCACCTTTCTAGGCCAGACTCTCACTACCAAGTCCCCAGCTTGGGGCAGAGACAGTGTTTTCAAGTCAGGTTCAAAGTTTTGATCATTACATGGGACAAAACACTTTGAGTTTTTGCATTGAGGTTATTCATAAATTAGTGCTGCCTATTCATGAATGGAATACCACTCAGCGATCAAAAGGAACAAACTATTGATACACAGCCACGTGGACGAATCCCACAAGCATTGTATGAGTGAAGGAAGCAAAGCAAAGGAGAATACATGCAGTATGATGACTTCATTTACATAAAATTCCAGAAAATGCAGATCAGTCAAAAAGCGGGCAGGGAGATGAGGAGGGATTGGTAGCCAGGGGGATCAGGAGAGTCTGGGAGGTGATGGAAATTTTTATTCCTGGTGTGATGATGATTTCTTGGAGATATATACATACTGTTAAAACTAAACAGGGAAGCAGTCATGGCTCAACTGGTGGAGAGTCCGTCTACATATGGAGGGCTCAGGTTCAAACCCCAGGCCTCCTGACCTGTGAGCTGGCCCACGCGCAGTGCTGCCGTGTGCAAGGAGTGCCCTGCCACGCAGGGGCGTCCCTGTGTAGAGGTGCCCCACGCACAAGGAGTGCGTCCCACAAGGAGAGCAGCCCCGTGTGAAACAAGCGCAGCCCGCCCAGGAGTGGCGCCGCACCCACGGAGAGCTGACGCAGCAAGATGATGCAACAAAAAAGAGATGCGGTTTCCCAGTGCTGCCGGATAATGCAAGCGGATGCAGACGAACACGCAGAGAATGGACACAGAAAGCAGACCACGGGGGGAAGGGGAGAGAAATACATAAAAATAAATCTTAAAAAGAAAAAAACTAAAGAAATTTTACACTTTCGTTTTTTGGTGGTTTTTCTTTAGAGATTTATTTTATTTATTCATTCCCCAACCCCCTTGTTGTTTGCACTCACTGTGTGCTCTCTGTGTCTGCATCTTCTCTTTAGGAGGCACCAGAAAATGAACCCGGGACCTTCCATGTGGGAGAGAGGCGCTCAATCACTTGGGCCACCTCAGCGTCCTGCTTGTTGTGTCTCTCATAGCCTTTCCTTTGTGTCTCCTTGTTGCACCAGCTTGTTGCATCAGCTTGCTGCGCCTGCCTGTAGCATCAGCTCACTCTCTTGCTCGTCTTCTCCAGGAGGCACCAGGAACCGAACCTGGGGCCTCCTTTGTGGTAGGCGGAAGCTCAATCGCTTGAGCCACATCTGCTCCCCAAATTTTTCACTTTTAGTATGTGCAGTTAGCCTACTTCAAATTTACCTCAATAAAACTGAAAAAAAAAAAAAGAATCAACTCAAAGGAAACGGAATAAAACCTGACAAGAGCCCTACCTCCCCACTGGCACTGCATTTTCAAGTCTTTTAACCCAACTTCTGATTTTAGAAAGGAAAGGAAAAGGAAAAAAAAAGATAGCAAAGTGTGATATCACTTTAGAAAGGTGTTGAAAATAAATTCAACAGTGAGATGGTACCATAATAAATGAAATGAATAATCTCAGATCCGTCTTGTCGAATGTAAAAAATATTTAAAATTAGCAAGTGCAGAGAAAACCGATAGTGAGCAAGTAATTTTAATGACTATATCTTATTATGTTCTAATGAGCGGATTTTTGTTCGTATTGGATTTTGTTTTTGTAACGGAAGCTTTTTATTTCCAAGGCTCCTTAAAGGGACTTCTCCCCGTTACATATTTTCGAAGCGCAATGTGAAGATGACAAATCCGTTTTTAAACGATTATGTAATGATGTTCTCACAGGGCACAGACTTGGAAGTTAGCCAAACTTTAGGTTGATAGCCCGTTCTGCCTCTCTTTTTTTTTTTTCCAGGCTTGGACAAGTCACTGCACCTCTCTGAGCCTCAGTTTCCCCATCTGTAACAAGAGATCCGATCTCTTTTTGCAACCCAATACCCCCCGTATTAGAGAGGCTGGACAGGAATTTCCTCCCTAGCTGATCATTATTAGATTTTATCCTCAATTAGTCCTAAAACTGCTTCTCCCAAAAGGATATTTGAAGGGAGAAAACTGTAACACTCGTTCCCTGCTTTCCAGTCAGAATATTGCTTATACAGTGAGCTGGATCTTTCTGAATGCACCATAAAACGCTCTCAAAATCATTCTTCTTCCGCGCCTCACCTGCCAGCCGCTGAACTGCAGCTCTATGAAATATGAAGCGGGACCTCTCTGACGGCCAGACATTCATCGCCAGGCTCCTCGGCATCCATCCCTCCAAGTTATTTTATTATTTCCAAGAAATTGTAACAGAGGCTTTTTATATACCTTGTGTTGTCGTAAGTGTGATCACACATAAAGCACGTCAACCAAACAGGAGAAAGGCATCTTTCACCCTCTCCTGCTTCCTGCAGGCTCCGGGCTGTCTGGGCTGGGGGAGGCTCACAGCCTTGGGGCTTATTGGAAGCGGTTCTGGCTGGCCCGGGAAGCTCCCCACAGAGCTGGGGGTCCCCCGGCTGCACCTGGGATGGGCCAGCATCCCCTCCCTTGCTGGCCTCTGAGCGACATCCAGGTGGCCTGGCCCCTTTCCTTTCTCATCTCCTTGTTTCCAGGAGGCGCCCCATCACCCCGAAGCCATCACTAACCAGCCTCCCCCCAAAGGCCTCTCCTGCCTCCAAATGCCCCCTGAAGTTGGCAAAAATAATTTTAGCTCTCATTACTTTTGAAAACAAACGAGTTCGGAGGGAGAAAGAAGATGATGACCCCGAATTAAAGGCAGAGGGGAGCCCGAGGCACCCGGAGTGGGGACGGGGACCCCAAACTCTGGCACGGACGCAGACAGTGGCAGGTGGAGGGGGTGAGGGGGGGCGGGGGCGGTACCAGGGTGGCTCCCCGGGTGCCTCCGAGAGAACCAGGGCAGGTGACCGGCCCCCAGAGCGGCCTTTGCAAGGCGATCGTTTTCACAAGGCAGAATTCAGTACAGCCAGGGTGGGGGGGTGGCAGGGGCAGGGCGGGCCCTCCCTCCCCCTCCCTCCCCCTCCCTCCTCCCTAGCACGCTGGGAAACCTACTTTTCATTCATTTGGCTGATGTTTTTGGAGCGCTGCTGCACCAGATGTTGATTTTGTGGGCACCGTGAAACGGCTCCAGCTCTCTTGGGGGTGAACTGGCATGAGCCAAGATAGAAGAGGCTGATGCATCAAGAGCCCAATGCCAATTTAGCAATTTACCAGGAGAGCCCCAGCCCTCGGGCGCGCTCCAAGGAGAGCCAGATGGCCGCCAGCCGGCCACTTTGGGCGGGCGGGACCCCCTTGCAGACTCGCCGTGCTTTCTTGTCCAGCGCGCAAGCCGGATGCACCCAAATTTGCCAGTTTACCTGGAGTCAGAGGAAGGAGAGCAGGCTGACTCGACGGGGAGCCCCAGCCATCAGCAGCCAGGCTCCCCTGGGGGCCCCAGCCAAGCTGCCTCTTGCCTGGCCCCGGCTGTCCCCAGGCCCCAGGCCCATCGGCCCCCTTCTCCCTGGTTGGTCTTTCTCCACACAGGGTCTGATTCAAGGGGCCACATTTGACCAAAATGGCAAACCCACTGCAGGCTCCCTCCAGAGGAGCACCCAAGGATCCCGGAGCTCGTGGGTGCTGGCTCTACCAAATGTCCCGGCCACTCGCTCGCAGTCCCTGGATCCCTCGAGAGGTGACTCCCAGCCAGCGTGGGGACGCGACATTTCCGTGCAACCTCATTTCCAGGAGCAGATTTTCGGTAATGCTAACGAAGCTCCAACTTCAGGAGCCTCACTTGCTTGGGACCCTGCGAGAGACTCGGGGAGCTTTCGGCCCAGAAACCCGGCCAGTCACTGAGCCTTGGACCTGAGCTCGGCCCCCCGCAACGGAGAGCGCCCCCCGTGCCCCCGGGCTGTGCGGTCCTGATTTTCCCTCGTTTTATGGAAGGGAGAGAGTTTTACCTTTTCACAACATGTGCCTTCGCGTTCCTTCCCAGGGCGGTTCTAAGGTTTAAAAAAGCTTTGAAAATCCCTTTAAAGTTAAATCACGAATTTTCACGCCTCCCCCTCAAAATCAAAATACTGCATTTTTTTTTTCCTGCCAATGACGGAAACGGTACATCTTCCCGCAGTCATCCGTCTGTCTGACTGACACATTTTGGGGACGAGCGATTGACGGCAGGGCTTAATTCGTGCCTTTGTGCGTTTTCTCCTTTGTCTGGGGACTTGCCTACCGCGGGGCTGTGCCTCTGTCCTTCGCCTGGTGGCTCGGGGCCACCTCACTTCTGGAGAGTCCCCTCCCCACCTTCCGCTTTGCTTTGTGTCTCTGGGATTCTCCCCCCCCCCCCCCCCCCGCCACCACCACCCCACCCCCCGCCGGAAACTGGGGCTCCATATGGGGCTGTTTCAGGTGCCAAATCCTCCCTTTGAATAAAGTCTGCCACCCGTGAGTGTGTGCGGGCGATGCGGTCTCCAGGCCCTGCTGCCACGGGGACTGTTAGGACTCCAGACGCTGCAAGCTGCGGCTGGGGGCAGACCTCCGGCCCCCCTTCCGGGGCCTGCTCCTTCCCTCTCCCAGTTGGAGTCCGTGAGCCTCGGCCTCCTCCGGTGTGCAGCGCCTACCCCTCCCTCTGCAAGAGCCACCCCGTCTGTGAGCAGCAAGGGTCCTGGGAGGCTCCTGGCCTGGGAGTGAGAGCCAAGGTCGAGGAGCACGTGGCTCACCAAAGCCCACTGGCACAGGGAACGTTCTTTCTTTGATGCACATCTGTGCTGCCTGGAGCACATTAAAGAGAATCACATGTGCGGCTACTTCCAAAATAGCTGTTGACTGTGCCAAGCTGGGGCACAGGGCAGCACTGATGAGGCCCTGGGCTGCTCGGACGGCATCCCAGCTCTGTCCTGGAAACACAAAGCACCACGTGCCCCTACAGGGCCCTCCTGGGTGCTTGCAGAGGCGTAAGGCCCCTCTCGGTAAGGGGAGGGCCGTGCAGCCTTCCACCCTGTGCCCAGGAAAGGAGCAGCTTCTCCTGGATCTGCGGCTATTGCACAAACAAGAATGGCTCCGTCACCCTGGCCTAACAGGGCAATCCCACGCAGCCTCCACCAGAGGCCCAGCTTGGGCAAAGCCGCCACGTGGACAGGTGTCTGGGCTCAGCATCTCAGCTCTGCCACCCACTACCTACAGCCGGGGAATCAGGAAAAGCTCTCCTGATGCAAAACCCCCAGGCACACTCCCACTGACTTCTGATCTGCTGGCTCTGTGCAAAGCGGGTGCTCCGGGGTGACCAGAGGGATCATCTGTCCTGGGAGCAGTCCTGAAGAGCTGCCACCCAAGGCGTGCCGAATCGGGAAGGCTTGGAAGGCTGGGGCATGGGCCCAAAACGAGGCGCATGGGTGCAGATGTGGCTCGATGGCTGAGCACCTGCCTCCCACGTACAAGGTTCCAGGTTCAACCCCTTGGACTTCCAAAAAATAAAAATTAAATAAAAAAGAAGGGGGTGTTTATTAGCTCCCAGAGGTGAGCAGTGGCTTCGGGCAAAGCTGTACCCAGGCATATAAACAAGGTTGTTGAGACTCTGCTTCTCCAGCCCTGGATTCTTCTTTCCTCTCCATTGGCTCCAGGTGGGGCCTTGGCAGCTCCAGGCTGACCTCTGCCCCAGCCTTGCCACCCTGGGGAGGAGAGTCCCTCCTGTGCCACGTGCCACCTCAGAACCAGTTATTGTGACCAGGTTGATGGAATGAGTGACGAGCCTGGGATGGGGCCTCAGGCTCCCCAAGTGCATCAGGGTTCTCCAGGGGAACGAAAGCAAGAGGGTATAGAGATGATAGATACAGCTACAGCTAGATGGACTCTAACCTGCCTACCTCGAGCTCTAGCTAGTTCTCTAGCTCAGTGATTTATTGCAAGGAATTGGCTCATATAACTGTGGGGAGTGGGAAGTCCAAAATCCATAGGACAGGCCAGCAGGCTGGACACTGAGGCAGGGGTTGATGCTGCAGTCTTAAAGCAGAATTTCCTCTTTCTGGGAAACCTTGGTCTTTGCTCTCAAGGCCGTCAATGGATTGCATGAGGCCCACCCGCGTTATGATGGGTAATCTCTTTTACTTAAAGTCAAGTAAAGATAGAGGTTAATCACAACTATGAAATAACCTCCATAGTAACACCCAGGTTAGTGTTTGATTAAATAGCAGATATGATTGCCCTGCCTATGTTGACATATAAGACCAAACATCACCCTACCCACACGAAATGAGGGGCGGGGGTCCCCCCGAGGAAACTCAGAGTCATCAGGACAGGGACAGGTTGCTGGGAAGAGAGAAACAACAGGGTGAAGGAGGGAGCCTGCCGTTTTCCCATCTCGGCTCCTGAGCGCTGGTTAGAGGTGGAAGCAGTCATTTCTGGTTTCAGGTCTGTCTTCCCTGAGAGTGAGTTCACGGGAGTTGACATTTGAGCTGAGCCACTGAGTGCACAGGAGTTCACCAGCTGGGCCAGGAGGAAAGGCTGCCTGCCACACAGAGGGCATGGCATCGGCAAAGTCCCCAAAGGGCTTTTTTGAGGCAGGTTAGTATAAGGAAAGGGGAGACTTGGGTCACAGATGATGCCCAACAGACAACATGGCCGACAGACAACATGGCTGACAGACAACAACATGGCCGGCAAACAGCATGGCTGACAGACAACAGAGCCAACAAACAACATGGCGGACGGGCAACGTAGCCAGCAGACCACACAGCCGTGAGACCCTGCCCAGAAACCTCCTGAGGGATCCACAAGATCCCTGCCATGAGAATCTCATTTGGAATGAGAATCCCCTTCGGGATCAAAGGAAAGCCCCAGACACCCTCAAAAGACCTCACCATTGGCTCCCTGAGAAATGACAGGTGGGGAACCAGTGAGAACAGCAAACAGCTGGAGCCTGTCCCCCAACATTATGAAGGGGGAGGAGGAAAGACCTTAAAAAGCCCTGACCTGGGGCCCCACACCCGCTTCTCATTCTGCCGCATGCTCACGGTTCATGGCTTGGACCACGTAGTTTTCTCGCTTTCCTGTTTCTTAATAAACTCTTTACTCCCTTGCCTTCCTTATGGCATGTCCTTAAATTCTTCTTTGGGACATAAGCCAAGAACCTAGACGCCCAGAGCCCTCTGCTAACACTGAGAAGCTCAGGACACCGCAGGGGCGGTAGGAATCACGGAGGGCCCTGGCTTGGGAGTCAACGGACCAAGGGCCAAGCCCAACTCTGTGGCTCGTTTGCAGGATGATCTTGGGGGGTCATCTCCCCTCGCTGTGGTTTTAGTGTCCTCCAAAGGATGAGGTGGCCTGGCCATTCTGAGGCCTCATCCAGCTCGGACGCTCTCTGTCCACTTGTGCTCCCAGTGTCGTGTAGGATTCTGGGTACGTTTAGTCCGCGTGAGGCACTGGTGAAAACTTGGAGGGCAGGAGGAGGAAGAATCCAGTGTTAAAAGAAAAAAAAGTTTCATTTTCACGCACTTTAGGGTTTCACCACTTTATCAAGCAATTCGTGAACTGGGCAGCTTCCCATTCAGAAAATAGAAGGGAGCGCCACTGAGGGGGTGGGAAGGGAGAGCTTGGCAGGGCAAGCTAGCAAGGCAGGAGATGTTCTGATTGGCTGGCATTACGTTTCCATTTCCCATAAGGGGGTCTCACAAGGTGGGGAGGAGATATATACATTGACTAGGGTGATCCCCTTGTCCATTCTGGTAAGTTCTCTCGATTGGACCAAAACTGGTTTATCACTAGGCGTTGCTCACCTGCAGTTCTACAGGGCGTGTTCCATTTTCTCAGAAAACCCCTGCAGCTCCAGCGTTTTTATCCTCTGGAAAATGCTTTCTTGGAGAGGGGTCTCCCTGGCCATGCCCAATGCAGGTGGCCATTTTACTTTTATTTAACACCGCCCCCCCCCCCCGCTGGCCTCTCTGGCAGGGTTGTCTCCCCCAGCTCCAGCTCCTGCTGCATTGTCCCCTCACCCCCCACGCCCTCCCCCATGGTCCCAGGTCCCGGCCGCCAGCCCTGGCTCCATCTTCCACCAAAAGGCAACAGCTCCCAGGCTCAAGAACCACTTCCTCCCTCCATCTCTCCAATCCTGAGGATACCAGCAGCTTCTTGCCTTGCTGACCTCTGGGTGGCCTCATGGTACCCTGTGGCCTCTCAGCTCTCTCATCTGTCATCAACGCATTCGCCCCGTTCTAAATTCCCAGCATGTTTCTCTTTCCCCAGCGGGACCGTGCCTGGCACCCGTCCTCTGTGCATTTTAGCCCCCGGCCGTCGCTGGCAAGGGGCTCCCCTGCAGCGGCCCCCATCCGTGCCCGCAGGCCGGGAAACTCTAAGGGACCCAGCGGAGACCCAGTGCTTGGCTGCCGCTGGGGCCATCTGCTTAATCAAGAACCAAGCCGCTGCTCTCGCCCAAGCCGGAAGCAGGTGTCCAGGAGGCTCAGCTTTCTCCGCAGGGGGAAGCACACACGGCAGCCACCCCGCCCGTGCCAACGGGAAATCCACGAGAAGCCACCAGCTCCCTGCAGATGGTGTGGTCTCTTCTTAGCTGCCGTGCTTCCTTATTTATACCTGCCTGCAGCAGACACTCCCCAGGCATGGATGCCCCCCCCCCCCAGCTGCGTGCTACCCAAGGCAGACTTTAGGGGCTCCCTGGGGAGCCTGTCCCAGGGCCCCTGGGATTTCTCCTTCTATTCCTTAGAATGGCCCTGGTTGAAGATCTGCGATCCTGAGCTCCTCTCCCCTAGGCTGCCCACGCTGTGCCCCCAGGGACAGCCCTTCTAAGCCAGGAGCAAGCTGGGAAACTTGCTTCACAGCCCAGGTGAGCTTGGCCCGGGTCCCTGTCCTTTTTATCGACAGCCTCTGGCCGCAGGCTCATTGCCTGGAGAGCCATAGAGGAGAGAGGAAATGGCGAGAAGGGGCCCTCGGAAATTGGCTCCAGGCCCCTCTGAGTACAGGAGGAACCGAGGGTCCGTGATGACCCAAGGTCACACAGCCAGCTGGACGGTCAGCAAGGGGCAGTTGAGGTCAGGGGTGCTTCCACTGGCCCGTGCCTGGCAGGCCCCGCAGAGCCAGCCACCCATGGGCGTAGCAGGTCCCCTGCTCTTCGCCTTCCCCTCGGGTGTCCTGGCGCTGACCCAGGTCTCTCCTGGGGGACCCGGCCCTGCTCGCTGCCCCCCTGCCCATGCCCTCACCCGCTGATGCTGGACTCTGGTTCAATGGATCAGATTAGGGGTGGAGAGAAGGGGTCCTGGGAGCTCAGAGTCCCGCCCCCTCCCCAGGCTGGAGAGCCAGGAAAATTGGGGCAGCAGCCCAGACCACAGCTGGGGAAGACACAGCTGCCCTGGGGACATGGGCTGGGCACGGCCGCTGCCACCCGCCACCAGAGGGCGCTCCCCACGGTCCCCGCCTCTTAGGGGGCGGCTCAGCGTTCGGCGGCCCCACCGGAAGGGTCCGATTGGCCCCCGGAGGCCTCTGCTCATTCTGGGTGCAGGAGGCCCCGGTGGTGGATAGTGGGGGCCCGGAAATGAGCCGCCGAGCGCCACCTGCTGTCGCGGCTGAGTCCTCTGGTGCCAAAAGCCACAGGCTCCCCCTACCTGACATCTCACCATGACTGTCACCTCCCAAGCAGGGATCAAGGAGCAGGGCACGGATGCCTCTGCCAGCATCCTTTCTCCATCCAGACACAGCTCAAGTCCTGAGGAGCAGAGCACCTCTCGAGGCAAGTCTAAAAATTACCTCCCAGCCCTTCACTTCGGGGAGCTTTCAGACTCCCTTGGTCTAATGAAGTCATATGTAAATCTGGTCTTCTAAATCTGTGCATTTTCCCAAAAATAGTCATTCCAATCTCAGTGTAGTTGTCACGCCGCCGGTCCCTTTGACCCTGGTGGGTTTCTAAGCTTCATGGATTCCTTTAGGAACTGGGCATGCGACACTCACTGGCACCTGTGACTCCCACCATCGCATCATACCGGACACAAAATAAGCTCCCGAGAGCCACTTCTTGGTTGAATAAATGAAAGGTCTGGCATCCTGTCGACTCAGATCTAGGATGATTATTTTAATGAGCGGTGCAACGGAGTTCCACACTCCTGACGGTCACTCCCCAAATGTAATCCGAGGAAGTTTCAATGGGGCGTGATCTTCGCAGACACAAGCCTACCTGTTGGAACTATCAGAAGAGATTCTGATCTGCATTTATGACTTTGAAGGAATGGTGCACCTTCACACTTCTGAACATCCTTTCCCCCTCTTTGGGCATTTTAGAGCCCACCCTCCTTACAGCTGCCCAGCAACCTCTCCCCTCTCCAAGTGCTGTGCCCCCTCTGCCCCCTGTAGCTCTCAGCATTGCCTCCCCTCCCCCAGAAAATACACTGAGCTAGCAAAGACTTCTCAAGAGGGAAAAGAAGACATGCTCTGAGCCTGCCCTGGACTGAGGAGGGGTTTGTGACCCCCTCACGTCCCCGCCCGGTGGGTAAGAGCTACGTATGTCCGCACAGGGGTTTGAAAGTCCACGTGGGCAGGCGGATCATCACATTCAACCCGCGCTGTCCAACACGCCCCGTGATCCATAAAGCAAGCGTTCCTCTCTTCCACCTCCACGGAGGAGAGGATCGTAACTCGGTGCTGTCGACTTGCCCGATGTCACACAGCCTGCAGGTGTCAGGTCAGTCTCCAGCCTGGGTCTGAGACAAGGGCATTTCCAGAACGCCACGCCGAGAATTCACCAAGTAAGAACCTGACCCAGAAGCACCGAAGGATCCTCAGTTATTCAAATAAAGATGCCACTGTATTTGTTTGACTCCATTTACTAGGTGGGCTTTTTAGAGAATTTTTTCAGTATGAATCTAAGAAGTTGAACCAAGGGGGCTTCTGAGAAACACCCGGTTCATGAGAACCAGACCCCCGCTGCTCCCCCCAAACCCCTTCCTCCCATTTCCTGAGCCCTCTCGATTTCAGAAGTTTCACATTCTAACCAACTCTATATCCGGAAACCAATCCTGTTCTGAATTTCTAACCAACCCCAGGCCCCCACTCTCTGGAAAGAACATGGCCTATGAGCCAGCTTGGCTATATTCTAAGCCTTGAACAAGCTTGACCTCTCTTGAGAAGAGGATGTGGCTCAAGTGATTGAGCTCCCGCCTACCAGATGGGAGGTTCCAGGTTCAGCCCCTGGTGCCTCTTGGAGAAGACAAGCAAGACATCAAGCTGGCATAATGGGCAGGCATGGCAAGGTGACACAACCAGATAACGCAACAAGGAGACACGAACAGGAAAGACAATGAAAGACACGACAAAGCAGGGAGCTCAGATGGCTCAGCCGACTGAGCACCTGTCTCCCACATAGGAGGTCCCAGGTTTGCTTCCTAGTGCCTCCTAAAAGCATGCATCTTCTTTCCAGCTTAACTCACCTGAGGACAGAGGCAGCGAAGGGGACCCTTTCTTACATAGGGGCCTCCTCACAGTTTCTCATACACACTTTTTTTTAGGAGGTACCAAGCTTTGAACCCAGGACCTCGTACCCGGGAAGCAGGCGCTCAACCACGTGAGCCACATCCTCTCTCCTCCCAACATAGACTTCTTTGCACCATGTTTTGTTGCCTTTGAAGCCCTGGTATAGAGGAAGTGTGGCAAGTTCAAATCCAACCACCACAGCTCACTGGGTGCTCTTAGACACCTCCCTGGGCTTTCTGAGCTGCTTCTTGGGCCCCAAAATGGGAGCACAGAGGACCCCCTCGGCTCCTGCGCCCTGCAGGCTGCTGTGAGAATCCTGCACGCCGTGGGGGCTGCAGCCCCGGGGGCCTTCCCTTCTTGCTTTTCCTCCAGAAGTCTCCCTCCCTCTGGGGAAATCCCAAGGCTCCCAGGATGTCAGCGAGCAGAGCTTTAGCTGTGGAAGCCCACGGCCTGGGAACGGGGTGACGGCCTGCCCTCCACTGAGATCAGCCGCTGCCAGGCCGTGGCGCCCACCGGTCTCATTCCCGAGGCTGGCAGGGGCACCGTCTTCTTTTAAAAATTAATTTTTTGTGGCTGTGTATCTATAACATACCCTCTTCCCTTTTTTTTTTTTTAGATTTATTTATTTATTTCTCTCCCCTTCCCCCACCCCCCCACCCCCCAGTTGTCTGCTCTCTGTGTCCATTCACTGTGTGTTCTTCTGTGGCCACTTCTATCCTTATCAGCAGCTCCGGGAATCAGTGTTTCTTTTTGTTGCGTCATCTTGTTGTGTCAGTTCTCCGTGTGTGCAGCGCCATTCTTGGGCAGGCTGCACTTTCTTTTGCGCTGGGCAGCTCTCCTTACGGGGCGCACTCCTTGCGCGTGGGGCTCCCCTACGCGGGGACACCCCTGAGTGGCAGGGCACTCCTTGCGTGCATCAGCACTGTGCATGGACCAGCTGCACACGGGTCAAGGAGGCCCAGGGTTTGAACCGCGGACCTTCCATGTGGTAACCACTGGGCCAAGTCTGCTCCCCCCGCCCCTTCCCTTTTACCTGTCTTTAAGTAGACAACTCAGGGGCATTACATTCGCAACCTTGGGCAACCACCACCACCACCACCACCCGTTTCCAAACTTTTGCACCACCCCAAACAGAGCTCTCTACCCACTGAGCAGGAACTCTCCGTCCTCCCCACCCCGCGCCCTAGTAAGTGACCCATTCTAGACATCTCATGTAAGTGCGATTGCACAATATTTGCCCCTTTGTGCCTGGTGTATTTCGCTCCACATGACGTCTTCAAGGTTCGTCTGGGTTGTAGCACGCATCAGAGCTTCTCTCCTTCCTATGGCCGAATCACCCGCGGTTGTATGGAAAGACCCCGTTCTGCTGACCCATTCTTCTGTTGATGGATGGTTGGGAAACAAGCTCTGCACTCCCCCACCTCTTCTCCATGGCACCAAAGGGAGCCCTGTGAAAGGGCACCCAGTCGCTCACGCTTCCAGTGACCTGGACAAGCCCTGCGATCCAGCTGAACTTCCAAAGAGGGCATGAAAAGCAGACGACGATGTTTATTCCCCCAGCCCTCCTCCCCCCACCCCGCCCCTATGCAGGGGGTGCCGAGTGCAAGCCAAGCCCCCTCGGGGGTCCCACCTGGGATCAACTGGGCAGAGCCACGTGGCGTGTGAGAGGCTAAGAAGGTCCGCTGGACTCGAAGGCTGGCGTTGCTTCACTGTGTCCACTTTCCTCCCAGTAAATTTCACACCTCGATACAAATGAGGAGATTTTGGGAAAAAGAAATGGAATGTTAATTAACATTTCTAACCACGGGGGATATGTGAAAATGTGCCCTTCTCTCCAAGGTCTGGATGAAACAGTGGCCCCCTGAGATACATAAAGGGAAGGCTCTCCCCCTGCGGGATGAGAAAACCCACACTGCCTCATCTCAGAACGACCTTGTCCATCTGATGGTGTTGTTTGAAGGAAAGTCAACAGAAATACCTGCCGCTGTTGTTTAGGCTGAATAACCCAGCATACAGAGGGTGCCCCATAAATGTCAGATGGATGGGTGAGTGAACGAATGAAGAAATGAGGGAGGGAGCTAGTGAACGGTCCCATCACAAGCCAATATCCATGAACCTGAGACGAGCAAAGTTGTTTACGGAAAGGCAAGAAGCCAATTCGCACCAGCGCTCCCCTGCCCCCGTCAGCCTCATAATCATTCATGCTCATCCGCGTCTAATAAAATATGGAAGCAATTTTACAGGAACATTTTGTGCTTTAGCAATTCATTTAACTATTTTCTCTAGGGGGCAAGTCATGTATTCTCATCCAGATGTGCGGGGAGTTCCATGAATAAATCTGCAAGTATCAAGAGGTGACGATGCCCCCCAGAGCCTGAACTTGAGCTAACGAAAGTGCGAAGGTGGCTACCACAGGGAGGCGGTCCGGTCCCCCCTTCCACTGCGGGCCCTGGACGCAAAAGGGGCCAGGAGCCGCCACGTGTCCCCATGCCCACCCCACTGCTGAAGTGGCCCTGAAGTGGCTAGGGGAGCCGAGCCCTGCGGTCACGTGCCTCCAAGAACTTTCCCCAGCCGAGTCCAGCCCCTCACCTGGCAGCCCTCAGGGACGCAGCAGCTCCCCACTTACCCAGCCGGGGGGCTGTGGCTCCCGGGTGGCTGCCCCCTACCTCCTTGCTGATGAAAGAACCGGGGAATAAAAGGAATGGCCCCTGCCCTGAGCTGTGTGGCATTGCATTCGCTTCTTGATTTTCTGGGTCACCAATTTTTTAAATTAAACTTTGAATGTTGAGGTCATGGTAGATTCACATGCAGTTGTTAAGAACAAATACAGAGGGAGGCAGATTTGGCTCAATGGATAGGGCGTCCGCCTACCACATGGGAGGTCCAGGGTTCAAACCCAGGACCTCCTGACCCATGTGGTGAGCTGGCCCACGTGCAGTGCTGATGCACGCAAGAGGTGCCATGCCATGAGGGGTGTCCCCCGCATAGGGGAGCCCCACACTGAAGGAGTGCACCCTGTAAGGAGAGCCGCCCAGTGCAAGGAAAGTATAGCCTGCCCAGGGTGGCACCGCACGCATGGAGAGCTGACGCAGCAAGATGATGCAACAAAAAGAGACACAGATTGCCGGTGCTGCTGACAAGAATACAAGCGGACACAGAAGAACACACAGCGATTGGACACAGAGAGCAGACTACTGGGGGGAGGGAAAGGGGAGAGAAATAAATAAATAAATTTTAAAAAAGAATAGGAATAGAATGTGCCATCCCTTTAAAAAAAAAAAAAAAACTAATACAGAGAGATCCCGTATATACCGTTTGCCCAGTTTCGTCCAATGGGGACATCTTGCAAAATTATAGTACACCATTGGGTCCCCAGTTTTTTCAAAAATGTAACATCCCATCCCTATTTCATAATGTTGGATAGAAAGACTGCTTTCACCAAATAGACTCTTGACTCCTACCCCTGCTCCAAAACCTGCCCCACCTCCTGGTGGTTCCCAGCTTTGCTTCCCAGGCTGCTGTGCTGAGACCGCCCGACGGGCTGGCTTAACAACAGGAACTGATCCGCTCCCGGGGTCAGAGCCTAGAAGGCTGGCCTCCCCCGGGGTCAGCTGCGTTCTGGCTGGCCAGCCAACCTTGGGGTCCCTAGGCTTTCCCGTCCCTCCTTTCTCTTCTGGGTTCCCCCTGATGCCTGGCTTCGCCCTGTGGCCTTCTCTAGGTCTGAATTTCTTCTGCTTATAAAGGACTCCAGAAGTCCCCTTAAGACCCTCCCTCTTTCTATTGGCCACAACTGCACTAAAAGTAACATCTTCAAGGGAGAGGACATGGCTCGAGTGGTTGAGAGCTCGCCTCCCACATGGGAGGTCCTGGGTTCAGTTCCCAGTGCCTCCTGGAAAAACAAACAACAAGCAACAGCAAAAAAAAGGTAACATCTTCAAGATGTCTTATTTATAATGGGTTCACTCCCACAAGAATGCAGATTGAGGTCATGTTTTTTGGGAGGTACATCATTCAACCTACCACCATTCCCTTCTTGATTAAGACTACTCCCCATCCAAGTGAACAGCCCCAAATTCAGGAGTTAGTCCTCCCTCCCTGTCATTCTCCCCCCAAATCCAAAATATCAACCAGACTCACAGGTCCTATGACCACAAAGTTCTGGATCCAACCACTTCTTAGCCACGCTACCACGATGACCCTGGCTTCAGCCACCACCAACACCTCTCAGTAGGACAGGCCCTACTTTGAGAAGCCCAGTGAAAAATAAAACTGTGGAGCCCCTTTTTCAAAAATTATAAAGACATTCAATATGTCAACAGCAGTATCAATTAATGTAATATTAATAGATATCTATATCAATAGAATAAAAAACAAAAATTGCATGATCATCTCAATGGACATAGAAAAAGTATTTGACAAAATCTAATACCCTTGCATGATTATAAAACAAAAAAAATCACTCAACAAATGAAGAATAGAAGGGAACTTCCTTAACCTGAAAAAGGGCATCTTCTGAAACCCACAGCTAATATTATACTTAATGGTTAAACATTGAAAGCTTTCCCCCTTAAGATCAGGAACAAGACAAGGATGCCTGCTTTTACCAATTCTGTTCAACATTGTATTGGAAGTGCTAGCCAGAGCAATTAGGCAAGAAAAAGAAATAAAAAGCACCCATGTTAGAAAGGAAGAAGTAAAACTTTATTCACAGGTGATATGATCTTGTATATAGAAAATCCTGAGGAATACACATACACAAAAAAAATATTTAAAATAATAAATGAGTTTGACAAGGTTTCAGGATCCAAGATCCATATGGTGACAGCAGAGTCTTAAAGAAAGTGTGGGTTCCTTCTGAGCAAGGAGCCCCGTGAACTTCACGGGTCTCACTGCCATAAAGTTGGCCTTCTCTTCAGTCAAAGTCTACCAGGAACACACCTATAGTTGAACAAAGTTGGGTTTATTGATTCAAAGCAATAAGGGTGAACACATATCACAGTAATCATAGGGCATCTCAGTAAAGTTTTAATACAGATTTGGGGCTTATGTTGGGTGATTTTAGAGAGGGGAGGTCAGGGAAACAAGGCTTTGCTCTGGATTGGATGTTTTCAGGAAACGGATAATTTTACAACAGGGTATCTTAATAATTCTTATTCAAAAGGCCAGAAGACTGAAGCAAGGCTAGAGCTGTGATTGATTTTTTTTTTTTTTTTTTTAATTTTGTAAGGAGCAATCACGCTTGTTAGAAAGGTAGGGGGAAGTTTGGCTCATTTTATAGTCTGGATAATAGTCACATTTGGTCTTTGTTCAAACATGATTTTGGACAGGTCTTGCTGCTGTCTTGATCGATCATAGGCACAGAGTGCCTGTGGCTGGTGTCCTGTTAAATTTTTTAAGTCCAAGAGGAGAAGGCCGACACATGGCCGTAACCGTTCGTTACTGCTTTTCTCTTTCTTGCCGTCATCTCTCTCCCAGCTTACTGCAATGTCTCCCTTAACTGGTCTCCCCCATGACAGTCTATTCTCATCCATGCCGCGGAGAGGAACACACAGCCTGTTCTCTCACATAAGCATGATCCCATTAAATCATAAGCCAGGCCCTGCTACTCCTCTGCTTAAATTACTAATGGCCTCTGCAGGGGGCTGAACAGTGTCCCTCCAAAAGATATACCCAGGTCCTAACACCCTGGCACCTATGAATGAGCCCCTGCTTGGAAATACAATTAAGTAAGGGTCTCAGGATGATATCCTGTTCACTAAATGCAATGAATGTGCCACAATGATGAGAGAGGTTGATGAGGGAGGAGTGGGGGTGGGTGGGGGTGGGGTATATGGGAACCTCTTATATTTTATAATGTAACATTTTTTGTGATCTATGTATCTTCAAAAGAATATAATGTAACATAATATAATATAATAAATAAATAAGATGATATCCTGGATTTAGGAAGTGCCCTGGCTCCAGTAGCCATTGTCCTTATAAGACAAGGAAAGGACAGAGCGACCCAGAGAGAAGCTGGCCATGCGAAGATGGAGGTGGACACTGGAGGGATGCCAAGGCCACACGGGCCAGCAGAAGTGGACGAGCCAAGGAAGGATGCTTACCCAGAGCCTTTGCAGGGAATGGGGCCCGCCCACACCTTGGTTTGGGCCCAGTCATATTTGTTTTGGACTTCTGGCCTCCAGGACTGTGAAAGAATACATTTCTGGGAAGCAGATGTGGCTAATGGGAAGTGGATGTGGCTCAAGTGCTAGAGCTTTCCCCTACCATATGGGAGGACCCGGGTTCACTCCCTGAGGCCTCCTGGTGAAAAAGAAGAGAACGCGTGCCCAAGCAGCGAGCCAGTGCCTGCGTGAGTGCCCACGTGCTGAGCCAGTGCCTGTGCAAGTGAGTCACGCAGCAAGATGATGACGCAGCAAAAGAGAGACAAGGGGAGAGTCAAGGTGAAGCGCAGCAGAAACCAGGAACTGAGGTGGTGCAGCTGACAGGGAACCTCTCTCCCCTTCAGAGCTCTCCAGGATCGAATCCCAGTGAATCCTAGAGGAGAGAAAATGAGAAGAGAAGACAACACAGACAGCAAAAACAGCAGGGTATAAAGAGGGGAAGAGGGGGAAATAAATAAATAAATCTTTTTTAAAAAAAAGAAGAAGAAATTTCTATCATCTTAAGCCACCTGGTTTGGGGCAAGCTGTTGTGACAGTATATTAGTCAGCCAAAGAGGTGCTGATGCAAAATACCAGAAATGGGTTGGTTTTTATAAAGGGTATTTATTTGGGGTAGCAGCTTACAGATACCAGGTCATAAAGCATAAGTTACTTCCCTCACCAAAGTCTACTTGGAGCAAGATGGCTGCTGTCGTCTGCCAGGGCTCAGGCTTCCTGGGTTCCTCTCTTCCAGGTTCTTGCTTCTCTCTGGGTTCAAGGTTCCTCTCTTCCTGGGGCTGGTTTCTCTTTCCTCTGTGAGTTTACCTCCCAGGGCTCCAACTTAAGGCTTCAGCATCAAACTCCAACATCAAAACTCCAACATCAAAAACCCTCAACTCTGTCCTTTGCCATGCCTTTTATCTGTGAGTCCCCACCCACCAAGGGCAGGAACTCAACGCCCTACTGAAGTGGCCCAATCAAAGCCCTAATCAAGTTAATCACGTCCAGGTACAGACCAGTTATAAACATCATCCAGTATCTACTTTTGGAATCCAATACCATGTCAAACTGCTACCGAAAGCCCTAGGAAACTAAGATGACCTTCTATTGCAATAAGAACCCAAAGTCTTACATGAGCCACTGGGCCCAGGATACCCAGGCCTGCTTCCCTCTATCCCTGCTCTCACACACCTTCTCCATGGCCCCCAGACGCCCACCACACCCACCTCCATACTGCAGGCTCCTCAGGCCCTCTCCAGGGGCACCCCTCTGCCTGGAGTGGGTTCCTCCCATCTTTCTACTGGAACCTTCTCATCATCTAGGCCTCAGTGCAGCTACCCCCTCCTCTGGGAAGTCTTCCTTGACTTCCTTGGCTAAAACCGCACTCCCATATCTGCTCCTTCTCTGCTATGTACCCTCCTGCCTGTTGCTGTTGGAATTTTCCTCGCTGTGCTGCGATCACATCATTTATTTGCTTACATGTTTAGTGTTTGTGCGCCCCCCCCACAAGGAAAGTCCCCATGGGGTCTGCACACCCCACTCCTCCCAGCACCTAGAAGAATTTATGTTTTACTGAATTCACGCACATGTTGTGTTTATTAGATGCCAGGCACTCTGCTAAATGCTTTACAAATATTATCTCCTTGAATCTCCATGAAGAAGAGATTACTCTTGTTTTGCAGAGGACAGAACTGAGGCCCGGAGAGGTTAAGTACTCTGCCGAAGTCACACAGCTCAAAAGTGGGAGAACCAGGATTCGAACCCAGGTGGTCCAGGCCCAGAATCAGAGGGCTTGACCCAGAGTCGGTGTGCTCGATAAATACCTACTGAATGAATGAACTTCCACGGAAGAGTGAGCACTAGTCTCTCACAGGTAACCTACCAGGTGGGAGGGCCCTGAAAGCGTCTCCCAGGTCCATACCGCACCACAGAGCCATCTCACCCGTCCCCGCCAAGGCTGGGGGGACAGAAGAGGGAGAAGAGGACAACAGAAGAATCTGAGCAGCGTGGCGGAGAGCCTGAGACCAGCGCAAGTACCACGGCTCTCTCTAAGGCATGACGCCGTTGGCCCAGCCCCCAGCTCTGCGCGGGGAGGGACGCGCCGGGGCCTGTGGCTCCCTTGTGCCCGGAGCTCTCCAGGCCCCTGCTCCGTGGATTCCGCCCCCAGCTGGGCAAGCCCACCCTGCCCTGACCCCACCCCACCCCCAGCCAGCCCCCACGGGCCTCCTGGGCTGGGCCCCGGCCTGCAACCTCCTTCCCCTGGCCACAGCTCCAGGGGCTGCCCAGGGGGAGAGCATCTTCTTCTCTGTTCACTGTCACTTCCTGGCATGTTTTATATAATATTAGCATTTGGTTGCATTTCTCAACAATCCCAGAAAGCAGAAATGAAGTGTGTGGATCAAGAAATAAATGTATATTAGGGAAGCGGATTTGGCTCAAGGGATAGAGCGTCCACCTACCACATGGGAGATTCAGGGTTCAAACCCCGGGCCTCCTTGACCCGTGTGGAGCTGGCCCATGTGCAGTGCTGATACGCACAAGGAGTGCCCTGCCACGCAGGGGTGTCCCCCACATAGGAGAGTGCAAGGAGTGTGCCCCGTAAGGAGAGCCGCCCAGCGCAAAAGAAAGTGCAGCCTGCCCAGGAATGGCGCCGCACACACAGAGAGCTGACACAGTAAGAGGACGCAACAAAAAGAAACACAGATTCCCGTGCCGCTGACAAGAATGCAAGTGGACACAGAATACACAGCGAATGGACACAGAGGGCAGACAACGGGGTGGGGGGAGAAATAAATAAAATAAATAACTTTTAAAAAAAAGAAATATATATATATATATATATATTTTTTTTTTTTTTTTTTTTTTTCTTTAAGGCAAGGGAGGAATAACAAGGAACCGGGATTAGAAACGGGACTGTGAGGCACGTGGAGAAGAACGGAGAAGTGGGCAATGCTGGAAATGAGTGTGAAGAGGAAACCTGAGAGGAGGAAATAAAGCCTTTCCACCCGGCAAGCTGGAGTCGGGGCGAGGAAGAGAAGAGGCTCCGAGGGCCCGGCCGGGCCCCCCGTGCCCCTGACCCTCCTCGTGGCTGAAGGCCTCACCGCCAAGTGCTGCCTTATGAGTCACCCATTGGCGGTGGCTTTTTAATTTCAGGTGAAAAAAAAAAATTTGACTAACTCTTCGGCTTCACGGACAACCTCCCCTTCCCAACCGTCCCCTCGGCTCCTCGAACGCCGTAAACAGAGTTTATGGCTGAGGCTGGCTTCCCGGCTGAGTCTTGGGGGACTGGGGTTCCTGTGTGTTGCTAGGCAGCGCGGGGCCGCTCCCGGGCCTGGCTGGGCCTGTGTCCTGGAGGAACCGCAGCGGATCCGCAGCCGCTGACGGCAGGAGCTCTGAGCTGACCATTCCTCCTGCCTGGTCCATGGAAACCACGGACCGGAAGAACAGCTGCCAGTCGGTTCTCGGCGCGCTAGGAGGCATGTCCCCAGCTTGTCATTAGCACACGCCGCGAGGAAGCGGTATCCAGGAAAGGAAGGCCTGAGCCGAGACACCGCGCCGGCAGTGTCATTAGAGACCTCTTCCGTCGCCATCGCAACGAGAGCCGGCATTGGTTATTTGCTACTTATAAAGCACTTTCACAGACAGGACCTCACTAGGCCTCACCGCCGTCATCAGGGGTGAAAACGCACGCGTGCGTGTCCCGGGTCCCATCCGTGGGCCGGGTCCCCGGGCTTCAGCGGCCGGCCTGGACCCGTCTACCGGTGGGCAGAGGGCTCTGCACCCCAGCATGGCCTCCCGCCTCTGCCCCGTGTGCCCGTCAGCAGGCAGGGGCAGCCTGGGGAGTGACAAAGCCCCCCGCAGGTGCTTCTCACTCCCACGCTGGCGTAGCGGGGAGAGCGCCGCGCCAGCCAGCAGCGCTCGCCTCTCCTCTCTCCCGAGGCAGCCAGGCCCTCTGCCCGGGCCAGGCAGGTGGCAGGCGCTGGGGGCCAGTAGGGTCTGTCTCGCTCTCTGCCTCTCAGGTTGCATCCTCTGCTGTGGTGGCTGTGAAGGGTTGGCCGTTTGTCCCAAATCCCTAGACCTTAGGAAAGAGGGTCCAGCCCAGACCACACAGCTTCAGTCCTGGGATTTGGGACTCACTTAGGGAGCGTATCGGGGAGGAGGAGATTGACAAGGCCAGATGAGGGCATTGTTGGAGTCCTGCCGTATCCGTCAGGGAATATTAGGTTATGTGGCAGTAACAAACAGCCCCAAAAATCTCAGTGGCAAAGGTAGGAAGGGAGGGAGGGAAGAGAGAAGAGAGTCTGATTCTTCTCTGCCTTTAGTGTTGCCTGCGGGGCAGCTGCAGCTTCTCTCCCTGTCCTCTGCGCTCTAAGATCAAGATTAAGGCGGGTCTCTATCCGGAATAGCTGGCTTCATAGAGAAGCGGAACAAAACGTCTGCTTCAAAACGGCCCGTGTCACTTGCACTCCTATGTCCAGTCTCAGGGCCCAGCCCCACGTCAGCGGGGCAGGAGGTGTGGACTTCCTGGGGGACGCCCCAGTAGGAGGAGAAGGCAACCAGGCAGTCCAACAGCCTGGCTGCCGCAAAAACAGGCGCTCACCCGCCTGCCGCTGTTACCCACTTCCGCCAGGAAGATGCCCTCCAAACCCAGCGGTGGGGCTCCGTCAACGCCAAATGTGAATTCCGTTTCACAGACCAGGAAACCGTGGTCCTCATCGGGCAGGTTTGACAAAAGCGGATGAGGTGCTCCCTGTCGCGGGCTGAACTGATTCTCCGAAAAGGATCGGTCCAGGTCCAAATCCCGTACCCAGGACTGTGCCTGTATCTGGAAATAGGGCCTTTGCAGGTGGAGTCAAGGTAAGATGGGGTCACCCTGGAGCTGGGTGAGCCCTAAATCCAGGGCCTGGCATCCTGATGGGGAGCGGAGCGGACGCACAGAGGCACAGAAGGCCACACGAAGACGGCGGCAGAGACTGATGGAGCCACGGGCCGTGGGACACCAAGGACCCCAGGTACCACCAGAAGCCAGCAAGAGGCAGGCAACGGTCGCCTTTGAGGAAGCATGGCCAGCTCACGCCTTTTCTTTTTTTATTTATCCCCTGCCTCCCCGAGATGGTTCTCTCGTCTGCCTGCTCACTGTTTGCTCACCTTCTCAGGAGGCACCAGAAACCGAACCCAGGACTTCCCACATGAGAGGCAAGTGCCCAAGAGCCTGAGCCACACCTGCTCCCCATGGCCTACAGCATCTGCCGGCTTGTGGACTGTGCTTGTTGTGGCAGGGGTGGCATCTGTGTGTCTTCTTTTAGGAGGCACCGGGACCCGAACCCAGGACCACCCATGTGGTAGGCGGGCCCCCAATGGCCCGAGCCGCCTCCACTTTCCCTGCCCACACCTTGGCTTCAGACCCCCAGCCTCCAGAACTGGGGAGAAGGCATTTCTGTGGTTTATGGTGATTCCTTAACAAATACACTCCCAGCCAGGTGGGAACAGGACATTTCCCAGGCTCCCTTGCAGTTGGATTGGGGCCACGTGGCTGGGGGTTCTGAGCCACGAGACAGGCGTGGGAGCTGTGCCTCGAGGCCCCACGCCTGACCACAAAGCTCCATCCAGGCTTTCACCCTCTCCCTTCCCCTTTTACCCCCACGGCGGAGCCACGTTCCACGAAGGCGCCATCTCAGTGTGGAAGGCGCGTAGGTCTCAGAATCAGCGCTTGGGGCCTGCTGCCCAGGGAAGCCGCTGGCCTGCGTGGGGCTGAGCCGCGAGAAACAAGCCAGGTTTTACTGCGCCGTGGCACGGGGGGCCTCACCTGCACCAGCCAGCCTGGGAGTGAGGCCACGAGGCCACGGCCGGGCATCAGTGGTGCTGGGAGTGAACCCCGGGTGTCTTTGCATGGGGTCCCTCAAAAGCAGAGCCTGTGGCCAGGCTCGGGGGGCAGATGGTTTTACGGGGGACAATCCTAGGAGCCAGGGCTGGGGAGCAAGCAGAGCGGGGCAGGGAAGAAGGAAGAGCCAATCCGTGGGGTTTCACGGGGCTCAGCCCACCGAGGACACGTAGGCAGACGTGGCAAGGGAGCCTCAGCTTGTCCGCCCCAGGATGGAAAGCTGGGATGTGTGTGCACAGCTTCCGTCCGCCCCCACTGGTGGCAGGCAGTCCCTGGGGACCCATGTCTCCACCAGGAAGCCTGCCCGGCCCACGGGCGGGGCCACGAGCTGTCCATCCAGCTGCCACGGAAGCCAGAGACATCAAGGGGCCACACCAGGACATGGGGCCCCACCTCCGTCATCTCTCCATGGCACTGCCCGACTGCTTGAGAGAGGCCAGGGTCACGGGGGACACTGAGAGCCACCGAGACAGACCGAGCAGGCAGCCCCTTCCCAACCCAACTCCAAACTCTAGTGGGGCGAGCGGGAATCGTGGCATGTGGGTAGCCACCACGAGGCTGCCAGGCCCAGGGAGGAGGGCCAGCTCCTGCGATGGCACCTGCAGGGGAGGGGTAGAGGGCAGGCGGAGGAAGAGAGGACGGGAGGGAGAGATGGAGGGAAGAAGGAAGAGGGAGGGCCCACTGCCCTTGGCCTTGGAAGCACGTTTCCTCCCTGACGTCAGTCTCGGCAGCAGCTGGCCACCTCTGGACTGACGGACCGATGGGCAGGGCCACCGTCTCCCCCAGCCTCGTGTCCACCGTCGGCCAGCATGGCTCAGCAGGTCACGGGCAGCCTCCTTGAGAGATGCTTTTGGGAAAACGATAAGACATCCTGAAGAGGGTAAAAGGGCCTTGCTTTTTTTTTAAAGATTTATTTTATTAATTTTCTCCTCTCCCCCCCCCCGCCCCCGTTTATCTGTTCTCTATGTCCATTCGCTGTGTGTTCTTCTTTTTTGTCCACTTCTGCTGTTGTCAGTGGCACGGGAATCTGTGTTTCTTTTTGTTGTGTCATCTTGTGTCAGCTCTCCGTGTGGGCGGCGCCATTCCTGGGCAGGCTGCACTTTCTTTCGTGCTGGGCGGCTCTTCTTACAGGGCACACTGCTTGCGTGTGGGGCTCCCCTACGCGGGGGACACTCCTGCGTGGCAGGTCACTCCTTGCGCGCATCAGCACTGCGCATGGGCCAGCTGCACACAGGTCAAGGAGGCCCGGGGTTTGAACCGCGGACCTCCCGTGTGGTAGACGGACGCCCTAACCACTGCGCCAAGTCCGCTTCCCAGGGTAAAAGGTATTATTGTTAATATTAAACCGACTGCTTTGTAAATGCACCACGGGAAACATGTTTAAAGTACAGATTAAGGAAAATGGACCAGCTCTGCTTTCTGATTCTACTGGAATGCCCCGGAATCCTGGCAAAGCTCGCAGTGTGCCCCCCAGCGAAGGCAGGCTGGGCGGTGAGGTAAGAGGAATGGCGCTCCTGGAAGGGCCCAAAGCACCCACCTTTCCACCCGGCTGCCTTTCGTCGCCTCCCAAGGCTCTTAACAGGTCCTAGCTGAAGGCAGCCGTCTGTCCTTTAAACACAAATTGTGATAGAACACATAGAGGGTAAAGTTCACCTCTGTGAGCATTTTAAAATGTACGATCCAGGGGCATTTAGTACACTCCCAATGCCATGCAACCACCCCCACTACCTAGTTCCAGAACATTCTCTTAACCCAACGGGGACCCCGTGCCCATTAAGTGCTCACTCCCCATTCCTCCTCCCCCAGCCCCTGGCAAACACCAATCCCAGCGGCTTCGCCTGTCCTGGACGCTTCCCACCGAGGGAATCACTCGCGACGTGACTTTTGGGTCTGCCTTCTTTCCCTCAGCACAGCACTTCCAGGCTCACCCGTGCGGCCGCGTGTATAGAACTGCAGGTCTTTCTATGGCTGAATCACAGTCGCACTGTCTGAACAGACCACACCTGGGCCTTTTTAAGTCCACATCGCATCCTGTCCCACTTAGCAGGTGTGGTTTCCTTTCCGTTGCTAAAAATTTCTCCTTTTTAAGAGGTTTTTCTCCCTTCCCCCCTGCCTTGACATCCACAGCCTGTAATTATCGCAAGATGGAAAAGCATGGACTCACCTGCAAGAAACAGGGAACTCCTCTTTGGAGATCAGACTTCTTCCCTCTTCTTTAACGAGGTGGCTCTATGGAGAGAACCATCACTTGCAGAAAGAGCTGCCCTTCACCTCTCAGCCCTGAAATCGGCCTTCTAGCCCGCAAGTTCAAGTCCCCCCGGGGGTTAAACCGCAGCCTGATGAGAACGGCAAGACCTGGTGGATTTCTATGCAAAGGGAGAGAAAACCTCAGCTTTTCCCACGGGAGAGAAATGTCTTCGAGTGGCCCTGGGAGGCATGGAAGACAGATACCCCACCCCCACCCCCTGCGGATTCTGAGGTAGGTGGGGAGCAAGAGAGAGCGGCAGGGGCCAGCCAGGCTTGGGTGGCCGTGAAGAGTGAGGGGACCCTTCCAGAAGAGGCTCCGGCTCGAGGCGAGGGTGCTGGCCACAGACCTGGCCGCGCCTGCCGGAGAGGCTGAGGATGGCGAGGGGCACGTCGGGGCAGATCGGGGAGTGTGCGGAGCCGGCGGGGAGCAGGGTGCACAGCACGGGGGTTAGGGACCTCGGCGGACGCCCGGATTAACCGGGGAGCGAGAGCCCAGGGCTCAGCCCCGGGAGACCTGGGCCCGCGTTTCCAGCTGCGGGTTCGAGGCCACGAGGGCTCCAGGCAGCTGCTGGGGTGCTGCGCCCCCTGGTGGCCGAGGCGGGTAGGCGCGCTGTAAGGCCGTCCCCAAGCTTGAGGCCACCCGGGAGGTGGCGGCGCGGGGGCCACAGGCCTGCGGCTGAAGGGGCAAAGTCCAGCCGCACAACCCGCGACTTCCCCGCCGCTCCAACCCGGGAGAGGTTCCAGCCCAAGAAGTTAACAGTCGGGCTGAAAAATCAACAATCCCCGGATGTGTCGCTTCTCCCAGGAACATCTGCGTTTGAATGCCTGTATCGCCCTCTAGTGGGAGGATTTTTAATTCAGAAAGAATCTGATTTAGCAGGTAGGAGGTGTAGGGTCCCAAGAGCAGAATTTTCCCCCAACATTTTATGATAAAGGTTTTCGAACTCAGTCCCTATACACCCATCGCCTAGATTCTACAGTTATTTTATTTTACTCCCTTTACACGTACCTCTCCAACTCTTCATGCCATTATCCAGTCAACAAACCATATGATTTTTTTGATCCATTCCAAAATTAATTGCAACATTAGTACTCGCCACCCCTAAACATTTCAGCACACGTTACTAACTAGCGTTCAAGATGTGTTTATGGGGTAGCCGACTTGGCTCAATGGATAGGGCATCCGCCTACCACATGGAAGGTCCGCGGTTCAAACCCGGGCCTCCCTGACCCATGTGGAGCTGGCCCACACGGAGTGCTGATGTGCGCAAGGAGTGCCCTGCCATGCAGGGGTGTCCCCCACGTAGGGGAGCCCCACACGCAAGGAGTGCGCCCCATAAGGAGAGCTGCCCACCGAGGAAAAAGTGCAGCCTGCCTAGGAGTGGCACCACACACACAGAGAGCTGACGCAGCAAGATGACACAACCAAAAGAGACACAGATTCCCTGTACCACTGACAAGAATACAAGTGGAAACAGAAGAACACACAGCAAATGGACACGAGAGCAGACAACGGGGGGTGGGGGTGGGGAGAGGAGAGAAATAAATCTTTAAATTTAAAAAAAATTACTCAAAACAAAACCTGGAATGTTTAAATAATAATAATAACATAAAATAAAACCCACTGGGTAATTCCAAGGGCTTGAGTGGCACTGCACAGAGAGTCCAGGACAGTCACATACACACAGACACACACACACACACACACACACGTTGTGTGGGCAGCAGGAGTGAAAGAGATGGTTTTAGGAGAGCACACTATTTTTAAAATTGTAATCCTTATGGATTGATTTTAATGTATATTAGGAAAACTTCACAAGCCCGTGAATTCATACATACTCTATAATATATTATTTTTTCCCAAGATTTATTATTTATTTATTTGTTTCTTTATTCGTTCCCCCCCCCCCCCAACCCTTGTTGTTTGCATTTGCTTTGTCTGTTGTGTGCTCATCTTTTTTGGAGGTGCTGGAACCAAACCCGGGACCTCCCATATGGGAGGGAGGCACCTAATCACTTGAGCCACCTTCACTCCCTGCTTTGTTGTGTCTCTCATTATGTTTTCCTCCTTGTGTCTTTTGGTTGCATCAGCCCACCGCACAAGCCCATTGTGTCAGCTCACTGTCTAGCTCATCTTCTTTAGAAGGCCCAGGAACCGAACCCAGGACCTCCTATGTGGTAGGAAGGAGCTCAATCACTTAAGCCACATCCTCTTCCCTATAATATATAATTTAAACACTTTCCTCTTTAAATAAATTTAAGTTTAAAAAGAGACTCGAATGACCCCGGCAATTCCACTCATAGGAAGAGCCACAATATAATTGAAAACATGGCCTCAAGCATATACTTGCACACAACTGTTCATAGCGGCTTTGACCACAGCAGCCAGAAGATGGAAGCAGCCCAAGCGTTCCTCCGGGGATGATGGATAATCAAAATGGGGTCTAAGACACAACTAACAAAACGGGGTGGAGCAGGTGGAGCGCAGTGGTTGAGCGCACGCTTCACATGTATGAGGTCCTGGGTTCAATCCCCGATACCTCCTAAAAACAATGGAATCTGACCACACAACAGAATATTATTCAGCCATGGAAAGGAAAGAGGTTTTGATACATGCAACGACAGGGAGGAACTTTCAAATCATTATGTTGAGTGAAACAAGACAGATTCAGAAGGACAAAGATGGTAGGATTCCATTTACATGAAATATCTAGAATAAGCAACTTCACGGAGAAGGAAAGATCAGAAGTTAGAAGGGTCTGTACAGAGAGAGGCACGGGGAGTTACTGCTCAATGGATATGGAGTTTCCGTTTTGGGGTGATGAAAAGATTTTGGAACTAGACAGTGGAGATGGTCACACAACAATGTTAATACAATTAATGGTTAAAATGGCAAATTTCATGTTTATGTATTTTATCACAGCAAGTTTTGTTATAAGGAATTGATTTTTTTTTTGAAGATTTATTTATTCCCCTCCCCATTGTTTGAACTCTGTGTCTGCTCTTTTTTTTTTAAGGAGGCACTGAGAACTGAACCCGAGACCTCCCATGTGAGAGGGAGGTACACAGTCACTTGAGCCACCTCCACTCCCTGCTTGTTGTGTCTCTCACTGTGTTTCTTTCCTGTGTCTCTTTGTTGTGTCATCCCATGCATCATCTTGTTGTGTCACCTTGCTGCACCAGCCCATCACATCAGCTTGCTATCTTGTTCATCTTCTTTAGGGGGCACTGGCACCTCCCATGTGGCAGGCAGACACCTGAGCCACATCAGCTTCCTGGGAACTGGTTTTTTAAAAACAACAACAATATTGACAAAATAATAAAATAGGTGCCTACAAAGATGTGGCAAAGTGAAGGGGTAGGAGGCAAACTAAGGTCCAAGAAACCCTGCTTCAGCAGATTCCAGAAAAAGGTGGACCATGGAGAGTCTTGCCAAGCGGCAAGTCCTGCTCACGTTCTTTTCCCTGAAACCTTTAAATCACTGTCCCAAAATACAAAAACAACTCTAGTTATTTTGATTTCACAATTTGTGGCTTAATTTGCATAGTATTCTCAGTACTTTATGATAAAATACTTATTACCTTTAAAATATGTGACTTTACGTATTTGCTGCAATTTTAAAGTATGGTTCTTATAAAATTTGGGGACTAGAATTCTTTTTCCTTGAGGAACACATTTTCAATTTTACAATGAAAGGCAGCTGGAATATAAGGCTCTGCATATAGAATATTACACTGAGACCCTTTTTCAATATCTTTTTTACCTATAAAATGAGTTGTGTTGTTATTAAAAAAGCAACTTTATTCAGTTATGTTTATTTCTTTCTCTATTTTACATTCCACTTCATCCCGTATGGATTTGAGATAACTTAGAGCAGGAACACATATGCGAAAATAAAAATGAAAATTTAAGACTGAACAGTAAAAGTAGGACGTCAAGGTAAAGGTAAGTAAAAACACAAATATGAAGGCCCTACTTGGTTATGGTGTTATAGATGAGTTTCAAATTAGGTTCTGAGCTCCCTGGCAGCTAAAAAGAAAAGAGATGAAGTCTGGACATAATTCTCATTATGGGGAAAGAGGAAGTATGCCAGTTGCTCAAGGAAAGCAAATCATTTCCTACTACTTAGCTGAAAATGAAATTTCTTGCTCAGGATTTTATGGAGGGAGCACTGCGTGATATAGTAGGTAATGTCCTTGACATTCCTACAGCCAAGGGCACAGAACGGCCTCCCTGACCCTGGCAAAGGTCAACCACATTGTTTTCCATGACACACACCTAAAACCCTTAGAATTTGCCCTGCATGTCATGCTGCACTTAAAAATCTCTTTCTGACTGATAGTGTTTGAAGACATTCAACTGTTGCGGCTATCTGTCCATCAACAACTCCCAAATTTATATTTTCCCAACTCATTCCAGACTCAAGTAGCCAACAACCTCCTACAAACCTCCACCTGGGGATCTAATAGTCATTTCAAGCTCTGGTGTTTGGTGGCCAAACTAACTCCTGATCATTCCCTAAAGCCCGCTCGACCTGGAACCTTCCCCACCTCAGTGAGTGGCAATTCCAGCTTTCTCCTTTCTCCATCATCCTACATCCCTCGTTCAATCTCTCAGGAAATCCTCTTGGTTCCTTCTTCAAAATCTATCCAGAACCTGACAGTCAACTTCTCTTCACCTGGTGTGAACCCCCAAAAGCTAACAGAGGTCTCCCGCGTCCATCCTGTCCCCAGCCACCCACACACACGGTCTTATCTCAACCAACATGCCAAAGCAATCCTTTGAAGACATAATGCCTATCATGCCAGGTTTCTGCTCAGATCCCTGCAGTGGCAGAAGTCCTTATGTGGCGAAAGTCCTTATGTGGCCACAAGCCCCACATGATGTGGCACCCTCCCTTACTGTGCTTTGGTCACATCCACCTCCTTGCTGTCCCTTGAGCACATAAACACACCTCTGCTCCGGCCTTCCCCCTGCCTGGAGCACTCTTCCTCCAGATACTTGCATTGCTCGCTTCTTTTTCAAATACTGTTTCTCATTGAGGCCTACCTTGATTGCCCTACTAAAGTTCAGTTTTCCTTCCCCTCCCAATATCACATAACCTGCTCAGCTTTTTTTTAAACCCGTGGTTCTAATCAATTTCTAACAATCTATATAATTATTTACTGTTTACTTACTTATTATAATATCAGTCAGAATAGGCCAGGTTAAGCCACAGTAACAAACATCCCCCCAAATTTCAGGGACTTAAAAAATCAGATGTTTAGTTCTTACTCATGCTACATGTCACGGGGACCTAGGCTGATTGAACAGGATCCATCTTAAATATTTCCACTTTCCATGTCAGGGGCAAATGAAAAGCTCTGGGGTGGTCTGATGCCAGCAATTAGTCTGGTCTGGAAGTATCACGTCACTTCCCTTCACAATTCACTGTGAACTGGTCACAATGAACTGGTCACACAGTTTCACCTAATCACAAGAGAACCAGGAAGTGAAATCTTACCCTGTTACCCAGGGGGGGTGAACTGGTAATATTTTGAGAACAGCACTGATGACATTCATTTTTTACTATTTGTCTTCTCCCTCTGAAGGGTAAGCTCCATAAAGGCAAGTATCTCAAGCACTTAGAACAGTGCCTAGCACATAGTAGGTGCTCAATAATTTAAACAAAAATAAAGGAATGCTGGATGTGGATGTGGCTCAAGTGATAGAGCTTCTGCCTACCATGTGGAAGGACCTGAGTTCGATCCCTGGGGTCTCCTGGTGAAAAAGAAGAAGAGAAAGCGTGCCTGCGTGGTGAGCCAGTGCCTGCACAAGTGAGTCACGTAGCAAGATGATGACACAACAAAAGAGAGACAAGGGACGAGTCAAGGTGAAGCGCAGCAGAGACAAGGAACTGAGGTGGTGCAGCTGACAGGGAACCTCTCTCCCCATCAGGAGTCTCCAGGATTGAATCCTAGAGGGGAGAAAATGAGCAGAGAAGACAACACAGACAGCAAAAACAGCAGGGTGGGAGGAGGGCAAGGGGGGGAAATAAATAAATAAATCTTTTTTAAAAGATAATAAATAAATAAATGAATGGATTATGTGGTTAGATTCATATCGGGCCAAGGAAGCTGGAAGGTAAAAATAAACCCCAGATCAAGTTTACATACTCCATATACGCAAGGCAGAGGCTCTTCTCTAGTCCTATGGTGCTCCGGAAGCCCATGAAATTATCTGCAAAACCATTCCAGAGAGGGGTTCTGCAGCTTTCACCCAATTTTCAAAGGAATCCCTGACCTAAAACCGTTAAAAACAGTCCGTTAAGGATGAAGGGGAGTTTGGCTGTCCCAGGTAGGATACCAGAACCTGGAGCCAATATCAGCTGGGTGCTAACGGGTGTTAGGGAAGTCTCTTCACCTCCCTGGGCCTGGGTCTCCTGGTCTGTCAGGGGGGCCGGGGGTGGGGACCACCTGAACAGGTGCTCTCCATAGCGGCCCGTGACTGGCGAGGGCTGCGCTCACCTGTGCAGCCAGCGCGCCCTCTAGTGGACACAGCAGGCGGTGCAGCTTGCACCCACCGGCCCTCCGGGGTCCCAGGCGGCAGCTGGAGCTCAGGCCTTTGGGGCTTCGCTAGAGCGCAGTGGCTCTCCAGGGCTCCCCGGCACAAGCGCCCCTTTCTGTCCAGCCAGGAACCCTCTGACAAGCCGGCAGCGACCCAGGCGCGCTCAGAGGCGCTTGCCTCAGCACAGAATTTCAGGGAGCACCGAAAAAACTCGGTCTGCAAGAGAAAGAATATTTTAAAGCAACATCTGCAAAACTCAAGATGAATGCAAAAAATATCCACACGGTGAGCCAAATAGGAACATTTTCAATAAGGACAAGATTTCACGATTGTTTTCCTCAGCCACAGGCTCCAGGGCCCCCCGCCCCCCCCCCAAGGAGGGAGCACCCTGGAGGGAGGAAGATGCAGTGCGGAGCGAGCGCCCCACGGTGCGCTTTGGTTCTGCTCGTTGCGTGGTCCCTCGGCTCTCTTCAAGGCCCAGAAACGGGGCCTTATTTGGAAATAGGGTCTTGGAAGACGCGATGAGCTAAGAGTAGGGTGTCCTCACCCAATATGCCGTGTCTTTGTAAGGAGAGGGATTGGGTGCCCCGACAGGGGGGCGAGGCCCTGTGCAGACGGAGGCAGAGACTGGAGGGGTGCAGCTGCCAGCCCAGGAGCACCCCCGGCTGGCCAGAGCCCCCGGAGTGCAGAAGGAACCGGAAGGAGCTCCCCTCCTGGGTTGAGACCAGCATGGCCCTGCCAGCACCTTGACTTTGACCTTCTGGCCTCCAAAGTGGGAGAGGAGAAGCCCCTGTTGCTTTAATCCATCCAGCTTGGGGTGCTTTGTTATGGCAACCCCTGGAAATTAAGATGGGAGAGGGGTTTGTTTACGGGGTGGTGGAGGTGGGCTCTGGCCAGGGCCACAGGAGCTTCCAGGCTGAGCAGGTGACCCTGTCCTCAAGGGGGTCACCGCCTTTTGGCCGAGACCTACAAGGACAGGAGGCAGAGCACTGGGGAGACGCAGGCTGGACTTTGAAAAACCAGGACGTTGGGACAAATGGGACAAAAGCTCACAGGGACAGCTTCTGCTGAAGGCTGAGGGTATGCCTTCCCTGCCCAAGAGTGACTTTAGCAAAATCAAAAGGTGACCCCTGAGCATTTTTCCCCTCCAGAGATGCCATGGTCCCGTCACAGACATTTCGCCGCCCAAAGTTAGCTCGCCCTTCACCCTCCCCGCAAAGGGCCAGCCCGGGGGTGACGTTGACCGGCAGTGCAAACAGAGCTGCCTCCCTATCTGCGAGCATCTGTGTTTGCGGATGACGTCACACCTGCCCTGGGCCTCCCATGCTGGTGAGTCAAGGTGAGTCAAGGTGAGTCATGCCTTGACACCCCCCCCCCCAGACAAGCAAGGACCTGGCTCGGAGCGAACCCGTCTCTGGAGAAGGAAGCTGGACGGAAACCCATTCAGGTGACACCTGCCCGCTGCTGACGTCAGGGGTGCCGACGGAGGGGAGTCTCGCGGCCCCCCTCCGCCCCCAGCCCCGCCCGGCACCCGCAGCCCCTGCGATGCCACGTCCGTGAGTCACGGTCCCGCATTCCCGTCCTGCACACGAGAGCAGAGGCTCCAAGGGGTGAAGCGCTTTGGCCAAGGATCCACGGCGAAGCCGGGGACGGCAGTGTTTCCTTCCCATCTGGGGGCAGGGACAGCACAAGGAGGCCAGGAGCGGTGACTCCAAACGGCAGAGGGTGCGGGGACAGGGCTTCACGGTGAGGTTCGTAAAAACGCTACCAGGGAAGCGGATTTGGCTGAACGGACAGGGTGTCTGTCTACCACATGGGAGGTCCAGGGTTCAAGCCCCGGGCCTCCTTGACCCGTGTGGAGCTGGCCCATGCGCAGTGCTGATGCACACAAGGAGTGCCCTGCCACGCAGGGGTGTCCCCGTGTAGGGGAGCCCCACGCGCAAGGAGTGCGCCCCATAAGGAGAGCCACCCCATGTGAAAGAAAGTGCAGCCTGCCCAGGAGAGGTGCCGCACACACGGAGAGCTGACACAGCAAGATGACACAACAGAGAGACACAGATTCCTGTGCCGCTGTTGCCGCTGACAAGAATACAAGGGGGCACAGAAGAACACACAGTGAATGAGCACAGAGAGCAGACAACTGGGGGTGGGCGGGGGGGGGGAAATAAAAAATAAATTAATTTTTAAAAATATATCACATCACTGAGCTCTCTGAAGCATGGGCTCAGGGGCCAGCCACTTTCCCCAGGCCTGCCTCTCAAGCGGTGGCCAGGGAGCCACGGGTGACCCAGGAGAAGTTTCTTTCAGCCTTCCCAGTCACCTGGCCCATCATCGGTGACCACCTCCCTTCGCTGCCGTCAGGACTGCTAAAGGTCAGCAGGATGGGCAGGGCGAGCAAAACTCCCTCGAGAGGTGTTTGCTCCTGGAGGCGCCTGCCGAGTGGTTGCGCAACCTGCCAGGGGCGTGGGAACTGCAGGTGACCCTCCCAGCCAGTCTGGGAGCAGGAGGGTGGGGGCGAAAGCGCAGGTCCAGGACATCTTCCCCTGGGCTGCCGTCTGTCCCACCGGGATCTGGAGGGACCTGGAGATCAAAGTGGGCCTGGAAGGGGAAAGGCGGGCACAGCTGCGGCCTTGGAATGCCGAGGGGCAGTGGCCCCCTGCCTTCCCCGAAGCCCCTGCCCCCCACCCAGACTCCTGGCCCCTCTGCCTCCGCGGCAGCAACCCCCCAGACTCCTGGCCCCCTGCCTCCCGGGCAGCCTCCCCAACCCTGAAGACTCCTGGCCCCTCTGCCTCCCTGCCAGCCCCCGGCACCCAGGAGGCTCCTGGCCACTGCCTCCCCGCCAGCCCCCCCACCCAGGAGGCTCCTGGCCCCTGCCTCCCTGCCAGCCCCCCCACCCAGGAGGCTCCTGGGCCCTGCCTCCCTGCCAGCCCCCCCACCCAGGAGGCTCCTGGCCCCTGCCTCCCTGCCAGCCCCCGGCACCCAGGAGGCTCCTGGCCCCTGCCTCCCCGCCAGCCCCCCCACCCAGGAGGCTCCTGGCCCCCTGCCTCCCGGGCAGCCCCCCCCACCCAGGAGGCTCCTGGCCCCTGCCTCCCCACCAGCCCCCCCACCCAGGAGGCTCCTGGGCCCTGCCTCCCAGCCAGCCCCCCCACCCAGGAGGCTCCTGGGCCCTGCCTCCCGGGCAGGCCCCCCAACCCTGGAGACTCCTGGCCCCCTGCCTCCCAGGCAGCCCCCCCACCCAGGAGGCTCCTGGCCCCTGCCTCCCAGCCAGCCCCCCCCAGACTCCTGGCCCCTGCCTCCCCGCCAGCCCCCCCACCCAGGAGGCTCCTGGGCCCTGCCTCCCGGGCAGCCCCCCCAACCCTGGAGACTCCTGGCCCCCTGCCTCCCCGCCAGCCCCCCCACCCAGGAGGCTCCTGGCCGCCGAGCACAGCTGCTCCCTCTGACTCCTGCGCATTCCCGGGGAGGGCGCGGCTGGAGGCCCGGGCAGCCGGCTGCGTCTCCTGAGGCGCCAGGAGGAAAAGCGGGGCGACTCGGCGCTCCCAGAGCCGTCGGGGGAGCTGCCCGCCCCTGTTCCTCTTGTCCAGGACCCGGAGGCCCAGGGCACGGTGGCCTTGCTGCGGGGACGCAGGCACCGCATTCAGCAAACCGACTGCTGGGGGCTGGGCCGCATCACCCAGAAAGACCCGTCCTCGGGGACTTGTCTGTGAAGAGGATCTTTGGAGGTGTCACTCTTTCAGAAGAGGCCAGACTGGAGGTCAGGGTGGGCCTGCATCCAGTAAGATGGTGACCTGACAGGGAGGAGAAATGCCGGCGGGGTGGGGGGGGACGGCCTGTGACAAGGCTGAGGCGGGGGCGCTGGCAAGCCCCGGCTGGAACCCCACGGCCTCAGAAGGAGCGCGGCCCTGGTGACATGCCTTGGGCTCCACGCCTGGTCCCCAGAAGTGTGAGACGATCCATCCCTGTGGAGTGGCCCGGGTCGTGGTTCTGTGACGGCAGCCGGGGCAGAGCCCACCGCCACCCGTGTGCCCTGTCGCGTTCCCAGGGCAGCGGGAGCCACGGGCGGCACAGCCGAGACCCGGGAGGGGGCCCCTGCCCGGCAGCTGCCTGGAGGCATTTCTAGACTCCACGGGAGCTCTCCTTCCCCAAGCAGCACTGCCTCCAGGGAAGCAGGAGCCACTGAGTCTAGACTTGACGTAGGAGAAGAGGAAACCTGGGGCCTGTGGGGAATCGCGTATTTCGAAACCTGGGGCAGGTAGTCAGTTATCTAGAGACCTGGGGCAGGTGGCTAGCCAGAGACCCCTCCCTGCTGGGAAAGACAACGAGGGGAAGACTCCTGCTTGCAAGAGGTAGAAGCCTAAGCTGACGCCCACAAGCTCCACTTACCCGGGAATGCCCCTTGCCCAAGGCCTTAGACGGTACTAACAACCCTAGCTCCCCGGCCACCCCCGGCTTCTCAGCACACGCCTGCCCACTTGCTCCAGCTTCCTTCCTTTAACTCTCTTCAATACTTTAACACGGTTCAATAAACCACCTAGTTCCCCATCCGGTCCTTGAATTCTTTCCTGCAGTCAAACAAGCACCCTCTTCATCCACAGACTCAATAACCAGACTGAAGCAGGCTAGTAAGATAGGGAACTAATAGACGGATCTGGAACCTGGCAGAGAGTCCACGTGGACATCAGGAACCCCAAGGGGGCTGCTGGAGGACCCCCACCCCCCGGATTCTGCTATCCAGAGCAAAGACTTCTTCTGGATGCAAAGAAAAGCCCCGGATGTTCCTAGAGACTTTATCACTGGGTCCTCACTAGGGAATTGATGGGTGGGGTAATCAATGCAAACAGCAAACAGCTGGGACCCCTCCCCTGCCATTAGCAAAGGGGTGGAATGATTAATAGTTTATAAAGCAAACTGCGAGGACCGAGCCCTGCTCTCTTGCCTCTGGACCCGTTCCTGCCCTCTTGGCGTCGCTCTTGCCATTTTTCCTCTGCCACGTGGCGATGCAAGTAACCCTGGGCATTTATAACCTATAATGGGGAATTGTAGCTTGTAAATCAGCCCTCTTTATCCCTTTTCACCCCCTTCCTCTCTACCTGGGACCCCTGCTCCGTTATTTTCTCCCATTTCTCTTCCCTCCCTACCTGAATAAATTACTGGCCTAACTCACCCCGCGTGCTCTTGAAATTCATTTCTGCAGCACAGCCAAGAATCTAGATAAAATCCTTTAACAAAACGGCTAGCTCAAGCAAAGCGGGGGAAAATGCAGACACTGTAATATCTTTATTTAATGACCAATATCCAAATGTTTCAAACCCTAAGGAGTCCTGAATGACATTCTGTGCTACGAGTCAACAGCCAAAATCTCATCTCCATTTGTATTCTGAAGAAAGCGGCTGTTGTAGGAGAAATCTCCCAAGAATTATGAACTCAATTACAGGTCCACAGATGTATCATCACTTGAGCTAATAAAAATTCACGAATGCTTTCCTGTTTGGGGACAGATTCACTTTTGTGGCTCTTGTCATTGTTTTCATTGCTGGTGTTTTATGGGAAGCAAAGTGGATGATTTATCATTACAAGATTTTTATTTGCCAGTGTTGACATGTCATTTGGAACTTTATTTCTTGGAAAAGTGGGTGTAAAAGTATGTTCTCCAATTGAAGTAAAATAAAAGTGCTTTTGGAAAGTATAGCTTAAGGACACAAACTCAAAGTCAACATGGACTTTTCCAGGAGAGTCTCAATTTTAATAATATTTCCCTCCTCTGGTCTCCATCATCATGCTCGAATTTGGCAGCTCATGTGTCTTTTGTTTTTACCTCTGAAACATGATCATCGCAGAAATGAAAGAAATTAAATGTATTGGAAGTTTCAGGGAACTGTTTTCCTCCAATTTAGATTTTTTTGGTTTGCTTGAAAATTCATTATGTTTGTATATGTTGAATTCAACTCAAATTCTCCCAAATTGTCATAATAATAATAGATGTCAATTTGGAATCCTTTCAACTGCAAAGAGCAGAAAATTCAGGGCTCACAGACAAGGCAGCTAGTTGACTTCCAGTCTGGCTGCTTGTTCGGACTTGTGAGAGACTGCTGCTTCTTGCGTGGACATTACATCTGCCTTCTTGGTAGTTATTGGGGCACTAAGCAAAAGGCTACACGAGCCCCAACTATTTTGCGTCTCATCCTCTTTAGCAGCCCTTTTTAAGGTTTGTTTCGTCCCTGGGGCCAGAACTGGATCTCCTTTGCCACTCCTAACCGCAGGGGAGCCTGGGAAGTCAAGTTTTTAACTCTCCAGCCCCTGTAGTATAAAAAGGATGATTCACCCTTCTGCTCCTGCTAATTGCCTTACTAAGTTTTTAGAAACTATAGAGTTAAATAGAACCTATGGGGAAGCAGACTTGGCCCAATAGATAGGGTGTCCATCTACCATATGGGAGGTCCGCGGTTCAAACCCTGGGCCTCCTTGACCCGTGTGGAGCTGGCCCACGCACAGTGCTGATGCGCGCAAGGAGTGCCAGGCCACGCAGGGGTGTCCCCCCGCGAAGGGGAGCCCCACGCGCAAGGAGGGCGCCCCGAAAGGAGAGCCGCCCAGCGCGAAAGAAAGTGCAGCCTGCCCGAGAATGGTGCAAGATGACACAACAAAAAGATTCCCAGGGCCGCTGATAGGGACGGTCACAGAAGAACACACAGCGAATGGACACAGAGAGCAGGGGAGGAAGGGAAGAGAAATAAATAAAAAATAAATCTTTAATAAATTAAATAAATAAATAAAACCTATGGACTCGCTAAAGTCTCCAGCTAAAACGAGTGGTGCAGAGAATGCATGCTTTCAGTTGGTGATGGGTGTTAAAACAGTGATGGTCCTTCCACCTTGGATTTGTCACTTTTGCCTCTGGGCCCAGAGTCCTGCTGGACGCTGTGGCCAAACACATGCTAACCATTTTATAGCCATCAGATCCTAATGGGACAGCAGATTCTGCCTTTCGTACTCAGCAAGTTTCCATTGATTCGTAAGCATTCTTGTCAACATCAATACGTGGGGAACATTTCTAAAGGAACACATAAACTACTACTCAAGGTTTTACTTAATTATTTATCACTGCATGCATTTGCCTAATGGAAATTTCCACTTTATGCTGAATTTCAAGATCCGTGGGGCTAATACTTCCCCCTTTTAGGGAAGCAGTTGCAATCTCCCATCACAGATCCACGGAAATTAAAAGTCAGAGCTGCGGCACAATGACAGACTGAGGTTACAGAAGGTGTGAACTGTTCTGGAAACAAATTCACTAGAAATGCCAAGGACAGTACTGAAGAGGACAGTGGAGAGCCGTGGCACCGGGTAGCTGAACGCAAGCACATGTGTGTCATCAGGTGGGCTGCAGACAAAAAGGCTCGTCCGAGGCACTGTGGTGTTGCTGAAAAAGAATTAAAGGGTCGAAAGACAAACCGTCCTAGTGGAAGGGAATATTCCACAATATCCCACCCCGTAGCATCCTCTGCTGTTCACTTTGGGGAACTGCTTGGCAATCCAGGGGTTTCTTTCTGCCTTCCCTGCTGTAACAGCAGTAGGAAAAGAAATGAGAATTACCTGCCTCCATAGAGTACTCCACTGTGTCTTTTCCCAAGTCTTCCCTCTCCAACAAAGCATCGGCTGAAGGTAGGATTGTTCCAGCACTCACTGCACTTGTTTATCAAAGGAAAATGTGGGGCACCCGGCACAAAGATTTAAGCTCCACTAAAAGGAAATTTGCAGAAGTGGTCAACATCTGAACTGTGGTAAATGCAGAAAACAAATCTTTTTGTGTGATCTATTAACTTAAAAAAAAATTAATAAAAGAAAAAAGAAAACAAATCTGCTTAGGAAAGGAAAGTCTGGAACTTTCTTTGCTGGCCCTTTGGATGCTTTCCCATGGAAAACCTAGACGAGGCAAACAAAGATAGACCAGGCAGATCAGCTGCCACAAATCCGGCGAGGCCATTTCCGCGTGGAGCCAAATCACCCAGGAGCTTTCAGGACACCAGGTCAGGGGCCCTCCCTCTCTGCCCTTTGAAAGGAAAGAAGGTTCTGGTTGTCCGGGCCTTTAGCAAAAAGCCTCTCTTTTGTCAAGAGGCCAACTTGTTTTTAGGGGAGGAGGCTTGAGAACTGGGGGGCAGAAGTCGTCGAAAAAAATCAGAGAATTTCAGAGCTGAAAGTAGCCTGTAGATCAGCTACCCTATTTCAGAGGTGGAAAAAAAACACAGCAAGCCAAGAAGTGAAAAACACCTCACGCAGTATTTCCTCCTGATAGAGACAAACTGAAACAGGACCGGAGGCTGCCAGCCCAGTTCTTATCACGCCATAAACGTCTCAAATGGAAACTACAGGGGCCCCTTCAGGTCTTGGGTTCCAGGGACAAGGTGGACTGGATAACCCAGAATTTCTCCAGTTACAAATACCTGAAAATTATGGGTAAGATGTAGCAAATGTATTTTAACACATAGCCGAGTTTGCAAAGACAAAAGAGAAGGGCAAGGTGCCAAGCACACACAGGGAAACGAGGCAAGCAGATAAGATGATCTGGCCGCCTTTGGGGGTAAGGGATGGAGATAACAGAGCTGGAACTGGGCCCCGGCCCCGGTGGGCAGGGATTTCAAATGGTTTTGTGTTTCACCTGCCTAAGGACCTGGGACTTGTGCAAGACGGAGATTGGAGCTAAGCTTCATTCATACTCTCAAGAATCCACGCCAGGAAAAGGGGGACTAGAAAATACTTATTGGACCAGGGGCAGACAGGGAAGTTTGGCTTACCTGGAATCTTGAATAGAAAAAAAAAAAAAAAAAGCCTGCGAGAAATTAACCCACCGGGCCTATGACACGGGGCAGGTGAAGGATCTGAATTTTACGCTATCCCAAGTGTTGCAAGAATTAACCCTAAAACGGGCCTGTGCCGGTGAGCTCCTTAGAGTGTCAGGCAGGAGCAAATGCGAAGGTTTCCTGGGTGAATACTGTACAAGCCAGACCATGTGGAATTTTTACAGACAAAATGATTCCCACAGAAGATGACCTCATACTAAAAAAATTACCAAAACAAATGAGAAAAGGATCCGCCATAGAGAAGGAGCAGGTACAACCACAGCTGAATGAAACCAACAACCACCTAACAAAATGAAACAAAAACCACGCCGAAGTGCCTGGAAGAGACCATAAAATAATATTGTGAATGATTAAAGTGACAAGTCAGGGAAATGATAAGGAAGAAGACTCAGAAAAGAAACCGAAAGACCTATATCAAGTAAAGAGATTGAAGAAGTAATTTCAGAACTTCCCAGAAAGAAAAGCTCAGGCCCAGATGGGTCATGGGGGAATTCAACCAAACATTTAAAGAAGAATCAACACCAATTCTTCATAAAGTCTTCAAAAAATAGAAAATGAAGGAGTACTTCCCAGCTCATTCTATGATGGCAGTATTATCCTGATACCAACACCAAAGACATGATAGACCAATATCCCTTGTGAATATAGATGCAAAACTCATCAACAAAATACTGCCAAACTGAATCCAACATATACAAAACATATATATATATATACACACACACATGTTATATATGCAACATATACACCATGACCAAATGGAATTTATCCCTGGAATGCAAGGTTGTTTCAGCATACAAAAAGTAATCAAAGTGATTCGCTAAATCATTAGAATAAAGGACAAAAGACACATGATCATCTCAACAGACACAGAAAAAGCATTTGACAAATGCTTTCATGATAAAAGCACCCACAGAAAGGAATTTCTTCAATCCGATAACTATTAAAACTAATAAACAGGGGAAGGGGTGGGACATACAGAAATCTCTTATATTTTTTATGTAACAATTATGTAATCTAAATCTTCTTTCAAAAATTTTTAAACTCATAAACAAAATCAGTAATATCATAGGTTATCAATTTACAATTGTATGGATTATGAATGTTTCAATAAAATTGATTAAATCAATTTGCAAAAATCAACTACATTTCTATACACTAACAATGAATAATCCAAAAATGAAACTAAGAACACAATTCCATTTTCAGTAGTATCAAAAAGAAAGGAGGGAAACGGACTTTGGCCCAGTGGTTAGGGCGTCCGTCTACCACATGGGAGGTCCGCGGTTCAAGCCCCGGGCCTCCTTGACCCGTGTGGAGCTGGCCCATGTGCAGTGCTGATGCGCGCAAGGAGTGCCCTGCCACACAGGGGTGTCCCCTGCGTAGGGGAACCCCACGCACAAGGAGTGCACCTGTAAGGAGAGCCGCCCAGCGCGAAGGAGGGAGCAGCCTGCCCAGGAATGGTGCCGCCCACCCTTCCCGAGCCGCTGACGACAACAGAAGTGGACAAAGAAACAAGACGCAGCAAAAAGACACAGAAAAAAAACAGACAACCGGGGGAGGGGAGGGGGAATTAAATAAATAAAAATAAATCTTTAAAAAAAAAAAAAAAGGAATAAATCTAACAAAAGAAGTTCAAAATACATACTCTCTGAGAACTGCAAAATATTTTTTTAAAGAAATTAAAGAGGGAAGTGGGTGTGGCTGAAGTAATTGAGCTCCCCCCTACCATATGGGAGATTCCTGGTTCAGTCCCCTGTGCCTCCTAAAGAAGACAGCGAGCTGGCGCGATGACAGGCAGGTGCAGCAAGATGATGCAACAAGAGACACAAGTAGAAAAAGCATAATGAAAGATACAACAAAGCAGGGAATGGAGGTGGCTCAACAATTAGGTGTCTCCCTCCCACATCAGAGGTCCTGTGGGGTTCAGTTCCCAGTGCCTCCTAAAGAAACAAGGAAGACAAACAGACATAACAAGTGCAAATAACAAGGGGATGGGGAGAAAGAAAGAAATAAAATAAAACTTTAAAAAAAACAAAACAAAGAAAGAAATTAAAGACCTAAATCAATGGAAAGCCATTCCATGTTCATGGATTGGAAGACTAATATTGTTAAGATCCAATACTTCCCAAATTGATCGATAGAATCAACATAATCCCTACCAAAAATTCCTGCCTCTCCCCCTTTTTGGCAAGAATTGACAAGCTGAGCCTAAAATTAATATGGAAATACAGGACATCCAGTGAAACCAAACAATCTTGAAGAAGAGGAATAAAGTTGGAGGAGTCACACTTGCCAATTTCAAAACTTACTACAAAGTGACTACAGTCACGATGGCAGCACTGGCATAAGGACAGATATATATAACAATGGAACAAAATTGGGAGTCTATAAATAAGCCCTTACATATATGGCCAACTGATTTTTGACAAGACAAATCAATGGGGGAAAAATCAGTTTTTCTCCTCACAAGGTAAAGAATGATGTTGGACTCCTTCCCTATGCCATACATAAAAATTAATTCAAAATGGATCATAGATGTGATACAAGAGCTAAATCTATAAAACTCTTAGAAGAAAATATAGAAGTAAATCTTTGTGACCCTGGGTTAGGCAAAGGATTCTTAGATATGATACCCCAAAACACAAGCAACAAAAGAGAAAATAGATTAATTGGATTTCATCAAAATTTAAAATTCTTGTGCTTCAAAGGATATTACTGAGAAAGTGAAAGGACAGTCTGCAGAATGGGAGAAAATATTTGTAAATCATATATCTGATAAGGGGCTTGTATTCACAAAACATAAAGAACTCTTACAACTCAAAGATAAGATAAATAACCCAATTTAAAATCTTCAAAGGATCTGAATAGATATTTCTCCAGAAAAGATATACAAATGCCCAAGAAGAACATGAAAAGAAGTACATGAAAATGCCCAAAAAGTACAAGAAGTACATAGCCACTTAGGTAAATGCAAATTAAAAGCACAATCAGGTACAGCTCACACCAAGCAGGATGGCTATAATCAAAATGCTTCTCCGTGATTATTAAGAGGTTGAATTTTTTGTTTGTTGTATGTTTTTTGTTTATTATTATTATTACCATAATGATGAAAATACTCTAATAATGATTGAAGTGATAAAAGCACAACTATGTGATTATACCAAATGCCATTGATTGTACACTTTGGATAGATTTTATGGACCAGAGGGAGATTATGGTGGAGCTAGGGAGTGACCACTAATTGATATGGGGTTGCTTTGGGGGATGACAAAAATGTTCCAAAATTTATTGTGGTGATTGAACTGTACACTTTAAATAGGTGAACCTGTATGGCATGTGAATTACATCTCAATTAAGCTATCTTTGAAAAAAGAACTAAATATAGAAATGAAAAAACAGTATTGAAAAGTAAAATTCAACGGACAGATTAAATGGGAATTAGGCACAACCAAAGAAATAATGAGTGATTGGGAGGATGCTTCTGAAGAATTATCCAGAATGCAGCACAGATAAATATGTGGAAAATATAAAAAGGAAGATTAGGGACAAGGAGAATTTAATGAAATTGTTCAATACAATCACAATAAATGTCTGTGATTCCAGAAAGAGAGAATAAAGAGAATGAGAGGCAAGTGACTTGGCCCAATGGATAGGGCGTCCGCCTACCATATGGGAGGTCCGTGGTTCAAACCCTGGGCCTCCTTGACCCGTGTGGAGCTGGCCCATGCACAGTGCTGATGCACAAAAGGAGTGCCCTGCCACGCAGGGGTGTCCCCCGCATAGGGGGTGCACCCTGTAAGGAGAGCCGCCCAGCATGAAAGAAAGTGCAGCCTGCCCAAGAAGGGGGCTGCACACATGGGGAGCTGACACAACAAGATGATGCAACAAAAAGAAACACAGATTCCCGGTGCCACTGATAAGGATAGAAGTGGTCACAGAAGAACACACAGCAAATGGACACAGAGAGCAGACCACTGGGGGGGGGGTGAAGGGGGGAGAAATACAACAAATAAATAAATAAATAAATAAATAAATAAATAAATAAATAAATCTTTTTTAAAGAAGAGAAGGAGAGATAATGGCTGAGAAGTTTTTAGAAGTGATGAAAGCCATGACGTCCCTGTTTTAAAAGGGACCAGTCCTCAGCAAGATAAATAAAAATAAATTCACAAATAGACACATTGGAAACACCAGAGAAAGAGAGAAAAAGTAAAAGCAACAGAGAAAAAATTTTGACAGTAAACTTCTCGACATCAATCACTGAGGCCATAAACAATGGGGGCAGGAACCCTCAAAGTGCTGAGGGTAAAGAGCAGCAACCATCGGTTTCCATACCCAGCTGACATATCATTCAAGCGTGCGCGCTCTTGCAACATCTCCAGGTCTGCTTGTATCATTGGAAACTTAAGTTCTCATTGACGTAAGACATAACAACAACTATTAAAATATTTCTGGATAAAATGTCACTTCTACAAATAAAAAAGTATTTTCAGTTCACCTATTAGTAACTCACGAGCAATGGAAAAGACAGGCTAAGATTCAGGTTTCTTGAACATGGTGCATTTAGCCTTTATACCTAGAAGGGCTTACTACCGAGTTTCTTAGGCCATCATACCCATACAAAACTTACATTCATCCTTTAGCGTTCTTAAGAATTTCGTACGTATTTTTCTTTTCGATCACTAACATTCAGTGCATTTACATAACGCTAAGGAGGTGCTTACTTTGAAAGGCACAGTGCATTTTCTCAGAACTCATTTATGCCGATGCTTTGTTAGTTTTTGATGCTCGTTGAAACTAAAATCTGGATATTCCCTTTAAGGGCTTTACCCCACAATCTGTTTTTGCAGTGGCCTATTTTATAGGTTTTCTGAAAGTTTGAGGAAGCAAACCCTGCTCTAATTGTTTCTTATGAAATGAAGAGCATCTTGACTACCTCGTAAATTCATCCTCTTAACATTTCTTGAGCCCCTGTAGTGGGAGGAGACTGACAATAAAAGCAGAAACAGATTAGCTAGGGTATTGGCTTCTATTGCTGTAACAAACCATGGACTTGGTGGCTTAAAATAACACACATTTATTCTCTCACAGCTCTGGATCAGAAGTCTGAAATGAGTCTCATGGGGCTAAAATCAAGGTGTCAGCAGGGCTGGTTCCTTCTGGAGGCTCTGGGTGGAAATCCGTTTCCTTCGCATTTTCCACTTTCGGTGGCCTCTGTATTCCTTGGCCAGTGGTCCCTTCCTCCAAGTCCAAAGTTCAGTCTTCAGATCGCCTTCTCTGATTTTGCCCTTCTTCTAAGTCCCACTGTGACTACATCAGGCCTGTCCAGATAATCCAGGAAAATGCCCCCATCTCCAAATCCTTAACTTAATCAGACCCGCAAAGTCCCTTTTGCCACATAAGCTATCGTTCACAGGTCCCAGGGACTAGGAGGTGGACGTCTTTGGGGAGCCACTTTCCAGCCACTCACATCTGGGGACAAGCACAATTAAAATTCAAATTGGGGAAGCGGATGTGGCTCAAGAGATTGAGCTCCTGCCTACCACATGGGGAGGGCCCAGGTTCGGTTCCCAGTGCCTCTTAGATATGAGCAAGACAGCAAGCTGACGTGACGAGCAGGCGCAGGAAGCTGCCGCAGCAGGAGACACGAGGGAAACAATGAGAGACTCAACAAAGCAGGGAGCGGAGGCGGCTCAGGCGATTAGGCGCCTCCCTCCCACATTGGGGATCCCGGGTTTGTTCCCGCTGCCTCCTGAGAAGAGGACGAGCAGTCACAGCAAGCGCAAACAACAAGGCGGTGGGGAGAAATAAATAAATAAATCTTTTTAGAAGAATTTAAGATAATTTGGATAGCTCTATGGTATGTGAATATATCTCAATAAAACTGCTTAAAATTTTTAAAAAAATTTTTAAAAAAAGGAAGCTTTCCTGTTGAGTGGAAGACCCCTCTGAGGCGGCATCTAGACAGAAATCCGCATAAGAAAAGGTTGGGGGGAGGTGGGAGAACATTCTAGGCAGGGGAACAGCTAGTGCAAAACATTCAGGCAGCGATGAGCTTGGCATGTTGGAGAAGTTAATGCACCTGGGGTTGGAAAATGTTACAGAAAGGCAAATGTGTGTGTGTATGCCTGTTTTTTTATTAGAGAGGCTGTAGGTTTACTGAGAAATCATGCAATACTATAATTCCCTGTACCTCTGCCCCATTATTAACACCTTGCATTAGTGTTCTACACTTGTTACAACTGATGAAAGAACAGCCAATGTTTACATGAGGGTCCACTATTTGTGTTGTACAGTCCTATTTTTTGTTAATACTAGTAACATACATACAACCTAAAATTTCCCCATTTAAGAACATTCAAATACACAATTCAGTGCTGTTAATTAATTCACAGTGTTGTGCTACCCTCACCACCATCCCTTACTGAGACTTTTCCATCACCCCAAAAAGAAACTGTACAATTTAAGCCTGAACGTCCCATTCCCTCCCCCCACCCTGGCCCCTGGTAACTAACGTAGTATTCTAGTTTACAGAAAGGCAACGTAGTATTCTAGTTTACAGAAAGGCAAATGTACTTTAGTTTCAAATCTGCTTTTTCAGAATACAAGAAGTTAAGCCCCCACACTCCCTGTAGGCTATAGAGCATTTGCCCAAGGCTACTGTCATCAGAAAGGACCTCTTTTGTCACAAAACGATGGAATCCTTGTGAACACCTCAGTGAGCTCAGTAAGGAGGACGTACACAGGAGTCTTTTTTTTATTGTGGTTTTGTTGGCAGAACACTCTGGGTTCTGGGCATCTAGGTTCTCTGCTATGTTGCATAAAAGAACTTAAGGATATACCATAGGGTAGGCAAAGGGGTAGAGTTTATTAAGAAACAAGAAAAGAATTCACAATCCAAGGGAAGTGGAAGTGGCTCAAGCAGTTAGGGGCCTGCCTACCACATGGGAGGTCCTGGGTTCAATTCCTGATGCCTCCTAAAGAAGACAAGGAAGACAGCCAGCTGGCACAGCAAGCTGATACAGTAAGATAACACAGTGAGATGAAGCAACAAAGAGACACAATGAGGAAAACATAATGAGAGATCAACAAGTAGGAAGTGGAAGTGGCTCAAGTGATTGGGTGGGAGGTTCCAGATTTGGTTCCCAGTGCCTCCTAAAAAGAAGACAAGCACACAACAACAGACACAGAGAGCAGACAGTGAGAACGAACAATGGGTTGGGGTGTGTGGAGGAATCAATAAAAATTTTAAAGTATATATACACAATCTGAGACATGGATTGCAGGTGTGCTGCAGGGTGAGTCACATGCATGGGGCCCTGATTTAGGCCGCCTCCCCCCACAAATGGCTCCCTCATCTGTTTGCTCATTGATTTTGCTTGCGGGAGGCAGGCACCCGACTGCTTGAGCCATATCTGCTCCCTGCTTGTTTGTTTTTGGTCGCTGTCTTGCTTGTTGTCATGCTCATTGTTTTTGCTCCTGGTCTGTTTGTTTCTTCTTCAGGAGGCACCGGGACCTCCCATGTGGTAGGCAGGGCCCAACTGCCCGAGCCACATCCTCTCCCCAGGCCTTTTAAGACTTTTACTCCTCCCCCTTCCTAATGTTGGGGAGCTGTCTGCTGTGCTGATTGGTTGCCCCCCCTCTTAGCTCCAAGGGGGCTCATGGTGGGGCTTTTCGTTTGAAGGTATCCAGGGCTTCCCCTTGACCCCGGAAGGAGTTCCAAATGGGATCTCGCAGCCAGGGTCTTGGATCTTTCCGCAGCCTTCCCCTCAGGAGGTGTCCGGGTGGGGTCGCACGGCCATGTCTGCCGGCCCGAGCCGCCTTCCCTCTTTCCCTGTACTAACCTGCCTCAGTTTTCAAAATCGTGTTGACACTGTCCCCTGTCATTCTTCAAACTTTGGTAACAGAAACAGGATCTCTGATGATGTTAAACTCAAGGAGACACAAAAACCTTGGCATTCTGGCCCCGGAGAGGCGTGGTGTGGATTTCCAGCGAGGCAGGCCAGCTTGTATTGAGGGGACTCCGGCAGTTGGGACGCCCGCTAAGGGGGCCGCTGCTCACCGTCTCCTGAGGCATTCCTTCCTTTCCCTCGCTCTGAGCTCCACGAAGTCTCAGAGCAACCAAGATTGTGGATTTTCAAGTTTACCGGAAACCAACAAATACTTGAAGAGCCAAGCACGTACGGCCCATTTTGGGAGCACTCATGCATTTTCCCGTCTGACTGTGACGGCTTCCGTTACGAGCCTCCTTAAACTCTACCTTGCGCACACTTCTGGAAGGCCTGTGTCCAGCCCTGGTCACTCTGCACACCCACAGCCCGAGCAGATAACCAGTGTGCAGGGAGCTTGGGGCTGGACTGCCCGACTCTGTTGTGCCCGCACCAAAAACCAAAAAGGACACTTCTCAAAGACTTCTAAAGGGGCAGGAGGGTCATCACCTGGAAATTATCTCCATGAATGAAAGTTTAAAAAGACTGGGAAGCGGATGTGGCTCAAGTGATTGGGCTTCCACCCACCATATAGGAGGACCCAGGTTCGATCCCCAGGGCCTCCTCGTGAAGGCATGCCTGCGCGGGGAGCCAGTGCCCACCCGGTGAGCCATGCGGCAAGATGATGACGCAACGAAAAGAGAGATGAAAGGGAGAGTCAAGGCGAGACGCAACAGAAACCAGGAACGGAGGTGGCACAAGTGACAGAGAAGTACTCTCCCCATCAGAAGTCTCCAGGATTGAATCCTGGTGAATCCTGGAGGAGAAAACGAGAAGCCGAAAAAAAGAGGGAGACAGAGAAATAGAAATAGACACAGAAGATCACAAAGCAAATGGACACAGACAGCAAAAAAAAAAAAAGGAGGGGAGAGGAGGGGAAGAGGTTGGGGTGGGGAGGAGAAAAAAAAAAGACTGAGCATCTTTGAAAGATTTGCATACAATGATGAACCTGGTCCTTTGATGGAATTTCGATCTTGATCAGCTCAAGTCTCTCAGCGGTATAGCTGGTTTTGAGTGGTTTACTAATCTGTTCTCTGGCTCTGAAGCACACCACTTGGGCTGTGGTGTGTGAGGGGTTAAGTCTGCTCTCTTTCCAGCTCCTCGGTTGGCTGCTTTTCAGCAGAGGATGAAATGACCCCATTCATGACAAGGCAGAGGGAAGATCTAAGAGGAAAGGTGATCTGCACAGGGAAGGCGGTGATTTCCAAGTTGAAATGAAACCCACAGACAGACTTGAAGAGCCTAATAATAATGGTGGTAATTATAAGGTCGTGAGTGCAACTCACAAATGGCAAATGACACCCAGCTGGCGGGTCTCATGAGCTCCATGTTGGAAACCTCAGGAAGGAGGCAGCTTGCTTCCACTGTTTAAAGCCAAGTGCCAAGACATTTCCCCGCAACATCCAAGAACACATAACCTTTCGGTTCCCAGACATGGTATGTTTTATAGCCTGCAAAACTCGATAAGCTTGCCCCAGAGTCAAGGTTGTGCTTCGGTCCAAGTCCAGCGGCATCTCAGGCTCTTGAGGCCATCTGCACCCCACAGAGCCTTCTTTGTGTGCCTTTCCCAGTGAGCTTCACCACAGGCGCAGTTCAGAGGCCTCATATCCCAACAGTCTAGAAAAGATGCAAAATGCACCCAGGCTGGAGTTTTTAAAAGGCAGAGGGACCGGGAACGGATGTGGCTCGAGCAGTTGAGCGCCTGCTTCCCACATGGGAGGTCCTGGCACCTCCTGAAAAATAAAATAAAATAAAATAATAAAAATAAAATAAAGCAAACAAAAGAAACGAAAAAACCAACTCAGGGGAGGCGACATGGCTTGGCGCCGGCTTCCCACGCTCGAGGTCCCTGGTTCAATCCCCCGCCCCTGAAAGAAATTGTCAGGGGGAGGTCTCAGGTGCTGGGATCTGAGTCTGGGTCCCCGCAACCCTCCCAGAGAGGGCCAGAGAGCTCGGCGACAGCACCCTGGACAAAGCTGGGGCGGGGCTGGAGACCTCCAGGGCGCCTCCGTGTTTCATAAATCCCAGTGTGAACAGCATGGTTGTATTGCATTGCGTTAAAAATAGTTCTTAATGTAAATTTTCAAAGTATACCGCCATTTCACCAGCCAAATCTTGGCATTTATTGATTTTTCGGTACATGAGGCGTTCCCACCACTGAGAACCCATGACCTGGGCTCCCTGGGCCCTTTGGGGTCAGCAAGAGGACGAGCAGACAAGGGTCAAGGCGGGAAATCGATACCACCGGGGCTGTGGACAACCTGGCCACGGTCCCCAAAGCGCACGGTTTGGTGGGAAGTGCCCGCGGAGGGGGTGGATCTCGGAGAGCCGCCCACAGCTCCCGGCGGGGCCGCCTCGAGGGGCCGCTCCCAGCTGCCCGCCGCCCCCCACCACCCGGCCGCCCCGCCCCCCGGGCCGAGCTGCTCCGCCCACCCGGCCGCCCCGCCCCCCGGGCCGAGCTGCTCCGCCCACCCGGCAGCCCCGCCCCCCGGGCCGAGCTGCTCCGCCCCCCGGCAGCCCCGCCCCGCCCCGCGGCCGCCCCGCCCCGCGGCCGGCCGCCCCGCCCCGCCCCCTCGCGGCGCCCCGCCCCGCCCCGCCCCCTCGCGGCGCCCCGCCCCGCCCCGCCCCCTCGCGGCGCCCCGCCCCCGCCCCGCCCCGCGGCCGCGAGTGCGCCTCAGGTGGGGCCGCCGCGCCCGCGCCCCGCCCCCGCCCCGCCCCGCCCGCCTCAGGTGGGGCCTCCCGGGCCGCGTCCCGCCGCGTCTCCTCAGTCCTGGGCTCTTCGCCGCGGCGGCCCCCACGACTGCTGACACCTCGGCGTGCGGCGGCGGCGGCGGCCGGCTGCCGAGGGTCCCTCAGCCGCGCCCCGGCGCTCCCGCCGCCCGCGGTCCGCGGCCACGAGGCCCCGCCGCGCGCCCCGAGCTCGCCGCCCCGGCGGCCGCAGCCATGTCGCGGGGGCCCGAGGAGGTGAGCCGGCTCACCGAGAACACCTACCGGGTGAGCCGAGCGGGGGCGCGGGGGGGCCCGGCCGGCGGCTCGCCGTCCTCGCCGGGGAAACTTGGGGAGTTTTCACCTTGACGGTGCGGGGGGGACCTGAGGCGGGAGGGCGCTCCCCTCCCCCGCACCCCCTCCTCGCCCGCGCCGGGGACGCCCGTCAGGCCGCCCCGTCCCCCCCGGCGCCGGGAGGGCGGGGGTCCGGCGTTCCCGCGCCCCCACCCCAACTCCTGTGTGGACTCGGTCGCCGCGCTTGAGGCTCTCGGGGACGCGCGGGACGGGCTCGCGTTTCCTGAGAGAAAACGCCCCGAGGTGTGGGGACGCCGCCGCCCTCGGCGCGCCGCCCGCAGGCCGGGCTGGCCCGGGGGGCTTCGCGCCCCCTTCCCCTGGGCCTCCTCACGCCCCGCTTCTCGCTGCGCTCGGCGTCTCTCTCTCCTACATCGATTATTATTGTGCGAAGTTTTTCTTGTAGTCTAGCGCACGGGGCTTTAAAAAAAAAAATTGTCCTACCCTTCGGCGATGCCTTGCTAGGCTGTTAAATTTGCATTTATTTAGGAGAGAACGTTTCCGGAAACAGACGGAGATTTAGGGCGAGTGGCCAGTTTAATAGGTTTGAGTCCTTTTACGTGAATCCCAGTTGAAATAAGATCGGTGTTTTTCATCTGCTGTAGATAGACCACAGAACGACTTTTGTTTTTACCCCTGAGACCTTGAAGTTCTCTAAATTCATTTGTAGCCCTTTTTAAGGCCCACAGTTTGTGGTCATTTTTAGAGTTTTTTTTTTTTTTACCTTAAAATTTAGTTTCTAGACTTGAAAGTCTGGAGTTCCTGAATTCAGGGAAGTTTATTGACTTATTGGATGAGAGTAAAAGAAGCATGAAAATATTTCATAATCTAGCCTTTGAAGTCTGATTGATTCCCTTCATCTGTATACAAAAAGCGTAAACTATATGCATAAATTGAACCATTGAGGTGTATCTAGTCGGCAGAGGAGGAAGGGTTGGCACGGCAGTTTTAGGCTCAGCAGCTGTGACCAAAAATTGGTTCTTATTCTCCTTTTTTTCTCAATAGAGGACAGATTTTTAAGATTCCAGAAATTTTAATGTTCAAATCTTATTTACGTTGAGATCATTAATATGTAAGTGATCCTGAAGATGGTGGGACAGGAGGTGTGGGGTGCTGACAAAATGTATAAATAAAACAGCCTTAGGCTTGCGGGGTAGAAACTACTCTGAAGACTTCAGGGGAAAACTACGTGTAATTGAGGAATGCAGGTCACTGCAAATTTCAGGTGGTATCATGGAATAAAAAAACATCTGAACATGAAGTTTCCCTGCCTTCAAGAGTATAGGAAGAGAGTATTTATCTTCCCAGTCTTAGATGAGATAATTTGAGACAAGCAATCAGATGCCCAGGAGAAAACTGATCTCTTTGCTCTTACTCCTACTTCTTTCCTGACTTTTATTTTCAGTGATAACTGGTGGAGGGGCTGTACTCAAGTGAATTACAGTGCCATAAATGCCAACCACCTTGGCATGACCCAAAGTATTGGAGCAAGAGGGGACAAAGTAGTGGCCTTTCATCATTTTGGTTTTTTGTGTTTATAGAATTTAAAGCAGTGTAAATCAGAAACCAGTACCATATTGCTGTCCGTTCCCACTTAGTCTTAATAGTAAAGGTTCACTAAATGTCTGCTGATTGATTTTAGTTGCCATTTCTTCCTTAATGATTTGGGACTGCATTTTTTATATCAAGGTGGTGGGCTAAGAATTTATATTCCCGGGGTGGGGGGGGGGGGAAGAATTTATAGTCCCAGGCAACAAGTTTAGATAATCTGTAAAATGAAGTTAAAGCTGCTCTTTCATACTTTGGCGATGATGGAAATGCACAATGAAATTTTACATTCGCAGATCTGATTGGCCCTGAAATCCTTTCACCACCTCCTCATTCAGTTCTTACACTCCACCCCATTCCACCAATCAAAAGCTGAAAACAGTTTAACATGGTAAAAATCTCTTGGCAGTGTTTAAGTTACCTAGCGGTCTACAAAAGCCACCTGCAAATGAGATTTTATGGCTTGCTGGTATGGTCTTTAAATATATTTTTTTAAATACTCAAATTTCTCCAATGTTGAAATAAAGGAATGCATTCTTTAGAGAAAAGGGAGGTCATGAAGTACTATGATTCTCTGTGTACAGTATCAAATATCCCTAAATAAATACTTACACATTTGCTGAGTTTCCAAAAATATATACTTAAACAAATGATTATTGGAGATCCATGCTAATGCCCAGGAGGATTTGTACTTTACTATTTCACAGACAAGTGGCATAAAACCCCAAAATGTCAAGTACTGTTACTGTTGCTAATTAGAGTTCAGACAAAGGTCCCCTCTCTCCCCATACTTGAGTCTATAGTATGCCCATAATTTGCCCTCAAAAGCTTGCTTGTGATTTTACATGGTTTTGTGATGAGTACATGCTTCAGTGATTATGAGGAAGAAATAAAGTTAAAAACAAAACAAAACAGCAACAAAACCCAACCCTAAACAGTAGCCACAACCTTCCTACAAGTTAGAACTGTAAAAGTCTTAGGAAGCTGAGGAGGGATGGGTGTGGCATCCAGGAATGTCATACAGTATCTGCAAGTCTTGCAAAGGAGGAAATGAGTCTAAGAAGGGAGAAGGAAAGTCTTCGTTTAAATGTCACCCTCTCTGGAAGGCCTACTCAAATAGCTCTTTATAAGAACCTTTCTCCCAATCAGAGGTCTCCAGAATCAAATCCCAGAGAATCTTAGAGGAGAGAAAATAAGAAGAGAAGACAACACAGACAGCAAAAACAGCAGGGCAGGAGGAGGGGGGGCGGGGAATAATAAATAAATCTAAAAAAAAAAGTGCTTGTAACTCCACCCATCTCAATGCCCATTTATGCTACTTCATTCCCTTTTCCTCCATAACAGGTATTATCTTTGAATATACTATATAATACATTTACTTATTATATGTGTTATCTTCTCACTCCCACTAGAATGTGCACTCCACAAGGGCTAAAAGGTTTGTTTTACTGTATTCCAAGCACTTAAAACAGTGCCTTGCAAATAGTAGGCATACATATTTGTTAAGAATGAATGAGCATTTATTAATGGTCTCTACCAGACTCCCTCCTTCCTCCCTTGATATTTTACACAGAGCATTTTGTTTCATTCTAAGTATACACCAACCCTACATGATGAATATGGATTTGTCTCTTTACCATTTTTAAATGGTGAAACTGAAGCCCAAAGACTGAGTGAGCAGCACCCGCATGCCGTTTACTATACCAGTCTATGTCCCTATCCTTTTTGTGTAGTAATTTAGTTTCTAGTGACCAAAAAATACACAAACCAAGTACATTTTCATAATTTGGTGATCTAAGATGTCACCAAAAATTTCTGTCAATTCGTATTCATTTAATTCATCATCATTGCTTTTTTTAAAATGTATTTTTATTACAGAAGTTGTGAACTTAAAAAACAATCACGCATGTATGGAATTCCCATACAACACCCTTTCGCCAACGCACTGCACTGTTGTGGAACATTTGTTACAGATTATGAGATAATATCATCAGACTATTACCACAAACTGTGGTACATAGCGTACATTTGGCCTATTTTTAACATACCCCCCTGTTATTAACACAGTATATCTTTGGCATTGATGCAAGAATATTACAGGATTGCTGTTAAGTATAGACCATAGACTGCATTAATTATATTTTTTCCCATGCTTCTCCACATTCCTACCACCTTGCAATGGTGGTATACATCCGTTCTTGTTCACAGAAGGACATTCTTGGTTTGTACTATTAACCACAATTCTCCTCCACATGTGGGTTCACTATGTTATTCACTCCATAGATTATTCTCTAGCTTTCTTTCAGTTGACATTTACGCCCCTAGACTACCCTTTTCAGCCGCAATCCCATTTATAAACCAGTTGCTACTCACTATAATGTGTTACCATCAACTCTATCCATTTCCACACTTTTACAGTCAAATTAATTAAAACTTCTACATACATTAAGCATCAGTACTCCTTTACAGCCCTCCTTTTATCACCTAATAACCTACGTGATAGGTTCATTGCTATGTTTTTTTGTGTTTTTTTAAAGATTTATTTATTTCTCCCCATTCCCTCCATTGTCTGCTCTCTGTGTCCACTCGCTGTGTGTTCTTCTGTGTCTGCTTGTGTTCTCATTAGGTGGCTCCAGGAACCGATCCTGGGACATTCCAGAGTGGGATAGAGGCCATCATTCACTTGCACCACCTCAGGTCCCTCATCTGCTATGTCTCTTATTCTCTCTTTTCTGTGTCTCTTTCTGTTGCATCATCTTGCTGCACTAGCTCTCTGCATGGGCCTGCTCACCACATAGGCCACCATGCCTTCACCAGGAGGCTCTGGGCATTGAACCCTGGACCTCCTATATGGTGGACGGGAACCCAGTTGCTTGAGTCACATCCACTTCCCTGCTCTTGTTTCCTGATGACTAAAAAGGGGGCAGTAAAAAGCAGGTGCCAAATAGCAGCAGAAAGCATTGCCAGGTATTGAATATGAAATTGAACAGCCCAGTATTTTAGCCTCTTGTCTTGTGAAATGAAAATACAAAACCAAGGAATAGATGTATTTTTCTGTCAAATATTTTTTCTTGATTGGAAAAAGATTTGAGAACTTTGATAACATTATTGCTGTACAGACAAGGCAGCGTCCTTTATTATGAAACAAGGAAACCTGGGATCACTTGGACAGATGACACTCTCCATAAATTTCAGGTTGCTTTGAGTTTTACTTTTGTGACATTATTTCAATATTGGGCCTTAATTATTACCTTGTGGCCACAGAATGCATTTTTAATATAATGAACCACAGGCAGACCTACAGGGGAAACCTAAAGTGTGTGAAATTGCAAAAGATTGGATTTTTGTTTTCTTTGTATTCCACACAGCAATTTATTCTGCAGTTAAAAAGTAAATATAAAAGCTGCTAAGTCAAACATTAGTATATATTATCTGTTGAAACATGCAAATATATTTTTCTTCTGTTTCATTCCAAAACTTTATTGAACTACAGTATTCATACAGAAAAGTGTGCTTAAATGTATAGCTCACCAAATTTGTCACAGACTGAAATTACCTGTGTCACCAGCATCTAGATAAAGAATATAGTTTCCAGACCCCTCCAGGGTATCATGAATATTGGTTTTAACCTCAGAGGCATTTTTAAGTTTTTAATATTTAATTTTATTTTTTTTAATTTTTAGTATTTTGATCTGACCCCATAAAATTCCAAATTTTTCATGAAAATTTACATAGAAAATAAGTCACAAATCCCATATCCAGAGATGACACTATTAACACTATACCTCTGTGCAGTATTGTCTCAGTATATCTTTACGTGTCAATCAGTATTCTGTACCACCTCATTTCAGTGACTCCGCAGTACTCCATTTTTTATTATGACTTATTGATCCATTCCCTGTTGTTGAACCAAGACCATTGTCCACGCTTTGCTACTAAAGCCCAGCAGTGGCATTGCTTTTAAATTTTTGCACAAATTCGTGATGCTTTCCTTAAGCTAAGTTCTCAGAAAGGAGTTGTGGGTCAAAGGGTAGGTACATTTTAAAGCACATTTGCTACCCATACACACTGCAAAATGCCCGCCAGAAAATGAGCACCAGATTATCCTTTAACCTCCATCATGTGAGAGTGCGTCTTTCCCTGAACCCCAACCAATTTAGATCTTTTAAAATCACTTCCTTTTTTATAACAAGTACTTTTGTTTTGTTTGTTTCTACAGTAGTAAAGCATATTCAACATATATAACACATAGTAGCTTGTGGGTGGACATTGGCCAGAAAAACGCCTGAGATTTCATGTCTATCACTCTTTGATATAATTTCCCCCATAAACTTTGTCCAGGGTAATTTCAGCTATGTGACCCTTTAGCCCTGAATACGTTTGATGTTCTTTCCCTCAACCTTGATTTTATACTTCTTTGTATGTTTTCCTGACCTTGAGTCTTTCTCTTTTATCATTATTTATGTTCTGGTTGTAACAGCTGCCTCAGATCTTTGTGGGTAAAGGTGAGGCATGTGTAAATGAGATTAAAATGTTGCTGGTTTCTTTCTCTGTTCAAAAATAAATGAAAAATATACTAGAGTGTATTCCAATCCAAGGAACAAAGAAGATGGTCACTAAGAGTTCTAATTGATGGCTCATAGCCTCTGTAGCAGTTTGATATGATTATGAATTCCAAAAATAGATACTGGATTATGTTTGTAATCTGGCCTGTACCTGGGCATGATTAAATTATGATTAGGGCTTTGATTGGGCCACATCAGTAGGGCATTGAGTCCCCGCCCCTTGGTGGGAGGGGACTCACAGATAAAAGGCATGGCAAAGAACAGAGTTGAGGGTTTTTTGATGTTGAAGTTTGATGCTGAAGCGTTAAGCTGGAGCCACAGGAAGTCAACACACAGAGGAAAGAGAGGCAAGCCCCAGGAAGAGAGGAACCCTCAGCCCAGGAAGAAGCAAGCCCTGGGAAGAGAGGAACCCTGAACCCAGAGAGAGGCAAGACCCTCGAAGGGAGGAACCCAGGAAGCCTAAACTCTTGCAGACATTCGCAGCCATCTTGCTCCAACATGTGAAAATAGACTTTGGTGAGGGAAGTAATTTATGCTTTTTGGCCTGGTATCTGTAAGCTCCTACCCCAAATAAATACCCTTTATAAAACCAACCAATTTCTGATATTTTGCATCAGCCATCCCTTTGACTGACTAATACAGAGGGGGTGGGGGGAATTAAATAAATAAATAAATCTTTAAAAAAAAATCAGGAGGGAAATCACAAAGATGATTCCTTATACTTCAGTGCTGTGATTTTAACGCAAAGCAGAACCCTCTCACAGGGTCTGGTTGAAGGAGGTTCACTAGAATTATTCCAGACACTATCATAAGAATGACATTTGAGAAGAACTAGTGGACTAAAACAATGTCACTTGCTGTATGAAGTCATTTTGCTTCGATCAGATAAAGTTCGGGTTGCCCATTAAGTACTTTGAGGCTTTTGAAACAAATTCAACCCAGTGCATGGGACGTACTTTCCTATAAATCCATTGCTTGCTTTTTATTCCATGACACACCTTTTAAAAATAGGCAGGCAAGAGCACTTAACCAAATAATCTACTGTATTTCTGGTGCTTAAAATAGCTATTTTAAACCCAGTAACTAATCAGGTACTGTTCATGTAATATATGCCATTTATCTGTGATAGTTAGGTATTTCTAAGCAATATTCAAGAAATAAAATGTTTGCATTTCTCTTTTGCTGGGTCAGTCTGGATTGCCTCTCCAGGTTTTTTCATACCTGTCTCCCATGCCTTTTTTTTTTTTCAAAGGAGGTACCCAGGATCAAACCCAGGACCTTATATATGGGAAGCAGACAACCACTGAGCAACACCTGCTCCATCTTTTTTTTTTTAAGCAGTTTTATTGAGATATATTCATGTAGCATACAATCTATCCAAAGTATACAATCAATAACTTTTAGTATAATCACAGTGTTGTGCATTCATCACCACAAAAAAATTTAGAACAATTTCATTACTCCAAAAAGAAAAACTCCACACTTTTTAGCAGTCAGTCACCTCTCAACCCTCTACCCTTCCCGAGACCTACATAACCACTAATCTAATTCCATCTTTATAAATTTATTTATATTTACATTTTATATAGATGGAATAATACAGAATAATGTGGTACTTTGTGTCTGGTTTCTTTCGCTTAGAATAATATTTTGTTTTGCTTCTGCCTGATACTAACATTTTGCTATGTTAACATACATTTGTTCATTTTCAAGAAAGTCTTATATGCAGTATTACCCATATATATAAATATTCCCATATATGACTATTTTATGTTGTTTCAAAGGACCAAAAATGAAAATGATTTTACAGAATGAAAATCCTTTGTGGAATTAAACCCAAGCGCACAGACCATCTAGCATTTGCCATGATTTCTCTCTGTTCTGCCTCTTTTACACTCACAAGAAAATGCCAGAAAAGAGGCACGTTATCAGATTCTGGTTAAAGTATCACTTTTAAAATTTCCTCTCAAGTTGTGTTATATAGTAGTTGTACAGGTACTACTTGGATTAGTTTCTATTCTTTAAAATAAGAATATATACCTATGCCAACCAACCAAAATGGATAGTGATATTTTTTCTCAGAGTTGGAATTTCATGAAGTGATTTTACTTCAAATGTAGGTACTCCTCCCACTGTTGAAGTCCAAGTTCTAAAAGTTGCTTGAGTTCTACAGTAGGGTCCCCAAATCCCCTGCCAGACAGAGGCCAGTGTGGTCCAGACATTGTTACAATGTCTGATAGCTTCCTAATTGCCAAGGCTAGGAATGCCTGCTTTCAGTCTCTGAAAGCTTTCTTGGCACTGCCCCATAACTATAGCGCCTGTTGGACTTTGAACCCAGTATAATTGTTGGCTCTTAAACTACCAGGAAAAGTGGTTTCAAACAATTCCACCCATAGGCAAATGTAAAACTTTTGCCTAGTATTTAAAATAGAATGAAATTTTCTAGTCAAACCAGGTTATGGATGAAGAAGGGAAAGAAGGAATGAATCCAAAGCAATGTGATAACCCAAAGCATAGTGAAAGTTTAATGGAGAATTTTCTCTGTGGGCTAAAGATTTTTATGAAACTATCCTTTTATAAGGACACTGCAAAGATTTTTGTCTGGAGAAATATTTGTCAACCAACTGAAGATTTGTCCCAAAATAGCTAAGTTATCTTTTTCTAATAGTGGGTCAAATTGATTTTCACCCTAGAAGGGAATTGTTGCATACAGCCAAATGGGCATAAATGCTTTGCAGATTGTTAACAGTTTTCTGGTTGGTTCCATATTCGCAGAGAACAGTGGATGACCTGCATCATAATAAATCTGGCTCTTTGGTGGGCAGGTAGTTAGAAACAACCAAAGAACAAGCAGTTACACAACTTGGTGGCTATTTCTTAACCCTAAGCATTTAAATTCTCTCAATCCTTAGCCACATGGAACATAAGTCAAGGACTTTCTGTTGTTCCTTTTATGTATATATATAAGGATACATATATATGTAAAGATATATGTATCTTTGAGATACAATTTACATACTAGGATATTCACTCATTTAAGTGTGCAGTTCAGCATTTAGAAACTCAGGGTTGTGCAACCATCACCACAATCCAATTTCATTTTATCTTTTTAAAAAAATATTTATTTCTATCCCCTTTGCCCCCACCCCGGTTATCTGTTCTCTGTGTCTTTTTGCTGTGTCGTCTTTGTCCGCTTCTGTTGTCAGCAGCACGGGAATCTGTGTTTCTTTTGGTTGCATCATCTTGTTGTGTCAGCTCTCCGTGTGGGCGGCGCCATTCCTGGGCAGGCTGCACTTTCTTTCGCGCTGGGCAGCTCTCCTTGCGGGGGACGCCCCTGCGTGGCACGGCACTCCTTGTGCACATCAGCACTGCACGTGGGCCAGCTCCACACGGGCTGAGGAGGCCCAGGGTTTGAACCGCGGACCTCCCATGTGGTACACAAATGCCCTAACCACTGGGCCAAGTCCGCCACCCCACCACAATCCAATTTTAAAATATTTCCAATCTCTCAATAAAGATCCTTCATCCCCTTGGCTGTCATTCATCATTCCCACCCCAGCCCTAGGCAACTGCTAGTCTACTTAAAGTGATCTCCATAAATTTCATTTAAATGGAATTATACAATCAGTACTTTTATGTCTGGCTTCTTTCACTTTGCGTAATGTCAGAATTCTTCCATGTTGTAGTGTCTATCAGAATATCATTCCTTTTTATAGCCAAATATTCCATTATAAGAACAGACCACATTTTTTTTTTTAAGATTTTTTCCACACCCCCGTCCTGCTGTTTTTGCTGTCTGTATCCATTCACTGTGTGATATTCTGTGTCTATTTCTCTTTTTGTCTTCTCATCTTTCTACTCTAGGATTCAGAGGGACTTGATCCTGGGTTCCTCTAATGTGGAGAGAGGTTCCCTGGCAATTGCGCCACCAGTTCGGGTCTCTGCTGCGCTTCACTTTGGTTCTCCCCTTCGTCTGTCTTTTGGTGCGTCATCATTCTGCTGCTCACTCACTTCCGTGGGAACTGGCTCACCACGTGGGCACTTGGTCACCACGCAGGCATGCTTTCTCTTCTTTTTCTCCAGGAGGTCCCAGGGATCAAACCTGGGTCCTCCCATGTGGTAGGTGGAGGCCTTATCACTTGAGCCACATCTGCTTCCCCAGACCACATTTTGTTTATTCGTCATCCATTGATGGACATTTGGGTTGTCCCTAAGAAGGTGCTGTGATGCTCTGAATGGCCACATACCTAGGCCTAATACTTAAAAAATAGCTTAAATGACAATGTGGGGAAAATACAGCATTGGGAAGCAAATTGCCCAAGGAAAGCCCTGCTCTGCCAGCTTTGGGAAGCCTGTTATAACTTACCAGGGAGAGTGCTGAGCCATGCAACTTTGATGATCATGGGTTTGAGAACTGTTGCTTTGAGCTAATGAAGCTGCAGGCAGTGGCCCAGTTACCTCCTGTCAGTGATTGTGGCTAATTGGCCCATTGGGCCTTTGTGTCTTAGTGAGATTTGCAGATGAGCTCACTAAGATAAAGTCACATCTGTGGCAAAGGCATCTCTCATCTGATAAAAATTTGCTTTAAAGTACTGCTCTTGCTGAGCACAGCATTGGATGTTCCAGGTAATGTTCTTGGTGCTGGAGATGTAGTGGTAGGTTAATTAAGGTCTTTGTTTTTAGTTTACATTCCAGTAAACAGATGGGTAATACCAGGTGAGGCAGTGAAAAAAACTCTTGAGAAAAGAGAAGAGAGAAAAGAGGGCTGGAAGTGCTGCTGTCTGTGTGAGGAGGATAAAGGAGGTAGGCATCTCTGAAGGGGCCCTCAACCTGAGGCCGGGAGGAGGTGGGTGTTCAGGCAAAAGTAAAGCAGGTACAAAGGCCCTGCAGCAGGAATGGGTTTAGTATATTCAGAGAACAGCACATAGGCCAGTGTACCTGGAGCTCTGTGACTTACAGGGAAGGGTGGCCAGGGCCCAAACATGTGTTTGGAGTACAACTCAAGTGCAGGCAATGTCCAGGCTTTTGATGGCCTCCTCCTACACACAGTTAAAAAGCAGAGAACACTGATGATACTAATCTGTGATAGATATGAGAACTAAGGAGAAAACCATTAAATTTCAATGTTAGGAAACCACCTTTCATTATTTCTCTTCCCCTGCATAGATTCTTTTTAGTCGTGTAGACTTTTTTAGTGCTGACAAGAGTACTTTAAAAAGCAAGCAAACAAACAAAAACCTAAACTAAAATAATGAGTCAACTCATAGAGGTAAACTCTAGAGCAGGGTTTTTTAATCAGTGTCCATGGCAAGATTACAGGGGGTCTGTGAGCTTGAACTGAAAATTTAAAAAATTGTTCTTGTGGGGACATGTTAGTGTGGGCGTGATATGTTTATTAAATAATACATAGTGTAGTGTGGACTTAGTAAGGGGTCCATGGTTTCACCTGACTGGCAAATAGGTTCATGGAACAAAAAAGGTTAAGAACCCCTGCTCTAGAGTGTAGGTTACTAGGAAATTGAATGTGGGTTGAGAATGGGAGCTGATGCTTAATGTGTACAGAATTTTTAATAAGGTTAATTGTAAATGTGTGGAAATGAATAGAGTTGATTTTAATACATTGTAGTGAGTATAACTAACACTGCTGATTTATAAATGTGGTTGTGGCTGAAAGGGGTAGGCTGTGAATGTAATATTTCAATTGAAGGGAAGCTAGAGAATAATGTACAGACTGTATAACAGTGATTTTGGTGGTGGATGAAGATTGTGCTTAATAGTATAAGAATGTTGTTCCTTTACAAAGCATTAAGTATATAGTGATACATGGGAAAATTACAAGTAATGTAACTTATGGATTATAGTTAACTGTAATATTGTATTTTTGCAGCAATGGCAAAGAAAATATCAATTCTAAGTGACAATGAGTGGGGTACAAAGGGCTATGAGATTTTTCCTGTTGGAGTAATGAAAACATTCTAAAATTGAGGTGATGACAACACAACTCTGTGATGAATATGAGAGCCACTGAGTGTACACTTTGAATGGATTGTACAAAGCATGGGACTGTATAACACAGTGAATCCTGTTGGTGGAAGATGGACTGTGGTTAACAGAACAAATATGAGAACATTCTCTAGTAAACTGTAACGAGTGTATATAATACTAATACATGGTGTCATTAACTGGGTGGATTGGGGGAAAATACACCAAATGTAAGATATTGGCTATAGTTAGTAGTAATGTTTTGATGATGCTCTTTTTGTAATAATGGTTTCACAGCAAGTGTGAGGTGGTTGGTAAGGTAATGTATGGGAGCCCTGTATGTTGATGTTATGCATCTGTTTTGTAAGTTCACATCTTATACTATAAACTTATTGTTTATGGATGTTCATGTATGAATGATAATCTTCAATTTTTAAAAGTTTTAAAAATCTAAAAACAGATACTATTTTTTCCCATCAGACAAAAAATTGAGAATACCAAGTGTTGCTTAAAGATGTGGGAAAAATACTTTTATATAGTGATTTTGGGAGAGTAAATTGCTGCAGCCACTTTCTCCAAAGTATTTGGCAGTATTTAACAAAATTTTAATATTTATTTCCTACTGTTCTTTGCCCCAGAAGTTCTATTTCTGCGTAGATTCTTATCTAGATGTACAAGAAGATAGGCACAAGGCATTTATTGCTGCATCGTTGGTAATAGCAAAAACTTGTCAACCATCTAATGTCACTCAATAGAGGAATGGATGTAGAAAATGCAATAGTTATATGATGAGTGTATTGGCTAGGGTTCTGCCAGAGATACAGAACCAGTGGGATATATTTACCAAGAGCTTTATGTCATGTCAGGGAGTTGGCCCATGAATTGTGGGGGTTGGCAAGTCTAATGTCTGTAGGGCAGGCTGGTGATATGGAAGATCATGTCAGGGGCTGACAGTGCAGTTCACAAGTGGGATTTCTTTTTCTTCAGGGAAACCCTCAATTTTGCTCTTAATGCCTTTCATCCAGTTGGATGAGGCCCACCCAGAAGATAATCTCCTTTAAGTCACTGATTATAGATGTTTAACCACATCTACAAAATACCTTCTCAGTAACAGCTAGATAGTGTTTTTTTGTGTGTTTTCTGTTTTTTTTTTTTTAGATTTATTTTATTTATTTCTCTCCCCTCCTTCCACCCCCATTGCTGCTCTCTGTGTCCATTCACTGTGTGTTCTTTTGTGTCCACTTGCATTCTTGTCAGGTGGCACTGCAAATCTATGTCTCTGTTTGTTGCATCATCTTGCTGCGTCAGCTCTTCCGTGTGTGCGGTGCCACTCCTGGGCAAGCTGCACTTTTTTTGTGCGGTACAGCTTTCCTTGCGGGATGCACTCCTTGTGCGTGGGGCACCCCTGCGTGGCATGGCACTCCTTGCGCACAGCAGTGTACCGCACGTGGGCCAGCTCACCACATGGGCCTGGAGGCCCTGGGTATCGAGCCCTGGACCTCCTATATGGCAGGTGGATGCTCTATCAGTTGAGTCACATCTTCTTCCCCAGATAGTGTTTAATAACTAGGTACTATAGTTTGGCCAAGTTTTCTTATAAAACTAACCATCACAATAAGTACTGCCATTAAGTTAAATAAGAATACACTCAGTGAATATATATCGACGTGGTCAGGTCTCAGAAGCATAGCACTGAATAAAAAACAGGTAAGATGAAAGAATGAAATGTATTACACAACATCATTAAGTTTTTTAAATGCACAAAGCAAAGTTTTATTACAGACATGGCTAAACATGTGTATATAAATATATATTTATATTATATGTTTAAATCTTAGGAGCAATGTTTTTTTTTAGGAAAAAAGGATGAGACCTTAATAGAAACATTAAAGTAGCCTGTAGTTTTATCTATGTTTTAATTCTTTTTCAACAGTAGAAACCAGTACAACAGTGTTAGCCATTATTAATTCTTGTGGTGGGACTAGGGATGAGTGTAGAATTTTCATTTCCTTTCTTTCTTCCTTTTTTTTTTTTAATAAAGAAAAGGGGATGGGGTGGTCAGAAATATTTGTTTGCCCAGGTTGAAACATGTTTTGGTCCATATTATGATGCTATTAGGAGATTAATTATATCCATCAAAATTCGGGAGTGAATTACAAGAAAACCTCTAAAAAGAAAAAGCAAACATAGAGACTCCCATCATTTCTCACACTTAAATAGTGCTTTGATATTTTAAAAGCATTTTCATTTCATCTTATCTCACAATTCAGGTTTCTTGTATTGAGGCCTGAGTTGAGTGCAAAGGCCTGAGTGTCTCCATCTCTTGCTGGGTGTGGAACCTTTAGCAAGGTTTTTTTAGTTTAACAGCTTAAAGCTTCCAGGGCCTCGCCTGTAAAATGGAAATAATAATAACCACATTGTTAGACTCCAGTGAGCAGTTTGTGCAAAATGCTAGGCATAGAGCCTGAAACATGGTAGCATTCCATATATGTGGGTTTTTTTGTTTTGGGTTTGTCGTTTTTTGTTTTGGTAGAAGATTTATTTATTTATTTCTCCTCACTCCTTGTTACTTGCACTTGCTGTGTCTGTTCTTCTTCTTTGTTCCTTTTTTTAGGAGGTACTAGAAACTGAACCCGGGACCTCCGATGTGGGAGGGAGGCACCTAGTAGTGTAAGCCACCTCCGTTCCCTGCATTGTGGTGTATCTCGTTATGGTTTTCCTCTTGTGTCTCTTGTTGTATCATCTTGTTGCATCAGCTTGCCGCACCTGCCCGTCGCACCAGCTCACTGTCTTAGGAGGCACCGGGAACCAAATCATGGACCTCCTGTGTGGTAGGCAGGAGCTCAATCTTGAGCCACATCTGCTTCCTTCCATATATGTAAAATGTATCTCAAGTGAATAAAGCAGATAGTCATAACACCTTCAGTTTTTCTAAAGGTTTTTGTATTTATGATGTCTTTCATCCTGACAGTGACACTTTGAGGTAGGAGCCTGTATCATTTATTTTCATGTCACAAAGAGGAAGTGTAGGTACCTGGAAACATCTGTGAAATTGTAATGTTCATTTGTTTGAAGAGTTGCTAGTAGTTTAGAGGTTTCTCTTGCAACAGTAATTGCCACAATTGAGTCACTAGCTACTGTCAAGTGCTTTGAAAAGTGAATGGTAAATGCTCTGTAAATGTTGATTATCATACTGTTGAATCCTCATACTCCTTATGGAGGTGGAAATTATTTTTAGTCTCATTTTATAGAGGATGAGAATGAGGCTCAGAGAGGTGGTAATGTTTGCACAAGGATTCAAGACCTGGGAAACGGACTTTGGCCCAGTGGTTAGGGCGTCCGTCTACCATATGGGAGGTCCGCGGTTCAAACCCCAGGCCTCCTTGACCCGTGTGGAGCTGGCCACGCGCAGCGCTGATGCGCGCAAGGAGTGCCGTGCCACGCAAGGGTGTCCCCCGTGTGGGGGAGCCCCACGCGTAAGGAGTGCGCCCGTGAGGAAAGCCGCCCAGCGTGAAAAGAAAGAGCAGCCTGCCCAGGAATGGCGCCGCCCACACTTCCCGTGCCGCTGACGACAACAGAAGCGGACAAAGAAACAAGACGCAGCAAATAGACACAGAGAACAGACAACCAGGGGAAAGGGGGGGAAATTAAATAAATAAATAAATCTTAAAAAAAAAAAAAAAAAAGGATTCAAGACCAAAGTTTTGTGTATACCATAAATCCCTAACCCCCAGGTTCAGTGCTACTGCTGATGGCCTGTTACAAGATATAGAAGATATAAATTGATACATAATGCAACTTGATAGTTGATGCAGTAGATAATTCAGATTGAAGAGAAGCCAAAACATTATTCCTATTTGACGGGAAGAATTTTTGTATATTTATGTATTTGAATTATGGGTGTTAGATATATTTGAATATCTAACTTAATTCTTCTAACGAAGATATCTAAATTGCCTTATTTTCCTTTACTTGGCTTGTGCTCCTATTCATGATGGATATGAACATAAATCTTCTGATAATCTGTTAGCCCATAAGCAGCCGTCGTTTCACCAAATTTGCTTGCCAAGACTTTCCTAAAGGCAGAGGAGGTAATCAAATATTACTGATATTAGTCCAGGAGCAGCAGCTTCCAACAATGCAAGGAAGGAAGAAGCAAGATTTTCTATGTATAACGTCTATCTAAAAGTATTCTCAAACAGTTAACCTTTGCTGCACTTCTCTGGTCAAAACTAGAATGAGCCTTGATGAGTATATACATTTGTGACGTTGCTATATTAATTTGTGATATTGTATAAATAAAATAATACCTAAAACTTCAAGGATACATAGATAATTATGAATCAAGTTATTAAACTCCGTATTTACTTAGAGATTGCTAAATCATTTTGACAGTTTATTCCAATGTAAATATTACCCACATTTTTAGCTGAGAAAAATGAAGCACTGATATATCAAATAATTTGTCCTTGCTCATGTAGAGAACTGGAAACTGGAAAGAGAAACTAATTCTTGAAATTTAAAATCAGTTTCAATTCTTGAAATTTAAAAAGTTATTGTTTAACATAATTGTATTAATTTATGCTCTGTAGTCCATAGTTTGTATTGATAAAGGTAATCATTTTTCAAAACTGAAGAAGTCCAAATGCTAAGGAAATTAAAAGCATCATAAGATTGTAATAATCCATTTGAAAGTTAAGATCTGTACATCTGTAGGAAGCAGGGGAATCCATAAGAAACTGCCTAACTGAAAGTCTGGTGGAAAGTGCCTATAGGTTCTGAGTGACCTATTCCTCAACATTTTATGTGGACTATCTAATTACTAATTCTTCAAAGCTGAGCTTTTCCAGTAGAAGCAATTTTTTTCAGGTGGGACTGCCAGTCTATTAGGTTAGACTTTATTTCGTAACCATAGCTACCCATAGTCTTTGAATGGAAATTACACTCATTCTAGTTGAAACTGGTTTGGCAAATTATCCTTGCCAAGCAATAACTTGTAGAATACATACTAAGCTTTGTAACAAAATAGTGCTTCTTGACCTGTTCGTATATTTTATGATTCATTTCATTTTTACAATTGGTACCTTAAATCTTTTATTTTCAATGCGCTAAACTTCTTTAAATGGATTTTTTTTTATCACTGCTGGTAATTCTTTCTAAATTTTAAGCTCTGTAATAATTGAAGTCTTAACAAGCTGTGCCAAGGCTTGACCTTTGACTCAACTGCTGCCCTTGCCCAACATGTGGGACCCATTTGATTCACAGGTATTATTCAATGCTGCTGAATTTTACAGATTGCAATATAGAAAGACGGCACTGCTTTTTGTTCATGGGTTAAAAAATGCATGTACTTCGACTTGAAAAAAAACTAGATTAATGGGAAAGAGCCACATAGAAATGGATTTTCCACTGTTCTCTAAAACACCAAGGGAAACGGACTTTGGCCCAGTGGTTAGGGCGTCCATCTACCATATGGGAGGTCCGCGGTTCAAACCCCGGGCCTCCTTGGCCCCGTGTGGAGCTGGCCATGCGCAGTGCTGATGCGCGCAAGGAGTGCCGTGCCACGCAAGGGTGTCCCCCGCGTGGGGGAGCCCCACGCGCAAGGAGTGCGCCCGTGAGGAAAGCCGCCCAGCGTGAAAAGAAAGAGCAGCCTGCCCAGGAATGGCGCCGCCCACACTTCCCGTGCCGCTGACGACAACAGAAGCGGACAAAGAAACAAGACGCAGCAAATAGACACCAAGAACAGACAACCAGGGGAGGGGGGGAAATTAAATAAAATAAATAAATCTTTAAAAAATAAATAAATAAATAAAACACCAAAATTTCTGGGGGATTAGATGTTTTTGTAGCTGGTCCTAAATAATAAAGAACTGTAGAACCTATATTAAATTTTCAAGCTTAAAACTTGTTTTGTTTCAGAGCTGAATCTAGTTTCTCAAATCTTAGTTAAAACTTTTTTTTCCCCAGTAGAATCATTTGGATAGTGATTTGTGATTGGTGCTAACTTTGAGAGTTCTCCTTTATTCATTGTTCTTGTTATTTCAAGATGTAAGAGTTCTTTATGAACATTTCAAAAATTTCATCGACTGAAAATTATATTTCCCTTTATTTAGATAAGCTGAGAACTAAGGAATAATCTTAAGAAAGATCACATATCTGGGCTTCAGAATGACTGCTTGTAATTTATAGGATAGAGTTAGCTCTTTATCAGTTTCCTTCATTGTAAAATATTCTTACTGCCCAAATTCAGCCTCAGAAGGATATTATAAGAGTTTGAAATAATATATTTTGAAGATAGTTTTATCCTTTTATGAGAAAATAGCTATTTTCTAATAAAATTATTAGATTTTTAAAATTATTGAAATCTCCTGCAATACCGATTGGAGTGTAAAACAGTGCAGCCACTCTGGAAAGCAGTTTCTTATAAAGGTAAACATTCACCTGCCATATGACACAGCATTTGCACTCCCAGGTATTTATCCTAGAGACATGAAAACTTAGGTTCAAATAAAAACTGTAAATGATTCATAACAGCTTTATTTTGTAATTATAAAAAACTGGAAATAACCCAAATGTTCTTCAGTGAGTAAATGGATAAACTGTTACATTCCCACCATGGAGTACCACTCAGCAATAGAAAGGAACAAGTTCTTGGAAAAGTGGAATTGCAATGATTAGCTGACAATTTTGTTCACTTGAACAAAATTTGAACATGTGGAAAAAGTAAGGTAGATACATAAAAAACTAAGTAGAAAAACTGAGTTATAATTTCAAGAAGAACAAAGTACTGTACCACGCAAAGAAACAGTCTTTACCACATTCTTGGCATTGTAGTGGCCAATATTTACAAAGTCATAATAAACAGCAACTTGTAAACAGCAACTTAGTGATTTACCAAAAAAATTGCAATTTAATTACATAGGAAGGATTAGGGAGGAGAGAGTGGTGGTGTGTAGAGCTGAGTCCTTATCTACTGCAGCAGAAAGCCAGGAGTTATCATCCAAAATTGAGAAATCAAGCAATAGTATAAGCATGTTATCCAAAACTGGCAGTAAATATAAGACTAATAATAGCTGAGTTGAAAGTGCTGTTAGGAGTGAGATGGGGGAGGGGGCGGGGGTGGGGAGGAAGGTTAAGGCAGGTGTTGTTGTTTATTTTTAAAGGGGTTTCAGATTTCATAAATGTTACATCAAAAATATGGGGGGGGTGGTGAAGTAGGTGTAACTCAGTGGTTTGAGTGCCTGCTTCCCATGTATGAGATCCTGGGTTCAATCCCTGGTACCTGCTAAAAAAAAATATATATATATATATATAATATAGGGGAATATAAATCAATTTATAAAAGATAAAATTAGTGGTTATGTAGAACTGGGGAAGGCCTGCTAAGAGGTATAGAGTTTTTCCTTTTAGAATAATGAAACAGTTTTAGAAGTTTTTTGTGGTGGTGATTGTTCCACATTGTAATTATTCTAGAAGTTATTGATTATACACTTTGGATAGATCATATGGTATGTGAATATATCTCAAAACTGCTAAATAAATAAACAAATAGTGCAAGAATAGCCAGAAATAGCAGGGGAAACAGAGAAATTGAGAGGTAAAAAATTTTCTTTTTTACTTCTCTGTTTTTTGTTTATAATTATTATTGAAATAATGAAAATGTTCTAATAATGATTCAAGTGATGAATGCACAACTATGTGATTATACCAATTCCATTGATTGTATACTTTGGTGAATTGTATGCTTTATTAATTTGTACCAACAAAATTGATTTGTTTAAAAATATATATACCTCCCACACTTTCCCCATTAACAACATCTTTCATTAGTTAAATTTGTTACAATTGATGAACACATCTTGAAGCATTACTACTAAGCATGGCCTGTAGTTTACATTATGTTTTACATTTTGCACTGCACAATTTTATAGTTTTTAACAAAATATATATGTCATTACAGTATCATGCAGAACAATTCCTATGTCCCAAAAATACCCTATGTTACACCAATTCTTCCCTTTCCCTCCCCTCAGAACTTCTGATGACCACTGTCTTTATATCAATGTTAGAAGTTCTTCCATTTTTAGAATAATAAGTTTACTTTAGTCCATAGTTATATTCCTCCCTTACATTTGTTTGTTCCTCAATCTTGAGGATTTTAAGTTGGTGATACCCGCTCTGCTTCTGATTGAGAGGGAGCTTAGATGCCAGGGTAGGTGGATAGAACTGCCTTGCCTGCAGTTGTAGATACTCTGTTTTTTGGGGATAAGTATTGGCCATCATTATCCCTTTGTTTGTTGTCCTGGGCAAGTCCAATGACCTGGACAGTGGGTGTTGGCTACAACTTTGCTGCAGGTGTTGTTTTTCATTATAAGGCTTTATCACTATTTGACAAAAATTAGTCAGATAATTGTCTTTCTACCCCTAAATCATAATGTGAAAACCTTTTTATCCTGAAAAGAAAATGTTTATAAGTATCTGCCTGAATGTTGGGTGGTTTTTCATTCTTTTACTGACTGGTCATCTATAGAGAACAACTCTCTTGGGAGAGTTGACAATGAGACTTGTGTCTATTTTGAATCATGAATATTTGCAGAGTTCATTGTTCATTGATGAAACAAATATACAAAATCACTATGTGTTCTAGGTTAAGAAGTCAGCATCATAGGAATGATTTTTTCCTTCAGATTTAAGATATTTTGTATTTAGACCACTGTTCTAAATAATTGCATGCTTCTACTTGTCATAGCATTTGTCTCTAAACTTCTTTTATTACACTAGAAAAGGTACTTTTTAAAAATGAAAAGCCCATGACAGTCCTGAAGGGTACTGTATCATGAAGTCCACAAGGGAGAAATAGTATTTTCACTTTCCCTGCTGTACACCCAGGCCCCAGCACACAGTAGTGACTCCAGAAGTACTTAATGAATACATAGAAATAGAGCACTGGAAACAATGCCTGTGGTCATCTAAGAAGGCTTCAGGCTGCTCTGTGTTCTAGAGCCATCAGCAGCACCCATTCCCATACCCTCCCCCAGTAACTAGGCATGGTAAAAATGAAATCTCTTAGACATTTCTGACACAGGCAAATCATTACCTACATAATTCAATTCAGGTAACTGATCGTGGGCCTGATTCTTAACAACACCAGAAGGACAGCCTTTAACCTGCTTAAACCCACGAAGGAGCCTTAGCTTTTCTGGGTCTCCAGTCCCTGCTACATGTGCTTTGAAACAGGGACGGGAATGTCTGTGACTTGCTACATTTATAGTAGGTTCTAGGCAGCTGGAGAACTGCCAGGGTTATATGTACCTTGCCACATGTGAGCACTCCTTTTCCACCCAGTAAGAAAATTTGTGCTGCTAATTATTTTTAAGTAATTCATTTTTTTTTTTTTGTACACTGTGCTGTTAAGCACATATAAGGATCCTAGGCTGCAAAGTGACAAAATCTAAAGATGACTTAGTTTACTCTTTGTTTATGTTATTAATTTGTTTGCTTTGTTTGTCAGAATGTTATGGAACAGTTCAACCCTGGGCTACGAAATTTAATAAACCTAGGAAAAAATTATGAAAAAGCTGTTAATGGTAAGTCTATTTCCTAAATTTATAAATAATTGAGTAATACACAAAAGCTATTCAGTAAATATTTAGTTTTAACTGTTTAACATTGAATTTTAAAAATATCTTTAAATTGGCAGAAATATTTAATTTAACCTGTAGAACTTTGCAATAATAGAATATTATTAACATATTTGGAATGAGTAAATTGATAATAACAGGGCTACTATAAATTGATGTATTGTAACTATCAAATCATGTTTCAACATGGCTCAAACTTTTATATCATTGCCATAAACATTTTCTGCTTTTTAAACCCAATTCTTTGTGAACCACTTTGAAATGTGTACTTAAAATGTTTGTTATGTGCTAGTGTCCTGCAGCATAAGAATTTTTCTTTTATTTACTTCTTTGTTACTTTTGATGGTAATATGAGACATAATATTTTTAGCCTGAATGAAAAAACTCCTAAATTAAATGTTGAATTTAAATTCTTGTATCAAAATAAATGTTTTATTTTTAACATTACAGTATTGGTATTCTGGAGTTTGCTAGTTTGAAGAGGTTTCATTTGAGGAAACTGATACGGGTCTACACATGCATTTCTGTATTTAAAGGTGAATGTTAATACATGCCTTAATGACGACCTTAAAAAACTTAGAATGTTAATAATCAACGTATTGTAAAATGGTTGAAACAGTTCTCCCTGTGCAAGAAATGTTATACCCGAAACATTCATGATCCAGTTTTATCCTCTTTTCTAGTTCACTAAACCACCAATTAACCAAAGTAGGATTTACTTTCTAACAATCATAGGTTTGAAGAAGGTTTCACAAATCAATTTTTGTGCCTTTTACATTTCTCTTGATTCTCTCTTTCACCATACCTCACCTTTGGTTGCTCCCTGTTGGTAATTTTGAAGATAAGCCTGTGGCCTCACCCACCCTCCTCAATGAGCATGCCCCAGAAAAGGGGGCATGTTGATGGGACTTTGGACTTGGGTTGTCAGAGAGCACTATTGTTGTAGTCACTGAAAAAGTCAAGTCCTTATTTACTTTTCTTCTGGATCTCTATGTTATTTGCCAGGCATTTTCAGTCAGGAAATGTACCAGGTCTGGGGATTTTCCTCCCTTGCCCTCCAGCAGTATCAGTGACTTCTGCTGATGCCATCCCTCCTTCAAAGAGTGGAAGGCTTGTGCTGGAAGTTTTGCGTTGCTGATTCTCCCTTGATGATTACTTTGTCAGAAGGCCACAAAGGCATTGTGACTATGGTGGGATTTTCCCTTTCTAGTATGAACTGCCTCTTTGAGGCAGTTTACAAGGTGAATCACTGAGCTGCCAGCACCTCAACCTCCTGCTAACAAGACTTATCTCCAAAGGGCTGGCTGCCAGGCCTCTGGTCTCTTATCACTTAAACACCACCTGGATTATTCTGCAGTCCATAAGGTATACCCAGAATTCCTACAGTCCATCTAGTTGTACTTCTGCTGAAGCCATTGAGAAATTAGGTGAATTCATAAAGTCCTGGTTGTATGTAGAATGTGCAGTGTACTTTGGAGTTCAAGACTTGTACGAATCTGTAGTACAGTGAAGGATTTCCAGCAAGCAGTCAGTAGTAGATCACAATGCAGGGCAGTATGTGAATGGCCAGTGGAGAGTGTGATGTAGACCAGTGTTACAGGAATTCAACTAGCAGAGGTTAGTGTGGAATGGAGCGGGCAGGAGGCCTTATAGGAGCTGTGCTAGCTGAAAGACTTCAGGTTTCAGCAGGCAGACGTAGGTACTACCTAAGTGCTTCAGGCAGAAAAGACAGCAACTGCACCAAGACCCCTGAGGTCCACACTAACATGGGTGAGAAACTCTTGAGATACAATAAAATATAAGGTGGGTCAGATTATAAATGTGTTTGAATGAAGCATCAGTTGTTTTCATAACAAATTGCCCCAACTTGATGGCATAAAACAATTTATTAATTCTCTTGGGTATTTAATCTCAGGGCAGTTATCTGAACTCCTTGTGGCTGCACTCAGCTGGGGCCTGGACTAGGTTGGGGGCTGGGTTCACCCTCTCCCCCTGGGGTCTTTTAGTTTCAAGGAGGCCAGATGTGTCCTCCCAAGATCACAGCAGTATTCCAAGAATGCAAGTCCCCACCCACAGCTGGCCTCCTTGGGAGTCCTGCTTGCTAATGTCCCATTGGCCAAAGCAAGTGGCATGATCAAGTTGACCAGCAATGTAGTTGAGAATTAACACAGTCTGGGAATTCTGGGAGTATGATTCCTTGAAGGTCATTACTGTAAAAATCTACTACCAGCCCTGGGGAGTGTAGACTTACCCTGTTGGCAGTGGGAGGCCATCGAGATTTTTGAGCAAAGTAGTCAGCCCAAAGAAAAATTTTTAAGGAAAATTTTATCTGGCAGAAGTATGTAGATTAAATTGATGATATCTATTTGATTAGCCATTAAAATAGAACTAGTGTATTTCATTCCTTAAAACAATGAGAAATGGAAAATCCCTTAATGTGTTCGCAATAAGGGACAAAATTACAAAGATATTTTACTAGACTGAGAGGTTAAATAGTTTTAAATGTAAGTCAACATTTAATGAAAAAATGCAATTTAATGTGTGGGTGCAAACCAAAAATTTGTTTAAATATTGCGGAATCCTGCTTGTCATCTGCCCACCAATTTGCTTTTCAGCTTATCTGTACTTTACAATTTTAAATCTTCATACTAAAATATTGCATTTATTAACTTGACAGTTTACTGGATACAAACTTTGTTTTTAAGTAGAGTCATCTCTTTTTTAGTTCTAGATTAGACCAAAGATTTTTAAAGCCCCCGAATTTAGAACTGAGGAAGTACCTTAGCTGGAGTTGTGTACACTGCCCGACTCACTGTTGACTTTGGGTATGTCCTAGAATATCTCTACTCTACTCCCCTTGGTGAAATGGGGTGATAATATCACCCATTCATATCTTAAGATTGTTGAGTAAATTAACTAAGTAATGACTTGGAAGGACTACATAAATGCTAGTTATTATTATTCTTTTTATAATTATACTTTAAGGTTATCCCCAGTCTTATAACAGGTGTAGCAGAGCATAACATTTCCTAAATTTGTAAGCACATGCAATAAAAGCCATAAATTTTATTCTTTTTCAAATTCTGCAATAAATCCTAAAAATAAATTAATTTGCTATAAAAATACTAATATTTTAGCCTGCAGTGCTTCCACTGGACCTGTATGTGAATTCATTCTGTGCCCCTCCCCCCTTTTATACTTGAAATGCCTTTTAAAATCCACTTTTTTTTTTTTTTGAAAATCCACCTTTTAAAAGCCCATTATAATACCCATTATAAATTGGAGCAATGCGGTTCATGTGGCCTCTGATTTTTCTCCTAGTGAAAGGAAGAGACTTGGCAAGGAGATTCATGAGGGTTCTCTTAGCTCCAGCATCTTGTCATCTCCAAAGCGACAGGGGAATCTGATTTCTTTTATGAACCAAACATTGAGTTAAATAAAATAAATTATTCTCTCCACAATCACAGGGAATAGGCAGGGTCTTATTGAAAAACCTGCTCTCTGTACATTTTTCAGTCTTCTCAAACCTAGCCTATTATAAAGTAAAAGAAAGGATTGGTATTAGCAGCCACTGTTAGTTCATAGTAATGCTCACATTATTAGGGCATTTTATAGTTGAGGGACCTTTGTTTCAGAAAGGATAAGTAACTTGCCCAAGGTCATGTAGTTAGAAATAAAAGTAGCGAAACAGACTTGGCCCAGTGGTTAGGGCGTCCATCTACCACATGGGAGATTCGCGGTTCAAACCCCGGGCCTCCTTGACCCGTGTGGAGCTGGCCCATGTGCAGCGCTGGTGCGTGCAAGGAGAGCCACCCAGCGCGAAAGAAAGTGCAACCTGCCTAAGAATGGTGCCACCCACACAGAGAGCTGACACAAGATGACGCAATAAAAAGAGACACAGATTCCCGTGCTGCTGACAACAGAAGCGGACAAAGAAACAAGATGCAGCAAATAGACACAGAGAACAGACAACCGGGTTTGGGGGGCAGGGGAGGGGAGAGAGAGAAATAAACAAATAAATCTTTAAAAAAAAAAGTAAAGGTAGAATTTAAACCTTTGTTTCCATCCCCCAAAAAGAAAACATCAAAAGCAGATTTCTCTACCATATAGATTTCCAGCACCAGTTTGAAGGAAGAAATGTCTTTTTTTTTTTAAGGTAATAATAAAAGTTGTCTAATATTTGCCCAAAAAAATAAAATAAGTCTATTTTTCAGACAATTCTATTGTTTTTTTTAGAACGATAATCTATTTCAATTGTATAGATATTCCCCTGGCAACAAGTATTTTGGTTGGTTGTGACCCAGAATGTCTTTTCACTTAGAACAAATAAAAATACCAAAGGACTAGGTTCCTAGGCCAACCATATCAGTCCTTTTAAATAATAATGTTGCAGACCTGTAGTGCTATAGAATAATCAGGTTTGAAAAGATTTTTTCCTAGAGTGGAGGTCCTCACCCCTAATTAGATGCTAGGAATACATCCACTGTGGAATTGGCAGCAGGAAGCAGGGCCTTCTCTTATTTTCAAGGCCTGCTGCTGGAAGTTCTTCAGGTTGGTCCTAGGTGGGAACCCATAGGGACTTTAAAGTGGAGAGGCCTTTGGAAATACACAGGTATCGAACAGCAAGCTCTGCCTTCTGTGAGCCACATTGCCTGCATCAGGGCCTTCCAATAGACAGAAGGGAGGACGGAGGTATATTTGAAGAAATCATCTATGTCTCTTCCTCCCTTTCTTTATTTAAGTGACAATTTGTGTGTGTCACCCTTCCTTGTCTAGCTATGATCCTGGCAGGAAAAGCCTACTATGATGGAGTGGCCAAGATTGGAGAGATTGCCACTGGGTCCCCTGTGTCAACCGAGCTGGGTGAGTCAAGCTGTCCATTATATGTAAATTAAAGTTAAGTTGTGGTTCCAGTGGCTTCTCATCCTGGGAACCCCAATAAGAACACAGGCCTATACTCTGGAAATAGAAAGGGAGAATTAGTCCAGCACTCTAGTTCGATCACTTAAGGAACAATTCAGTTCATTGTGGTCTGTGGTAGTTGAGGTTAATTAGAGGGAATGCCTAGACTGATGACTGAGGGCCAGGTGGAAGGCCTGCTGGCCATGTTCATTTCCTAGCCAGAGCCTCCCTGCTCTCCAAGGAGCTCCAGCTTCCCCTTGGGGCTTGGCTTTAGCTCTCTGCCTCTGATCCCTGAAGCACAAAGCCTAGGAGCTTTGACCTACTTTCTTACCTGGAAGGGATGAGTGAGCCAGGCCTCCAGATTGACGATGTGGCAGGGGTGTTTCCTGTGACTCATCTAGTAGAAAATCAGACGCCTTCACGTTGTTCTCTTGGCTCTTGCTGCTTCCATGTTGTTTTTAGTTGTGACTTTTCCGGTTTTGCTAGTATGAATTGCTTTCCTTTGCAGCCACAGAGGGCAGTGCCATCCTTAGCAGCAGAGACTCACCGGTCAAAGAACTCCAGCTGCAGAGGGAATCCTAGATCTGGGTTTCTCTCTAGAGTCAATTCACTCCAAACCAGAAGAGAATGGTTATAGAGTGCATGTGTTTAAGGAAAAGTGCAGCCCTCTGCATTAAAAAGAGGGAAGATCGAAGTAAAGGAGGAGCATGGTATTAGAAATTTAAGGTTCAAATCATTCACATCATTTCAAAATTAAGTATTTTGAGAGTTTGCAAGATTGGTGAGAAACCTCTTAGCTGACCCATAAAAGCCAAGGAACAAATTAAAATTGTAATGACAGTGCTGGGATAAGGAGACAGCTACTGGGCATGAAGTAGATCTGGGTTCTAATTAGCACTCTCTGGCCACTATTCTACTTGACTAGTTTATAAAAAGTCTTGAAAACTGTAGCCCTAAAGGTGATGCTGTAAGTCTGAAGTTATACCATATGATGAATAATTGAACTATTTATTTGTTTGTTTGTTTATTTTTAGGAGGTACTGGGGAATGAACCCGGGACCTTGTACATGAGAAGCAGATACTGAACTACATCTGCTCCCCAATGACAGTTGGCTTTTTCATTTGTTTATTTTTGTTTTTAGGAGGTACCAGGGACCTTGTATATGGGGAGCAGGAGCTCAACCACTTGAGCTACATCCATTCCCCTGCTGTTTTTAATAGTCAACCACATGCAGAAGTTTTTCAAAATCCTGACTTTTGCGCTGGTTGGTGCCACTAACTTCTGTGTGTTCTGGCAAGGACCGAACTATCATAACTCATTAATGAGCATGGTCAATTTAATAAAATGCTGACTGCACTATGTAGACTGAAACTGCTAGCAAAATTCAGGCGTTTGGGGGAGTTGTTGAGATAATTTTAGGGTTCCAAAAATAGACCACATTAAAAAGAAAGGTCCTCTTTGTGTCAGGCATCCAAAAAAAAAGGTATGAGTCTTACATTAAGACATGTGGCCCTGTGATTCAGTGTCATTCAGTTTGCCTTTTTGGTGTTTCATGGTCATTGCCACTGTTTAAATAAGGCTTCTGTTCCACACCTTACTTTATTCAGCTGTGAGTTCATAATGGTGAATCAACTATTTCCACAGCAGCAATGTTAAAAACACTGCCTATAAACTTCCCTTTCAATAAGGAAATATGTTGTGGTGGTGAAGTTTCTTTCAAGTGGATATATATTTTATTCAGAAATAAATTTCGGTGTGTTTTATTTTTGTTTCATGTGGTCTATTACTTTTATTCACTATCTCAGCGCTCTTAATTTTCTAGTCACATACAGCAATTCCGTGATAAAACGCCATCCCAGTAAGAGTGCTTTTGGAGGCCTAATATTAAGTTCTATTGATTTGCTTAGTTTTCTTTATTTTTGTTTTGTTATTGATGTTGTTAAAGTTTAGACTAAAATACCATCCTTTATCTGTTTAAATTCCCTGTACAGAAGAGTAGAGGATAGTACATTGGGAAAAAAAAAGACCTAAGGTATATTGTATTTCTCTCATTTTTCAAGATGATTATATTGCCTTTGGCATTGGTATTCATACCTTCATCATGAAGCCTATGTTATAAAAAACTGTCTCTGGAAAAAACCTACATATTCCCATCTTAAAAATCCTGTAGTTTAAAAAATTCAATTAAAAATTTTTGTTTCAAAGTGAAGGGAAAAGAGCAATACTGAAGAATTCTTATTCCCAAAACTTTAACAGAATAGTTTCCTTTAATGTTGCTGTAACAGGACATGACTATTTTTTCATTTCATACATAGTTTTACATGAAATTTCTATAACATTCTGATATTTTGGTACTTTGGATGTGGGTGGAGAAAATATTGACTTAATTTCACAGTGAGAAATTGTAGTGAGAATTCAGCTTCAGAAACCAGGCCAAATACATTATAAATATTAATCAGGGGTGTCAAAGCCAAACATTTCAGTCTCTTCTTACTTTAAAAGAAAGGGTGGGGGGAGCTAAAAAGCTGGAGGAGAAAGTTGATTATGCTATTTACTTCTTGACTTTTGGAGAAAGGTTCTAACAATCTGTCTCTCTTAGTGAAACAGCTGTAGCAGTATCCTTTCTCATTTCTAGCTCTAGATATATTCATTTAGACATCCCTCTTCCAGCATCGACTCACCTATTGCTATGCCTGAAAGTAACAAAATATACAACTAATAGTGATTTAAAGAATAAGGATTTTATGGCGGCGGACTTGGCCCAGTGGTTAGGGCGTCAGTCTACCACATGGGAGGTCCGCGGTTCAAACCCCGGGCCTCCTTGACCTGTGTAGAGCTGGCCCACACGCAGTGCTGATGTGCGCAAGGAGTGCCCTGCCACGCAGGGGTGTCCCCCGCATAGCAGAGCCCCATGCGCAAGGAGTGCACCCTGTAAGGAGAGCGCCCAGCACGAAAGAAAGCGCAGCCTGCCCGCGAATGGCGCGGCCCACCCGGAGAGCTGACACAACAAGATGACGCAACAAAAAGAGACACACATTCCCGTGCTGCTGACAGCAACAGAAGCGGACAAAGAAGATGCAACAAATAGACACAGAGAACAGATAACTGTTGGGGTGGAGGGGAAGGGAAGAGAAATAAATAAATAAATAAATCTTTTAAAAATAAAAAAAATAAGGATTTTATTATCTCACATAAAGATAGGGTGGCAGGTTCTAGGTTAATCATCACTAGAGACCCAGGTTCCTTCTTTCTTCTCATTCTCATGCTTAGTTAACCCTTGTAGTCCCAAGATGGCTGTAATTGCTTATCTAGCCATCATGTTCTCCCTTCCTATCCAAAGTCAGGAAGGGGGATTTCTTTTCATTTGTGCTATACAAAAGAGGACTCCTTTTCCCAGAAGTTTCAGCACACATCCCCTCATGTACCATTGCCTCATGTCCCAGGTTTAGATCACATGCCCATGTGCCAGCTGCCAAAGAGGCTACTCTAGCATTCTTAGCCAAGGTGCATGCTAGAGGAGGAGAGGATGTAATGTAGTTTTAGGAAGCTGCCGGGTGACAGTGGCCACATCGTGCATCTCTGGTATTAAAGGCCTTGTTTTGGGAGCAGATGTGGCTCAAGAGGCTAAGCGCCTACTTCCCACCTGGGAGGTCCCAGGTTCAGTCACTGGTGCTTCCTAAAAACAAGCAAAAACAATAGGCAAACAAATGAAAAAACCAACTCAGGAGCCAATGTGGCTCAGTGGTTGAGCGCCACCTCCCACATATGAGGTCCAGGGTTCAATCCCAGCCCCAGTACCTCAAAAAAAAAAAAAAAAAGACCTTGTTTCTGCAGATAGCAAGTGAAAGGACAGGACTGAAACAAGCTCTGACTTTAATTGTGCTGTGGATTTACATAGTGCTTGTACGTTTTGTATGTGTCTCTGATTGAAATGATGTTTTTCTCCCTCATGGGATGGTGTGTGGTTTTATTAGAATGCATATTCAAGTTTTATGATTGTTGTTACTTTTGGGCCCTTATTTGCTCTTTTCTTCAGGAGACCATAGCCATCCTTCCTGCTCCATTCCTATTTGGGAAATGAGAATCCAAGCCCAGAGGAACACTAGGGTAGTTTGTTTTTCCTGTTCTTTTGTCTTTCCTTCCAAGCCTTTTGAGTATGTTAACTCTCGCATTCTCCCTGCCTCTGCTTCTCTCTCCTTTCCTTTCTCCTCTCATTCTCTGTGCCAGTATATCTGCATGGTCTGGCCAGAAGCTGTTTTTAGTTGTGATCCCCAAAGCCTCATTATTGAAAATCTGGGGAATAGAAAAAATGAAAAAAATCATCCATCTCTTACTGCTCTAATACAGCCACTTTATCATTGCTAGATTTCTTTCCGGCCTTTTCTTTCACTTTGTATAAGTATATTCTCAGACAGTTGGAATGCCTACATTTACCTAATAATAATAACAACACTGAGCTTGCTGCATGCCAGGCAGTAGGCCCAGCCTGTTGCAGGTATTATCTCGTTTAGTTCTGGCCACAGTCCTGTGATTGGATAGATACTTTTATTGTCTCTCCTTTACAGATAAGGAAAGGGAGGCCCAGAGGTAAAGTGACTTGCCCTAGACACACAATTAGTAAGTGGTCTGACTTCAGAATCTGCGTTCTTAACTTCTGTGCTATACTGCACTTTATGTAAGCGAAGGGAAAAGGAAAGCTAGCCAAAGTGTTACTGAAAGAGGGATGAAAATGGGAACCCTACACTGGGGATCTTTTCAAGAAGGGACCTGAAAAGGAACCATTTGTGCCAGAGTGAACAAAGACAGGGGTAGGGGTGCTAGCAAGTGTGACAAAGGTCACCAAGTCCCCTTTGAAGTGGAGGCTTACCTGGTGTTATAGGTTAAGGGTGATGGAAATTATAGAGAAGTAACATAAATATGACAGTGTTCAGAAGGATTGTGCTGTGCTCCCAAATTGAAACTGAGATCTCGTTATGCACCTACTACATGCCAAGCCTTCATGCATTACCTCATTTCATCCATCACAGTCCCACAGATGAATTTTCCCTGAGTGGTCCTCAGGGTGATGTCTAACCTAGTATTCCCTTGGGGTGGCTGGTAGGTCCTAAGTGTCAATTTGGTGGTCACCTCCTTCAGCCTGGGAGTTAGGGAGACTTCGATGGACGACCATATGAGATTCTTACTACCTGCTATCTAGGTGTCTGGGTTTAACATATATTAACATGTTCCTAATACTCACTATAATATAAGCTCTGCTGCTTAACCAGTTAACCTTGTTGGGAGGAGGAAACCAGTGCTCTGTATTCAGAATTTGGCAGGTAAAATATTTTAATCCCCTATGCTTAATTGCTAAGTAGATAATAGGGTCAAATTCACATGATACTCCAGTTTGTCAGGGCTTATACCATAGTGGGCACACATAAATTATCGCATATACACAGATCTGCTCAAGGCAGCAGAATGACTGGGTAGTAGTCATTTTTTAGTTAACTACCAGTTTTGTTTCTAATTCAAGCAACATTTTTAAAAATTAGAAAATATTGAAAAGGTAAAGAGGGAAAACAAATTGTCAGGGGGAAACATTTTGGCAAAATATGTCAAAAAACCTTTAAACCAGTTTGTTTTTTTCATCTTTAAAGCAGAAAAAATTAAAGCTTGTTCTCATTTATTTCTTAACAAATAACAGGCTTTTGGGGGGTAGTCTTTACTTTGAACTCCTTACAGCTTACCTTTATATAAGTTTGTTCTAAGTTATTTTGTTCCAGTTTAGCCAGCTTTTTTTTAAAAATTTTTAGAGCAATTGTAGGTTTACAGAAAAATCACACAGAGAAGTACAGTTTCTATATACCTCCCTTACAGTTTTCCCTATTAACATTTTTGCATTAGTATGGTTCATTTGTTACCATTGATGGACCAATATTAAAATTTTTTTTAACAAATTAATTTTATTGATACATATTAATAGAGCATACAGTTCATCCAAAGTGTACAATCAGTGGTATTTGGTATAATCATGTAGATGTGTATTCATCACTTCAATCATTGATATTATTTTGAATCATTTATTTAATTGCTTTTACCAGTTAGTTAAATTGGGCATAAAACAGAAGCTTTGATCTCTGTTTTCTAGGTTTCAAGGAACCTAGAAAATTGTAGGTTTTCTTTTGTTATTGACAGTGTTTATAGATAATTGCCGTTTTTTATTTTTATTATTTTTTTAAAGATTTATTTATTTCTCTCCCCTTCCCCCCCCACCCCAGTTGTCTGTTCTCTGTGTCTCTTTGCTGCGTGTTCTTCTTTGTCCGCTTCTGTTGCTGTCAGCGGCACTGGGAATCTGTTTCTTTTTGTTGCGTCATTCTTGTTGTGTCAGCTCTCTGTGTGTGTGGCGCCATTCTTGGGCAGGCTGCCCTTTCTTTCGCACTAAGTGGCTCTCCTTATGGGGCGCACTCCTTGTGTGTGGGGCTCCCCTACATAGGGAACACCCCTGGGTGGCACGGTACTCCTGGCGTGCATCAGCACTGCACATAGGCCAGCTCCACACGGGTCAAGGAGGCCCGGGGTTTGAACCTTGGACCTCCCATGTGGTAGACGGACACCCTAACGACTGGTCCAAGTCCGCTTCCTGCAGTTTTTTAAATTTATTTTTTATTGAATGTATCCTTAATACATGAACATACATAAACAAATGTATAGTAAAAGTTGTGAATATGCAGTTATTTTTTTTAGTATTTACAAACAATTGTACTGATCTTCTTTGATCTTAAAAATAAGAGCAGAAAACAGTATTCTTAAGTATTTTTAAAGAAATGTTATTCATGAAAATATTGCAATCTATTCCTAAGGTTTAAGTAAAATAAAAGACTTTGTACCAGGATTAGTGAGAGAGCCAAGTTGAGCCAAAGGAGTTGTCATTGACCCAAATCGCTTGATCTTTTAGTTGTAGGTTAGAATCACTTTTATTTTATTTTCTTCTTTATTTTTAAAGAAGTTTTAGATTACGGAAACATTACATCAAAAATATAGGGGATGGAATCACTTTAAAGAGATTGAAATCCTTCTCACAAAAAGAGAAAAGAAACAAAACAAGAATTTATTTTATTAACAGAGTGCCTGCTGTATACCAGGCATTACAAATACTAACTCCTATAAATCACCATGACAGCTCTATGAGGTATGTGCTATTATTATTATTTCCCTTTTACAGATGAGGTAACTGAGATTCAGAGAGAGTAGGTAGCTTGTTGAGGTCACCCAGCTGGTAAATGGGCTGGTGGATCCCAAGCAGTCTGCCAGATACGTTGTTCATCATGCCAGTTTAATATTCAGTATGTCATAAGGTATAGAATTTAGTTGTGTACTTTTTCTGGCATGCTTTATTTTACGGCAGTCAGATTTTCCTGCTCATTATAGCTTACCAAAATAAAGATTGTGTTAAATAGCAAACTAACATATAATCCTAAATTCGGAATCAACATTCAGGTGAGCCTTTATTTTGTGTTTTATTCAATCTTATCAAGATTTTATATTTTGACCATTTATTCCAACTGGTTTTTTGTTTAATTTCAGTTTGGAATTTGGCGGGGTAAATGTTTTTCCTTGAATTGTGCATATAATCAATGCCTCTAGGCCTTGTAAATGATCTTCTTGTCTCAGTTCTCAGGTGGCCATTACTCACTCATAAGGCCATTGTCCAATTTGGAATGGAAAAGACCTTTGTTATAATAATCGTAGAGAAAGATCATTGCCAGTTGTGGAGAAGGACTGGCTAGCAATTGAGGACCCAGGTGGATCTGACCCAGCCCTAACCTCTGCCACCATTACTGCTTATATGAGCAGCTTGCCCATCCTCTTACAAATCATGCAGAGTCCTTACACTGTTCAAGGTACTGTGCAGGGCCTGAAATTATAGATCAGGAACAGAAACACCTGAGTTATAATAGAGAGGGGTTTGGAGCATACCAAGAAAGAAGAGCTCCGATCAGGGACCCAGGAAACAGCAAAGGGCATAGTCCAGTGACAGGCTGAGGAAGAAGGACAACTAAATGATGGGAAGAGGCACCGGAGGCCAGTATAGTTAGAATCATGAAGGGGCACGGCCTGATCTGATTACGTCAGACGCACATTCCCAAACATACTAGAATGTGGTGGCAGAGTAATGGTTCTGGTGTGGGAACTAGGTAGATTCTGGTTTAGGAAGTGTAGGTCTGAAAGGTTTTTGGTCTTCAGCCCACCTGAGAATGAATTTACTTCCTCCTCAGGAATTTTTTCCACTTCTGGATGATATCAAAACTATTAAAAGTAAGGATGCTGTGTCTAAGCAGTTACCTAAGCAGGGCAATTAATTCATACTAAAAATAATAATATTATTGATTATAATAATTCAAGAGACTAGTTGGACACACCCTCTTTGAAACCTGTAGGATTAGCTGTGGTTTCACAGATGTCGCTCTGCTACTTAGAAAGTTCAGACAGCTTGGCATCAATTTTATTAACCTCTAATTGTTACCTTATTCTCAACTTTTCACAAGATGAGAAATCTGAAAACATGAATTAGGTTGTTGGTTTTTTTGGTTGGTCAGAGGTCTTTTAGATCATGGACTACCTCACAACCTTGCCACAGTCTGGTACAGAGTTTTAGTTGGCCCCAACTCAGTACTATCAACATGGCAAACGAATTTCATTAGCATTAATGGAAATACAGAATTCTTGCAACAGCCTTCTGAGGTAGGAGGTACTCTACTCATGTTATGGACAAGAAAATGAAAACTTATGTTAAGGAACCCACCTAAGTTGTCCAATTTCAAGCAACTAGTAAGGAGTGAAGCTGGGGTATAAATTCAGAATTTGTTCATGAGCTTGGTGGAGAATTTACCACCAAGTTCATGACACTTAAGCTTATCCATGCAGGGAACAAATCATGAAAGCAGTCTTTAAAAATTGGAAGAGTGGGTATGTAGAGGAAGGATTTAGACCTTCTGTATTTTGTCTTTAGATCCAGTAGAAAGAGACAGGAAGACAAATATTGGTTCAGTTCAGAAAATCCTTCTGTGAAACCTGGAAAGGGTCTTTGAGCAGCTGGCCTTGTAACAGTGCTTCTAGAAGGTTTCTGAGGCCAGAGGGAGGTATCCTGATGATCCTTTAGCAAAGTCTGCTGTGGTGTGGGCAGTCTCAGGGGGAGGGGCTTGCAATTACAAGGAACATACCATCAGCAACTGTGACCAGCTTTGCTGAGGCAAGGATGTGAGGAATAGACAGAGTGAAGGCGAAACTTAGAAATGTTTCTTGGTCAACTAAATGGTAAGGATATTGGACTTTTCCATTCTAATCCCATGAGTCAGATTTCTTGAAACCATGGCCATTATTTACAGCATTAATAAGACTTTGTCCCTGCCTTCAATATATCTGCAACATAGTAAGAGAAATTATAGAAATTGAAACATACATAGTTTTTTTCTTTTATTCTTTTATTTTTCTTTATTCTTTTGTTTTATTTTATTTTATTTGCGATACCAAGGCCAGGGATTAAACCCAGGACCTCGTATGTAGGAAGCAGGCTCTCAACCACTTGAGCTACATCTGCTCTTCTTTTCTTTTCTTTTTTTTAGGAGGTCCCAGAGATTGAACCCGGCCATATACAGTTTTAATCAGGACTCAAACCAAGAGTGAAAAAGCATAAAGGCTGAGGCTACAGGATTTCATAGGAAGTGCTAATCATACTCAAGTGTGGGTAGAGGGGGTAGAGAGGAAACCTGAGCCTCAGGAATGTGTAGTATCCCGATCATCCAGAGGGAAGGTGAAAAGGGTGGTGGTGTTTTCTGGAGGAGGAAACAGTGGCAGGGAACAGGGAATGTTGCAGTATACCTGGGATTTACGGTTCATCATCATGGGAGATGATCATGGTTGAAAAGGAAAATTGATATTTTGAGGGCTAGGCTAAAGATTGTCTCTGTATGCTTCATTATTATAAGAATTAACATTATTAGAACTAAAAAGTTTTAAGTTATTAAAAGCTGGGTAATATTTTAGGAGCATGGATTTAAAGATAAAATAAAAATTACTGAGTGACTAGAGAGGCAAATTAAGTGCCAAGCTCTTTGCAACCAAGAACGGACTAATTGACTCTAGAATAAGCCTGTTCCTTTGTCTTATAAGTCCAAGGAGGCTGACAGCTGAGAGCCTTGATTGATAGTAACTTCCAGTTTTGTAACAGTAGAAATTTGTGACATGGCCGCAGTCTCTCTTTTTCCTCTACTACATATCTTACCTATCTTAATTTTACATATGATTATATATCTTAATTTTATCCCGTTTTTATTTTTTATTCTATCCTGCCCAATTTCCCATTTGTATTAATATTTTAAAATAAGCATGAGTCCTCTAGGAAGTTTAGAAGTACACTTACATTTTATAATGAGTGTTAAAATACACATTAGGTTTTTTAAAATATTTATTTCTTTACTGAAAAATGAACCTAATGTCAGTTTCTATATTGTTTGGGGGTTTTTTGTTGTTTTTTTTCCATAAACCTTCATAACATCTTTATTTACTTTTAAGTAAACTTTATTTCAAATTCAGAAAATAAAATAACAGACAAAAGGCAGCTTAACAAGTTATGGAAGTATTGCTCAAAAAAATTCTATCATCTAATCCTAAAATCAGTTGTTCCTCCAGTGTGTATTCATTATTATGTGCTATCAACTCCATCTATTACCACATATTTACGATTGACCTCATTAAACATTCTACATATATTCAACATCATCTCCCCCTTCTCAACCACATTCTCCCTCCTACCAACCTACACCCCATAGTCCAACTCACTAAGTTTACTTGGTTCATGAGTATATTTAGTTCATATCAATGAGACCATATCATCACCAAGCTTTGTCAGTCAACTCATGGCCATTCTTATTGCATCTAAATCTGCATCCACCTTCCTGCTTGCTATGTTATTATTATTTTTAAGATACTTAGATTACGTAACCATATTATTTAAAACAGTTATACACTAGAAACAACCCAGATTTTCTAACAGTGAATGGATAAACTGGTACATCCATATATAGACTGCTACTCAGTAAAAAAAAAAAACAACTGTATACCCAATAACTTGGAGGGATCTTAAGCATAATTTGCTAAGTGAAAAAAGCCAGTGTTAAAGGTTCCATGCTATATATTCCATTTTAACAGAATTCTTGAAATGACAAGATTGAGTGATAGTCTATGGATCGGTGGTTGCCGTGGGTCACAGAGGTAGGATAAGATTATAAAGGAGAAGCATGAGAGTGTTTTTTTGTGTTGACACGAGTTCTGATTCTTGATTGTGATGGTTGGTACACAAATATATACAAGTGATAAAATTTCATATAACTCTGCATTAAAAGAAAACAATTAGTGCATGTAAAAACTAGTGAACTCAAATAAGGGCTATAGTTTAATTAATAGTATTGAACCAATGTCACTTTATTAATTTTGATTATGAATTGTGTTTATGTAAGATGTCACTAGAAGAAACTGGCAACTTTGTGTGTATATATATATATTTTTAAATTTCAAAATAACTTAGTAAAAAACACATTAAGGTGTTTTTGCAAAGTACTTAATGCTACTTATAAACACAGATAAACATACCCATATATGTTGAGTTATGTTTATGAACTTGATATATTCGCTTTCCATTTTTAACAGTAGTTTTAGATTTCCTTTAATACAATCAAGTTATAATAGAATTATCTTAACACATTTCAAATGTCTACAATATGTCAGCCCAGGAATGTAGGACTAGTGTACATCATCCCTGAATCCCTTCTCTCTCCAAGCTGCCTCAGTAAGGGGCCGCAAGTCTTCCCACATGTGGTGAGTTTCTCTTGGCAAGGCTGTGTGTGTCCACTTCATCTTTGTATCCTTAGTACCTGGCATAATGTTCATTGCTTCATTCATTGGTTCTTCACAGTTATTTATCATGAGCCTGTGATGTGCAGGCACTTTTTTAGGTGTTGAGCCATGCTGGTGACCCTTTTCTCATGGAACAACAGACATTAAACAGGAAATTCGAGGGCTAGGGAAAATGAGCAAGGGTACTTTATCTAGTTGTGGAGGTCAGGGAGAGGCTTTCTGAGTTGCCAAGATGATGGTCCCCGGGTGAGGTATATAACACCTGGAAGTAAGTACAGTGTGGTTGCAGCAGGAAGGCAGTCGCAGAAGCCCTGGACATGAGGCTGGAGAGCTCCTGACCCTTGTTAAGGATTTTCCACTTATCACAAGGGCAAGAGGAAGCTGTTAAAGTGTTTAAGTTAGGGGATCATCATCAGAGCTGTGTTTCTGGAACATCACTCTGGCTGAAGTGTGCTGGCCAATTTGGAATTTGTTCCAGTAAGCTAGGCAAGAGGTAATGGTAGCTTCATGGAGGGGATGTGAAGAGTCAAATGGACAACAGGAATAGAGTCAACAGGACTTGCTTACTGTTCTAAAGCGTAAGATGTGGCCTTTGAGAAAAGCATGAATAATAAAGGATGTCCCCCAGGTTGTGCTTTGAGCAACCAAAAGGATAGTAATGCTCTTTACTGAGGTGAAGAAGAGGATAGAGAAGGGAGGATTGTGAGTTCAGCTTTAGGCCAAGTGTATGTCTGGGGTTCATCTGCATAGAGGTATGCTGTAGATGACTGGAAATATGAGTGAGTTCAGAGGAGGACTGGCTGGAGACCAGGCACCGGGAGAGGTAGACAAGACCCTTAGAGGGTGTGTTAAGAGGGTCCATTTGGGCTGTTTGTTCAGGCAGTTTGGTTTTGAGGGTTGTCTTAGTTTACCAAGGCTGGTGTAACAAACTACAGACTAATTGGCTTAAACAACAGGAATTTATTGTCTCTCTGTTTTGGAGGCTAAAAGTCCAAAATCAAGGTGTTGGCAGGGTCATGTTTTCTCTAAAGTCTATTCTGGTGATGGCCTTTTCTCTCCCAACTGTCTCCTCCTGTTTTCTGCTGTGTCCAATTTTCTCTGCTTGTAAGGACTCCAGTCATATTGGATTAAGGTCCACCACACTGATTCAGTTTGGTCTCACCTTAACTAAAAACATCCTCAAAGTTGCTATTTACAAATTGGTTCAGCATTCACAGGTCCCAGGATTAAGACTTGAATATGTCTTTGTGGGGGATAGGATTTAATCTGTAATAAGGCGAGGAGGTTTTGGGGTTAGAGGGAGAGGTATTTAAGGTGAGAGGGATGGGAAGCGGACTCGGTCCAGTTGTTAGGGCGTCCGCCTACCACATGTAGGTACAAGGTTCAAGCCCCGGGCCTCCTTGACCCGTATGAAGCTGGCCCAGGTGCAGTGCTGATGTGCGCAAGGAGTGCCCCCCATAAGGAGCCCCATGCGCAAGGAGTGCGCCCCATAAGGAGAGCCGCCCAGCGCGAAAGAAAGTGCAGCCTGCCCAGGAATGGCGCCGCACACACGGAGAGCTGATACAACAAGATGATGCAACAACAAAAAAAAGAAATACAGATGCCCGTGCCGCTGACAACAACAGAAGCGGACAAAGAAGACAATGCAGCAAACAGACACAAAGAGTAGACAACCGGGGCAGGGAAGGGGGGAGGGGAGAGAAATAAATAAATCTTTAAAAAAAAAAAAGCCAAGTATTGGAAAAAAAATAAAGTGAGAGGGAGATTAGAATGTTTAATTACTGGGAAACGGACCTTGGCGCAGTGGTTAGGGCATCCGTCTACCACATGGGAGGCTCGCGGTTCAAGCCCTGGGCCTCCTTGACCCGTGTGGAGCTGGCCATGCGCAGTGCTGATGCGCGCAAGGAGTGCCCTGCCACGCAGGGGTGTCCCCGGCGTAGGGGAGCCCCACGCGCAAGGAGTGCGCCTATAGTGAGAGCCGCCCAGCGCGAAGGAGGGAGCAGCCTGCCCAGGAATGGCGCCGCCCACACTTCCCCTGCCGCTGACGACAACAGAAGTGGACAAAGAAACAAGACGCAGCAAAAAGACACAGAAAACAGACAACCGGGGGAGGGGAATTAAATAAATAAAAATAAATCTTTAAAAAAAAAAAAAAAGAATGTTTAATTACCAGTGGAAAGATGAGGTAGAGTGGGAGAAGAAAAGGTAGTGATAGAGGAAGGGCTCTGGGAAGTTAAGAGGAGATTGGGTCTCAGTCTACGATGAGCTACTACAGCAGCATCTATGCTTTGATTTCTATAGAAGAGAAATCCTGGAAGATGCCTGGGGTCTATTTCTTGGAATATAACATCACATCTTCCAGGAAACATTCTCTGCCTCATTTGACCAGATAAGGTCTGCTCCTCTTCTGTCTTTTGACCCCTCACCTAGATTGTGATGAGGGAAGTTGGTTCACTGATCTGCCTCCCCAATGAAGAGTTGCTTGGTGACTGCAGGTCTTGTCTGACGTGCTGCCAGTGCCTGGTGCCACAGCTGGCACTCATGGGGCCTAGTCACTCACTGTGTGAATGCATGAGTTAATGTCATTTACTACCCAAGGTACAAGCCTGCTAACCTTTCCAATCAAAAAGGTCCTGAGCCACTTATATATCAGAGTAGTGTCCCCTCCTAAATGCCTTGAAAGTATCAGAAATCCCCCATTAGGTTGATATAGAGACGTTACCATGTGTAAATGTGCTGTATAAACTGTAGCCTGCTGTGAGGATGTTGGCCTTGTTGCTGCTCTGTCAGAGCCCAGCTTGCCTCTTCACTTAATGCTCTCAACGTATTCCAAAACGAGATAGGACAAATGTTTGTCCCTCTGGGGAAGTCCACCTAAAACAGTACTTCTGAACATTTTTTAAAAGTTGGAAATAGAATGGATGGTCCAGCCATCCATCTGGAATTATACACAAAACGCCCCTTTTTAAACCTAGCCATGACTTCCTTGAACTGGATCTCCTTTAACATTGTTTTCTTCAGTCCATAACCTTTTACAAGTAGGTCCTACAAATTTAATTTTCCTTTGAAAAATAGGGAATTAAAAGGAGTGCTATATTCATTGTAAAAAAATTTTTTTCCCTTTAAAATTTTTCATGCCTATCCCTTACACTATTGCACTAGCTACTAACATTTCTGATACTCCATTTTTCTTTTTGGCCAAAACTGCAGAGTAGGAGGAGACACCAGCGGCTGGTGGTGTTACACTTGTAGGACATCTGTCCATGACTTTCCACTCCTCTTACACGGTGTAATGTTAGACTTCCAGCATGACCTACAAGAACCTATGTAATCTGGCCCTGCTCCCTAGCCTTATATTATGCCAAGTAACTGGCACCTACACTGAGCTGAAATGGCTTCATTCGATTAGTCAGTCCTTACCCAGGACCTCTGCAATACTGCCCAGCTGTTTTTTGTTGGATAAGAACTGGCTTCCTCCACAGTAAACTTGTTTCATTTTTGGACAGCGCTAATAATTAAAATGTTCTGGCTGGTTCTGATTCCCCTTCTGTATGAGTTCCCTTTACATATTTGATTATGCAGAGTGGTTAAGAGTATAGGCTCGGGGAAAGGGGATGTGGCTCAAGTGATAGAGCTTCCGCCTACCATATGGGAGGACCTGGGTTTGATCCCTGGTGAAAAAGAAGAAAAGAAAGCATGCGAGTGCCCGTAGGGTGAGCACAAGTGCCCGCGCGGTGAACCAGTGCCTGTGAGTACCCATGTGAGTGCCTGCGCAATGAGCCGGTGCCAGTGCAAGTGAGTCACGCAGCAAGATGATGACTCAACAAAAGAAAGACAAAGGGAGAGTCAAGGTAAAGCACGGCAGAAACCAGGAACTGAGGTGGCACAATTGACAGGGAACCTCTCTCCACATGAGGGGTCTCCAGGATCGAATCCCAGTTAATCCTAGAAGGAGAGAAAATGAGAACAAGACAGCAAAAACAGCAGGGTGAAAGGAGGGGAAGGTGGGGAAATAAACAAATAAATAAATCTAAAAAAAAAAAAGTATAGGTTCAGGCAAGGGTCCAAATCCTGGCTCTACCACTTTAGGGCTGTGTAATCTTGGGAAAATTATTTAACCTCTCAAAGCCTGTGTCCTCCTCTGTAAAATGGGGATAATAGCAGTAACTCCCTCCTAGAGTTGCATGGACTAAGACAGGATCACCTCTGTAAAGCAGTGCTTGGCCCAAAGGAAGGACTCAATATATGAGAGCTATTGCTGCCATTTTTTAGTATTCTGCAATGGTGTACTTGGGTGTCATCTTTTCCCTTCAGATAGAAAAAGGTAGGGAATGTGTTTGAACAATGAAAGCATGGACTTAATCTATTTGATCTTATTCTTCTGCATTTCAGTTGCCAATATGGTGTAAATATAAGCTATAATAAAATGGATTCTACATTTTGTAGATTCTTTTAAATCCACATCCTAATAGGACTGGTCGAGATCAATGTAGTGTGTAGGTAGATCAAAAGAATAAATTGCATACCATCTGAAAGCTGGAAGCAATAGCCCTGTTTTATTTTGTGTTTTTAAGCTTTTTCAACTACAAGTAGTTGGCTTTAAAATAAAACTACATAAAAACCTTAGTTCCTTTTTTTTTTAGTTTTACCTTAGTTCTTTTTAAAAAAAACTTAAAATTTTTAAGATAGTTTTATTCAGTAATATTAAACTGAAACAGTCTTTTAGTGTCTTTTAGTGCCTTTTTAGGTCCTGTTTTAATATTTAAAGAAGACGTAGCATTTTTTGAGCTTTGACTGAAAATGCCTACAGTAATTAGTGATATCACAGGGTAAAACTAATTGTCACCTTCATTCATTATTGACAGTACACCTGTTTTCATTTTTGCTAGCATCCAAATGACTGTATTTTAACCATAATCTAATAATTGGTAAAAAAGCAAGATAAATAATTAATGTTAACTTACCTTCCTTGATAAAATAACTTTTAGAAAACTCTTAATCTTTCAATGTTATATTTTCATGTACTTTACTACTACATATATTATCAACCTAATATCATTATTATCTTTGTATTGTACAGTGAAATGACCTTTAAAGATACCAAGAAGAGAAAAAAATTGTCTTTTCTATGTACCCTCACATTTATTATTTCTAGTGTTCATTTCTTTCTATAGATTCAAATTTCTATCTCCTATTATTTTCCTTCACCCTGAAAAACTTCTTAGCATTTATTGTGTGTTGGAGTTTCAGCCATAAATTCTGTTTTCTTTTATCTAAAAATATTTTTATTTTGGCTTCATTTTTTAAATAATTTTTTCTTTGTACTGCATCCTACCTCTTATTCCTGGTAAAAAATCAAGAGAAGTTTTAGATTTACAGAAAAATTACCCAGAAAGGTTAGAGAATTCCCATATACCCACACATATACCCTACCCACACACACTCACACATACAGCTTCCCCTATTATTAATATCTTATCATTGTTCCCCCGCAATGTGGTTTTTTTGTTTGTTTGTTTTTCAGGAAGTACTGGGGATTGAACCCAGGACCTCATACATGCAAAGCAGGCTATCAGCCACTGAGCTATACCCACTCCGCTGCAATGTGTTTTTATTTTTGCTAGATGCTTCAATGATTTTCTCTTTTCTTCTGTTTTTATTTTTGTTGTTTGACTATAATCTGCTTAGGTGTGATTTTCCTTCTTTTTCCTTCTTGGGGTCTATTGAACTTCTTGGGTGTCTGAATTCCTGTTTTTCATAAAATTTGGAAATACTTTGGCCACTCTTTCTTTAAACAATTTTTTTTTAAAGATTTATTTATTTATTTATTTCTCCCCCCTCCCTCCATTGTCTGCTGTCTCTGTCCATTTGCTGCGTGTTCTTCTGTGTCTGCTTGTGTTCTCATTAGGCAGTTCTGGGAACCCATCCTGGGACCTTCCGGAGTGGGAGAGAGGTGATCATTCTCTTGCACCGCCTCAGCTCCCTGGTCTGCTGTGTCTCATTATTTTTCCTCTGTGTCTCTTTTTTTGTTGCGTCATCTTGCTGCACCAGCTTTCCTGGCGTGGAAAGCTCTCATGGCAGTGTGTGGGCCAGCACTCCTGCGTGGGGCAGCACTCCTGTATGGGCTAGCTCCCCACATGGGCCAGCATGCCTTCACCAGGAGGCCCTGGTCATCAAACCCTGGACCTCCTGTGTGGTAGACAGGAGCCCAATTGGTTTAGCCACATCCGTTTCCCATTAAACATTTTGTTTCCTGCCCGATTCTTTCCTTCCTCTTTTTCTTGGACTCCACTTAACACCTGTGTGACACTGCTTGATGTTATCCCCCAAATCACTGAGGCTTGACTCATTTTTTTTTTTCCAATCATCTTTCTCTCTGCTTCAATTTGGATCATTTCTCTTTTTTCTCTGATCCTTTTTTCTGCAGGGTTCAATCTGCTGTTAAGTCTGTCAAGTACATTTTTATTTCCAATATTATATTTTTTAGGATTTCCTTTTGGCTTTTTGCTTGTCCATATCTCTCTGAAATTCCCTCATCTCATCTCTGATTTTATATTCAGGTTTTCCAATTAATTCTTGAATATATATTTAATAGTCATTTTACAGAAACTGCTGTTCCAACATCTGTATCATCTATGATTCTGCTTTTGACTCATTTATCTCTTGGTCATGGGTTGCATTTTTGTGCTTCATATTACTAGTTTTTTGTTGTTTGTTTTTAACTTTTTTATTGTAATTAATTTCAAACGTACGTAAAAGTTGCAAGACTCTTACAAAGAATATCATATATACTTTACTCAGATTCACCTATTTTTAATATTTTGCTTCATTTGCTTTATCATTTGTTTGTATTCTCTTTTGTGTGTTTGCGTGAATTTACTTACAGATCTATAGTAATATTTTTTTCTTTACATATTTCTTCTGAATTATTTAAAACATTTTATATATACATGATGGCCTTTTTCCCTAAATATGTCAATGTGCCAGTCCTAAAAATAAGGTCGTACAAATATAAACTTAGGTAAATTCGAAGTTGATACAGCTTTGTTATCTAAACTACCATTTGCATTCCAATATTGTCAGTTGACCCAACAATGTCCTTTATAGAATTTTTTCCCTCCATAATCTCCTTTAATCTAGAACAGTTGCTTGCCTTTGTTCTTTGCATCATTGACATTTCTTAGTAATACAGTCTTAAAATTTTTCTTTTTAAAAGATTCATTTCAGGTTTGTTGAAATTTCCTCGTGATTAATTTGGGGTTATGCATTCTTGGCCAGAATGCTATGTTAGAGATTTTGTTTCCTCAGACTCTCACATTGGGCATAAAATGTCATCTGCCTCTCATTTGTGATGTTAATTTTTTTTTAAAGATTTATTTATTTATTTCTCTCCCTCCCCCCCCCCCCACCCTGTTGTCTGTTCTCTGTGTCTTTATTTGCTGCGTCTTCTTCTTTGTCCGCTTCTGTTGTCAGCAGCACTGGAATCTGTGTTTCTTTTTGTCACATCATCCTGTTGTGTCAGCTCTCCGTGTGTGCGGCACCATTCCTGGGCAGGCTGCACTTTGTTTTGCGCTGGGCAGCTCTCCTTACAGGGCACATTCCTTGCGCGTGGGGCTCCCCTACGTGGGGAACACCCTGCATGGCATGGCACTCCTTGCACACATCAGCAGTGCGCATGGGCCAGCTCCACACAGGTCAAGGAGGCCTGGGGTTTGAACCAGGGACCTCCCATGTGGTAGACGGATGCCCTAACCACTGGGCCAAGTCCACCGCCTGTGATGTTAATTTTGATAGCCCATTCAAGATGTAGTCCAAATTTCTCCGCTGTATAGATACTATTAATATTTTTCCTTTGCTAATAGTAAACAATCTGTGGGGAAACCCTTTGAGACTATATAAATATCTTGTTCCCCATCAACATTTGTATCTTACATTTATCATCTATTTAGAATTTTGCCTGAACCAGTCTTTACTATGTTGGTTACAAAATGATTTTTCTAAGTCCAACTCTCTCTCCACATTTACCAGTTGGTACTCAGCATTCTGCTTTTGGCAAGAGCCCTCTCTTTTTTCCTATATCTTTTATTTATTATTGCTATGATTTATAATTTTTTACTGTCCTTAATTATTAGGAGTCCCTTCAAACTGGCTCGTGTGTGCTTATGACATGCCCGATTGTTTTAATTTGTTTTTAAACACTTCCTTACTTTCTTGCATAACATTTTGTTCTAGGTGCATTTATAATTTCCTTGCCTTAGTTGTAGAATCAGCCATTTCTCCCAAGAATTTGTGGATATTATGAATAAAACTGCTATGAACATTCTTGTTACATCTTTTGGTAAATGAAGCACTCATTTCTCTTGGGAATATAATTGTGAGTGGGATTTCTGGGTCATAAAGTAGGCAGATAATTGTCAGTTTTACCTTTTCCGGGGTGTTTTATAAATGGAATCATATAGTATATAGCTTTTTTTAGTCTATTTATTTCACTTAGCATAGTTTGTTTGAAATTTATCCATGTTGTATCCATTAGTTCATTTCTTTTTTATTACTGGATATTATTCCATTAAATTCTTGCAGTGGATGCTTAGATCATTGATTTGTATTCCTGTTCTAGTGTGTGCATTTTAAACCTGTAAGTTTCCCTCTGGACACAATTTCAGTTGCATCCTACATTTTTCATACGTTTCATTAACATTCAGTTCAAAGTACTTTGTTGTGATTTCTTCTTTGAACTATGGGTTATTTAGAAGTCTGTTTCTTAATTTCCAACAGTGGAAATTTTCTAGTTATCTTTTTGTAAATGATTTCTAGATTAATTGCATTGTGGTTAAAGAACATACTCAATATGGTTTCAATTTGAAATATCGTCAGACTTTCTTTTGTCCCTTTTTTACTTACTACTTTACATTTGCCTAAAGAATGCAGTTGTTGGATATAGTGTTCTATATATGTCCATTAGGCAGAGTTTATTTGCTGTATTATTCAAATCTATATCTTTACTGATTTGTTTCTGTCTGCTTGTCTTATCAGTTAACTAAGAGAAGTACATTAAAGTCTCCTAGTATGATTATTGATTTTTCCTTGTAACTCTTGTTTAAATATCTTGAGACCATGTTACTAGATGCAGACAAATAACATAATTGCTCAATCTACCAGATGGATTGAGCCCTTTATTGTTATGAAATGACTTTCTTTATCTCTAATAATGCTTTTTTGCCCTTTTTGTCTACTTTGACTATTTTGTCTTTTTATTTGATATTAATATGCCTATATCAGCTTTCTTTTGGTTAGTGTTTGCTCTATATTTTTTACTATCCTTTTACTCTCTACCTGTCCGTATCCTTATATTTAAGGTGTTTCTCTTGTAAAGGGGTATTATATTAAGTAGGGTTTTCTAGGGAAACAGAACTGATAGACATATATAAATACTATGAGATTTTTGTAAGAATTATCTCACATAACTGGAAGTGGGCAAGTCTAAATTCTGTAGGGCAAGCTGCAAGCTGGGAACTCCATTGAAGGGTGTTTTTTTTAAAAGATTTACTTATTTATTTTTAATCTCCCCCCCCCCGTTGTCTGTTCTCTGTGTCTATTTGCTGCGTCTTGTTTCTTTGTCTGCTTCTGTTGTTGTCAGCGGCCCGGGAAGTGTGGGCTGCGCCATTCCTGGGCAGGCTGCACTTTCTTTCACGCTGGGCGACTCTCCTCACGGGGCGCACTCCTTGTGCGTGGGGCTCCCCTATACGGAGGACACCCCTGCGTGGCACAGCACTCCTTACGCACATCAGCACTGCGCATGGGCCAGCTCCACACGGGTCAAGGAGGCCCGGGGTTTGAACCGTGGACCTCCCATGTGGTAGGCGGTCGCCCTAACCACTCGGCCAAGTCCGTTTCCCCATTGAAGGTTTTTGATGAATTTCCCTAGGAGAAACTAGCTGCTGAAATAGATATTAATAGAAATTCTCTCTTGTGGTATTTTTGAAGCCTTCACCTGATCGGATAAAACTTCTCATTGTTGATTGTGGATAGTCAGCCATAGATGCAGTCAACTTACTGATGATTTAAATCCTCTGAATATCCTCACAGTAACAGTCAGGCCAGTGCTTGCTTGACCAAACAACTAGACATCATAACCTACCCAAGTTGATACATGAACTTAACTATCGCGGGTATATAGTTGGTTTTTTAATCCTGCCTATTTTTGTCTCTTAATTTTTGTATTTAGTCCATTGACATTCAATATAATTACTTTTTTTTCTGTTTTTTTCCTACTAGAGAAGTGGTGAGCCCACCAAACAGTCATGCATAATGTGCAAAATTCCTGTACGTTACCCTTCCACTAAAACCTTACATTATGGAACAGTTATTACAGATTATGAAAGAACATGATCAGTCTATTACCACTAACTATAGTCCATAGCATACACTTCGTATATTTTTTCCATACCCCCCTGTTATTAACACTACATATTAGTATAGTGCATTTGTTACCATTCATGAAAGAACACTGTCATATTTGTACTCTTAACCACAGTCTGTCTTCTACCAAATGGTTCACTTTTTTTTGTTTGTTTTCTTCTGGTTTGTTTTTTTTTTTAAGATTTATTTTTTATTTCTCTCCCCTTCTGCCCAGTTGTCTGCTCTCTGTCCATTTGCTGTGTATTCTTCTGTGTCCACTTGTATTCTTGTAGCAGCACTGGGAATCTCTGTCTCTTTTTGTTGTGTCATCTCTCCGTGTGTACGGCACCATTCCTGGGCAGACAGCACTTTTTTTGCGCTGGGTGGCTCTCTTTACAGGGCGCACTCCTTGTGTGTGGGGCTCCCCTACACGGGGACACCCCTGCGTGGCAGGGCACTCCTTGCACGCATCAGCACTGCATGTGGGCCAGTTCATCACACAGGTCAGGAGGCCCTGGGTTTGAACCTTGTACCTCCCATGTGGTAGGCAGATGCCCTATCTGTTGGGCCAAATCTGCTTCCCTACATGGTTCACTTTTGCTATACAGTCCTCAGTGTAATTTCTTTTTGCTTTCTATTGCCTGTTTCAGGTTCGTTTCTTCTCTTGTCCTTTCTTTTTTTTTTTTTTTTAAAGATTTATTTATTTATTTAATTTCCCCCCCTCCCCTGGTTGTCTGTTCTTGGTGTCTATTTGCTGCGTCTTGTTTCTTTGTCCGCTTCTGTTGTCGTCAGCAGCATGGGAAGTGTGGGTGGCGCCATTTCTGGGCAGGCTGCTCTTTCTTTTTCACGCTGGGCGGCTCTCCTCACGGGCGCACTCCTTGCGCATGGGGGCCACGCGGAGGACACCCTTGCGTGGCACGGCACTCCTTGCGCGCATCAGCGCTGCGCCTGGCCAGCTCCACACGGGTCAAGGAGGCCCGGGGTTTGAACCTCGGACCTCCCATATGGTAGACGGACGCCCTAACCACTGGGCCAAAGTCCGTTTCCCCTCTTGTCCTTTCTTGACTGATTGTTTTTCCCCTTTCTATTAGTTTGCTAGTTGTATGTACTTTATAAGAGCTACCTTAAATATTTCAACATGTATCCTTTTCTTATCAAAATCTCTTGTAACTTGGCACTTTTACCATCATTTCAGGCAATGAAAGAACTTTAGAATGCTTTATAATTCAGTTGTATAAGTTCTGTTTATCCCACTTGTTTTATAAGATGGGAAAAAAAACATAATGGCTCTATGCAAGATGTTAGTTAGAACTGTAGTATAATGGTTGGTTAAGTTAGAAGCTAGACTTTTAGAATAATGTTCAGTGAAGTGCTCACCCTATCACTTACCTGGCATTTTTCTAAATACACATTGTTCAAGAGGAGAGCACCTCCAGCTGCATCCAGGGACTGTGAAGTAGATAGCCCCTGAGAGCTGGGTGTAGACATTGGCACAACCTTTTTGGCCACATGTTCATAGTTTACTAATCTGCCTCTGCACTAATTCACTGATGGTGCATATTTGTATATTTAGCATGCTCCATTCAGGTATAGTTTGCTTTTACTTCCATTATATTTTCTTCTCATCATGTCTGATACTTGGAAAATTGCCAGAAAAGGTTATAGCCTTTTTCTGGTGACATATTTAGTCAGTTTTAATTTAATCCAGATAGTGTAACAGTATAACTTTAGACCAGGTTGTTTCCCACCCATCATTCCATGTTCCGATTCCACTTGTTGTAACATGTAGGAAGTGGTGTGCTGCTCGGTCATTGCTCTATACTCTCTGGAAATAGTAATTTTTTTCTGTGATAATTCATGATCAAATATAAATTATAAAGAGCCTTTATACCTACATATTCAGCACATTTCATGTTTCTCATGTTCACTAGAGTCTCCATCTAGTTCCTCTAAATGTATACTATGAATTGATGACTTTTCTGATGGAAAATATATTAATAGTTCAGTGACTAATCTATATTTCAAACCAAACTGTGTGTCCATACCAGTAATATTCTTTTTAATTTTTGTTACTAAATACATATATATTTAGTTCATACTGCATACTGGTAAATGTGTATTTTTCTATGGTACTTTTAAATATGCTGGCCATATTTGTTCATAGTCCCTAAATTTATAGTGATATCACTGTTAGCTGTTACTTGTATAAAATTTTAGGGAAAAATTCATGGTAGACATTGTCTTTTAATTATATTAATATAGAGTTTGTAATTCTAAAATGTTCATATTTAGTCTAAATTCATTTACGAACATAATTGTTCAGACCAAGTCACATTACTGTAATTACTAGGAGTTTCTTTCTAAAGTATTCACTTAAAACCAAAAAAAAAAAAGAAATGATTGATCCAGTACATATAATGATGTGGATTTCAAATTGATTCTAGTTGGGGCATGTATTTGGAACTGTTCCATTAGAATGTAGCTGTGTTTCTCCACCCCACCCTGTTTTTTTCCATTTTTTTTTTCTTCTCATATGTAACTTATGAAAAAATGGGTTACAGGCCAGCAGTAAATAAAGGTGTGTGATATAACATTTCAAACATAAAGTGTTAACACCCCCTATATTTAATATTAAACTTGTATAGGTTGGATATAAAAGCTTCCTTCTTTTTCAAGATACACTTTCAGTAGCTTTGCATAATCACAGTAAAGATTTTTTTTCTAATCCTTTTTATGACTGAGGATTCAGAGGCTGCTGCTGCTTTGAGGTCGGCATTTATATTCCATGAACCTTGTGAGGGACAAGAATAACAAGTATATGGTCAGGTTTTCCACTTCTGTCCCGCAGAGTGAATGGACTGTTTTCAGTGAGCCTGCTTCCCGTGCCGTGAAGAGAAACCATAGGAAGGAGGGCTAAGAATGATGAGAGAGCGTGCAGCATGACTAGGGGCTGTCAAGGCCAGTGTGTCAAGTTCAACAGTGTGGACCTTCATAAGAGTTCCCACACAAGCACATAATTTTGTTTTGGCTACACATTTCTCAGATCTGCATTATATAAGACTGTGGAAATAAAGTTCATGAAAGAGAACAGTATGAAAAAAACACATGAATGCCTTGCTTCTAGTTTGAATCATTCTGAATTACTTAAGCAAAAGTATTTTTAGACACTTATTTTTTTAAGTAGATCTGACTTGCGAAGAATAGAGCGTTTGATTTTCATTTTCAAATAATTGAGGTGGGGTTTTTTAATTGTTTTATGTTGAGTTTTAAGAGAATTTACCTATGGAGTAAATGAAGTCAACATCAATAGAGGTGTGGGTGGGCCGGCGGGTACCTTCTAGAGTTGGTGTGGTAGAGCCATGAGTGCTGGGGATGTTTCTGCACTTACTTTCTCACATTCATCCAGCCAGCTATTCTGTTAGAGATTCCTAGGATCACATGGTACTTAGGGCTTAGAGATTCAATCCCTACCACCCACTACACACTATGGCTTTAGGCAGCACTGTTCATAGAGGGCTTCACATACATTGCTGAGGAGCTGGCTTAACTGGGACACAATGAGAGGAGCAGGGGATTGACGGGTCACATTTGCATTTTGGGAAGATGCCTGGCACCTGTGAGGAAGATGAGCCAGAAGAGAATGCACTGGAAGTTAGGGAGACCAGTTAAGGAGAATTGATAAGGGCCTGAACCAGGGCGGTGGTTGAGGGATAGAGAGGGAGGGAATCTCTTAAGAGGGCAAATTGGCAAGATTTGAATGTGTGTTGGGGGTGGAAGGTGGGGGTGATTTGACTGGGAAGAAATGTCTCCTCCCTTTAGTGGAACAGATTGTTGAATGAACACACTTGTTGCATATCTTCTCTCCTGGGCAGGAAAAGGATTATAGACTTCCATAAATTTGGCATATTTGTTTCCAAAGGAAGTAGGCTGTTTGAAGGGCAGGGTTCCACCCCCAGGGTGGTCCAAGGGAAGGTATTACATGCACAAGAAAATGAGTCTGTCATTGGATATGACATGCAGGGGAGGCATCAACCCCTCATGATTGGCTGGCAGTGCCAACAGCTGAGGTTAGAGAATACGACGTAGCTGGCGAGTTCAGTTTTAGAAATGTTGAATATGACATGCCTAATGCAACATCTTGGTGCATATCACATGTTTAGGCAGGGATTGAATTTCTGAATCTGACAATGAGAGAAAATACTAAGCTGGCAATTTGAGAGTAGCTGTCATAAAATGTAGATTCATTTAGAGGTGATAGCCAAGGCCTTAGTCTAGTGTAGGTTCTTTTTCTCTTTCCCCATATTCTATAAAATCTTGTTTAGCCTTTCAGTTTGCCAAAAGAATTCCTTTTTTCCCAGCACTGCCCAGCATATTTTGTTGGTTTGGATTGGAGGTGGTGATTGTTCCAAATGATTGTATACATTCCACAGGTGTCAGACCTTTGGATTCCTTTAGATAAGTTGGTGGAAAGCAGCTCTTTTCACCTTTTATCAGAGTAGAGTAGCAGAGACTTAGCACACTTAGTCACAAGAGAGATGTGTTTGCAAACAAAGTGGTCTTACTGCTGCTTTTGGAGTAAGGTTTCCTTTGTTTTGGAATTTTCTGTTCTGTCACATGACTGTTCTTGTTTCAGAGAATTGGCATAGTTCCAGGAGATGGGAGGCAGAGAGCACTGTCAGGGCTACAGTTTCCCATGGTGTTAATATTTTCCAGAATGATATAAGAACTAATATGAGAAAAAGAAAATAATCTTGATCTTTTATGCCTGACAGCTAATCAGATTACTTTGGGGGTTATGTAAAAATAATCTGTCTCTATAGTTAGTTACTGTAATAACTGAGGTAATGTCTTACAAAACAATTTCAAAATTAAACCAGATCTATAGGAGTCATCTTAGGGAAGGAGTAAATATAGAAAGAGCGATGTGAATTTGAAGGCATATTTGGCATTCTTTTGATTAACAGTGTTGTTAACTAGCTAACAGCTATGTCCGTGTTGAGTCTGCTTTGTGGATGCAGTCTGTGTCACTGATATGTCACAGGCCCGGTGCTTGAAGACTTAGAGGTAGCATTGTGCTGTTCCCACTCCACATTTGAACTTCCTCAGTATGTTTACAAAGCTCTGCAGTGGCCTTTACCCTAACATATCTGGTTTTACTCACAGGACATGTTCTTATAGAGATGTCGAGTACACACAAGAAACTCAATGACAGTCTTGATGAAAATGTATGTAAACTGGTTTTATTGTTAAATTCTTTTTTAAATTTTGCTTAAAGTCTCAAAGCTCAAGTGAATTTAAAAAAAATTTCCTTTTGTTAACAGTTCAAAAAATTCCATAAAGAGATTATACATGAGCTGGAGAAGAAGACAGAACTTGATGTAAAATATATGAATGTGAGTACCCAGGTTTCTTCTGCCACCCTCTGAGGGCCCAGCTTTGGGCATTCAACAGCAGCACATATAGATGGAGCTTGGTGTTGAGTGTACATCTGGATGCATAAAACTGACCAGGCCCCTTTGGGCTAAGTGGGCTCAATTTTGCTAATGCTGGGGTCTTTATTAAAAAACAAAAGGAGGGAGCTGGGGTGGCTCGGGCAATTGAGCACCTCTCCCCCGTGTGTGAGGTCCCAGGTTCAGTTCCCAGTTCCTTCTCACCAAGACTGTGACCCTGTGTAGTGGTAGCAATACCGTTTACCCTGTACACATCCCCTGTGGGGCCTGCTGAGGGCAGCTGCCTGTGCCATGTGTTCCTTGCAGAAGTCTGCAGGGCCAGGACAGTCACAGAGTAGATTCAATGCCAGGCACTTTAGGTATATTATCTGACTTTTTGTCCTGACAGAAACTCTGTACCATAGGCGCTGTTTTTAATCCTCACCTTAAGGATCTCAGCAAATTACTTAATTTCTCTAAAAAGGTTTTTTTAGAGAAATTAAGTAATTTGCTGAGATCACACAGGTATAAGGGATGAAGCTAAAATTTTAATCCAGGTCTGTCAGGCTTCAAACCCTGTGTTCTTATACACTGCTATACAGCCCACAAAATGATTGTATGTGATTGTGCTGGTTCATTTTCTTTCTTGAAATCATAAATTGTAAAATAAGAATGTATGATTTAATAGTATGTATTCACCAGAGCAATAGCTAGCTCCTCACTGTCCAAAAACCTTTGAGGAAAGATGGAATAAAAGAAAGAGAAGACATTGTTTTTGTCCTCAGATCTGCCACTCTGGTCATATAAGCAGGAAACTTTACAACAGGCAAAGCAGCAAACATTAAAGTTGAAGGGAGGAGAGCCATGTGAAGTGAGGGCGTGCAGGGTCACAGTTGGCGAGGGGGCATGAGAAGTGACAGTGTGCAAGGCCATGGCCAACCATGCACAGGGGAACTATTAGCAAAAGTGACTATGTGACAGTCTACGATTCTGCAATAAGTAAGCATAACATTTAACTTACAGGCAACTCTAAAAAGATACCAGACAGAACACAGGAATAAGTTAAATTCTTTGGAGAAATCTCAAGCTGAGCTAAAGAAGATCAGAAGGAAAGGCCAAGGAGGACGAAATGCGCTAAAATATGAACACAAAGAAATTGAGGTGAACTTTCAGTAATATTTTATTTTGTTGATATTTTATACAGTTTAAGGGAATACTTACATATCTCAGTCAGCCTGCACTTTATCCACTTCCTGTGTCCTACTGTTGAGGTTAAAAATAAGCTTATTTGATTTAGTAAGAACTGAAGACTTCAGAATTAAGAATATATTAGCCAGTGACCTCCCAGAAACATTGGTTGGCATCTTCTCCTTACTTACAGAGGGGAAGTTGACTCTCCATGATAAGTATTACTGTCCCCATTTACAGATTGGGAAACTGAGGCTCAGATTAAACCCAATTTGGCATTTGGAATTGGGGTTTGAACCTGGAACTTTCCAAAGCCCGTGTTTCTTTCCGGTAGAACATGATTGTATCACTGTATTATTTTGGCAACTTGTCTGCACAGGTGTGTCAGGATATTGATGAGAATGATATCTGCTCAAGTCAGGTTACAATGTATTTGTTTTGTCTAATGTTTATCTGTATTTATTAGTTGCTCCTTTATCAAAATGAAGTGTAAGGATGGCAGAAGATGTCATGCTGTGCACCATTTGATACTTTGTGTCATATTTGTATAATTGTTATTTATTTTCCTAGTTTGTAGAAACCATTACTTCTCACCAGAGTGAAATCCAGAAATTTATTGCAGATGGTTGCAAAGAAGCTCTACTTGAAGAGAAAAGGCGCTTCTGTTTCTTGGTTGACAAACATTGTAGTTTTGCAAATTATATACATTATTATCACTTACAGGTGAGTGTGATAGCAGATAATATTGAATATATTTATTTTATTTCATATTTAGATGCCTTTAACATGCTTTAACTTCCATAAATGCCCTAACAGAAAATGATGGGCCTATTTTGTCAATGAAAAGATTCCAGAGAAATCATTTTTTGCCAACTTGACTATATAAACATTTGGGAATATAGATGAAGTGGTCAGATGTCTGTTTATAATGTTTAATTAATTTAGTAATGTATCCATATTTAAAATCCCTCCTAAAGTAGTGCTTAATAACATAGAAATTGATGCTTTTTTACTTTACTCACATATGAATCAGTGTTATTCAGATTGCAGATGCATCTTCCATAAAGGATCATCACCATCTCCCTGCTGCGTCCAAGTCCTTGTGTCCACTCCATCTGAATTGTTTTCAAATACTGCACTTTCAGGATCTATGTATGGTGGTGTTGTGGAAGTTTTATTTATCCCAGGCCACAAATATTCATTCACATAATGTCAGAACGGTTAGCTTGGGTTGATTTTTTTTTTCCTTTCTTCTTCAAGAATTTCCTCAATTTAATGACTTTCTTTTTTTGCCTCCCTTAAACGATCTTTAAAAGTCTAATTATAATGACACTCTCCACATATAGTTGTGTGATTATATACACAGGATTACAAAATGTTTTAAATTCCTTTTTTTTTTTAAATAATAAATTCTAACAGGTGCCTATATAAGCACCTATAACTAACACTGATTTAAGTCAAATATTTGTTCATCAAATAAAGTAATTTACAGGGTGGCCCATAATATGAGAAGCTCTGTTGGCTTGTCTATAAGGCAACTTCCACTTTTTTCCTGGGAAAAAGAACCTGGCCTTATATATATGCATATCATATATTCTCTAAAGTTTTTTCAACCCTAAGAAATGTTCAGGTACCTAATCCAAATACCTGAGGTCTAAAATTATTACAATAAAGAAAGAATTGCTGCTAGGCAATCGCTTTTGTTGACAGTGCATCTGTACTGGTTTCAGCAAGGTTGTATTAGGTTTAGAAACCTCCGTTTCCACAGTGAGAGCATCCTGCTATAGCAGGGTCACAGGCTGGCAAGGCATAGAAGTGACTTCAGTGCTCTGGCCCTGTGCTGGTGCCCCACCCAGCCATGGGGTGGTCACTATGTCATGAGGCAACCTGGCCTATTTTCAGAAAGCTCTAGTTGTTGGCACTGTCTTTAACTTTTGGTACCAATTATGCGTTTTAGAATGAAACCAGTCTCCTCCTTTCTATACCTGAAGGTTCTTCAACTACCTGACACACTTTCATGTCTTCCCTTCTCCCGACTAAGAGTCCCAGTCCTTTCAGTCATTCCTGGGATGAAGCAAGCCTGAGCAATTGGTCCATACTATGGCATTGCCACAACATGTCAGGATTCTAGGCAGGGCCAGCCAAGCTTGCCCAGGTCAAGGGGTGGCTTGGGGTGAGGGAGAGGTGCTTTGCCTTCCCCTATGATAATATGAGCACCCCTGAGCCTATTCCTATTAAACATAGATACAGTGTGATTGCTATGCAGGGAGTTTTAAGGAAGTCCCCTTCTCTTTTCCAACCATATTACTCCCTTGGAAAATGGGATTCACTGAAAGGCTTTGTGGACCTCTGAGAGTACAATTGCAAGAAGCAGTTAGACTTGTGGGAGTCAGGGAAGGACACATCTGTTTCTGGAGCCATGGGCTCCCACCTCTGCCATCCTGTGCCTCTATGCTCTGTAGCCCCCCTTCCTCTGCAGAGTCCATAGTCTGCTTCTCCCAGAGCTCTGTCATCCTGGAGCTGGGACTTCCCTCAGCTCTATCCCTAACTCAGCCTGCCCTCTCTGCTGGGCTCCAGAGCCCACCACACCCTTCCTATAATCTCTCTGTCCCCTAGATGAGCTCCTCAGGCCAGAATCTGACCCATTTCTCTAACACATGAATTGGTTCCCCTGGAATCAAAGAATCCACTTCTGGTCCTGTTGTCTGTATTGGAAGTGCCTCCTTTAGAAGAGATGGAAGGAAGAAAGCAGTGATCGGCATTCCTGGGATCCCTAGAAAGAAAGTAATGGGGATTAATGCAGATTGTGCCAGCCCTTCTTTTTTTACTTTTTGAGCTTCTTTTTAATCATTAATAATTCTTGTATTAGTTTAAAGCTCAGTGTTCAGACTGAAGGAGAAGGCAAATTCCTTTAGAGCAGGAGCTATGCCTATCTTCATCCTTCTAAACAAATAGACACAGTAGATGCTCCTAGATACTAAAACTACTTTTTGACTGTATCTTTTTTTTTTTCTGACTTTATCTCAGTGCTCCCATATTTCTGATGATGAGCCAGTAATCTGTTATCAGTGATATTACTGTGATACAGTTTTTGTCCACTCTTCAAATAATGCACATGACTTTAGTTTTATTTCTTTTGCATTTATAGTCTGCAGAATTACTTAGTTCCAAACTGCCTCGGTGGCAGGAAACCTGTGGTGATGCCACCAAAGTACCAGAGAAAATCATGAATATGATAGAAGAAATAAAGACCCCAATCTCCACCCCAATATCTGGAACACCACAGCCTTCTCCAATGATTGAAAGAAGCAGCATGGTAGGAACTGGTCATCTGTTCAAGATTTCAGTTGTGTGTACTTACTAGTATGGTTTGGGCCACATTTGTGCAGAAGACAAAGGCCTTCTTTGTGAGTGGAAATCTCAAGTCCTCTTTTAATTCTTCTAGGCCCACCTTTTCTTACCTTCAGATTTAGTGTCAGCTATGCAAATATTTTATACTACATTTGGCACTATTATCTTTGGTTTAGAAAATTTGTTGTTACTGTGTTTAATTATGATGATTCCAACTTTAGAAATTTATTCCCAATAAAAGAAGTATAGATATTTTAGAGAATGGATTAACAAAACTCTGATTAGTGCCATTTTTCACAATGTAAGATACTCCAGAAAAAAAAAAGTCACCCAAGTAATCAAGGTACTGAATATGAATATTTTAGTTTGCTGTTCTTTAACTTGAGCTTTATTGCTTTTCCCAAGCATGTGTGAAGATTTGGATCCAGCAGGCAGTTTGAAACATGGGTCCACCCTACTGCTCCATCTAAACCCCCCCAAAATGACAGCTAAGATATTAAAGACCAGAGCCATCAGACCATAGTATAGATCCCTAACAGTGTGGGAAAACAAGGAAGGTGCAATCAGTGGACCAAAAACACTGAAGGAGTCTCTATAGTAGAGTACGGCAGGATCAGTAAAAGAGAATCAAAATTAGGAGACCTCCTGGAGCAGTAAGCTTAGAGCCATTGGATACAGGAAGAGAAAGGGAACCTGGGGCATTTGTTGATGTAGTTGGTTGGGGAGCTGATTCACACCAGCCCTGCTGGTCAGTTCCTTCTGCTTGTGTATTTGTCCAAATGACAGGCAGCAAGCGCTTTTGTCTCCCAGCCAAATGAGTTCGTTGGGGATGAAGAGGTCAGGTACAGCTTCCTGCAGGCAGGTCTTGCCTCTGCCCCACACCACCATGGGTAGTCTGTGACAATTAGACCAGGTGAAAAATTAGATGATAACATATAATAAAAAAGAATAGGGACTACCATACAGTACAAAGATGGATAGTGTTTGGAGGGGAAAAAAATTATAGGCCAGTCTCATTCATGAACTTTAAAAATCCTAAATATGAGCAAATAAGATCTGACCAACACTGCTTTATAAGAATAGTACAGCATTTCCACATAGGATTTGTTCCAAGAATGCAAAGAATAGTTTTTACCATTAAGAAATCTATTGATTTAATTCACCACATAAACAAAGGAGGGAAAGAATATTGATTGTAGCAATAGGTACCAAAAAGGAATTATTAATAGGTAATTTCAAGCCATTCTTAATAAAATCTGGTATTAATAATACAGGGAAACTAAACATGATACTGTCTGTCAGAAAAAAATAGTAATCATCCCCAATAATGGAGTGCCAAAGCCATTTTCAAGTACAAAAAAAAAGAAAATTATATGTTTGATTTTAAAACAAGACTACAAGACTACTAAAATGCTCTTATTTTTTTCTCCTGTATTTTCACTTTTTATTATGAAAATTTCAAACCATACAAAAATATACAGACTAGTGAGATGAACTCATGCACCTACCATCCAGGCTGAATAATAGTTTGTTTTTACTGATTTTACATAAATTTGGTGAGGGGGCTGGATTTCATACATATTTATATTTCTTCTCTATATTACCAATTAGAAATGGAAATAAAGTTTGTGTAGCAGTTTGATATGGTTATGATTCCAAAAATAGATATTGGATTATGTTTGTAATCTGGTCTGTCCCTGGGTGTAATTAAGTTATGATTAGGGCTTTGACTGGGCCACATCTTTAGGGCATTGAGTCTCCACCCCTTGGTAGGTATGGATTCACAGATAAAAGTCATGGCAAAGGACAGAGTTGAGCATTTTTGATGTTGGAGTTTGATGCTGAAGCCTTAAGCTGGAGCCCCAGGAAGTAAGCTCACAGAGGTAAGAGAAGCCAGCCCCAGGAAGAGAAGAACCTTGAGCCCAGGAAGAAGCAAGCCCTGGGAATAGAGGAACCCTGAAACCAGAGAGAAGCAGGACCCTGGAAAAGAGGAACCCAGGAAGCTTGAACCCTCATAGACGTTGGCAGCCATCTTGCTCCAACACATGAAAATAGACTTCGGTGAGGGAAGTAACTTACACTTTATGGCCTGGTATCTGTAAGCTCCTACCCCAAATAAATACCCTTTATAAAAACCAACCCATTTCTGATATTTTACATCAGCCATCCCTTTGACTGACTAATACAGTATCCTATTCACAGTAATGAATTGTGACTTGAACATAAAACACAACTAAAGCCAATGGAGAGATAGATAGCATGTTACTGCATGAAATGCTAAATACCATAAAAATGTTATTCTTTCCAAAGTTAGTATATAAATTTCATGCAGTTCTAATCAGAATCCCAGTGAGAGTTTCTTGGAATTGAATAAAATTAATGTATTTAGACTAAATACCTAAAAATTTCCAAAGAAAAAGTAGTTAAGTGAACTTACTACTAGATATTAAAACTTATTAAACAAGATGTCTGAGCGAGATGCTTCAAGGCTCCAACCCCCCAAAGGAACTTTAGACAATCAGCAAGAATAGGCAGAAACATCTTTCTCAAAGCTCCAGAAACAGGACTGCAGTAACCAGGCAAGCAGTGGATCAAGAAAAAGACCACTTCAAAGCAATAGCATTTCCTGGCTGCCCCTTCCCTTCCCCTCACTGGATTTGCACGGAGCCAGTCTGCGTTCCCCGTGCAGATCGCTGGTCCTGGTACTAGAGGGAGCAGAGTAAGCCTCGTACACATATTGGAGCTTATATGTCTGGCCCCATCTATCTCATGGTGGCCTGAGGGACTTGCCAAACCAGAGCTTGCCTTGCTTATAAAGGGCAGCTCACTGAGCTCTCTTCCAGAACACTGTGGGAGAACAGTCAAGTTGTGCTGCCTGAGCCGATGGATTGCTGGCTGTAAGATGTAGAGTGCAGTGCCCGAGACTATGAGGAGAATTTCCTAAGGATGAAGAGACATTCATATCCATGAAATGGGAGACTTCCTAGGGCCACACATGCATGCCCAAGACAAGAGGCATGCACAGAAAGGATCAAGGAGGCCCCTATGTTTTGACCTGGAGTTATTTTCTAATCTCTTTCTTTAGATAAGCCCGGAAGGAAAACAGTTGCATAGTGTTTCTTTTTTTTTTTTCCCGTCTCATTTTTTACCCCCTGGGTTAAGTCCTGGCGTTCAAAGAAAACTCTGTCATAACTAGATATAAACTTAAGGAACAGATGCCTCAGAATCCAAATTCCAGTGATAACGCATGAAAATATCAAAATGTCTGGGTTGCAAAAAATAGGTTACAAAGCTTACAAAAAATAGGAAATGATGGCCCAGGCAAAGAAGACTAAAATATTAGAAACCATCAATGAGAAAGAACAGACCTGAGATATCTCAAAAACTTTTTTTAAAAATGGCCTTAAATATGCTTAAAGAACTAAGGAAAATGATAAATGAACACAAAGAAAATATCTATGGAGAGATGGAAATTATGAAAAGAAACCAAAGAGCTGAAAACCAAAGGAACAGAAATAAGAGAATTCCCTAAAAAGGTTCAAAAGTAGATTGGAGCTGGCAAAAGAATCAGAGAACATGAAGATAAGTTAATTGAAACCGTTGTCTGAGGAGCAGAAAGAAGAAAGACTGAAAAAAAGCGAACAGAGCCTGAGGAACCCTTGGGACATGTCCAGCATACCAATATATGCAATGTGGGATTCCCAGAAGGAGAAGAAAGAGAGAATATCAAAGAAATAATGGCTGACAGCTTCTTACATTTGGCAGAAGATATGACTATATATTCAAGATGTTCAAGATAATTCTAATAGACCCATGCTGCAGCATATTATAATAACTGTCAAATGCCAAAGATAGAGAATTCTGAAAGTTGCAAGAGAGAAGCAGCATGTCACGTACAAGATAGCCTCAAGATAAATGCCAATTTCTTATCAGAAACCAGTGGAAAACAAAACAGAAAAAAGTGCCAACCCAATAATTGTATATCCAGCAAAACCATCTTTTCAGAATGAGGGAGAGGTTAAGACATTCCCAGATAAACAAAAACTGAGGTTGCCACCAGACTGGCCCTACAAGAGATGCTAAAAAGAGTTGTACAGGTTGAAAGAAAAGGACAGTAGACAATAGATCAAAGCCACATGAAGAAATACCCAGGGAGAGTAACGATATGGAAAAGTATAAATGCCAGTACTATTCTATTTTTGGTTTGTTACTCTACTTTTTACTTCCTATGGAATCTAAAAGACAAATGCATAAAATGTGATGAGAAATCAGTAGCCTTGGACTTCTAATATATAAACATGTAATTTGTGAGAACAACAACATAAAGTGGGGGGATGGAGATCCATAGGAACACAGTGTATACTACTGATGTTAAATTGGTGCCAAAGCAATCAAGATTATAGATTTAGGATGTTAAAATTTAAGCCCCATGGTAGCCACAAAGAAAATATCGGAGAATATGCACGCTTATAGAGACAGAAATTAGAATACAGGTTGCCATGGGTGGGAACAGGGGAAATAGGGAGTTAATGCATAATGAATGGGGAGATTGGAAAGTTTTATAATGGAAGGTACCACAGTATTGTGAATGTGATTAATATACTGAATGGCATGCTTGGGAGTGGTTGAGATGGGAAAGTCTGTGTTATATGTTTGTTCTCACAATTAAAATTAAGGAAAGAGAGCATCTAAAGAGACTGTAATAAGTAAATGTAATACATCATCTTGGGTGGGATCTAAGAAGGGAGGAGAAAAGACTCAAAGGAACATTATTAGGACATTTGAAAAAGTTGGAATATAGACTACAGGCTATATCAATGTTAAATTTCTTGAACTTGATAGCTGTACTTAAGGATATTTCATAAGTGAATTGACCTTATTCTTAGGAAACGTACATGGCAGTAACAAGTGTTCAGGGGTATGATGTATAAATCCTACACTCAGGTGTTCACACCATGGATTGGTAAATAAACAGATAGTTAGATTGAATGATGTGGCAAATGCGGCAAAATATTAAAATTGGTAGATCTTGGTATCTGGGGGAGAGTGGAATATGTTGGAGTCTATGTATGGGGTTTGTATTATTTTTCTAACCGTCATGTAATTTTGAAATATTTTAAAATGAAAACTTAAAAAAAAATTCATTAGACAACAGGTGACTAGGTCAGAATAGAGTCCAGAAATATAGTTGAATATATATACTTAAGCTTTATATATGACAAAGATGGCATTTCAATTAAGTAGGAAAAGGATAGTTTATTTAGTGAATGGTATTCACATAATTGACTGTTCATCTGGAAAACAAGACTGCTGCCATATACTCCATATAAAAATTTAATTTTAAATGGAAATTTAGGATGTTATTGGTATCACCCTATGGTGTGGAGGAATTTACTAACTAAGCAAGATGGGACACCAAGAAGCCAGCTCCCCAAGGGCAGGAGGCTCTATCTGTTTTCATCTCTGTTGTGCCTACATGCTCAAAATAGTACCTGGCATGCATCATTTTCTAAATTAAAAATATAGCATATGTGAGAAAGACCTAACATCCTTAATGTTCAAAGACCTTCTTTAATTGATGCAATGCAAATAAAAAATAACAACCATTAGAAGCATCTAAAGGATATGAACAGACAATTCAGAGAGGAAAAATGCACCTTCTCATGTTTAAGAAATACAAGACAGAGTAACGATGAAATAACACTTTCACCCATCGGGCAGACCACAAAAGTTGGGAAGAATCTGGAGAAACAGGCACTTTTATACATAACTAGGGGGCCGTGAATCACAGCAACCTTTTTGCAAAATTAAAAATTAAAATGCACACATCCCTTCAACAATTCTACTTTGTAGGGATCTCTTCTACAGAAATAAAAGCATCTGTGTTTTTTAATAGTACACAATGAAAATTATTGGCCATTTGACAATAAAAAAACACTGGAAACAACTTAAATGTAATCTATAATAAGTCTGCAAATTATAAAACACCCACGCTATGGTATCTTGTAAGTGTGTGCTATTCTTGAAATAATTCAAAATGGAGCATTGCCCTACAACTTAGAGAACTTTGGGAAGAAAGTGGAATTAAAGTGATACAGAACAATCCAGAGAATCTGTATGATTCCATTCCTTGTTATACTAATATTAGACTATTAATTTTTCACAGGTTGGAAAAGATGATACCCTTTCTAAATATTCACCAAAGATGCCTCCAGCTCCTTCAACTAAAGCTTATACTAGTCCTTTGATTGATATGTTTAATAATCCAGCAACAGTTACACAGGATTCAGAAAGGATTAATAATTTAACAGGTAAAAGATTAGTTTGATTTTAAAATGCCTTTTTAATTTTTTAAAATAAACGTTGGGTATACTTTGGATAAATATATCATGAAGTAGAGTTAAACATGTATGGTAGCATACATTCAACATTAGCTTTGAGGAGCTTATACATCTAAACAGATAAAGGCGTACGTTTATTATAAGGCTGCAAGATATTTTGATAAGTGACATTTCTTTGACAAATACTGATTCTGTGTACTGATTCATGTTTGCATAGAATAAACATTTTTGAAAAATGTTGCTTTTTCAAAGTAAACGAGACATAATGTACATAATCTCACACATGGTGGCACGTGTAACAAAATTTCTTTTTCAGTAAAATATAAAAGTTCACATGACAAAATGACGGTTATTAATCTCAACGATAGGCTTACTTGGTTTTAAATCATAATCGTTGCGTTTTTTCATCTCTAACAGGGCACCTTATGTTTTCTGGAGACCTAATGAGTTCTAACTGCTTACATTTCTTAATAGTGTTGTCTGTATTTCAACAATCAGGACCAGTCACTGTTGATAGACAAAGAATTTGCAAGCAGAAAGTGAACTTGCATTGTTTTAAAGTAAATATCCTAGATGCATTACTAGGATAGCAGAATTTGGGTGAAAAAATAATATTTAAACAGAAAATCTCCATTCCAATTTTTTGGGGGGAGCACTCAAAATATCAGCCTGTGTGTGAACTGACATAAAATATGCAGCGCAGTCTTTATGAACATAGGCTGTGGTGCCAGGCTGCCCATGTTGACCCCTGGCACTGCCATGTGCTAGCTGTGTGATCTTGGGCAAGTCATTAACTATGTAGGACTCGATTTACTGATCTGTCAAAGTGAATCATAACAGTTCCTTCCTAGGAGGTTGCCAGGATACCGAGGTGAGTGGGGGACTGTGATTGAGATTGTCACCTGGCACTTAGGGCTCTGTAAAGGTAATGCCCCATCACATCGTGACCTGGGGCTGCAAGAACATCTACATTTCCCATTTTTTTCCTTTCTTAGTGGCATTAGTCATTGACAGTTGGGTTTGTATTGTTGTCACAGCCTGCCTTTGTGATCAAATTGAGAGAGCAGAGGGAGGAAAAATTTCAGACCACTTAGTATTGAGCAGTCTACCTCTCTAAAGAAAGAACCGTGATCACAGTCAGGTTGCAGCTAATGCTAGAGTGTACTGGTAATCCTCACCATCTAGAAAAGAGCCTTTAGCCCCTCTTCTCTGGGCTTTGAAAGACCTCAGATCATAGTTCTGCCCTTGTTCCTTGCTGTCCCTGTCCAGTCTAGGCAGTGATAAAGGTATGCAAATACAAGGCATTTAGAATTTCAGTAGAATGTGTGTTTCAGCAAGATGGGAGTGAGTGGATTTCTGGGGTTTGCTCTTTGAACCTGCCTGTTGATTATCATTTTTTGAATAGCCGTTAACGCTGGGTTCATTTTTTTTTAACAGATGCCTCAGATGATTCTAGTTTACAGCGATCAGTTTCTGTTGCCACTGGCCTAAACATGATGAAAAAACAGAAAGTAAAAACCATTTTTCCACATACTGCGGGCACTAACAAGACCTTACTTAGCTTCACACAAGGAGAGATCATCACACTGCTCATCCCTGAGGAAAAAGACGGCTGGCTTTATGGAGAACATGATGACACCAAAAAGTAAGTCTTTATGTGGGTGCTTCTGGGTTGAGACTCAGCCCAAGCTGATTCTTCAGGGTGATCTGTCCTTTCATAGAGGTGTGCTCTGTCATTTAAGAAGCAAATTGTCTCTGTAGAAAAATCAGCATTTTAGCCAAAGTTAGGCTTAGTTTAATTATTGTTACAGTTGTAGTTTAGTTAACTGGAGTTATTCTATCCCAGACTCTATTCTGTATTTAAATGCATATATAGATAAATCTGATGCATGAATGGATTAGATCATGTGAAAGTTACCTCTCAAAGTATATATTTATAAAAGCCTTAATTTCACTCAGTCACCTTTATGGTGAAAATGGACCAGTCTGCCCCTGAGCTATCACTGAATCATTCCTTAGTGTGTTTGCTACTAATACCGCAAAAAGTGCCTTTTTTTCAACCTGTAGGAGGGGTTGGTTCCCATCGTCTTATACAAAATTGCTGGAAGAAAATGAAATGGAAACAGAGACTGTCGCCACACCAAGGTAATACTTAAATATGACTTCTCTTTCCCAGCAACAAAAAACTCATTTGGCCTAATGTTTTCAGAATTATGTAGCCAGATCTATGGTGAAATCCCAGATCTTGTGGAATAGAAATACATAGAGATTGCTGTTCCACATTTATTTCTGTTGTCCACAAGACTTTATGACTGTGTTCTGTGACATAACCCAGACTACCTGCTCTTTCTTTACCTCACTCCCCACCTGATCCAATCAGCCCTCAAACCATTCTCACTACCAGCCACCACCTCCTGGCTCCCCTAAAGAATTTCTTTTGCGTATACATTTATAATCAACAAAAAGCATTACAATGTTAGATGCATTGTGTGTGGTGTATGTGTATTATAATACCCTCCTCCCTCCTCCTCTTGGATTAATAACATATTGTAGGAGAGCAGATGTAGCTCAGGTGGTTGACCGCCTGTTTCCCATGTACAAGGTTCTGGGTTCAGTCCCCAATACCTCCTTTAAAAAAAAAAAAAACTATTGTAATATTGGCCATAGGATATTTAGGATGCTTGGGATTCTGGTGGCAGGCTCTTATCTAACTTGTGTTCTATAATTTTTTGTCTTTAGCCCTGCACCAGTAAGAAGTATCAGCACAGTGAATTTATCTGAAAAAAGTAGTGTTGTTATACCTCCGCCAGATTATTTGGAATGTCTGTCTACAGGAGCAGCTGCAGATAAGAAAGGAGACATTTCCAAAAGTGCCTCTACATTTAAAGCACCAGTGTCCAAGCCAGAAATCACATCTCCTGTGAGTAAAGTTGCAGTACTGTAGCTTATGTTCTAGACTCACCCATATCCAAAATCCAGAACATTTTGCCCCAGGAGGTATGAGCAATTCCCACCTTAACAACTTTATTCTCTGCTAGAATAATGGTGGGGTCCCTATAGGGGGCATTTTCTCAGTAGTTACTCTCAGTCCCTTTCTTTGTCACACAACCTTTAAAACCTTCTTTAAAAAAAAAAAAAAAGATTTATTTCTCCCCCTACCCCACCCCCATTACCCCCATTGTCTGCTCTCTATGTCCGTTCCCTGTGTGTTCGTCTACGTCTGCTTATATTCTCATTAGGCAGCTCTGGGAACTGATCCTTGGACCTTCTGGAGTCAGGGAGAGGTGATTACTCTCTTGCACCACTTAGCTCCCGCATTCTGCTACATCTTCTTATTTTCTTTCCTCTGTGTCTCTTGTCGCATCATCTTGCTGTGCCAGCTCTCCTCATCGGCCGGCACTCCTGTGTGGGGCAGCTTTCCGGTGCAGCGCCGCATTCCCACATAGGACAGCACTCTTGCACGGGGCCGCATTCCCACATGGGCCAGCTCGCTGCACGGGCCAGCTTGCCCTCACCAGGAGACCCTGGGCATCGAACCCTGAACCTCCTATATGGTAGACGGGAGCCCAATTTGTTGAGCCACATCCATTTCCCTTAAAACCTTCTTAATTTCAATCCTCTTGTTCTTTATCTTGTAAATATGGGGTTTTTAAAAGGAGTTAGCATAGTCTTGTCAAGTTGATAAATAAAAATAAAGAGTAAAAGAGGGACAGTGTCAGTTATCAGACAAGGCCACTGAGGAGCTGCTCTGCCCTCCTGCCCTACACAGTACTCGGACTTCTTAGACCATAGGTGCTTCTCCTTGGCACTGGTGGTGCCCTTTACCTCGTGACTTCAGGTTCCTGTCGTGCAGTGGGAACTCCCTGTGTCTTGTGGATGAGCTTACAGGCTCACTGCCCTCCTAGGACTCAATGCTACAGTTGCTTACACCCCATCTCCATGGGAACCAACCACATGGCTCTCAAACTCTCACCTTCCAAACTGAGTTGGGACCACAGCCACTGTTCCCAGAGCTCGCCCTCTTCCCATACTCCCTTTCCCCACAGTGAGCAGCACCCTTCGGTCAAAATCAGCACTGCCCTCTAGGCTTCTCTCCTCTGCCTCCTTTACTCAGCAGGGAAAGCCCACAGGTTCCCTCTGAAACATCTCCCAAATCAACCCCATCTTCTCAAACCCAACTTAGTCCTTGCTTTTCGTCATGACTGTAGTCTTTTGATCACTTAATTACCTTTTTCTGCATTTTCTTCAGTTTTCGTAGTTTTCTGAAGGAATGCTTAAGGTTAAAATTGTTAATAAGCTCTTTGTTACCTCAAAAAGTGTTCACTTTGTACCAGGCCTTGTGTGTAAACATTGTGTGCACAGTATCTTTACTCTTTGAACAACGCTGTATGACAGATAGTGGAGGACATCAGCTCAGAGAGAGACCTTCACTCATTCCCTCGGCAGTGCCTGGCACTGACTGGTCTGGGCCCTGGGGATATACAGATGAACAAGACAAATTCCTGACTTCTTTGGAACTTACATTCTAGTAAGAGGAAACAGATAATAAAGAAGAAACAAGCAGAAATACCTTTTTAAAAAGCTATACAGAGAATTAAAACCAGGTGAGAAGGTAGAAGTGGTGGGGTGACGACTTGGGTGGAGGTCACAGGTGGAGTTCACTGGGAAAAAGATCTTGAGATTCATGTGCAGATGTTACTAGCAAGCACCCTTGGGATCAACACCTTTGAAAATGAAAGGAAGGGAGCAGCACTGGGAAGAGGGAGAAGCTGGACAGTGGTACAGGCCACTGGTCCCACAGAGTGCTCAGTAGCTGAGGGCCCCTCAGAACTGCCTTAATTTGGGGCCAGGGAGCCAAACTTTCATATGCCTGTGTCCAGGGGGCAACTTCTGACAAGCACTGGCAACAGCGCCAGGTGTCTACCAGCTACACCCCCTGCAGCCGGGGAATCAGGCCTTCAATCCTGAAGATACTTAATGGAGAAGTAGAGCATGGTAGAGAAAAAGGGGGTAATCGAGGAAGCAAGAAGGGGCCTAAAGCATGAGTGGAGGAGTCAGCTGTGGCCAGGAGCAGGGACGTGTCCACAGTAGTAGGTGAAAAGGCCAAGGGTGTGGATATGGGTACAGCTGGGTGGGTAAATGAGGGAGTTCCCATTTGACAACTTAAGTTTTCTCCATGGTGGCATAAACTCATCAGCTGATGGGAGCAGGCAGAGTAGTGGTGAGCAACTTTTTTAAAAAGTGAAAGGAAGCGGATATGGCTCAAGTGATTGGGCTCCCGTCTACCATATAGGAGGTCCAGGGTTCGATTCCCAAGGCCTCAAGAGTTCTGCTTAGGATTTAAAATGGAACCCATCAGTATGATTTTGTGCTCTTCTACAGCAATATTCAGCTGTTCGGGTTTAGCAAGAAGTAGCTAAATAGTGGGCACTAAGTTGGTGTTGGCAGTAGGAGAGCGAGGTGGGGTGCAGCTAAGGGTGCTTGTTACAGGGTCCCAGACCGTGAACTCCAAGCTAGGTAAGGATGTAAGGGAGGGTAGGAAGTGGGTAACAATAGTGGGAAAGGGGTGGGGTCAGTGCCATTGTCAATCCCAGCAAGACTGTGTAATTGCTGGAGTGGAGAGAACCTAAAGGAGGATAGGAAATGAAGGTCGGGATGGATGACATGGTTTGGACCTTTTGGAGGATGTGCAGCTGAGCCATGTGCCCAGGGTCGTAGAAGGGCTAAGGCGGCAGGGTCTCTAACCATCAGCCCTCCTCGCTGAGCATCACCCTCAGAACTATTGGTAGGACGGATGCAGTTGGTGCAGTTTAGCCTGTGCCACTTTTTTGGTTTTTAAATTATTTTTCGATTAGGGTGGGGTGTTTTCTGTAATGCATTATATAAGCCATCTCTCTGCCTTTCGGGGGGGGGGGGGGGGTCTGTGGTTTGACAACTCAGCCTCCGTCAGTCATGGTGATTGGTGGCCCTTCTTCAGCTGTAAATGGTTTACAGGCAGAGTCTCTTAATTGTGTGAGATGGTCACTTTTCTAAAAACATGCCCTATGTGTTGGTGTGAGACTTAAAGGATTTTGGAACTTAGGCCTACCTCATCATAAGCTTACAGAAATGGCACATTTTGGTCCAGGAAATGCAAGTTTTTGTCTGACTTCTCTTCTTAGATAAACATCCTGCATGGTATATTTTTATCATTCTTTCTCTACTGACATGACAGTAGACTTCAAAAAGTAGAGAAAATTATTGGGAAGTCCAAAGATAGCAAATGCTTATTTATTGGAAGCCCTAATACTTTTTTTTTTTTTTTTTAATATTTATTTATTTCTCCCCATCCCCTTGTTTTTCACTTACTCTGTCTTCCTTGTTTCTTTAGGAGGCACCAGAACCAAACCCAGGAACTCTGATCTGGGAGGGAAGCCCCTAATCGCTTGAGCCACCTCCATTTCCTGCTTTATTATGTCTCTCACTATGTTTTTCCTCTTGGGTCTCTTGCTGTGTCATCTTGTTGGGTCAGCTCACCACAACTGCCCATCACTCCAGCTCGCTGTCTTTTTTTAGGAGGCACCAGGAACTGAACAGGGACCTCTGATGTAGTAGGCGGGAGCCCAATTGCTTGAGCCACATCCACTTCCCCAAATGCTAATACATTTTAAAAGAAAAAAGATATTCAGATATTTTAAAAGTTGTATTTAGAAGTGACCTTAAGACATTTCTAAAAGCATAACAATTTGCTTTGATGAAGAAAAAGCTTTTACAACTGCATGTTACAAAACTTAGGATATAGTCAGAGACAGTACATTGCTTGTGTGTGACCTGAGTCTATATTGCCTTTTCCAGTTTTAGCAATTGCTGACAAATCTTGTATATCTCTCCCCCACCTACTCCCAGATCATTTTGACACTAATGCCAGACTGCATAGCATTTTATCTGTAAATATTTAAAAGATAAGGCTCTCTCTCTTTTTTTTAAACATAATCACAATACTGATACTGCAGCTTTAAAAGTTGATAATTTCCGAATATCATCAAATGGTCAGTGTTCAAATTTCTGATTGTCTCCTACCAAAAGTTATTCACCATCTATTTGATTCTAGGTCCAAATAAGGTCCATTGAAGCTACAGGTGTCATCTTCTGTCTTTTTTTCCTTGTGATTTATTTGTAGAAGAGCCAGTTTATTTGACCTCGAAGGTATCCCCAGTCTGGACCTTGTCGGTGGCATCCATGCATTGTCCCCCAGTGTAAATTGTTAGTTAGGTCTGGAGCTTCAATCTGAGGCCACGTTTTTGCTGCTGTTGTTTGTTTTGCTAGGGCATTTCCTTGGGGGGCTGGCTGCATCCATATGGAGGCATACTGGTCTAGTGGTTCTTTTTGTGATGTTAGCGGCTATTGACAGTGATTGCCTAGCTCCATTACTTCATTACAGTTATATAATGTCTTCTAAGGTAAAAGAACCTTGCCCTCAAACCATCATTGTCACTGAAATTGAACATGTTCAGTATTTCACCAAAGAAAGCGTTGTTGCTGCTGTTCTTAGTATACTAAACTTAGTAAATGAAAAACTCCCATTTTAAATATCAATATAATCAATAATGATGCATTATTCATTTTTTAGCATTTGGTAGTTTAAATATAATCCAACTTTGTTTTTAAACCTTAGTTGACTGAATCTTGGTATAGACTATCAATATAAGGAGACTACTTTGAAAAGTGCTGAAACTAGTAAACTGAGAGTTGCAAACAGTGCCTACCTTTTTTTCTTTCCCATTTCCTTGGCATGGTACTTTAAGTACATAAATTTCTCCCAAGGGATGGAAATTAGAAGGTAATACATCTGCTTATAAAAATAACCCAGGAATTTTCTCTTGTCTCTGGTACACACACGGCCTGCTCATACCTCCAGGAAGTGGGACTGCTGGGTGCAGAGCGCACCTAGGACCCAGGTTTTGTGGGCTCTGTGCTCTGACCTAAAATGGCTTCAGTTTTCATCCTCTAAAGAAGTATCTTTTGCCCCCTTCCTCACAGCCTTTTTCGTTACTAATTTCCACTTTAACTCTCACGGCTGACCTTGATAGCATCCCTTCCACTGTTTTCTGTTTCTCTCCAGTGCATTTGGTCTAAGCAATCAGATGACAGAGCTCCCTAAAATGTGGCCCCAAATCGTGTTTGAAGTTCTTTCAGGGCCCTGAAGGTTCTCTGTGAAGGGGCTCAGGGGCTTTTGCCTTGAGGATGGTTTGGGGGTGCTCTCCCTGCTGGAGGGGGCCTGTTTCTGGTTGCATGCAGATGAGGATGCACAAATAGATTTCCTTAAACTTAACAAATGGGAGGGGAAAGGAGACAGAAAGAGCATTTTGTCCAAGGAAAGGAAGAAGGAAGGTGGTTTCAAGTAGGAGACCGGAGGAGGAAGAGGGCTGGGTGTGGTGCAGAGCGGCGGAGGCCAAGAACCTGCCTGCCAGAGGCTGTGCCTGCCAGAGCTTGGCTGGGCACCAAGGGCGCTTTTGAGGCGTCAGAGGATGAGGCTGCCCTTCCCCCTGACCTTTGGGCCACAGGAGGCCTATTCACAAGCATGAACTCTCGTTCCTTCCTGCGTGTTGGGGGCTCTTGCTCTGGGCTTTCTGCTTTCATACCAGCACTTTCAGGCATTTCAGTGTATTTTAAAAATAAATCGTAAAATTAGCCCTTCATCCTCATGTACTGTGGACCAGAAATGGCTTATTCTGAGGTCTGCTGAGGAAGCGCAGCATGCCCTTTGGGAAGAAATCATTTTTGCAACCATTTAAAACTCCATTAGGAGGACAGGCTAAGCAGTGCAGTTGGCTTTCTGACTTAAGATTAAAAAACAACAACAGAAAAAAACGTCCCTTCCATTGATTTGTCTGGATTACTACTTTGAGGCAATCAGATAAATATTTAGCATGAATACTTCTCAGTGCTGAAAAGTAGGCCCCGAACTAGGGCGTGGGGCTCTTTTCCTGCCATGTTCTGGCACTGCTGCTCAGGATGGGCTTGCTGCCTCTTGGTGGGGGGAAGGCTGGGATAGGTGTGCTTCCCAGGTGTGAGGTCCTTTGAGTGGACAGGCTGGGAGTCCATCCTGGCCTCCTGTTCCCATGTCTGGCCTTGGACCCTAGGGGCTGGCAAAGGAAGGCTGCAGAAGGAGGTCTGAAGTCAATGCCCCTCGTGGGCAGCCTGGAACTTGTTGGTCAGACAGCCTTACACTGCCCTCTCCTGGCTGGGTGGCTGCCTGAGTGAGCTCTGGCCTGCAAGCTTTCTGCAGTGAAGGGGTGAAGGCACACACCCCCACCTGTCCTTGTCACCTTCTGAGGTCCCAGGAGGCAGAGGCCCAGGACCAGGGCTTAATGGGGCTGCCTCTGGACAAGACTGCATTTGCACTTTAGTCCCATTTTTCCTTTCTGGAACTTCCTGCAGTTCTCTGTGGCTTCAGCAGTTCACACCTGCTTGCAGGGTATCGTTGCCTTGTCATTTTTCCATGTCATCATTCAGGGCTGGGCTCACAAAAAAGTAACCATAATCGCTGTGGTTTTGCACCTAAATGGTCCTCAATGAGGAGAAGCAAATCTGCTTTCTCCCTAGAAAGTTTAACTGGACTTTGTGTAAAGGTTTAATAGCGCTCTTTTACTTGATGCCATATTCTTCTGTCATGTAGCTCTGTTGCTCAAAGTTTAACATGTTTAAATGTGAGTTTCAGCATGCAGGGGACAGGTTTGCCCACGTGAGCTCATGGGCATCACTGGCTGTCAGGGTTCCTATGTGGGCACCGGGGCCTCACTGCCCTGAGGTGGCCTTTGTGACATGTTCTAACATGTGAGGGTATCTACTTTCTGTTCTCACCCTTATTCTTTCAAATGAATTTAGGTATCTAAATAGTCTCAGATGAAGACTATGGGGCACTTTTTTAAACAGGTGTAGCTTTAAACTACCCCTTTTCCTAGATGTCTTTACTTTTGTGTCATACTAAAAATGACCCAAATTTCATGAGCCTTTTCATAAGCTTCACCTTTGTCTTTTCTCACAGAGTGATGCAGACGGGACTGCAAAACCTCCTTTTCTAAGGTAGGTTCAATTTCCTACATTAAGTCTCTTATGAGCAGGTGAATTCGCCATTGGCTATTGGGTGAGTGGGTGTGTAGGGGGAGGCAGCTTGGAGTCCCCAGGAAGCCTGGTGCTGGGAAAGTCTGCAGGCCTGTGAGGTCAGGGAGCAGTGCAGCCACCTTGTTCTCAGCGCCCCACAGAAAGTTCTGGGATGCAAAGCTGGGAGGGGCAGCGCAGTATCTGGAAGAAAGGGGAGGGTCTCCCTGTCCCAGTGCAGGTCTCCCATAGGATTACCCCCTTCCCGAATAAAAGACTAGAAAGATGTGGGCTCTCACATGTCAAACAAGTTCTGTAAGTAATGAAGGGAATTGCTACAGAGTAAAACTTTCTTACTCAGAAAATGCTGTCAGAAATTTACGCACAGTAAAAAGGTAGTAAACCGTGCCAGCAAAGTGGCTGTTAGTTCTTTTAAAATCATATCCCTGTCTTTTAAGTAGTATTTCTGCATGATGTTTTTTCCCCCACAGTGGAGAAAACCCCTTTGCCACTGTGAAACTTCGACCAACAGTGACCAACGATAGATCAGCACCAATCATCCAGTGAGAAGATGGCCAAGGAACTCTTGTTCCTCTAACGTTATACGCTCATTTTCAAAAGGATAGGTATATATTAATATGTGCAAAGCTTTACCAAAGGGTACCCGATTTTAAGTGGATTCTAACAGAGCAAATCAGCACATTTTCTCAATTTAATAGTTGTTTGGTTTACACATTTCTATCTTTAAGATAATAAGTTTAGTGACCAACTCAACTCAGTCATTTAAAATAAGTTTTTTCCTTTTCTGTTTACCTAAAGTCAGTTCCAATCCCTATTATATCTTTTTTTTTTTTAATATAAATTTTAGGTTTTTTTATTTTAAGAATTGCCCTTTTTTGTTTGTTTGTTTGTTTGTTTTTTAGGACGTCCTGGGGATTGAACCCAGGACCTTGTACATGGGAAGCAGGCGCTCAACCACTGAGCTACACCTGCTCCCCTCTATATCATTTCTTTAAAATACTCCGTGATTTCTTCCCCCCTCCTCCCTCTCCAGAAAAGGGCCAGAATAAGGGACAGAATTTGCTTTCATGACTGGCTTTCTGCACCTGAATGCAAATGAGATCACAGTTTATTTTATTAGGCATGTAGCATTATAATGTTTATCTAAAGAAAAATATTGTGGAAGTTTGCACCCATAGCATGCAAGATCATAATTTAAGTGATATAAATTATGAAAATATGTAAAATTTAATAATTAATTTTAAAACTTAAAATTGTTTAATCATATATAGAGCTGCCCAAGATTGAGAGATGCCAGGCTTTCCTGCAATTTAGACCTAGCTGTAGAGTGCCAAGACATTTTGCCTGTCCTCCTTACAGCTGTGATATTTAGTACCTAAGAAATAATTTTCAGCAGCTACTGCATTTGGTACCTGAGGCTCCAAGTGGACTTGCCCATTAGTGTCATGACACTGCCAGCCTCAGAGCGCACCAGGCCATGTGTGGGTCAGCCCGGCTCACAGGAGCACAGGGGTGGCTGTGGACTCCATGTGCAGAGACCCATGCTCATGCTGAGCTGGCTGACCAAAGCTTCCTCCATCATTAATCAGCTCTGAAATCTTACTGGGGGCACATCTTCCCATTTCTGAATCAGATACTGGCTCACCAACAGTGCTGTAAAGCCTGGGTATCCTCTGGGAGCCTGCCTGAGTCTTATAGTTGGGGATCCTGGCATTAGGTCAAGAGTGTCGTCACTGCGCACTAGCAATGTGTGTGTTTAGTCCTGACATTGGGCCTCTGCGGGGCTCACCCTGAGGGAATGGCCAAGTTTGCCTCTGGCTGCCATGGATTCGGCCCTCAGCCTGCCCATGACATCCGTGTTCTTTGGCCTTTTGATCTCTAGGGAGGAGGAAGGACTGTGAATACTGTTTTGGATGAGTGGAGAATCATGATTAAAACTAACCCCGGGCCACTGTATGTGAGGGTGGGAGATCTGCCTGCTTGTTGCTTGTCATAGCTCTTTGGTCTCACTATAAATGTACTGGTAAACCAGGGTGTGTGTGTGACACTTCCGGCTATTGATCCTTGCTGCTGAGTTTGAGCAATGAGACATTGCTCAAGGCCTGATGACACAGGACTATGTTAACGCCACCCCAGGAACACAACTTGAAGTCATGCCAAATGCAGCAGTCAAGCACCACCACTGTCTTGAGGGAGAATGCTGCAGTCAGGAAAAATAAACCCTGTTGCATTTAGCTAAATGGCCCACTGCTCTGTCACCACTTAGGCAAAGTAAGAGTAGGATTAAGAGAACCTCATTATTTTCAACAGTCGGAAGGAAATGTGATGTAGGTTTTGGAAGTGTGTTAAGAAGGGAGAATGGTTGGTAGGGGGAGGTTATAGCCTGTCCCAGGCCTATAGAGCACCAATTTTTGTTATTTTCTGGCTTCATTGTAGATTAAAAAAAATAGTCCTGGGATCATTAGATTCCATCTACACACTCGCTTGGGTCACCCCCATCCGTTTACGAAATGGAACTACAGTGGTCACTTGTTTGTCACAGACAGGAGGGTTTGTCTTTAGGTCCTTGACACTGAGACATATGCTCTGTAAACGTCAAGGCATTATTTTTAATTATAATAAAAGATGACTTGAAAACAAGCATATTTCTTGAACTGGAATTAAGAAATTTTAGGTCTCTCTTGGCTAGGCCAGGGCCCATGAAGCTGACCTTGGAGATGGACAGGAGAGAAAATAGAATGTATTCTTGGAAAGGGCCCACTCCTCCCAGTGCGAGAATGGATGGTGGTCAAGTTGGTGTCACATTTGGAGGTCTGGGTTGTTTGGGCCATTGATTATATGCCTCACTATCTGGTAATTCGCAAAAGGTGGAGGAAAGTTGGGTATTATTTTTAAAAATCCTGCAGTCAACCATCTTTGGCAAATGCCAGGCTTGGTGGGAACAGGTATCTTTCAGGGGTCTTTTTCCAAGCCTTTAAAATGTTGATGTGTATCGAGTCTCCAGTTACCTGACCTCTACCAAGGCATGCGACCCAGGGGACCCACATGGGGAAGGAGGACACAATAGGACAAAGAAATTCTCAAAAAAAAAAAAAAAAAATGTGGCTCACATAGAAAGTGGTGTTGCCCACATGTTTAGCAGTACATTTCCAAAAAAAAGAATGAGCCAGCTGAATACAAGTGTTCTTCAAAACAAAACAATTTGTTTTTCTGCCAAAGCAGTTATATTCACATTAAAATCATATCAAACCTATGATCTTATAATTCCTGGGTAATAATTTTAGGTCACTGAGTCAAATGAAGTGACAAGTTTTATTTCTTAAAATGTATAATCTGAGGTGGGGGAGTAGGAGGTGTATCCAGTCATGAATTGGGTAATGCTGAAGCTGAGTGATGGTTTTATATAAATGGCAGCGTGCACACAATGAATAAGCAAAACCAGGTAAACAATGGTATGAATCTCCTTTATTAAAACAGTATCTCTCCCCATTCTCAAATTGAAGACTGCAAAAAATAAAAGCAGTGCTTTATTGAGTTGTCATTAACCTCGGGAGCAGTGTCCCCATGTGTCCATGCTCTGTGACCACCCGGCCCACAAATGCCAAGTTTATCCCACCACACTTTACAAAACAGTCCTGAAGCTTAATCAAATAAAGCTATTGTACACAACATTTACATTAGAAAAAGATAACTGGGTGTAGGAAAGCTTGGTGTATTGTTCCCTTTAAGCAAAGTTTGCTCCACAGTTGGGGCATCTTCGCTTTCTCAAGGCAAAACAGCAGATGAATCCAAAGGGAAACAAGATGATGGCCAAGAAGATGCCCAGGAAGGTGAAGGAGTCCTCCAAAACCCCAACTCTGTGAGGAGAGAGACGGGAGGGTTAGAGCCACACTGTCCCAGGACCCTGTTCCCACTTCACCCCCTTGTGCACAGGAAGACAGCTGGTGACTCCACAGGGCCATCCGGCATCTACCGTGAGACACACCCCTCCATCAGCCACCAACCCCACATGCCTAGAGAGGGCCACGCAGGTTTGCACGTGCGGATATGGAGGGAAGAGCAAACTACCCGTCCCTTAGTTGCCACAATAAAAGTTTGAAAAGGGAGAAGAGAAGCCACTTAAGTTATCACGCAACATTTATAAGGGCAAATTCATTGCTACATAATTACCACAATAGTAAGGAGAAACAAAATGCACGTTACTGTAAAGTTTCTTGCATATCTGAAGAAACAAGAACAAAAACTCAAATCATTTTCAGGTATTTTTTCAATGCTGATACACACGTGTTAAGACCTCACTTAGAATGAGGAAGGAAATGTTTTAGATTTCTTCTATCTCCTGGAGGGAAATTCCTAAAGAAAGTGGTCAAATAGGGTTTAGGGTTTTGTTTGGTCCTTACTGTTGCATTTTTGTGTTTTTGTTTTTGGAGTTACAGTGAAAGATTAAAATAAGCCACATTCACATGATGCCTACAATATCACTTATCTTGAGAAATTTAATCTGAAGGCTCCCTCTGTGTCCAGCGTATCAAACTCAATGCCCACCTCCTTACTTACTGCAAATTCTACCAGGATTTCCCAAAGCATTTGTCCTGAAACACTAGTCTCCTGATAAGGTCGGCAGAGAAGAAAAGGGATTCTTTGGTCAGACAATTTGGGGAACTATGTTTCACATTATCTGTTAAAGGCCCAGGGGCCTGCAGGAAAGACCCCTGCTTGCCCTTTCAGTGTCCATAAGGATTAACCAGACAGTAGGACCCCAGGAAACCCTGTTCTAAGGAAAAGCTTACTAGTAGGCTGACTCTTCAACAAAGAACGGTCCCAATTCTTGTCTGGACTTCTGTAAAGAAGTCTTGTAATAGGTGTCCCCTCTCTAAACCCATCAAAGGCTACCATGTCACCACACTGTGCCTCTGCCCTCGCCTTCCATGGCTGCCCCACCTGTGAAGGTCTAGGCCCTGCAGGGCACCTCCCTATAGCCGTGCTAAGCACCACGCACCTGCCTCAGGATCCTCAGACAGGGAGGGCGGGCACCAGACCCCGCCGAGCAAGCACCTGAGGCCCCCGCCAAGGGCCAAGAGAAGGGAGCTCAGGAAGGCCCTAAGTCACTAGCTGGGTGGACAAGACAGGTTTACCTGGCTTAGGAACACACCTCTAGCCACCAAGAGACACCAGCACGCAACAAGAATTTGGCTAAGGGCACCCATTTCTTTCTTTCTTTTTTTTTTTTTTTTTTTCAGTGTGGCAGGTGTTTATTGATCTAAGGGCACCCATTTCTAAGGATCCATACGCAGCCTCAGACCACTAACGGGAGCTTAAGGAACGCTACCCCAGGCTTCCCTTTCCTGTTTCCTCCTGGTTCTGCACAAATGATCTACCCAGACCTGAAATCTCAGGAAACACTCTGGCCTGCATGTCCCATTTCGAATGTCCAATCAAAGAGGAGAGGGCAGAACTGAGCTAGGCCACCACGGTGGAAAGCAGTCGGGTGGTTCCTCAAGAATGTAAGGTATTCAGGTGAAAAAAATTTGGTATAATTTCACTCCTTTTCTCATACCCCATTATCCAGTACCTTAGCTCTGCATTCCAAATCTATCTAAATTCAAACTACATCTCACTAAGTGCACCTGGGCCACAAGCCAAGTCACCATCCTCCAGCACCTGGATTACTGCAGTGGCCTCCTCTGGCCTTTCTGCTTAGAGCCTTTTCAGCTTGGGCTCTGCACAGCAAAGTGATTCTGTTAAAATGTAAGGCAATCAAAAAGAGGCAACCTGGTTTAAACATGGGCAAAGGATACATATGTAAAGAACTACAACTCAACAAGGAAACCACCACTCAATTTAAAAAATGAAGAAGTGGACTTGGCCCAGTGGATAGGGCGTCCATCTACCACATGGGAGGTCTGCGGATCAAACCCCGGGCGTACTAATGCACGCAAGGAGTGCCGTGCCACGCAGGGGTGTCCCCACGTAGGGGAGCCCCACGCACAAGGAGTGCGCCCCGTAAGGAGAGCCGCCCAGCGCGAAAGAAAGTGCAGCCTGCCCAGGAATGGCGCCGCCCACACGGAAAGCTGACACAGCAAGATGACGCAACAAAAAGAAACTTCTGTGCCGCTGACAACAACAAAAGTGGACAAAGACGAACCCACAGCAAAATGGACACAGAGAGCAGACAATGGAGGCAGGGGGGTTGGAGGAAGAGGAGAGAAATAAAAAATAAATCTTTAAAAAAATAAAAAATGAGAAAAAGACCTAAGACATTTCTCCAAAGATATAAAACAACCATTGAAAGGATGTTCAGTGTTGATATCAGGGAAATGCAAATCAAAACAACAATGATTTACCAACCAGAATGGCTACTATTAAAAAGAAGAAAAGTGTTGAGAGGATGTGGAGAAATAGGAGCCCTCGTGCCCTGCTGGTGGTAATGTAGAATGGAGCAGCCGCTGTGGAAGACAGTTTGGCAGTTCCTCAGAAAGTTAAATATAGAAATACCACATGACCTGGCAATCCCACTTGTAGGGGATTGCAAAATAATTGAAAACAGGGACCGAAACATACAAACTGATGCTCACAGTGGCATGGTTCACGACAGACAAAAGGTAGAAGCACCCCAACAGATTCATCAACAGATGAATGAATAAACAAAAGTGCAAGGGAACACGATTTAGCTGTAAAAAGGAATGAAGTTCTGATCCATGCAACAACATGGACTCTGAAGACGTGAAAAGGACAAATATTGTATGATCTCACATATGAAATAATTAGAATATGCAAATTTAGAGTCAAACTAGAATACCAGTTACTGGAGACCACAGCTGGGGGGGGGGGGAATGGGGAGTTAATGTTTAATTGGTACAAAGTTTCTGTTTGAGATGATGGAAAAGTTTTAGCAATAGATGGCAGTGACTAGAGTCACAACTTGGAGAATGTAGTTAATACCAGTGAAAACCTGAAAAGATAAAAAGAAGAATTTTAGGTTTTATTAAATTACTACACACATCCCCCCAAAAAATACCCATAGACGTGTACAATACAAAGAGTGAGCTCTAATGTAAACAGTGAGCTAAAGTTAACAGCATAATTATAATACCATTTCATCAATTATAGTAATGCAGAGTATTAATAAGGGAAATTGTGAGAGGGATATATGAGAACTCTACTTGGCACATGACTTTTCTGTAAACCTACAGCTGCTTTACTAATTTTTAGACAAAGCATTTGAGTAATTTCTCCAAAGAAGATACACAAATTACCAATAAGCACATGAGAAACGGCTCAACATCATTAACCAGTAGGGAAATGGGGGAGGATTTAAATACAGAACTACCATGTGCCCCAGCAATCCCACTCCCACAGCTACAGACTACAAGAACTGAAGCAGGGGCTGCAGCAGGAACTTGGAGGCCGAAGTGTGGCGGGGAGCCTGTAAACACATGGGACACAACTGGGCCATAAAAAGGAAAGAAGTTCTGACCCATGCTACAGCCATGGGTGGACCTTGAAAACCTTAAGCTAAGTGACATAAGCCAGACAAAAGGACGGTTATTGTATAAGTACACTTACAATGAAATACCTAGAATAAGCAAAGTCAGAGCCAAAATCGACTAGAGGCTCCTAAAGGCTGGGGGGATAACAGTTATTGCTTAACAGGTTGCAGAGTGTCTGCCTGGGGTGATGGAAAAGTTTGGGTAATGAATGACGGTGACGGCAGCACAACATTGAGAATGTAATTAATACCACTGAAATGTACACTTTAAAAGGGTTAAAATGGCTACTCACAAAAAGTGCACCAGGCCTCACCCAGCAGCTCTTCCTGTCTGCATTAAAACAGGGATTGTCTGGTGAGCACTGGCCCAGCTGGGCACCCACATTATCTCCCTTCAAGGTCGACGCCCTGAGGTCTCAGGTGCCTCTGGGTGCAAAGCAGTACAAGCCCCTAGTGCTAGAGGCTCTGCCAGTCATCCCAAATGAACCACCCCATCTGCCGGCTGTATCTTGAGGGTCAGGAGCCAAGGGCAGCAGTCCCCACCCGTTCCTCACATGCACAGGCTCAGGCCAGGGGCAGCCTGGAAAGCTGGTCCACTCTGGGCCCTCTGCAGGAGGCCAGGGGACAGTGCCCACTAACCCCACGACCTGCCTTCCCAGGGCCAGCAACCCCTTCCACCTCCTCGGCCTCTGCAGCTGCTGAGAACTTGCACAGTACAGTAACTGGCCCACCTCCGCCTCCCGGGAGCCAGGAAACACCCTCCACCCCCATTCTTCAAGTCCCCAGCTCTCAGAGCCCCACCCCCCACCCCCCACCCCTTTTTTTTTTCCATCATCGTCGCCTCTCTGTGCAGGTCTGGGATGATTTTTTTTACCAGAAGGTCCTGGGGATTGAACCCGGGTCCTCCATATGATAAACAGGAGCTCAACTGCTTGAGCCACAGTCGCTTTCCCCCATTATTTTTTAAGCCCCCAGCTCACAGCCCCCCACCCCCACCCCTAGGCTCAAAGCCAAGGCCCTGCTTACCCCCATCATCTCTGCCCCACCCAGGGCAGCCAGGGCCCCGAGGCTGCTGGAGGAGATCTGGTCACCACCGAGCTCAGGCATCTTCCAGCAACCAGAGCTGTCCTCCAAGGAGAACTTGGCCATGAGGCGTTTCTGCCCGGGGAAATTTAGACCCGGAGTGCTGGAGGTGCCCTGCTCCGGGGCTCAGCTCTGCAGCCACCCAGGCCAAAGCCCCAGAGTCCACACCCCCTTACCCAGAACTCCAGAAGCCGAAAGGGCCGAGTTTCGGCCACGTCTGTAGCAAACCCGTTTGGTAACGTGGCCTGGAGCAGGGTGTGGCCCCCCGCAGGCTCAGCGCACCCACTCACTGCCGACAGCCACGTGGGGCGGAAACCCGAGCCTCTGACCGCGGGCAGCGCCCCAGACCTCCACGGGAGCGCTGGCGGATTTCACCCGGTTTTGAAATCCAAACGCGAAACCACCCAGCCCCTAGGCCAATCCTGACTCAGCAGACCTCAAGCCTCAGCGCTGACCCAGCGGGAGGGGCCTCCAGCCCGGACCCAGGCCCGGGTGCGGGAGGCCAGGCTCCGGCGCCCGGCGCCCCGCGCCCCCGGGGACAGCCGCGCGCCCGCCAGCCTGGCCCGGGCGGGCCGCCCTCGCTTCCACGCCACACGCGAAAAAGCCCAAGGCGGCGCAGGGGGACTTTCAGCTCTCCACCGACCGGCTCTGTGGCGCCGGGACCCCCTCCCCGCGGCGGAGCAACCGGCCGGGTCACGTGCGTGGGAGGGGGCTGCGGCGGGGACCTCAGGGCACTCGTGCCGAGAAGGCGTCTCTAAACCCTGGCTCCAACCTACAGCGACCAGCGCCCTGGGAGGGCTCTGGGGCGAGCCTGCCAGGGGCTCCCGGGGCAGAGGTGGCCGGGGACCCCCGAGCTGGCCCCGAAGAAGCCCGGGGGGGGGGGGGGAGAGCCCTGAGAGCCCTGCAGGCCCCGCCCCACCCCAGGGGGACCCCAGAGAGGTCAGTTGGGGAGCACCTGCTCACCCCACCAGCCTTCCGGGCTTAGCTTCAGGCCCTACCTGTCCCCCAAGCACAGGGTGCCTCGGGGTGGGATGCGGCCCAGACGCAGCCCCAGACCACCCCTCCCTGGAAGCCGAGGGCCTTCCTTCAGGGCTGGCCCCAGGGACCCGCTGCGCACCGCCCGCCTGCCGCTGTCCCGCGCCGCGTGGGGGCTGCCTGGTCTCGGGAGCAGCTGTCTAGGCCCTCTGGGGCCAGTCAACACTCCGGGGGCAGTTCTCACAAGGTGACCTCGGGCCTGGCCAGGCCGAGGGTCCGGGGGGCTTCCCAGGACAGGCGTCAGGGGCCTTGCGGCCAGGGACTCGGTGGAGGCCGCCGAGGCGGCTCGAGACTCAGTGTGGCTCAGCCCCCGTGCAGGGGCTTGGCAGAGGCCCCCGATAGCCCTGCTCCCCCACCCTGACCCAGGGCAGCAGGCAGGCGCCCACCCCGCACCAGGGCCGCGGGCCGCCCTGAACCAGACACGGCCAGTCCCCCCGCCCAGCCCCCAAAGTCTGGTCATCCCTAGGGCTGCCCCACCACCTCCCCCCTCCCAATAATGCAATAACCGACCCCCGCCCCAGCCAGGGTCCCAGGGTGCCCTGCTTGCAGCCCCCTCCCTCATCCCCTTCCCAGCGCCTGCCGGACCCTCCCTGGCACAGGGCCCCCCCCCCACCTTGGGGGAGGCTGCACCGGGCACACCCAGGCCCCCCGGCCGGCGGGGGCAGGAGGAGCGCCGCACACCGCCGCCCTCAAGGCTGAAAAGGGAGGACGCAGCCGGCGCGGCTGGAACGGCCCCCAGTGCCAAGGCGCTCGGCGGGAAGCACAGGCGTGTGACTCCGGCTCGTCCCTGCCAAGGATGGGACTGTCTGCCACCTGCGCCGCGCCTGGAGGACGGTGACCTCTCCCAGCCCCGAGAAGCGGCCGTCCTCGGGCAAACACCCCCTCCTCCCGCCCCGGAACCTCGGGGCTCCCCCAGGGCAGAGGCAGCGCCCCCAAAACGCCCCCGTCCGGAGACCAGGGTGGGGGCCGCAGAGGCTGCGAGCTGTCGCCTAGACCCAGCTCAGGGGCAGGGAGCTCCACGCCTGCTCTCGGGTGGGGCCCACCCGCGGCCCACGGAAGCTGAGAGGGGAGGAGCCTGCTCCAAGGCAGAACCCCTGCCCCCCCCCCCTGCAGTGGGACGCCTAGGGTGGGGGTGGGAGGGGGCAGGAGCCACAGGCCTCCTAAATGAGGCGATGACACAAGGTCCAGCCCAGAAAAGGGAACTGGCAGGGAAAGTGCTCCACACGCCCAGAGCCGCAGCTTCCCGGGGGCCCCCTCAGCTCAGGCCCTCCCTTACCACCCCAGAAGGGGACACAGGCCAGCTGGCCCCGGGCAGCCACCCAGCCACCCCTCTGCTCCAGGCGCCCTCCTCACTCCCGAGTCTGCGGGCCCGACACCCCCAAACTTGAAAATCTGAGATCACTTGAAGACACCCCCCCCCCCCCAAAAAAAAGTCCTTGAAGACTCAAGGCGGGCTGAGCGGGGGCAGGAGGGGCTGGCCCAGAACAGGCTCTCGGCGCACCCAGGACTGGCCTTCCTCCGGGGGTCCCGTCACCACCGCGTCTCCAGCTTTCCCTGAAGGAGTCCCAGCGGCCCTCTCCGCTGTGGGCCCCAGCCCTGGCCCTTGCACCCCAAGCTAGAGGCCCCCGTCGGCACAGAGCCGGGCGCTCCGGCGGGCCCCGCTTCTCCTCTCGAGGTGCCTCCCACCCCAAACAGCTCGGACCCCTCGGGGGAGCACCCTTCCCCATGGGCTCCCCAAATGCCCGCCTCGGCCAGGCAGTGCCCGCCAGCTGCCCCGGCACACGTGGCCCGGTTTGGGTTTGCCAACGGGGTTCCCCGGGGGCGGCCCCCGGGGCTCTTGCTGCCCCCAGGCCCTTCCCCAAGCTGGCGGCGGTCTCAGGGCCCCCAGCCCGGTCCCCCCGCAGCCGGCCACCTGGGCCCCTGAAAGCCTCCACTTCCCCTTGACTCAACACTTTTAACTCGAAGCCAAAGTCAGGGTTTCTTAATTTGGACTCAAGAGACTTCAGCCTCTTCCTCCCGGACGCCACCCGCCCCCATCGGCTCCAGACCTGCACGAACAAGGTCTGGGTGCCCGGGGCCCCCCAAGAGCCCGGGAAGAGCCTGCCCCCACCAAGCACAGGCGTCCACCCTGCCGGGCTGCGAGGGGCCGGGGGTCCAGCAGCCCCCAGCCCTTGCCCACCCCCACCGGCCTCCAGCCCCCGGAACCCACTGGCCTGGGCACCCAGGCCCTCCAAACCACCCCCTGCCCCCCCACCCCCTTAAAGAGCCCACGGCCAACTTGTGAGGCCTGGGGGGACAGGGAAGGCCCCCCGCGCCTTGAGGCCTGGGCGGGGGGAAGGGGTGCTTCCGGGATCGGTTGGGACAGGACCAAGGCTCCCAAAGGCACTCGGCCCCTCCCTCTGTCCCCAGGGCTGGCTGTCACATGGTCTGCTCCACGTCTGTGCAGATGGACAAGGCTGGGGGGTGAGGCTCGGGGGTGGAGCTGGGGGGTGAGGCTCGGCGGTGGAGCTGGGGGGTGAGGCTCGGGGGTGGAGCTGGGGGGTGAGACTGGAGGGGTCAGAAACTGGGGGCCAGGGGGGAGGGTCAGGCTCTCGGGTGAGGCTGGGGTGAGTCTGGGGGGAACCTGAGGGCCAGGCTGGGGGTCAAGGCTCAGATGTAGGGCTGGGGGGGGCAGAGACTGGGGGCCGGGCTGGGGGGCGAGGCTCAGGAGGGGGTTAGGGGGGTGAGACTGGAGGGGATTGGGGGGGGCAGAGACTGGGGGGATACTCTCAGGTCAGGCTGGGGGCCAAGACTCAGGGGTGAGGCTCAGAGGTGAGGTTGGGGGGAACCTGGGGGCCAGGCTGGGGGGAGGGGAGACTGGGGGCCAGGCAGGGGGGAGGGGAGACTGGGGGCCAGGCTAGGAGGGGGAGACTGGGGGCCAGGCTGGGGGGAGGGGAGACTGGGGGCCAGGCTAGGGGCGGGGAGACTGGGGGCCAGGCTGGGGGGCCAGGCTCCGGGTGAGGCTTGGGGGTGAGGTTGGGGGGAACCTGGGGGCCCCACTGGGGAGAGAGGCTCAGAGGTGAGGCTGGGGGGAGGGGAGACTGGGGGCCAGGCTCGGGGGGAGGCTGGGGGAGGCTGGGGACGAGGGGCCACGTACCTGCAGACCGGGCAGCCTCCGACCACGACGATGGAATTGGCAGGGTACCTGGTGACGTGCCGGCTGTGGATGTTGTAGACCCTGGGGTGGTGGGTGGGGATCCCTGTGGGGTGGGGGGGCAGGTCAGAAAGGAGGCAGGAGAGCCAAGGAGGGGTGCGGGGTCTCCGATTCCCCCCCTCTCATCCCGGGCACCCCCATCCTACCGGGGCACAACCTCCTGGGGCAGGACGAGCATGGGCGCCCCAGCACCTCGGGAGGGGGCAGGCAACTGGGGTCCCGGCTCTCCCTAGGGTGCGCCCACAACCCCGGGGGGGTCCTGAGCTCCCCGGGGCCCGCGGCGAGGTTGGGGTGCGGGCCCCCGCCGCCCCCACGAGCCCCGGGCACTGCCAGGCCCAGGCCCCACCCCCGGCGGGCGCGGCGGGGAAAAGTTTCCCCGGGGGGTTAAAGGTCGCCCCGGGACCGGGTCCGGGGCGAGGTCCGCGCCCCCTGCTCGCCCCCTCTCCTCGCCCCTCTCCCCTTCCCCTCCCCCTCCCGCGGCCCCCTCTCTCTGCCCCCTCCCCCCCCGCTCCCCTCCCCCCTGCCGCGCCCCTGCCCCTCCCGCGCCCGGCCCGCGCCCACCTGCGACGAGGTAGGGGTAGGGCGGCGGCGGCGCGGCGGGGATGGCCCCGTAGCCGCGCGGGCCGCACGCGCAGTCGCCGGGCGCGGCCTCCAGGCTGTAGGCGGGGGGCCGCTCCTGCAGCAGCGGCTGGTGGGCCATGGCGGCGCCGGCCCGGCCCGCGGGGGGCGCGGGGCGCCGGGCGGGGGCTCGGCGGGGCGCGGGCGGCGGCGGGCGGGGGCGCCTGAGCGAGGCGCGCCGCGGGCTTCCCCTCGCGCCTCCCCGCGGGTCACAAGACCGCGTCACGTGGCGCGGGCGCCTTAAAGGGGACGCGCGCCCCCGCCCCCCCCTCCCCCGCCGCCACCCGGGACTGGGGTCGCGACCTCGCCGGCCCGGGCTCCCCCCACCCTCACCCCGCGCCTCGGCACCGCCTCCTCCCAGGGCGGGGAGACCCTGCGCCCTGCGCGCCCCCACAGTCGCCGCCCCGAGCGGAGGGGGGGGGGGCGGGGGAAGCTGCAGGAAGAGCCCGGGGGCGCCCGCCCGAGCCCCCAGTGGGGCCGCGCAGCCCCGCGCTGCCGTGGAGCCGCCCGCAGCCCCTGGGGAGAGCTCTGTCCCCCCCTTGGCTTACCGCAGTGACCTCGACGACGTGAAGGCGCCCACCTGGGCCACTCCCAGGTGCGCGACCCCGCGGAGCGGGCTCCCTGCCGCCGTCACCGCCACCCGTCACCCCGAAACTGTCCCCCCCAGCGCGGACGCCGCACCCCTCCCCCCAGTCTGTCCTCTGCTGTCCGCTGCTGTGGGTTTCCACGGTCTGGACACCTCCTACGTATTTGTCCTTCGGCATCTGCGTGCCGCTGGTCACGATGTCTCCAGGCTTCAGAGCAGAACTTCATTCCTTTTTTGTTTTTTTAAGGCCAGCTGGGGTGCTGCTTTCTTTTTCTTTCTCTTCTTAGCAGGTGCTGCGGCCGGACCTCGGGTACGGGAAGCAGGTGCTCAACCACCGAGCTCCACCCGCAGCCCAAGGACTCCGTTCCTCTTTCGTGCCTTGGTCCCGGGACGCGTCGTGTGGGCGCATTCGTCAGAAAAGACAAGAGTGGGCCGCTGCCCGGGATGGGTGTGCAGACGGCCGGCCCGGCCCTGCCCGCGGTTCTGTTGGGTTAACCCCCCTGAGCCGAGCTGCCGGGGCACTCGGTACCTCCGCGTTTCACTTTCGGAGCCACCGCCACCCTGTTTTCCGCAGCTACTGCGTCATTTGAGGTCCCCACCAGCAGTGCACGAGGTGCGTCGTGGTCAACCCGTGTTTGGATTTTTAGTAGCAATTGTAGCCATCCTAGTGGCTGCGGGGGGGGGGGGGGGCGTCCCGTGGGGTCTCATGAGCCCAGCGGCTTTTCCCATGCTTATTGCCACGTGTCAGTTACCCTCCTGTTCACAGCAACCCCAGGGGGCTTTCAAAGAAACTGAGGCACAGAAAAGGGAGGGGGGAGGTTTGACCAAGGTGTTCCAGGGAAGTGGACTTTGGCCCAGTGGTTAGGGCGTCCGTCTACCACATGGGAGGTCTGTGGTTCAAACCCCGGGCCTCCTTGACCCGTGTGGAGCTGGCCATGCGCAGTGCTGATGCGCGCAAGGAGTGCCGTGCCACGCAGGGGTGTCCCCCGCGTAGGGGAGCCCCACGCGCAAGGAGTGCGCCGGTGAGGAAAGCCGCCCCGCGTGAAAAGAAAGAGCAGCCTGCCCAGGAATGGCGCCGCCCACACGGAGAGCTGACACAACAAGATGACGCAACAAAAAGAGACACAGATTCCCATGCTGCTGACAACAACAGAAGCGGACACAGAAGACACAGAGAACAGACAACCAGGGTGGAGGGGAGGGGAGAGAAATAAATAAATAAATCTTAAAAAAAAAAAAAAGGGCGTTCCAGGGCACAGCTCGGCCTTGAACTTGGGTCTTGCCTGCCCTCAAGGACCACTCTGCCACCTCTCACAGAAGCATATTCACATGCTAGTGCTTACTGGATCATCACGAAAACAATAAAAAGAAAAATTAGGAAGGTTAAAACCACTGTATTAACACCTTTACATCGGTAGCCCCTCTGCACCTTTCCGGGATCTTCTGCAACAGCTGCTGGAGCCCGTCCTGTTTTTGTGACTTGCTTTTTTTTTTCTTAGATTTATTTATTTCTCTCCCCTCCCACCCCGGTTGTCTGTCCTCTGTGTCTATTTGCTGCGTCTTCTTCATCTGCCTCTGTTGTTGTCAGCGGCAGGGAATCTGTGTCTCTCTTTGTTGCGTCATCTTGTGTGTCAGCTCTCCGTGTGGGCAGCACCATTCCTGGGCAGGCTGCACTTTCTTTTGCGCTGGGCGGCTCTCCTTACGGGGCGCACTCCTTGCGTGTGGGGCTCCCCTACACAGGGACACCCCTGCGTGGCAGGGCACTCCTTGCACGCATCAGCACTGCGCATGAGCCAGCTGCACACGGGTCAAGGAGGCTCTGGGTTTGAACCACAGACCTCCCATGTGGTAGACGGACGCCCTAACCACTGGGCCAAGTCCACTTCCCTGCGACTTGCATCTTGATTCTGGTCCAGCTCCGGGACCACCAGGGTGCCTCTGGAACCCCGCCTTAGTTTTGATTTCCAATAGGTTCAGATGCTACCTGCTTTCTGCATCACAAGCCCCCCTCTGGGAGGCCCATTCCCATCGTCCCTGCGTCCTACACCGCTCATCTTCCCAGGGGTGCTGTGGGAAGGGCCTGAGGGGCAAGGGTGGACCTGGCCGATGTTTGTGGGGACAAGAGGCCGAGGACTTCCGGGCCTGCAGAGGTCCCGGCGATGGTGAGGAGGGCCCAGGCTCCTGAGGGTGGTGGGCGCCGCGGAGCCGCAGGGCGAGGGGCCCAGGGCAGACGGCCATCCTGGGAAAACCGGGGCCCCCGTGCCACGCCTCGTGCACCACGTCAGGCCTCCTAACCCCCCCACCCCGGTTGACGGCAGCCACCCAGCTGGGGTCCCCCATTCTTCCCCTGTCTTGCAAACTGCTAAAGAATAGCGCTAGGCATCTCACCCTGCAGCACGTCTCAGATTGCATACTGTTTTTCTTTTTTGTTTCTTAGTAAACTCTTTACTCCCTTACCTACCCTGAAAATAAAATAAAAGCGCTAGAGCGGGGATTGCCTTTCCTAAAGAGTCAGTGGAAGTTGGCAGATTCCCCTTCAATGTCATGGTTAATTTTCACTTTCTCACAAAGCCTGGGGGCGCTTATCAAGCCCCACCAAACCCGGCCTCCTCTGGCTCTCCCTAGAATGACATTTTTTTCTCCTAGCAGTGCCCCCTAATTTGGAACCCCGCATCCGTGACAGGGAGCGTGGGCCTTTGGGATTTCCCAGTGTCGCTTTGAGAAATGTTGCTTGCAGACAAAACGCTGTTCCGGCCTCTTCGCTCATCCAGCAAGTTGAGTGTGGAGCAGCTGTCCCAGGTGCAACCACGCAAGCCCGGGGCTACGGAGACCCTGAAAAGAGCTAGCAGCCAGGGCGGGGCCAAAGAATCAACTCACCACTGCGGAGTGCAGTTTGCACAACAAAGGGTCATGTGAGATGCAATACTCTGGCCTCCCCAAGAGACCCACGGTACACGGGGTTGAATGGTGCATCCCCCAAATCCATGTCCACCCAGAACCCCAGAATGGGACCTTATTTGGAAGCTGGGTCTTTGCAGAAGTCATTAGTTAAGATGAGGTCAGACTGGAGCAGGGGGGCCTGAAATCCAATGAGTGGTCTCCTTAAGAGAAGAGGGAGGGGAAGCGGACTTGGCCCAGTGGTGAGGGTGTCCATCTACCACACGGGAGGTCTGCGGTTCAAACCCCGGGCCTCCTTGACCCGTGTGGAGCTGGCCCATGCGCAGTGCTGATGCGCGCAAGGAGTGCCCTGCCACGCAGGGGTGTCCCCACGTCGGGGAGCCCCACGCGCAAGGAGTGCACCCCGTAAGGAGAGCCGCCCAGCGTGAAAATAAAGAGCAGCCTGCCCAGGAATGGCGCCGCCCACACTTCACGTGCCGCTGACGACAACAGAAGCGGACAAAGAAACAAGACGCAGCAAATAGACACAGAGAACAGACAACCAGGGGAGGGGGGGAATTAAATAAAATAAATAAATCTTTAAAAAAAAAAGAGAGAGAAGAGGGATACTTGAATAGAGACACGCACTGGGCGAGACGGCCAGGTAAGCTCGGAGGCATCTCCGAGCCACGGATTGCTGGGAAAAGGCAAGGAAGGCGGCCCTGCTAGGGCCTTGGAAGGAGCACGGCCCTGCCGACTCCTTGGTTTCCAACTTGAAACCTCCAGAACCGCGAAAGGACGGCTCTCTGTCGCAAGCCACCCAGTTCGTGGCCGTTTGCTATGGCAGCCCGAGAATTCAAAGGCGCACGTGACCGTGACGCCTGGCCCGGCGGCGTGGGTCGTGCTGCTGGGGGACAGAGAGGCCGGCCGTGGTGTGCCAGGGCTGGGAGTTGCTGGTGTGGTCCGAGCCTGAAAGGGTCTCCTGGAGGCAAGGGTGGGCTACGGGCCCGGAGGTGGAGAGGCAACCTGGAAGGAAGGTACTGGGGAACCATGCAGAGTGCAAGTGGGAGACCAGATTTGCGTATTAGAGGAAATTAACCGGCAGCAGGATAAGGCACTAAGAGGCAGGGGTCAGTGAGGGGACGCTGGGGCCATTTAAGCAAGAACGTGAGGTCCACGGGGAGGGACAGCCGTGGAGGTGAGCAGAGCCAAGGTGGGAGCCCCTTCAGATCCCATTCAGACCTGGTCACCTTTGGGGAGGGGAGGGGGCAGCGGGCTTGAGAGGACTCAGGTTTCCAGCTCAGGTGAGATTTGGGCTCAGGAGGGGCCGCTGGAGGGGCAGCAGGGGAGGCGCCCCGTTCCCCAAAGCCACACACGACAAAAGGTGGAAAACGTGCACGCGGAGGCGTCCTGATGGCTAAAGCCACGCAGCACCCCGCAAGGACTTGGGAGCGCAGCCTCTGTCCGTGGACGTACCGAGGACAAACGCCACAAGGGCCCTGCCTGCGGCAGGGGAGTGAGAGAAAGTGGGAGGCGCTGGGCACATTGAGAAGGTGACCCCTGAGCCAAGACTGGGAGGAGGAAGGAGGGCTGCCCCGCTGAGAGTGAGGAACGGCTTTTCTGCTTTGTTCTGGAAGGTGGAGAAGAGTAGCGGCCTGTGAGCGCGCGGAGGGCATCAGCCCAGGGGAGAGAGCGTGGCTGGGGCGCCGAGGTCACGGCCAATGTCCCGCAGAAACAGCAGGGCAGGCGCGGCCCCAGGGGGTCCCACACTTGGCCAAGGTCCCTTCCGACACCAGATGCCCCAGGCCACGCCAACCATCTCGCCACGTTCTGATGGAAGGAAGCGTGGGAAACCTGCTGAGCACAAACCTTCTTCTATTTTTTACATACTTGAATTTTCTGCTCTTTATCTGCTTTTACATCCCGCTTCAATATTAAATATATTAGTGTTGCCAGTTCCACCAAAACGAGTAAGCACACTTTTAACTGCCAGGGGGACGCTTACGCTGGGACTGCGCAGTGGAGGATGGCTCGTGCCCTGGCGTGCCTCTCCTGCCTGGGGTCCTCAGACAGAGGAAATTGAAAGAAAGGAGAAAAGGATGTGGCCTTTCCTTTCTGGCCTGCTCGGGAGAAGGGCTGGCACCCTGGCTGCTTGGCGCTCCAGAGTTGGGCACCCGCCAGTGGGCCCTGCTTTGGAACTTATACTCCCCGGTATGACAGAGTTGGACTCAGTCGTGGTTTCTCTAGCCATGGCTCTTCTGCCCCTTCTGTCTGAACCTACAGCTACTAGTAGAGTTGAGAGGTGTATGTTCAAGAGACTTAAATTTCACAGGCTGTCCATGTGCCAGTCGAGCCCTGAATCTTAACAGAGTTGAAACACCTACTCTCCAGGTCTTCGGACTCACCCAGAACAGCTAACGAGGAGATGATGACAGACAACAACCATCCCAAGCAACAGGGTCTGCAACTGCAAGCAGGAGAGAGTCCCATCCATCTGCCCCCTGGGATCTAAGCCCCCCTCAATTAGAGGTGGAGTGGGCACGACCAGAATCCTCAGGACTGGGGAATGGACGATGGACTAGAGTAGACTTGCTGTTATTCTATTATAGACTTACTGTTATTCTAGCAACAGAAGAACTTTCATTACTGATGTGGAGGCAGTGGCCACCGGAGGTTCTGAAGGGAGAGGGAAAAATAGATGTAATATGGGGGCATTTTCAGGACATTGGGATTGTCCTGAATGATATTGCTATGACAGATACAGGCCATTACATATCTTGTCATAACTTACAAAGTTGTGTGGGAGAGAGTGTAAACTACAATGTAAACTATAATCCACGCTTAGTGGCAATGCTCCAAAATGTGTTTATCAAGTCTAACAAATGTACCACATTAAAATAAATAAAAACTAGTCTCTCACAGAACTGGGATTGTGGCAAAGGAGAAAAAAAAAAGCAAATAGGATTTCAAAATCCAAGGTCATCACCGACAATTGCAAGTGCCAGGCTCAGAGGAGGCCCTCATCAGATGTTTGCTAAATGAGTGAAATGTTTATCTTTGATGAACATGTTAAGTTTTAAGTATGCCTGTAGTGCTTAAAATTCTACTAGGCAAATGTTTTCTAATTCAAGAAGTCTTGGAAGCGGACGTGCCTCACCTGATAGAGCGTCCGTCTACCATATGGAGGGTCCAGGGTTCAAACCCAGAGCCTCCTGACCCGTGTGGTGAGCTGGCCCACATGCAGTGCTGATGCGCACAAGGAGTGTCGTGCCAGGCGGGGCACCCGTGCATGGGGGTGCCCCACGCACAAGGCGTGCACCCTGCAAGGAGAGCCGCCCAGCATGAACAAAAAAAGCGCAGCCTGCCCAGGAGTGGCGCCGCACACACGGATAGCTGACCCAACAAGATGACACCACACACAAAAAAAGAGATGCAGTTTCCTGGTGCCACTGAGGGTACAAGCGGACACAGAACACACAGCGAGTGGACACAGAGAGCAGACAATGTTGGGGGGGGGGGGAATAAATAAATCTTTTTTAAAAAAGAAGTCTTAAGTTTCTAAATGAACTACACACATTTCTATACTGTGCAGACAAAACTTTCTGGCCTGCTGGGTCACGTGACACATCTCAGCACATCAGGTCTTACCACATAGTCTGCCTGGTAGAACACTCGTACAAGGAAACATAGAAAGCACGCATCCGATTAAGACAACATTTTCTAGCAATGCTCGCAAGAACAAAAAGCAAGTTCTGAATAGCAAGTTTTTGGCTAAATAAATCTCCAAACAGCTGTACTCAAAACCCCTGAAAAGCAATTGTTAGTATTAATAGGTGTCGCAGGTTCTCGCTCAACGTGTTTTGTGGCAACCACGTGCGAAACCGTGACACGTTGATCTCGGCCGTGTTCAGGGCGGCAGGCCAGGTGCTTCTCTACGACTTCTCGGTGGGGGGAAGGGAGAGCCCAAGAGAACCTGGGTGGGAACTGCCTGTGGAGGGGCCCTGGAAGAAGTGGGGTGTGGTCGCAAGAGCAAGAAGGGCTCACCTGGCTGCTCTGCGATTCCCCACGTGACGCGAGCGAGTCAGGTAGCCCCCCGGGGCCGGGCTTTCTTAATTAGTGACTTCCCAGCATTTCTTTGAGGTCTAGAAGAGTGCCTTTCCTTGGGGGGCGTTTCTACGTCATCGCCTTCCAGGATGCCAGAACCGCCATTTCTCGATGGAACGTCAAGGGCAAAGGTGTTGGGTGCTGGGTGGGGCTCTCGCTTCCGTCTCCCGTTTAACCCTCTGAGGGGAGATTATCACCCCCAATTTACAGGCGAGGACAGAGCCTGTCTCCCCACCACACCGGGCCCTCTCGGGCTCTGCGCTGCAGGGAACGCAGCAGGTGCTCGGTCCACGCCTCGCTGCACTCGAGGCAGGGTGCCCAGGGTCATTCGGCTGGGGGTGCGGCGGCGAGCCCAGGAACTTCCGCCTCCAGGACCAAGCTCTGGCCACCAGATCGCCGGGGGCATCCCTCCCTCGGGCTGGGGTATTGTTCCGGAAAGCCATTCCCAGTTTTAATAACGTGCCCGGGTGGTAAGGAAGATGGCAGCGGAGGCGATCAGTGATGAAGTAAGGATGTGCCACTGCAGCTCTGCTACCTTCTGCCAGATGCCGGTGAAAGGCATTCAGCTGGCCGTTGCGGAACTCCAGGGGGAAGAGAGAAGCCGACGGGGTCTTTTTTATTTTTTTAAGGGACTGGGGCCAGGGATTGAACCCCGGACCTCGTATGTGGGAAGTCGGCGCTCAACCATGGAGCCCCATCCGCTCCCCTGAGCTGGTTTTTTGTTTGTTTGTTTTGTTTTTGTTTTTCAGGAACCAAACCCCAGACCTCCCATGTAGGAAGCAGGCGCTCAACCCCTGAGCCACACCAACTGCCCCCAGGCGGATCTTTTTTTTTTTAATGTTACATTCAAAAAATAGGAGGTTCCCATATTCCCCCCCACCCCCCTCACCCCACTCCTCCCATAACAACAACCTCCTCCGTCATCATGGGACAATCATTGCACTTAGTGAATACATCTCTGAGCACTGCTGTACCACATGGTCAATGGTCCACATTATAGTTTACACTCTCCCCCAGTCCACCAGTGGGCCATGGGAGGACATACAATGTCCAGTAACTGTCCCTGCAGTACCACCCAGGACAACTCCAAGTCCTGAAAATGCCCCCACATCATATTTCTTCTTTCCACTTCCCACCCTCAGCTGCTACCATGGCCACTTTTCCATCTCAATGCTACATTTACTTCCATTACTAATCACATTAGTTCCAGAATACAGTATCAGTAAGTCCACTCTATTCCTCCATTCTGTGGACCCTGGGATGGTTATGTCCGCTCCACCTCTGTATCAAGAGGGTGCTTAGAGTCAACTTGGATGATGGATGCAATTCTCCTGTTCGCAGTTGTAAGCACTCTTGGCTCCCTGGTGTGGTGGTTGACCTTCACCTCCATGTTAGCTGGCTGGGTAAGTCCAATAAACCAGAGGGTAGGAGATGCAAGTCTGTTGAGGCTCAGGGCCTGGCTATCACATGGACAATCCAGAGATTCAGGTCTCCTGAGTATACACTAAACCCCAGCACCAACCATAGGTCTGGTAAAAGTGACAAGAGAAGCTTGTGAACAAAAATCATACCTGAGTCCAACTCCATCACACTCAGGAACACAAACTCCAAAGTAGGGCCAACTGACATGGCACTGAAGTCCATCTGCCATGACCATAGAACCTGTGGGTCTCTGTAGCCCTCAGAAGAACCAATACCTGGGGTAGTATCTTCTTTAGCTATCTGCTGAGGTGTGCATAGGGTGACCCCTCTGATGACCTCCTGGCTCTCTTTTGGAGACTCAAAGCCATATAAACTCATTTGTCCTTTACATTTCCCCCTTTATTCAAGGTCAAAAAGCATTTTTAACTCCTGATATTACATGTAGGCTGAGATATTCTGCTGGTCTGAGTTGACCCTTTTATTCATGGTCATTCTCCAGCCATATCATCAGCTGGTACTTGGTAGTAATCCCTCAGTGCCAGGGAGGCTCATCCCCAGGAGTCATGTCCCACACTGGGGGGAAGGCAATGTATTTACATGCTGAGTTTGGCTTTGACACTGGCCAGCTGGATCTTGAAGTGAGTCGTTGACCATTCCCAAAGTCCTGAACCTGGTGGGGCATTTGTCTGGTTGGAGAGAGGCAGACAAATGCCCACTCCCGAGTGGAGACAGAGCGGTCACATCCTGTGGTCAGCCAACAGTTTCTCTCCAGCCCACCTCTGGGTCTCCCCCTCGCAACACTTTTTCTACTTGGCCAGCAAGGCCTGGAACTCCATTCTACTTAATACCACAGAGCGTGGCAGGGGAAACCGAGGCGTCGAGGCCGAGCCGCCTCTAAGCCCTGCCCTTCTGAGGCCGGTGGCTCTGGGGACAGCACTGGGAAGGAGAAGGCGCAGAGCCAGGAGCCCCCAGGGCCTCCCCAGCGCCCGCTGCTGAAGGGCCCCCTCGCCTCCCCTGGGTCCCAGGGGCGCCTACCTGCCGCTTGCACTGTGGACATGGTGAGCCTCAGGGAGGTGGCAGGCGGGAGCCCAGGCTGCACCCTCTCACACTTCAGCCCAAGGCAGGTGGCGACCGGCGGGAAGGGCTGACCGGGGAGAAGGCCACAGGTGAGGAGCCATAGTGGCCGCTGGGGGGCCAGGGAGAGACTGGGCAGGCCGGGGCTCCCCCGTGGGGCCCAGAATGCAGCCTCACAATCCAGGGCTGCCCTGAACATTCTCAAGTTCTGAGCTGGAGGCCCCGCTCCCAGGGAGAGACGCCCGGCCACCGCGCTGTCCCTGGGTGCTGGGCCCGGTCACGGAGGAGCCCATGTAGCAGGAGCCCAGGGGCTCCCTGGTGATAAACCTGACTTAGGGGAAGTGGGGAGGTAAGAGCCAAGTGCCCAGGGCAGCCCCGCCTGGACCCAGGCTCGCTGGGAAGAGCAGATCGGGACAGGAGGCTGGCGGCCTCATCCGTGAGCAGACAGGATGGCCCCCCACGCTCCCACTAAAAAGACCCCAGATGGGGTCCCGTGCCTTGGTGTCTGGGGCTGTTTCCCCTCAGGGCCCCAGGTTGAGGGCCGCCTCCCATTTCCAGCCCAGATGTAAGAGAAAGGGCCTGCCCTCCCCCAGGGGCCACAGGGAAAGCTGGCGCCAGGGGCCTGGGGGCCAAGGCAGCAGGGCGGACACGTCTGGTCCACCCTGGGGTGCCGCCATGGTCCCTGGGATAAAGTACCACGCACCAGGTAGCTTGAGACAACAGAAACTTATTCTCACAGTCTGGACGTGAGATGTGTGGAGTCAAGAGGTCACCAGGGACTTCCAGGAAGGTGGGATCAGAGAGGCACAGGGCTCACTTCTCTCCAGGAAACAGCACGAGGACAGGCAGAAAGGGCCTGGGGGAAATTGTTCTAGTGGGTGTAGCTCGGTGGTTGAGCACCTGCTTCCCGTTTACGAGGTCCTGGGTTCAATCTCCAATACCTCCTAAAAGAAAGTTCTAGGCTTTAGGACACCGAGGGAAAGCTAGATAGCACCCAGAAGAGAGCAGGGCAGAGGAAAAGAATCTCAGTGGGAAACCCTGAGTAGAAGCGGTAGCTGCAGGTGTCCTTCCACCCCCCTTGGGAAGACAGCTTTGTGTTCTCCAGCCTCTGGCCAGCAGCTCGACAGAGGGTCCACCTGGGTCCACCTCCCCAGGAAAGCAGGGAGAGAGGGATGCGGCCTACGGCTGATTCAGCCTTTGGCCAGCAAATTTGAACTGCTGCATCCCACGAGCCCTCCCAGGCTGCGAGGGCCCCCGCCACTGTCTGCCTTGGGAGCTGGCAAGGGACTAAAGAGCTCCCACCCTCTCGGTCTCCCTCTCTTCTGACCAGGACTGCTTGTTGAGGACACGGAGGGGAGTGGAATTCTTTCCTACCTGGGAACAGGGAGGGGCTGCCAGCAAAGGTTGGAGAACAGCCTCTGAGAAGTCTGAAGAGCCCAGCTCTTAGCCTCCAGGCAGGTTCCTTATCACAGCGATCCCGTCTGTGTTGCAGCAAACACACTCGGACCATGCTTTGAACTGAGAGGACTGCCAAAGAGCATGATTTGCAGCCAGACCAAGGAAATGCATGTAAGGAAATTAAAAGTAAATAAGAGAGTAAAATTAAATAAGTATGAGAGGCTTTTCCTGACTTTCACAGCCTCCCTCTCCAAGGCCTTTGGAAACAGGTCTGCAACCCATTACTTGGTTCAGGGCCCAGAGTTGAGCAACTATCAGGGATGATCCTAAAGACCTACAACAGGATAAACCAAGAATCAAAGAACTGTAGTAACACACAGCCTCCTGCCATTAAACCCTATGAAAGAAGAGAAGCTGAGCATCTGAGTAAACTCACCATCATAATCAGATGCCTAGACATCAGCAAAAAATTACAAGCCATGCTAAGAAAATGGAAGAAATGGCCCAAACGAAGGAATAGATGACACACAGGATTTGGGACAACTAATAAGATTCATATGAATTTCCAAAATCAGATTAATGAGTTAAAAGAAAATATGGCTAAAGAGATAAAGGACATCAAAAAGACAGTGAGCAAGCACAAAGAAGGATTTGAAAACATGAACAGAAAAATAACAGCTCATGGGAATGAAAGACCCTATAGGTGAAATCAAAAACATATCAGAGGCACACTACAGCAGATTCAAAATGAAAGAAGAAAGAATAAGTGATACAGAAGACAGAAGAGCTGAAATTGAAGAAAAAGAAGAACACAGAGAGAAAAGTATGGGAAAACATGAGCAGGGGCTCAGGGAGGTGAATGACAACACAAAGTGCAACAACACACGTGTCATGGGAGTTCCAGAAGGACAAGAGAAGGGAAAAGGGAAAGAAAGAGTATTTGAGGAAATAATGGCTAAAGATTTCCCAACTCTTGGTGGCGGACTTGGCCCAGTGGTTAGGGCGTCCGTCTACCACATGGGGGGTCCCCGGTTCAAACCCCGGGCCTCCTTGACCCGTGTGGAGCTGGCCCATGCGTAGTGCTGATGCGCGCAAGGAGTGCCCTGCCACGCAGGGGTGTCCCCCGCGTAGGGGAGCCCCACGTGCAAGGAATGCACCCCGTAAGGAGAGCCGCCCAGCGCGAAAGAAAGTGCAGCCTGCCCAGGAATGGTGTCACCCACACAGAGAGCTGACACAACGAGATGACTCAGCAAAAAGAAACACAGATTCTCATGCCGCTGACAACAACAGAAGCGGACAAAGAAGAAGATGCAGCAAATAGACACAGAGAACAGACAACCGGGGGGAAGGGGAGGGGAGAGAAATAAATAAATCTTTAAAAAAAAAAAAAAGATTTCCCAACTCTCATGAAAGAAATGAACTTACATGTCCAGAAAGCACAGCAAACCCAATCAGAATAAATGTGAATAGACCTACTCCAGGACACATACTGCTGAGAATATCAAATGACAGAGGTAAAGAGAAAATTCTGAGAGCAGCAAGGGAGAAGCAAACCATTACAAACAAGGTATATTAGTCAGCCAGAGGGGTGCTGATGCAAAGTACCAGACATCTGTTGGCTTTTATAAAAGGTATTTATTTGGGGTAGAAGCTTATAGTCACAAGGCCATCAAGAGTAAGTTACTTCCCTCACCAAAGTCTGTTGCCATGTGTTGGAGCAAGATGGCCACCAGTCTCTGTGAGGGCTCAGCCTTCCTCTTCCTCCTCAGGCTCCATGGTCCCAGCGCCTCCTGACCTCAGCTGTGGGCTGGCATAAGGCTCATTTCTCTCCCCAGGACTCATTTCTTTCTGGGCTTTCTCAGCTGCTCAGGGCTCTGATCTCCAACTACAGACATCAGACAAATGGCTCAGCTCTCTCCCCTGGGCTCCAGCATCCAAAACTAAACTATGTTCTCTTTCCCATGTATTTATTTCCCTGTCTTTGATTGAGCAGCCATTTCCGTAGCCCACAGCTGTGGACTAGCTGTAGGTGGGGACTCAAACCGAGTTGCCCTAATGGCGTGGTCAAATAAAAGCCCTAGTCTGGATTCAGGAAGGTAAAAGTGAAACCTCTGAGTCTAATGCAATCTAATACACCCAGAGGAATAGACCAGTTTACAAACACAATCCAGTATCTATTTTTGGAATTCATAAACTACCAAACTGCCACACAAGGGATGCCCAGTAAGGTTTAGTGCAGATTTCTCATCAGAAACCATGGAGGCAAGAAGACAATGGTATGATACAATTAAGACACTGAAAGAGAAAAATTGCCAACCGAGAATTCTGTATATGGCAAAATTGTCATTCAAATATGAAGATGAGTTTAAAATGTTCCCAAACAAACTGAAACTAAGAGACTTTGGGAAAAAAGAATTGACCTTTGCAGGAAATAGTAAAGAAAGTCTTATAGCCCAAAAGAAAAAGACAGGAGGGAGAGGCTTGGAGGAGAGTGTAGAAGGCAAGAATAGCAGAAAAGATAACCAAAAGAGTAAAAAGACAGTCAAAAATATTATATATGAAAACCAAGGAATCAAATGGTAGAAGTAAATAATGCATTTACAGTAATATCATGGAATGTGAATGGATTTAACTTACCAAGCAAAAGATACAGTGTGATGGAATGGATTAAAAAAAAAAAAGATGGAAGGAGACGTGGCTCAACTGATAGAGTGTCCGTCTACCACATGGAGGGTTGAGGGTTCAATCCCCAGGGCCCCTCCTGACCCGTGTGGTAAGCCAGTCCATGCGCAGTGCTGCTGCCCCGCAAGGATTGCTGTGCCACGCAGGGATGCTCCTATGTAGGGATGCACACGTGCAAGGACTGCGCCCTGTAAGGAGAGCCACCCCATGTGGAAAAAAAAGCGCAGCCTGCCCAGGAGTGGCGCCATGCACACAGAGAGTGGATGCAGCAAGATGATGCAACAAAAGAGATGCAGCTTCCCAGTGCTGCTGGATAATGCAAGCAGATGCAGAGGAACACACACTGAATGGACACAGAGCAGATAACGGGGGGGAGGGGAAGGGGAGAGAAAAAAATAAAAATCTTTTTTAAAAAATGAGCCAACCATATGCTGCCTACAAGAGACTCACCTTAGATCCAGGGATACAAATTGGCTGAAAGTGAAAGGTTGGAAATAGATATCCCATGCAAACAGTAACCAAAAAAGAGCAGGGGTAGCTATATTAATATCAGAAAAAAAGACTTTAAACACAAAAAAGTTATGAGATTCAGAAGGCTATTACATAGTAATAAAAGGGGCAATCCACGAGGAAGAAGTAATAGACATAAGTTATCTATGCACCTAACCAGGGTGCCACAAATACATGAGGCAAACTCTCATAACACTGAAGGGAGAAAGAGACATCTCTATAATAATTGTTGGAGGGGAAGCGGAGGTGGCTTAAGTGATTGGGCTTCTACTTACTATATGGGAGGACCCAGGTTTGATCCCTGGGGCCTCCTGGTAAAAAAGAAACGTGTGCCCACACAGCGAGCCAGTGCCCGCACAGCGAGCCACGCAGCAAGATGATGACGCGACAAAAAGAGAGACAAAGGGGAGAGTCAAGGTGAGACATGAGAAACCAGGAACTGAGGTGGCACAAGTGACAGGGAAACTCTTTCCACATCAGAAGTCCTCATGATCGAATCCCAGTGAATCCTAGAGGAAAAAATGAGAAGACAAAAAGAGAAATAGAGAAGCTCACACAGTGAATGGACAGACTAGCAAAAACAGCAGGGTGGTGGGGAGGAAGGGAGAAGAAAAGAAAATGTTGGAGACTTCAACACCCCACTCACAACATTAGGTAGAACAACTAGATAGAAGATCAATAAGGGAAAAGAGCACTTGAACAATTTAATAAACCAGCTAAACCTAACAGACAAATACAGAATGTTGCATCCCAAATCAGCAGGTTATACATTCTTCTCAAGTGCTCATGGATCTTTCTCCAGGATAGACCAAGTGTTAGGTTACAAGGCAGTCTCAATAAATACAAAAAGACTGAAATTATGCAAAGCAACTTCTCAAAGCAAACCAATCTCAAAGCGAGCAGAAGAAATGAAAAAGATTAGAGCACAAATAAATGAAATTGAGAACAAAAAATCAACAGCGAAAATCAACAAAACCAAAAGCTGCTTCTTTGAGATCGATAAAATTATCAAACCCTTAGCTAGAGTAAAAAAAAAAAGAGAGAAAACACAAATAAATAAAATAAAAAATGAAAGGGGGGAAGTTACAACTGACCCCACAGAAATAAAAAGGTTCATAAGAGGATATTATGAGAAACCATATGCCAACAAACTAGACAAACTAGATGAAATGGACAAATTCCTAGAAATGCACAAACAACCTCACTGATGCTACAAGAAATCAAGAACTTAAACCAATCACATTTGAAGACATTGACTCCGTAATCAAAAATCTCCCAACAAGCTGGCCATGCGCAGTGCTGATGCGCGCAAGGAGTGCCGTGCCACGCAAGGGTGTCCCCGCGTGGGGGAGCCCCCAAGCGCAAGGAGTGCGCCCGTGAGGAAAGCCGCCCAGCGTGAAAAGAAAGAGCAGCCTGCCCAGGAATGGCGCCGCCCACACTTCCCGTGCCGCTGACGACAACAGAAGCGGACAAAGAAACAAAAGCAGACAAAGAAACAAGATGCAGCAAATAGACACCAAGAACAGACAACCAGGGGAGGGGGGGAAACTAAATAAATAAATAAATCTTTAAAAAAAAAAAATCTCCCAACAAAGAAAAGTCCAGGACCAGATGACTTCACAGGTGAATTCTACCAAGCATTTCAAGAAGAATTAAACTCTTTCAAAAAATTGAAGAGAAGGGAAAATAACCCAACACATTTTATGAAGCCAACATCACTCTAATACCAAAGCCAGATAAAGGTACTACAAGAAAAGAAAATTACAGACCAATCTCTCTAATGAACATAAATGCAAAATTTCTCAAAAAAAATACTTGCAAATGGAGTCCAACAGTATATCAAAATAATTATACACCACAACCATACTCCTGGTATGGAAGGATGGTTCAACACAAGAAAATACATTAATATAATACACCACATTAACAACTTGAAGGACAAAAAAAACCCACAAGAACATCTCGATCGATGCAGAAAGGCATTCAACAAAATCCAGCATCCTTCCTTGATTTAAAAAAAAAACTTCCAAAGATAGGAATAGAAGGAAAGGTCCTCAGCTGACTATATATATGAATACTCCATAGCCAACATCGTACTCAATGGGGAAAGGTTAAAAGCTTTCCCTCTAAGACCGGGAAAACGATAAGTGTGCCCACTCTCATCACTGTTATTCAACATTGTGCTAAAAGTCCTAGCTAGAACAATTAGACAAGAAAAAAAAAAAAGCATACAAATAGGAAAAGAGGAACTAAAACTCTCAGTATTCATAAATGACATGAACCTATATTTAGAAAATTCTAAAATGGCTACTACAAAGCTACTTGAGCTAATAAAGGAGTTCAGCAAAGTGGCAGGATACAAGATTAACACACAAAAATAAAAAATGCTTTTGTACACTAGTACTGAACAATCTGAGGAGGAAATTAGGGGGAAAATTCCATGTATAGTAGCAACAAAAAGACAAATACCTAGGCTATTTAACCAAAGATGTACAGAACCCATGTGTGGAAAATTCCAAAACACTGCTAAAAGAAGTCAATGAAGACCTAAATAAATAGAAAGAGGACATTCCATGTTCATGAATTAGAAGACTAAATATCGTAAAGAGGTCAATCATACACAAACTGACTTATAGATTCATTGCAATACCAATCAAAATTCTAACAGCCTACTTCACAGAAATAGAAACGGCAGTTATGAAATCCATTTGGAAGGAAAAGTGCACCTGAATAGCCAAAAGCATCCTAAAAAAGAAGAGTGATGTGGGAGAACTCGCACTGCCTGAACTTTAAACATTACAAATCTACAGTGGTCAAAACAGCATAGGGGGAAACGGACTTTGGCCCAGTGGTTAGGGCGTCCGTCTACCATATGGGAGGTCCGCGGTTCGAACACCGGGCCTTCTTGACCCGTGTGGAGCTGGCCATGCGCAGCGCTGATGCGCGCAAGGAGTGCCTTGCCACACAACGGTGTCCCCCGCATGGGGGAGCCCCACGCGCAAGGAGTGCGCCCGTGAGGAAAGCCGCCCAGCGTGAAAAGAAAGAGCAGCCTGCCCAGGAATGGTGCCGCCCACACTTCCCGTACCGCTGACGACAACAGAAGCGGACAAAGAAACAAGACGCAGCAAATAGACACCAAGAACAGACAACCAGGGGAGGGGGGGGAATTAAATAAATAAATAAATCTTTAAAAAAAAACAAAAAAAACAGCATGGGGAAGCGGATGTGGCTCAAGCCATTGGGCTCCTGTCTACCATATGGGAAGTCCAGGTTTCGAATCCCAAGGCCTTCTTGTGAAGGCGAGCTGGCCCACACAGCGAGCTGGCCTGAGCTGAGAGCTGGCCCAAGTGGAGAGCTGGCAAAGCAAGATGTCACGATAAAAAGAGACACAGAGGAGAGACAGTAAGAGACGGATCATGCCAGGGAGCTGAGGTGGCACAAGAGATTGAGCACCTCTCTCCCACTCTGGAAGGTCCTGGGGTGGGTTCCCAGACACAGAAAAATGCACAGCAAATGGACACAGAGAGCAGACAATGAAGGAGAGGTGGGGGATGAATAAATAAATAAATCTTTTAAAAAACCCAGTACGGTACTGGCATAAAGATAGGCACATGGGTCGACAGAATAGAATTGAGAGTCCAGAAATAAACCCTCACCTCTACAGCCAACTGGTTTTGACAAATCTACAAGTCTATACTCATGGCACAAAACAGTCTCTTCAACAAATGGTGCTGGGAGAATTGGATATTCATACCCAAAAGAATGAAAGAGGACTCCTATGTCACTCCCTATACAAGAATCAACTCAAAATGGATCACAGACCTAAATATAAAAGCCAGGACCATAAAACTACTAGGAGAAAATGTAGGGAGACATCTTAAAGATCTTGTGGTAGGTGGTGATTTCTTGAATCTTATACCCAAAGCACAAGCAAAAAAAGAAAAAATAGATAAATGGGACCTCCTCAAAATAAACACTCTTGCATCTCAAAGGATTTTGTCAAAAGGGTGAAAAGACAGCTGACTCAATGGGAGAAAATTTTTGGAAATCACATATCTGACAAGGGTTTAATATCCATGATCTATAAAGAGATGCTATACCTCAACAATAAAAAGAAAAATGACCTGATTAAAAAATGGGCAAAAGACTTGAATAGGCATTTGTTCAAAGAAGAAATACAAATGGCAAAAAAACACATGAAAAAATGTCTAACATCACTAATGACTAGGGAAATGCAAATCAGAACCTACAATGAGACATCATTTCACACCCAAATTAGAATGGCCACTATTAAGAAGACTGAGAACTACAACTGTTGGAGAGGATGGGGAGAGACAGGAACACTTATTCACTGTTGGTGGGAATGCAGAATGGTACAGCCACCGTGGAGGACTGTTTGGAAGTTCTAAAGAAGTTGAATGTAGATTTGTCATGTGATCCTGCAATACCACCACTGGGTATATACTCAGAAGAACTGAGAGCAGTGACACAGATAGACATGTGCACACTGATGTTTATAGCGGTGTTATTCACTATTGTCGAAAGTTGGAAACCACCTAAGCGTCCATCAAGTGATGCATGGATAAATAAACCGTAGTGTATTCGCATGATGGGATATTATGTAGCAGTAAGAAGAAATGAAGTCATAAAGCATATGACAACATGGATGAACCTGGAGGACATTATGTTGAGTGAAGCAAACCAGACACAAAAGGACAACTACTGTATGATTGTGCTACTATGAAGTAAATATATTGTGTAACATATCGTATGATTCCATTTATATAAAATGTAAATATAAATCAATTTATAAAGATGAACAAAAAAAAAAGAAGGCAGTGGGGTGACATTTAAAATGCCGGAAGCAAGAAATTGCCAACTAATAATTCAATATCCAGCAAAGTTGTCTTTCAAGAAATGAGAGAGAAATTAAGGCATCCTCAGATAAGCAAAAGCTGAGAGAGTTCATCATCACTATATGGGTTCTGAGAGACACTAAAGAGAGCTCTGAAGGTTGAAAGGAAAGGACAACAGACAGTAAATGGGTGCCACATGAAGGAAGATCACCAGTGAGGGTCACGACACGAGTAAATATAAATGCCAGTACTATTGCTTGTTTGGTTTGGAACTCCACTTTTCACTTCCTATAGGATCTAAGGGGCAAATGCATAAAATGTAATGATGAAGCAATGGTTTGGGTTCACAACCCAATGTAATTTGTGACAAGAGCTACATAAAGGTGGGGGACATGAGGGTGTAGGAGCATAGCTTGTGTCTACCGTTGAAGTTAAGTTGGTATCAAAGTAAACAAGATGGTTATAGATTTAGGATGTTAAATTTAAGGCCCGTGTTAACTACAAAGAAAATACTGGAGAATATGCAAGTTCAAAGGGTGCCGGGGTGGAGACAATGGGGAGTTAATGCCTGATGGGTGTAGGCTTTCTGTTTGGGGAGATGGGACAATTTTACTAAGGGTACCACAACATTGTGAAAGTGATTAATCCCACAGATGGGGGTTTATGTTGTGTATATGCCCCCTCAATATTAAAAAAAGCCAGAGGTGAGTAGATGTGGCTCAAGCAGTTGAGCATCTGCTTCCCACATTGGAGGTCCTGGGTTCAGATCCCGGTGCCTCCTAAAACAACAACCAACAACAAGCAAACCAATGGGGAAAAAACAAAACCACCTAGCACAGGGGAGCTGATGTGCCTCAGCTGTTGAGGCTCAGTGTCCCGCACACAAGGTCCATCCCTGGCCACAGTACCTCAAGAAAAAAAAAACACGAGCAACTAAAGAGACAATGACAATTGCCAATTACATGCAATACATGATTCTGGATAGGCTCTAACAAGGAAGGAGAAAAGACTCAAAGGAACATTATTGGGACAAATGAAAAACTGGAATACAGACTATAAGTTTTATGTCAACGTTAAATTTCTTGAACTTGATAACTGCACTTAAGAGGTTACATGAGTGAATATCCTTGTTCCTAGGAAATGCACGTGCAGTATTAAGTGTTCTAGGAGCGTGATGTATGCAAGCTACACCCAAGTGTTCAGAAAATGGATTGATAAATCGGTGGATGGATGGATGGATGGATGGATGAAACAGTGGATAGAATGATATGGCAAATATGACCAAATGGTAAAAGTGGTGAATCTGGGTATCTGGGGAGCTAAGGGAATGTTGGATTTGTATGGTATTTGTATTATTTTTTAACTGTCCTATATGTTTTGAACACTTATAAGTAACTGACCTATAAGTTTGAAAGTATTTCAAAATAAAAAGTAAAAAACCCTGATTTTGTTTTTAAAAGATCACCCGAGGAAACGGACTTTGGCCCAGTGGTTAGGGCGTCCGTCTACCACACGGGAGGTCCGCGGTTCAAATCCCGGGCCTCCTTGACCCGTGTGGAGCTGGCCATGCGCAGTGCTGATGCGCGCAAGGAGTGCCGTGCCACGCAAGGGTGTCCCCCGCGTAGGGGAGCCCCACGCGCAAGGAGTGCACCCCGTAAGGAGAGCCGCCCAGCGCAAAAGAAAGTGCAGCCTGCCCAGGCATGGGGCTGCCCACACTTCCCGTGCCGCTGACGACAACAGAAGCGGACAAAGAAACAAGACGCAGCAAATAGACACCAAGAACAGACAACCAGGGGAGGGGGGGAAATTAAATAAATAAATAAATCTTTAAAAAAAAAAAAAAAAAGATCACCCGAGCCACGCTCCCTCCACAGGTCCGGGGGAGACCCTGGCCGCGTCCCGCCCCTGGGGGCTTCTCGGCCGCGTCTGTCTGCCTCCAGCCTCCCGTGTCTTCTCCAGATGACCGGCGGCGTCTCTCCGCTTCTAAGGCGTCGAGGCCCCGACTCCAGCGTGGCCTCGTGCTAACTTAGAACATCTGCAAAGACCTTGTTTCCAAGCAGCACAGCGTCTGCTCTCGGTCCAAGGCCCCCTGCCCCGAGCTAGGGAGGAGACTCACTTCACGGGGGGCTCCTCCGGCTTAAGAGGGGTCAGCGGGCGACCCCTGTGCGGTTTCTAACCTCACAGTCGGAGGAGCCCGTTTGACGTCGTTGCAACAAAACCCTGGCCGCTCTCGCTTGGGCCCTCAGCACGGCCCAGCCTGGCCTCTCTCCTGCGAGCCTGTCGACCTGCCTCCGCCGCCCGTGTCCCCCGCAATCGCCCCTAAAAGCCACGTGCTCGGCCACGCCTCCCGGGCCCACGGTGGGAGCCCTGGCCCTCAGGGAAGCATTCCGGGGCTGGGGTGCCCAGGCCGAGCCCCCGGCGCCCCCGGTGGAGCCCCCGCTCAGCGTTTTCCCATGTCAGGCCGTCCTCTACGTCACGTCCTGCAGTTTGCTCTTTTCACTTGGGATGTCTCCCTCTCCATGGAGGTGCCCGAGCTCCCTGTCTCCTCAGTATGATCCAGGCCCCCGCTCGTGGGAAGGCCGGGCCCTCCGCTCAGGTTCAGGAAGCCGCTCCCCGTGACGATTAGGCTCATGTGTCAGCTCAGCCAGGTGACTGTGCCCAGTTGTTCGGCCAAGCAAGCACTGGGCTAACTGTGCTACAAGGACATTTATGGGCTTTAGTCATAGTGACTTTACTGCACAGAGAACTTGTGACATCTACATCAGCCGGGGAGACTGCCATCAGCAGTGAGTGACACTTTATCCAATCAGCTGAATGCCTTAAAAGGGGAAGTGATTCCAGTATTGAGAGAGACTTTCCCAGCTCGTCTTTGGACAGCCAACGTCTCCCGAAACTCATCAAGGCCCTTCACTGGACTTTCATCGCAGCCCCTGGTTGCAGCCTGCCTGCGGAACCGGGACTTGTGCATCCCCACGGCCCCGTGAGAGGCTCCTATAAACCTCATGTTACTGACAGGATCTCCTGTGGATTCTGTCTCCCTGGGGAAGCCTGGCTAATTCACCCCTCTCCTCGGCTGCTCAGGGTCCAGCCCGTCCCAGGAGCTCTGGCTCAGAGAGGAAACATCCACACTCCCTGGACCTTGTTTGATGTTCAATTAATTAAACTCGTGTATCTAATGAATACCATTTTGAAAATCTTTCTTGGCATTTAAACAATGATTGCAAATATATTAAATTACTTCAAACAACTTAAGCTGCAGTTTCAATATGTGGATCCCTTTGAAGACTGCAAACACCTAAAATACCAAATAAAGCATATACAAATGCAAATTACAAAACCAATTCCTGGGAAGCAGATTTGGCTCAACAGATAGAGCATCCACCTACCACATGGGAGGTCCAGGGTTCAAACCCAGGGCCTCCTGACCCATGGGGTGAGCTGACTACGCACAGTGCTGATGCGCACAAGGAGTGCCCTGCCACGCAGGGGTGTCCCCCATGTAGTGGAGTCCCATGCACAAGGAGTGCACCCTGTAAGGAGAGCGGCCGAGTGCGAAAAAAGCGCAGCCTGCCCAGGAGTGGTGCCGCACACACGGAGAGCTGACGCGTCAAGATGACGCAACAGGGAAACGGACTTTGGCCCAGTGGTTAGGGTGTCCGTCTACCACATGGGAGGTCCGCGGTTCAAACCCTGGGCCTCCTTGACCCGTGTGGAGCTGGCCATGCGCAGTGCTGATGCGCGCAAGGAGTGCCGTGCCACGCAAGGATGTCCCCCGTGTGGGGAGCCCCACGCGCAAGAAGTGCGCCCGTGAGGAGAGCAGCACAGCGTGAAAAGAAAGAGCAGCCTGCCCAGGAATGGCGCCGCCCACACTTCCCATGCCGCTGACGACAACAGAAGCGGACAAAGAAACAAGACGCAACAAATAGACACCAAGAACAGACAACCAGGGGAGGGGGGGATATTAAATAAATAAATAAATCTTTAAAAAAAAAAAAAAAGATGACGCAACAAAAAGAGAGACAGATTCCTGGTGCCGCTGACAAGAATATAAGCAGACCCAGAAGAACACACAGCGACTGGACACAGAAAGCAGACAACTGGGGGTGGGGGAGGGGAGAGAAATTAAAAAAAAACAAACGACCAATTCCTCACTCTAAAAATCAACATGACTTAACTCTATTCTTTTTTTAAATACCTTTCCAGGGTTACAGCTCTATTTAGATACTTTTCCCGGGCTTGGAAGCCCTGAAGGAAGAGCCCACCGGGCCATCTGGTTACGTGGAACCAGTGGCCGGGTTTGTCCAGGCAGGTCCAGCCAGGCCACCCATCTAGGTGGTTTTCGATGAGTAAACTTCATTTGCCACATCGGTAACCTTCTTAAAGTCTATACCCTTTGCTTAGGTTGTCGGTTTTTGCAACCTTCTGACTCTCCCTAAAATGAGGCCTTCTAAGTCTTGCTTGGCAGTGCCACAGCACCCATCTTTTGCTTTGTATGACAGACTGATCTAGTCCTGTAATTATGAAATATTGACTTGATCCTTAGCTTCACTAAAAATGCATGTGTTCCTTAACAGTATTTTGTTGAAATTAGTGGGCCCAGCTAGAAATTCCAAGAGATGGACGGGCTCTCCGGGGGTGCCCTCCGCAGAGGTTTGGGTAGTGGATTGCTGGGACCGAGCTGCCGAGCCGGCGCTCATGGCTCCGTGCGCACGGGGGGTGAGTGCGCGGCCGCTTCTGCTTCGCCCGGGAAACCTCCGCTGCCCGTCCCCGCCTCTCCTGGGGCCATTTCGCTCATTGCTTGTGTGCCAGGAGCTGCCCTGCTTCTACATACACAGAAGCAAGGACACATGGTCACTTTATAAACGTGAAAACAGCACAGCCCTGTGCTGGCCATCTCCGGTCGGAATCGTCGTCTGTGCGGCGTGACAAGGACCCACAAACCCAGCAGCTTAAAACGACGCGCGTTTATCGTGGCCCCGTTGCGTGGGTGCTCCGCGCAGAGCCCCGCCAGGCTGCGGTCACCCAAAGGCGCCGCCGGGGAGGACGCCGCTGCCAGGGGCCCGCGATCCTTCTGCAGATTCCCTTCCCCTCTGCCACCTGCTGTTGGCAAGACTGAGCCACAGGCCCCGGGCGGAGGTCACGGGCCACGCCAGGGCCGCTGCCCCACCTGCTCAGTGATCTCAGCACGTGTGACAGAGGCTGTCGGTCACCTTCCTCCGCATCTACGCCCACTTTCGTGTTTGCAGATTTCTGCACTTTCTGCCCGAGCGTCTCTCCGGAGCGTCACTGCGAGCTGGTGGCTCTGCCATAACCCAAAGGCTCCCAGCCCACCCGTCACTCAGCCTTGTGTCCACGGGCCCTGGCCACGCCGGCTTCCTGGAAGCACCCAGAGTCCCCCGGCCCTGGACTTGGCATGGGGGCTCCCTCTGTCCACATCCCTCTTTACCTAGACATCCACGGCTCTCTCCTCTACTTTTTTCAGGCCTCTGCTAGAACGTCGCCGCCTCGGAGAAACCCTAAAACCGCAGGGACCCGGGACCCAGGCTCGCGCTGCCTGCCTCGGGGCCCTCGGGGTGGGCCTGGCTCACGCACCTGGTGGTCCGGCTCACTCCTGGCCACTGGGACACGAGGCGTGAGCCCCCCGCGCGGTCTCGGGCAGCGCATGCCGTCCTGGCCCGCGGGCCTCCCGGGGACCCCGCGCTGCTCCGCTCCCTTCCCTGGCCCTCTGCGCTTCCTGGAGAAATTTGCTTTGTGAAATCTGCCCTCACTTGCCCTCCTCTGGCTCAGTCCGCGTATTTCTCTCCGGCAGCCTAGGGAAGCCTCTCCACGCCTCAGTCACATGATCACCCTCTCGCCCAGTTCCTCCACACCTCCCCTCACCCTGCACCCTCGGAGGAGCAGCGAGGCAGGCGCGAAGCCTGAAGAACCGCGTGGCAGGGAGTGGAGGAGCTGTCGGTCTCTCTCAGCGTCTACGCTCCTGACGCTTCCTTTAACTGACCACCTTTACCATTTTTGAAGAAAGAGGAGTGAAAATAACTGGAAAATATAAATTGGGAAAAGGCATCTCCCACGAGCACCGCCCCCCAGGTCTTAGCCAAAAGGGGTGCTGATGCAAAGCACCAGAACTCTGTTGGCTTTTACATAAAGGGCATTTATCTGGGGTAAAAGCTGACACTTACCAGGCCCTCCAGAGTCCACCTCGAGGCTGCTTCCTCCTGAAGCCGGCTGCCTCGTGCTGGAGCGAGACGGCTGCCGAGCCCTGCCGGCGCCCTCCTGCCTGGCCGGCTTCTCTTCCTCCGGGCTCCGGGGGCCGCTTCTTCCCCATCTCAGCTGAAAGCTGGTCTCCGGCTTGTTTCTCAGGGCTTCCTTTATCAGACTCGACTCTCTGCCCAAGGTCAGCTGCAAACGATCAGGCAAACAGCTCATCTCTCTTCCCAGGACCCCAGATCAAAAATGGCAGAGCTCTCTCTCTTCCAGCATCTTTTTTTTTTTTTTTTTTTTTAATAGCTCTCATCCTACTATTGTAAAGAGACTTTAAAAAAAAAAACGTTTATTTATTTTCTCCCTTCCCCTCCTCCCGCCCTGCTGTTTTTGCTGTCTGTGTTGTCTTCTCATTTTCTCTCCTCTAGGATTCATCGGGATTCAATCCTGGAGACCTCTGATAGGGAGAGAGGTTCCCTGTCAATTGCACCACCTCAATTCCTGGTTTCTGTTGTGCTTCACCTTGACTCTCGCATTGTCTCTCCTTTGATGTGTCATCATCTTGCTGCGTGACTCACTTGCACAGGGCACTGGCTCACCATGCGGGCATTCGCGTGGGTACCAGCTTGCTGTGCAGGCACACTTTCTCTTCTTTTTCAGCAGGAGACCCCAGGTCCTCCCATATGGTAGGCGGAAGCTCTATCTCTTGAGTCACATCCACTTCCCCAGTGTGTCTTCTTTTTTTTTTTTAAGATTTATTTATTTATTTCTCTCCTCTTCCCCCAACTCCGGTTGTCTGTTCTCTGTGTCTATTTGCTGTGTCTTCTTTGTCTGCTTCTGTTGTTGTCAGCGGCACGGAAATCTGTGTTTCTTTTTGTTGCGTCATCTTGTTGTGTCAGCTCTCCGTGTGCGGCACCACTCCTGGGCAGGCTGCACTTTCTTTCGCGCTGGGTGGCTCTCCTTATGGGGCGCACTCCTTGCGTGTGGGGCTCCCCTACGTGGGGGACACCCCTGCATGGCACAGCACTCCTTGCATACAACAGCACTGCGCATGGGCAAGGTCCACACAGGTCAAGGAGGACCAGGGTTTGAACCGTGAACCTCCCATGTGGTAGATGGATGCCCTAACCACTGGGCCAAGTCTGCAGCCCAGTGTGTCTTCTCAAGTGTCCATGTATATCAGCCCGCCAAGGAGGCGGAGACTGAACCTGCATCATGCCTTACGGATGTGATCGACTCAAAGCCCTACTCTATTTTTTAGGAGGTACCAGGGATTGAATCCAGGACCCTCATATATGGGAAGTAGGTACTCAACCACCAAGCTACATCTGCTTCCCAAAGAGTTTTTTTTTCCCTTTGTTTGCTGTTTTCAGAAGGTACTGGGGAACTGAACCTGGGACCCTGAACATGGGAAGCAGGTGCTCTACCACTTGAGCACATCTGCTCCCCCAAAGCCCTAATTTTAACAGGTAATTTAATCAAGGGCCCTGACCTGAATCCAGTATAATCAAAGGGTATCACACCCAGAAGACTAGATTAGCTTACAAACATAATCTCTTTTTTTCGGATTCACAAAAAGAACTTAAACTGTCACACCCCATAACACATACTTGGAGAAACAATGGCGGGAGGCAGAAAGAGGATGTTAGCCATTTTATACTGGAGATGTCCCTTGGAGAGGGTGGTTGGATCCAGCTGATGTTAGGAGGTGAGACAGTCAGCTCTTTAGGGCACGGGGCCTGGGTACTTCTTTCTGTACCTCTTGCCCCCATACGGCCCCTGGCCTGCTGAGCAGCAAGGGGGCGCTGCCCACAGCCTCCATGCCGCCTCCTGACCAGGCTGTGGCCCCCAAGAGTCGAGCTGTGGCTCTAGGCTCTCAGCAGCCCTTTCCAGCCTTCTCGTCTCTACAATCTCCATTACCGGGGATTCCCTGTCAAGTATGGATTTGCAGACTAAGAACTCGGAGTGGCTGTGTGAACGTGGCAGCTTGCTTTATCCTTTACCTCCCCGTGCCCTGGTCTCGGCAGAGGGGTTAACAGCTCCTAGGGCTGCCCGAAGAGCGTGAGCGCCCGACGCCCAGGGAGGAGCTCCAGCAAAAGATCGGGTCAGCTCTGGCTCCACGGCCTGAGAGAGCCTCGGCTTCCGAGGCGGAGAACCGGGAGCCGTGTGGCTTAACACCACCGACGTGGAGCCAGAGGGCTGGACCCAAGGTGTGGGCAGGGCAGGCTCCTCGGAAGCCTGTCCAGGGGCTCCTTCCAGCTCCGGACGCTTCCCGGCGTGGGCTCCGCCGCCGTCACGGCACGGCCCTCCTGTCCGTCCCTGCCTGTCCTCTTCTAAAGACCCCGGTCACACGGGATTAAGCGCGCCCTGCTCCAGCGCGCCCCGTGTCCACTGATTTCACCGCAACGCCCTATTTCCAGAGAAACATCTCTTTTGGGGGTACACAATTCAACCCCAACAATGTAAATGAAACAGATGTCTAATTTGGTTTTACATACAAATTTCAAACCACCTTTTGCATGAAATATCTTAGGAAAGTCTCTCCCTCTGACTTCTCCTGAAGTGACTTCTCATCGCTGTCGCGGGCTCGCCGTCCGCCCCGAGCCCTCCTCGTCCTGCACCAGCTCTCCAGAGCACATCCGCGTGTCCTTTTTCTGACTCTCTGACATCCGGCCTTTTTAAATCACAGGCGATGTGCCACGGGAAAAGCTATCACGTTCACATAAAATCAAGGCAGTTATTTTGCCACTTGTCCTTTTTAAAAACCTTAAAAAAAAAAAAAGGTAAATACCTTTCCCCTAAAAAGGTAAAATGTAGCACACAAGGCATACAAGACATAAACATTAGGAATTATTAGAAAGCAAAACTTCGGAACCCGCCATCCAGGTCAACAACTAGGACAGTCAGCAGCCCGGCAGCCCTGGGGTGCCTGTTGGTGGCCCGGAGGCACCCACGTGGAGGCTCTGGTAACATTAGAGGAGTCACTTCCTTGCTTTGAATACTGTTACCGTCAACCCCACATCCTCAGATACAATCCGGTTCTTGCCTCTCCTTAACTTGGCATACAAATGGATCACACAATAAATACTCCCTTGGAGTCTGGCTTTTTTCCATCCAGCCTGCGTTTAGCTGTACTTCCTTCTCTGTCCCACTGTCGGCGCCATCGCATTCATCTGTCCATCCCACTGGTGATGGACATCTGGGGCTGTTACAAACCAGGCTGCAGAGAATGTTCTCGTCCACGCCCCTGCAGGGCACGTCTCCCGAGGCAGCCGCTGCTTTCCTAGAGCCGGAACCGGCTCCCACAGCCGCCGCCCCCGCTGGCACTTCCGCTGGCCTCTCGCGCGGGCGCCGCGTGGTGGGTCTAACTGCATTTCCCAGCAGACACATGCGTGTGAGCACTTTTCCAGGAACTTGCTTCCTCCTTTTTTAAAGTGCCTGCTCAGGTTCATTGCCTTTTATTCAAATAGCACCTCGGTCTTCCTCCCAATGATTTGCAGTTCTCTGTCTATTCTGGATACTAGCCCTTGTTATTTATATGTGTTGCAAATATCTGCTTCCACTGTGGCTTGCCTTTTCACCCCCTTAATGGTGTCTTGATAAGAGAAATTCTTGATTTTTAATCTCTTTCTTTAAGGTAGGTACTTTTTATGTCCTTTTATAGAAATCCTTCCTTCTCTCAGATCATTAGGATATTTTCTTATACTGTCTTCTAGAAGCTAAGTTTTGTCTTTCACACTTAGATGTGGAATTAGAGCAGCCCTATGTCTTGGCTTATGCATTTTGTCCTAATGTCTCATCCAGTTAGCGTCCCCTTTTCTCTTAAAAGGGTCTGTGTCATTTCCTTAACCTTTTCTTCTTGCAGAGAAGGCAGCGACCCCTCTCTGTAGTTTCTAGTTCTGGCCCTTGTAGGAGGCTGACTTTTGGAGCGGAGCTGGGAAGCATGGTGGAACGCTGAGTACGCGGGCCCAGGCCCAGTGCCCGCGCCGGCTGCCCCGTGGCACTGCCCCTTGGCACCCTGCCTGCCCCGGGCAGCCGTGGCCAGGAGAGGGGGCCGTGCCACGCTTGAACGAGAGCTGATGGTGCCGGGCATAGGAACAGCACCCTGGAGTAGGTTACCAGCACTAAATAAAACACATGGGTGTAAATGACTGTAGACTGGAATGAAAGATATTTACGGTACAATTGGCTTCTTTGACAAATTCTATTTCTGGAGTCAAAATATACACATAACTTCCTTTAACATGCAAGTATAACACAGTATAACTTGGTTTGGAACAGACTGAAGCCCCTCAAACTACTGTCAACAGGTCACGTCTTGTGGCGTTGGGTGCAGCAATGCATGAGCCAATGGAAGCTTCTGGGCCTCTAGACAGACACAGGGCCCCACACGCCTCCTGGGATATAAATATTAGGGACTTAAGTTAAAGGTTTGGGTGCAAGTTTCATTGGGTAAGCAAATTAACAAAGGCTTTACTTTGCTCCTGACCCTGGCGCTTTACCTGATAATCAGTTCAGCCTACGTAAAGCCTGATTAATCGCCTTCATTCCCATGCCTGCCCCTTGCTGTCTTGCCTGCCCTCCAATGGATTTTTCTCTCTGCACACTGAACCTTCTCACCTGCAGGTGTTGCACTCTCTGTCGGTGTGAATCTCCCAAAGCCCTAACCTGTAGTAAGCCAACACGCAACCCTGACATGTGGGCACACCGTAAACATTTATTGGCCCAATACTCGACTACGCCGAGCTTGCCAGCCAGGGGCCAGAGCCAGGTGTGCTCCCACTGTCGTCAGTGCCCAGATGTGAGTATTTTTTAGCTTCCAGATGTGGTTGTTCGTTTGTCTGTTTTCTAGGTTTGTGTGGTTTCAATTTTTTTTTTTCCTGAGAAACAAAAACATGACTTCTTCACTGCTCGACCTTGTAGCGCATTTAGATATGAGAACCTGCACCTGCCCATGAACTTCACGTTGTACTTTTCTGCAGACAGCTTCTCCTGCCGGGGGTGGAGGAAGCGTGATGTTGTTACATCGTTGGCTACTCCACTAGTACCTTGAGAATCACAAGAAGAAACGAAAATATTTTCAACTTCAATTACATTTCCATCTAACCAGCAGTGTAAAGGAAGGTGCTGTGCACTGCGTGGGCTGCCCAGGGGGTCGAGTGGCAAGCGGGGTGGCTGAAGCTGGAGGAGCAAGGCTGCCAAGCTCCCACCTCGGGGGGCCGGGCTCGCTGCCAGGTTGAACTCGCTGGCAAAGAGGGAGCGGGGTACAAGTAAAAGGAAAGGAAAAATACTGCGTCACTTGTTACTGAGCATTAACTCCCAGCAAAAAGTAGTTTCCAGGAAAAGGAAAAATCCAACAATGGTTAGGAAATAGCTTATGTCATCAGAAGAGCCTGGAACGGCCCGACCAGCTCTGCCCACCGGCCAAGAGCCTCCTGTGGGATGCAGAGTGCCTGCAGGAGTGGGGTAGGGAGGGGAGCAGGGGCCTGGCATGGAGAGGGACACAGGCCTGGGCAGGCCGCTTCTGCTCACCCTGCCTTTTTGGCTCAGGCTCTTCCAACATTTTTCAATGTACAACTGACTTGGGGGTCTGGGGGATGCAGGCGGGGATGTTCACTCTAATAAAAATCAAGGACCTCTAATGTCTTAGGAATTCAGTAAGCCCTGGAGATTCCAAAGTGAGTTAGAAAGTCACTCTCTCGAGGACCTCACAGTGTGGTCAGGGAGACAGATGTGTAAACAAACAATTATAACCCAAAACGTGCAGGTTAGTGAGCAGCACAAAGCACGAGGGCAGAAAAATCCAGGTCGACTTCCCCGGGAGTTGCCGGAGTTGGTCATTCCAGGTTCTTGGTTATGTTGTAAGAGACTGAGACGCAGCAGTTATAAGAAAGTTAGCAAAGAGTTTAATGAGGAGAAAGTGCACACTCCAGGAATGAGTGCAGGCGCACTCAAAGGAGAGGCGCGCCTGCTCTCTCCAGGGGTTTCTGGTTTTACTGGCTGTCATAGGGGGTTAGGATCTGTGCCGATCAGTGTATTTAAGACAAAGCAAGGACAATTCATTGGGTGGTTTGGTTTCTAGGGTTGTCATCGTGTGGTGGCTGGCTTCTGGCCGCTGGCTGAGAGCTCTGCGGGGCGCACTGTCTGGCAATGACTGGCTTCTGGCTGCTGTCCACGAGCCCTGCTGGTGTTTACTGTGCAAAGTGTTCATGAAAGCAGGTGGGTGGTAGGTGGCGCTTCTTGTTTTTCCTTCTTTCTGCTGGGTGGATGTTGCAAGCTGCATTCCAATAACTTGTTTGCATGAGTCTGGCAACCTAGTAGGTATTTCCTACTAGGTGGTGCTTGAGTTTGCTTGGGGCTTTCTGCCCCTCCTCCTCAGGTCCCTCTTCTACCCTGCCTCAATCCTCATGAGAGAGCTGTACACCCTTTATCTTAAGGGGGAGCTGAAGGGTGAGGGTCATTCTTCTGTATCTGCTTCCTGCTGATTAGGGATTGTAGTCCTGCCTGACGGGGAAAACTCTCTACGCTATCTGGGTGGGGAGGTGGAGTTTTGGCTACAATGGTTGGGACTGGGTGAAATCCATCCATGCTTGTTTGGAATGCATTGACCCTGGAAGAGATGAACTGTGTTAGGTGTTTAAAAGTGCAAAGGACTATTAGGAGTATTAGGAAGATGGTTGTTAGTGGGCCCAGAAGGGACATAAGCCAAGGAAGACTGGAAAATAAGAAGGGTTGTTCATTGCTTTTAGCAGATTCGTTTAGCCTAGTGGCTCTTTCTCTAAGGTTCTTAATGTTGGTTTCTACCTTATCGCAGCTGACTGGTTAACATAGGAGCAGTGGTCTTTTCACAGGAACAGGTTCCTACTTGGACTGCTGTTAAAAGATCGAGGGGGCTCCTGTTTTGTGGGACAACCGCAGCTAATGAAGTAAGTTGACCTTGAAGAGTCTGAGTGGCCTGGGCCGTTTCGTAGGCTTGGGCTAGCTCATTGGACAAGTCTTGGTGGAACTGGTGGCTACCAACTAGGCCGTTACTCTCCTCCACTCCCACAAGGGAGGGGAGACAGGGAATTAGGAGTGGGAGGGGACACGCTTTTGCCGTGTAAAGCAATGGTAGGCTGGGATGGGAGCGGTTTCTGAATCACTGAGGCCTGAGATTCGTAAGGAGCAGAGGCCCGTCCAATCGGTGGGGAGCGTGAGGTAAGTTTTATTTCCACAGGTGAAGAACAGTCCCTCCTCAGGCTTAAGTGTGCCCGTGAACAAGAGGGAGGCTAGGTGACCGCAGACGGAGGTTACACAGCCTTTGTTTCTCGTGACACCGCAGGCGCCTGCACCTGGGGTCAGGGCCAGTAATCGAATTTTAGATAGGGCCATCCGAGCTGCGGTGACTGGGGAGAGGGGCGGTGTCGGGCCCTGCTGTCTTTTAAAATACCTGGGGTTTATTAGGCTGCCAGGTTAGACTGACAGAAGGACAAGTCAGGCTAGAGAGGACCCTGCAACACCGGCCTTGTTGAGTTGTGGGTTTTGAAAAGAGCTTAGGGTTAGGCCTATCTTTGCAAAACCGGGATTTATTTAAGAACTTGGCTTTGGCTTCATCTGTGATGGATTCTGAAAAGTAGTTACTGTTTAAACACTAGATTGGATTCCCCACCCTCGGGTTTCCTTGTGCCTTCCTTTTGTCACCATCGATACCAGCGCCAGACACTTCCAGGTTGCAGGAGCGACCATTTGGGGAAAGGTGGATTACAGACCGACAGAGCTGTGTGGGGACTTTTCCAAGGAGACGACCATGGGTTTGGACAACGTGCAGATTGGAAAAGTGTAACTAGGAGCTACGTGACTTGCGTATGGATGGCCCCTACAGTCTGAGGTGAAGTGGGCTGATGGACCTTTAGTTGTTCTAAAATAAAGGAAAGGGCTCCTGGGAAATTGGTTAGGGGATCCCAGGAGTAGTGACTCCAGGGCTCGTGGCGATTGAGAGGCGGCGTGAGGGAAAGGTTGGCAGTGCCCCAGAGGACATGTTAGCGGGCCATGCCATGGTGGTGAAGCACTGCCTAGTGCAAGTCGAGCAGTCTGGGACACTGAGTTGGCGAGTAGTATCATGACCAACGTGGAGTAAGGGGCGTATTATCCTGGTTTGTTCTGTTGGCAGATCTGGGGCAAGAAGATTAATTATAAGAGGAGTTTTTAAGATTGCCATGTTAGTAATTAAACAATTGTATCCACCAAGAGAAAGTAGTATAGCAGTTGCAATAATGGAGGCTATTAGGAAGAAGCAACACCAGTGGGGGTTCCACAGGGTAGAGGCTGTGCGGGTTTTGTCATCAGGTACTTAGCTTTTGCTTCTTCAAGAGCGATCTCAGGCTGTCCAATGGCTGGCACTTGAAAGCCCCAGCAGCCGCTTCCGGTGGGTCAGGGCTAGAGTTAACGGGTTTTATTCTGGATAGCTGTACCCAGCTGGCAATTGGCTGATAATTATAGAGTAAGGTCCCTCCCATTTTGGTTCCAACTGGGAGTGAGGCCTGTTCTCCGGGTCTCCGGGTTTAACTTTAGGTAGAGGTAACTCATGAGAGGCTAGGGAGGAGTTTGTTCCTACGCTCCTAGATGATTTGAGTTTTTCCTAGGTTTATACAGTATCTGGAGAGCTCCTGGGTCTCCTGATCTCATACCAGGTCCTGGCTGAGGAAAGGGGCTCTGGAAGGGACTAAGCTGTAGCGGGTCTTTCGGAACTACACGCAGCGTCAGGAAAGCCACAGGCAGACTGGTGACCCAGGGTGATGTCATTTCCTGGCAAAGAGTGGCGAGAATTTGTTTCAGGGTTTGGTTGGCGCTATTTCTCTTAAGTTTCTATGAAGAAGGCATTTAATACAGAGGGTAGCTGACTGACCTTGGATTATTTTGCTAGTAAAGGCTGGCCCATTGCCATTTTGCAGGAACTTAGTCCGAACCTGGGGACAATTTCCTTTAGGAGGGCCTTAGCCAACTCATTTGCTGTTTCCCTTCTAGTAGGAAACGCTTCCACCCATGCAGTAAAAGTATCTACTTTTCTGAGTACTCTAACAGGTACTTAGAGCCCTGCAAATGGCATGTGGGTGAAGTCTATCTGCTAGTCCTCCTCAGGGTATGATTGCCACAGCTGGGTTTAAGGAAGGTTTGTTAAGCCTTTCATGTGGGTCATTAATTGTACCTAAAGAGCAACTCTTGGTGACCTCCTTGATTGTTTCTGCCAGGCCCTGGCCCTCAAAAGTCCATTTGGCCAAGCCAGTTGGCACGTTGCTCCCTAGAGGAGTGGCTTGGTGGGGTCCGTGAAGGGCCTTCCACTGCACTGCTCCTGGCACAGCAGGTAGACTTGACCTTCCTTAACAAGTCACCCACTTGCTTCTCCATGAACCCTAGGCTAGCCGCTTTGGTTTGTTTGTCCTGGGTATAGTCTGGAGCCTCAGATAGTGGGACAGGCTCTGGGATGAGGGCTAGGGCTAGGAGGACTTGGGTTTGTGCTGTGGCTTTAGCTGCTGTGTCAGCTCAGGCGTTTCCCCTAGCTATCCCAATGTCTGTTTACTGGTGCCCTGGGCAATGCACAGCTGCTATTTCTTGGGGTAACAGAACAGCCTCTAGTAGGTCCAGGATTTCTTGCCAGTGCTTAACAGTCGACCCACGTTAGTAAGCAAGCCTCATTCTTGTCACACAGCAGAGTGGGTGTGGAGGACGAGGAGGAGTCTGTGTAAATGTTAGCTCTTCTCCCAATGGCTAGTATTAAGCCTCAGGTTAGGGCAATTGGCTCTGCTCTCAGGGCTGAGGTCTGTAGGTAAGGGTTAGTTCCTGTAGTTTTAAACTGAGAGCCTACGTCACAGCCTGCCCTTTTAATCCTTCCCTAATAACAATGCTTCCATCTGTGAATCACTCAAAGTCTGGGTTTGTCAGAGGCTCATCTTTAAATCTGGCCTGCTTGCGAGAGTTTCAAGGCAGGAGTGGAGGCGGGGCCCTCTCGGGATCTGTCCTTGGGCCTTCTCCTTTCGCCAGTAGCAGGGTGGCTGGGCTAAGGGTTTGACACACACTCTTAGCTGCACCTCAGGGGTCACTGGTAATTAGGTCTGGTATTTAATTAATCAGGTACCAGTGAGCCATTGATGGCCCGGGCTTCAAGTAAGTCTTTCACCTGGTGTGGGGTGAAGACGGCACGACGCTGCCTCCAGGTTAAGTTGGCGGCTTGTTCAATTAGAAGGGCTGTTGCCCGTCCCTGTGATGTGTTATTCAGGTGTGTGGAGACGTAAGGTACTGGCCGAGAAATCTCTCCCAGTTTCTGGACTAACACTCATAGAGCCACTGCCTTCTTCTCAGCTGCGTGTAGAATAAATGCCTGATGACTGGGGATCCCCAGTGTTGGGGGGCTGACGAGGGCTTTCTTCAGAGCCTGAAAGGCAGTTTCCCAGTTCTGTCCCCAGTCTAGGGGTTGGTTATCCTGTGTGGCAGTGGCATCCTATCACTGCCTACACGGTCTACAATATCCTGCCATCCCTAAGAACACCTGTAACTGTTTCATTGAGGCTGGGGGACGTTCATAATAATATGTACCCTTTCTGGGGCTAAAAAGCGCTCTCCAGAAATAAGAATAAATCCTAGGTAGGAGACTTTCTATAGGGAGATTTGAGTTTTGAAAGCCAATGATCGGTATCCTTTCACCTAGGAGATTGAGAAGCATTTTTTTTAAATTTCTCTCCCCTTCCCCGTCCCATCCCGGTTGTCTGCTCTCTTTGTCTATTTTCTGCGTCTTCTTTGTCCGCTTCTGTTGTTGTCAGCGGGAATCTGTGTCTCTTTTTGTTGAGTCATCTTGTTGTGTCAGCTCTCGTGTGTGCCGCGTCATTCTTAGGCAGGCTGCACTTTCTTTCGGCTGGCGGCTCTCCTTACAGGGCGCGTTTCTTGTGCATCGGCTGCGCTGCGTGGGGACACCCCTGCATGGGGACACCCCATGCGTGGGGACACCCCTGCATGGCAGGGCACTCCTTGCGCCCATCAGCACTGCGCATGGGCCAGCTCCACACGGGTCAAGGAGGCCTGGGGTTTGAACCATGGACCTCCCACGTGGTAGGCGGACGCCCTAACCACTGGACCAAGTCCGCTTCCCAGAGAATTATTAACATCTGAGACCTCCTTGGAGAGGATACAATGTAGCAAGTCATCCATCTACTGCAAGAGGTGCTTTGGGACAGGTGCAAGTCTGCTGTCTTGGTCTAGAGAAATCTGAAAATATGGGGGCTGTCTCTGAAGCCCTGTAGTAACACAGTCCAGGTGAGATGGGCTGGGGGTACACTAGATTCCTGCCACTCAAAAGCAAAAAGGTACTGTTAATTTACCTCGAGCTAAGTCTGCCATGGAGAAGGCGACATGGACTCCGATTGTCCCTGCATCATCATTTGCTACTTCCTTTACAAGATAGAGGCCGTTTGGGGGCTTCCTTTTTTGGGTGAAAAGAAGCCCCCCCTCCAGTGACTCATCCTGTAGCACGGATAGGATTGTGTACGCTTTCCTTGTTTTTTAATAAACTCTTCACTCCCTTGCCTAAAAAAAGAGAAACCCTACTCCTAGTACGTCCTGTCTGGCTCCAGGCGTGAGGGCGGGTCTGAGGGAGCCTCCGGTCCGTACTGGGTCCCATGGAGGCGGGGAACTAAGGAGAGGATCATACGGGGATTCTTGACCATTGGGGTCCATGGAAAATTTTCTGGGGGTCCGTGAGCTTGTACTGAAAATTCAAAAATACACTATTCTTGTGCGGACGTGTTGGTGCGGGCGTGTCCTATAACTACCTGCCGCTACGTTCCGGGACGGGGTCCCTGGTTCTGGCCTGCCTGGCAAGGGGGCCGTGGAGCAAGAGGGTTAGGCACCGCTGCTCTGAGGCAGCACTTTCCCCTCCGGGCTCACCCCTCGCCGCGTCCAGGGCGCCCCGAGTCTGCCGGGAGCACCTGCCCCGCAATGCCCGCGGCTCACCGGCGCCCGCGCCCACTCCGCCCGCAGCACGGCTCACCTGAGCTAGCGCAGGCCAGCACCAAGGAATAGACCCGGGCGCGACCCCGGCCCGCGTGCCGGAAGCGGGTGGGCGCGCGACCCCGCCGCGACCCCGAGCCCGTGAGGACCCGGGCGCCTCGGCCAATCGTGCTCCCCCCGGCCGCTGACGTCACGGCGGGGCCAGCCAATGGGCGCGGGCCTGGCGCCGCTTCCCGGAGGCCCTCGCGGAGCCGGCTCTGCGGGGGCGCGCGGGTGGACCGAGCACGCGCGCGGCCCCCGGCTGGGGGCGGGGCCAGCGTCCGGTCCCCGCGCGCACCTGCCCGCGGCGGCCGGCGACGCCCCCGGCCGGGCCGGAGGGCCGCGGGGATTCGGGCGGCGGCGCGGGAGGCTGGCGGGGCGTGCGGACCGAGTGCGAGGAGCCCGTCGCGCGCCCTCCGTAAGCAGCGGGGCGCGCACCGCCGGGCGGGGATGCGGCGTGGGCGGCGGGCCCTGGGCCCCGGGCGCCCCGCGGGCCTCGGGGGAGGGAAGCCCTGGGGCTCGCTCCAGCCGCGGGGGACCCCCATGCGCCCTTCGACCGGCGCGGACCACCGGCCGCCACCAGGCGACCTTAGCGCCCTGGGGCGCTCGCTGCCGGCCCCGGGCCCCACGGCGGGCGGGGGTGCGGGGTGTTCTAGAAAAGCCGGCGAGGGAGTAAGTGCCGGGGCGCCTCCTCGGGCCGGGCCCACTCCCCGCCCTCCCTTGGGCCCCTTTCGGTCCCCGAAGGCATCTGTGGACTGCGTGCGTGTGAGGAGGGGCGGATGGCGAAGGGGGCGAGCGGGCCTTCTCAGGCGAACGTCCAAGTGGAAGTTCATTCTGCAGAAGTCGTTGAGCCTGACGTTGCTTACTTGGTCTCCCTCCCTGCTCCCTGCAAGGCATAGAAATCCCAAGATTGCAGAACTGGCGGGACTCTGTGCTTCCGCGCTCTCTTTCAAGAGGTCTGCGACCCAGCCTCCCAGCTCACAGATGGGAAGTGGCATGTGGGGAGGAGGGGTGGCATCCTGCCAGAGGCGCGAGGGAGGTGGGTCTGCCTCCTTGCCAGTTTTAGCTGGTGCTCAAGTTCCTGCTTTGGAGGGAGCTTGCACAGTCCTAAGCAGTTCGCTGCCCCGGAGGTTCAGTTATGTCTACGTGGAAATAACTGCTTAGTCATGTCTCCCAAGGAACGCGTCTCACACAGAAGGTGAAGTCTTCATTCATTGAGCTCATCCTTCAGCCTGAGCCTGATTTGAACTGAGAGTTATCTTTGAAGACTGATTTATGTTAAATTGACACCACAGAGGTTGACAAATCTACAGAAAGCCCCTTTTCCGAACATTTTATGATGATTTTCAGACAGTTGTGTAATCATTTTCATGTTGAAAGAATTTTCCAGTGAACACCCACCTCCTAGATTCTACTAGCATTTTGCTATACGTTGCTGTATCACATCTGTCCACCTATATGACCTTCTTTTTACATCACTTCTGACATTTGGCTTCCCTGGAACAGTTTTTCTGTCTTAGGGCATGGGTGGTTGGTGGGTGGCAGCTGCTGGGAGCTGTCTGGGAACCTTGGTTGAACACCCACTGCAGAATGCTGTGAGGTGCCTGTAACTCAGACCCACCAGAAAGGGCGTTCTTGTTTTTGGAGAGAGAATATAAATGGTTTGTGGTAGCAAATACTTAGTAATAAAAAATGTGAACACCACCTGAGTTCCTGCTGTGTTTGGGGCAGAATTTATTGTAAGCCCTTCCCCTGTGTTATCTCCTGTCATTTTCACAAGCTCCTCCAAGTAGACCAATCCTTTCTACCTTGTACGGATTAGGAAAGGCACAGAGAGGGTCGTTGACATCTAGTGGTGCTAAGAGAGCGGTGGAGTACTGGTTCATGGCTCTGGGTGCTCTTCATTATTGTGTAAATGCCAGAGGAGGGGGCCCTCAGGCCTGGCCAGGGAGGAGAGAGGGGGCACCAGGGTTCCCATAGCTTCTCTGGGGGTCCCAGCTCAGGGACCTGGGTGTAGATGCCAGTTTTTATTTGATTGTTTTCAATCAAAAGTTCTATTTTAAATTTTATTGTGGTAAAATACACACACACACACATATAACAATATTTGCCATCTTAACTTTTTTTTTTTGAGGTACTGGCGTCAGGGATTGAACCCTGTACCTCGTATGTGGGAAGCCGGCACTCAACCACTGAGCTACACCAGCTCCCCTGAATTGGTCTTTTCGTGTGTTTGCTTGTTTGTTTTGTTTTTGTTTTTAGGAGGCACCAGGGATCAAACCTGGGACCTTGTATGTGGGAAGCAAGTGCTCAACCACTCGTGCCACATCCGCTCCCCCGTCTTAACCATTTTTAAGTATAAAATTCAGTGGCATTCCTTACATTCACAGTGCGGGGCAACCATCACCGTCATCCATTACCAAAACCTTCCCATCAGCTCGAATAGAAACTCTGCGCCCGATAAGCAGAAACTCCCCGCTCCCCCTCCTCCAGCCCCGGTAGCCACTGACCTACTTCCTGCCTCTATAATTTACCTAATATGTCACGTACGTGGAATCATACAATATATGTCCTTTGTGCCTGGCCTCTTTGATTTAGCATAACATAGTCAAGGTGTGTCCACATGGTTGCATGTGTGGGCATAGCATTCCTTTGTGGGGCTGGACGATAGTCCGTGGTACGGGAGGCAGATTAGTACAGGGGAGTCGTGCCACCGCACGGCCAATGGACGACATGACTGCGAGACCTTGCCAAGACCGTGACCTTGAGGTCCCAGTTGGGGCTCTATCCAGGCCAAGGGGAGGCCACGAATATTCCAAACGGGCCTCACCATTGGTCCCACCATTGGTGGGGTACCCAATAACTGCTGGGGCCCTACCCTTAGCCTTAGCGAGGGAAGAAATAATTAATAGTTCAAAAGGTGACCACACAAGCCCGAGCTCGCGCTCTCTGCCTGGAGGAGCCTGCATCAAATCTCATTGCGTATTTCTGTCCTTTCTCTCCCATTTCTCAGCAAGCTCTGCTCTTTTCCCTCCATTTCCCAATAAATTCTTTTTACTGGCCTAACTAAACTGGCGTGTACTTAAATTCTTTTACGCAACATGGCCAAGAACCTAGAGGAATCCAGTGCTTTCCTGGCCTCAGTATATATGTCACGTTTCATTGATCCATTCACCTGTTGATGGACACTCGGCACCCCTCCACCTTCCCACCATTTGGTTATAGTGAATAACGTGGTGTCTATTTGAGCAGATCCCAGTTTTGGGTTTTTTTAAAGATGTATTTTTTATTTATTCCTCTCCCCTTCCCCTCCCCCCAGTTTTCTGCTCTCTGTGTCCACTGGCTGTGTGTTCTTCTATAACTGCTTCTATCCTTATCAGTGGCACCAGGAATCTGTGTTTCTTTTTGTTGCGTCATCTTGCTGCGTCAGCTCTCTGTGTGAGCGGCACCATTCCTGGGCAGGCTGTACTTTCGCGCTGGGCGGCTCTCCTTACGGGGTGCACTCCTTGCGTGTGGGGCTCCCCTACGCGGGGGACACCCCTGCGTGGCAGGGCACTCCCTGCGCTCATCAGCACTGCGCATGGGCCAGCTCCACACGGGTCAAGGAGGCCCAGGGTTTGAACCGCGGACCTCCCATGTGGTAGGGGGACGCCCCATTCATTGGGGCAAGTCCGCTTCCCCAGATGCCAGTTTTTACAGGGGCCATTTCTCCCCTGGCTTGCTCTATTCCGCTGGCAACTGTCCCTGCCACCCTCTCCCTGTGCTTTCTATTGAGGTGTGTCCCAAAGCTTGTCCTCTTCCATTCCCATCCTCCCATCCCTTCTTCCTCCAGTCACTTCCTTCTCAGTGTTTATCAGACACACTCTGTTCCCAGGGGCCTGTTTGCCCATGGCGGATGCTCCCGGGATTAGATATGCTCTGTTTGAGTTATCGTTCCCCATCGGCGCCTTCTGAAGCCTGCGGGCCTTGGGCGTGCTGCAGGACAGGTCAGCCCGGCCCGGCCCGGCCTCGAGGCGCCCAGACCCTGCCTGGCCCCAGGGAGCTCTGCCTTCCCAGCCAGCTTGGCCCCCTGTGGTCCTGCCCGGGAGGCTTAGCCAGGCTCCAGGAAATACACCCCTAAGCCCCAAACCCAGAGGAAGAGGAGAGGGACGGGAAAGGAGTGGAGAGTGGTGGAAGGAGCAGGACCAGGGAAGAGAGGGAGCTGCCTGTGGGATGGGGATGGGTGGGAGGGTAGCAGGAATAGGGCGCCGCTCCCAGCGTGGAGGGCGGGCCACGTGCGGTGGGCTGGTGGGCTCGCCTGGGTGCGCAGCCTGGCGCTGACTCTAAAAGAAGGCTCAGGGAAATTCAGAGCGGGGCAGCGGCAGGGCTGACCCTTGAACACTGTCCTGCCGCGCGCGAGGCCAGGTGCAGGAGGACAAGCATTGTCTGCTTCCACAAACACGAAATCTCTAGAATAAGCAAATTCAGAGGGACAGAGTAGATCAGAGGTTCCCAGGGGCCGGGGGAGGGGGCAGCAGGGGGCTGTTGCTCAACGGGTGCAGAGTTTCTGTTTGGGGAGACAGGAAAGTTGTGGAAATAGATAGTGATGATGGTTGCACAACACTGTGAATGTCGTTTATGCCAAATGGTTAAAGTGGGGAGCGGGTGGGGCTCAGTGGTTGAGCTTGGCAGGTGCAAGGTGCAGGGTTCAATCCCAAGTACCTCCTAAAAAAAAAAAGCTTAAAACGGTAAGTTTTACGTTTTGTGCATGTTAGTGCAATTTGAAAAAAGGAAGATCTGAAGGAAATTCGACAAGACTGCTGTTCGCCAGGCTTCAGGAGGCAGATAGTTGGATGTTCGTTACATTTTTTTTCTCTGTACTTCTCTGTATGTTTGAAATATTTCTAAGCAGTGGGGAAAAAAATAAAAGGGCCCTCCGCTGGGAACCGGGCCCTGCCTTGAGTCCACCCGTGTCCACGCACCCCCCGCGGGCAGCACGGCCACGGGACGGTGGAGCCTGGCGTCCCTGGGGGGCTGGGTACCAGCGGGCGACGCTGACCCTGCCCCCTCCCCCAGCTCCCGCCATGCCCGCCTCAGCGCTGTGGGCCTTGGACCTCCTGGGGCGCGTGCACACGCTGTCCACCTCCGGGCAGAGCTGGGAGCTCTGCAGGGACGCCCCGCTGGACTTCAAGCGGGTCAGTGCCACCAGCCAGTGCTGCTGGGGCCTGGCCTGTGACAACCAGGTGTACGTGCGCGTGGCCGCCGGCGATGTGCCCATCCGGCTGCGAGAGGAGGCCTACGAGAACCAGGTAGGCTCTGGCTGGCTTGCCGGGGCACTGGCCCAAGGGAGGGAGGCAGAGGGACACAGAGGCCCCCCCCGCCCCGTTCCCGCGTCCCCGCACTTCGTCAGACCCAGGACAGCAGTGGCTTAGCACCCAGGGTCTTTGGGCCAGGGCCCCGTTGTGTCCTTTCCCAGCAGGGCCGTGCCCCCCACTGCCTGCAGCTCTCTGCCCCCATCCCCCTCCCAGGGCCCTCCGGGCTTCCTGCACTTTGGGGCCGTGGCAGTGGGCTGGGGGCGTCCCTGCTCTCCGAGGTGCAGGCAGGCCCCTCTCTGGCCCTGAACCCTGCAGGGAGAGCCTGGTGGGCAGGGCGCTGGCCGGGTGGGGGGGCGTCCGCCTGTCTGCTCAGCGGTCCCCTCTGGGCCCTGGCTGCCCCGGCCAGCCGCAGGCCTCAGCCCCCTGTCCCCCCAGCGCTGGAACCCCGTGGGCGGTTTCTGTGAGAAGCTGCTGCCCAGTGACCGCTGGCCGTGGAGCGACGTGAGTGGACTCCAGGCCCGGCCGCTGGATGGGGTGGCGCTGCCCTCGCCGCACTGGGAGTGGGAGTCCGACTGGTACGTGGATGAGAATTTTGGAGGGGAGCCCACCGAGAAAGGGGTAGGTGAACTCGCCGCCCACCACGGGCCCCCCGTGGGGCACTGTGTCCCTGCCCAGCCCTGCTCCTCCAGCCTGCGTGTCCCCTCCCTCCTCCTCCTCCTGTCCACCCCCCCAGTGCCCTGCTCCCCACCTGCCCCCACAGCCTGACTGGGCCCCCCTTGGTGTTCAGGGGTGGACCTACGCCATCGACTTCCCTGCCACCTACACCAAAGACAAGAGGTGGAACTCGTGCGTGCGGCGGCGCAAGTGGATCCGGTACCGGAGATACAAGTCCCGAGACGCGTGGGCCAAGGTGTGGGAGCCCCAGGCTTGCCCTCCTGAGATGCGCTGCCCCGAGCACCCGCTTGTCTGTGCGCCAGGCAACTCCCTCGGGGCGCTCCCTCCCGTGGAGCTTTCCCTCCCTTGGGGTGGGGCTTTCCCTCCCTCTGCACGGACCTGTGTCCACCCCTTTAGCCCCTCACCACTGTGGAGCCCCGTCTGGCCCTCCTGTGGCTCCCACCCCCCAGGGGCCTCCAAGGAGAGGAAGGGCTGGGGGGGGCCTCCAGGCCCGGCCTCCCTGCCCCACGCCTGGGGAGCCGGGGTGGGTGACAGGCTGCGGGCCTGTCAGGGCTGTCTAAGCTGCCCCGGCTGACTGACGGCAGAGGGTCCCCATCATGAGTGTGCGTCTGCCCCGCTCTGGGCACGGAGACGTGTCAGGGACAGCAGCCAGGCAGCCGCATCGTGGCCAGGAGGGGACGGGGGATGGCCCCAGGGGTGGCTCTGGCCCCAGTGGATGGCGGCCCCCCGGGAGGGAGCGGCGTGGCCCACCCGCCCAGGCCCCACAGGCTGACGGTCCCTCCCTCCCTCTTTCAGATCCCTCCCAAGGACGACCCTGAGCAGCTGCCTGACCCTTTCAGCGACCTCTCGGTGGGGGGGTGGGAGGTCACCGACGAGCCCGTGGGTCGCCTGTCCGTGTGGGCGGTGTCTCTGCAGGGAAAGGTGAGGCCGGGCACCAGCCTGGGGGTGGCTAGGAGGGGCTGTCCCCCAGCCCTCCCCTTAACTCCTGCAGCCGCGTGCTCCTGGGCGCCCCCATTCCCTCCCTATCCCCTCCCCAACCCCTCCCTGGGGGAAGCCAGCCGGCGAATGCCCCCAGCCGCGGGCCGCCAGGAAGCCCCCAGTACTGTCCTCAGTACTCGGGGCCTCGGGCACAGTGCATCCCCGAGGAGCGCGGGCCGGCGTGACACGTTCCCACCATGCCCTGGAGGCCGAGGCCTGGGCGCTGCCCTTCCCGGGCTGGGTCCTGGTTGTCCCCTTTCTCCGACCCAGTCCTCAGGGGCCCCTCCCCACCAACGGCCGCGCCCACCAGCCAGGCCCTGGGCAGGCAAAGCGCTTTCAGCAGGCCCCGCCCCAGGGCCCGGCTGTCCCCCAGCCGTGCCGCGGAGGTGGGGGTCAGCACAGCGCGTCCCCGCCTGCCTGACGCGGGCGTCATCCAAAAGGGTGTGGGGAGGGACCCTGTGCAACAGGGCGCCACCAGGTGGCAGGAGAGAGGCGCCCAGGCCGCCTGGGGGGGGCGCTCGGGGCGGGGCCGGGGCGGGGCTGACTCCGGGGCTGGTGGGATGGTGCTGGCTGGGGGGCGGGGCATCCCGGGGGCGTGGTCTGCGGGGCAGGGCTGGCTCGGGGGCGTGGTCATCTGGGGCCGGCCCTCCCCGGCACCCCCGCCCCAGGTGCTCTCTGGTGAAGAGGACCGAGTGGGTGTTTGCAGATTTGCGTGAATAGGGCTGAGCAGGCGTGGGTGGGGTGCGGCTGTCCTGGGTCAGAAGAGGCCTGTCCCCCTGACCCCGCGGTGGTCCCGACGGCGTTGCGGTCGGGTGAGCGCTGGATTGTCAGGGCTCACCGACCCCGATTGCCCCGAGACCTGCCCCCCCCCCCCGGGGAGTGCTGGTGCAAATGCTACCCCTGGGGCCAGAGCAGGCAGACCCCCGACCCCACCCGACCTCCCCTGGGGGTTTCTTTCCCTCCCAGGTGTGGTACAGAGAGGACGTCAGCCACCCCAACCCGGAGGGCTCGTCGTGGTCCCTGGTGGACACCCCGGGGGAGGTGCTGCAGATCAGCTGTGGGCCCCACGATCTCCTGTGGGTCACCCTCTGGGAGGGGCAGGCCCTGGTTCGCCAGGGGATCGAGAGGAACAACCCCAAAGGTGGGTAGCTGGGGGGGTCCGCACCGTGGGGGGGCCGGGTGCCCACTCACCAGCCTCCTGCGTCTCCTCTGTGCCGCAGGAAGTTGCTGGTCCTTAGTGGAGCCTCCGGTGCCTGAAGTCGGAATCATGCACGTCGCGGTGGGAGTCCACGTGGTCTGGGCCATCACCAAAGACCGAAAAGTAAGCGGGACCCTCCCAATTCCGTGTGACCGTGTGTGGCTTTGTTCTTGCACGCGGGGCCTGCGCCCATTAGGGCCGGCCGGGCACCAGCCGCACAGCGGGCCCCTGCAGACCTCGGTCTGGCTGGGAGTCTCCCTCCGCCCCCCACCCTCTGCCCTCATACCAAAACGCGGCTCACCAGGCCATGGCAGCTGAGTCACCAGAAGCCAGTGCCTTGCCTCCCCTTGCTCTCTTCAGCGCTTGCCACTTTCACGTCGTCATAGGCAAGTCACGGTGAACGGCGCTGGTTGCGGATGTCTTGCCCCGCCTTTTTTTTTTTTTTAAGTTTTATTTTATTTATTTCTACTCCCCCTTGTTGTTTGCGCTCGCTATCTGCTCTCTGTGTCTGTTATGTGTTCTCTGTGTCTTCCTCTTAGGAGACCCCGGAAACTGAACCCGGAACCTCCCATGGAGGAGGGAGCACCCAATCGTTTGAACCACCTCTGCTTCCTGCTGGTTTTGTCTATCGTTGTGTTTCCTTGTTGTGTCATCTCATTGTGTCATCTTGTTGCATCTGCTGTCTTGCTTGTCTTCTTCAGGAGGCACTGGGAACTGAACCCAGGACCTCCTATGTGGTAGGCAGGCACCCAACTACTTGAGCTACATCTACTTCCCCATTGATTTTTTTTTAAGATTTATTTATTTATTTTATTTCTCTCCCCTTCCCAACCCCCCCCCCCAGTTGTCTGCTCTCTGTGTCCATTCGCTGTGTGTTCTGTGACTGCATCTATCCTTAGCAGCAGCACCAGGAACCTGTGTTTCTTTTTGTTGCATCATCTTGTTGTGTCAGCTCTCCATGTGTGCGGCACCATTCCTGGGCAGGCTGCACTTTGTTTTGTCCTGGGCGGCTCTCCTTACGAGGTGCACTTCTTGCGCGTGGGGCTCCCCTACACGGGGGACACCCCTGCGTGGCAGGGCACTCCTTGCGCGCATCAGCACTGCGCATGAGCCAGCTCCACACGGGTCAAGGAGGCCCAGGGTTTGAAACGCAGACCTCCCATGTGGTAGATGGATGCTCTATCCGTTGGGCCAAGTCTGCTTCCCCCCATTGATTATTTCTAACTTCATGTCAAGTGTCCAGGGAGGAGGGTCTCCCCCATATCTGAATCTGCCCTTAGTGCTAAGGGCCTCAGGCCATGTCCTCAGTCTGAGAAAAGGCAGATAGGCTGATCCCCCAGGTCCCTGGGTGCCCCACCTCCCCTGGACCCCAGCCTTCAAGCCCCTCCTTAGCACAACCTGTCACCCCCATTGGATTCAATGAGTGAAAAATACGTGATTTACCTGAGCAGTTTCTCAGTCTTCAGACAAATGTTTGATTGGACATTCGAGGCATTTCTCCTGAAGGGTTTGAAGCTTTTCTTGTCCACCCCGCTCCCTGCCCGCGCCCTGAAGGAACAGCTGGGGTCCCTGGTGGCCAGGAGCTGGTGGGCGTGGCCCAGGCCCCCCTCCAGAAGGGCCAGGACAGTCCCTGGGGAGGGGGTGGGAGAGGCGCTGTCTGGAGGGCGACACGAGGTAAATCACCAAACCATAGGCAGGCCTGGCGGAATCGAGGTGGGGCTGTGTGCCTTCGTAAAAGTCACCGTGATGAAAGTTAGGCTCACGCTGTACCATCAAGCACTAACACCAGACCCCCAAGTTATACTATGTATTCTGACAGTGAGTTTAGAAAAATAATTTTCTTGAATACCTTCAGAAAGACCATTATGGTTCCTGAAGGCAAACTTAATTCAGTGACACAAGCAGCCTTTTCCAAGCCTCAGGCATGTGGCCAGGTGAGCGCTGCGAAGGCAGCCCACCTCCCGGATGGCCCAGACCTCCGTGCTGTGGGTGGCGGGACACGGTCGGCGTCCGGGGGACAGTAGCCACCAACAGCAGATCCAGCCAGGCCCCGGAGAAGCTCCCGCCTCTCCGGCGCTCGCCGTCCGCACCTTGACGCCACTTGCTGCTCCCGCCTGGAGGTGCCAAGAGGGCGGACCAGGGCCGCTGATGTGGGGACTGGGGGAGAAGGTTCTAGGAGGCTCAGGCAGCCGCTTGTCTCCTGGAGTGGGAAACTCTTCTGCCAGGGAATGTCCCGGAAGCCACCAGGACTGATGCGGTCGAGGGCAGATGACCCGTGGGCCGTTCTGGGGCACGAGGGACAGGGACAGGTTGTGCTTCCTTCGTAGATACCCTGCGACGCGCAGCGCGGCGTGAGCAAGAGAATCACGCCGCCCCGCGCCTCCCCCAAGCCTTTCCTCCCAGGGGTCCTCTGAGGAGGCTGAGGGTCTCTGGCTTTCCCAGGTGTGGTTCCGGAGAGGCGTCAGCTCTCACAGCCCCGGCGGCACCTGCTGGATGGAGATGGTCGGGGAGCTGCTCATGGTGGACGTGGGCCTGAGGGACCAGGTGCGCGTGGGGCTCGGCGCCCGCAGGTTGGGGAGGCCGCTGCGCGCGGGGGCCGGGCCTGGTGGGCGGGGGCGTGGCACCGGGATCCCACAGGGCCGGGGCGGCAGGCAGGGCTCGCTGGGGCCTGAGAAGCCTGGGCCCGAGATCTGCCTTCCTGGCTCCAGCCCTGATGGTGCTTTGCCCTGCGCGCGGCGCGTCTGCAGTGTGCGCGGTGCGGCCCCCCTCGGGGACAGGGAGCTCCGGTGCTCTGAAGGCTCGGGTGCACCCTGCGGCGGGACGGTGACGCCTGCCCCGCGCTCTGCGCCACGTGCCCCCGAGCTGGCGCTGAGCTCCCCAGGCCCCTGGCCGCCCAGGCAGGGGCCTGGCGAGAGAGGCGCTGCAGGGGGCTGAGCACAAAGGGCCCCTGCCACGGCCTGCAGGGGGTGCTGCCGCCCGCCTGGCACGGCCCCCCCGGGGCCCGGCAGCCTCCGCCCCGCATGACCCCTCGGAGGCGAGGACCTCCTGCCCCCATGGCAGAGGCTTCCTGGCGGCCAGGGCCAGAATCAAGGAGGCGACTGTGCCTCTTTCAAAAGAAAGGAGCCCCCTTCTGGGTTTCCCTGGGGGTCAGCTCCTCACCGTGCGGGCCCCTGACCCTAAGCGGCGTCCCCCGGCACCCCTCCCCTGCCCTGCCACCCCGAGCCTGTGGGAACCGGCCCCCCCGCCCGGGCCTCCCCCGCGCACCTTCCCCAGATGACGAGCCCCCCGCCACGTGTGGGGGCGCTCTTGCTACCCTGGGATGCGCCTGAGCGGCCGGCAGCGACCCCCCCAGGCACGGGGGCCCCGGGTGCCCAGCCCCCGACCACCGTGCCGCCCCTGTCCCAGGTCTGGGGCGTCGGCTGTGAGGACCGGGCCGTGTACTTCCGGCAGGGCGTCACCCCCAGCGAGCTCAGCGGGAAGGCCTGGAAGGTGGTCGCCGCCGGCCGCGAGAGTGACCGCTCGCACTCGGGCAGCCAGTCTAGCCTCGTCAGGTGATCCTGGGGCGCGCGGGTGGGCTGGGGGCCCCGTCCAGGCAGGAGAAGCAGCCCCAGCCAGAGCTGCCTGCCCCTCCAGCCCGCACCTGCCCCATCGGAGCGGGCCCCGGGGCCGGGTCAGGTCCAGGGCTCCGCAGGTGCTCCCAGCGCAGAGCGGGAGACGGGGCAAAGCCGGGCTGTCTACCAGGGAGCCGGACAGCCCCTGAGCTTCGGCCCAGGTTCTGAAGTCTTGTCTGGGGGACAGAGGGCTGCTTTGAGGGGGGGCAAAGGAAAAGAAGACAGAGGGTCTCTCTCATCTGTCTCCAACCTCTGGGTGCGCCTGGCCCTGTGGAGGCTTGTTCAGACACTGCTCTAGGTTAGGGCCTGAGATCCTGCATTGCTAAGAAGCTGCCGGGTGACGCGGCTCTGGGGACCGCACCTGGAGATCCGCGGCCCGGGGCGCGTCCCTAAGGCGGAGGAAGCACGGGACTTCGCTGCGCCGTCCAGACGCCACAGCAGGCCGCGGCACAGCGCTCCACGGCCACCACGGCCCTGTCCTCGGCTTGAGCCCTCACCACCCCTGCTCCACACCCCCTTGCTCCCCGATGGGGTGCCGGGCTGTTAGCCCAGGGGGCAGGGAGGATGGCCTTGGGGATGTGTTGAAGTCCTGCCCAGGACAGGGGTCTGCGCGCGAGCCCCCTGGACTAGTACCCTCAGCTGGGAGTCCTCACACGGGCCAGCCAGAAGGCAGGACCTCGGATCTGGCAACCGAGTCTTAGTTACACCTCCAAAAGAGTGAGCAACGAAAGGAAAATCAGCTAAATTGGACTTTATTGAAATTAAAAACTTACGTACGCTAAAGGATACGATCAAGAAAGTGAAAAGACAACTCATAGAATAGGCATGAATATTGGCGAATCATTTCTCTGATAAGGGCTTGGTGTCCAGAATATATAAAGATCTCCTGCAGCTCAACCAAAAAAGACAGCCTAGTTTACGAACGGGCAGTGGACTTGAGCAGACATCTCTCCAAAGAAGCTCTGCGATGGCCAGCCAGCCCCTGAGAAGGTGCTCGGTCATTAGCCGTGAGGAAAACACGAATCGAACCACAGGCAGGCAGACGGCGATAAGTGCTGGCGAGGACGGGGCGCAATCGGAACCCCTGCGTGGCCGGTGTCAGCCCCTGTGGAAAGCACTGGGGCAAGTTCCAAGGTCAGCAGTTACCGTGTGACCTGGCAGTTCCCCTCCTAGGCAGAGACCCAGAAGAACTGAAAAATACGTTCAAACAGAAACTCAGCCATGCGTGTTCATAGCACCTCTGTGTACACTGGACTCATTCCTTGTAAAAAGGAGTGGAGTTTCGGCCCGCGCCACATGGGGGCGCCCTGACCACGCCGGGCCGAGTGGTGGAATCCAGACGCAGGGCAGACTGCTTCCGTTTCCACGAAAGAGGCGGATCCGTAGGCGGAGAGATCGCCAGGCGCTGGGCGTGGCAGTTCCTGGGTACAGGGCTTACATTTGGGGTGATGAGAAAGTTCTGGAACTAGACGGTGGTGGCAGTTGCACATTAGGGATGCACTCAACACCACTGAGCCAGGGCCTTCTTTTTTTTTAAGGCCGTGCAGGGGCTTGAACCCGGGACCTGGTACATGGGAAGCAGGCGTCCCCTGAGTCTCCCTTTTAAATGCTTAGTGATGCATTTCGTGCCATGCTTATTTAGACACCATAAAAAGGGGTAACAGCCCTCCACCCCGGGACACGCAGGTCTCCTTGGTTGGAGGTGCGGCCCGGCAGGGGAATTTTTTTAAGTGCCCGAGAGTGCCTTTCCCTGGAAGCGGGCGCTAGTGTGTTAGGTGCCGCAGAGGAGGAGCCGGGGGCTCAGTGGTTAGGGCTTGCCTGGGTCGGTCAGCGGGGAGCCCCCTGGGAGCCGCTGGGTAACAGGCAACCCCGCTCTGTCCCCAGCGCCGGCTGCTTCTTTGGTGATGAGGTGAGGGGCAGCGGAGAGTCCTCTGCCCCAAGTGACACCGACGCCCCCACGGAGGTGGACGGACTGGGGCCCCTGCACGGCCCCAGGAGCCACGCGGGGGACCCACAACCAGGGCCCGGCGGGGCGGCAGAGGGGCGTGCCAGCCTGGCCTCCCCGCCGGCGGAGCTGCCCTGGACCCACATCGACCTCAAGGAGCCCCCTGAGGGGCCTGGCCCGGCCACCGCAGGCCCCCCCGGGCCGGCCACCCTGGCCTCCATGGGGCTGCTGCCGCTGGGCCTGGAGGAGGTGTATGGCACCGACGAGCACCCGCTGTGGGCCTGGGTGTCGGGAGGGGGCTGCGCCGTGGAGGCACACTCGGCGCCCCAGTGGGTCACTGGCCTGCCAGGTAAGAGGGGCCACCAGAGCGGGCGGCCAGCACCCCAGGGGGCAGCCCCCAGCGGTCAGGTGGCTGGGTGCCTGCAGCGCCAGCACCCACCCCGGTGGAAGCTGGGGGCGCGGGGTGCAGCCGAGCCGGGAGGAGCGGGCAGTGCCACGGCTTCCTGGCCACAGTGACCGCCTCCTGCGGGGGAAGCTGTCGGGGACGGTGGTGGGGGTGGGCGCGTAGCTTTCCGGCCGAGAGGGGCTGATGTGATGAGAGGCCTCCAGCCGGCTGTCGGGGCTGAGGTCGCAGCAGCCCCTGAGGCCCGGGCACCCCGCAGGCCCCTCGCCCTCGGTGCAGGCGCTCTCGCTGTCCCTCACGCCGGCGCAGACGGCGACCTGGAGGAAGCAGATCTTCCAGCAGCTCACGGAGCGGAGCAGGCGGGAGCTGGAGAGCTTCAGGCACTATGAGCAGGCCGTGGAGCAGGTGGGTCCCGGCACCACTCAACGAGCCCTCCCTGCTGCTGCGCGCCCCGCTGCTGCGGGTGGACCATGCGCCGGACGCCGTCCGTCTGTCCTCGGGGACTCATCCCCCGGCCCCGCGCTCATCCCACCCGAAGGAACTTCTGCTTGGTCCCCGCTGGGGACTGCGGCGTCCGAGATTGTGGCTCCCTGTGGGGGGTGGGGTGCTGTGGGACCCCCTTGTGCCCGCATGGACCAGTCCATGTGAACGGCTCGGGCAGAGTCAGGGCAGCCCCGGGCCCCTGTGGCGGAGCTGGGTGGGGGGGCTCACGGGTGGGGGGCGGGCGGAAGCTTTACTCCAACGAGGCCCTGGGGCCCGGCTGCACCCCGCGCCCACCCTGCCTGTCCGCGGGAAGCTGGAATGGGGGCTGAGGCCGGGGCCCCGTGGGGCTGCCCGGGAGGGCGCGGGGTGGGCTGCGGGTGCTGGGCACGGGGTGCGCTCGGGGTCGGAGGCTGTGACGCTGCCCCCCGCCCCGACCCCGTGCCCGCAGTCGGTGTGGGTGAAGACGGGGTCCCTGCAGTGGTGGTGCGACTGGAAGCCCCACAAGTGGGTGGACGTCCGCGTGGCCCTCGAGCAGTTCACGGGGCACGACGGGGTGCGGGACAGCGTCCTCTTCATCTACTACGTGGTCCACGAGGAGAAGAAGGTGCGGGGCTGGGGGTGGAGGGGCGCCTGGGGAGGGCTCACGGCTGTGGGGGGGCTCAGGAAGGGGGCGCAGGGTCGCGGGGGGCTCAGGGAGAGGGAGGGGCAGGGCCGCGGGGGCTCCGGGGAAGGGGACACGCGGCAGGGGCGGTGCCCGGCGGGCGGAGGTGCCCGCGCCCTGGTGACGCCGCCCGCCCCTCTCCACGCAGTACCTCCACGTGTTCCTCAACGAGGTGACGGCGCTCGTCCCGCTGCTGAGCGAGGCCAGGCCCTCGTGCGCGCTGTACACCCCCGAGAGGACGCGGCAGAGGTGGCCCGTGCGCCTGGCCGCCGCCACCGAGCAGGAGATGAACGACTGGGTGAGCACGCGATGGGCCCGCCGGGGTGCCCAGGGGAGAAGTCTGGGCCGGAGACCCCCGCCCCCTGACAGGCCCCCCGACCTGCCCCCCTGCCCTGCCTCCCTGACCTGCCCTGCCCCCTGCCCCCTGACCTGCCCCCTGCCCTGCATCTCTGACCTGCCCCCTGCCCTGGCCCCTGACCTGCCCCCCAACGTGCCTCCCAACCTGCCCCCCTGACCTACCCTGTCCCCTGCCCCCTGCCCCCTGCCCTGGCCCCTGACCTGCCCCCCAACGTGCCTCCCAACCTGCCTCCCTGACCTGCCCTGCCCCCTGCCCCCTGACCTGCCCCCTGCCCTGCATCTCTGACCTGCCCCCTGCCTGGCCCCTGACCTGCCCCCCGACCTGCCCGCGCCCCCCAGCTTGCCCTGCTCAGCCTGTCCTGCCGCGAGAGCCAGAAGGTCCACGGCCGCCCCTCGGCGCAGGCCCTCTGGTCGGCCACCTGCGGGGGGGGACGTCTTTGTGAGCGAGCCGAGCCTGGGCCTGGAGGCCCCCGAGCACCCGCTGCCCTGCGACCAGCTGTGAGTAGGCCATGCCCCCAGCCCCCCCGAGCCCCCCGACTGGTTCCGCACGGGGCACCCCAAGGCCAGAGCCCGCCCTGGGCCTGGCGTCGCGCTGCCCAGCCAAGAGGCCCAGGACGGGGAGGACAGGGCACCGGGCGTTGCCCCTCTGCCCACCAGCGAGGCCGCCCTGCCCGGCTTGGTGCAGTTGACGATGCCCCCCGGCCGCACCGCCACCAGAACGGGGTTGGGGGGGCCTGGGGAGGCCGGAGAGGCTGGAGGCCCCGTCCCCGGGCCTGCGCATCCTGTGTGGTGTCAGGTGCCCGGAAAGCGCAGAGAGGAGACGGGACAGCAGGGGGGATGCCGGGCTGCCCGAGGAGGCTGCTCTGGGGAGGAGCGATGCCACCTGGCAAGGGGCACGGCCCGGGGACGCCCAGCAACGGTGGGGGCGGGGGCCTAGGGTGTTCACTGTGCAAGGGGGCAGGGGTAGGAGGCAAGCCAGACTCCCAGGAGCCGCGTGGTGTCGACTCGGCCAGGGCTCCGACGGGAAACTTGGGGGCGCCAGGTGGGCGAGGACCCCCTGGGAAGGAGCCGCTGGCCCCTGGGGAAGGATGGCGTGGGCTGAGGGCTGAGGAGGGGTGATGGGGCAGTGTCGGGAGAGCTTGGTTTGGGGGGGGCGGGGGCCGGGGAGGGGCCGCCCCAGCTGCCGGAGCCCAGGTGGAGAACAGCAGGCAGGACTGGGGCTGCCGGGCGGGACCCTCGTCCTGAGGGGGGCACCCCCAGGGCACTGGGCGTTTGGGGGTGCAGAAGGCGAGGAGGGTCCCTGGGGGCGGCAGGCCGTAAGCGGTGGACGGCTAGGACTCGGGGAGCCGAGGCGCCCCTGCGGGAGGCCCCCTCCCGTCGCCTGCCCCGCAGCCCTCGGGGGCCCAGCGCCCGGTCCAACGAGTCGGGCTGCCTGGCAGCGGCGGCAGGTGTGGCGCTCCCGGGGGATTAGGCTCCCGGGGACATTCAGCCTGGCTGCACCCGTCACTTCCGTACCCGGCTCGTCCCCACCCACCAGGCCCCCAGGCGGTTTGAAACTTGGACCGAGCCCCCCGTTTGCGCGGCGCCCGGGCCGCGTCCTGCCTTGTCCCCTCTTTACCTTCGGGAGGCCGAGGGGACAGGTGGTCCGTGGCAAACTCCCCTCGCCGCCCGGAGGGGCCGCGCCACGAGCCTGCTCCCCCTGCTCTCCCCGCCCGTGCAGGTTCTGGTGGCAGGTGGGCGGCCACCTGCGCCTGGTGGAGGCCAACAGCCGGGGCGTGGTGTGGGGCCTGGGCTACGACCACACGGCCTGGGTCTACACTGGGGGCCACTGCGGCGGCTGCTTCCAAGGTGAGGCCCCCCGCAGGCCGGGGCGTTGCGCACGCCCTCCCCGCATCCCCGGCCCGCTTCCCCGCCCGACACAAGCTGCTGCCGCCCGCAGAGGACGCGGGAGGGCAGCGAGCCGACCCCGGGCCGACCTGCAGGTGTGAGGGCAGCAGGCCCCGCCTCCCGGGCTCCGGCCAGCCCACAGGGGCCTCGAGGGTTCTGGAAAGGCAGAGCTGCCCAGCCCCAGCCCCTCCTTTCACAGACGAGGCCTCGGGCCTCCTGATCCCAGACCCAAACTCTAGCCCTTGGCTACGCGGGTTGGTTGAGCTTTAGGGGGCAAGAACTTGTCGGAGTACTGGGGCTTCCCTGAGTTCCATGAGGCAGCATCCCCGTGCTCCCCTTGTAGGAAACAAAGGCAGAAATAAGTGTTGAAATGGGACCGTTCCGTGCCACGGCCCACGTGCCCCACCGCAGGGAGCCTCTAATCCTGACAGAGTGTGGTCCACTAGGGCCGTGGGAGCACCGGCACAGACTTAGCAGCTCCCTGTTCACGAGGGAGGTAGGGCCGCTGGAAGCTCTGGGAGGCGTCCGGGTGCCTTTTTAGTAAGGAGTGAGCTGGGTGGTCCTCCCACCTGCCCCAAGGCCAGTAACAGTGCAGTACACGGAAGGACAAAGGGAAAGAGGAGGGCTGGTGCCCGTGTGGACCGGCAGCTGGATGTGCAGCAGGTTCTTCTCTTTAAAATTGTGCAACCTCAGGATAACCCTGGGCATGGAGGAGAGAGATCCGCCCTCGAGAGGATCAGCAGCCCGTTAACCCTCTGTCTGCTGGCTCGGGCCCTGCCCGGGGGCTCTGGGACCTCAGCGCCCCGAGGGGCCCGGCCTGCAGCCTCCTCTCCCCGCAGGCCTGCCCAGCGGCACCAGCCACATCTACCCGCAGTCAGACGTGAGGAGTGTCCACATCTACGAGAACCAGCGCTGGAACCCTGTCACAGGCTACAGCAGCAGGTGAGGGCGCCCCGCCCCGCGCCCCACGCCCCATGCCCTGGCATTCGCGCAGCTGCCGCTCCGGGGAGCTCTTCTTGCAAGGGTGCAGCGTACTTACATGGAGTCAGGGAACGAGCCTGTCGCCGTCCAGTCGCCCAGGTTGAGGACCCAAATGCCCCCCAGTCCTCGTCTCACCCCCACCCCATCCTTTCCTGTCCCTCTCTTTGCTCCCCACGACTCACCAAGAGCCACAATGCCGACTTCTAGCTCTTTCGTTAGTTGTGCTTCCTTTTTTGTTTGTTTTTCCTTTGGAGGGGAGATTACTTCTTAAAACTTTGTTTTTTTTAAGTTTTAATTGGTTTAGTCTACTGAAAACATCGTCGCCTCCATCAAAACTATTCTGGTTCTCTAACCGTGAGGCCTCGGGACCAAGAGGTCCACGTGGCTGGGGGAGCGCAGGGGACACGGTAGAAAATCCAGGTTGTACGCGATTTTCTTTCTTCCTGGTCTGCTCAGCATAGAAAGCCTTTTCCATTTTTTTGTGCGTGTTTTTTGTTATAAGTTATGGCATTTATTAGTCTTTAAAAGCCACCACAAGAGCCCAGTGGTCTCATACCCACGCCCGGGGAATTGTCAAAACCCCGACTCCGGCGTCCCCGGAGCAGCCCCGGGAAGCCGCGTTTCCAGCAGGTTCCCGGGGGACCTGGCGCGGCTGGTGGGAAGGCCCCCACACACCTGCACCTGCACGGAACCGCGTGCCTCCGTCCCCGTGGCGGTCACGCGCGCACACACGAGCACACACGTCCTCGCAGGCCGCCTCTCTGTCCGCAGTGGGCTGTGTACACTCATGGTCACGGCCACGGCCTCTGGCCCCACCCTGGGCTTGTGCCCAGTGCGAGTGCCGCCCCGTCCCCCTCCTGCTCCAGACCCGCAGGGCCTCCCCCCGGGGCTCTCCATGGGCCGGCCTGGCCCTTGGGGTCGCCTGATTTTTGACGTTCCACGAATGGAATTGCACGACGACTCAGTTTGTGCCCCGGCCCCGCGCGCTTCCCCTTGTCCACGCGGAGCTGCGGTTCCCTCATCTTCCCCCTCGGCGTGGAGGACGTTCAGCCAGGACTCCGCACGTGCCCATCCACGTGGGGGGACGTTGGCGTGTCGTGGCCCCAAAGCGTCCCACACTCCCTTAGGCCCATCCCCAGGACCCCAGGGAGGAGGGGGCGCGCCGTCCCGCCGCCTGCGGCCTCTGGGTCATGCGCTCCGGCTGCGTGTAGCTCCCCTGCTGCTCACCGCGCAGCGCCTGGCTGCCCTGGGCGTTTTTCCGTGGCCTTCCCGACGGGCGTGTGGGTTTAATCTCCCTTTCCCTGATGTCTAACGAGGCCGAGGCAGGGTAGCCTCCCCTGCGAAATGCCTGCTCAAGGATCGGCCCCGGTTGCGGCGCGCTTTTCCTTGATGGGTGCGTGCTCCGTGCACAGGCAGGAGACGAGCCCCTCGCGGGTACCTGTGCGGAGACGCCAACTTCCCAGCAGGCGTTTTCTCAACCATGGTTTCAATCTAGTTGAGCTGAGCGAGGCTTTGCTCTAAATCAAGTTAGGGCACTTTATTTTTTATTTTTTAGAAAGATTTACTTTTTATTTATTCCCACCCCCCCGCCATTGTTTGCTCTCTCTGTCCATTCGCTGTGTATTCTTCTGTGTCCGCTTGCATTCTTGGTGGCACCGGGAATCTGTGTTTCTGTTTGTTGCATCATCTTGCTGTGTCAGCTCTCTGTGTGTGCGGCACCATTCCTGGGCAGGCTGCACTTTCTTTCACGCTGGGCGGCTCTCCTTACAGGGCGCACTCCTTGTGTGTGGGGCTCCCTACGCAGGGGACACCCCTGCGTGGCACGGCACTCCCTGCATGCATCAGCACTGCACATGGGCCAGCTGCACACGGGTCAAGGAGGCCCGGGGTTTGAACCGCGGACCTCCCATGTGGTAGGCGGACGCCCTAACCACTGGGCCAAGTCTGCTTCCCCGCAGTGGTTCTGTTTGTTCCTCAGCCCCTGGGAGACCACACGTCCTCTTCCCAGAGCCCAGGGATCTAAGCGACGGCTCCTTCCCCAGGGGACCCCCAGGGTCCAAGCGGGCCCCTCACCTCCTCACCGCCCCCCTGCCCTGCCCGCAGGGGTCTGCCCACGGACCGGTACATGTGGAGCGACGCCTCGGGGCTGCAGGAGTGCACCAAGGCCAGCGCCCGGCCGCCCTCCCTGCAGTGGGCCTGGGTGAGCCCTGGGGGGGGGGTGCTGGGGGCAGGGGGAGGAGACGGGCTTCAGGGAGGGGCTGACCTTTCCAATGGTGGGGAGGGACGTGGCTGTCGGGGGCCACGGCTCTGACTTGCCCCCTCCCCAGGTGTCCGACTGGCACGTGGATTTCAGCGCTCCCGGGGGCACCGACCAGGAGGGGTGGCAGTATGCCAGCGACTTCCCCGCGTAAGCGCCTCTCCTCTCTGCCCCAGCCCACGCTCCGGTCCTCCCCTCCACGGGGGAGCGGCCTCGCTGCCCGCACAGCCCCGGCCACCTGTCCTCAGCACCTGCCCCGGGTGGCCCCTGCCCCGGGTACCTGGGCCGTTGGCTCCTGAGGCTGTCTGGGCCCAGGTGACCCCGCTACACACCTGTCCTCCGTGGGGACATCCCTGCTGTGCTGCGCCCAGGTTTGGGGATGGCCGGACAACGGGGGCCCTGCAGAGCGGGCTGTGGGGGCTCACGGAAGGGGCGCTGGCCTCTGGGTGCCTTCCCCGGGTCTGCAGCCAGAGCTCCAGGCCAGGCCCCGGGTGGCGGGCACGGGGTGGGGGCGGGGAGCGCCCCGAGGCTGGAGGGAGAAGGCAGGCTGCAGGGCATGGGGCCCTTCTTGGGGTGTCGCCAGCCCCCTCCCAGCCCTGTGGCCCCCGCAGGCGGGCGGTGGGGGTGTGTGGCCGCGGCCCCCGCGGGCAGCCGGGAGGCCAGTCCTGGGGGTCGCCTGCCCTCGAACCCCCACAGGGCTGACTCGCTGTCGGCCAAGCGGGGCCGGTGCGCGGCGGCAGCGTCCTGCAGGAGCTGGCGGTGGTGCTGACTTCACTTCTCGCCCGCACAGCTCTTACCACGGGTACAAAACCATGAAGGATTTCGTCAGGAGGCGGCGCTGGGCAAGGTAAGGCCGGGCCGCCCGCCGGGAGGGAGAGTAAATGTCAGCCCAGGAAATGCCCGCGGGCTCCCGGCCGCTCTCCTGCCCAGGACTTTGTTTTCAAGAACAAACAAGAGAAATGTCACTGGCAGGACTGCTTGGAGGCAGGACAGGGAGGACGGCAGGCGTGGGGGGGCGGCCGCGGCCCCAGGGCCCCTTGCAGGCCTGCGCGGCCTCGCCCGCCTGAGACCCTCCCTCCCCGCCCCCCAGCTGGCCCTGGACCCCCGCCCGGCGAGGCCGAGGGGAGCAGGGCGGCCCCTGGAGAGGGCCACTCGCGGGCAGGGAGACGGCGGCCCTGGCGCGGTGCTGACGCAGGGGCCTCCGCGGGCGCGCTTTCCCTGCACAGGAAGTGCAAGCTGGTGACGAGCGGGCCCTGGCTGGAGGTGGCTCCCATCGCCCTCAGCGACGTGTCCATCATCCCGGAGAGCCCCGAGGCCGCGGGAGCTGGGCACAGCGTCGCCCTCTGGGCCGTCAGCGACAAGGGGGACGTGCTGTGCCGCCTGGGCGTGTCCGAGGCCAACCCCGCGGTGAGCGCCTCCCGTCGCCTCGGCCACCCTCCGGCCCTGCCCCCCGGGAGCCTGGACTCACCGGAGGCCCCGGCGGGTCCCTGCAACCGGTGGGCCACACGGTGGCCCGGCTGGGTCCCGGCTCCGCCGGCAGGGGTGCCGGGTGCTCGGCCCCCGAGTTGGGGGCCTGGGGGAGCCGCTTGAGGCCCCGTGTCCCACGCTGCCCACCGGCCAGGGTGTCCCCCATCCAGCCCTTCTGGGGGCTGGAGCTGGGGCAGGGCCTGGCAGTGAGGACCAGGCCATGCAGCCCGCGCCCACCCCTCCGCCCGCAGGGCACGTCCTGGCTGCACGTGGGCACGGACCAGCCCTTCGCCTCCGTCTCCATCGGCGCCTGCTACCAGGTGTGGGCCGTGGCCAGGGACGGCTCGGCCTTCTACCGGGGCTCGGTGTCCCCCTCGCAGCCGGCCGGTGAGTGACCCTGGCCGCGGGCCGCCGGCTTCCACCGCCCTTGTGGGGGCACCCGGGCTGCTCCCAGGAAGCGGTTCCTGGGTTTTAGTCCAACTCAAGCGCCTGCGTCTGCCTGCGTGGTGGGGCGGGTGGCGGGGTCCGCCACCTCTCCGCAGGGGAGCCGCCCCCTCGCACCATCCCCACGGCCCATCGCTGGTCAGCACCCGCTGCCCGCCCTCCCGGAGCCCCTCACTCCCGTCCTTAGTGCCCGCTTGTCCTTGTGTCTCTCTGTGGGAAGGGCAGGCCCAGTTAGCACAGGGTAGGCTGGCAGGGACAGATGGACGGACAGCGGCCGCCCTGCACAGCGGCTGGGGGCAAGGCCGGGGGCCGTGGGGTCCTGGCAGGCGCGCGCCAGCCTGCGTGACCCCCGGCGGCCGCCCTCTGGCTGCAGGTGACTGCTGGTACCATGTGCCGTCCCCTCCCAAGCAGAAGCTCAAGCAGGTGTCTGTGGGCCAGACGTCGGTGTACGCCCTGGACGAGAACGGCAAGTGCCTGCCCAGGGCGCCCTGGTCCCGGGACGGCCCTGAGCCGCCTGCCCACGCGGGGCCTCCGGCATCGCCCGGGGAGCGGGCAGGTGGAGCGAGGGTCACCCCGGCCGGGCACCCCCACCTGGCCCTCGGGGGGGCCCAGGAACCCTGGGTCTCCCTTCCCGCTGCCGAGGCCGCCCCGGTGTCGACACGCCCGCTTCTCTCCCCAGGGAACCTGTGGTACCGCCAGGGAGTCACGCCGGGCTACCCCCAGGGCTCCTGCTGGGACCACGTGTCCAACAACGTGCGCAGAGTGTCTGTGGGGCCCCTGGACCAGGTCTGGGCGCCAGGGGCCAGGCGGGGGCGCTTGGGGGCCCCCCAAGGCTGCGCCGTGGCCAGAGGCTCAAGGCTATGCTTTCCAGGTGTGGGTCATCGCGGACAAAGTGCAGGGGAGCCACGGCCTGAGCCTGGGGACGGTGTGCCACCGCACGGGTGTGCAGCCCCGCGAGCCCAAGGGGCAGGGCTGGGACTACGGCATCGGGGTGAGCGCGTGCCCGGGCTCCGGGGGCACGGCCTGGCCCGGGGTGTGTGGCCTCGGCAGTGCGAGGACAAGGGTAGCATGGGACCCCAGGGCTGGGACGCCCAGCTGGAACCTGGGGAGGTGGGGGGACCCCGCGGGGGCCAGGGAGACCAGCCACCTGGTCCCGCGCCTCACTGGCTGTGCCGACTCCTCCAGGGAGGCTGGGAGCACGTCTCCGTCCGGGCCAACGCCATCAGGGGCTCCCGGCGCGGGTCACAGGAGATGGGCGAGCAGGGCCCCTCCCGCGGGCCCGTGCAGGGGGGCAGCGCCCTGCAAGAGGCTCCCAGGGGCCCCGTCCGCTGCTGAGGCCGCCCCACGTGCCAAGACACCTGCAGGACCGAGCGCCACTGCCAGTACCCCGGAAATGTGACGCGCCGGGCTGGGCCGGCCCCCAGCCCTCCTCCTCTGCCTCCCACCTTTCCCAGACGGGAACCTGGAACCTTCCGAGAACACACCCTAGGAGAAAGTCTCCAGAAGGACCCTCCTGAGCCAGACACCCCCGCAATCCCCCCCAAAAATGGCTGCGGGGCTCAGAGCCACATCTGCCGTGTGCTGTGATGTTTTCTCAGAGCAAGACTTGCAAAAAGGGGTCAGATTTCAAAACTTAAGAGAGGACCTGGCAGAAAAGAAACTCAGGGGCGGGGGGTGCTCCCCAGGTGGGCCGGGAGCAGGGGCGGGCCGCCCAGGCTGGGAGAAGGCGGCCTTGACAGACTCCCCCGTTGTGGACCCTCATCACTCTCTTCCCCCCAGGCCTGGGGGTCCCGGGCATACTCCTTGCACGTGCAGAGGGTGGAGGGCTCGGCAGGGGTTGGGGGTGCAGGCGGCGGGGTCCCCCCAGCCCGGCCTCCCCTCGGCTGCTCCGCTCCGTCCACCCCGGGCCCGGCGGCAAAGTCCCCGTTGGCTTCGGCAACTAGACGCCTCACCCAGGGGCCACCAGGCCCAAATCCCTGTTTTTTCTACTTGTTCTGAGACCAAAGGAGCCAACTCGCCACCTGCTGCGCCGGGAACCCCCCTGGCTTAGTTGTCAGGCAGGGGCCGCACCTGCCGAGCTGCATCTGGTCACCCACAAGCCAGCCCTGGAAAGGATCCCCTGGCGCAGCTCGCTGGGCGCCGAGGCGAGGGACCGATGAGTCTGGCGGGAGGACAGCGGGCTCCTGCGGGCGACTGGGACAGCTCTGCGCGCCCCAATGGGAACCCCACCCGCAGAGGCCGAGAGACGGGGCCCCGCTGAGCGCCAGCTGCGTACCTGCATCGCGGACAGTCTCAGATCCTTTCACCCAGTCAAACTCAGGCCCGAGTGGGAATGCCCTACTTTTTATTGATAGGAGATGATTAAAGCGCCCCTGCCTGTGCGGGCTACAAGGAGCAAGTGCTGTGGAGTCATTGATTTTGTTTTTTTTGACACAGCGTCATCAGTCTCATTAGACTTTGAAGGGACTGTTAGGAAAAATAAAAGCAAATCCAGGTCATTTAAGAAACATTCTCACCGTGGTTAGAGCAGGGGCACTGGCCACTTGCTCCGAGTTCCCTTTTCCCAGACAAAAATGTCATGGCCCTGGGCTGTGCATGGGACGGCCCCTCACAGGTCTGCACAGGTGGGCGCGTGCCAGGCCTGGCCCCCTGGCCCCGGAACACACAAGCGTCCAGCCTGGGCCTCGGGATCCAAGGCAGTGGGCAAGGGGGCGGCACGAGCAGGGCCTGGCCGGCCCCGGCCCCCGGCGCTTCCCCCAGCACTCAACACCGCAAAGCGGGCCTGGGGCCTCAGGAGAGCCTTCGTGATGCGGTCTCGGGCGGGGCGGGGTGGGGGGAGCAGAGGTGGGTGCAGGGCCCACCCGGGGCAGGAAGAGGCGGGAAGGTGGGCCGGGGCCGATCCATTCTGTGGAGGGAGGGGGCTGCGCGTGGGCTCGCCGTGACCAGGTTCGTGGGTTTTGCACCCTCTCAGCTTGCCCGGGAGGGTGGTGGAGGCATGAGCTCAGGGTGGGCTCGTCCATCCCAAGCTGAGAGCCGTGCCCAGTCTTGGCTCACACCAGCGCGTCACACTGACCACTGACCACCCAATGACGCCACCCTAGTGGGCGGGCCAGGAGGGCTCGGGTGCCCCCTGAGCAGCCACGAAGGACAGCTGGGTGGCCAGCCGCCCGGGCGCTGGTAGGGGCAGTGTGAGTGCGTCTCCTTGGCACCAGGAGACCGACTTCCCCGGAGAACCTGGAGTGGGGGCCTGGGCGGGGCAGCGAGGGCCAAGCGTGGGCTGCGGCAGGCGCCAGGCCCCTCGCCCGTGGGGCGGCCTGTGCTTGGGCAGGGGAGGGTGGCCCGCGGGAGCCCCCTGCCCTGGGACAGGGACTCGGACCCCAGGGGCCCGGCCACATAACCACGCTGAGCGGTGGGCAGAGGGGCGGGGGAGAGGGGCCGGCAGGGACGGAGAGGAGAGCCAAGGCCGCCGAGCCCGCAGGGAGGACCGCCCCGCAGAAGGAAGCTTGGCCGGAGGCAGCGCGCACCTGCCAAGCCGCCCCGTCCCTGCCTCCCTGCGCCGCCCCGGTGGGGGCGGGAACCTCCCGTCACGCTCAGGTTCCACCCTCAGGTAAAGCCCCATGGGGCCCCCCCACCTTCAACAGGGTCCAAGAGCACCCTCTGCCCATCATAGGGAGAGCCCGCATCTGTGACAAGTATGACACCCCACTGGGGTGGGGGCCTCGGGGACACCGAGGACGAAGCAGGAACCAAGACCTTCTCTCCCCTGACATGCACAGCCCAGCTCCGCCGTGCCCCTCGGCACCGGGCCATGGACCCTGGGCCACGCCGGGCCCCTCGGGGGTCGCCACGGCCTGGCCCCGCACCGCGCAGGGGCCCGCGCTCCACCGGCAGCTGGCCAAGGTTTGGGGGAGAGAGGAGGCCAGGCCCTCTCCCAGCCGGGTCCCCTTGGGGTGAACTTGAGGTAATCGAATCAGGGTCCCAGCTGCCAGCTGCTGGGCTCAGACTGCTGGGCTCCACCGCGCACGGCGCTCGGCTGCTCCGTGCCTCAGTTTACCCCTTGGAGACCGTGCAGACCCATCCAGTCCTACAGGGCAGGTGGGAAGAGGGCCCTTCCTGGACCTCGGCCTCAGTAGCTGGGGAAACTTAGGCCAGTCACTCTTTTCCCAGAATCTCCGAGAAGGGAGTGGACAGCGAAGAGAATCGAGTTAAAAGGAAGGAGAGACGCCTCGACGCGTGCGCGCGGCCGCAGGTGTGGACCTCAGGCTGCCCGGGGCCGCGGCCTCGGCCGGGCCGCTCCTGGGACCCCAGAGCAGCAGGGGGAGCGTCCAGGGCGGCGGCTGCGCGTCCACGGTGCCCCGGAGGGCGGCGGAGGCGGCGGGGCGGGGACGGTGGCCGGCGGTCCGGGGCAGGGGCCGCAGGGGCCGCGCGCGGGCGGCCTAGGTGCCCTCGCGGAAGGCGTGGATCTGCGTGGAGTACCTGTGCAGGTGGCCCTCGGGCGGGGCCTCGGGCGCCCCCGCGCCGCCGGCCGCCTGCTGCTGGTAGTGCTGGTAGAGTTTGGGGCCCGGCCCGTCCAGGCCCGGCAGGCGGCCGCTGGACATGGCCAGGATGGTGGCGGTCAGCGACTTGATGTAGTTCTTGGCCAGCGTGAGCGTCTCGATCTTGGAGAGCTTCTTGTCGGCGCGCACGTGCGGGATGGCCTCGCGCAGCGCCTGGAACGCGTTGTTGAGCTTGTGCATGCGCTGCCGCTCGCGCTCGTTGCTCTCCAGCCGCCGCTGCGCGCTGCTCTCCCGCCGGCCGCCGGGGCCCGCGCGCCGGCGCCCGCCCTCGGCCCGCCCCGCCGCCGGGGCCCGCGCGCGGCTCCGCAGCCCCCGGCCCGGCTCCGGCTCGGCGCCCGGCGGGGCGCGCTCGGGCGGCCGCTCCCCCGGGGCGGCGTCGGGGGGCGCGCGGCGCCGGGACGCGCGGCTCTTGGTCTTCATGGCGCGGGCGGCGGTGGCCGACGCGGGGGGCGCTCGCGGAGCTGCAAGCAGAGCAGAGGCCGGCGGGTCACGCGGCCCCGCGGACGCCCCCGGGACCCCGCCGCCCCTCCCGCGGCAACCCCCCCAGCCTCGCTGACCTTTGGCACCGGGCTCGGACCCGCGGGAACCGACGGGCAGCGACTCCGGCCCCCGCACTCGCCGCGCCCCTGCCCGACGTGACACGTGCCGGGGGCCGCACTGGGGCCGGGAGCGCGGGGCACACGGGGTGGATGTCGCAGGTCAGAGGGGCGGTGAGGGCAGGAGCCGCGCGCCGAGGCCCCCGGGGCCACACCCCGGCCTCGTCCGGCGCCCACCCGGCCCGGCCCCGCGCCCTCCCCGCCGCGCCCCCCAGGCCGCCCCCCGCCACCGGGTACCTGGGGATCCGCGGCCGCACGCGCCGGGCTGCCCACGGGGGACAAGGACACGTCGCTTTAGCCGCCCGGGACGCATGTAAATGAGCCCGCAGGGCGGGTCCGGGGCGGGCCTGGGGTGTCCGGGTTCTCCCCCCCGCAGCCGGCGGCGGGCGGGGGGCCGGACGGCGCGGCCCAGGGCGTGCGCCCGAGCCGAGGCCCGACACCCACTCGGCGACCGGGGAGCCCGGGCCCCCTGGGAGCCCGCGAGGCGGAGGGGAAGTCCCGGGACCGCACCTGGCGCCGCACCTGGCCTGGGGGTTAAGGCTCGGGAAACCTCAGGAGAATTCGCGGAAAGGCCGTTTGGCACCGACACGAGCCCGCGGCGCTCTTACAGGGCAAAACGGAGCTGCTCGGCGTGGGCTTAGACGGACAGGCCCACCCCGGCGGGCTTTTGGACCCTGCAGCACCCAAAGGGCTTTGGGAGCCAGAACCCCCTGGGGATTCCTGCCCCCCCCCCCCCCCAAGGCAGAGGCTGCAGACCCGCTGCCCTGGTCTGCAAGGGGGAGGGAGGGTGGCACCGGCCAGAGCCGCCTATGCCAGGTCGCCCGGGGGGAGAAGTGGTTGTGCCCGCCCCCCACCCCCAGCGCAGGTTTACACAAGTCTCCAGGGTCGGGAGGCGACAGCCCGGGCTCCGAGCCGCCTGGCTTCGCCTCTCTTGCCTCTTGGTCTCAAAGGGGCTACAAGCGGCATCAACCTCGGGGGGCACCGGGAGCTGTCAGGGACAGTGGGATGCCCTCGGACACCTGGGGATGGCCAGTCTCAGGCACCTGCAGCCCGGGCTCCTCCCCCACTCCCCTATGCAGGTCCAGGGGCCGGGGGTCCTGGGAGACAGGGGAGGGCTGGCGTCTCCCGGGCACCCGAAGGAGCCTCTTCCTGAAGGGATCTCTGGATGGGGGCTGGTGCTCTGGGGCCACACTGCTGCGGGTGGGCCTCGGGGTGGCAGAGGCTGCTGCCGTGCCCTTGGCTGCTTGGCTGCTAGAAGGGGACCCCGTGGCCAGGGGCGGGGGCAGGGGCGAGTGACAAGGTGGCACTGGCCTCTTAGCTTTGAGCTCATTTGAGGCTTTCGGAAACTGAAGTGCCTCTGAAATTTATTAGTAAGGTCTTTAAAGGGGCATAAAGACAACATAAAAGCTCAGCATTTCAGTAATTATGCAAATCTTCACATTCTCAGGTGTGTGGGAAATTCCAAGGAAAAGGGCCTAGGAGCTCAGGGTGGGGCCCGGCTGCCACCCACCCACCCTTGCACAGCGGAAAAAACAAGGAATGATGCAGCAACGGAGTTTATAAATATATAACTATATTTATTTTGAATATTAAATAGTTTTTAAATTACAAGCAATTTATTGAATCACACTATGCATCAATATACAGTAAAAATCTTACAATTTAAAAATGTACACAATTTAAACCAAAAGTTCATTAACCGTGATATTGCCGTGAACCTCTCAAGGCTGAATTAAACAGGAAAGTCTCCCCAGTGCTTGCCCTGTGGGTCCCTGCACCCGTGCGTTATCAAGGCCTGTCGCCACCTGTGCAAACTCGCGGACTTAACAGAACAGCCGCATTCAGCCCCTCCACCTGACCTCAGCAGTCTCTGGTAACACGACACTGCCCAGGCGGCCTTAGGAAATTCATTTCTACACCAAAGAGAACTTTCTTCTTTCGTCTCCAACACTTGAACCGACCCCATGACTACCCAGGCCTAAAACCTTTGAGGTTTAAATCTCAAGTAATTCTGTCCACCCATTCTTACTGGAAGGCTACTTCTCATAAGGCCGCTATTTCCAAGTCCCCCATAACTGAAGCAGTGGCACTCGGTTCCCTTCTGGATTTCCAAATGCTGGCCTGGGCAGTGTCAACCTGGAGGTGGCCTCCTGACCCAGGCTGGCCCTCAGGACCACCAGGCACGGACCCCGCAGGGACCCCGCAGGGACCTTTTGGGAGCCATTCGTAAAAGGACCAGGTTAAGAAAGGCGATGGGCTCCAGCAAGCCCTGCTAGATAAAGCCATTTCTCCAGAAACCACCACCTGTGCGTGTGAAAAGCGAACGGATGCTCTGCTTCCACTCGGCCATAGTTTTGTTTCTTCCGAGCTCAAGAGGGATGGCTTCTTACCCGGACACACAGCCCAAGTCACGGGAGGGCTTGGGGGCCTTTTTACACATTTCTACTTCTGGCTCAGGACAGGATCATTTCATAAAACAAATTAACATCTAGCTAGGAAGGAAATCAAGGACAGATTGCTTTTACTATAGGATTTAAAATACATAAACTCTTCCAATGTAAGACTAAAATCTGATAGATTCTGGATTGCTACCAAAAGGCCAGGAAATATGATGGGCCAGGCCCCACAGCTAGAGAATCCCACGGGATTATTTCATGGCATTACTTACAGAACAAGAAAACCCATGACTTGTAACCAACTAAGTAAAAAAACTGAATTAAACAACAAAGCACATGCTGACATTTCAAAAATGGGCTGAAAACTGAAATCTTGTTTCCTGTGTATTGCTTGAGATTTCAAAAGAACATGTGAACTCACGTGTCTATTATAAATATAAAATCTTCCCTTTCATGCAGGACCACAGTAAGATTTACTACACCAAATCCCTCCCCCCAAGTCAATGCAGAAAATGCATTTTTTTTTGGCAATTAATCATGAGAGCAATACAGACATAAAAACTTTCACTGAAGTTCAAGACAGTGGCTAATCTGGTTAAAAAATATAAATTAAAATGGGAATTATGTTAAAATCTCCTTAATTATGGTGATAAATGTACAGCCCCAAAATAGCAATAAATTTATCCTGGGCTGACCACCTAAGAAGACTATATATTCTATGGATCTGCTTGGTTTTAGCCATTAAATCTGAACTCCTTAAACATATCATTTGAAAAAACTGGCATAATCACCTCTCAATTCTCCCTCAACCAAGATCGGTTAGATGTAAAAATTCAGAAAACTCAAAAGTCTCAAGAAGTTCAGAGTTAAGACCATTTTTGGCAAAATCACCTTCGAATGCCCTGTTAACCGTGGACTCCTTGTTCACACCAAGTGGGGGTTAAAAGGGGACTCCTTGTCTCCATTCTGAATTTTCTTGGCCTGGAAATTTATTGCTAGTCCAAAAATATACTGGAGTAGATGATAAAGTTCATAATTCATGGCAGTACATAAACTCTCTTCAGGATAGACACTTGCATTTTGAACCCAGACCCACGTTCTTTCGCTTTCCATCAGGAGCCCCAGCATGGGCTTAGAAAGCTGTGGTGGAGCCGGGCAGGCAAGTCAACACAGAAGGCCTGTGGGGCAGAGGGCCAGTGGGCGGGTGCTGCCGTCCTGAGGACCCACTGGGGACGAATGGCGTCACCCACCCCACCTGACCCCCGGCTCCGTGCTGCCACTCACCAGCCTGACTCCCTCGTGTCAGGCAGAAGTCACCACCTGCAGAGTCAAGTGAGCTCTGGTTATGAACACCCACTGCTGCCAGCCGCACAAAGCTGCACTGGAAACACCTGGTCTCTTTCAAATCGTGGGTGGGCCTGGAGCCGTGTGGAGCCATGGGCCAGTGTCCGGTGTGCTGGTCACACAGAGCTGCCAGCACTCCCGACCCAGACGGCGTGTCCCTGCCCTTCCCCACAAGTCGGGGGTAAGTGTGTTTCCCAGTTAAAAGAGGCCCCACCTGGACATCATTTGGAGGGGCTGCAATAGTTCTGGAAACTATTTGAAAGTATACAAACGACTCACACCGCCCTTGACACCTAGACATTGTGGAGGAGCCTCTTCCTTGGAGTTCTCCACCCTTTCAAAGGAAGATTGTTACAAGGGTTACGTTCTCATGACTAAGGAGTGGTGCGGCCTTCTGGAAACGAGCAGCAGAGCCCGCCTGTCAGGGGAGGGGCCGTGGCCCTGTGGCCGCGCTGTGCTCACAGCCCACCTGACCAGCCACCAGGTGTGCTCAGCCGGGAGGGGCGGCCCGGGACCTGGGCATCTTGACTGCGAGCTGAGTTCTGGGCTGGTGCCACCACCCATTTCCACCAAAAGCATTTAAGAACAGCTGGGGTGAGGTGGGAGAGTCACACGGAGGAGCTGGGAGACCCTGCGGCTCCTCGGAGAGAAGCCTCGGGGGCCACAGGGACACCAACTTGTAGAGAAGAAATACGCTTGTGTGAGTCAGTCAACAAAGGAGAGCAGAACTTTTTGTGACTCATCAAAAATATTCCTATAAGAACATAAAACACTAACATTCAGAATCATTTATCATTTATGAAAGAGTACCATATATACAATTCCAACAATTCTAAAGACAGCATAACACTCAAAATATTTAAGCTTTACAAGTACCATGCAGAACAAACTATAAAACAGAAAAAAAAATCAAACTAGTGGATAGCACCAGCTTGACCTGCCTTAATTTCCTTGAATAATTTAAGATTCTGTACAATACTGGGGACTCTTAGAACATTTATCCACAGTGCAATTACAGAAAGCAATTAGTGATTTCTTTAAAAATAATAAATATGGCTCACTACTGACCATTTCCACTCATGCATCCTCAATGGCGCCTGTGCAGACAGGTATGTACAGGTGTGTACAGTTGTAGATGCAAACAGAACACACCATGTGGAAGGTAGAAAACATCCTGATGCGTACAGTCCCGTGCGCACCCAGAGTAGTGCTGTGGCTTTACGAGTCTGCTGCGGCGACCACGCCCAGGGGAACGAGCCTTTGCGGGGCGAGAGCAGGCCCAGGGGCAGGGGTCTGGCAAGAGCGCCCCCGCGGGGTTCCCTGCACCCCTCCCAGCTCAGACGACTGATCCCAGGGCCACCTGGCTTTCCACCACTCGATTCCTTCTCTCTCGCAGCCTCGTCTCAGCAAGCGTCAAGGGGACGCTGCTGCGCGGGGGGGAGAGCAGACTGGCTCGGAGGGAGCACCTCAGACGAGGAGCGCTGGTGCCCGGTTAATCTTTCTCTCCATCTTCACTGCTTCCTGTGTAGGAGAGAGGAAGTAACACGGCAAAGCTGAGACCGTCGTCCAAGCCATGGGTCTGGACGGCGATGTGCAGCGCGGGAAGTGTCTGGACAGTGCACTCCTGCCTGAGCACGTGTTTTCTTCCTTTAACAGTAACACGAGAGAGCAGGACGTGGGGAGGGAATGGAAAGCTGAGGTTTAATCTGTGCAGACCTGGTGACAAGTTGTTTGGAAATGTCTGGAAATGAAGAGGCACAGTGAAAGCACGCCCCAGGGTTGGTGATTAGTGGTGCTAACAGACAGTCCAGTGCTGTGAACTGCTGGCCACCATCACCAAAACATCGCCACGGTTCCAAAGAGGAACGTGCTTCCAAGCTTTGACTCTTGATTCCCAATCCCACCGTATCCCCTGATAACCGATACTCTAGATTCTGACTCTGTCAGTTCAATTACTCTAATTTTTTCACCTCAGTGAGATACGGTGTTCGCCTTCTTGTGTCTGGCTGATTTCACTCACTATGCTGCCTGACGGCTGAATAACATTCCACTGCCTATCACAATGTTTTTGAGATTCATCCATGTAAGTGTATCAATATTCCATTCCATTGTATTGTTGAACTGTACTCCGCTGTTTGGATATACCATATTTGTTTATCTGTTCGCCGGTTGAGGGCATTTGAATTGTTGGATTGTGAATAATACTGCTATGAACATTGGTGGATGTTTAAAAAAAACCACCTGGCATCCACCCTTGTACAAATACATCTGTTTAACTCACACGTCAGTTCAATGTTAACGCTTAGGGCCCACAAGAAAATCAAGCATGGTCTCTAACATCTGCCTCTCCGACAGATCATTAGCTAATGGGCACTATCTAATCGGCACAAATAAAATGTAGTACAAATACAAATACAAGCTCTTTATATTTCATATTTCTTGTTTGATCTGTAAACTTCAAATAAAAAATGTACCTATTAACAATTATCTTTCAATCTAGTTATGAGGGAAAAAAGGACCCATATGTTTAGACCGCGCTGCTCCGAATGCGCCCTGCACTTTAATCCCCGCCCAGCCTTTCTGTTGTCACATGAAGATGAAGACTTAAAGGCAAAATCAACATTCCTAAGAGAAGAGCCAAGATCGTTTGGGCTCGATCCCAAAATTGCACCAGGAGTTCTTGAGAGCACGACCCTTCTGCAGAGCTGCTTCGCAGGAGAAAGCGGAGAGCAGCGGGGGCGGGGGCCAGGGAGGGGGAGCAAAAGGAAGCGACAAGAGGGGCAGCAACCTCTGGAGTCCTTCTCAGCCTCCCAGGCCAGGCCGTCAGGCTGCCCTCTGCCTGCCCCAACAGGAAAGAGCCCCACAGGGCCCCAGGGGTAAAGGGCGGCCTCCTGGGTGAGGTCCTGACAGGCGTAAGGAGAACAGGGCCCTGCGAGCACACGGTGGAGACTCTGGGAAACACCAAGAAAGTGTGAGGTGGGCAGGCGCTTCAGTGGAGCCAGGGGCCTCGCCTCGGCTGAAACCCACACCACGACCGCCCGGCCCCGCTCACACACGCCTCCTCCTACCTCCCTGCTCGATGTCCGAGTCGGTGAGATGCGTGAGGGAAAAGCTGGCAATGTTGGCGGGGGAGATGGAGAACCTGGAGTACGGCGAGGTGTGCGGCCAGCTCTGCTCCACGCTCCGGGGTGGCGGTGGAGGAGAGAAGTACTTGGATGTTTGAAGAGAAGGCTTGGAAGTAAGAAGGTTACTTGTCTTTGACAAAAAAGGATCTGGGGAGAAATCATCATCCCATTCAAAGCCTCCACCTAAAAAGGAAAAAGTGAAAGCATTCCCCTTTTATCATTTCACGATTTGAACAGAGAGGAGAGTGCAAACCTACAGGGGTGCTCCACAGATCAGCCTGCGTGGAACCGTGTGTGTGTGTGTGTGTGTGTGTGTGTGGCTGCAGGGTGACGGGTGTGTGTGTGTGTGTGTGTGTGTGTGTGTGTGTGTGTGTGTGTGGCTGCAGGGTGACGGGTGTGTGTGTGTGTGTGTGTGTGTGTGTGTGTGTGGCTGCAGGGTGACGGGTGTGTGTGTGTGTGTGTGTGTGTGTGTGTGTGTGTGTAGGAGCGGCTGCATGGTGATGGGATGCAGGGCTTCTCCCACAGGTCACATGGGGGCCTTTAAAGCCAGATGTGAAGTTGTCCTAAAGACACACTTACATTACTCCCAGAGTGGTATTTTTCAGTTTCTTTTAAAACCTGTCAATGAAGTGAAATACCTTCTTCATCAGTTGAACTCTCTGAATTTATACACCTGCTCAGGTAGGGAGAACCTGAGGACGGGGCTGGGCTGCTCGACTCGGGACCGTGTGCTCCTCCTCCACCATGCCCCAGCTCTTTGGTTGGGGTCTCCTAAAAAGCCAAACAGAAATGCCGTCAGCCAGTGTCTGTGTGCAGAACCTGCCAGCCCAAGTGGCTCCCAGCCCGGCAGGTAGCAGGTAGCTGAATGCTCAACTCCGGAGCGTGCACGTCAAAACAAACAGCGGGCCCCGCCCTGGGTGGGGCGGGACTTCGCAGCCCTGTCACTCAGGGCACGTGGCGCTCACCCCAGGCACAGCGCATAAAGCAGCTCTCTGGGGACCTTAAAGGCAGCAACAGGCAGATAAGACTAGGACTCTGGGGTTCAGAGCACCTCCCATATCACCCCCCGGACTCTGCCCCAGACCCCAGATGGGCCCTGCTGTGGGCAGAGTACTCCGGAAGCCTTTTGGTTTGAGTTCCAGGAGACTTTTTCCTTTTCTCTTCTCTGTTCTCTCGCTCCCAACCCCAAGCAATCCCAGGGTGGCTAAGGTGGTACAAGAGAGGCAGCAATTAAAAAAAATTAAAAAAAGAGTGGCAGCAAGAGGGGTGGAGAGGGCGGTGAACTTTCTTCTCGACCTGGAGGCACTGGGACCCCAAGAGAACAAAGAGAATCCTGTAGCTTTTCTCCGTGTCCACTCATCATCGGGCCGACACAGGAGCAGCTGCAGGAAGTGTGCAGCCCTGAGGTGAAGGCCCCAGCTCTCTGGCTGGAGGACCAGAAAGGGGACCCCCGAGCAGTCAGGGGGCACCTGGACACTGTGGAGGGGGAGGAGCTCAGGAGCTCGGCCCCATGTGGCTGTTTTTGAGTCCCTGGGCGTATCTGGGTGTGCTGTGAGAGCTGAACTACGAGGCGGACCGCTGCCTGTGGTCACCGGGCAGCACGTGGGGTGGCACATGCGCGGGACAAACAGAACAGTAAAGGCTGTGAAAATGGAACTAATATTGAAACCACAACCCACAACAAGGCTGGTTCTAAACTGTAGCCTGAACCCAAGTGGGTACAATCCCTGCTAAAACAAAAATACCAACATTCTCCACAGGATTTAAACAAGACATACACTCACATAATGTAACAAGAGGATACAATCTAAATCACCCAGTATATTAAGAACAAGGAAAATTTCAACTCCACTTGGGAAATGACAGCCAAAAGACCCCAATGCCAAGATGACACAGATGTTGACCTTATCTGAGAAAGACTATTATAAAAATGCTCCTACAAAGACAAATGACCTAATTAAAAAAATGGGCAACAGACTTGAACAGATTTTTTTTCCAAAGAGGAAATATGAATGGTGAAAACAAAACAAAACAAAACCATGAAAATATGTTCAGTATAATTTAGGATTCAGGGAAATGCAAATCAAAATTATAATGTGATAGCATTTCACACCGATTAGAATGACCACTACTTAAAAATCAGGAAACTAGAAGTGTTGGAGAGGATGTGGAGAAACAGGAACACTTTACTCCCTGTGGGTGGGAATGTGAAATGGCGCAGCCGCTGTGGGGGCTGCCATTCCATCTGGCGATCCCACTCCTAGGTGTATACTCAGAACTGAAAGCGGGGACTTGAACAGACATCTGCACACCTATGTTCACAGCAGCATTATTCACAAATACCATGATATGGAAACAAACCAGGTGTCCATCAGCTGATGGGGGATAAACTGTGGTGATACCTACAATGGAATGTTACTCAGCTGTAAGAAGAAATGAAGTCATGATGCAGGAGACAATATGGGTGAACCTGCAGGACGTTATGTTGAGTGAAGCAAGCCAGACACAAAAGGACAAATACTGTAGGATCTCACTAATATGAACTAAATATAACGAGCACACTCATGGAATTAAGAACTAGAATATAGGTCACCAGAAGATAGAATGAGGATAGAGAACGGGGAGCTGAGGCTTAATTTGTACAGAATTTGTAATAAAGGTGATTGTAATTTAGAAATGGGTAGAGGTAATGGTAGCACATTACAGTGATTGTAATTAGCAGTGCTAGCATATGAGCATGACAGTGGTTGAAAGGGAAAGTTTAAAGTTGTGTCTGTCACTGGAAGGAAAGCTAAAGGATGACACACGGGACTGTGTAGCACTGTGATCCCTCCTGTGGACAGTGAGTGTGGTTAATACTGCAAATATGGGAAACGGACTTGGCCCGGTGGTTAGGGCGTCCGTCTACCACATGGGAGGTCCACGGTTCAAGCCCGGGGCCTCCTTGACCCGTGTGGAGCTGGCCATGCGCAGTGCTGATGCGCGCAAGGAGTGCCGCGCCACGCAGGGTGTCCCCCGCGTAGGGGAGCCCCACGCGCAAGGAGTGCGCCCATAAGGAGAGCCGCCCAGCGTGAAAAGAAAGTGCAGCCTGCCCAGGAATGGCGCCGCCCACACTTCCCGTGCCGCTGACGACAACAGAAGCGGACAAAGAAACAAGACGCAGCAAATAGACACAGAAAACAGACAACTGGGGGAGGGGAGGGGAATTAAATAAATAAAAAATAAATCTTAAAAAAAAAAAAAATACTGCAAATATATGAATATTTTTCCAAGAATCAGAACAAATACATGTTACTATTACAACAAGATGTTAATAATATGGTGGGGTATTTGGGCAAAAATAAGGACTGCAGGGAATAGCAATATATTAATATTTTCCCTCAATTGCTTAAAAAAAACAGATGCTAAGTAAAAAACACCAGACACAAAGTACTATATATTTTTTGATTCCATCTATACAAAATCTATAAAGATGGAATTAGATGAGCAGTTATGCAGGGCAGGGAGGACAGAAGGATTGAGAGGTGACTGCTAAGGGGTAGGGGTTTTTCTTTTCAGAGTAATGAAAATGCTCTAATACTGACTGCAGAGATGAATGCACAACTATGTGATTAAACCAAAAGCTGCTAAATGTACACTTTAAATGGACTGTATGGTATGTGACTATGTTCCAATAAAATTTCTTTAACAAAAAGTGCAACTACAAGTAAAGACAATCACTGTTGCAATGAACTATGGACGTTTCAGAAAAAAAAAAAGATAAAAAGATAAAAAGAACAGCCAAATGAAAACTTCAGCAGAGAAAAATACAATAAGCAATACTCATTGGATCAGGGGTTCTTAACCTGTTTTGTTCCACAGGCCCCTTTGCCAGTCAGGTGAAAACCACAGACCCCTTACTAAGTCTACACTCTACTGTGTATTATTTAATAAATATGTCACACCTGTGCCAACACGTCCCCATAATAATACTAATGTTTTTTTAATTTACAGTCAAGCTCATGGATCCCTTGTTAGGAACCCCTACACTAGATGGACTTAATCATAGAATGGAAATAACAGAGATCAGTGAGCTTGAAGACAGAGCAATAGAAATTCTCCAATTTGTTGAAATTAAACAACAGTAAGAAAAGAGATTAGAGAGAGAAGAAAAGGACCAGCGGGGCAATACCAAAAGGTCTAACACTGAATTCCAGAAGCAAAAGAGACAGTGTAGAAAAAAGTATTTGAAGAAATAATGCGTGAAAAATGCCTCAAATTTGGCAAAAGACAGTTACAGATTTAAGAAGTTCAACAAACTTGAAATGGAATAAATGAAAAGAAATCCACACTCTGGCACATCCTAACCAAACTGCTAAAAACTAAATACAAGGAAAAACTCTTGAGAGCAGTCAGAGAAAAAGGAGGTATTACTTGTAGGGAACCAACAATTTGAACAACTGCTAATTTCTCCTAAGAAACTCTAAGAGCCAAAAGGAGGTCACATTTTTTTTTTAAGTGCTGGGGAAAAAAAAAAAAAGACCTGCCAACCCAGAATTTTATATTCAGAGAAAATACCCCTGAGGAATGAAAGTGAAAATAAGACACTCCCCCGTTGGAAAAAAAAAAAAAACTAAGATAATTTGTTGCCAGAGGATCTTCTAAAAAACAAATGCTAAACGAACATCAAATAGAAGGGAAATGATAATACCAAAGGAAAGCTAGAACATCAAGAATGTGAAAGAACAGAAATGGTAACTATCTGGGTATATATAAGAAGACTATTCCTCTCCTTTTGACTTTAAAGTATTAACACATTTGACGACTGAAAGAGTACAGAGCTGCCTGATGGAGTTTTCAAAGCTTAGATACAAAAGGCAACTTAAAGACCAGAGGGGGAGAGTAAGCGGCCTACATGGCAGGAGGGTTTCTACATTCCACTTAAAATGGTAAAATACTGATCCTAAGTAGACTGTGAAAAGTTAAGGATATACTTTGTAATCCCTTGAACAATCACTAAAAAACTATAGAATGAGACTAGATACAGTAAAAAACACAATAGATAAACCAAAAGGGAATACTAAAAAATGGTCAGATTACCCAAAGGCAGGCAGGAAAAGAAAGCAGAATTAAAAGGAGGAACAAACAGAAACAGTAAAACGGTACACCTACATTGCATTTAATAACTGTAAATTAAATGGTCTAAACACACCAATTAAAAAAGTGATTTTCAGAATGGATAAAAAAGAATTACTCAACCAAATGCTACCTAAAAGAAACAGAGGTCTAATAAGAAATTGGTAGATTAAAAGGCTGAACAGAAGACACACCATGCAAACACTTATTAAAGAAAGCCGGAGGCCCTGCGCCCATCCAGGAGGCAGAGTAAGGGGCTTCAGGGGCTCCGGCCCCCACAGAAGCGTGAACAAAGGACTGCAGTAACAGGGAAGCGCTAAGTCAGCAGACAGGCCCCTTACACGTGGCAGGGGCTCGAGGCACCTCTCTGGCCTCTTCCTCACCACTCGCTGGCCTGTGCTCCCATGTGGATCTTTGGTCTGGTTCTGGAGGGAGCAGAAGAACCCTCGTGCACATGCTGGGAACGTGTATATCTAGCCCAATCTGCCTGGTGGTGGCTCAAGGGACTTATGGTCCCAGGACCTGCTCTGTGTGTAGAAGCAGCTCAGAGAACTCTCCTGCAGAACACTGCAGCTACAGGAGCACGGACAAATTGTGCTGCCTCGGGCAAGGCAAGGATTCCTAGGGAGGAGGATATCTGGAACTTTGTGAACAGGTTGCCAGGGGCAGGGGGTAGGGGAAACGGGGAGTTAATGACAACTGGGGATAGAGTTTCTCTTTGGAGAGATGGGAGAGCTTTAGTCATGGAAGGTGGCGAGGGTACTGCAATACTGGAATGTGACTCAGCCACTGAACCGCATGCTTGGGAGTGGCTGAGACAGGAAAGTCTATGTTGTATATCTCTCCCCACAATTAAAAAGAAAGAAAGAGCAATTTAAGAAATAATAATTAAATGCAATACATGATCCTGGATGGGATCTAATGAGGAAGGAGAAAAGGTTCAAAGGAACATTATTAGAACATGTGAAATCAGTGGACTAGACTGTAAGCTTTACATCAATGTTAAATTTCTTGATACCTGTACTTGAGGCAGTTACACAAATGACTATCCTTTTTCATAGGAAATGTACATGGCAGTATTAAATGCTCACCAATCATAATATATACAACCTACAATCAAGTGTTCACAAAATGGATTGATAAATAAAATCAGTCACAACAAAGAGAGAGATGGATGAATAGATAGAATGATACGGCAAAAGGGGCAAAATATTAAAATTGGTAGACCTGGTATCTGCAGGTTAGGGGAATGTTGGCATCTCTATACAGGGTGTGTATTATTTTTATAAACGGTCCTGTAAGTTTGAAAGTATTTAAAAATAAAAAGCTAAAAAAAAAAAGTTGGAGTAGTTATATGAATATCAAAGGAAAAAAGAAAGACATTTTTAAAGATAAAAAGGTCAATTCCCAAAAAAGAGTTAACAATCCTAAATGTGTATACACCTAACAACAGAGCTGTAAAAGACATGAAGCAAAAACTGACAGAAATGAAAAGAGAAACAGATAAATCCAAAACTATAGTGGGAAACTTCCATATTCTGCTCCGTGACAGACAAGACAAACACAACAATTAGCAAGGGTAAAGAACTAAGTAACACTATTAACCAACTAGATCTGACATTACCAAACAATCTTTCCAGCAACAGCAGAATACACAGTTTAAGATGTTTGTGGAATATTTATTATTCACCAAGATAGATAGATTATATCTTTGATCATAAAACAAAGCTAAGCACATTAAAAAGAATTGACATCATACAAAACATGTTCTATGATCACAAAGAACTAGACAAGTAATCAAGAACAGAAAAATAACAGGAAAGTCTCCTCCAACCCTTCTAAATAATCCATGGGCCAAAATATTAGGAAATATTTTGAACCGAATGAAAATACAACCTATTAAGTGGGGAATGCCTAAAAGTGGATGGAGCTATAGTAGTGCAGTGAGGGAAATTTAGAGCATTAAATGCTGATATTAGAAAAAAAGTTCCCAAATCCTAACTTCCACCTTAAGAATGTAGAAAAAAGAGAGCAAAATAAACTCAAAGCAAGCAGATGGAAGCAATAAAGATGGGAGCATAAATCAAAGAAATTGAAAACTGAAGAGAAAAAAAATCACGAAACCGAAAATGTTTCTTTGAAAGGATCAATAAAGCTGATAAACCTCTAACAAATCTGACAAAAAAGGAGGGAAGACACATATTACCAAACATCAAGAATGAAAGGGGAGATCCCCTCAGATCCCCCAGACAGTAAAAAGGAGGAGGGACTAACACAAACAACTCTAAGTACAAACATCTGACAATGTAGATGAAATGGACATATTTCTCAAAACCAACAAACTACCAAAACTCACCCAAGATGAAACAGATCATCTGAATAGTTCCATAACTATTATGTAGTTGTAGTTAGATTGAATATGTAGTAAAATAGGTTCTGTAAAGGAAATCTTTAGACTCCAGTGGTTTCACTGGCAAACTTTTAAAAAAGAAAATACACCAACTCTAAACAATCTCTTTCAGAAACGACAAGAGGGAGGAAATACTTCCCAACTTACCTAAAGAGACTAACATTACCCAGAGGGCACCATCAAAGACATCATAATAAAACAACCACAAAAAAACTACAGAGCAATATACCTCATGAACACAGATGCGAAAATCTTCAATATATTAGCAAATCAAGCTCAGCAATACAGAACAAGAACAAAACCTCTCAACCAAGTGGGTCGTACTCCAGGAAGGCAAGGCTGATTCAATATTTGAAAATCAATCAACGCAATCCAGCATGTTAAAACAAGCCAACAGAAGAAGAACCACATGATAATATCAAATTACACAGAAAAATACATTTGACAAAATTCAACATCCATTCAGGATAAAAACTCAAACTAAGAACAGAAGAGAACTTCTTGACTTGATAAAAACTATTAAAAAACCACATGATAATGGAGAAGACTGAATGCATTTCTCCTAAGATCAGGAATAGAACAAGGGCTTCTATTAATATTATCACTTCTATTCAACATCATACTAGATATCCTAGCTAGCGTAGTAAGGTAAGAAAAAGAAATAAAAGGCATACAGATAGCAAAGGAAGAAATAAACTAGGCCCCAGTCATGACTGTTTATGTAGAAAATCTCAGGAATAGTTTTAAAACGCCTAGAACTGTGTTTAGCAAGATTGTAGGACACAAGGTCAACACAAAAAAATGAACATTTTTATATACTAGCAAGGAGCAAACGGAAACTGAAATTAAAAAAAAATACCAGTTACAACAGCCCTCAAGAAATGAAATACCTGGGTATCTATCTATCTACTGAGGGATGGGGCAGGGGGAGGTGAGACCCTTCTGGGGTGAGGGAACTGCTCTGTACCATGTCTGTGCTAGAGGCATCTAACTGAAAATCTCATCAAATTGAATAAAGGGGTAGTTTACTGTATTTATACTCCCACGAAGTTGATTTTAAAGTGGAATGAAAGTTACATAGGTCTGCCTGAGCATGTGAGAGGCAGGGGTGCCTGAGAATTACCCCAGGAGGTGGGGGTGTGCGGGGTGACAGGTGAGCCTGGGGAGTGGTGCGGTGGGGAGAGCTGGGGGGAAATGACTCTTTCACTTCTCAGTTTCCGTGGTGATGTTTGTTTTTTAGGGTGGTAGGAGTTACAGGCAGGTTTGGTTTTCTTCAGTGTTTTTTTACATTCCTCAAATTGAATAAAAAACAATTTTTCCTAGAAAAAAAGGAAAAACAAACCAAAACAAACAAAAAACCAATCTTCCTCAACAAAGTGTTTTCATCTTTACTCATTTCCTTCAGGAGAATGTCCTCTTAAATTGAGATGAACTTAAAAAAAAAAAGCACACAGGTAGGTCTCGGCGTCTTGCCAGGGGAACGCTGACCCCTCCAAAGCTCAGAAGGGCCTCCCAGCTCTGAGACTGGGCTGGACCTCAGGACACGGCCTGGCGTGGCTTTTCAGGACTTGTGGTCTCCCTGCTGCACCCTGGCCCTCTGAGGACAGGCTGCACAGGCTGTGTGAAACGGGACCAACTCTGTGTTCGTTCATACCGTGCCTGTCTTGTCAAGCTGGAGGGCGACCATGTGCTGCGGTAATCACAGGGCAGCTCATTAGCCACTTCTTGGCCTTCAGGACACACACTGTGCATTCAGAAGGACAATGTGGGTGCTCAAGGTCAAAGGCACCGCCAGGCTCCCAGCTCTAGAGGCCTGTGCTGACCCAAGGTTGCAGGCTTGGAGGCTCAGCCACTTCTGTACCCTTGGGCAAGGTGCTAACTTCCCTGGGCCCAGGGTCCTCCCGGAAGATGGATGAGGACCACGGGCTGGCAGGAGGCTCACAGCCCTGGGCACACCAACCAGGCCGCTTAGAAACCTGGAGCCCAGTTTAGGAGAATGCTGCTTTGCATGTAGCAAGTGCTCATTAAGCATCTGCTGAACTAACAAACACTGAAAGAACCAAGACAAGATGTTTCCAAACCCATGAGAAACTGAAAATATTTTAAAACAATGTCAAAACCAGCTCATTACGTTACACAGTAAGAGCAGGAGAAAATCTATTCATCCAAGTCTGAAACAGCCCATAAGTGTCACTGCAAGGCAAACTGAGGGAGACACAAGAAAACAAATTCTTGGGAAGTGGATTTGGCTCAACTGACAGAGTGTCCGTTGGAAGTCCAGGGTTCAAACCCAGGGCCTCCTGACCAGACTGATGAACTGGACCACGCGCAGTGCTGATGCGCGCAAGGAGTGCCGTGCCACGCAGGGGTGTCCCCTGTGTAGGGAAGCCCCATGTGCAAGGAGTGTGCCCCGTAAGGAGAGCCACTCCGTGCGAAAAGAGCACAGCCTGCCCAGGAGTGGCGCCGCACACACAGAGAGCTGATGCAGCAAGATGACGCAACAAAAAGAAACACAGGTTCCCGGTGCCACTGACAAGAATGTGAGTGGACACAGAAGAACACACAGTGAATAGACACAGAGAGCAGACAGTGGGGGAGGGGGAAAGGGGAGAGAAATAAATAAAAAATAAATCTTAAAAAAAAAAAAGAAAACAAATTCTGGATAATCAGAAAGACTTTCAGAATTGTATTCTGGCCTTCAGCCACTTTCCAACTTTCTGACACTAAACCTTTCTCAAAGCCTCAGGTCAATGAAACAGGACTTACTGGGATTTTTGCATGTTGTTCCCACACCCAGCATGCCCTTTCCTGGGTCTCTGCAGTTCCATCCTATCTTCTAAAGTCAGCAAAATGTAACGTCATCCATAAGGACTCCCAGCAGAGCCTGAAGGCCCAGGGAGCTGCCTTCCATGGGGGTGTCCACTCTGGCCCTCGAACTCAGCCGCAGACTCCTGATGAAGTGGGGCTGCACTGCCCCTGTCCACGTGCCCACTGCACACTGAATGGGGTACTCACAGTTTATATTTCTATCTCAAGCAGGGCGGAAAACAGACTACAATTCAGTTTCCCAGAGATGGGGCAGAAAGGGATATTTGAATTTGGAGGTACTGGTGACGAAACACAGAACCTGTGGCCAGGAGATCCCTTCTCGTGCCCTCACTTATATAGGAAACTGCATGATGTTTCAGGAGACCCCCCCCACCCCCAGCACCTCAGCGTGAGGGCTGGGACCAGCTGGGGAACTCATGGCAAACGCCCACCTTGCCCTTCTGGCAGATTCAGACCCAGGAGTTGGGCTGAGTGTGGAGTCTATTTTTTTTTTAAATACCCATCTACCTCCATCCCTCCCCCATACGTGCCATAGTTCCAATGTGGGTAGTTTAATGATTCTTTAGAGAAAAACCATAAAAACAAAAGTGAAGAGAACACAGAGGAACAACAAAGCATAAATAAATGGGCACCAAAAAGGAACAACTTAGTGTTTGAAGGAAGGAGGCAGATCCGCACACGGGCCCTGCTGCAGAGTGTGGGCCACGGAGGCCAGAGAAGGCAGGCCCCAAAGAGGCTGAGAGAAGGTCCTATTTCCAAGACACTAAGTCAAAAATGAAGGCAGGCAACGTTTAGGAGACGACTGCCAAGGACTTCCACAACTTCTGCAAATGTGACAGGATCCCATTTAGACATGTTCCACGACAGCTTTAGATAGCACCCTAGCTAGTACAAGAAGCAAACTCAAGGGCTACAAAGACTAGTAAACAAAGAACAATAAAAAAAGAGAAACCTTGGCTATAAGCTGCTGCACTTTGTTTTTGTTTTTAGGAGGCACCAGGAACTGAACCCAGGACATCCCATGTGAGAAGCAGGCACTCAAAAGCGTGAGCCATATCTGCTCCAATAGGCTGCCGCACTTGAAAAGGAAGCTAAGTTTGTGCTCACTGCACAGCATACACTATGTGATCTGCTCCAAGGCAGGGAACGATGCGAGGCTGTTTACTTAGTACTTACTATGTGCCCAGGGTTATCCTAGACTTGCAGGGAAGTGCTGGGAAAGCTGTTCACTTTCCACCATCTACGACCAATAGAAAGGGCAGAGCTGGCTGTCCTCCGATTTGAGTCGGAAAATGCTGACAAGGCATCTGCTGCCTCCCAAATGTAATGGAGGGACAAACGAGTAGGTCTGGAGCCTTCTCTTCCAGGATCCAGTGGGAGCGCAGACACAACTCCTTGGACTCAGAAGAGCCAGAGGGCACTGCAGTATTCTACTTCACACTGGCAAAAGCTTATCTATTTACCAGGTCACTGGTTTAGTCCTAGCTGTTATGGATTGGGTATTATTGTCAATTTTCAGAAACAAAAATTTGGTCTGCATAGCGTGACTGATTTTAGAAGAACTTTGCTAGGAGGTCCAGGAAGGGCACCCAGTATTCCTCTTCCCTTAATTTAATATAAATTCCCTGTGCAAACTATATTTCTGCATAATGCAAAATTGAACTACGACCAACCCAAGGTTAATTTTTCTTGTTATCATAACACAACCTGTTGCCTCAAAATGGCAATTATCAGACCACACTCAATTTTCAAACACATGTTAGATTTCTGATATGACAATCTGGAGATAAGAGATACCTGATCAAAGAGATAGACTGTGACATCATCAAAAAACGTGACAGCCTTCTTTTCTTTTTTCCAGTTATCAGAGAGCTGATCCAGGGCCAGAGGCTCCGCCGGCTTCAGCAAGCTCCGCAAGTGCTTCCCATCCTCGTTGCTGAGGATCACGGGGACGGGGTGCTCGGTGTCATCTTCAGACTCAGAGCTGAGACTGTGGAGGTTGAATGCCCTCAGGTCGTCGTCTGAGTCATCACTATTTTCATCTTCCTCGTCAGCATCAATTCCATCCTCAGAAAGGTCCAGCATTCCAGAAACACCAAGTTTCCCCAGGTACTTTCCTTCAATATCTGGCTCCTTCAATTTCGGGCCCTCAGAGTGACTGGATAAGGACTTATCCACCACCAGGTCGGATGGGCCTGAGCGAAGGGTAGAATTCGCATATGCAAGGAGTTCATTAGTGTTGGTTCCAGTGGAAGTGAGGATGCAGGGGCGATTTTCTGGCGCCTCCAAGTCATCACTGCTGCTAAGTTCTGAATTCCACAAATTCAAGGGACTGCCAGCCTCATCTTCAGGGGGACACATCTGTTTGGAAGTATTAGTCTGCGCTGGTTCCAAAGTCTCTCCTAATTCCCGGTGACTGGAATTCTGCAGCAGGGACAGGCAGCTTGGATCTGGCTGGCTATCTGTGGTTTCCAAGCCACTGTCCTTGGCACCGACACTTGGCTCTGGGATGACTGGCTCGGGAAGGGCCTGGTCCTTTCTCAGTACCAAGCCCGGTGCTGATGTTCCCGGGACCTCCTCTGATTTTTTATCAGGTTCAGAATCATTATCTGAGAAGTAAGCAGAGTCTCGATATGAACTCTGAGAGACAGGAGCAAAAGTCTGTGAGGTCACTTCTGTACCTCTGTGGCCGTCGGCTGCATCTGAGATGACAATGACCGGGTTGGGAGGTCCTCCTCGAGGGCTGCCGTTGCCAGCTGCAGCGGGGTCTGTGTCTGCCGTGCTGTCAGGGGCAGGGTGCAAAGTCCACTCAGGAGACTCCAAATTCTCGGTTTCATAGCCACTGTCTGCAGGCTTGTCAGGGGGCAAGAGTTTCTGAGGAGTGAGAGAAGCTAAAGAATCTAAAACTTCATGAACATCCACCGAATCCAAGGAGTCAGGGGTTTCCACGGACTGCTCCGAGGCTGGTATGGGGGTGGATAAACTGTCTTCCAGCAGGCTGTCCTGGCTGGTGGAGTCTGAGGAAAGCGCAGACACCAAGCCTACTTCTTTCGGAGCATCTTTACAGTTAAGCTGATTTAAAGTCTCCACAGCTTCCAAATTTTTCTCTTGCAAACTACTACTATGATGGTCTTTGGGAAGTGGTTTATTTTGTAAATTCTGTTTAGATTCTGGAAGACTACTCCCTACATCCACCCTACTCGCCAAAATATCATCAAGATTGACCGAGTCACTATTGGTTAGTCTCATGGTCTCCTCACCTTGGCGAGTCAAGTCCTGCGACCCACTGCCAGCACTGTGTGTCTTGGCCTCAGTAGAGAGAATTTCAACTGGGGCAGTCGGAGAGCCTGGGTTTATTTCTTGGCAGAGACAATCGTTATGAATACTTATATCTGAACAGGTGGGTCTGGTTTCTCCCTGCTTTGGGAGCATATCTGGAGGTGTGTTATTAGGTGTTTCTTCCATTTTGAGTGAGGTAGATGGTACCTGCACTTCTGGAGACAACTCTGAAGGGACGCTCACACTGCCATCCTGAGCCATGACACTCGGGTCTTTACTCTTTCCTTTCACATTTTCCTGCAACAAAGAAAAGCCTGGCTTATTTTCAGCAAACTTCAGCTCCGGATCTAAAGAGTTTCTATGTGAAGTTTCTAATATAGTGTCAGTAAAAACAGCATTTTTAAGTTCTGTTTGAAGATCATTTCTATGTTCCTTGTTAGACAATGAGTCTTTTAGTAAGTTTTTCTCTTGAAGAAATAAAAAGTTTTCTGATAATTCTTGAACATCCAGTGGATCAAAATTATCTTGGTGCATAAGGTTTTCTGATAAGCAAAGAGGTTCACAGTCAAAAAGCTTATGGGGATTTTCTTTCTCAGAGTGGCAAGTTATTACTGACTCTTTGGGGTCATCCAAACTTGAACTTAAAGTAGTTGGCCTATAGTCAGCTTGAACTCCATTTAGTTCCATTAGGTCAAATATCTTTTGGTGACTGGGCAAATCCTCTGATTTGTCAAGATCATTAAATAAATTGTTAAAAGGGCTCTCAGGGCCACTGGTAACGTGTAAATCCTCAGGGATGCTAGAATCTTTTGGGTCTGCACTGCTTTGGAAGAAATCCTCATCAGCACTGGACTCCTCAAATTCAAGGTTCCTGAGTGCCATAAACTGGGATCCGCCATCACTCTTCCTTTCTGGGTTATCTACTTCAGTTGTAAGCAGTGCAGCTGGGTAATCAAGCTCCAAGTTGCCACCACTTTTTTCTTCTAACTGGATGTAATAATCACTTCCGACAGAAAGGTTATGGGCATCAAAAACAGGAACCACTCCCGGGGCCCTGTGTGGGACATCTTGGCCACTTTCATCTTGTTTTCCAGGCCCTGGATCTGAAAGTGAACTCTCAAAAACTTCAACTGGAAAGAAGATGCTTGTGTAGGACAAGGCTTCCTCTGGGTTGACCCGGCTGCGTTCGTCAAAATGATCATGTTTTGCCGCCTCCCAGACGTATTCGAAGCTAAGTCCCTGGCTCGTCTCTGTCACTGTGAGGACTTCTTCCATCTCGCGACCCAGCCGATCCCTGGCGAAGTGGTCGAGGATGGGGAATGCGGCATTATTTGAAGTGTCTCTGCTATTCGTATTTGGCTTTAGAGCATTCCACTGCTGTTCAAAATCGACTTCCGAGTCCCTCTGGCTCTGCAGCCGCAGGTAAGTCAGCAGTCGGTGCACCTCTTCAGCGGCTGGCCTCTTGTCTGGTGACAGCCAACAGAACTGTAAAACTTCATACCTGAGTAACACACAAAAGGCGGTTAATGTACCTAAAATAAACTGCTTTTAAAGAAGAGAAGCTTTTACAATGACCCTTAAGCCAACTCAACACCTCAAAAGTTTCTACACTTTAATGAATGCCAACCACATCAAGGGGTTCAGTTCATGGTGATATGGTCAAAGAGGAAACGAAGAAATAGAAAATGTGGCCTGCACATTTTTTGTGTTTTTAGGGTATTTCACAATATTTAACTGCAATTCTTTTGCTCTTCTATGCATTCTTCTGGAATTTAGCCAATGACTTATTCACTGAATTTAGGAACCATTTTAAAACAGGTTCTCCTCTTAAAACAACTGCCATAGGTATTTTTTCAAGGGTAAAATTACTATTTTATTGTCATTTATAATCAGATGGCTGTATATAGTCTCCATATATGATCTTTCTTTTTGTAAGTTTTAAAACAGCAGATGACTGGTTATGCTTTCAGAAAACATGATTAACTAAATTCATTAATGGTAGCCTCAATCTTTTGCTTATCAGCATCAGAAAATTCACCCACGCTTTGTACCTTTCCATGAAACTGAAATGTTGGCGTGCAATTGGCTTTACACTCTGCAGCAACATCCTGACAGTCATCCATATCTACTTCAAGGATCACTACCCTATTAGACTTTTCAGAAAGAGAATGAAAGAAAGGCCTGCTCATTTGGCAAGGCCTGCACCACGTGGTTAAGAAGTAAACTACAAAAAGTTTATCTCCAGCACCATTCAAGTCTGCTGGAAAATATTCCTTGCCTTAGGTCTGTTTCATCATTTTGGATGCTGGGGTCTGTTGAGCAACTGTAGAACCAAAGAAGTGGACTCAGATGGCAGGGTGAAGCTGGGGCTGCCATAGGTATTTTCTTTAATAAGGTGTGCACTTAGCTTACATTTTCAGATTTACTCACTTTGAGAAAATTCATAAAGACAAATGCTGTTGTAACTAATATTTATACCCTGATAACACGTAATACTATAATCTTCTGCAGCACATAAAAGGATCGTAAAAGGAACCAGAGGTGGAGGAAGAAGAATAGAAAATGCAGTCCAAAGAAAAAGGGAGCCAGGAGCTGAGTCTTCAAAGGGATGGCTGAATACAGTCAACATCATAAACTGTCACTGTACACAGAGGGGAAGACAAACACAACTTCAAAGCATTAAACAGAGTGTGTTTGTCAAGTTATTCTGTGCGAAAATAAAATTCTAGCAACTTGGGATACTGAACAATGCCTAATTACAGGGGCACCAAGATTCTGAGGCAATGCCAGCTAGGCATATGGGGCTATAGATAATAGTCTAAATAGAAGAGAACTGGATCCAAATTGGAAATGGAGTGAAAAGTGGTCCTAAGATTCATGAAAAATACACTTTGCAAATGGCAATACAGATTATGCAGATTAGTTTTACCAATTTAAACATTTTTAAAATCTATTCTCACATACTAGATATGACATATATACAGTTTCACTAAAAAAAAACCACACACACACACTAGGAACAACTATCTTAATATTGTCTTTTCTAATTAATTCAGACTTGAGTTTTCAAAATTGCATGTAATATATAAATTTGTGTAACATTTTATATTACATTTAAAAAATAGGTATAAATTAACAACCAAAGAAATAGGATTTTCTTATCTCTTGAATGATAAAAACAAAACAGAAATAAACTACCCACCATCTATCAGAATAAGGCTGCTCCAGCTGTGGCTTAGGGAGTTTTGTGTCCCTCTCTCTAATAACTTGATTGAGAACATCTAAATTGGAAAGGTGTGAATATGGCTGAGCAGCATTTTCAAAAAGTTCCCAAAGTGTCACACCCAGGGACCTGAGGAAAAGAAAATGGTTATTTCTTTAGATGCCAAACCTTTCACATCCACATTTCTATATGCACAGTCATCAGTAATTTTAAGTACAAAATGTGTACCGGAAAAGGCTATTAATATTAAGATAGTACTTTAACATAATACCTCTCAAACCAATAATCCTCATCACAATTAATGGCAGAAAAAGAGGCATTTCCATTAAAATGAAGAACAAAACATGAACACCTTCTCACACTGACTACTGAATACTGCTCTAGAAGTTCTGGCCAATACAAAAAGATACAAAATACAGAGAGCAGGCATAATTATAGGGATGAGATAATATGACTGTCAACTTTAAAAATGCTTAGTGAAATTACTGAAACCCTTGGAAAGGATTTAAGAGTACAGCAAAATGGTTGGATACAAGATAAGTATCCTGGATTGTGTATTTTTCTTTTGTGAAAAAACATCCCATTCATAATTTTAATAAGCACCAGAAAATTCTAGAAGAAACGTTTACATGAACAAATGGTCTCTTCCTGTAATACCCATACCTTTCTTGCAGTTATTCCTGAGCAGTTTCTTATTTGCACCAGTCATCTTTGTGTCAGAAGAGGCTGCCTCCTGAGCCTCTCTAATGCCTCTGGCTATGCCTTTAGCACAAATGAGATGGCCCCATCTCCGTACCTGCGTACCTGCCCACCTGCACACTCATTGCCAGTGCTCTGCCCTGGGAGAAGGTCCTCTTCTGCTCCAGGACGATGACCAGTAGCCTTAGTTTCTAGGGCTTGACAGATGTGATGGTGGTGGTGGTGATGGACAAGCCAAAGCCCTGGGCCTGCTCAAGGTGAAGGGTCTCACAGACCAACCTCCTTCTGGTAGGAATAAGCCTGCCCCCTACCACCCCTCAGAAGCCTGAAAGGCAGCTGCCTTAGCACTGAAGTTGGGTATGAGAGAGTGGGGGAAGTTCCTAAGGACTTGGAACCACACAGCTGGCCCTGACCTGGATTTGCAGCACAAATTCACATCATCTGAGTGGTCCAAAAAGACCTCAAGCTTACTATAGAAAGCCCTGGCTTAGAACAGTACCCATGCATGGTAAGGTGCACCAAGGTGTCAGCAGAAGCAAATATAACATCTCTCTGCAGGAATGTATCTTGCTTCTAGGTTTCCAAGAATAAGGTCACCAAGGAAACAGAGCACCATCAAGGACTAGCAGGATCTAATCCATAAAGACTTCAGATATTGGAATTATCTGACACAGACCATAATCCCAATTACTATAAAAACACAGACAAAATGTTAAAAAGTGAAATAGACCTTTTTAAAACAAAATCAACGATTATAAAATTTAGTAGAGAGGCTTAAGGGAAGATTAGACAAAGCTGAAGAGAGAATTAATCTCCAAAAAAAATATCCATAATGTGGCACAGAGAGTCAAAGAGATAAAATATATAAAAGAGAGTTCAAGAGACAAGACAGAGTAAAAAGGCACAACACGTGTATAATTAAGACTTCCAAAACGAGAGAAAATGGGGCAGAAGCAATATTTGAAGGATAAGGGATGAGAGATTTTCAGAACTGATATATTGCAGCCTATAGATTTGAAAAACCAAATAAATCTGAAGCAGAAAAATATTTTTAAAAAGTCCAAATCCATTCACATCACAGTGAAACTATAAAAAACAAAAGACAAAGAGAAGAGAGAGTCAGAGAGATAAAGTCACATGAGCTTAGGTAGACTTATTGCTGATTTTTCAATAGCAACAATGGAAGCCAAAAGAATATCTTTAATATGCTGATAGAAAATAACTGTCATCATGTAAAAATATACTTCAAGAATGAGGTCCAAATAAAG